>NC_056693.1:43397500-44760000 GCF_018350215.1 Panthera leo | reverse complement strand
ACTTCTCAAAAGGCAGAGCCACTCCTGTGCGGCTGGAACTGGCAGATGCCATGTCATCACCAGAAAACTGCAAGGCAAGCACAGCAGTAGGTTTGCAGAGTACCTGGTAAGACACTGGGGAACTGTATTAATTTTAATATGTGAATGTAAAGATATGAAGTTCAGAAAATATAAATATCCAAGCAACTTGGTGTTACTTCTGTCACGGTGGCGTTTGGCTTGTAACGACTACGGGCCCAGATGGATCTTGGCTAGCCTAGGAAGGACACAGGACTACTAAACCAACACGTACAGGAGACAGCCTAAGTAACACCTTCAAAAAAAGAGTCACAGTTCAACAATATAAAAAAAAGGGGGGTGGGGGGCTGGGGGGCTCAGTCAGTTGAGCATCCAACTCTTTAACATCAGCTCAGACCATGGTCCCAGGATCGTGGGATTGAGCCCCGCATTGGGCTCATGTGCCAAGTGTGGAGCCTGCTTGGAATTCTTTCTCTTTCCCTCTGCCCTCTCCCCTGCTCACTCGCTCGCTCTCTCTGAGAAAAAAAGAAAAAAAAAGGGAGGCATCCGGTGGCTCAGTTGGTTAAGCATCCGACTCTTGATTTCACATTTCATGAGATCAAGCCCCGCATCAGGCTCAGGGCTGGGCATGGAGCCCACTTGGGATTCTCTGTCCCTCTCCCTCTGCCCCTCTCCCACTCACTCACAAATGCATATGGATGCTCACTCTCTTTCACAATAAATACATTTTTCTAAAAATCCAATTTTTTAACCCATTTTTAATTTTTTAATGTTTATTCATTTCTTGAGCGAGAGAGAGCACAAGCAGGTGAGGGGCAGAGAGAGAGGGGGATAAAGGATCCAAAGTGGGCTCTGTGCTGACAGCAGAGAGCCCCATGCAGAGCTCAAACTCACAAACCATAAGATCATGACCTGAGTCAAAGTCAGACGCTCAACCAACCAAGGTGCCCCAAAGTAAACCAATTTTTTAAATCAGCAAAAGATGTGAATAGACATTTCTTCAAAAAAGATATACAGGGGCACCTGGGTGGCTCAGTCGGTTGAGTATTCAATTTTGGCTCAGGTTATGATCTCATGGTTCTTGAGTTCAAGCCCCACATGGGGGTCTCTGCTGTCAGCGAGGAGCCCACTTTGGATCCTTGGTCTCCCTCTCTCTCTGCCCCTCCCCCACGTGCACACACGCACACGTTCATGCTCTCTCTCGCTCAAAAATAAATAAACATTAAAAGTGTTCAAAAAAAGGGGCTCCTGGGGCACCTGGGTGGCTCAGTCGGTTGAGCGTCTGGCTTTGGCTCAGGTCATGATCTCACGGTTCGTGAGTCTGAACCCCACATAAGGCTCTGGGCTGACAGCTCAGAGCCTGGAGCCTGCTTCGGATTCTGTGTCTCCCTCTCTCTGCCCCTCCTCCACTTGCACTGTATGTCTCTCTCTCTCTCAAAAATAAACATCAAAAAAAATTTTTTTAATTAAAAAAAAAGTGTTCAAAAAAAGGATATACAAATGGCCAAAAAGCACATGTGGGGTGTGCTTCACTACCTCACTCCATCTTGGCTAGAGGTATAAGTCTATCTTGCATTTGGAATGGATCTCTTAATCGTATATGATTTTGTAATAGCATCCTTTGTCATTTGAAAAATATTGGTTCACTGAGCTATGTAGATATTCCAAATGTTGACACATTTCATTATACACTATCCAAAAACAGCACATTTGTGAAATGTCACCAGTGATATCATCAGACAGATCTTTAAGTATTGGGAAACTGTCAAGCTCTTAGTGGTAGATATGTGTTCCAAATTTCTACTTTTCGCTTCAAAACTCATATTTTATCATTGGCAACAAATGCTGTGAGCTGTTTTCCTTCAAGTGACAGGCTCACTTCATTCATCTTCACGAAAATGTCTGCCAAACATCCAAATCTAGTAACTTCAGTTAAGTGAAAATAGTATTTCACAAAAAAAGCAACGAACTCAGCTCTCAATTCAAACACTCACAAAAGTGCTTTTTCTCAAGGCAACCATTATGGTTCAGAACGCAGAAGCGCCTTGAGCATAGTTTCCATTTCATCAAAGAGAATATTAAAAAAGACATGCATACGAGTCAAGACTTAATAAAATTAGTAACTTTTACTGCTCCATCAAGTACATTCTTAAGTGCAACTAACTGTTTTCTTCTCTTTCACCCAGTACGCCACACTGAGGAATGCGGTGACAACAGCTGAGAGGCGTGCCACTGCCCGGATTCAAGCTACGGCAACAACAGCTCTACCCACCTTTGCTTTTGCACCATCCGTGCATATGTGATCACAGAGGAAAGAGGCAAAGAAAGTTGTTATGAAAACAATTTTGATCTTGCAAAACCCTGTAACTCTCAAGGGGCCGCCAGAGGTAGAAGGACCACCCCTGAGAACTGCTACTGCAAAAACACTGTGAAATTCCTATTCTATTCAACATCATTAATACCTTCTCTCATTGTTTCTGATCTCTCCTCCGAACTTCCAATCCTGAAGAGCTGTTCAGCCTTAAAACAATGCATGACTCCAAGAATGGAAGCCCTTTACGTGAGGATGAAATGTGGCCACTGTGAAGTCACAATGATTTTGACATTTTCCATAGCTAAGGTCAAATCATTTTGTGCCTCAAGATGTTAGCCCAAAACAAAATAATCTGCCTTATTTGTAAGATATATCTCGTCCAAAAAATTTGTAAGTGATTAGTTTTTTGTTTTTTGGGTTTTTTTTCTGGACTGGTCTGTAACAAGCATTTTACTGCAATCTTGCATATGGAACAGCAGTGGAATCCCCTGAAAAGTTCCAGGGAGCATATGGCAATATGATACTGGAATGGTGGAATATGGGAACACAATACTGAAACTACCCTTATCGAGTTCTCAAGACTAGAGCTCCATGTTATTAAATCTGGTAGTGAATTCTCAGTCCTCATCTCACGTGACCAGCTGGCAGCCTCTGACATGATGGATCCATCACTCTCTTCCTTGACATGCTTCCTTCCCTTGGTTCCAGAAGTCACACCTGCCTGATTTTCCACCCGCCTGGCCTGCTGCTCCTGCTCAACCCCTTTGCGGACTCCTTTTCCCCACCTCACCCTCTAACATAAGGGTGTCCCAGGGCTCAGGCGTTACCCATCTGCTGGTTATTTCACTGATCTCATTGCTTTAAATACCATCTATTTGTTGAGCGTCCCACATTGGTATGTATGGTACAAACCTCACCCTCGAACCTCAGACCCTCTGTCTACTGGCAAAACCGATCTTCTGATATCCTCCCTTCCCCCACGAATGTGCTTCTCAGCCTTCTGCATCTCAGTTAATGACAACTCCTTCCAACCAGTGGCTCAGGCCAAAATCCTGGGGCTCATCCCTGCTTCTCCTTTCCTCCTCCCACCCCACATCAATCCGTCAATAATGCCTGTTGGTTCTACCACTAAAATATTCCCAGGTTCAAATATTTCTCTCCACCTCTGCTGTCAGTGTCTTGGTCCAAAGCCCGGTGATCTCTTACCCAGATTGTTGTTTCTCCCTTCACCCCCTTCAATCTAATCTCTACACTCAGCAGATTGATTTTTTTTTTTTAATATGTACGTCAGATTATACCACTCTGCTATTCAAAACCACCCAGTGGCTTCTCATCCACCTCAGAGCAAAAGCCAAAGTCCTGAAAATGGAGGTCCTGTGTAATACAGTCCATACCCCTCTCTGACCTCATCCCTTTTCTCTCCCCACTTATTCCCTCCTCTCAAGCTACTACACAAGCCTCCTCACTGTTCCTTGAACATGCCAGATATGCTCCCCTCTTAGACTCCCACCTTTTCCATCTAGAATGTTCTTTCCCCAGTAGTCCACATACATGGTTTATTCCTTCATTACCTCAGGCATTTACTCAAATGTCACTTTTTTTTTTTTTAATATTTCTTTTTGAGAGACAGCACACACACACACACACACACACGAGCAGGGAGGGGAGAGAGAGGGACCGAGACAGAAATCAGAGGCGAGCTCAATGCGGGCTTCAAACTCATGATCCGTGAGATCATGACCTGAGCTGACGTTGGACGCTTAACCAACTGCGCCACCAGGTGCCCCTCAAATGTCACTTTCTTAAGAGGTGTTCCCAGACCACCCTATTAACCCTACCTCTCCACACACATTTGGACCCATCCTTCCTTATTTTACTCTTCCTCCCTAGCATTTATCACTGACATGATTAATATCGTATTGATTTATTTTATTTATTGTCTCTCTCTACCCAGCCCCCCCCCCAGAATGTAAGCTGCGTGAAGGCTGAGATGTGTGTCCCATCTGTCAGCCCTGTAGCCCGACTATCTAGAATGGTCCCTGCCCCATAACTGGAACTCCAGAAATGTTTCCTGAAAGAATGAATTTGAACATCATTTTCTGAAATTTAAAAGAATGATGTTGTGATTCCCCAGTCTGAATTTGTTTGGGAAAAGCAATAAAAAGATCAACTCTTTGGGGCGCTGAGTGGTTCAGTGGGTTAAGCTTCCAACTCTTGATTTCAGTTCGGGAGTCACAATCTCACAGTTCGTGAGTTGGAGCCCCACACAGGGCTCTGTGCTGACAGTGTGGAGCCTGCTTGGGAATCTCTCCTCTCTCTGTCCCTCTGCTGTTCGCTAGCGCATGTGCTCTCTCTCTCTCTCTCTCAAAATAAATTAATAAACTTAAAAAAAAAAAATGAAGTCTCTTTCTACCTAGCAGATTAGCAAGAGATTGGAAGTCTGACAATAAGTGCTGATGAAAAGCCTTATACACTTTTGGGGGCATATTAGATGGTACCTGCCAGCTCCATAAAGTTAAAGATGCGTATATAGTGCACCTCCCAAGATTCCATTCCTACATATCTGCCAAGAGAAAATCTTCTAACACACGCTGAAGAAGCCATATTCAAAGACATTAGTCACAACGTTTCTAGTAGTAAAAATTTGTAAACAATGTCCATCAATGGGGGAATGAGTAAACTGTGATACATTTATAAAATGGAATACTATGTAGTGCTTGAAATATATGAATTCAATCTTCATGTACAAATCCCAAATTATAATGCTAAAAGGAAAAAAAAAAAAAAAAAGCCAGGGGAAACCTAAGTGTAGTATAATACGATTG
Organism: Panthera leo; assembly: GCF_018350215.1. NCBI lineage: Eukaryota > Metazoa > Chordata > Mammalia > Carnivora > Felidae > Panthera > Panthera leo. Next base: position 44,754,843 of record NC_056693.1, on the reverse strand, counting down.
GTGTATACTTGAACTTACACAAAACACTTGTACATTGCTGTGGCCAAACATAAATGGAATAAAAGCATAAAAGCGTGGATGGAACGTAACCACACAGAGGTGAGAACAGAAGTTACCCCTGGGGTAGCACAGAAGGCAGCAGGGGAACTGGAGTGTGGAGCCAGGCCAAGGGAACTTCAAATGTATCCGCAACATTTTATCTTTTAAAGAAAAAGTTCTGAAGCAAATATGGCAAAATGTTAATATTCATTAAATCCAGATGGTGGTTTTTATGACTATTTTTTATCTTATTCTCTGAACCATTTTACATGTTTGATCTTTCCCGTAGTTTAACGATAATTTTAAGGGGGGAGAAAAGATCGTATCTTGAATAATGAAGGAAAGATTAATGATTATAAATTAAGCCTCAGGGCTTTCACTAACAGGGGTTAAAACACTATAAGCTGGAAATCCATTATTCATAGACTTTAAAAATAAAAGAACATTTTAAAAATCTTTACATCTATTGGGACTCTCTCTTTCCTAAGGCAACTCGACGGAGGGTAGTTTTAAACTAGCTTGTCCTCCCTGAGCTTTAGTATTTTTTAGCCAGTGGCCTGAACTCCAGAGACTTCGAGAGAATGAAACTGGAAGCTTCCACACGGCCTGTTAAATGGGAAGAAGCCCAAACCTCTTGATCTATATACTTCGTGGCCCCAAAACAAAATCAGTCAGATAAATTTCAAAGAAGGCTTAGAAGGAAGAAAGCCAACCGGGAAAGGAGGAGAAACAGAGCAGACAAGACATTTTCTTTCTCCAATGTCTTTCGTGATTACAGTCCATTGTTTCTTTTTCTTTTTTTAATGTTTGTTTATTTTTGAGACAGAAAGACACAGCATGAGCAGGGAAGGGGCAGAGAGAGAGGGAGACACAGAATGTGAAGCAGGCTCCAGGCTCTGAGCTGTCAGCACAGAGCCCGACACGGGGCTCGAACCCACGAACTGTGAGATCATGACCTGAGCCGAAGTCTGATGCTTAACCGACTGAGCCACCCAGGCGCCCCCAGTCCATTGTTTCTTAACAATAATCAGTGTTATTCTGCAGGGCTCTGCCTGTCTTTCCAGATCCAATCGGGAAAATACCACCTTGACATCACAAGGTAGGTAGGTATTTTGAACTGTAAAACCTTTTCAACCATGTATTTTAAAAAGTAACCATTCCTAGAGAAGAGAAGTCAGATCCCATCCCAAAAGCACTTTTAATCTATTAGCTTCTGCCTCAGGGCCCCTAATGGGCATGAGTCTCAAATCCCCACTACGCACTACAGGAATCTCATGAAACCTGAGGCCCACCGGTCTCAGCAACACTGTGGTGAACTCAAGGAATTGTTTCCCTTGCTAAAAGCAATTGGAAATGTTTGCATCCAAATTGCTCCCCAAAAAACTGACTTAGCATAAGCCTGGGCCAGGAAGGAGGAAGAAAGAGAACAGTGTTTAAAATAGCACCAAAGATTACAGACACACAAAGAATTTCATTATTGGAGAAAGTAACGGATTTATGGGGAGGGGAAGGGAGAAGCCAAAACTAACTCTGGTATATTTACCCAAATCTGTTTTAAAAAATCAAACATATATTGTCCTCTGAACCTATCCTCTATGTAAATCTTGAAAAGTATGTTTTAAAAATGAAATATAACAGAGTAGAAAATATGAGTACATCAAACATAAGGAAAAGTATTATTTCCTGAAAAGTCTGTTCAGATAAATGTATACTATATGTACATGCATACTGGGTCACATCAAATACATTTTTTTTCTAAAGGGTGCAGTCAAAAAAAATGAAAAAAAAACGCTCTAAAACAAACCCATTTTATGCAGGGTTCAGATTAGAGAGATGCTCACAAACACCACAAAACCCAATAAGTAAACACTAGGTTTGAGGACTACTCATTCAGAGAAATGTCATCAGTTTATTGTCATTTTAGGTCTGAGAAATTCTTCCACATCTACATAAAAGAACCTCACGGGCCTGGGTGAAAGGTATTCAGTTACTCATTCAACGAATATTTACTGAGCATCTTTTATACACCAAGCACTGTTTTGGGTGCTGGCGATACATCAGTGAATAAAACAGAAAAAAAAAAAAAATTCCTGGTAAAGAACATAGAAAGATCCCCTCCTGGCCCTGGCTCAGAAATGGAAGAAGTAACCACTGTGAAATATGCCAAATGTTCTCCACAAGAATGGCCCATCTCTAGGGAAAAAGACTTTACCCAGAGCTTTATCCTAACTAGGGGGAGGAAATTTCCCTAAGGCCTTTCTAGCCTTCTTGTTTCACCTAAGGGGGAGAAAACAGTTAATAAACACTAGTGAAGGTCACAACCAAGAGACAAAGACCCATTAAAAGACTGAGATTTAATGATAAGATTGCAAAATACTCCCCCTCCCCCATATTTTCCTATCATATCATGGGTCATAAGAGTGGGTTACACCTAAAAGAGATGAAAGGTACACACTTTGAGCTCCTGGGGGCCGCGCCTGGGAGGCTCAATCGGTTACACATCCGACTTCAGCTCAGGTCATGATCTCACGGTTTGCGGGTTCAAGTCCCATGACAGCTCAGAGCCTGGAGCCTGCTTCAGAATCTGGTATCCCTCCCTCTTTCTTTGCACCTCTCCAGCTTGCGCGTGCTCTCACTCTCTCTCAAAAATGAATATTTTTTTTTAATTAAAAAAAAAAAAAAAAGAAAGAAAGTCTGACTCCTGATTTCAGCTCAGGTCACAATCCCAGGTTCGTGGGATTGAGCCCCATGTCCAGCTCCACAAAGAGCATGGAGCTTGCTTGAGTATCTCTCTCTCCCTCTGCTCCTCTCCCCCACTCATGCTCTCTTTCTCTTTCTAAAATAAATTTATTTAAAATTTTTTTATTTAAAAAAAAAAAAAAAAAAAGGACTTCTTAGGGAAGACCAAAGATAACCAAGAGACCAAAACAAGAACACTAGATGAATTTGAAGTTTCTGGTACTTACAGTTTTAGCGATCATTAAATACAAACCAACTCCTAACCAGATTAACATAAAATCCCAAACGAAAGGCCTATTAACCTCAGTTCCTATTACCCAATGCATCATGTCCAGCCTTCAATTAAAAATTATTATAAGGAAGGGGCACTTGGGTGACTTAGTTGGTTAAGCATCTGACTTCAGCTCTGATCTCACGGTTCATGAATTCTAGCCCCACATCAGGCTCTGCACTGACGGTATGGAGCCTACTTGAGATTCTCTTTCCTTTTCTCTCTGCCCCTCCCCCACTTGCAAGTGCGCATGCACAGACATGCTCGCGCGCTCTCTCTCTCTCTCTCTCTCTCTCAAACTTTAAAAAAAAAATTTAATGTTTTTATTTATTTTTGAGACAGCAAGAGACAGAGCATGAGCAGGGGAGGGGCACAGAGGGAGAGGGAGACACAGAATCCAAAGAAGGCTCCAGGCTCTGAGCTGTCAGCAGAGAGCCTGATGCAGGGTCTGAACTCATAGACTGTGAGATCATGACCTGAGCTGAAGTCGGACGCCCAACTGACTGAGCCACCCAGATGCCCCTAAATAAATAAACTTTTAAAGAAATTACAATTAGGGACTCCTGGTGGCTCAGTCAGTTAAGCATCCAACTCTTGGTTTCGGCTCAGGTCACGATCTCACAGTTTCATGAGTTCAAGCCCCACTTCAGGTTCTATGTTAACCCTGCAGAGCCTGCTAGGGATTTCGTGTCTCTCTCTCTCTCTCTCTCTCTCCTCTCTCTCTGTCTGTCTGTCTTTCTCTCTCCCTCTCACCCTGGCTCATGCTTTCTCTGTCTCTCTCAAAAATAAATAAGTAAACTTTAAAAAAAATTATAAGCAATGCCTAAAGGCAAGAATAACAGTGTGAAGAGACAAAGCAGTATCAGAACCAGACTCAGAGATAACAGAGATTTTAAAACTATCAGACAGAATTTAAAATAATTTTGGGGGTGCCTGGCTGGCTCAATCAGTTGAATGTCTGACTTTGGTTGAGGGTCTGAGTTCTGCTCAGGTGATGGTCTCATGGTTCGTGGTTTCGAGCCCCATGTCTGTCAGGCTCTGTGCTGACAGCTCGGAGCCTGGATTCTAGGATTCTGTGTTTCCCTCTCCCTCTGCCCCTCCCCTGCTCACACTCTGTCTCTCTCTCTCTCTCTCTCTCAAAAATAACTATGGATGAATATGTTAATGATTCTACTGGAAAGAGTAGAAAACACCCAAGAACAGATGGATAATGTAAGTAGAGATGTGGAAACTCTAAGAAAGAAAAAAGAAAATGTTAGAAATCTAAAACAGTGTAACATAAACATAGAATGCCTTGATGGGCTCATCAGTAGACAACGTGGCTGTGGACTCAGAGCTTGAAGATACGTCAGATGAAACTTCCCAAATGAAAATGCAAAGAGAAGAAAGAATGTTTTTAAAAGTCCAAGAACCGTGAGATAATTTCAAAATGTGCAAAATATGCATAATTGGAATAGCAGAAGAAGAGAGAACAGGGCAAAAGAAATACCTTAGGTAATAATGGCCAAGAATTTTCCAAAATTAAAAACCAAGAACAAGCCCCAAATCCAGGAAGCTCAGAGAACATCAAGGAGGATAAATACCAAAAACAAGAACAAAACAAACAACTGGACACACAATATTACCTTATTTAATCTAGACAAAGCTAAAAACAAAGAGAAAATCTTGAAAGAAGCCAAAGGAGAAAAAAAACCCCAGCAAACCTATACAGGAATAAGGATGAGAATTACAGCAGGCTTCTTACCGGAAACGATACAAGCAACAAGACAGCAGAATGAAATAGTTAAAGTATTAAAAGAAAAAACACACTAACCTAGAATTTTGGGGCCAGTGGAGTTATTCTTCAAAAGTAAAGGAATAAACAAAAGACTTCCTCAAACAAAAACACGCTCTGAAAGAAATTTTTAAAAGAAGTTTTTCCAGGAGAAAGAAATAATACAGGTCACTCATATCTACCCACAGAAAAGAAGAGCATGAGAGAAAGAATAAATGAGGCTCCATCCATTGGCTTCTTCAAACACTAAAAGACTGATAACATAGGGAGAGGACATGTGCCACAAGGGATGTCAGACAGACACCAAATGAGAGATGTGTGGAGGTGACCAGCAGTCGGAGGAAAACAAAGCAGTTTAGGACAGGAATTTGAGATGGCAGTCGAAAGCAGAGAAAATTGTGGACAAGGAAAGTCTTCCTGGGAAGGTGACTTCTGAGCAAAGACCTGAAGATGGCGGACGGAATTGAGAATAGCAGTGGAAGAACATTCCAGGCAGATAAAAGAGCAAGGGCAGAAGCTCTTGAGGTCCTGGTGAGTCTTGGGAGGATAAACAACAAAAAGGGGCCAGCGCATGTCAAGGGCAGGGAAGGAGGACGAAAATGACAGTGGTAAGGGATTCAGTGGAATTTGACAAATTCTTCATAAGTAAAATTATTCTTAGTGAAGGGCGCCTGGGTGGCGCAGTCGGTTAAGCGTCCAACTTCGGCTCAGGTCACGATCTCGCGGTCCGTGAGTTCGAGCCCCACGGCGGGCTCTGGGCTGATGGCTCAGAGCCTGGAGCCTGCTTCCGATTCTGTGTCTCCTTCTCTCTCTGCCCCTCCCCCCCTTCATGCTCTGTCTCTCTCTGTCTCAAAAATAAATAAACGTTAAAAAAAAAAAATTTTTTTTAAATTATTCTTAGTGAAATACGAAATGCTTTGGAGCAATGGTTCTCGATTCCTTGTGCACCGAGAATGAATGATCTGGGGAGTATGAAAAACAGACCAACAAAAAGGACAACCAAATCCCAGCCTCAGGGATTCCCATTTGCTTGGTCTGGAGTAGGGTGGGGTCAACTATGTTATCTAAAAATTCCCCCAGGGTATCCTAATATAAATTTGGGGTAAGAACCACTGGTTTACTGTTACCGAATTAGCCCACTGTACTAAGAGTAGGACTTTAGCTCTATCCAAATGTTCTAGGCAAAACCAAAATTATGCAGAAAAATTGCACAGAATAATATGCAGATGAAAAAAATGGGGGAATATAAAACTCTAGGAACAGAATCTAGTGAAGGAGCTCTGTGTCAGTAGTGGTTCCAAGGAGACCACATATTACACCACCTTCCATTATATCAACTTTTCCCCGGAGAGCCTGCCAGGGGCTCTCAATAAACATAACAGATTAAACACGTATATTTATCTCTGTCTGTCCCCTTCTCAAACTCCATCAGAAAGACAGAAAAGAAATACAAAAACAGGGGCACCTGGGTGGCTCAGTCGGTTAAGTGACCTTTGATCTCCGGGTTTGTGAGTTTGAGCCCCGCGTGGAGCTCTGTGCTGACAGCACGGAACCTGCTTGGGATTCTTTCTCCCTCTCTCTGCCCCTCCCCTGTTCGCTCTCTCTCTGTCTCTCTCTCAAAAAAAGAAATAAGATTTAAAACAAAAAGAAATACAAAAATACAAGCCCACTAAAAATGAATAGAAAACGAAACAACAGTTAAAGAGGGAGGCAACATTCTGGAAAGCGAGTTGAAACTGAAACCTAACTGCCTGAACCGGCTGGGGAGGCAGAGCTGCCGAGAAGCAGGCTGATGGCGCTGAGGGTCAATAACCGGGTCGCCAGGTACCTCTGAAAGTGAGAACCTAAGTGAGCCTAAAAACAGGAGAGACCAGTGAAAGCCTGTATGGAAAACAGAGTTCCCGGACCCCTTTCCCCACCAATTCAGCTAGGCAGTCACCCTCCCTAAACCTGAACAGGAGAGTTCATTTTTAGACTCTGGATAGATTCGACTACACCTGGGGATTTCAGGCACAGCTGAGGGTAGTGATAAGGCACCATGCAGATCCAGGAAGATAAGTGGAAGTCTACATCAGGAACTGTGACAAGTCACTGGCCCCCCACCCCACTCACCTTCCCTCATTTGAGTCCTAGCACACAGTTCAGCCTGCTGGTACTTCATGCAGAAAGGAACACAATTTGAGGAGAGCCTCAGACAGAAAAGCCAGATATCAAAACATGCAGAGAAAAAAAATAACTGACAAGCTCATCCTAAAATGCGTAAGAAAATGCAAGGGATCCAGAATAGCCAGAATAATCCTGAAAAAAAAAAAGAAAAACAAAGTTGGAGGATTCAGGTTTCCTAATTTCTAAACTTACCACCAAGCCACAGTAATCAAGACCATGGAGTACAGGCATAAAGACAGACGTACAGAGCAAGTAAAGAAAATTGAGAATCTACAGACAAACCCATACTTTTTCGTCCAATTGATTTCAGACAAGGGTGCCGAGACAATTCAGCAGAAATAAGAGCAATAGTCTTTTCAGCGAATGGTGCTAGCACAATGGGGTATGCGTGCGCAAATGAAGGTGGGCCTGTGCCTCACACCTGATACAAAAATGAACTCAAAACGGATCAAAGACCAAAATATAAGGGCAAAAACTATAAAACTCAGAAAAAAACGAAAGGCATAAATCTTCATGACTTTAAGTCAGGAAATGGTTCCTTGGACATGCTATGAAAAGCACAAATAAATAAAAACAAGATAAATTTGTCTTCATCAAAATTAAAATTTTCTGTGCTTTAGAGGAGACCATCAAGGAAGTGAAAAGACAACCCAAAGAATGAGAGAAAATATTTGCAAAGCATGTATCTGATAAGACTCGTATCTAGAATAAAGAACTTTTACAACTCAGTAATAAAAAGCCAAATAATACAACTTAAAAAGAAATGCGCAGGGGCACGTGGGTGGCTCAGCTGGTTAAGCGTCCACCTCTTGGTTTCAGCTCTGGTCACGATGTCACAATTCGTGAGTTCGAGCCCACATTCCGCTCTGCACGGACTGTGGAGACTGCTTGGGATTCTCTCTCTCTTTCCCTCTCTCTCTCACTCTCAAAATAAACTTTTTTTTTTAATGGGCAAAGGATCTAAACAGACATTTCTCTAAAGAAGAGATTAAAAAAAAAAACAATATATGAAAAGATGCACAACCTCACTGGTCACTAGTGAAACGCAAACATTTTAAAACCATACTGAGATACCCCTTCATACAAACTAAAATGGCCAAAATCAGAAAGTATACAAGAACAAATGACAGCAAGAACTTGGAGAAATCAGAATCCTCAAATAATGTTAGCAAGAAATGAAAAATGGTGCACAACTTTGGAAAACATCTTGGCAGTTCCTCAAAAAGTGAAACAGAATCAGGGCGCCTGGCTGGCTCAGTCAGTGGAGCACATAACTCTTGGTCTTGGGATTGTGAGTTCGAGCCCCACGTTGGGTTAAAGATTACTCGAAGATAAAATATTTTTTAAAAAGTTAAATAGAATTTTAAGACCCTGCAATTCCATTTCTAGGTGTATGCCCAAAAGAACAAATGTGCATAGCAGGATTATTCAGAATTTAAAAAGGGGAAACAACCCAAATGTTCATGAACTGAGAAATGGATAAGAAAATGCAGTATATCCTTACAATAGAATATTCTTTGGTGAAAAAAGGAATGAAGTGCTGTTTCATTCTGCAATATGGATGACCTATGAAAACTTGACACTACGTGAAAGAAAAGAAAAAAAAGGAAGCAGGCAAAAAGGCCCGATTATTATATGATTTCATTTATACAAAATGCTTAGAATAGGCAAATCTGTGGAAAGAGAAAGGAGATCAGTGGTTGCCTAGGGCTGAGAGGGTCAGGGGGGTGGAGTGACTGTTAATGGGTAAAAAGTTTCTCTCGAGGTGATGAAATGTTCTGCAAATAGACAGTAGTAAGTAACAACTACACAAACTTTGTGAAAAGGCTAACATTCGCTGAAATAACACTTCAAAGCGGTGAATTGTAAAGTATATGAATTATATCTCTTTTTAAAAAGCTTATAGTTAAATGAAACAGAGATCAAAAATAGTCTCAAAACAATTCAGAGATAAAATATTGCACCTAGGAAATAAGAACAGAATGTAATTTTAAAGGAAGGAAGGAAGGAAGGAAGGAAGGAAGGAAGGAAGGAAGGAAGGAAGGAAGGAAGGAAGGGGCACCTGGGTGGCTCAGTCGGTTAAGCAGCTGACTTCAGTTCGGGTCATGATCTCGCAGTCCGTGAGTTCGAGCCCCACCTCAGGCTCTGTGCTGACAGCTCAGAGCCTGGAGCCTGTTTCAGATTCTGTGTCTCCCTCTCTCTGCCCCTCCCCGTTCATGCTCTGTCTCTCTCTGTCTCAAAAATAAATAAACATTAAAAAAATTTTTTAAAAATAAATAAATAAAGGAAGGAAGGAAGGCAAGCAGGCAGGAAGGTGGGAAGGCAAGCTGGCTGGGTGGTTGACTCAGAGAATAAGAAACTGCTCTTAGAAAGGACAGTGCTGACAGAAAAAAACAAAGCTGATAAAGTGAAGACACACGCTAAAAAGTAGAACCAAAAGAAAAAGGAGAAAAACAACTTTTTTAAAATAGAGAATTTATTTTAAATGTCCACTGTCCAACTTAGAGTAAGTCCAGAAATAGAGAAGGGGGAAAAGGGGGAAAGAAATCAGCACAGAAATGTTACAGAAGATTTTTCTTAAGTTGAAGTACATACAGTTCCAGACAGAAAGAACCCAAGGAGTGCACAGAACAATGGATGAGAAAAAAAAAAACCACTCTAATGCACAATGCCGTGAAATTTCAGAACAGGAGAACAAAGGGTAAACAAGCTTCCTGTCACATTTACAAACAAGAGGAATCGGAGCAGCATCAGACTTCCAGACAGTAATACTAAATGCAAGAAGCCAATGCAACGCTCTCAGATTTTAGATAAAATTATTTTCAATCTAGAATTCTATGACCAAAAAAAGGCATCAATCAAATATGGCTGGAAAATAATGGTGTTTTCAGATTTGTAATCTCAAAAAAATTCCTCCCAAACTGCTTTCCTCAGGAAGCTACTGAAAGATGTGCTCCAGGAGAGTAAAGAAGAAAGAGGATGGATAGTGGGGATTCACATGGGAAAGACAAAAGGAATTCTGAGATGAATGATGAAAAAATCCCAAGGTATTACAGTGTAACAGCCCAAAAACCAATCAGTCCAGACCAGAGAGTTTATACGAAGTGTTACCTCTAGATGAAAGAATGAAAACGGAAGAAAAATTACACGATGCATCTGATGCACTTAAAAAAGGAGAACTTTAGCTCTATCACAATGTTTGGTGCAGGGGTGCCTGAGTGGCTCAGTCAGTTAAGCATCCTTGATTTCGGCTCAGGTCATGATCTCACAGTTCATGAGTTTGAGCCCCACAATGGGCTCGCCTACTAGGGATTCTCTCTCTCTCTCTCTGCCCCTCCCCACCTGCGAGTGCGCAGCCAGGCACTCTCTTTCTTATAAAGGACTCTGAGTTGAAAGGGTCTCTCTCTTTTTTTTTTTAATGTTTAATTTTTTGAGAGAGATACAGTGAGAACCAGGGAGGGACAGAGAGAGAGGGAGACACAGAATCCCAAGCAGGCTCCAGGCTCTGACAGTATAGAGTGCGACATGGGGCTGGAATTTACAAACCATGAGATCAAGCCAAAGTCAGATGCTTAACCAACTGAGCCATCCAGGCGCCCTGCATTCTCTCTCTCTTTCTGTCTCTCTCACGCTCCCTCTCAAAGTAAATAAATAAACAAACATTAAAAAGAAAAAGTTTGGTGCAGAATTAGTGACAGGAACACAGAAAACTATGCAAATGAAAAAATCAGGAAATAAGTAGTAACAGCAAAAGTTTTATGAAAGGAAATGTAATCCTAATAAACTATGTGGCTCAGCTGTGAATAAAATTTATAATTATAGTAGCATAAACCATTTAATCAAAACTTGTGATGTGGGAATACTCAGAAGATCAGGGTAGAATATGTGTTTGTGGAGACTGGCCAGAAAGAGAGCTAAATCCTCACCTTCGGTAAGTTAAAAGACAGTAAACAAAACTGACAAGCTAAAAAATAACAGTATAAGGATGTCACTCAGAAAGGCAGAAGTTGGGGTGCCTGGCTTCCCCAGTCAATAGAGCATGTGACTCTTGATCTTGGGGTCATGAGTTCAAGCCTCATGTTGGGAGTGGAGCTACTTTAAAACCAAAACAAAACAAAACCAAAAAATGCAGAATACCATAAAAAAAAAAAAAAAAAAAAAAACCGTTGAAAGTCATGAACTCTATAGAGCAAGAATCAAGAACAAAGAGGGGTGAAGCTAGGAAATGCTGTTGCGTTACAAGTCTTGTAATGCTATTTGGCTTTTTAAACTATGTGCATGTATTATTTTGGTCATAAATAAATTTTAAATTCAGAAAAGGAAAAGACTTCTCTTCAAATCAGGTCATAGGATGATGTCCTTGTTTAATTTTAATAAGAACATCCCGTCTACGTTCAATTAGAGTAGTGGGTTGAATTGTAGCACCCAAAAAGGCATGTCTAAGCACCAACCCCCTGGAACCTGTGAAGGTGACCGCGCTTGAAAACAGGGTTTTGCAGATGCAATTAAGTTACAGATATCAAGATAAGATCACCTTGAATTGAGTGGGTCCAGCATCCTTTTAAGAGACAGAGGGGAAAAGACACAGACACAGGACAGGAGGCCATGCGAAGACTGAGCAGAAATCAGAATCCTACAACTCCGAGCTAACAAACACCTAGAGCCACTAAAAGAGGCAAAAAAAGAATTCCCCTCAACCTCCCCACCTCCACCCCAGCCTAGAGGGATGAAGCCCTGTTGATCCTGACCCCTTAATTTCAAACTTGTGGCCTCCAGAACTGTAGAGAAATACATTCACTTAGTTTTAAACCATCAGGCTTGTGGCAATTTGTTACACAGATAAGGAGAAGGAAACTAATACAATGAGCAACAAAGGCTTTGGAAGATGTTAACCTCAACTGCCATCAGGCTGAAACTGCAAGTCCTTCTCTAAGAACACATCCTTTGGAGGCCCAACTCCCCCAGGACCACAGTAACTTCCTCCCAAAAATAAGCCCCTATAGTCACAGGGGCCATGGTCTTGCTCAAACTGTTTCTTAGTTGTGATTCCAGACACAAAAGAGAATCCTAAACATATTATGCTTTATCTCATGATTTTTTAAAAAAATGAGTATTTTTCACGCTCTGTCTCAAAACAATTTTTGATCCCACTACTGACACAGCGAGTGATTAACTTTAGAGAATTAAGAATAAGGTTAACTATTTTAACGAAAAGTCAGAGGATGAAGCAAGGAGAGCTACAATGGAAGAGTAGCAGGCAGCCTATCTCCAGTCTTCCCAGGAAAGCTTTACGATCTCCCTCCTCCTTTCCACCTCTTTCCTTTTCTGCTTGGCTAGGCCCCTCCCCCCCCACCCCCCCCACCCCCACCGGCCAATTTCTTCCTCTTCCCTGCAGTGACAGGGGCACGCCTCAGGCCCTGCAAGGGTATCTCCGGAGGGCTCACAACCAAAAAGGAGGCTGGACTCCAGCTCAGAGTTAGACTGTGGTACAACCTGAACTACCAGCTTGCAGGGGGGGTTATCAGCTCCACACTGAAGGTAACAAATAAAGCCCTTACACCTTTCATTTTAAATAAGAAACTAAATAAATAAGTAGGGATGCTTGGCTGGCTCAGTCCAGAGAGCATGCGACTCTTGATCTTGGGTTGAAAGTTCGAGTCCCACATCGGGTATAAAGATTACTTAAAAATAAAATCTTAGGGGCGCCTGGGTGGCTCAGTCGGTTGAGCGTCCGACTTCAGCTCAGGTCATGATCTCATGGCTTGTGAGTTCGAGCCCCGTGTCAGGCTCTGGGCGGACAGCTCAGAGCCTGGAGCCTGCTTAGGATTCTGTGTGTGTCTCTCTCTCTGCCCCTAACCTACTCACATTCTGTCTCTGTCTCTCTCAAAAATAAATAAACATTAAAAAAAAAATTTTTTTTTAATAAAATCTTTAAAAAAAGATAATAAATACATAAAAAGCCAGGTTTCTTTGCCTATAATCCACAAGTGGTTAAAAGACAAGAAACTCTTGGTTAAGGTAGTAACTGCTTAGTTCTTCTCATTAGCAAAATTAAACACGCCAAGGGTCCACCAACAGGTTCATAGTTGCCAGAGATATCCAGAAAGACAACAAAGATCTATCATAATCCTTTTAAGTTAAAATATTTGAAATACCTGAGATCAAAAAAGCAGGGAGAACATGTTTCAGTGTATTCTCCTGGGAACAGAGGGAGCTGAATAACGTGTGGTGCCGTGACACCAGAAGATGGGAGGACAGTAGCTGCTGTCACCTGCACTGAAATCTTCACTTGATCTCCACAGAACGGAGAGGGTACAATGAAAACAGGACTGGGTGGTTCTTTATTTTTAATATTGTTGAAATATAATTCACATACCATAAATTCACCCTTTTAAAGCATACAATTTAGTATATTCAAAGTAGTGCAACCATCACCACTATCTAATTCCATAACATTATCATCACCCCAAAAGAAACTCCATACCCGTTAGCGGTCACCCCTCATTCCTCTCTGCACAGAGCCTCTGGCAACCACTGATTGACTTTCTGACTCTATTGTCTATTCTAATGTCTATTCTGGACATTTCAAATACATGGAATTATACAATATGTGGATATATGACATTTTGTTTACCCCTTCATCAGTTGATGGACAACTCAACATTTAGGTTGTTAGCATGGGTTGATTCTTGAAGCCAGGAGAGCATAATGGTCAAGGTCACCTTCTGCAGGAAGGCAGCCAGCCTCTGACTAAGCCCCTTCCAGACCCTCTTACTCACCCTGCCCAGTTCAGAGCCACGGTAACTGTTTCAATAATATTTAAGACCCCACTCTGTGCCAAGTCCTGGAAATACAAAGGTGAATGTCACAGGGTCCCTCTGGGACCTCGGATTTCTTGCTCTGAGAGACCCCAGTGAAATAAGTCTTCCAAAAGCTTTTGGCAAAAGAAAGCAACCACACGTCAGATTTAGCAAGCAAACGACAGCTCTTAGAACATCTGAAGCACCTGGTCCTTTTTATCACCCAACTTCAACAAAAACCTTTCAGCCAATCTTGAAGAGGTAAATAGGTTTAACCACTCCCTAGCTTTTGAGTGATACTGAACAAGTTACTTACCCTCTCTAAATCTCAATTCTTTATCTGTGAGATGAAGCTAATAATGTTACTTACAAGATTACTGTAAGGATTAAATGAGTTCTGTCAAGTAAAACAGCACAGAGTAAGTGCTTCAAGTATTAACTACAAACTAAGCTAGTCCTTTTTTTTTTTTTTAATGTTTATTTATATGAGAGAGAGAGAGAGAGAGAGAGAGAGAGAGAGAGAGTGTGAATGGGGGAGGAGCAGAGAGAGAGATGGAGACAGAATCCGAAGCAGGCTCCAGGCTCTGAGTTGTCAGCACAGAGTCCCACGTGGAGTTTGAACCCACGAACCTGAGCCAAAGTCGGACACTTAACTGACCGAGCCACCCAGGCGCCCCCACGCTAAGCTGGTTCCTGATGCTAAAATTCTAAGCTCTGCAATTCCTCAAATTCTTGACTCAGCCTTGAGTGAAGAAACCACTGAACGCTGATCTCAAGGTAGCAGATGAGCCAGGGAAGAGCAAAAACTACTCACCAGCACCAAGATTTTAATTTTAATTAGCCAGTTGTGGAAACAGGCAGAGCTTCTCATTTATAATTATAGATCCACCCATGGTATTCACTTCTTGAAAAATGTGGAAGAAAGGGGTCTGTTCAAAACAATTCCTCCTTTCCTTCACATTCTCATGCTTTTCCAGTTATTTCCAACACTAATTCTTCTTTCTTGGCCTCTCTCCTGCAGCCAGCATTGAGTTACCTTCCATTCTCCAAAGGTCCATATTGAAAAACAATCAAACAGAACGGAACTTTGCCAAATGACATGCGTACAAAGACCAAGTACATAAAAAGAGAGAGGGAAAGACAGGGGAGGGCCTATCTTTGGGAGCACAGTGGAATTACAGGCTAATAATAAAAGAGACTGGAAAGCAGATCTCACAACAAAACGGAAGCAAAAGGCATGAGTGACCCAGAGGAAGGAGACACCTGCCCCAGGTCAGGACTGCTGAGTCTTAGTGTTTGGCATTTTCCTGGAAGTAGTTATTAACACTTGACTTAAATCATTGAGTGTTTACAAGCTTGTGGGGAAAAGTAAGGGACTAGAACTTTTGTCTCAATTTTTTTTTAATGTTTGTTTATTTTTGAGAGACAGAGTGCAAGCCGGGGAGGGGCAGAGAGAGAGAGAGACAGAATCTGAAGCAGGCTCCAGGCTCCAAGCTGTCGGCACAGAGCCTGATCCGGGGCTCAAACCTACGAACTGTAAGATCATGACCTGAGCCGAAGTTGGACACTTAATAGACTGAGCCACCCAGACGCCCTAGGACAGGAACTTTCTAAAAAAGATTCAGTTAGTTCTTTTTAAGAGAAACAAGATCTTCCCTTTCATTCCCACCTCTCAGAAATTCCAGAATCTGTAACAGTCCAAAGTGACTCAAAATCACTCCAAACCAGCTCACTAATTTGATTCCAATGGGAGTTCATGGTCGTGTATCCACTACCACACATCTCCTAATGAAAGCATGAGATCTAAACTCAGAAGACCAAGATTCAAATCCCAGCTCTTTCATGTCTTGGCTACAAGACCTCACGCACATCACTTCACCTCAGTGGGGTCCCATTTTAAATCTATAAAACAGAATAGCCAACAAACAATAGGCATTTGATACATGTCAGGTAAGACTAATATTTAAACATTAAAAACTCATTACCCATCCTTCCAGGCTGTGTCTTTCCCATCGTTCTTGGAGGTCTCTAAATTGGTTACCAACCCAGAAAGGCAGACTAACTCCAGAAATTAGTACTCAAATTGATTTCAGTGGCACCACAAAGATGTACGCCTTGAAGAGTAGTCTCCTCAAGGAAAAAAAAAAAACAAATTAGTGGGGCACCTGGCTGGCTCAGTCAGTAAAGCATGTGATTCTTTTTTTTTTTTTTTTTTTTTTTTTTCAGAACCCTCTTTAAGTATTTTACTGACAAAATGTAGAGCGTGCGATTCTTGATCTTAGGGTCATGACTTCAAGCCCCACTTTGGGCATGGAGCCTATGTAAAAAAAATAATAATTTTTTGAAAATAGCTTGTTGTTTTCAAAAGGATCTTTAAACGAAAAGTGAAAAGGAAAGAAAATCAAGTTCACCAAGATATACTACAATGCTTTGCTGTGTTTAAAATACCTAGTAGTGTAACAGTATAACCTGAGATTTTATTACAAAATTTAACTTCCTGCACGAAGCACTCCTCTTGGCTATGTACCAACACTACTCCGTAAGTGACTTCGCCTAGTGTCTTAACTCTCAACACTGTCCACCTGCTAACCACTTCCACAAGTACCTCTTTCACCCAGGCCTGTCTCCAGAATTCCCTAACTGCCCCACACACTTTCCACTGGATTTCTATTAGACATGTTAAAATCAATGTCAACAAAATTGAGCCCCAGCCCCTGTTCCTCCTACAGTCTTCCCCTTTTCAGTTTAATGATAATTCCACATTCTATATCCACAACGCTTGTGGACTATACTTCAAAATATACCCAGGGCCTGACCACCTCTACCACCTCCATCTCTCCCACCCCGCCCTCCTTCGCTTGGATCATAGTGATAGCCTCGGAACTTGATTCCCCGCTTCTAGCTCTGCCCCTCTGTGCTCTTTCTCTGCACCATAACCAGACTGAGATAAAAAGCAAGATATGTCTTCTGCACTCCACTGCTCAAAACCCTCCAATGACCCCAACTCACTGAGTAAAAGCCACCATCCTTACAATAGGCCAGAAGGCCCTCCATGACCTGCTCATCTCTCCCATTGTCCCCAACACCTCTTTGACCTCACTCTTCTACTCCCCCTCACCCACACCCCTCCAGCCACCGTAGCCTCCTAGCTGGCCCACAAACCTACCGGCGGTGCTCCTTCTTAGGGCTACTCAACTCTGCCTGAAGCACTGACACAGCTCCCACCCTCAGCTCCTTCAGATCGTTACTCAACAGTCACCTTCCCAGGAAGGCTTCTCTCTAAAGACTCTAAGGGAAACTGCAACCCCAGCCAACACTCCACACCACATGCCACTTCCCTCCTTCATTACAATATAATATGCACTTCATGTGGTTATCTTGTTTATTGCTCCTTGCCCCACTAAAATGTGAGATCCACAAGGGCAGAGATTTTTGCTTTTCTTGTGTATTATATTCCCAGTGTTTAGAATAGCACTGTCCAATATAATCTTTAATTTTCAAGAAAACACATTTTTAAGGTTTTTTTTTTTTTCGTTTTTATTTACTTTTGAGAGAGAGACAAACAGCAAGAGAGCACAGGGGAGGTGCAGAAAGAGAGGGAGACAGAGGATCCGAAGCAGGCTCTGCGCTTACAGCAGAGAGCCCGACACGGGGCTTGAACCCACAAACTGTGAGACCAACTGAGCCATCCAGGTGACCCACAAGGAAACACATTTTAAAAAGTAAGAAGAAACAGGTGAGGGGCACCTGGGTGGCTCAGTCGGTTGAGCGTCCAACTTCAGCCCAGACCATGATCTCATGGCTTGTGAGTTCCAGCCCCACATTGGGCTCTGTGCTGACAGCTCAGAGCCTGGAGCCTGCTTCAGATTGTGTCTCCCTCTCTCTCTGCCCCTCCCCCGCTCATGCTCTGTCTCTCTCTCTCTCTCTCTCTCTCAAGAATAAACATTAAAAAAAAGAAAAAGAAACAGGTGAAATTAATCCAATTACATTATTATATTTAACCCAATAAACTTAAAATGTTTTTGCATACAGTACATATTGATACTATATTAATAGTATGCTTGTTATAACATTAAAAAAAAAATCAATGACATCTTTTACCCTTTTTTTTCATACTGACTCTTGAAAATCTGGTGTGTATTTTGTACTCATAGCATCTCTCTAGTACTCAACTATATTGGACAGTACAACTGTAGCACAGTGCCTGGCCCAGAGCAGCACTCACACATATTCCTTGAATGAAAGACTGTTTTCCCAGGAAGAGGCATCTAGGGCATAGTAGTTTTTTAAACGTCAACTGCATTCTACATTCACAATCTTTGGTGTGATATATATATTATTTTTTCCTTAAAATATTATACTTTTTACACTTGAAAAAATACTTTTAAAATACAACTTTATATTGCTTCTATAAATGAGAGAGAATGGGTCTAAAGCTAAAAGGCCTGGGCTTCAGTCCCTGCTCAGTCATTCATTCACTAGTCTGGGATGAATCTAAAGTATGGACTCCACCAAAACTGTTTCTTCATCTGTGGAACAGGGATAATACTGCCCTTCACAGGATCATGGTGAAAATTAAATGAGATGTTGATATAAGCTGTCTGTAACTGAGAAAGTCATCATTAAGTAAAAGAGACTAAGAAGCCAACCCAAGCTTTTTTCCTATGCCTATCATTTCCACATGGACCAATAATACAAAAAATGGCAAGGCAGTCTGACAAAAGAGCTAGGTCTCAAGTTCAAAAGCCTTGTCCTCCGCTTATAGCTACGTGACCTTTAGAAAGTCATGCATTCACCAAACGTTTACCAAGTGACTACAGGCACTAGGGTAGCAGCCAAACAAGATATGAACCCTACCCTTGAAGGATGTGCAGTCTAGGAGGAAGAAAGAGACAAGGAAACAAGAAAACAATAAATTGTTTTTAAAAATCAAGCCACTCTCTCTTAGGTCTGTTTGCTCATTATGAAATGGGAATAATACCTTCCCAACATAACCCAAAAGGCTGCTACAGAAGTTAGTTTTTAAATGTTTGTCAAATACTTCAATAACTTTAACTCACGTTTTTTGTTTTTTTATAATTTTGTAAATGTTTACTTATTTTTGAGAGAGAGAGAGTGAGAGCGCTAGCAGGGTAAAGGCAGAGAGACAGCCAGAGGGTCCAAAGCAGGCTCTGCGCTGACAGCAGAGAGCCAGATGGAGGCTTGAACTCAGAACTCTAAGATTGTGACCTGAGCTGAAGTCGGGCACTCAATGGAGTCACCCAGGCACCCCTTTAACTGTGAAGCATAGTCATTTTTTCCCCCTACTTGTAATCCAAAACGACTCTGGCTCCTGTGACTGTCCAGTTTGAACATTCACTCCAGTTATATCACATCCATGAAATTCATTTCACTTCGGCAAATTTTAGTAAGCATGCAGAAAAAAAGGATGAGCAGCTTTAACACAGGTATTTAATACTGAAATAATGATCCAGGTCACAATTCTAAGGAACACAACGCAGACCTCTCAGTTACCCTACCTACTTACAGTGTGTCAAGATAAGCAATCATAGGGTAAGGGAAACTGAATAATTTAAACTGAAGAAAGAGGAAAAGTCATAAAGCAGTAGAGACACTGTGTCCAAGATTTCTGCAGTGTTGCTGAGGTAATGCTGGGCTAGGTCGTGGTCAACAATTTAGGCTAAAAGCCATTTTATGGCCAGAGTAAAGTGCCCACACTCCTTTTTTAAGCCTCGAAGTTGATCAGATCTGGGAAAAACTCAAAGAAAGATGATCTGAAGGGCTAGGTTCCCAAGAAGTGGAACCCTACCCAACCAGGACAAAGTGGGTGTGACGAAAGCAAAATGATCAAGATTCTGTGATCCTTCCTGAAGTTCAAAAACTGAATGGGACCCAAATCAAAGTCTGGTGTAACAACCATTCCCAAAGAAGTAGGAAGGAAGAGACTCTCAGATGGGGTTCACACCGCATCTTCTTCCTGATTTCTCCTTTCCCTCCTTGTCATATTCTCAGGAGCCCCCTTCCAGCTCGGTCCCAAGTCGCCCCTTCCTCCAGTCCCGATCCCTCCACAAAGGTCACGCCTCTTCATCCCTGGCACCAAAGCTCCTTTCCCCCTTCCGGCAGGACCTGACGCCCGCCGCAACCCTGGCCGCCTCCGCGTCCACTTCTAAGAACCCCCGCGCGCGGCCCGCCGTGCGCCCACCCCGCTCGGGCGGGAGCCGGGACACCCCTCCTCGGAGGCCGGAACCGCCGCGCCAGGCCCCTCCCACAGGAAGCCGCCGCCCCCCGGCGCCCGGGCTGCACCGCCCGGCCCACCACGCGCGGCCCGCCGCCCGCCGCCCACCCCGCGCCCCCGGCCCGCCCGCGCGCCGAGCCCCCCGCGCCCGTCGCGCCGGCGCTCGCTACCTGCCGCGGCCACAGAAGCGGCGCCCAACTCCGCTCCCACTTCCGCCTTCCACCGCCCGCACTCGGGCCGGGTCACGTGACCGCGCGCGGTCACCTGACCCGGAAGAGGCTGGCCAGAGCTGCAGGTGTGGGCAACCTAGGCAGGGCCTGGGTACATTTGTCCCGGAGTCGGCCTTCTTACCATTCCTGTGTTGGAAAGTGGAAGGGCTTTCCACTCGCTAGCTGATCCCGGAGCAAGCAAATAAGTTGAAGGCTCACTGTGTGCCAGGCGCTTCATTCACTCCCGTCAACCTCGGAGGCGGGTCTGTCATTAGTTCCATTTTACAGGTGAGAGGAGGCCAATCAAGTCAACAAATATTTACTGAGCTCCTTAAGGTTACGCAGTAAATACAGACGCCCAGTTAAATTTGAATTTCAGATAAACTGCTATGCAATATATAGATACCCCTAAATACTCCACGGGACATATTTATACATTATATAAATATGTCCACGGGACATATTTATACTAAAAAAAAGTGTTTTTTGTCTGAAAATTTTAGTTGGGCATTTTGCATTTTTACTTGCTGTATCTGGCAACCCTATGCCTACCAGGTACCAGGCACCATTCTGGACTCTAGAAACACAGAAGTAGTCTTTATGGAGCATCTGTTTTTGTGACATAAAGCAAAGGTAGGAAAGCTTCAAAAACCCCAGGCTGGGTCCATAAAGTGCCTCACCACACCAAACCAACCCCCGTTTCCTTAATCTACAAAGCAGATAGAATGTTATTAATTATAAAGAACATTTCAAATCAACAGTCTGTACTAATAGTATGGAGCTTCAGCTTTGACAGTTCAACGAAGACTCTAATTCTTCACTTTTAATCACTATTTATTTAAAATTAATACTATTTGGAGTGCCTGGGTGGCTCAGTCCGTTAAGTGTCTGACTCTTGATTTCAGTTCAGGTCATGATCTTAGAGTTTCGTGAGTTCCAGCTCCACATCAGGCAGTACAGAGCCTGCTTGAGATTCTCTCTCTCTCCCTCCCTCTCTC
The DNA here is from genome assembly GCF_018350215.1 of Panthera leo. Taxonomy (NCBI): domain Eukaryota; kingdom Metazoa; phylum Chordata; class Mammalia; order Carnivora; family Felidae; genus Panthera; species Panthera leo. Next base: position 44,733,612 of record NC_056693.1, on the reverse strand, counting down.
TTTCTCTCTCTCTCTCTCTCCCTCCCTCTCCCTCGCTCTCTGCCCCTCCCTCATTCACTCTGTCTCTGTCTCTCTCAAAGTGTATAAACTTAAAAAAAAAACCTTTAAATAAATAAATGAAATACTAATCACATAATTAGCCTTAAGCACTACAAACTATCCTGTTATTTTGGAGTTTTTGAGTTTAGATGGATCCTATTATGCATGCAAATTAAATTCGTTGAGTACTTAGTCTCTACTGTTCCTATTCCCATTCCAAATCCAGGAGATGGCATTTCAAGGAGATACAGCCCTCTCTTGTAGAGACACAGGTTCTAAAGGTGCGATGATGAGAGAATTGGAAAGCAGGGGGCTGACACTCTCCGGGAGCCAAAGCATCGGTCCCCTGGCTCAAGCCTCTTTTGTTTTTGCAAATTGTCTGATAACAGCAAGCACATACAATGTAGTATTTGACATCCTGACAGCTCCTGCACCTGCAGTGTATTCCATACCGGGTCATGAGTACATCTGGTGCCAGACAAAACATTCTTATCCCAGGCCTGGCGCCTGTATCATGTCCTTCTGGAGAGAACGAGCAGTCCTGGCCACCTTCTGTCCTGGGAACGAAACTGCTTTCAGTTTCTTGGTGCTCTCTCCCTTTCCTTCAGGACATTCTTAGGGTGCCTCTGGCTTCTTGTTCCCCAACACTCTCATCCTATCTTGAGCCCTACATTAATTCCTATTAAAACTATTTATAAAACTATTTAAAACTTCTCTAGTTCCACTGAAGGGAGTTATACTAATTCCATTCCAGAGGAATTGGGAAAGGATTCCTTGACTTGGTGGTATTTAAGTAGATGTTCACTAAAAGAAAAGACCAGGCAAGCATGCTCACGATTGTGCATTAAAGGAGTAAAACCTGGGGCGCCTGGGTGGCTCAGTCGGTTGGGCATCCGACTTCGGCTCAGGTCATGATCTCTCGGTCCGTGAGTTTGAGCCCCGCATCGGGCTCTGGGCTGACAGCTCAGAACCTGGAACCTGTTTGGGATTCTGTGTCTCCCTCTCTCTCTGACCCTCCTCTGCTCATGCTCTGTCTCTGTCTCAAAAATAAACAAATGTTAAAAAAAAATTTTTTTTAATTAAATAAAGGAGTAAAACCTAATGAGTGTATGGTGATCTATGGGGCCTTACATGATCCCTCCTCACCTCATCTCCAATTACTCTTCCCCTCGGTACTCTGCTTCACCCACTCTGGCTTGGGGCTTCAGGACTGGATTTTCCCTTTGCCTGGAAAGCTCTTTCCCCTGGTAGTCAGATAGCTGACCCCTTCATCTCTCATCAAATGTTTGCTCAACTATCACAGTGAAGCCTTTCCTGATCACCCTATTTAAATATGCAACCCATCTCTTACTCCCCCTCCTACCAGCCTCCTTCCTGCTTTATTTTTTTCTTCATATTTCTCCATACTTATCACTATCTGACATATATGAATATATGCATATATGTGTATGTACCATGTTTCCTACTACAAGAATTGTGAAGATACGAGCCATCTCCCAGCTCCTAAAGCAGTGCTCGGCCCACAGAAGGTCTCTTTAAACTGCTGAATGAATAGATTTCATCAACATTTATTGAGCTGTTGAACACATTGCTGTAGATCCTACAGTATAGGAGATTTTTTTGAAAACACATACAATAAATTCTGAAATGTTTTCATAAAAGTGTCCCTCAAAAGTTACAAATTAAATTGAAATGGTCATTTGAGGAAAAAGACCCCAAAACACAGTCCCTGACTTCCAACCTACATTAAAAAGACACCCAATTAATTATAGTGCAAAGGAGGAATAATAACTGCTTATGGAACAACAGAACTAAAATGTCCTGAAGTATAAGGGTGCCCAGGTGGCTCCATTAGTTAAGCATCTGACTTTGGCTCAGGTCACGATTTCTCGCCTAGTGGGTTCAAGCCCTGTGTCAGGCTCTGTGCTGACAGTTCAGAGCCTGGAGCCTGCTTTGGATTCTATGTCTCCCTCCCACTCTGCTGCTCCCCTACTTGCACTCTGTCACTCTCTCTTTCTCTCAAAAAATGAATAAACATTAAAAAAAATTAAAAAATAAAAAATGTCTTAAGTGTGATCAGAAAGAAAAGCTCAAATATGTCCTTGGGGAAAAATCTGATCTGAGTGATCAGAGACTGCTTTATAGAGGGGTCCACTGACCTGCTTCTTAGAGACTAAGTAAGTAATGATTGGTCAGCACAATTTTCTGGAAGAAAACAAAACGAGCAAAGACAGACAAAAAGTCTGTGAGACACTGCCAAGAGTATTCAAAGGAACTCTAGGATACTGAAGTATCACCAAAGTCAGGGAAGAAGAGACAATTCAGAAAGAGAAGATGGTCAGCGATGTCAAATTCTGCAGAGAAACAGAAAGCTGAGAAATAAAACCAAAAATTTTTTATGAACATTAGAAACAGCCTTCCACCATGTCATTTCAGGCAGGACAAGTAGGACAAAAGCCACTGGCTCTGGAGACTGAAGAGAACTTATGGTAAGAAAAACTGAGACAGATGTTTGGGGAAAGAAAGAGGATTTGGGCACCTGCGGAAGGGGACCTCCAGGGCACTGAAGGATTTTCGGAGGTAGGATGCATAAATTATAAAAAAGGAATAAGACTTAAGACTTGACAGAGAAAGCTTAGAATAAATCAATGTCGCTGAAGATGAATGACAGAAAACCCACTTCAACATTCTGCCAAAATTCTCCAGCTTGAATTTATAACAGGCCAGATATCATAATTATGTAATCTCCGATTTAAAAAGGAATTTAGAAGTCATCTAATACTTCCTTTCAGTTCTATCCAGCAAGGAATTTTTCGCTAGTAAATTACAAGCCTTACTTAGGGAAGTGGGCAAGGACAGCAAAGACCCCTCTAATGAAGCAGGGGTAGGTAAGTAGCAGTCAGTAGAGCATAATGGATAAGAAAGTGGCTCAGGGTCGGTTTGTCCAGGTGTTCTTTTTGTTGTGGTGGTAGTTTTTCATCCGTTTGTTTTTTGGTAAGTAGCCTCCACGCCCAGAACCCTGAGATCGAGAGTCAGTCCCGGGTGTTACCAAATACTAGACTTGTTAGGTGGGACTAGCCGTAAAATAGTACCTATCTCTTGGGCTTGTTGTGATCATTAAATAATCTGTAGTTTATCTGTATTGATTTACTTGTAACAACGAGACTATATACAGGTTTTCCACTTAAGAGTAAAGGAGGCGCTAAAGGGGGGACGCAGAAACCTATCTCCTGAGGAGTAGGGCGGGGGGGGGGGGGGGGTCTCTCGAAGTTCGACCCCGCCCACACCTGGCTGGGCCGCTGGCGACGTCGCGCCTGCGTGCGGGTAGCCTTGAGCTCAGGGTATTCCTATGCCGCAGCCAGGAGGCGCCGCTAAATCATAACCGCTCCCCCGGGCTCCCAGAGGCCCTGACGGATGTAGGGGTGGAGCAGGCTCCGTGCGCAGGCGCGCTGAGGCCGCCTTCGGTCAAAATGGCGCCCGTGGAGCACGTTGTGGCCGACGCCGGGGCCTTCCTTCGCGACGCGGCTCTGCAGGTACAGGGAGGTACAGCGGAGACGAAGGGGTTTTGGGCTGGCGGCCCCTAAAGTAGTGCGGGAACCCGGGCGACGCGTTGCGTGGTGTGGACGCGTGCGAGCTGGGCGGGTCTCTCCGCAGGACATCGGGAAGAACATCTACACTATTCGGGATGTGGTGAACGAGATTCGGGACAAGGCCACACGCAGGCGGCTCGCCGTCTTGCCCTACGAGCTGCGTTTCAAGGAGCCCTTCCCGGAATACGTGCGGCTGGGTGAGTGCCTCTGCCCCGCTGTTGATAGCGAAGCTGGGTCCCACTCTACATTCTGGACCGACTCAGGTGTCAGTTGAGCTCTGGCTGTTTTATCAGCATTTGATTCAGAAATTGCACTTTTGGGGGGATTATGGGGGGAGAGCGGTTCTCTGGGTCAAGAGTCAGTCAGGCCTTGCCAGTTTCTAGGTATATACCTCTTAGTATCACTCAGACTATCTAGGCCTCAGTTGCTTGCTCTGTAAAATGGGGAAAATAATAGCACCAACCTCAGAGGGTGCTGTGAGCATTCAGTGAGGAATATGTCACTTCATATCTGACGCTTTGTAAACATTCAGATTTGTTTGGATTAAAAAATCAGAATCTTTAAATTTTTGTAACATTCATTTTTGGGAGAGCACACGTGGGGGAGGGGCAGAGAGAGGGAGCCACAGAATCTGAAAGAGGCTTCAGGCTCTGAACTGTTAGCACAGAGACTGTGCGGGCTGGGGCTCCCACTCACCAACCGTGAGATCATGACCTGAGCCAAAGTCTCAGGCTTAAGGACTGAGCCACCCAGACGCCCCCCAAAATAGGAATCCTTGTAAGTTACTTGGTCTTTCCGAGGAAGTACTTCATAGGATTTCGCTTAAGAATGAAATGAAAAGCTTTTAGCAGAGTGCCTCTTACATAGTAGGTACCCAGTAAGTTTTAGCTATTAATACCTGCTTTTTAGGAAACATGAGCAGTATTGTTATAAAGCAGAGTTGTCACAAAGCAGTCCAATAATTTTGTGTCCTCATAGACCACAACAGTTGTTGATTGAATTAATTTTTCATCCCATTTTGGAATGTGAATGCCTGCTCTATTAATCTGGATTGTTAGAATCAAAGAATTTTTGAGCTGAGAGTGAAGAGATCCTCTCTTCCAACATAATAAAGTTTAGAGAAGGAACTCTCATCATTTACAAACATTATGCTTTCAGTGACTTCGTGTTAACTTTGTTCTCCTGTTCCTTCATCTGCATGAGATAAGGATGTCACAGTAAATCTAACTGGCATGAATTTTAGTGATAGAGAACACATGTCTCAACAATGAGTAGAATAAGACAAGAAAATGGATGCAAGTACTCAGAGGGTTTCCTTGGGATGCTGATTCTGAGTTCTTTTCTTACTTTCAGTATGGTTATTCAAGGTCATATGGCTTGTTGCTTCTAATGCAAGTTGGGACTCTCTTTACAGTGACTGAGTTTTCAAAGAAAACGGGAGACTATCCCAGCCTTTCTGCCACAGATATCCAAGTGCTGGCACTCACCTATCAGTTAGAAGCAGAATTTGTTGGGGTATCTCACCTAAAACAAGAACCAGAAAAGGTAAATCAGAAGGATTATTGGTTTTATTCCTTTTATTTTAAATTTTATTCTGGGAACTATCCCATATAACAGAAGTAGAGGGAATAGTATGGTGGACCCAGTGTCCCCATCAGTTGTCTCTGCACTTAACCAAGTCATGATCTATTAGATTTCATTTCTACTGACCCCCAGGCCTGAGTATTTTGAACTCAGACATTGTATTTCATCAATAGACATTTCACGGTGTGTCTTTAAAGATAAATATAAAGTGTGTCTATTTAAAAACAAAGAAACAAAAACAAAAAAACCCTACAAAATCCTTACATCTACACGAAATTAATAGTGTTTACATTTCCCAATTATTTTATAATTTTTTTTCAAAGTTTGTTTGGCTTAGGATCCAAATAAGATTCCTATATTACAGTTAGCAAATCTGTCTCAGTCTCTTTTACCTGTAGTTTTTAGTGAGGGATGGTTAAATTTGAAAAATGCAGAAATAGAGTAAAAATCAACTGTATTCTTGCTGTTGTTTTAAATAGATGTCTTTCCAGAAGCAAGAAGGAACTAGTGTGCTTGCCTTTTTTTTTTTTTTTTTTTTTTTAAAGCTCTTGCCACCTTCAAATTCTAGGTTCCTGTTGTGCTTTTAGGGACTTACTTGCATTGGTTAAGGTTGAAGAGACTAATGGATTTGTGCCTGGGCCCTATTTGCTCTTCCCAGACCAGAAGATTTTAGAAGCTAAATAATACTATAATAATTAATTTCATGTAGTGTTGACTACGAATTGTTTTTTGTTGTTTAATTTTTAAGTAAACTCTCTTCCCAACGTGGGGCTCGAACTCACGACCCTGATATCAAGAGTCACATGCTCCACCAACTGAGCCAGCAGGCACCCCTAAGAATTTCTTGGTATTCTGTGCCTAAAATCATCAGAGGTGCTTTGAACTCCTATTACTGTACTAGTTAGAACTGTCGTCACTTGTTTTCAACCAGGTGTAGAGTCCTCTAATCCAAAGTCTAAAAATGATGTGTAAAACAGATTTGTGTGTGTCACCAGGATGTTTGGGGAAGATGGGGGTGAAGGGAATAGTTTTACATAAAGCTTGACTTTGTAACTGAGCACAGTGTGATGTGTTAGCTGGGTTTCCATTTGGCATCCATCAATTCATGATTCATAAAATTGCTCTTTTCCTGCAACCTTCAGCAGGAGTTAGAGTTTTTTGTTTTTTTGTTTTTTTTTTTTTTTAAGTAAGCTCTGTCCCCAATGTGGGGCTTGAACTCACAGCCCTGAGATCAAGTCTCATGCTCTGCTGACTGAGCCAGCCAGGTGCCCCAAGAGTTAGATATTTTGTATCAGAAGCTTTAAAACAGTGTATCTTTAAAAAAATAAAACAGTGTATTTTGACCCAGGAATTCTACTCTTAGGCATTTCTCGTAAGTATATAACTAAAAATACATGCAAGTTTTTTTTTAAATAATGGTGTTCATTACAGCTCTTTTTATAAGGATAAAAATGTTCTAAAATGATTATTTGGTACTAGTGGGATCCCTGAATAATTATGTTTTCCAATTTTTCAATAATTATGGGGAAAATATTTTGTTCTCTGTTTATTTTACCTTTTCTTCCATGTTGAATTTTCAAACTGTATTTCTCTGCTTAGAGCTGTCACTTACTTTCTTTTCTTTTTAAAGGTTAAAGTGAGCTCATCGAGTCAGCACCCAGAAACTCCTCTACACATTTCTGGTTTCCATCTGCCCTCAAAGGTGATTCCTTAGGCCACCTTCTCGTGCCCTCTTCTACATGTCCTATCTCCACAAATCATTTACAAGTGAGCCAGACTTCCCTAGACTAATATCCTGGTTTGTCCAGCCCTGCCTAATCTGACTTGAGTCATCTGTCATTTCATCTGTAAACTTCTCAGTTTTCAGGTTTTAACATTATTACTCTTTTAACCTCAGCCTAAACCCCCACGAGAAACACTCCAACATGGACACACAGCCCGTGAGCCGGAGAACCTGGAATTCAGTTCCTTCATGTTCTGGAGAAACCCTTTGCCTAATATCGATCGTGAACTGCAGGAGCTCCTGGTAAGGCCCCGATTTATGATCTCTGATGACAACCTGCCAACTCCTCCCTGCTGCTCCTGTGAACTGGGAACTTGTGAATTCTTTTGTTTCAGATTGACAAAGGTGATGATGTTCCGAGTGAGGAGGACGAGGAGGAAGAGAATGGATTTGAAGAAAGGAAAGACGAGGACAGTGATGACGATGGGGGTGGATGGATAACTCCCAGCAACATCAAGCAGATCCAGCGGGAGTTGGAGCAGTGTGCCGTCCCCAAGGACGTGCGGGTCGGCTGTGTCACTACAGACTTTGCCATGCAGGTGGGTGGATGGGCGTTGGCTGGCCCCAGGCTTTACTGCATAACCTGATTTGGGCAGGGGTCTCTGGAGGTTCGGGGACATGTACACATCTAGTCTGTAATGCTTCTTTTCCTGGTTCTAGAAACGTTACCTGTGCTCTTTAATTATTTAGTTTTGTTTGGAGGCTAGAGAATCAATATAACAACAAAGTTTTTTTAGTGTTTACTATTCATGATATGTTGATGGCTCTCTTCCAGTATGTTAAATATTACACATTCAGTTAGGTACTTGGAAAAAGAGATTTCCAGCTATGAAAAGAGCATATTTGCCTTTGACAAGATAAATGCCTCTGTTAAGAGCGATTGCTAATGAGGGGCCATTGACGTACAAGAGAAATCTAAATCTTTGTCCTAGTTTATATGTCTTGAGAGGCATTCTAAGCTTGCCTTTCCTTAGCAAAAGCCCTTTGTGAACCAAACCAGACTGTAACTGTCATTATACACAAGTTAAAAGAAAATTTGGCTTTGCAGAGTTGAGTGCTGCTCTAACTTGTTGGTTGCAGAACGTCCTGCTTCAGATGGGGCTGCACGTGCTGGCGGTGAACGGCATGCTGGTCCGCGAGGCCCGGAGCTACATCTTACGCTGCCATGGCTGTTTCAAGTACGTAGCTGAGAACCTGGACCCACTGCCTGAACTCTTTTCTTCCTGCCCTTTTTTTTTTTTTCTTTTTTTCTAACATTTGAGACAGAGAACACGCACACAGGTGTGTACCTACGTGAGTGGGGGCGGGGCGGAGAGAGCGACTTCCAGGCAGGCTCCAGGCTCAGTGCTGACTTGGCGCTCCGTCGCACAGCCGCAAGATCATGACCTGAGCTGAAATGAAGGGTCGGATGCTTAACCTACTAAGCCATCCAAGCACCCCTCTTCCTGTCTTTTCTACTGATTTTCTGAAGGACACCCTTGTGTATAGGTTTTTCCTCTACCTTGTCATTCCTATGTGGGCTGGGTTCAGTCTCCATCAGAGCACCCATGGGACAGAGGGCACCTGTGACCTCCCATTTTAATATCTTAGTCATAGGATTAAGGGTGTGGATTCTGGAGCAAAGAGCTCTCCTTTTATAATAAGTACTAAAATGTTTATAGATGGAATGATGTTTGGGATTTGCCTTAAAATAATACACAAGTGGAAGAGTGGCTGGGGGTAGAATGGGACAGGATGGCCATGAACTGATAGTTGTTGAAGCTAGGTGACAGGTACATGGTGGGGGGGGGGGGGGTCATTGTACTTTTTGGTCTACTTTAGATATTCTGTTTTTAAAAAGGGAATAGACTAAGATTATACAGGTTCAGATTCAGGTTTTATCTCGCACTAGCTTTGTAAAAGTTGATGCTTCAGATTCTTACATAACATTGAAAAAGCTGATTGTCATGTAAGAGTGTGGTATCTAGAACGTATGAGCAAGTCCACTCAGTCACTCGGGTGAGCTGTTAGTTCACTGGCCATGCTCTTCTCTCCATTTCTTTTCTGGCTCTTGATTTGGCTCTTGGGGGTGGTGGGGTGGCCAGTGTTCTCTCTCAGGATCCCAGAGACCTGGTTGGAGTGGAAGAGACTGTACTTTGGAGTGGAAGAGACTGTACTGCAGCCTTGCTGGTGAAGTGTGGCCCTGGGATCTTACACTATGGTTTCTTACAGCCCTTTCATAGATTCACTTAGATTTGGTGGCCATCATCTGGTGGAGCCCTTCAGTGCTGAGGCCTGCATGGAAGGTTTCTGAAGCAGCAAGGTGTCTCATTGGGTCCCTAGTGCTGTTCTGCTGAGAGTAAAGTTACCTGGAGAGACCCTTGCTCGCCTGCAGGCTTCAAAACTCATGGCTTAGGGGCCCTGCCCTGCCACCACTGTGTGTAGGCTGGCCTATGGCGTGGTGAGCTACTCCTCAAAGCTGCTTGTGTATTCTTCTGAATCTTTAGTTTGAAGACATACCAGGCTCAGGACAGGGTAAAGCTCGTTGCTTCATGAAACCTTATTTCCCCCATTGCCCTTTGTTACAAAACCCCGTGTTCCTCCAGGTGAATTCTTAGCAGCTTTTAGAAATGTTCTCCATTCTTGTGAGGTTAGCCCCAGTGACTGGATAGTTTCTTACTCAGAATAATTAGTTCCCAGCACCTGTTGAGAGATACTTGGTTTACTCTTGGAGACTTGCAGGTAAAGGATTCGGCGTCTCAGGAGAGTCACACAGTTTGTCTCCTGACCTTGGGGAACTGAGGGGGAATTCCTCAAGGACAGGTACGAGCACTGCCATCTGGTCCTTGACAGCGTCAACTTCTCTTGCCAAGGTCCCCTGTTGGAGCGTGAGTGGATAGGGGAGAGGCAGGGCCTCAGGGTCTGCCATCCACACCTAACCAACTGTAGCAGCTTTCCAGGGTTTCCTGTGGAATTCATTAATACGTTCTTGGCACCTCTGGAGCCACTTCCTGGCTTAAAACCCAGGCTAACACTTCGGGGCAAGGTACAAAGAGCTGCGGCAACTCACCCCTTTACAAAGTACGCTGATGTGGGGGTGCCTGGGTGCTTCAGTCTGCCGAGCATCTGACTTCATCTCAAGTCATGGTCTCACAGTTCGTGGGTTCAAGCCCCACGTCTGGTTTTGCACTGTTAGTGCGGAGCCTGCTTTGGATTCTCTGTCTCCATCTCTGCCCCTATTGCATGCATTCTCTCTCTCAAAAATAAACATTAAAAAATAGGAGCCTGGGTGTCTCAGTCCCAAGGATCCAGCTCTTGGTTTGGGATCAGGTCCTGATCTCACAGGTTCATTTGTTCAAGCCCCACATCAGGCTCCATGCTCACGGTGCAGGGCCTGCTTGGGATTCCCTTTCTCTGCCCCCTCCCCCAACTCACATGCTCTCTCTCTCTACATAAACTTGAACAAACAAACCTAAGTGTGGTGATATTAAGAGCACTGATTGTGAAGCCAGGTTCCCTTGGCTTACTATCTGCCACTTACTAGCTCTGACCTTGAGCAAGCTCCTTATCTTGCTTCAGTTTCCCCATCTGTAAAATGGAGAGAACGTCAACTTCATAGGATTGTTGTGAAGTTCAACTTGTAGAATAACGCCTGGCAGTTGAGTAAGACTTCATTGTTAATGTAAAAACATAAAAACATTCTGCTCCCTTTCCGTGTTTACTTACTTGCTGCGTGTGTCCTTTCATTCCCTTTTCCTCGGGTCGTGCAGCAGCAGTCTACTGGCAGCAGCAGCAGGAGGCCAAGCGGCCATGGGCTGTGGTGTGTAGGGTGCTGCTCAGCTTTGCCCCATGTTTTTTTGTTTCCTCCTCTGACCCCCGTGACTCACCTTGTGCTCTGGGGAAGGGGTTTGCTGCTTGTGGCTTCAGTATGCAGCCTTTCCTTTTATGTCTTCAGGACGACATCTGACATGAGCCGAGTGTTCTGTTCACATTGTGGAAACAAGACCCTGAAGAAGGTGTCTGTGACCGTCAGCGACGATGGAACCCTGCATATGCACTTTTCCCGCAACCCCAAGGTGCTGAATCCTCGGGGCCTCCGGGTGAGTGGCCTGTCTCCTGCTCCCCCAGCAGCAGGGCCTGCGGTTGGAAAACCAAGACCTCTTAAGCACGAGGATCCAAGTGAACAGAGAGGACCAAGAAAACCTCAGCATTTCAGTGTCCCAATTATTCTCTGACCACTTTCTTACTTTTTGGCATAAGATGTTCTGGCCCTTGTCTCACGCTGTCCCTGCTCCAGAGTCAGCCATTTCTCTACGGAACTCTGATTGTTGAAGGGTGGTTTTTAGAGACAAAGAGCTGACCGAGCACGGGGCGGGCTCATTGCGCTAGGGGATCATAGATTTCTCAGCCCACACTGGACAGAGATTGTAGGTCTGCATATGTGTATAAAGGTACACATGAGTATTTACTATTACCTGTCTGTATTATAAGTTTATAAACCTCAGTTTCAACCCCACAGAGTTCATTCTAGCCCTCCCTCTTATCCTTACACTATTTTGTATAATAATTTATTTGCTCAATCCTAAAATACAGTTTCAGAATTACTAATCCACACCACTAGGAAAATGGTAGCTGCTAACTAGAGTTCTGTGCTTATAGGCAGTTCTTCCTGTCACTAGCGGAGGGTATGTAGTCCAAATACTGCATTGGGTTTTTCCCCCTGGGAGTTGAGGTCGGGGTGAGGTGGGAAGATGCAGGTCATGTGCTTATTAGCACATAGTAGCAGTGACCGGTACACTCCAGAGCTGTCAGTAATCTTGACCTTAACAGGATCAGACGTGTTTGCATATGGTTCCCTGTCCTTCTAATGGCTTTTCCTCTTCTTGTTCACAGTATTCACTTCCCATGCCCAAAGGGGGCAAATACGCCATCAACCCCCATCTGACCGAGGACCAGCGCTTCCCTCAGCTGAGACTCTCCCGGAAGGCCAGGCAGAAAACCGACGTGTTTGCCCCTGACTACATAGCTGGGGTATCTCCCTTTGCAGAGAATGACATCTCCAGCCGGTCGGCGACCCTGCAGATCCGAGACAGCACCTTGGGAGCCGGGAGGAGACGGTTAAATCCCAATGCTTCCAGAAAGAAGTTTGTGAAGAAGAGGTGAAGTGCAAGTTCCTGGGGCAGACAGGATCGCCGCTGCAGCTGCTGGGGCGCTCGAGTGCCTCATTTCCCTGGCTGTCCAGCTCCAGAACCATCTGGATGCAAACAGCAGGACTGACCTACACAGTGTTGTTTCCTGACCCTCGGGGATGGGTCGGGTCGGGTTTGTGGTGACACTGGGCTGTCCCTTGGCCTGTGAGCATCCGGAGAGCTGGGATTCCTGCTGTGCTGAGGGGAGTTTGATGAAAACACAAGCAACAGTGCCATGGAGCACATCTTCAACTTCCAAAGAAAGGAACTTCCAAGTGAAAGTATTTCTCTAATAAACATGGTTACGAGCTTTGGTGCCTTTGATTAAGTAGGCCAAATGTTTGCTTCTTAGGTAATTTGAAGGCTAACACTTAAGCTGTATACCCAGTATCAAACATTTAGATTTATTTTTTTGCAAGAAAATGGACTAAATTTGCTACAATAAAACTAAGAGCTTTCTCTTACTCAGAAGCACTGTAGTCATTCAAGAGAATTCAGTACAGTGAGCTGCTAGAAGCTACCACCCACATTCACTTACTTTGCCTTGTTTACTTTTGCTCTTCGAGTGCACCGAGTATCTCCCAGGGAAAGGATGTTCTTTTGCATAAATTCAAGAACTTTACCACTGATACATTACTATTACTGATGTGAAACATAACTCACATTTTTCCAATTGTTACATCGTCCATATCATTTTTCCCCAGTTGTTGACATTTTTAATACAAACTAGGTTTTAATATGTCCCTCCATTTGAGTTGGACAGATTGTCTCCTAAATTTGCCTGAGGGGATGCACTTTGGGCAGGAATGTTCCATGAGCAATAGGTACCCAGGGCATCATGCTAAGTCACGTTCACTTTGAATACTTGGTACTGAATATAAGATGTTTTCCAAGTTCTTTATATTGACAGTGTATGTGCAAAGTACTATCTTTAAAAGCTCCTTACTTAGGTTTTTTCTTGTATGGTTAACTTACCCATTTGGCATATAGTTAAATTGAATTCAAACCAAAAACATTAAAGTTTTTCCCACCCTAATTTTTTTAAATAAGTAAACACAGTTCTAAAATAAAAAGGGGCGCCTGGGTGGCTCAGTCAGTTAAGTGTCCAACTTCGGCTCAGGTCATGATCTCACAGTTGGTGGGTTCAAGCCCCGTGTCGGGCTCTGTGCTGACAGAGCCTGGAGCCTGCTTTGGATTCTGTGTCTCCCTCTCTCTGTGTCTCCCTTGTTCACGCTCTCTCAAAAATAAACATTCAAAAAAAAAATCTTTTTTAAATAATAAAAGTATACTTCCAGCTAGATGCCATTTTCTCCCCTTCTGTTTCATCTTACTCCATATAGAGCATCAGTTTCATGTGTTCCTAATTTACCCTTGTTTTATTCTGCAAGATAAGAGCATGTGTTTTACATTTTTTTTTTTTTTTTTTTTAATATTTTGGGGCGCCTGGGTGGCTCAGTCAGTTAAGCATCCGACTTCGGCTCAGGTCATGATCTCACGGTCCGTGAGTTCGAGCCCCGCGTCGGGCTCTGTGCTGACAGCTCAGAGCCTGGAGCCTGTTTCAGATTCTGTGTCTCCCTCTCTCTGACCCTCCCCCGTTCATGTTCTGTCTCTCTCTGTCTCAAAAATAAATAAACGTTAAAAAAAAATAAAAAGATTTTAAGTAATCTCTACACCCAACTCAAGCTCACAACTCCAAGAATTGCATACTCTACCAAACAAGACATCCAGGTGCCCCAACGTTTTTCTTACACTACAAGTAGGGGCGCCTGGCTACCTCGGTCAGTGAGGCGTGGGACTCGATCTCAAGATTGTAGGTTTGAGCCTAACCTTGGATGTAGAGATTACTTACAAATAAAATATTGAAAAAATTTAAAAGGTAGGGGTGCCTAGGGCTCCTGGGTGGCTCAGTTGGTTAAGCATCTGAGTTCAGCTCAGGTCATGATCTCATGGTTCATGGGTTCAAGCCCCGCATTGCGTTCTGTGCTGACAGCTCAGAGCCCGGAGCCTGCTTCGGATTCTGTATCTCCTCGCTCTTCCCCTCCCCTGCTCACGCTCTGTCTCTCTCTGCCTGCCAAAAATAAATAAATGTAAAAAAAATTTTTTTAAAAATTTTAAATAAAAGGTAGGGGTGCCTGGGTGGCTCAGTCAGTTAAGCATCTGACTTCGGCTCGGGTCATGATCTCCTGGTTCGTGAGATGTAGCCCTGTGTCAGGCTCTGTGCTGACAGTGTGGAGTCTGCTTGGAATTTTCTCTCTCTCCCTCTCTACCCCTCCCTCTCACTCTCTCTCAAAATAAATAAATACACATTTTAAAAAAAGTTAAATTAGTATACTACTTAAAATTCTTTTTAAGCAGTATAGTAGTATATATATCTTTCCTCACTGGAAATCACTCCATATCAGTTCAAAGAGATCTTCCTTATTTTCATCGGTGGTGAAAAGCTACCAATCCAAAGACTTATTTCATGTTACAGGCTGTGTTAAGTACATCATCTATGTTAGTCCATTTAATCGGCAGGACACTTATGAGGTATGGGTGCTGTTATCTCCAGCGGTCCCCATCTATGAGAGGTTACGTGACTTAAAGTCACATAGCTTCTGAGTGTCCAGGTCAAGGTTTCAGCTTAGTCCATCTAACATTCTGCAACAAATAGACCAGTGGAGACCATAGGAAACAGGGCGAATACTGGCTCCCTTGCCCTCCATCTGTGTGAAACTGGGTGCAAGCTGATGGGCTGGCTGACCCAACAGGAGTCTGGGGGTGCGGGAGGAGAAGTGAGCAGGGGCAAGGGCCTGTAAGAATCCTTTTCTCTTTCTCCTCCTCACACTGTCAAAGTTCCAGAAAAGTAGGGGATGATATAACACCCATGTACCCAATATAGACGGCACTTTTAGTCAACCAACTTGGACAATGGAAACCTGAGTAAGGTAAAAGGGCCCACAGTACCGGCCTGGCTGAACACAAACAGGCCCACGAGATGACCCGCCTCAAAATATCCCTAAGCCCTAGCTGACCAATGAGTTATTTACACAGACACAAGTACCAAAAAAGGAAAATTCCTTATGTTCCCTTACCTCCGCACCTTCCCGCTTTAACTACAGCGCCCACCGGGGTGTCTGGGTTGCTCAGTTGGTTAAGCGTCTGACTCTTGATTTCAGTTCAGGTCATGATCTTGAGGTTTGTGAGATCTAGCCCTGAGCTGGGCTCTGCACTGACAGCATGGAGCCTGCTTGGGATTCTGTCTCTCCCTCTCTCTCTGCCCCACGTGTTTACTCGCACACACTCTCTCTTTTTCTATCTCTCTCTCTCAAAATAAATAAATAAGCTTTAACTAAGTCCCTAACCATGGCTTCTTAGCAGTCTCTCATTTGCTGTCCAGCCTGCCTCCCCCTTGCGGTGTATTCAGTTAACTACCTCCTTTGTTCTGCTCTGGGTGAATTCTTTCAAGGCCTGCACCCAATCCAGTGGCCCCACATTACCCCCACCCCCAACAGCCAGCCTTGTCATGTCTTAACTTTTCACTCTATTCCTTCCAATTAAGAAAGAAAACATTTCAGGGGCGCCCGGGTGGCTCAGTCGGTGAAGCATCCGGCGCTTGATTTTGGCTCAGGTCATGGTCTCACAGTTTGTGAGTTCGAGCCCCGAGTCAGGCTCAGTGCTGAGAGTGGGGAGCCTGCTTGAGATTCTCCCTCTCTCCCTCTCTGTCTATCCCTCCCCAGTGCATGCACACGCGTACATATGTGTGTTTGTGTGTGTGTGCTCTCTCAAAATAAAAAATAAATATTTAAAAAAACAAAAAGAAAAACATCTCACGTCACAAAAAACTTCTGATTTTTAAGAAAAAAATTTGTTGCAACCATCCAGCAAGATAGAGTATTGTGAGAGGAGCTCCAGAGATCTACCGAGGGCCCTGCTAAGTCAGCTAAGCATCAATCAGCACATGGTGTGAAGAGCTTCCTGAGGCAAGGGAGAGACTTACCAGAAAAGAAGCACAAGAAATAATCTCCGGAGCACCCAAAGACGAGGACTAGCCATCTACTCACCACGCAGAGTGCAAAACTTCATGATCTGTGGGCCCTCAGGAGCCAGAAACTTCTCTCTAGAACCAAAGGCTGCTCTAGTCCCACTCAACAAAGCAAATCTCAAAAGGATGCTTCTGTTAGTTCAGTGGCCAGAGCCAGTCCTGTGGTCCCACCCAACCAGATAGGACCACGAAATGCCATCCCAATCAGTGCCTGGAAGGTAGGATGCTAGAAATACTTGGTAAATGGCATTAGTTACAACCACAATTTAGAGATGCATACCAATGGCTTTGAAATAAATTTTTGAGTAGGGAAAATATGATGAAAGGGGTTGTAAATGCATGCACAGCAAATTGTTAACCCCAGCAGTTAGGCCCTTAGGACTACAAGTTTTAAAAACTAAAGAACATCTAAATAACTGCTTTCTTTCACCACTAATAGCTTCTCATTTGCAGATGGGAAGGAGTGGCCTCCTAGTCCCCCACAACCGTAACCCAGAACCAGGATGCAGGGTTCATTTTTACTGATTGGGAATGAGCTCTAAGGCAAAGCAAATCTAGCACGGAAAGAGTAAGAGCCCCCTAAAGGAAAGACACACAGAAGAGAATTTTTAAAAAGATGCGAGGAACGAAGTGGCCTCTGGAGTCTGCCTCAGGAACACAAGGAAATCAGAAACTCCCCGATGATGGCAACATCATACAAGTAATAGTAGAATAGTCACAGAAGAGACCAATGATCCACATATCCCCAAACTCATTCACTGGAAGTCGGTTCCCCCAGACAACTCATCCGCTTCACTTACATACAGAGAAACCAAACTCACGCTAGAATGGAGTAAATATTGTTAAAAAGCAAAGTTCGGGGGCACCTGCATGGCTCATTTGATGGAGCATGTGACTCTTGATCTTGGGTTATGAGTTCGAGCCCCACAACAGGATTAAAAAAAAAAAAAAAGGGCAAACTACAGGAAGTTTTGTTTATACATATGCCGAAACTGAGCTAGCCTTAATACCAAAGGACACAGGCAGATTCAAGTCCTCTGGCCTATGTGAGACACAAAATGAGAACAAATGGTAAGAAGGTAAATTTTGCATCATAAGGGATGCTAATCTGCCTGCCCCCACCAAACAAACCAACCAACCAACCAACAAAAAAACACCTAAAAGGAATGACCACATAGAAATAAATGGATTGTTTTATATAACCTTTTGACTAAAAACTTCACAATTCTAACACACAATAATTAAATGTGATATTACAATAATCAAATGATAGATATTTGGCTGAAATGATATTACTCGGCTGAAATGAAATCTTTGGTTTGGAGTTTAAGAGTACAAAGAATGAAACTCCAATCAGATCCTATATTTTATTTCATTTCCAGAATATCAACGTAGGGAATGCTTGTTTATAGAAGTTGTACCTGGTAATCTTGACTGCTAGTTCAGAACATTTGAAACTCGTATTTAACCGAAATCCTACTGGCATCCTTGACTGACACTTTTAATAAGGTGATAAGTTAGAGATAGGAAAACTGAAGGACTCCATAAAAATCTGAGTTTTCTTCCTGTCCCTGGTTCTGTTCTTGCCAGGACCTGTGCTCCGAGCCCACTTTACATATGCCTCAGAATGTGCTCATGGTAAGGGTCAAGGACTTCATGATTCCTCTAGAATAGATGACACCTAAGGAAGGGCCAGGTGAGAAGGACCTGAGGAGGCCAGCCTATGTGCATTCCAGACCCAGGCTCTAGATATCTCAAAGCCAACAAACACCCTCTGGTTCCAAGGAATAAAACCTGGGACCTGGTCCTTTTTTTTTTTTTTTTTTTTTTAATGTTTCATTTCTGAGATAGAGACAGAGTATGAGCAGGGGAGGGGCAGAGAGGGAGACACAGAATCTGAAGCAGGCTCTAAGTTTCAGCACAGAGCATGATATGGGGCTCAAACTCGTGAACCATGTGATCATGACCTGAGCATAAGTGGGATGTTTAGCCAACTGAGCCACCCAGGCGCCCCACTGGTCTTTCAACACATTTTTTTAAATGTTCATTTTTGGAGAGAGAGAGAGAGAGAGAGAGAGAGAGAGAGAGAGAGAGAGAAAGTGCGTGCAAGCAGGGGACGGGCAGAGAGAGTGGGGGCACAAAGGATCCGAAGCAGGCTCTGCGATGACAGTGGAGAGTCTGATGTGGAGCCCAACTCACAAACCGTGAGATCGTGACCTGAGCTGAAGTTGGACACTCAACCAACAGAACCACCCAGCCTCCTCCCCTGCTCTTTGTTCTACCTGATTCAGTGATGTCAGAGAGGACACGTACACCAGACCACAATCCTCAATAAAAACCCCCAGGCTCCGAACAAACCTGAGACTCACGCTCCTTTCTTTTCTGAGTCTCCCAGATGCTCCGTCTGTATCTGTTCTCTCTAGATCTTTAAGCTGTGCTGGCTCGCCTTTCATTTCCATCCTGCATGAAACCAAGGACCCTCTTGGCTGATCCTGTGGGATTCCCTCCGGGTCCCTGACAGCATCATTCTCTATTACCGTCTTCTTTAGTAACAAGATATAGTTAATAGTACATTGTTAGTGACATTTCCAAAACATCCCCCAGGGAAGCAGTACCCCTGTAATCCACAATCAAGCAGTATATGCATTAACTCTGGCACATCACGAAGAATATCCCCAAATTTACTTGTTATTTTTATCCCAGTATGCACAGACAGGGAGAGAGTGGAAACATATGCGGTGTTTAGATCACTGTGTTTGTGTGTTCACATGTATGGAGGTCAATTGTCATGAATGCAACCTTTTTGCCTTATTAAGACATTATTTTTAAAAATATGTTAATATTTATTTATTTTCTAGAGACAGAGAGCAAGCAGGGGAGGGGCAGAGAGAGAGGGAGATAGAGAATCTGAATCAGGTTCCAGGCTCTAAGCTGTCAGCACAGAGCCTGATGCGGGGTTTGAACTCATGAACTGCAAGATCATTACCTGAGCCGCAGTCGGATGCCTAACTGACTGAGCCATCCAGGTGCCCCTAAGACATTATTGAGACTGTAATTCTGAGATCTATGATGACAAGGAAGTGTGGCGCACATTTCCTAGTAACTGCTCAGATGTCTTGGGAACTAGGTGACATTTGTCTTTCTACACCCTTCACGAAGCTCATTGCCTGGATCTTGAATGATGTTTAATAAATGCTTGTGGAACTGAATGCTTGACTCAGACCAGTCTAGACAAAATAAAGAATCAAGAGACAGGGAATGCTTTCCCCTAACTTCTCCTGTAGTTTGCTCTTGGAAATTACAAGTGAGTCCCCTATCCCCGAAGGTGTTTGTGCACAAGCTGAAGAATTACTAATGGGACGTGAGACAAAAAGGATCAAGCACTTAAATTCTGTGATCGGATCCCAGAACTCAGTTTACTGTATCAGATGAAATCTCTTCACAACAAGTGCATGATGCATGTCATCTCAAGAGAAATGTCAGTCTAACCAGAGTTGTCAAAGCCCAACAGAATATGACCTATTTGACACAATATATAACCTGACAGAGTTCTGGCAGAGCACACGGGGACACAGAAGTCCAGCCTAACAGTGCATGTCCTGTACAACAGTGATCCTGGCAGTGAGACAGGAGAGCAGGAAGGGATGATGTTTACAGGAGAAGAATCATTTCTCCCCTAATACCAAAGACCTATTCCCTCCAGGGATACTTGGCAGTAGTCACGGGAACCACTGAGGACAACAGATGCCCAGGTGTCCAGAAAGGCCCATGTGGCTCTGAGCTATTGCACAAAGTCCATCATCCACAACAAGGGGGCTGTGGGGATTTCTTTTGCAAAAAAGGAGGCACCCAAGTGCGGAGGCAGTGCCTTAGCAGGTAACTAATTAGGCTGTTTGTGTTCTTTCATCAGGAGGAAAATGAGGGACTCCTGAGGTTTCTCCTACCTCTGCTTTTTATCTCTAGATAATGAAGACCATCACAAAGCTTTCTACAGCTCCAGGGTGCCGGCTGCTCCCTGATGATGTGGCAGAGACCTTGAGGACATGGTTTTCAGTAGACACACAAGCCTCCAGGGACAAGCCTGCTCAGAGAACTGCATGGGAATTGAACAATTCTGAACCGACAGCCAGTTAAAGCTGGAGGGACCTTTAAGGCAATGCAGCTGAATCCGATATTGTTTCAGATGCAACCAGAGCTCACCTAGAAGAGTATATGGGGCTTGAACTACACTCAAGAATCCTGACTCTGAGTCCCAGCGCCCTGAGCTCAAATTCTGCAAGGCACCACTGAGCAGCTGTATGGCCGCAGACACGCCATATTAGCACTTGGTACATTAGTTCCCTTATCTCTTATCCCCAAAACGGGGGTTTTATTCCCTGACATCATACACAAAAATTACTGCAAAGTAGATCACAGATCTAAATAGAAGAGCTAAAATTATAAAACTCACAGAAAAAACCAAAAACCCATAGGTATCAATCTTGGGTTAGGCAATGATTTCTTAGATAAGACACAAAGAACATGTGCTAAAAGGATCGTATGTTAGACGTCATCAGAATTAAAAGACACCACTGAGAAAATAAAAAGACAACCCAAACAATGGGAGAACATATTTGCAAATCACGTATCTGATCAGGAACTTGTATAAAGGGACACCTGTCTGCCCCAGTCTGTCTTTTTGATCTCTTTTGATCATGCGACTTTTGATCTCAGGGTGAATTCAAGCCCCACATTGCATGCAGAGATTACTTAAAAAAAAAAAAAAAAAAAAAAAAAAAAAGGAACTTGTATAAAGAACCCTTACAACCCAATAATAAAAAAGACACCCCAATTTAAAAATGTGCAAACCGAGGGGCGCCTGGGTGGCGCAGTCGGTTAAGCGTCCGACTTCAGCCAGGTCACGATCTCGCGGTCCGTGAGTTCGAGCCCCGCGTCAGGCTCTGGGCTGATGGCTCGGAGCCTGGAGCCTGTTTCCGATTCTGTGTCTCCCTCTCTCTCTGCCCCTCCCCCGTTCATGCTCTCTCTCTGTCCCAAAAATAAATAAAAAACGTTGAAAAAAAAAATTAAAAATGTGCAAACCGGGGCGCCTGGGTGGCTCAGTCGGTCGAGCATCCGACTTCCGCTCAGGTCTTGATCTCGCAGTCCTTGAGTTCGAGCCCCGCTTCGGGCTCTGTGCCAACAGCGCAGAGCCTAGAGCCTGCTTCAGATTATGTGTCTCCCTCTCTCTCTGACCCTCCCCAATTCATGCTCTGTCTCTGTCTCAAAAATAAATAAACGTTAAAAAATTTTTTTTTAAATGTGCAAAGCAACTAAATAAACATTTCTCCAAAGAAGATATATAAATGTCCAACAATTGTAAGAAAAGATATGCAGTGTCACTAGTCATTGGGAAAACCTAACTCAAAACCACAATGAGTTACCACTTCACACACACACACACACACACACACACAGACACAGCTACAATGAATGAGACAATACAAATGTTGGTGAGGAGAAATTCTAACACTCACACTTTGCTGGGAGCAGCATAGAAGAGTGCAGCCACCTTGGAAAGCACTTTGGCAGTTTCTCATGTGTTAAACATAACACCATCAGCAATCCTTTTGTCTTTTTTCCTTAAATTTGATTTATTTATCGAGAGGGAGAGGAGAGAGAATCTCTAGCAGGCTCTGTGCCGGATCCCACGAACCGTGCCCTGCGATCATGACCTGAGGTGAAATCACGAGTTGGAAGCTGAATCAACTGAGCCCCCCAAGCCTCCCTTAACTCTTAAACATATATTAAACACTAGTCCTCTCCTGTCATTTTCCATTCCTAGAAAAAAATGCTTAAAACCATTGTGTGTAATGGTTCCAGGGGCTACTATTACCTTCTAATAATATGCTTTTGCCTGTTTCTTCATTTATCAACTTTACACAGTATCCGTACACTTTGTATTTTAAAATAATAGAAAATCTGGTTTATTTACAGTCAAGGCAAGGACCAGAAGCACTTGCCTCTGGCACAAAATTTAAAATGCCAGAAAACTCAGGAATCAAAAGGTTTCAATACAACATTTTAGAGGTCAAATTAATGAAAAATGTCTACGACGAAAAAAAATACATTAAAGTGTTAAAAATAAGACAACAGGCCCCACATGGAATGGTTTATGCTAAGTTCCTTGGCTCTAAACCTAGACTTAATTCGTTATTTATCCCAGAAATGAAATCTTAAACCAGACAATCAGGAAATGCCACGTTAGCGCTTCTAAGATGATCTGCCTGTTAGAGCCTGAAGGAAAGTCGCCTAACAATAACCAACCCACTTTGTTTTTTATTTAAATTTTAGTTTGTTAATATCCTGTGCAGTATTTCCTTCATATAACTTCCTTGTTCCTGCTCCCTTCTGCCCACAAAAGTTTTTCATTTTATACAGCTTTTCATTTTATACAGCTTCAGAGCTTTTATCTGCTAGCTTGGATGGTGCCCAATTCATGAATAAATCCAGGTGAATAAAGCCAGTAAGCGGTTTAAAGCATCCGCAGCTGAATTTTGTTTTCTGAACTCTTTTTTTTGGGGGGGGGGGGGGCACCTGGGTGGCTCAGTCAGTTAAGCATCTGACTTTGGCTCAGGTCATGATCTCAAGGTCCATGTGTTCTAGCCCCACATCGGGCTCTGTGCTGGCAGCTTGGAGGCTGGAGCCTGATTTGGATTCTGTGTCTCCCTCTCTCTGATCCTCCTCCATTTCCACTTTGTCTCTCTCTCAAAAGTAAACAAACATTTTTTTAAAAATTAAAAAAGTAAACTTTTAAGAACATGTTTATTCATTTTTGAGAGAGAAACAGAGAGCATGAGTTGAGGAGAGGCAGAGAGAGAGGGAGACACAGAACTGGAAGCAGGCTTCAGGATCCACACTGTCAGCACAGAGCCCTACACGGGGCTCTAACCCACAAACCGCGAGATCATGACCTGAGCCAAAACTGGACACTTAAGCAACTGAGCTACCCACATGCCCCTGAATTTTATAAAAAAAATGTTTTTTAATGTTTATTTATTTTCTGAGAGAGAGATTGACAGAGTGTGAGCAGGGGAGGGGCAGAGAGAGACAGGAAGACACAGAATCTGAAGCAGGCTCCAGGCTCCGAGCTGACAGCATAGAGCCCGACGCAGGGCTCGAACCCACAAACCATGAGATCATGACCTTAGCCGAAGTCGGACGCTCAACCGACTGAGCCACCCAGGTGCCCCTGAATTTTGTTTTGTTTTTTTTTTTGACAGTTTTGGTGGTAGTGGTGGGAACAAAGGGAATCTGCTGACATCTTCAGGAACAAGAAACACAGGTGTCGGTACCTGCCAACTCTGGGAATCTTCTTTCTTGCCATTTCTGAGGTTCATGACCAAGTTCCTCTTGGATCTGAGTACCACTCTCTTTGCCCTGAATTCCTGATCTGATTGGCTTTCCAGTCCGGGGTTAACAGGTCAGAGAGGCAGTTCTTGCAAAATGCCAGTCCTTAGCTCTTGGGTAGCTCATGGTCCCAGTCCATGGCAGGTCAGCTTGGGCAGGCAGATGATTCCACCCAGAATCTGAGTCCCTAGCCCGGTGAGTTCAGTCCCTATGTATTGGGGTCTGCTGGTTCAGTCCAGAGTTCCACTCAGGAAGCTGCTGGTGGTGTGCACTTAAGGTCTTCTCTTGGCCAGTCTACAGTACCATCTTTTTCTGGAACTGTGGAGTCCAGAAACTGGTACCGTGGAAAGCAGAGTTTCTGGTTACTGCTGGAGTCCACACTTCCATTTCTGTGGTTCTTGTTGGCTTCTGTTCGTGTACAGATGGGGTAAAAGAATAACAGCTCCGTCGTGGGAATCTTGGGAGCCAAAGCCACAAAATTGTTGGCCATGGGTGGAGCGCTGAAAAGCACCTGGAGTACTCTCCCCCTAACTGTAAGAATCCTGTGCCAGGACAAGGCGGTCATGGAATTGGTTGGATCGACACTAGGTCACCCACCAACCTCAAGAAAATTTCCTGGTGACAACATACACTGTAAATGTTTTTTAAAAATATTTATTTGGGGGTGGGGGGGCAGAGAGAATGGGTGGCGGAGGGGCAGATAGAAGGAGAGAGAGAATCCTATGTAGGCTCCACACTGTCCCCACAGAGCCTGACACAGGGCTCGATCTCATGAACAGTGAGACCATGACCTGAGCAGAAATCGAGAGTTGGACGCTCAACCGACTGAGTCACCCAGGTGCCCTACACTGTAAAACACTTCAAATCCCCAACCCGGAGATAAGTTAAATGATGGATATCTATCAAGCATCTAAATCATTTTCAAGTAGGATAAAATACGCAAACGTGAATTACTCAATTTAAGTTTATTGACTTTTGGCTTCCTTTTACAGATGAACTGAAGAGATTTACATCTAATAGTAGCTATGTTTTGTGCCACATTGAAAACATTACTGTGAGGAAGAATCTACTACTAGAAATTGTAAAATGCATGTACAAATGTACCAATCCAATCACTGGATGTTCACTGGATGCTAGTGTAACAGATAAGTCCATGGTTGCTTCCTTCTTAGTTTTCACTAGGAATAAAGGATTCTAATTCATGTAATTTACATAATAAAATTTACTACACAAATGTATGTAATAGATTTATAAAATAGGTTTATGGAATTAAATATGTATTAAATACATACATAAATGAAATATGTATTAAATAAATTATATAATTTATGTAATCAAAACCATTTACTATAGCTGTTATGGCAAACAGTATGGTGATTGCTCAAAAAATTAAAAATGGAACCACCATAGGGGCGCCTGGGTGGCTCAGTCGGTTAAGCATCCAGCTTCGGCTCAGGTCACGATCTCGCGGTCTGTGAGTTCAAGCCCCGCGTCGGGCTCTGGGCTGATGGCTCAGAGCCTGGAGCCTGTTTCAGATTCTGTGTCTCCCTCTCTCTCTGCCCCTCCCCCGTTAATGCTCTGTCTCTCTCTGTCTCAAAAATAAATAAACGTTAAAAAAAATTTTTTTTTGAAAAAAAAAAAAAAATGGAACCACCATATAATCTGGCAATCCCACTTCTAGGTATATATCTGAAGGATTTGAACCCGGTTTCTCAAAGGGATCTCTGCACACCCATGTTCATTGCAGTATTCACAGTAGCTAAGGTATGCAAACAATGTGTCTGTCAACAGATGAGTAGATGAAGCAGATAAACACATACACAATAGACTATTATTCAGACATAAGAGGCACCTACGTGACTCAGTTGCTTAGGCATCTGACTCATGATTTCAGCTCAGGTCACCATCTGGAGGTTCATGAGAGCCAGCCCTGAGTCGGGCTTTGTGCTGAAATCGCAGAGCCTGCTTGGGATTCTTTTTCTCTCCCTCGCTCTCTGCCCCTCCCCCACTTGTGTGTGCTCTCTCTCAAAATAAACATTTTTTAAAAATTCACTTCCTTTGACAGATCCCTACTGCCCTGGTTAAGGGTATGGTTTGGAACCTGCCCTTAACTCTTGAAGGCATTGCACAGTCTGCTGCTGAAGCATAAGCTGCCCAGTAAAAATCCCTAGACTCTCTGGCCAAAGTTGGGTTTTTTTGGTTGTTGTTGTTAATTTTTTAATGTTCTTTTATTTATCTTTTAGAGAGAGACAGAGCATGCGTGGGAGAAGGGCAGAGAGAGAGACACACACAGAATCCGAAGCAGGGTCGAGGCTCTGAGCTGGTAGCACAGAGCCCAATGTGGGGCTCGAACTCAGGAGCCATGAGATCATGACCTGAGCCAAAGTCCGACAGTTAATGGACTGAGCCACCCAGGTGCCCCTCTCTCGAAAGCTTTAAATGTACACTTGCAGTCATCTATCACCGAGCAAATGATCTCCTTAAGACTAGAGTATCAGAAAAGAATCCAAGAGCATGACTAACTTAAAGAATGTGAACCCACTGCTGTAGGACCTGTGAATCGCACAGATTCAGCAATTTTTGCATTTTTTACCCTATCACTCAGGCTGAGTCTTATCAAAGGGTATAATTGTTAAAGGGTATAAATGATTAAAAGACAACCAGGGAACACCTGGGTGGCTCAGTCCATTAAGTGACCGACTTGGGCTCAGGTCATGATTTCAAGGTTTGTGGGTTCCAGCCCTGCGTCAGGCTCTGTGCTGACAGCTTAGAGCCTAGAGCCTGCTTCAGATTCTATGTCTCCGTCTCTCTCTGCCCCTCCTCTACTTGTGCTCTGTCTCTCTCTCTCTCAAAAATAAACAAGCATTAAAAAAAATGATAATAATAATAAAAAGACAACTGGCCCAAAATGGAGTCACTTATGCTTAGCCTCACATCACCAAACAGACTTAATTACAGTTTCAGCTCACCTTGAACTGGAATCTTAAATGAATCAGTCAGGAATGGCCTGATCAGCACTAGGTAGGTAATCTACCTGATAGACTCCCACCATTCCCTAAAGGAAAGTAGCCTCAAAAAAACCAACATAAAACAAAACAAAACAAACAGGGGTGCCTGGGTGGCTCAGTCAGTTAAGTGTCCAACTCTTGATTTCAGCTCAGGTCATGATCTCATGGTATGTGGGATGGAGCCTCGTGTTGGGTTCTGTGCTGACATCATAGAGCCTGCTTGGGGTTCTCTCTCTCTGCCCCTCCTATGCTCTCGCTCTCAAAATAAATTAAAACTTAAAAAAAAAAATCCAGTTTTCACCAAGTTTAACTTCCCATTCCTTTCTGTCTATAAAATTCTTTTCATTTTGCATAGCTCCTCAGAGCTCGTTCTACCTGCTAGATCAGATGCTGCCTGATTGGTGAATCATTGAATAAAGTCGATAAGATCTTTAAAATGCACTTAGTTGAATTTTGTTTTGTTAACAACATAAAGAATGAATCAGTATTAAGTGAGTCATTTTTCTTTAGGCTCAATATGGCTTGGTTTGGCACTGGTACTGATCTTTACTTAACATTTTTATATTTTGTTTATCATGACTTTCCTTTCTGCAAATTGATTTTCAAAAATATTCTGTTAAACAGTTATTTATGGGGGCATCTGGCTGGCTTAGTCTGTAGAGCATGTGATTCTTGATCTTGGGGTTGGGAATTTGAACCCCACATTGGGGGTAGAGATTACTTTTTTAAAAATCTTAAAAAAATAAGATCTTAACCCTCAGCGACCACTGGTCTATTCTCCAATCTATAGTTTTGCCTTTTTCAGAATGTCATATACATAAAGTCATATAGCTTTGACTCTGGTTTCTTTCACATAGCAAAATGCTTTAGAAATTCATCCCTGTTGCTATGTGCATCAAGAGTAATTCCTTTTCGGACTTCAAGCTGTATTACAAAGCTGTAATCATCAAGACAGTATGGTACTGGCATAAAAAGACACTCAGATCAATGGAACAGAATAGAGAACCCAGAAATGGACCCACAAACATATGGCCAACTAATCTTTGACAAAGCAGGAAAGAGCATCCAACGGAATAAAGACAGTCTCTTCAGCAAGTGGTGCTGGGAAAACTGGACAGTGACATGCAGAAAAATGAACCTGGACCACTTTCTTATACCACACACAAAAATAAACTCAAAATGGATCAAAGACTTAAATGTAAGACAGGAAGCCATAAAAATCCTAGAGGAGAAAGCAGACAAAAACCTCTTTGACCTTGGCTGCAGCAACTTCTTACTCAACATGTCTTTGGAGGCAAGGGAAACAAAAGCAAAAATGAACTACTGGGACCTCATCAAAATAAAAAGCTTCTGCACAGCAAAGGAAACAATTAGCAAAACTAAAAGACAACCAACGGAATGGGAAAAGATATTTGCAAACGACCTATCAGATAAAGGGCTAGTATCCAAAATCTATAAAGAACTTATCAAACCCAACACCCAAAAAACACATAATTCAGTGAAGAAAGGGGCAAAAGACATGAATAGACACTTCTCTAAAGAAGACATCCAGATGGCTGACAGACACATGAAAAAATGCTCAATGTCACTCATCATCAGGGAAATACAAACCAAAACCACAATGAGATACCACCTCACACCTGTCAGAATGGCTAACATGAACAACTCAGGCAACCACAGATGTTGGTGAGGATGCGGGGAAAGAGGATCTCTTTTGCCCTACTGGTGGGAATGCAAACTGGGGCAGCCACTCTGGAAACCGTATGGAGACGCCTTAAAAAATTAAAAATAGGGGCGCCTGGGTGGCTCAGTCGGTTGGGCAGCCGACTCTGGCTCAGGTCATGATCTCGCGGTCCGTGAGTTCAAGCCCTGCGTCGGGCTCCGTGCTGACAGCTCAGAGCCTGGGGCCTGTTTCGGATTCTGTGTCTCCCTCTCTCTCTGACCCTCCCCCGTTCATGCTCTGTCTCTCTCTGTCTCAAAAGTAAATAAACGTTAAAAAAAAAAAAATTAAAAAAAAAAATTAAAAATAGAACTACCCTATGACCCAGCAATTGCACTACTAGGCATTTATCCAAGGGATACAGGTGTGCTATTTCGAAGGGACACATGCACCCCAACGTTTACAGAAGCACCATCAACGATAGCCAAAGTATGGAAAGAGCCCAAATGTCCATCGATGGATGAATGGATAAAGAAGATATGGTGTGTATAGACAATGGAGTGTTACTCGGCACTCAAAAAGAATAAAATCTTGCCATATGCAACTACATGGATGGAACTGGAGGGTATTATGCCAAGCAAAATTAGTCAGTCAGAGAAAGACAAATATCATATGACTTCACTCACACGAAGACTTTAAGATACAGAACAGATGAACACAAGGGAAGGCAAGCAAAAATAATATAAAAACAGGCAGACTCTTAAATATGGAGAACAAACAGAGGGTTACTGGAGGGGTTGTGGGAGGGGGGATGGGCCAAATGGATACTGGACATTAAGGAATCTACTCTTGAAATCACTGTTGCACTCTATGCTAACTAACTTGGATGTAAATTAAAAAAATAAATTAAATTAAAACAAAGAGTAATTCCTTTTTATTGCTGGGTGTTATTGGGTTGCATGGATGCCCCATAGTTTATTCATACATTCACTCATGAGAGGAGATGTGGGTCTTTTCCAATTTGGGGGCTACTATGAATAAAGGGGTTAAAATATTAATGTACAGATTTGGGTTAAATATAAAGAACTATATATATTACTATATACTATATATTACTATATATATATATATATACATATATATATATATGTATATATATGTATATATATATATATATATATATATATATATATATATATATATATATATAATATATATTTTCTTTTCTCTAGGGCAAGTATCTAGGAATGGAATTTTTGGTCACCTGGTCGGTCCATGTTTAACTTTACAAAAGATTAATCAACTGTCCTCAGAGTCACTGTACCCTTTTGCATTCCCACTGGCAATGGTTTAAGAGTTTCCATTTCTCAGAATCCCTGCCAACATGCTTGGTATTGTCATTTGAAAAATGTCTTAGCTGTTCTAATGTCTTAGCAGTGTTATCTCATTGTGGTTTTACTTTGCATGTTCCTAATGACAATGCACATTATTTCATGCACCTGTCTCCTGTATATCCTCTCTGGTAAAGTGTCTGTTAAAATCCTTCCGAATTTTTTGTCTGTTTGTTTTCTAGTGTTGAGTTTTTAGAGTTCTTTATGCATTCTGCATATAGTTTTCATTGGATATGTGATGTTTAAGTATTTTCCCCAGTCTTTGCCCTGTCTTTTTATTGTCTTAACGCTATCTTTACAGAGCAAAGTTGTGTAATTTTGATCAAGTTCAATTAATAATTATGCTTTTGGTATCATAGTAAGAATTCTTGGCCTAACCCCCCCCCAAATCATTAAAAATAATGACTTAACAGTTATTTATCTTCATTACGGAGTTGTTGGGGTTTTTTGCAACCCCTTAAATTTTGCAAACCTCAATTTAAGAGTATACTTCCCACCTTCTCTCTAAATTTTCTTAGTTACCATTTCTAATTTTTTTGACGGTTACACTTTAAACTTCTTTTTCTTTTTCCTTCCCCTTTGACAGCATGGGCATATCTCAGAAATTTGACAGGTCTGGGATCAAAAACTGCAATAAAGCAAGTCAAATTAATTTTTTGGTTTCCCCATGCATATAAAAATTATGTTTACGCCATACTTAGTCTATTAAGTGTGCAATAGCACTGACAATGTACATACCTTAATTTAAAAATACTTCATTGTTGGCGTGCCTGGGTGGCTCAGTTGGGTAAGCATCTGACTTGGGCTCAGGTCATGATCTCACAGCTCATGTGTTGGAGCCCTGCATTGGGTTCTGTGCTGACAGCTCAGGGCCTGGAGCCTGCTTTGGATTCTGTGTCTCCCTCTCTCTTTGCCCTTTCCCTGTTTGCGTGCCGTCTCTCTCTCTCTCTCTCTCTCTCTCTCAAAAATGAATAAACATTTAAAAAAAAAATTTTTTTTTTTAATTTTTTTTTCAACGTTTTTAATTTATTTTTGGGACAGAGAGAGACAGAGCATGAACGGGGGAGGGGCAGAGAGAGAGGGAGACACAGAATCGGAAACAGGCTCCAGGCTCCGAGCCATCAGCCCAGAGCCTGACGCGGGGCTCGAACTCACGGACCGCGAGATCGTGACCTGGCTGAAGTCGGACGCTTAACCGACTGCGCCACCCAGGCGCCCCAAAAAATTTTTTTAATAAAAATACTTCCTTGTTTAAAAATGCTCATCAGGGGCGCCTGGGTGGGCTCAGTCAGTTGGGCGTCCAACTTCGGCTCAGGTCATGATCTCGTGGTCTGTGAGTTCCAGCCCCGCGTCGGGCTCTGTGCTGACAGCTCAGAGCCTGGAGCCTGTTTCAGATTCTGTGTCTCCCTCTCTTTCTGACCTTCCCCCATTCATGCTCTGTCTCTCTCTGTCTCAAAAATGAATAAACGTTAAAAAAAATGCTCATCCTCTGAATTTTCAGTGAGTTATAATCACTAATCACAGATCATACCAAATTTAATGAAAAGGTTCGAAACATTTCAGGAAATTGCCAACACGTGACAGAGACACAACATGGGCAAATGCTGTGGGAAAGGGGGTGATATGGATTTGTTCAAAGTTTATACAAACTTTCAATGTATAAAAAAATGCAGTACCTGTAAAACACAGTAAGACATGCACAGTACAACCCGTAGGATGAAGACTTTACTGTAACTTTCACTTGGTAGGGATTTAAAACTTTTCTCTCTGCTCTGGTCAGCTGCCTAAAGTCAGCCTTTGTAAAGCCAGTCAACTTTCCTTCGTCTTGGCTATTCTTTAAATGCTTCCCTGTTACTTATCTCTCCAGCCAGCCTTGGACTAAACCATTTAGATTCCCACTCTGAGGAGCAGGGGTTTGCACCCAGCGAAGTGCGTCCTTTGAGACCCCCAGTGCACAATGTGAACATTGCAAAGGAAGAAATGAATTCCCTTCTCCTGGAACACGTCTCCTAAGGTACCTCGGCCCTCCAAATCTAAGTCCAGAGTCACAGTGACTCAGCGAATCCGAGGCTTAAGGACCACACCCAGCACACCCTTCTCTTTGCCCACCCCATTCCGTGCGGAGGCAATTTCCCAGGACTGGGAGAGGCTCGCGGGGGCGCTGGGACTCCGCCGGAAACTTCCCCCTGCTGTCCCCAGGTGCTTCCTGGACAGGGTCCACATGGGCCTGCCTCCCACCCACACCCGGACCCTTTAACTGCACCCTCCCGTCCCATATCCCATGCGTGCCCAGGGCACCCTATTCCAGCCCTCAGACCCCCCTCCCTTCCCTGAAGAGCAGCCACAGCACGCCCCGCCCTGCGCCCCAGGGGCGAGCAGCCGGCTCCACCCCGGGAGGCCGAGCCCCAAGCGGGCAGGCGCGAGGAGCTATAAAGTGGCGGGCGCTCTGCAGGCTGCACGCCCAACCTCCCGAGGTGCAGCCCCAGCCGCTGCTTGACTGCTGTCCCCCACCCCGCAAAGCGAGGATTCAGCGGCGGCCAGGGTCGCCCTGACAACCAGCAGCGCAGCCAATCAGCACAGCCGGAGCCCTGGCTGGTGAGTGCCGCGTCCGGGAGCTGGGGCACCCCCAGGCCTAAGCTGTCTGCAAGGATCCTGGAGGGGCTTAGAGCTCAGTTTTTCTCCTGGATTCAAAACTGAAAAAGCGAGAGCGTTAAGATGCCAGGTTGAGCCTTAATAAGACACCGGGGGAAGGGGAGCTCCTGTTTTCTACCCCATACCCACAAACTTAGGTGGGCATTTAACAGAGACTTGACCTTGGAAACAGAAAATTTCCACCAAAACAGGTCAGAAACGGGCCGTTGTCAATGGCCAAATCTGGTCCACTGGCACACCTTGATTGGCCTTATAGAATTTAAAACATTTTGGAATAAGTTGCTGATATTTATAGTAAATATAGGTTATTTTATTTAAAAATGTGAATTCCCTGCTTCGGGAGGAAAATTGAAAGATCTGGTGATGAGTGTGCTGGACCTGGGTAACCTGTACCCTTTAGTTGGATAGAGACCATCCCAGGCTGCCTGACCAGGAGACCTTTTTTTTTTTTTTTTTTTTTTTTTTTTTTAAGTTTATTTATTTGTTTTGGAGAGAAATCATGAGTAGGGGAGGTGGGGGAGAGAGAGACAGAGAGAATCCCAAGCAGGCTGCAGGCTGTCAGTGCCGAGCCTGACTCCACGCTCGATCCCACCAACCGAGAAATCATGACCTGAGCTGAAACCAGGAGTCAGGAGCTCAAGAGACGGAGCCACCCAGGTGCCCCTGTTCAGGAGACATTTTTGTCTGTGATCCTTGGATGGGGCAGACCCGATCCCTGTATATGGTCCATTTCAGTGGCAGAACCTCCGCTCTCCACCATCAACCTAAGGGGACATTACAGGTCACTGCAACTTTATCTGATGCCTCTAAGACACCCCAGCTGCAGCCCCTGCAGGGGCAGGGGGCTCTGTTTACCAGAGAGCCTCATTCCGAGATGGGGCAGTGCTAGTGTTTAGAAAGCCATTTCTTCAATTGGGACAGAACTCTACCTTTTTGTCATTTCCTTCCCTGTGAGCCTTGTTCTTTCTGAAAACACACATACACCTAGAGAATCTCCGCCTGCCACAATTGAGGGGATGAGCCTGCTGTTTGCCGTTGACAACCTACGGTTAGAATCTCTATGAAAAGGGCTGAGCTGGGGACTGGAAGCCCACCCAGAGTTTCTGAAAGCCTGGAGGAGAAGCATCTGGGAGAGACTGCTGGGTAGCTCACAAGGTTTCCTGCACGCACGATAGAGGCTGTTTCTATTTCATTTTTCTTATGTTTATTCATATTTGAGAGACAGAGAGAGACATAGTGTGAGCAGGGGAGGGCCAGACAGAGAGGGAGGGAGACACAGAGTCCAAAGCAAGCTCCAGGCTCTGAGCTTTCAGCACAGAGCCCGACGCGGGGCTCGAACCCAATGACCAGGACATCATGACCTGAGCCAAAGTCAGATGCTTAACCTACTGGGCCACCTGGGCACCCCTCTATATCATTCTTCTGCTGGCCTGAGGACACCAGCACAGTATAGGGCAATCTTACGGAATATTCTGTACTTATGTGTAACTTAAAAAAAAAGGGTGGGGGGGGGGAGAATGAGAGAAAATGGGATGATTTGGACCTTGTTTAACTAGTATTAACTGTATCCAGCTAAGTCTTGACATTAATGGAAGCATCCAGAGCATTTGTTTGTAACTACTGGGTTCCTCTGACCGGCAGGCATGCATTCCGTGAGGAACCCAGGGAGCCCGGAAGGCAGGAACAAAATGCATGAAACTGACAGGAGGGCTTGCCCTTATTCCACTTGTAACAGGTTTTCCTTGATTGCTTATTCTTCCTGCCAGAAGGATCATGTGGGTAATCTATCTTTTACTGTTAAATAGATCTAGATGTGCTTTACATTAAAACAATGTACCACCATCCCTTTCTTTCTCTGCCAGCTTTATCTTTCCCTATGTTCCCCAGAACATTGAGTTCTGTGTTGGTCTTCAATGAAGCTACAGGTTGAGCGAGTCCTGTTCAATCTGGAATGTCAGTGAATGCTTGGTTTCAGGTTGGCCTGCGGTTGGAGGCAGAGAATTATAGGAATGTTAGAGTAACAGAGGAGGACAGAGACCAGCTCCCCCGAAACATTCGGGATACTTTGGCCACCAGAATGTATGCTCTACGAAAATAAAAGATTTGTGTCTCTTTTGTACACGGATGTATCCTAAATGCCTAGAGCAGTGCCTGGTGGATACAGGTGCTCAGTAAACCCTGGTCAGGAGGCTGAGACAAAGAGTTGGGGACAACATGAGCAGGGCTCATGCTAGGGTGGATGTGCTGGGGGGAACAGAACATAAAAGATGGTGGGGAAGGAGCCAAACTATGGAGAGAGCCCAAATGTCCATTGACTGATGAATGGATAAAGAAGATGTGGTGTGTTTGTGTGTGTGTATGTGTGTGTGTGTGTGTGTGTGTGTGTGTGTGTGTGTGTGTATATATATATATATATATATATATATGAAATCTTGCCATTTGCAATGACATGGATGGACCTAGAATGTATCATGCTAAGCAAAGTAAGTCAGAGGAAGACAAGTAACATATGATTTCACTCATATGTGGAATTTAAGAGACAAAGCAGATGAACACATGGGAAGTGGGGGGGAAGAGAAGAGAGAAACAAACCCAAGAGACTCTTAAGGATAGAGAAGAAACTGAGGGTTGACAGAGGGAGTTGGGCAGGGGGATGGGCTACATGGGTGATGGGTATTAAAATGGGCACTTGTGATGAGCACTGGGTGTTGTATGTAAGTGATCCATCACTGAATTCTACTCCTGAAATCATATTACACTGTACCTTAACTAACCAGAATTTTAAAAATTAAAAAAAAAAGAGGGTGGGGAAGGAATGAGGGATTTCAAGACACAGAGAAGTGATGATGAATGGGGAGCACGTTTCATAGGGTATGAAATCTTGAAAGCGAACCAGCACAGGGAGAGAGCTGCGTTCACAAAGATATGCTCAGCTGCATTACCAAGTGGCCTCCATCAGGTCAATTATGTGCATGGCAAGCAGAAATGAATATTAAATTAGGGATATTGGTAATAAGCTCATTTGGCTTTCAAACCTCTCCTTCAATGGCAGCTCCTTCTGAAGGCCTTCCCTAATCAGCTAGCCCGAAGTCAACAGTTTTCCTCTGGAATTTTGTTCCTTGCCTCCCCCGTCAGGCTAATGCCATTAGTTTTTTGTGTGCACGTCTTACCGCCATTCCTAGGGGGAAATTCTGAGGATGTCAAGCGGGTCATGTAGCTAGTTAAGTGGCAGAAAGGGAAAATGAACACTTCAAGTCCAAAAAACCCCAGGTTTGTCTATGAAAGGACCTGGCCACCAGTGACTTGGTATCATGCTGTTTGGAGAGGGAGTCACCCATTTGCCCTTCAACTCTGGCCCAGGAGCGCTTCTGCTCTACTGACTGCCGATCAGTGTTCTGTTGTATATTTAGAACCTTGGACCATTTTTTTCTACTGCGTTGTTTTCAGGAATCTATATATACCAGATACTGAACACCGTTGGTTTTGTTTCTGGCAAATATGTTCTTCTTTGTGTCTCATCTTACATCGTTTTTTTGTTTTGTTTTTTTTTTAAGTTTATTTACTTATTTTGAGAGAGAGAGAGAGCACAAGCAGGTGAGGGGCAGAGAGGAGAGACAGAATCCCAAGCCTACTCCATGCCATCAGCTTGGAGCCTGACGTGGGACTCGGACTCAGGAACCCTGAGATCATGACCTGAGCCGAAATCAAGAGCCCGACCTTAACCTACTGAACCACCCAGGCGCCCCTGTTTATTTTTGAAAGCAGCAGGCGTCCTATAGCTTACAGGTGATGAGCTCCTTTAAAAGCAAGGGCTAGATATCCTGATTCAGTCATTTTATGGCAAGTGCTTTTGTATTTTACTACTTCAGAAGTGCCTGTGAATACTGATAAGTAAAAAAAAAAATTTATCTTTATATCTATATACATAGCTCAGAAAAAGTAAGCCACAAGAATATAAACTCACAAAGCAGTATTCAGTAAACACTGATAGAACTAATGCAAAGGTACGTCACAGAGAAAACGCTTGTCAGAACTTTATATACTCACATCTCTCCCGAGAGTGGTGAGTCCTGGAGTTGATAAAGAGGGGGCAGGGATTTGTTAAGGCAGCCTCAGGAGCTCCTGAACTTTTCCCCAGGCCGTCCAAAGTAGGTAAATCGCTCCCAGAATTTGAATCCCTTATCAGACTTCTGTTCCCCGCGTCGGAGTTTGGAGAGTCTGAAACGCCAGGAGCGAGCGAGCGAGAGCGAACGAGGCGAGGCTCCTGGGCAGGCTAGGGCCGAAGCTGCCGCCCGGCCGATTTTAACCCAGAGCAGCTGCTCCCGCTGGAGCTCCGCCCGTGGGCACAGATGTTAGGAGTTAGGGAGAAATGAGGCAGCGACACCAATTACTAGGAGCGGTGTTGGTGGTAAACTCCATTCCCTGCCCTGCTGCCTGCACATGGTTGCATGGATTTATCTATAATTTATTAATTTTTTTAGTGATCTCTACACCGAACATGGGGCTTGAACTCACAACCCTGAGATCAAGAGCTCCGTGCTCCTTTGAGCCAGCCAGGCGCCCTTATGTCTTCATATTTTTACATTATTCCAGCTTCACCACTTGCCATGTAAACTTGGGTAACTTGCTTAACTTTTCGGTGCCTCAGTTTCCCCATCTTTAATGTGGGATACTGATTGTATCTAGCTCATGGTGTTGCCATGACAACTGGAAAAGAATGCAAAGCGCTCAGAGCAGTGCCTAGCACGAAGTAAGCACCCGTTGATGCTGTTATCCAGAGACAGGCAAATAGTATACGATTTCACTTGTTTGTGGAATCTGAAAACCCAATGAGCAAGCAAACAAAAGACATAGACCCGTAAATACAAAAAACAAACTGACTTTGCCAGACGCCAAGGGGGAGTAGGGGGATAGGCAGATGGGTGAAGGGGAGGGGGAGATACGGGTTTCCAGTTATAGAATGAATAAGTCACGAGGACAAAAGGTACAGCACAGGGAATATGGGCGGTGGTCTTGTAGGAGAGTCGTGTGCTCTGACAGGTGAGCGCACCGGGGGTGAGCACGGTGTAAGGTGTAGGCGTGTGGAATCGCTGTGTTGTCCACCTGAAACTCATGCAACGCTGTGTGTCAAGTATACGTCAAGTAAAAGACAATAAAAAGGGGTGCCTGGCTGGCTCAATTGGAAGAGCCTGTGACTCTTGCTCTCAGGACCGTGAGGTTGAGCCTCACATTGAATATGGAGATTACTTAAAAATAAAGAAATAAAACTTTAAAGAAATAAAACTAAACTAAACTAAAATAAATGCCGTTGTTGCAAGAGGAAAACATTCTGGTTCTAACAACTTTGTAATACAGAGGAGGTCCAAGAAAAAAGCAAATCTTTCCCCTCTGTCTCTATGCCCTTAACATCTCTTACCTAGCTAAGAACACTGTCAGTAGTTTCATGTAATTATTCCACATCTTTTTTCCCCTCATACCTATATGCTGCAAATATTCGTACACATATATGTAGTTTCTTTGTCTTTTTTTTTTCAAGTAATGGCTACACCCAACGTGGGGCTCGAACTCATGACTCCAAGATCAAGAGTCACATGCTCTACCCACTGAGCCAGAGAGGGGCCCCTCGTTCTTTGTATTTTTTAAAAATTTTATTTTATTCCTGAGAGACAAAGAGAGAGTGATAGAGTGTGAGTGAGGAAGGGACAGAGAGAAAGGGTGACACAATCCAAAGCAGGCTCCAGGCCCTGAGCTGTTAGCCCTGAGCCCCATGTGGGGCTTGAACTCAGGAACAGTGAGACCATGACCTGAGCTGAAATCGGATGCTTCCCCGACTGAGCCACCCAGGCGCCCCTCTTTGTCTTTTATAATAATGGATTCACACTCGCTTCATTTGATCAGTTAACGATACATCGTGGATAGCTTTCTGGGTAACTCCATACAGTTAACAGCATACTAGTCTGTAATGTGTATGTGCCATAATTTATTCAAATATTCCCCATAAAGAGTCAGTGAATGCCAGTGAGAAGAATGACACAGTCCACGTCCTTGCTCATACATCCTTATATCCCAACGCTTTTAGTCTGTAGAACAGATTCCCCAAAGTTGGAGAGCTAGGTCAAGATTTATGCGTCCTCAAAATTTAAAGAGATTCGCCCTCATTACTTTCCCCCAGGGTGGAAGCAATTCGTGTTCCCACTGGCAGCTGCTAGCTTTCCTGCAATCTTAATAGCCCTCAGTGTTGCTTGTCTTAAATTGTTTTGCCAATCTGATGGGTAAATAATGATAAATTGTTTTGCCAATCTGATGGGTAAATAATGATATCTCATTTTAATTTGCTTTTCCTGACAGGCCAGGCAAGGCACCTGCTCATTTGTTTTTTGTCATCTGCATTTCCTCCTCTGTGAGTAGAGTGCTCATATCCTTGATTTATTTTTCTATTGTGTAGTCTGTCTTTTTTCTGTGTGTAGGCATTCGTTGGGATTTTAACCCTTTGTGGTAAGAGTTGCAGGTATCTGCTCCCCGTTGATTGTCTTTTGACTTTGTTTATGGTGCCTTCTGGTACACACAGATTTTTAATTTTTATGTGGCTTTATCTGGCAAGCTTTCCGTTCGTGGTTGCTGAATCTCTAGTCTTTCTTACAAAGTATTCTCCATCTTGAGGTTATACAAATTCTTCCTTTAGATCCGTACTCTGCCAGGAATCTATTGCTCTACGAGCTGTGTTTGTGGGATAGTGAAAACAACAACACAAATACAACAGACACACTGAAAATTCGAAGTGAATTTTCACAAACTTGTGTGATCAGCACCCAGGAAATAGAACATTGCCACTACCCCCTGATGAGGGGAACCAAGACACTGACGCCTGACACCTAATAGAAGGTGTTAGCAGGGGGGTGCCTGGGTGGCTCAGTCGGTTGGGCGTCCCTTCGGCTCAGCTCATGATCTTGCAGTGTGTGAGTCCAAGCCCCACGTCAGGCTCTGCACTGACAGCTCAGAACCTGGAGCCTGCTTTGGATTCTGTCTCCCTCTCTCTCTACCCCTCCCCCACTCACACACACTCTCTCTCTCTCAAAAATAAAATACAAACATAAAAAAAAAGGTGTCAGGAGGATAAGTCCATTTTCTAAGAGGATACGTCCATTTTCATGCAGATGGCCAGTTAAGTATGCCAGCAAAATTAGCCACTGCATTAAAATGCGTCCTTTATTCGTTGGTACTTTTAAGGAGAAAATATGTTTCTGGCTGCTGTGGATGGACTGCATCACCCAATGCCTCGCAGAGTTCACTCCTCTATTATGGATCCTGGCTCGGCTGCCCTGTAGCTAAAGCTTTGCTGCTTGGAAACTGATTTTCTCCATATGTCTTGTGTGTGTCTAAATAGCCAGAAGAGCACTGATCGTACTGGCCCACGCAGAGAGGACGTCCTTCAACCATGCCATGAAGGAGGCTGCTGTAGAGGCCTTGAAGAGGAAAGGATGGGAGGTCACTGTGTCAGACCTGTATGCCATGAACTTCAATCCCGTCATCTCCAGAAGGGACATCACAGGTAGGATCAGCCTTCCCCCCCTTTAATTAGGTCTCTGTGGCACAACTCGCCTGTGGGTTCTGTGGCTCAGCCTCGGCCCCTCTGACTCCAGCCTGTCATTTTCCTCTGGCAGGTCCACTGAAGGACCCCGAGAACTTTCAGTATCCTGCCGAGTCTGTTCTAGCTTATAAAGAAGGCCGCCTGAGCCCCGATATTGTGGCGGAACAAAAGAAGCTGGAAGCTGCAGACCTTGTGATTTTTCAGGTGCGATAGGACATCAGAAGGAGTGTCAGGATGCTTGAGTTCTTACTGTCCTAGACTGGTCACCTAATTAGCTATGTGATCTTAGGAAAAGTCACTTATGCACTTCAGCGCCTTCTTTATAAAGAAGGGTGATGACTTCAAACGGGGTGGTGTTACACAGATTTGTAGATATTGTGAACCTGGCTGTACTACTCTGAAAATATGTGACTACATGGGGCATCTGGGTGGCTTAACGAAGCCTGACTCTTGGTTTCGGCTCAGGTCACGATCTCACGGTGTGTGTGTTTGAGCCCCCCGTCCGACTCTGTGCTGACAGCCGGGAGCCTGCTTGGGATTCTCTCTCTGCCTCTCTATCTGCCCCCCCACCTCACCCCCCCCACCCCCGCTCCCATACACGCTATCTCTTCTGTCTCTCTCAATAAATAAATAAACTTAGACAAAAATATGTGACTACAAAGATGACCAGTGAGCCCTGAGCTTCTCTTCAGTTAGTGATTCTTTGTGGGATCTCTCAGAGTTTGCACCTGACCCCTTCTCTGCACGAGCGCGGAGTGAAGCACAGGGCATGGACCCCTGCGGTCAGAGCCTCCCAGCTGAAGGGGGCGCTGCCCTGCTTCCTGTGTTCCCGCCCCTCTTCTCGTGGAAGCTGTCTCCCCGCCAGGCGGTCCGTACTGTACGAGCTCCTTGTCAATCCTCTTTCCCGGAAATGCCACACTGGACTCAATGACTTTGCTTCTACCGGTTCTAACCTGCCTTTTGATATTGAACATGGACCAGATGTGACCCTAGAAACTGCACGAGGAGGGTGACACCAGCTGCGGCTTTTGCAACTGTTCAATCAGCTGCAAAGAATCCAAACTTTTAGGTCTTCCGTTCCACCCTCAGGCCTGTCGCTAGCAGTCAAAGCCACGCCCCATGAGCCAGTGCCCCGAAGGATGCCTTTTTGGTCAGCGTTTTCCACTGCATCTTTTCCTAGTGCGGCCGTTGCGGCCACTGTGGCAGCTTTCAGTTCTGCTTCTCAGAATCACCGTATTTTAGAATTGGAAAGGACCTTGGTGGTCTTTGAATTTGGCTTCTATCTGATGCATCAGTTTACTATCAGTACAACGGTGCAAGTTGTGTACTAGAAAAAGCAACATACCGAAACACAAGGTAGACACTTCAGATTTGTATACTTATAACATTTTACAAACAGATGACAGGGAAAAGTCTTTTTTAATTTTTAATTTTTTTTTTTTTACTTAAAAATGTTTATTTTGAGAGAGAGTGAGTGAGGTGGGGGAAAGGCAGAGACGGAGAAGGGGAGAGAATCCCAAGCAGGGTCTGCACTGTTAGCGCTGGGCCGGATGCGGATGTTTGACTGACTGAGCCACCCAGGCGCCCCTGGCAAAGTCTTACTACAGGAGTCGGTGTACTTGTATGGTAGTCTTTCAACATAGAAATAAAGCGTCCTGAGGAAGCGATACTTTAATTTATCCCAAGGTACCACTGGGGCTAGCCCCCTGCTCACTTTTCTCACTTCTCCAAGAACAACCAGAGGAAGAATAAACTTTCAATATGCTGCAAGCCAACCAATTCTGTTTTCAGCTCTGACTGTAGAACATTCACAGGGACCAAATCTACGTGTCTAAGCCACCCACACATTTATCTTAAAAGCCTCAGGTCTGGCCCCTCACAACTGCAGAGTTGTGAGTAATCTGCAGAGTAATCTAGGGATTACTCAAGCCCCTGGTTTTACAGATGAGGCCCATCAGACTTAGCAAAAGTAAGGGGCTTATGTGACAAAGGTCTTGCATCGTGTCCACGGCAGATTCAGGGCGAGAACACGAATCTTGTGCTCCATCTCATGTTCTTTCTGTTCTAAACCCCGGCCCCTTCTGCCCCCTTTCCTGTGGATCAATAACCCTTCAAATATCAGGGAAAGATA
The DNA here is from genome assembly GCF_018350215.1 of Panthera leo. Lineage (NCBI taxonomy): Eukaryota > Metazoa > Chordata > Mammalia > Carnivora > Felidae > Panthera > Panthera leo. The sequence continues at coordinate 44,691,608 of NC_056693.1, read as the reverse complement.
TCAAATCCAACAAATTCCTTCTCTGTGCTAAACTTGTCTCATCGGGCCTGTCCCCGGTGTCCCTGTGTTTAAATCCGAAGTCAGGGAGAAGAAGAGGAAATACTGGTATCGTCCTCGTGCTGCTTTTATTAGGACAAGAGGGCCGACAAGACTCTTCCATGGGAATTCCCTGATAAACCGAGCGCACACGGGTCATTTGTTCGCCTGTGTGAGCGCACACTCATGTGCAGCTTGTTCTATTTGAAAAAAATTTTTTTAGTGTTTATTTTTGAGACAGAGACAGAGCATGAGCGGGGGAGGGGCAGAGAGAGAGGGAGACATAGAATCTGAAGCAGGTTCCAGACTCTGAGCTGTCAGCGCAGAGCCCGATGCTGGGACTCGAACTCAACGGACCTTGAGATCATGACCTGAGCCGAAGTCGGACACTCAACCGAATGAGCCACCCAGGTGCCCCGTGTGCAGCTTATTCTAAACGGTAGGATTTCACATCCGTGAACACAGGTACACGTTTCACATTGTTGACAGCACTCCTACAAAATATCGATTTTGTATTTTGCGTCACACACCGTAGCAAACTTTATCTGCATTCCTTGCTGTCTAGACTCGGCCGCGAAATGTGATCTTGTAGAAACAAATCATAATTGCACGTGGCTTTCTTCAGACCTACCCGGTACTTGTTTCTTTTAGGCAGAAATAGAGCGTCAAATTGACTGACCAAGGACAATATTTTTCTTTAATGTGCTAACTCCTCCGGAAGCAACGACAAGGGCCCCAAGAAGGGTTTGCTCTTCTGTGACGTCAGCCAAGCACCTGAGCCTTCTTCGCTGGTGGTAGTTCCTGCTGTGACCTCTCTGTGCTCTGCCCCACAGTTCCCGCTGCAGTGGTTCGGAGTCCCGGCCATCCTGAAAGGCTGGTTTGAACGAGTGCTCATAGGGGGGTTCGCGTACACGTATGCTGCCATGTATGACAATGGACCTTTCCGGGTAGGTGGATGGTTCTGCTTTCTCTAACAGCTGGATCCGGGCTGCCTTCTGTCCTGAGGCAGAGTTCTGAACAGAATTGGGTACTAAGGTCAGGCTCCTGGGAGAGCTGGATAATAGTGCGTGTAGATATTTAATTTTTTGAAAATATTTATTTTTGAGAGAGAGACAAGAGTGTGAGCAGGGGAGGGGCAGAGAGAGAGGGAGACACAGAATCCGAAGCAGGCTCCAGGCTCTGAGCTGTGAGCACAGAGCCCGACGTGGGTCTCGAACCCACGAACCACGAGATCATGACCTGAGACCAAGTCGGACGCTCAACCCACTGAGCCACCCAGGTGCCTCTGTGTGAAGATATTTAGACAGGACTTTGGGATTTGTTTTAACATACCCCAGGAACACAAGGGGTGGGGAGATTAGACAAAACTAGAATGGCAAGATGCTGAGCGTTGAGGCTGGGTGGTGGAGGCCTCATGAGACTATTTTCTGTATGTACGTAGACACCCAAATACTACACCGGACACATTTTGAGGTCTCCTGGATTACATGCCTGGATACAGGCGGAGCCCCACGGGGAGACGGACACAACAAATAACTCCACTAGGCACCAGCAGTGGACTCCGGGGCTGGCCCTCGAGTGTTGACTTCTGGAGTCATACTGCGTGGCTCAGAGGAGCCAGTGTGGGAGGAAGGAACAGAAATAGCAGGTGGCTGGACTTGTGTGTCGAAAAGAACACAGGAACAGCCCTGGGGCCGTTTCGTGAACCTCCCGTCATGCAGGAGACGTGGAGCGTGATGACTTTTCCTTCGCAGAATAAGAAGACCGTGCTTTCCATCACCACTGGTGGCAGCGGCTCCATGTACTCGCTGCAGGGTATCCACGGAGACATGAATATCATCCTCTGGCCAATTCAGGTTACTTTGTTTCAGTGAACCTTCCCCGGGGATTAATTAATTGAGCTTTCTGGGGGGTCCAGATTCTCAAGATGGCAGCTGAAAACAGACCTGAGGTGTGAGGACGGAAGCAACGTAATAATTCAGAAGTCCAGGGAGCTCCCTTCTAAGCCTTACTAGTCTTCCCGGGCCCCTGTACTCAAGAGTAACCTGGGTATGCACGCGTCCAAACAGCTCTGTCTCCTAACCAAAGGCTAGTGCAGATAACCCCTAGATTTGTATAGCCATGGGCCCCCACTCCAGACAACCGATCTCTGTCTCCAGTCTTCCTGGCCTTCTCCAGGTTGCCGCTATGGCCTCACCACCTATTAGAAAATTTCAGAAATGATTTAGCCCAGCCAACAAGAGTGGAGTCTGAGGGAGGTTCCTGGGTGGTCGGTCACTGGACTATGAAGATGATCTCTTATACAGAAGAGGGTTGGAGAGAAGAGCAAATGCGGTGGCCACCTAGAACGGCGGAGAATTAACATGAATATTGGAGAATACATTCTACAGGTCACTTATTGAGGCTCATCTAGTTAGGAGGAGAGGCGGAGAAAGGCGCATCCACATACCTTGGCAGGAGTCCTCTGCCAAGAAGCCGAAACTCCCTTATGTGAAAGAAGTTCCGGCTCTTTGGCAGAGGATCCCAGGCTGGCACGGTTTCAAGATTTTGTTCATTTAAACAAGGGCTCAGCTGAATAGGCTAAAATAGGTAACGGCTAGGAATGGAGCGCTAGAAGGTGAGAGAAAATAGCTATGAATTGATTCTCCAGGGTGCCTCAGGCCCCCACGTCGGAGCGTCTTGTTGGAAAGCCTACATTACTTCTGTTTGTTTGTGGTACAAGCTGTATAGGGTTTGTTCTGTGACTCACCTCTGTTCTCCGTGTATCCCCAGAGCGGCACTCTGCATTTCTGTGGCTTCCAAGTCCTGGAACCTCAGCTGACATACGGCATTGGGCACACTCCTACGGACGCGCGAATTCAGATCCTGGACGGATGGAAGAAACGCCTGGAAAATATCTGGGATGAGACGCCACTGTATTTTGCTCCAAGTAGCCTCTTTGACTTAAACTTCCAGGCAGGGTTCTTAATGAAAAAGGAAGTGCAGGATGAGCAGAAAAACGAAAAATTTGGCCTGTCTGTGGGCCATCATTTGGGCAAGTCCATCCCGACTGACAACCAGATCAAAGCCAGAAAATGAGACTCACAAGACTAGATTCCTTTCAAAAATGTAGCCAAATCTAGGTTTCTTTTTCAGGCTTGCTTGACTGGCTTCAGTTTTTAAGATTTTTGTGTGTTTTTATTTCTTTCCACAGGGAATGAATAGGAGACAGAATTGACTGTCTTCATACATTTTTGGATAGTTTTATTCAATGTAACTGATTCTTCTGATTGCTATCATGGCCAAACCTGATTAGTCCCAAGAGGCCACTGAGGATACAAAGCAGGGAAAGATGGAGAAAGACGCGAGGCGATATTCTTTAAGGTCCTCTACACAACTGAATTCCTCTTTTTAGGGATCCATTTTTAGGGCTAAATCTGGCTGGAGCGTATCCAACTCCTCAAGGATACATTTTTCTTTTAATTGCCCTCTCTGTGGTTTATGACAAAAGGGAATTAATTGCTCTGAGAAAGAAATGACTGAATCTGACACAAGGGACTTGTTTAGTAGTTAATCTGTGCTTGTTTATGGCACACGATGATACTGGTTTTGATTACTACGCAGTGACTAATATGCCTAATGTGTGTGTTACTCTTGCTTCGCCTTTTGTTCTTTATACACAGCACACACCGATACCTTCCGATGAAAAGACAGTAAAACTCTCTTCTTTACCTCAATCTTTTAATTTCACGTCTGCAGGAAAATAAACCGACATATCTATACGCTACATCTGCCGCTATGAATGAATTCAAGAAATAGTTGCTCCCGATACTTAAGAGCAGCCTTCTACAAACACTATTTCTGAGCTACATCACAGTCTGGAAGGGTTTCTTCTCTGTCATTGTCGACCTGATGACTTTCCTTTGGGAAGCGTTTGGTTCCACAGTTTTGGGGATAACACTGTAATCCTAGAGTTTCATTAACTTTGAACAATTTTGGCATAATATTCTAACTTCCCATTGAAATGATTGACGTGTGACTGACTCACTGGCGGTAAAATTCAAGTAGAATATGATGAAAGGCCGCCCTCTGGTGGTGCGTTGAAAGGAAACACGAGGGGTTTTGCAAAGCAAGGTTGTCTGGAACTGGGAACAGGTCCTGTACCTGCCAAGGAAACGAGGGCGGCAGGCTGGAGACCCTCCTGTGCCAGATGCTGACAGGCAATTGGGTAATTCCCCCCCCCCCCCCACTCCCTACAATATACTTAATGGCAGATGGCTGGGTGCTTCAGCTTGAAAATATCTTGTTGCCTTCCTGCTCGCTGCAATTTTGTGTAAATTTCTGAAAGTTCCAGATGAAATCAATAAAACCCATTTGTACAAAGATCCAGGCTTATTGGTTTCAGTGAAGCTAGTGATGGAGGTGAGGCGTACAGGCAAAGTGGAATCGATGACTCGGGAAGATGGGATCAGAGCCTGCAATAATAAACTATGGCCAGGAGCCTTGAACGAGAGCTCTCCCAACAGGGCTGCTTCATACTGAACGGTAATGGAACAACATATTGAGATCATCTCAGGGAACCGAAGGGATATTTAAAGAGACCCAGAAAAGAATGTTACAGAAACCAAGAAAAACCTAGAATTCAGTAAACAAATGCCAAAGGGCAGTATTTATTGTGATTTGCCTGATTTGTTGATTTACCCAATGGCCCAGGTACTCTTCTAGGCACGGGGAACAGAGCAATGAACAAAACCGAGCACCTCATGGAGTTTGCATTCGAGGGAAGAATGACAGAACAGTCATGTCGGGTGGTGATAAATGCTAGGAAGAAAGAGCAGGGTAAGAGAGAGACAGGATATGGGGAGTTTTGTTTTACACTGGCCGATCAAGAAAGACCTCCCCAGTAAGGCTACATTTGAGCAAAGACCTGATAAAGCGAGAGAGATGTAGATGCCTGAAGGGAGGCACTCCGGGCAGGAGTGACGTCAGAGTGCAAATCCCTGAGGCAGGAACATGCGTAACATGAGGAAAAGAGAGGACTTTAGTGGCTACAGCAGAGCAGGGGAGAGAGGGCTAGGCCAGAGACACAGCTGGGACTGGAGACGGAGCCTCGTAAGTGCTGTAAGAATATAAAGATAGGAAGTCAAGAGTTTTGGGCTGAGGTATAGCATAATCTGACTCCTGTTTGGCTGGTAGGTGAGGAGCCAAGCGTAAGGCAATGATGGAAGCATGGAGAATTGTGGCACAATGTGACAAGCTAGTCAATAAATGCTTTGGACCAGGGTGACAGCAATAGAGGTGTGGAGAAGTGCATGTATTCATTTTTAAAAGAGATTTTAAGTAGTCTCCAAACCCAACATAGGGCTCGAACTCACAACCCCAAGATCAAGAGTTGCATGCTCTACCGAGTCACGTGTCTCAAGAAGTGAATGTATTTACAAGGTTGGATACATCCCATTTGCTAAGGTGAGCAAGAATCTGGAAAGCATATTCGGGGAAGAAGCTGGGATCAGGAAGGGTGGAATCAAAATCTGATTTCAGACATTTTATGTTTGAGAGGGATGTCTATTAAGACTGTAATAGGTGTCTGGGTGGCTTGAGCGGCTGACTCTTGATTTCAGCTCAGGTCATGGTCCCAGGATCATGGGATTGAGCCCCGTGTCGGGCTCTGTGCTTCGCATGGAGCCTGCTTGAGATTCTCTCTCTCTGAAATAAATTTTTTAAAAAGACCTGGTGTTAGGGCAGACATTATGGTAGGAGGTACACATCTGGAAATCTTCAACATACAGATATTATATAAAGCAATGTCACAGATGACATTACCTGGGACATGAATTATGATAGAGAAAAGATCTGGTAATTGACTTCTAGTTCTCTCCAGTGTTAGGTCAGGAAGATGAGAATGAAAAATAAGTGGCCAGTGGAGCAGGAGAGCTGAGTGTGGGGTCCTGAAAGCTAAGTGAAGAGAGTGTTTCAAATACGGAGTGATCAAGTGTGTCCAATACTACTAAGCCAAGTAAGCTAGATCTGAGAATTGACCTTTGCATATAGCCATGTGGAGGCCACTGGTGACTTTGACAAGAGATATTTCAGGAGACTGGTTTGATGAAAGCCTGATTGGAATGGGTTCAAGAGAGAACAGAAGAAGAGGAAGTGGAAACTGTGTGTGTGTGTGTGTGTGTAGGGTCGGGGGTGTGTGGTCAAAGAAAGTTATTTGATTTTTTAAGAGATAAGGGACATTATAGCACATTTATATGCCAGTAGGAAGGACTCAGAGAGGAAAGGTTTTGATCCTGGAGAAAGAGGACAATTAAAGGAACAGGTCTTTGAAAAAGCCAAAGCTTATGGGATCTAGTACACAAGGACAGAAGAGCTAAGTAGCGTCAGGACTAGAAATACTAAAACAAGGTACTTACTGTGTACCAGGAACTAAGCAATTTTACATGACTTAATTTACTTAGTTTTTGCAATAGCCCTAAGAGGTTTTGCTTTTGTTTCTACTTTATAAATAAGGAGATTGAGAAATGGAGAGGTTAAATGGCATGTGTAGGAACCAGAACTCCACTCAGGTGGGCAAACTCAAGAGCTTATGCTTTTATTAATTTATTTTTATTTTAGAGAGAGAGACAGAGAGAGATAGAGACTGAGCACAAGTGGGGGAGAGGGGCAGAGGGAAAGAAAGAATCTTAAGCAGGCTTCACGCTCAGAGTGGAGCCTGATGCGGGGTTCGATCCCACAACCCTGGGATCATGACCTGAGCCAAAATCAAGAGTCAGATGCTCAACTGACTGAGCCACCCAGGTACCCTGAACCCAGGCTTTTAAAAACTGTATTCTATTGCCTCCGTAGAAGCAGGGACGATGGCGCCATGCAATAGAGCACAGGGGTAGCAATCAATACCTCTTCTTGAGAACAAGATCATTAAGTGTTGCGGTTGAGAAACTGTAGCTACTTTTATCAGAGTCCCTGTTGTGTCCTGAGCAGGGATAAATGATGTTCCAATTCTGTTACAGGCCTGATTACATGGCTGCTGAGAATGTGTTTGCTCCTTACAATATGAGAGAGTATTACTCTCACCAGCTTGGAGTAAAGCGGGACAACCACCTCCCTTGTTGTGGACACTGTACCTTGAATTATGTAAGCCAGGTTGCAGCCACTTACAGTCCCATCGTCACATCAGTGTTTTGCCCACAAAGGCAGTTTTTTGGACCCAAGTATTTTTGACATTTATACTTAATAAATTTCATTTGGTTATCACTCCTTTCCAGTGCTGTTGAAGTCAATAAATGTCAAAAGACATTTTTTTTTTTTTTTAAGCAGGTTTCACACCCAGTGGAGTCCAATGAGGGGCTTGAACTCATGACTGTGAAATCAAGATCTAAGATCTAAAATCTAAGATCAAGATCTAAGATCAAGAGTTGGATGCTTAAGACTGAGCCACTGAGGCACCCCCCAGAAGACAACTTTTAAATACATATAGAACAATGGTAGCATTGTTAAGAAATATATAGCCTCCTAAAATGACAACTCATGTATGTGTATACATTTGGGTATGTTAAAAATTGAGTCACCTTCACAGAATCAACAGGCAAAGTCTATATATGATAAGAAGATATAAGCATACTGTTGAAAGCAGGGCTTCTTAAGCTTCAGTTATTTATAGATCAAATTCATGATATCCATGTTCCATCTGCATTAGTATTTAATATTTGTCTTTAATGTCACATTTCCCCACAGTCTAGTAGGTGGATATATGTTTTTCTAACACACAAAGACATATATGTCTACTCACGTAACATTTTGAATACCACTAGTGACATGTTATACATACATTTTGGTAAACACCAACTGATACATGTGGAAATAACAGACAAAAGAACAAAAAGAGAATGCCCCTGGGTGTGGGAGTGAGGCTGAGGGCTGGGGAGATCTGGTTTTCAGCAAAAGCACCTTTATGCTACATGATTTGCTACCACACTAGATGCTACGACACTGCCTGGCAAAACAGGAGGCACAAAGTAATTGCTCCAAATCCAACTATATTTCATACCTTTTCCTAATGATTTTATAATTTCGGCCATAGGCTCATGCTGCTCAACACTGACATTCACGGATATGAATTCATTCACAAAGTCTGAGGAAAAAACGACAGTTACTCACCGCAAAATGAAAACTTTCAATGTTTTATTTCTGACTGCAGCTGTTTACAGAAATATAGTTGCGAGTATACAAATGTTCCAATAGAAGCAAAATATCTTTTTAATATTTAACAAGTTATCACAGATAGCTAAAAACATAGATGCAAATGAAATTCCCCCAGAGAACAAACTGAAAATATCTGGTGTCAGTGCTCTGAAATCTCAACTATGAAAGCCATATACACAAAAATGTAATCCTTATTTCATTGCAGGACAATGGAAGAAGGCAGTTCAGTGGTTGATCAGTGTGCTCAAGCAAATAAAATTAAATTAAAAAATTTTAATGGCAGAATGGTAGCTAAACCACTTGAGAATGGGTTAATGAAATATGTGCAATATGTTAAATTAAAAGACTAATAAAAGAAGTGAATAAAACTCAGTAAAATTGTCCAAAAAGAGTAGCAACTACTTGGAGCTTATCAATTAGAAGGAAACAAGGCGAGCAGATACATTCATTAGCTCAAAAGAAATTAACTCAATGTCACTGGAATCAGTTTGTAGCTACTAAAGTCATAAACCCTTCAGTGCAGGACAGTTCTTCATTGGACTCATTAGTTTGATTCCAAAGCCACCCTCAAACATCTGAGACGGTGTGTGTGTGTGTATGTATATGTGTGTGCGTGTTGTCCTGAGGTTCATTAGGTAAAATAATAAGCGAACTCTATAAACTATTTCACACCAAATTTCTTCTGGGGAAGAAAAAGAACAGGGATAATATGGCTAAACATGGGGCTTCTAAAAGAGACACTACAAGTTGGAGTCAAATAGAACCGTGATAGAATTCTTTGGGCACAGGAATACATTATGCAATCAACTGGAGAAGAAGGGAAAGGGAACAAGAAAGGAGGAATGTACCTAGAGCATCTCCCCACAGTTTGCCTATGTGTTGCCAGCACCAAGGTTTGTAGAGTAAGCCACTTACACTTCCACTGCTAGTGTTAAGCAAAGACAGCAGTGGTGATTTTTATAAAGTGAATATACAATTATTTTTAATTTGAATGTGCATTTTTCTTCCATGAGTTAATTGATTGGTGATTTGTAAACAGTGGAAGGAAGATTACAGCAATTATGGAGGTACTAAATTACACACAAAATTAAAATGAACAAATAAATCTACTTATCTTGTTATATTTACCATGAGGCATATAATTGGGAAGGGAGAAATGCCCAGATTAATAATGCACTGTCTTGTCCAATATTTATTTTAGTAAATAATGCGTGTCTGAAGCGTAAGTTCCGAGGATAGCTATATCTCTACTGCATCAGTTCTCATACAAACCAAGCTACTTTTAAATAAGTTTTATTGATTTAAAAAAGAAATTAAATAAGGTGCTATGTTGACCTGGCCAGCCATCTTATTTAATATCTCAGATACAAATATAAATACAAGGAATGATGTTCCGAGAGTTGGTCTAGCCAGACCAAAATTGTGGTCTGCTGGTAAAGTAAGAGGCAATGAAAAGAAAGCTTGTGTTATCACTGCCCACAAGGTACCCATTTTATGGATAAACAGGAGACTGTAGCACCCGTCAATTGTTTCAGCTACTTAAATGTCATAACAATTAAAAGAAATATAGAAGATTGCACCTATATATTTAAATCAGTCATTTAATGTAAACTTTTTAGTAAATGGTAGGAAAATGCCAAACTAAGTTAACTGAATTATCAATAACTAGACTAAGTGTATATGTATATAAAATATACTATATTTCTATAGGCAGTACTAAGAATAACTTATCATTGCCAATAAATGATTACGGATAACCAGGTTAAGCTGAATTTACATAAAGAACAATATATAACTATTTGTATGAGTAGGGGGAAAAACCTTTCTAGATCTTACTGTATACCATTTACACCAGTGGTTTTCACGCTTGAGCATACATCAGAATTACCTGGAGGGCTTGTTAAAACACAGATTGCTAGGCCCCATTCCAAAGTTTCTGATTCAGTATGTCTATGATAGGGCTCCAGAATGTGCATTTCTACCTAGTTCCCAAGTGATACTGATGCTGGCTGGTGGGCTGAGGACCATATTTTGAAAACCACTGGTTACACTCTATATGTAAAAAACTATACACTACAATGTTCTCACAGACAAAACACAAAATACTGGAAGAGGGCTGATTTTAATTAAGTCTCAAACATATACATTAGCAAGCTGAACATTAATATTTCTAAACTGGTTTGCTGAAATGTAATCATTTCTCCACATAGTCAATTACATTTCAAAGTCTTAAGTCCTACGATACAGTCATTTTAGAAAATATTCACAGAACACTTACACCAAGCTGACTATCCAAAATAAAAAGGGATACAAATAGTTAAGATGTATTCATTAAGAAGGAATCATCACTATACAGCATTCTTGACTTCTTTGGAATGATTAAAGTGCATAATATCATTAGGGTATTAAGAATATTGCATAAAAGCCTGCAGTTTTCAGTGCCACTAAGTCAAAGAAATACCCAGGGGGGAAAGCAGCTCTATCCCAAAGCTACCGCTGTGATGCCCTCTCTTTCAGCACCACCACTGCAGCCAGGAGCCAGGAAAGAGGCAAAATAACAAAACCAGAGGGACAGTCAATCCAACTGTATCTTGTTGAAAGGAATTATTACCTTTGTTCTAGAGGGATTCCAATATAACTTCTTCATTTTCTTTGACACTATTTTTCATAGAGATTACAAAGGTTCTGATAGGCAAGAAGTGCACTACGACGAATTCCATGGCGTTGTCTAGTTAGAAAAATGGACTTTACCAGGTTTTATCTAAATTTTGTGTCAGTGATTTATTTTTATCTAAGTAAGATGAGAGAAGATGTTTTAAATACTTCCTTCCTGAAATTTAACTACAAACATTTGTGTGCATGGAGTCTCGCAGACAATAAAATTTTCATTAGCGTTCAGATAAGACCTATCATTAGTTGGTCGAGATGAAGTCAAATTTAGATAATTTATATAAAGCCTCAACACTGTAACTCTAATGTTTATTTTATTTTTCAGAGACAGAGTGCGAGCAGGGGAGGGACAGAGAGAGAGAGAGGGAGTCACAGAATCCGAAGCAGGCTTCAGGCTCTGAGCTGCAGCACAGAGCCCGATGGAGGGCTTGATCTTATGAACTGTGAGATCATGACCTGAGCCACAGTTGGCACTTAAGCGACTGGGCCACCCAGGTGCCCCTAGTTCTATAATCTATTATTTACCCTCCCCCAAAGGAACAATTCTAGCAATGTATCTCTCTGTTACTCTTATGCCAAAGGGAGAGACTTATGAAGTTGTTTTCTCTGGTGATAGAAAAATGGAGAAAAGAATGCTAAATGAAATAATTGAAAGATGGGGCCTACTGAAATAATTTATTTGTTTTTGGCAATAGTGAAAAATGAAATTACAAGAAAGGGGCACTATTATGGTAGAAAGGCACTTTTCCATATGCATTTAGTCTAGATATAAAATATTAATTAAAAATTTTTTTTCTGAAAGAGAAAGTGGAGTAAAAATAGAATTTTATTAATGAATGAGGCTAGAATGGCATGAAAATAAATGGGAATTAAAGAATTAATTAGAGTACTGAGGCAATTCACAAATGATACTATAGGAATTACTCTGATATTTACTGCATTATGAACATTATGTCCACGATTTAGCTCTAGTGACACAAATAAGCGGAGGAGAAAACCTCTTTTTAATATGGATATACCTAACTTAGTAGGGAATGTGCTCTGAGTTTTTTTCCTAATAGAGCTGCTGAACTATACAGTCTTTGTCTTCATGGAGTCCCTCCAAATAAGCAAGGTGTGCAGACAGAACATGGCTGTACTGGTTAGGGATGAAGCCTGTGGTCATAACTTTTTTGTCAAAAAAGTTTTCTGAAACTTTTTGAAACTAAAGCTAACAGACCTCATCAAGTTTTCAATTAATTAGAAAAAAAATTAACAAATCTTAGAACAGAAATTTTCATCAGAATGATGAATAATTCTCAAATTACTCCTAGTGAGTATTTATAAGTCACGTTTGAGACTTTGATTATTAAAGCATTTAATCCTGGTTTTTAATTATTGATCTGTCTAAACAGATTTCACTCTTCTAAAACAAGTGTCTAAAACAGTTTAGATGGCCAAAAAGAATTATTACTTTAGTTCTAGGGGGACTCAGATAGAACTTTTTTCTCATTTGCTTTGACATTATTTTTCCTAGGCAGATTAACTGAGGTTCTGATGGATAAGAAATGCACTATAATGAAATTCTCAACTACAGCATAGACAAAATTACCACAAAAAGAAAGGAAGAAAGGGGGGTCCCTCATTAATTCTGCTTTTCATAATAAATAAAGCCCTTTAAAAACCTGTTCCAGAGAGTCTGGCAAAAACTGATTTGCATTGGCTGCTCTAATTACAAAGGTAACATGATAAAGCTCTGAGGCAAATATGATTTCTAGTTGTCTTCTCCCCTGTTGGTGTGGATATATCATGGAATGACAATAAGGAATAACACACACATACACACACACACACACACAGAAAGATAAGCTCCAAGCATTAAGGTGATTTGCTAAAGCAAGAGCAACTGAATATAACAATATAAAGGACTAAAAAAAGGTTCAGAGTTTATTTAGGTCCTTCTGCCATAAATAAATTTAATAAATTGTTGCTTCCAAGGCCTTTGCTGGCTCATGGAGTCTCTCTCATAGATCGCTATTATTTGTAACATTAATCTGGAAATTGTATTATTAGCACACGTATCAACCACTGACCACTGAGCTAACTCTTTAGTAAGAAGACAAATGTCTTTTGTAACCAAATAGTCAGAATGCTGTACTTAACAGTGACCTTTAGGGGTAGGGAACATTTAACGATGTTAAAAAAAATATCCATCATTATTGAATAAGAATGTGGTAGCATAGCACAGCCCTTGTATAAATAACCACAAAATTTATGAAAATAAAATTTGGGTTTTCTGCCTCCATCCAATCAAGCCACTACAGTTCAGGTGTATGTTCTGTTCTAAACTTAGATACTATAAAACAGAAAATTGGTCCCTGGTAACTTGGCATTGGCGATCAGCATTTTACGATGATAAGCCTCTTGCGAAACAACAGAACAGAAGTCAGCACACAAGCCAGTCTTCTTGCCACCACTTCATCCACAGAGCAGTGCTAAGAAACATTCTAGTTGAAACTTGGTGAGCAAATAGACTTCCTGAGTCTCCTGTGTAATCTCTTAGAAAAAAAGTCAGAAAACTCAGAAATAAACTTACAGTATTTTATTTCTACTACTTATTTTTATACCTGCTGGGTAAGCTCTTTATACCTCTTTATACCTCTGCAGTTAGAGTTTTACATGTTAAAACTGAAGCACTGGATTGTGTGGCTGGTCCTTCTCATAACCTGAACTATATTGGGTAATTTTCCCTGATGCGGTGGGGAGAGATGATCTATTGAGGAAATGCTTTTGGTTCAGAGAATCTATAAAGTAGCTCTGGATATTACAAGATGGGGAAAACGTTATTAAAATTACAAACATGGTTTGTGGTTTTTTTTTAGTGTTATTATAAATAAAAGGCATAGAATACAGAAAGCCAATTAATAATAACAATAACAACAATAAAATATTAAATATATAGTGAGCAAAGACTGAATGGCTCATTCTCATGAAACACCATCTGACACAATTGCCTGATGGGTTTCCTTACTCTAACATTTTGCTGAGTGAAAGATCCAGCAAACACACAGTAAGCTGCCTTTAGCCCACTAATAACATCAAGGAACTGCCTGATGGAATGGCCACAGATGAACAGGTCATTTGTTTCAAAAGATACTTAAATACTCAATAAAGACATAACAAACCCCCCCTCACTGTTATCAGACGCCACGTTGTGGTAGAACATCAGACAAACTCACAAATTTACCACAAAAATGTGTGGCAAAAAAAGAATAGTTTATATATATGTATATATATAAATTTCTATATTTATGCCAATGTACTCACTCAGTACAAATAGCAAAATAGTATACCATTTCCTAAATACAAAATATAGCTTTCCAAAAAAATGAAACACACATTAGATATAAACCATCCAAAACTTGAACGATTGAAAACTGTATTCAAAAGTAAATGACCCAGAGTAGGTCTCTTTCTGAAAAGTTCCCTTCATATCGGCAAGAAGCCTGTACTACTGAAAACGTAATTCAATGCCTCTCAATCAGAGAGAGAAAGAAAGAAAGGGTCAGGGTGGAGGGAAGAATATATAAGAACAAAGAGAAAAAACAAATTAGGAGAAGAGCACATTCAAAGAACTAAGGAGGACCACAAAAAGGGGGAAAAAAATCTGGCTGTATAAACAAAACCAACACCACAATTCCACAAAGTTCAACTAAATGTATAGGATAGAAAACAAATTAAAAAAAAAAAAAAAAACACAACAGAAAAGTAGCCTTCAACAAATAATTAACAGGCTATTTTTTTTGTACACTTAATAAAAATAAATGAAACAGACATGAATACCAAAACATCTTATCTACATATAGAAGCCACACACAATTTGGCCTTAAACTGTATAAACAGCTTTCTACATGCCAAAAGGAAAACGAGACGTAAGCACGTGCCCAAACGACAGGTTGTCGTGAGAAGCAGGCATCCCGTGGGTGGCAAGAACACCCAAAACTGTGTAACTAATGCTACAACTGCAACTGCAAATTCTGGAGTGTGTAATTTTGCTCTCTAGAGACGTAACACAATTTAATTCTTCATTTTAAGTCAATGATATGACCCTGTAAAGCCTAAGGCTTGTGGGAACCATCAGATAAGTGACCACTTCAAACTGTAAAGCACTGAGGTGACAAGTGAATTACACTCACTGCAGTTTAGGGAGAAGTGATGTTTCAAGAAATTTTAGTTTGCTTTTTTTTTTTTTTTTAATTAAAATGTACACTGTTTCCTATTAGAGGGAAAAATTTGAAGACTTCAGGACAGCACCGTTCATGGGGAAAAAAATGCATTGTTTCTTGTTTCTCAGGAATCAGCTCCCCTCACTCCTAAAAGAGTGGCCCCCCCACCCTGCCTGTGCTGCAGGAGTTGCTGGGTTACCCCAGACCAAAGCGGCCTTTTCCTTTAAGTTGCTACAGGGTCACAAAGCTCGTAGTATATTACTAATTGTCTAAAATAAAGTGAAGAAGAGGGGGAAAATAATAAAAATGAACATAAAAAGGGAACACCGGTCCAAGACGGGGATAAGAAGAAAACAGACTGAAGTTGCTCTGTCAGTTTTAACTGCTATAGGAGGATATCAGAACACAATTTACCATGTATTAACCCCTTCATTTTTTTGATAGAGCAAGATAATTATTCTTCTCTGCACAGGTATGGCTAAAACCCTTAATAGAAACACAGAGAATGAACAACTCTCTGGAAAATAAAATCAATAACATTTCAGCTGTTCCTAGATTGTGTGTTGTCTGCCTTTGTAACAAAGAGGCCTCTTATCTGTGTAGAGCTCTTACTACAGTTAACTTGTCAGAATGTTACCCCTTCAGTTTCTCCATAAAAACTGAAAAAAGATTCCTTCATTTTGGCCAATAGCTGTGCTATTTATATTGGAAAACCACAGCCTTACTTTTAGTTACTATTTGAACTTTCCTTTTTCAAAAGCCATTACTTGCCTAAAACAATGCAGGTAAGAAAATATGAATGAAGAACAAAAGTAAACATGACAATATGAATTATTTTCTAATAGCAATAATAACTGAGCAGTCCAGCTTTTGAATTTGAACTATACTTTCAAAGGAATAGCGCCTAGGAAAATAGCAACAATTAATTCTGTCAGCTGGAAACTCAAATAGATTCTCAGTCATCACTGTTATTAGGAATATAAAATATGAAGATGTTAACAATGGTGGCTAATCACTGCAACAGGCAGCACAGGTGTGCTCTTTTGCAGTAAGAGTAAAATCTATCCATTTACTCAATCACAGTTTTTCATACTTTGTTTTGTTTTTAAAGTAACAGTTCAAAAATCCTCATGGAATCACATGATCTCAGGACATCTTGGAATCAGAATTTTCTTCATGGAATTTCTAAAAAAGAAGAAGAAGTTGAATATAACTCACTAAGGAGGGAACAAAATTACAAATTTCCTGCTACCCTGAAAGATTCCAAAGTATATTACAATACTATAAATGATACTGCATCATATTATACTTCCACACACTTTTCTGACTCAGTATTTATTTCTTGAGGAAGGGAGAAATAAGACTTAATTATATCCAATCAATCGTACATTGATCAGGTGTTCTGTCATTCCGTGGTGAAGAAACTTAGAACCAAAAGGATTGCCTAGTATCAATACTATGACCACAAGCTATCATCCAGAATAATTTATTCAAATTTAAAAAGTATCATCTTACATTTTATTTTGAGAGAGAGAGAGAGAGAGAGAGGCAGAGAGAGAGAGAGGGGAGGGAATCTCAAGCAGGTCCCACTCTGTCAGCACAGAGCCTGATATGGGGCTCGATCTCACAAGCCCGTGAGATCATGACCCGAGCTAAAATCAAGAGATGGACCACCCAAGTGTCCCTAAAAATACCATCTTGTGAGAAAGCCGTATTTCAAAAGAGTAGGGTCTAAAAAGTGTTATTACTTAAACCTAAATCTGATAAGAATAATAAAATTTATTGATGCTTTTCAATAAAAAAGAAACCAAAATGCAATACTTACTTATCCAGTTAAAAGGTGCCAGTCAAGTTGTTCCCTTGGTTTTGCAATGAAACAAGCAAATCAATCTTTTCAATGTTCTGGTTGGTGTTTATAGAGGACGTTAGTGAAGAACTCTCTGGCATTTGCTGAGAAAGAAGTGTTGTCACAGGTGGCTGGCCCTCATTCTGTGGTTGGCCTGGCTGACTTATGGCCATCAACTGATCTGGCAATGTAGCTGGTCCAGAAGTTAAAAGCTGACTACAGTCTGCAGAGATATTTAAAATAGAGAAGCTACTTGATTAGTTACTTTCTGTTAAGGTTCATAAGAAGATATTTATTAGTTGTTGGGGGAAATTCACTATCGTGTTTACTCAATATAGAACTAGAAGTGAGGCAACTGATAGCCCTCCAAAACGGTTTTTACCGAACAGTACTGGAATTCATCCCAGGTTTACTCAAAGCAGTATAAAAATACAACTTTGCTTAGTTGGCATCATAAGTCAGTCCTACATGCTTTCCTTGGTATGTAAACATTAACGATGGGTTAACCTCCTTGGAAACTACTTACTTTAATTGGCAGAGATATTTTCTGTCATTCTTACTTCATTTTCAAGTTTACAGCTTAAAATGGTAAACACATTCATTTATATTCATTACCACGTTTAGTCCTCCCAATATCCTTTTCAAGTATATAATTATTACCACCATTTAGATGTGGAAATTGAACCTTCTGCAGGTCAAATAACTTCTCTAAGATCTCACAGTATGTAAGTGGTATGGCTGGGATTGAACTCAGTTCTGACTACAATCTGTGTTCTTAAAACCACCGTGTTTTGCTTCCTTTTAATAAGAGTAAGAATTTGACCATCTCAGCCACTAACATTTAAGAAATAAATTTAGAGTTTCTTACTATTTTGAATGCCAAATAAGAACATTCCTGAAGTCTGTTGAGATGAGCCAGGAGAATTCTGTAGTTGGTTCATTGTGCCTCCAGTAGTGTTGTGAAATAAAGTAGCCTGTGGTTGAGGTGAAGATGTGGCTCCTTGGATTCCAGGCATATTGTTCTGAGGGGAATAAAGAGGAGACTGCTGCATGTCTTGTTGGTTCATACTGGTCTGCAAAGCAGACATGGATGCTGGAGAGAGGAACAGTGTTACTTGCTGCTCTTGAGAACTGGGTGACCCTTGGACTAACTGAATCTGAGGAGAGCTATGGAACAAGGAAGTCTGTGGCGACTCAGACTGGGTAGGACCTGGGTTCTGAAGAGAGGAAACTGTAGGCTGGTTCTGAAATTGCATGGGCTGCTGCTCTTGGTTCATGGGGGCCATATTATTTTGTTGGTGAAAGATGGACTGATTCTGTTGCTCCTGGTTAGCCAGCGCGTTTGGACTTGGGTTGAATATCATGTTTGGCGGTGGCTGCTTCTGAGATGCCATTGTAGCCATGGTGTTCTGATTACTGAATAAAATGCTCTGCTGTTGTTGCTGTTGCTGCTGCTGCTGCTGCTGCTGTTGCTGCTGCTGCTGTTCCTGGGATGGAGAGTTACTCTGGATAGCAACCATTGAGTGCTGTGACTGGAAAATTGTTCCTTGTTGGTTTTGAGGCATTGGATTTGGAGGAAGGGAGCCCAGGGACACCTGAGGCTGAAATATACCCTGCTGGGAGGGTTGGGCCTGTTCCTGGGAAAGCATAGGGGTCTGGATGTGTGATATCGGAGCCTGCTGTTGAAAAGCAGCTTGCTGCTCAGTGTTAGATGTGGACTGAAGCGGAGAAATTGAGTTCTGAGCTGCAAAAAATGAAATCTGTTCTTCTTGGGCTACGGTGTTACTTTGAAGATTATTCATTGGACTCTGGGAAAGAAAGATGTTGGCTGACTGCTGGTCTTGAGGAACAGAAGAGCCCTGTAGCACAGCCATGGTACTTTGCGAGTGAAACATCGGAGGCTGCATTTGTTCCGAGGACGTTGTAGAAGTCTGACTGTGAACGATAGGACTTGGGCTATGAAAAATAGAACCTTGAGTTTCCTGGGAAAGGTTCTGAGCATCGGCAATAGGATTTGGGGGATGAAAAAGTGGAGCCTGTGAATGAGAAGACTGCTGCAAAAAATTCCCAGATTGGAGGGACATCATCTCATTACTTTGCTGGAATAAACCATTACCTTGTTGCTGAGTACCATTATTCTGAACACCCATCATACTTTTCGTAGATGAGAAAAGGTTTACTTGAGGTTGACTGTCCCCACTATGTTGCATCTGGACCATGGTCTGAAAGACACTGTTCTGAATCTGCTTGGCTTGTGCTCCAGTCTCTTCTCCATCTCCTGAACTTGATGTCTGAAACATGGTAGTGCCAGGGGTGGCAACCTGCTGCGTGGTGGTTGTAGTAGTTTCATTTCCAGAAACTGCAGGGGGAGAAGAGAACAATTCGCACTGCATTTGCATGTCCTCGTTGGTAGATAATGCGCTCATCATGTGAGAGGTCTGCTGGTAAACTGGAGATTGCTGAAGGTTTCCATTTGCTGAAGCCGGTGAAGGAAATAACTCCGACTGAATCTGGGCAGCTGCCTGACAGATACTCTGTTGCATCTCCATCACCATTGCAGCCGATGATTCCATCACTTGCTGCTGCTGCTGTTGCTGTTGCTGATTGGACAATGTGTTTTCGCTCTGTGGGTGAACACTTTCGGCTCTTCCAGCTATTAAATTATCTGGTCTAGTATGGACTGTTGGCTCCGTTGAGGAGAACATTCCAGGGCTTACGCTGTTTTGAATTTGACTGACTTGTTGAAAAATGTCTGCGCTAAGCTGTTCTTGAACATTCTCATTACCATCTGGAGCAGAAAACAAAACTGAAGATAACTGTTGTTGTGCCTCTAAAACTTGCTGGACCAAGTCAACATTTCCACTGCTGCCACTAGCAGTACTGCCCGTAAAACTTCCGGCTTGCAAATGCTGAATCGTATTCTGTAGCTGACTCACGCTGTTTGGGGATGGGAAAATATTTGATGACATCTGCTGCTGTAAAGTCTGTGCTTGTTCTTGTAGTGGTGACTGCTGCTGTTGCTGGGATGACTCAGTCAGGTGTGACAAATTAACCACTGTGCCATCAGATTGTAATACTTCTCTGGACTGAGTGTCTCTTGTCTGAAATGGTGTAGCCGGCTGCAGCAGTGCATCACTGTTGGGCAGCTGACTAGAAGCAGAGACTGCTGGAAAGGTACCAGGCTGTGAAATGTCCTGTGTCTGGATAGTTGTCAGGGTGTCTGGGTTGTAGGTCTTGGGCTGAATCTGCTGCTGCTTTTCATTTTCAGAAGGTAAGTGGGAAGATGATGATGATGAAAAAGACCCATTTCCTGCTATGTTAGAGATATTTTCTAATGTTTGTTGAGTTGATCCAACTGTCTTTGTAGTCTAAAAAATAAAAATCCCCAAATAATATGTGTATATAAACATTAAATTAGCTCATATGACACTTCAAAAATTATTATTCTAAAAACACACATAGGGGCGCCTGGGTGGCGCAGTCGGTTAAGCGTCCGACTTCAGCCAGGTCACGATCTCGCGGTCCGTGAGTTCGAGCCCCGCGTCGGGCTCTGAGCCTATGGCTCGGAGCCTGGAGTCTGTTTCTGATTCTGTGTCTCCCTCTCTCTCTGCCCCTCCCCCGTTCATGCTCTGTCTCTCTCTGTCCCAAAAATAAATAAAAAACGTTGAAAAAAAAAATTAAAAAAAAAAAAATAATAAAAAAAAATAAAAACACACATATATGCAGGACCAATTTCTACTCTACATTATTCTGTTGGAAAACAGGTGCAAGATTGATTCTCAGGGATACCATGACATCTGACTGTCATCAGGATATCTTTTTTTCTTAAGTTTATTTATTTATTTTGAGAGAGAGTGAGTACGTGAGCAGAGGAGGGCCAGAGAGAGAATCCCGCTGTCAGTGCAGAGCCTGATGCATGACTCGAACCCATGAACTATGAGATCATGACCTGAAACGAAATCAAGAGGGGTGCTCAACCAACTGAGCCACTCAGGTGCCCCTCTTTTTAACAAATGTTGTAAGTGAAGACAGCCAAACAAAAAACTAGAATAATCAGTTATTGATATGCTTAGGACAGGAAGAACACATTAATAGTAAATTTTAAAGTATCTCCATTTTGTGGATCATTGGTAGAATTATAGGGGGGAAAGTTATAAGTGAGAAAGGGAAAGAGACTTATAGAAAAAGACTGGGGGAAAAAAAGGAAATAAAAAACATCTCCAATTCTGAAAATACTAAACCTATACTGTCATTAATGCCCTACATCCCACAGGTACAGCTAACATTAATTCCTTCCTTACCAAAATATATATTAGAAGTCACTTTGCAGACTATTTTATTGGTTGGTAAAAGTATTCACTCTGAAAAGCAAAACTCATTAACTGCAACCAAAGAGAAACACATGTGAAAGAAACAGGAAAAGTAAAAAGCATAAACATGGGGAAAGGTAATCAAACTATTAAAAATATAGCAATTTTTATAACAGATTAAGATGTAGAGCACTTATCAATGCAGCTTACCTTAAAAATAGGGGAAGATCTTTTTTCTGTTACTTCCATTGGAGTAACATCTTCACTCTTAATCATACTGCTTGATATGAGTGGAGTGATCAGAGCACTGGGAAGAATATTTACCTTATCTAAGTTACAACCAGTAGTTTTCATTGCTGTACACACACAAAAAAAAAGAAAGAAAGAAGGTTTAAAATCATCAACTATTTCATTCTATAATATGTTGACTTAGCCATGATTTAAATGTCTTTTTTTTTTTTTTTTTTAAGGGAGAGAGAGAAAGTGTGCGAGCAGGGGAGAGGGGAACGGGGTGGGGAGGAGAGAGATGGAGAGGGAGAGAGAGAGAAAGAAAGAGAGAGAGAGAGAGAGAGAGAGAGAGAGAGAGAGAGAGAGAGAGAGAAAATGAATCTTTAAAAAAAAAATTTTTTTTAATGTTTATTTCTGAGAGAGAGACAGAGCGTGAGCGGGGAGGGGCAGAGAGAGAAGGAGACACATAATATGAAGCAGGCTCCAGGCTCCGAGCTGTCAGCCCAGAGCCCGATGAGGGGCTCAAACTCACGAACTGTGAGATCATGATCTGAGCCGAAGTCAGACACTCAACTGACTGAGCCACCCAGGCACCCGGAGAGAATGAATTTTAAACAGGCTTCACACTCAGCACCTATCACAGGGCTTGATCCCAAAACCCTGTGATCATGACCTGAGCTGAAATCAAGAGTCGGAAGCTCAAGTGACTGAGCCACCTGGGCGCCCCTAAATGTCTATTTTTTGATGCTATGCTGGTAGCATGAAATATAAAACTGGTGTATCAAAATGTGTCCTCCCTTTTTTGAAGCAGTAGTGGCTTGAGGCCTCCTGATATGAGCCAGGTTAGATAACAACAAGCTTAAGCAGTTCAGTTATCGAGCTATACGCCTCAGGGCCCTTTCGAGGTACTATGAATTGCACTAATCAACACAGCCACAGTAAATTGTAGGATACAGCTTAGAAATCTCCAGGTAAAAGCTACTCAATCACAACTCTCCTCTTAGCATATGGCTGCCCAGCAGCATAAAATCAAAACTTCGTAAGGGCCATAGGATTGTTGGAACATTTCTCTCAACAAAACTCAAGTGTCTCATTAGCATATACCACCAAGTAACCAGACAGACTTTGCTTTTCTATATTAATGTCTTAGAAAACATGTATTTGCTAAGTTCTTTTAGACAGGACTTAAATTTTTTTCTTTTCAGAAATTTAAGAATTATTTTAGGTTTACCAATTAAATCTCCAAAGCAAAACCAGCAAGTATTTTCTACTTCCCTCTCCTTCATTCTGCAGGAATAGTTACAGATTTACACTACGGAGACATAATATATAGCAGATAACGTAGGTTTTACCATTTTGGCATATCTACTTTTCCTCCTTGATTCCTTTTCTTTCTTTTTTTATCTCAAGTCTGCACTACTGGCATTTAGTGGAGCCTACTGATACCACAAATGATAGTCCTCTGAACTGAACATCTAGCCAAATTCTGAATCTAAGTGTTTACCACTACTTTGAAACCCTGTGGAGACACATACAAATTCCCCAGAAGGCATAGCTGTTAAACTCCTTAGTTTGATATTGAGAAGAAATACCAGCTACAGAGAGGATTTTAAAGTGGCATATGGTATATGACCAGGATGGCTATCTTTGTAAATATTTTGATTTACAAATATCTGAAATTTTCTTGTCTTACTTCAGCTGGTCTCACAGCTAATTGGCTAGAAACAACTCCTGTGGAAATAGATTATATTGAGGGAGGGGAAAGTGCTCATTTAATTTTTCATATTCTACACTTTATTACTCTGAGAAATGGATCATTTACTCAAGAATTCTCAGGCCTATTTTCACCTAGATTCTAACAATACCAATACAATTCAATTCATAATCCAATTTTGACTGAGACAAAACTAAAGATCACGCACAAGGCAGGCATTTAAAAGTATTCTAGGCCCATCTCGGGGCGCCTGGGTGGCTCAGTCGGTTAAGCGTTGGACTCCGGCTCAAGTCGTGATCTCGCAGTCCGTGAGTTCGAACCCCGCGTCGGGCTCTGTGCTGACAGCTCAGAGCCTGGAGCCTGTTTCAGATTCTGTGTCTCCCTCTCTCTGACCCTCCCCATTCATGCTCTATCTCCCTCTGTCTCAAAAATAAATAAAGGTTAAAAAAAATTTAAAAAAAAAAAAAAAAAAAAGTATTCTAGGCCCATCTCAAAGGACAGTTTGAAAGACCACTGGTAATGTCCTAAGTTGATCCTATAATGTTCAACTATCCTTTTTTTTTTTTTTTTGATGTTTATTTACTTTTGAGAGAGAGAGAAAGAGAGTGAGGAAGGGGCAGAGAAAGAGGGGTATGAGGATCTGAAGCAGGCTCCATGCTGACAGCAAAGAGCCTGATGCGGGGCTCAAACCTGCGAACCAAGAGATCATGACCTGAGCTGAAGTCGGACGCTTAACCGAATGAGTCACCCAGACGCCCCTTCAACTGCTATTTCTGCTTTTTAGTTCTAGTAGAATATGAGCGCCATGAAGGCAGATTTTGTTGTTGTTGCGTGGTGCATAGTAGGTAACCAATAAACATTTGCTGAATTAATGAAGCAATGAATAATCTTACTTTACTTTTGTCATAGTTTAGTTTGTTGTGGACTGTTTGGTTAATGATACAGTGTAATGTTGCAAATTTTCATTATAATATTTCTGGCCTAAAAAGTTTAACATCTAAAGACAAATTTATATTACAATTCAATTAGAAACTATATAAAAATTCACTGACAAGTAAATGCACTACCTACAGTTAAATCGATCTGTACATGATTTTTGCCCAAATTTATTTAGAGAATAATTCTTTTTTAAAAAATGTTATTTTGAGACACACATACATACAAGTGGGGGAGGGAAGAGAGTGAAGGAGTGAGGGGGAGAGGGAGAGGGAGAGAGAGAGAGAGAGAGAGAGAGAGAGAGAGAGAATCCCAAGCAGGCTCTGTGCTGAGCGTGGAGCCTGACTCAGGGCTTGATCTCACAACCCTGATATCATGACCTGAGCCAAAATCAAGAGTTGGATGCTTAACCAACTGAGCCACCCAGGAACCTCTGGAGAATAATTCTTATTATCAGAGTTTCCCCCCCCCCCCGCTTTTGGAAAGTGAGAATGGGTGGAATAAGTTGAGCAAGAGTCTTTAACTCCTCTAAGGAGACTACTGATAGGCAGGTCTATTGGTATAGACAAACAAGAAAAGGACAATTTGTCTAATGTCCACCCAAAGATACAAATCTTTCTATAGCCACAGGCACGAAGTCTTTCTATGGCCAATAACCATTTAGTTTTCTGACACTTATTCTGGTTTGCTTATTGTTTTAGCTATGTATGAACTACAGCTAGAATCTTGCTGGTGCTACTCACAAGAATGGAAGGTGCTTCCCTGAGCTCCCTGGTGTAGGTGGTGAGGGATGCTGGATCTGCATAAAGGGAAAGAGTTCTCCTGGTATGCTCTCTGGTCTCCTGATACTAATGGGCTTCCCATTCTATCCCTGCTGGTGCTGCTGGAGATAGGGAAGCGCTTATGTGGGCTACTTCTGCCACTGGTTGGAAGGTCAAAAACTTCAAGGTCAGGGTGGGTTCCCGGCCACTGGGTGAGAGTTTGGGACACCCTGGATCTGTTTCACTTTCTGCCATTGGACTGCCTTCTATTACTGGGTGGAAGATTAGGAGACACTTGGCCTGGGTCTTCCTCTGCTGTTGGGGGAAGGACAGGGAGACACAGGACCTGCTGATACCACCAATACAGGCAGCACAGGGCCTGTGTGCTATGGCCTGGTATGGGGTAGGGGATGGGTTGGCTCCCTGGGTTCTGTTGTTCCCTCTTCTGCAGACCGACTGACCTGCTTCAGCTGGCTTATGTGAAGCCTGTGTTTTGGCCCTCCTCGGTTCTACTGTCTGGATATCTGGCCCACCGTTACTTGGCAGGTGTGAGGCATGGAGTGGGTTGACCATCTCAAGTTCTGCTGTTGCTACCACAAATGTGGGTGGGGGGGTTAGATGGTCCCCCAATTTTGCTAGTGGGTCAGCTGCTGCCACTAGGTATGAGTCATCCTACTAAGCCTCTACTAGGCTTGGCCTTTCCTGGTCTTTCAGAGCAGGCTATTCATGCTTATTTGTTGATTTATTCTGTCTGTACCTGTTGCCAGTTTTGAGTCACAGACTTCTCTGGTGCCCAATTCAGATAAATGGTAGATATAAAGAAAACCCAGAAAACTCACTTAGGGTCAGTCTCCAAGTTCTGAGGTCCCTAGCCTGTCCACTTTCTTCTTTCTATTTTCAAAGTGTTTTTACGACTGTTCAATTATCTCCAACATAATTTGGTAGATTTAGAAGGGAGGAACAGGGAAAAGTGAGTTTATACTATCTATCGTATCCCAGAACCTGTAACTGTATCTTAATGGACCAGTAAACAATATTAAATGGGTTGAGAGATGTCACTCTACCTTTCTTTCCTACATTCTCATTATGTATTTATAATCCTTTACAAAGTTTCAGGCACTGTTCTGGGTTCCAATGATGATTAAGATGGATAAATCCCAGGGCGCCTGGGTGGTTCAGTCAGTTAAATGTCCCCCTCTTGATCTTGGCTCAGGTCATGATCTTGCAGTTAATGAACTGAGCCCCATGCTGGCCTCTGGGCTAATAGCATGGGGCCTGCCTGAGATTCTCCCTCTTTCCCTCTCATTCTGCCCCTTGTCCACTTGCATGCTCGGTTTCTCTCTCTCTCAAAAAAATAAACTTAAAAAAAAAAAGATGGATAAAGTCCTACTGCCTAGAAATTATATTTTAGTGAAAAAGGAAAAAAACATCAAACATGTAAAGTCTTTGTATTGCCTAAGGGTTAGGGGAGAACTTTTAAGCCAATTCAGAAAATCCATAAGAGAAGATAAACACATTTCATCATCCAAACATCAATTTGAATTTGTGAAGAATATTAGTATTGATAGGTTATGCCAAACAACTTTTTAAAAAAATGTTTTAATGTTTATTAATTTTTTGAGGGAGAGAGACAGAGTGTGAGCAGGGGAGGGGCAGAGAGAGAGGGAGACATAAAATCCGAAGTATGCTCCAGGCTCTGAGACTGACGCAGGGCTCAAACTCATGAGATCATGGCCTGAGCTGAAGTCAGACACTTAACAGACTGAGCCATCCGGGGGTCCCTATGCCAAACAACTTTTAAACAGTATTCTCTTCTATCCCTGCAGACAGTTGTTGAAACTCAGAACAATCTTTACTAAAAGTTTGTTGTCAGCAAGCAGCCTTTAGATCAAGTACAAATATGTTAGATTAAAACGTAAATTAAGATTTAGAGGGGAAGAAATAATAGTTTTGGGGGAAATCTAAGTTGCAAGCTATGTCAGTTACTAGCTGTGTGACCTTGAGCAAATTACTTAACTTCTCTAAGCCTTGGTTTTATTCATCTGTAAAATGAGATTGAGATATGTCTCCTCCAAGCTTCAAAACCTTTCCACATAGTTAAAACCAGTTAGAAAAAAGTATATGTTCTCAACGATTTTTCACACTCATCCAATTAACCACTGCTTACAGAGCTGAAACCATGAGGGAATGCACATCAATACAAGTTGATCCTCGAACAATGTGGGGGTTGAGGTATTGACACTGCCACACAGTTGAAAATCTGCACAGAACTTTTGACTGTCTCAAAACTTTGTATCAAAACTAATACATAATTAGTTTTGACTGTATCAAAACTAATGATAGCCTACAGTTGACCAGAAGTCTAACCCATAAAATAAACAGTTGATTAACATATTTTGTATGTTATATGTATTACATACTATATTCTTACAATAAAGTAGGCTAGAGAAAAGAAAGTGCTATTAAGAAAATCATTAGGAAAATAGATATACCATATCTACTGAAAAAATCTCCATAAGTGTACCTGTGCAGTTCAAACCTGTGTTATTCGAGGCTCAACTATACTTTATCCCTGAATCCTAAACCTGCAGTAAAAAAGTCTTTGAGCGATCTATCTAGAGAATCCCCTCACATCTACCTGTACCTATAGATACAAAAAACTTTCTGGAAATATGCCCAAGAAACTGTTAACAGTAGTTTATACTATATACTTTGTCTTACTTAATTTGTATTATTTTTGTGTAAAGGATACAGACACAGTGCACTTATCCTCTTTACTCTCCACCCACTCTCGCCTGACACCTCTCCAAGGAATTAGAAATTTCCTTTAGAGCAAAAGCTTTCAAAAACTATCATATTTAGGTTATCAAGTTCTAAATTTTGTTTTTTATTTTTTTTAAGTTTATTTATTTATGCTTTGAAAGAGAGAGAGAGAGAGCAGGTGAGTGAGCAGGGAAGGGGCAGAGAGACAGGGAGAGACAGAATCCCAAGCAGGCTCTGCACTGTCAGCACAGAGGCTCACATGGGACTTGAACCCAAGAACTGCAAGATAATGACCTGAGCCAAAATCAAGTCAGACATCTAATCGATTTAGCCACCCAGGCGCCCCAAGTTCTATATCTTATTGTAATTGATGTCTATTTAAGTCACTTGGAAGATTCCTGCCAGCACACAAGTTTAAAAGTCATTTATAATGCTCAGTCTTCATTAAACGATACCTAATTAAATCTCTCAGATGGCACTGTGATATTATACTAAAGCTCTGATTTCAAGCAATCATAAAAATAAGACATATGTCAAAAAAAATTCCTGGTTCTGAAAGCTACTATTTTTAAAATTGATCACGAATCTCCAAATAATGATATTCTATTTAAAATGACAAGTGAAAAAATTAAATTGATAAGTTTAGCATTCAATTTAATATTCTATCTTCAAAAAATTTTTACCATGATTTCACTTGTAACTGTCAAAATAAGGTCTGAATTGTGAAAAATTAATAGCATGTATCTGTGTGTTTGTTTCTAATCCTTTTTAAAAAAATGTTTATTTATTTTTGAGACAGAGAGTGAGCGGGGGAGGTGCAGAGAGATAGAGGGATAGAGGATCAGAAGCCGGCTCTGTGTTGATAGCAGACAGCCCGATGTAAGGCTCGTACTCACAAATCGTGAGGTCATGACCTGAGCTGAAGCCGGATGCTCAACCGACTGAGCCACTCAGGTGCTCCTGTGGTCTGTTTTTTGCCAACTTTGCCATCCATGCAGGGCTTGATCCCACGAACTGTGAGATCATGACCTGAGCCGAGATCAAGAGTTGGTTGCTTAACGGACTGAGCTACCCAGGCACCCTTCCTTTGTTAACACTAGCTAAGTGACCTTGGACAAATTATTTAATTTCTCTGGAACCTTGGTTTACTCCTCTGTGAAGTGAGAATAATAAATTACCTACCTCAGAGAGTTTGGAAATAGTGTCAGTAAAGAGCATGGCATTTTGCTGAGTACTTAATATACGTTCAATAAATGTTAGCTATTGTTAGCCATTATACAGTTTTGTAAATCTTGTAGTTGAATCAGATAACCTTGGCAGATTACTTACTGCTGCATTATTCCTCACTAACCTACTCTGAAAGTGTTCATGGTCAGAAATTAAAATGACAGGCATACCGAACATGCTATATGTATATGAATGCTGAATTTTACTGACAATATAAAAAAAAAAACAACCCACTGTATTTGATTAAGTATTTTTAATTTTAAAATTTTATTTGATTTAACTCACATGAATTCCAAGGCAGAAAAGTACAAATAAAGGCTAGAATTAGAAGAATAAATCAATGGCCATTATATAATTGACCTCTTCATATATAATGGCAAAAAAGCATCATCACTGAGTATCTACTTGTGTTAGAAGTCTATTAAGAAAAATATGTACTCGATTCTGGCTCCACCACCATGTGTCAGCCACCTGAGGTATTAAAGGTTGGGTGTGGAATAAAGCATGCAAGATAGGGGAATAAAAACTAGACAGACAGAAAGAAAAAAAATCTACTCTACTACATTATAACATCTTGAAGATATCTTCATTGTCTCTTGGGATTGGCAAAGAGTGAATAAAGATGTCAGAAGAAAAGAGTAACTAAAAAAACTTAAAAAAATCTTAATGTTTATTCATTTTTGAGAGACAGAGACAGAGCATGAGTGGGGAAGGAGCAGAGAGAGAGGGAGACACAGAATCTGAAGTAGGCTCCAGGCTCTGAGCTGTCAGCACAGAGCCCGACACGGGGCTCGAACTCACGGACCGTGAGATCGTGACCTGAGCTGAAGTCAGATGCCCAACCGACTGAGCCACCCAGGTGCCCCAAGAAACTTTTAAAAACTCTATTTTACATACATTACTGTATTTTATATTTTTAATATTTTTAACACTGAGGAATGAAAAACAAAACAAAAGTCTCCTCTACTCCAACATGTTTAAAAAAAGTTTGTTCATATGGTGACTTAAGGGAAATATCAAGTTGGGAAACAAGCATTCAGTGAAGTTAAACAAATATTTATTTTGGGATATGGAAGATACCCTGCTAAGTGTCCCAAGTATGTGAGAGAAAACCAAATAGTAAGATTTGCTAGAGAAAACATATAGGATAACCTATTTATACTTTTTGAAAAGAATCAACTTGGTACCTTTCATGGCCTCTTCAAAAGAGCAAGGTCTTGAAGGACTAGATATTTCTTTCTTCACATTTACATTCAAAGCACCAGCTGCTGCTATTAAAGCAAAACAAAACAAAAAGATTGATGTATTTATTTCAATTTGTACATAAAAAGATGTGTATCTTAAAATTCTTTCATCAGAATATTTCCCACAAGACATTATTAAATCATTTGTTTAGCAGAAAATCCAGGCAGAGAGGAGTTTTTAGAACCATCAATCTATGCTCTAAAATTCACCAACCGAGTAGGCAGCAGCACATGCTCACTTATCAAAACAAAAGCAACGGTAACTTTAAAAAAATCCTTCTTGTAACAGTATTCATATTAAGGATAACTGATGAGAAGACTGATATGAAACTTTTTAAACTGATCAAATATACTGTAACACTAGCATAAAAAAAATTCACCATTCATCCACCTAAATGATTTGTTAGAAAATATATATCGATTGAGAAACATTAGTCAATTAATTGAACTAAATTTTTAAAAACCTGTGATGAACATAAAGAATCTAGAGGGGTGCCTGGGTGGCTCAGTCGATTAAGCGTCCGACTTCAGCTCAGGTCACGATCTCACGGTCCGTGAGTTCGAGCCCCGTGTCGGGCTCTGGGCTGATGGCTCAGAGCCTGGAGCCTGTTTCCAATTCTGTGTCTCCCTCTCTCTCTGCCCCTCCCCCGTTCATGCTCTGTCTCTCTTTGTCTCAAAAATAAATAAACGTTAAAACAAAAATTAAAAAAAAAAAAAAAAAAGAATCTAGAGCATTATGATTATTCCTTTTGTAAAGCCTTGGAAAAATCCCTTGTGCACTGTTAATGGTGAATTGCTCAACTATTATTACATCAAGTCATATCAACTGTATCTACTATGGCAACCTAAAATTTTTTTTTTACGTTTATTTATTTTTGAGAGAGAGAGAGACAGAGTGCAAGTGGGGGCAGGGCAGAGAGACACAGCGAGACACAGAATCCGAAGCAGGCTCCAGGCTCCGAGCTGTCAGCACAGAGCCCGATGTGGGGCTCAAACTCACAACTGTGAGATCATGACCTGAACCGAAGTCAGACAGACAATCAATTGAGCCACCCAGATGCCCTGGCAACTTTAAATTTAATGGGCCTAAGAACAGAGTTCAGTTCTGAAATGATAAAGTTAAATAAATTCCAGGATCTCACTTAAAATGATTATACAATAATTTTATTAAAATTTTTAATTTCTATATTTCTATGTATTTATTTTATATCCCCTAATTCATTTAGAATGGGAATTGAGTCACCTTATTTACAATTTATTTTTTTAAAGTTTATTTACTTATTTTGAGAGAGAAAGAGAAAGTGCAAAAACGTGCAGGAGGGGCAGAGAGAGAATCCAAAGGAGGATGCACTGACAGTGCAAAGCCCAACGTGGGGCTCGAACTCACAAACCATGAGAGCATGACCTGAGTAGAAACCAAGAGTCAGTTGCTTAACTGACTGAGCCACCCAGGCACCCCACAATTTCTTATTTTTGACATGACAATGTGAAATGATATTTATAAAGATACTATAAAGAGCTAGTCAATTGTGGATAAAGAGACAAAATGTACACATCTAAGAATGAACTTAAATAATTTATCTTATTGTGCTACACAGAAGGTCCAACAAATGATATACAGGCAGTCGAATGGAAAAGAAATCCATAAACAGTTTTAATTATTTATTTTTAAAGATTTTGTTTTACTTTTATTTTTTAGTTTTTTAGGTTTTATATTTTTAAGTAATCTCTACACCCAACATGGGGCTTGAACTCACAACCCTGAGATCAAGAGTTGCATGCTCTTCCGACAGTCAGCCAGATGTCCCTCTAGACATTAAAAAGAAATTTTTTTAATGTTTATCTATTTTTGAGAGAAAGAGAGAGAGAGAGAGCAAGTGGTGAGAGAGAGGGAGACACAGAATCTGAAGTGGGCTCCAGGCTCTGAGCTGTCAGCACAGAGCCCAATGAGGGGCTTGAACTCACAAACTGCAAGACCATCATCTGAGCTGAAGTCCGATGTTTAACCGACTGAGTCACCCAGATGCCCATACTTTTAGATAGTTTTAAAGCGTAACATTAGTTCTAACAATTACAGATTTTAAAATAGAAAATAATCTTTGAAACCACTTTAAATTTCTACTTTTATTTATTTTTATTTTTTATTATTTAAATTTTAAGTAGGCTCCACACACAAGGTGGGGCTCAAACTCATAACCCCTGAGATCAAGAGTTGCATGCTCTACCGACTGAGCTGGCCAGGTACCCCTTAAATTTCTATTTTTATTTTTTTTAATTTTAATTTTATTTTATTTTGAGAGAGAGAGAGAGACAGAACATGATCAGGGGAGGGGCAGAGAATCCCAAGCGGGCTCTGCACTGTCAGTGTGTAGCCTGATGTGGGGCTTGAACTCACGAACTATGAGATCATGACCTGAGCCAAAATCAAGAGTTAGATGCTTAACCGACTGGGCCACCCAGGTGCCTCTTAAATGTCTTCTTTTAAAATTAAGTTTTAGTCATTTCTTGTTAGAGTAACAAAACGATGAACAAATGTTATGTCCTTCATTTTATACAGAAATCACCACTGCTGAGTCACTACAAAATTAACCTAATGTGATTTATGTGTCGTAATAGACTGAAGTAAAAGCTTTGGTGACTAACTGGCAATAAAACAAAGGTTTTATGACCCTGCAAAGTATCTAAATGTTTGAGAACATGCACGTGCAATGCCCTTTTTGGCAGTAATAGATTCAGAGGGCTTTAGAAGGGCTTGTGTCTGAAAGAGTGTGCAAAGCCAATTTATGTTCACTTGAGCCCTTGTCCAATCCTACTTTTAGACCATGTACCAAGTACCCATGATATCCAATTTTTCTGCAAAACTATTCTAGACTATGTGTGGAGTCTTAGACCTACGGAATGGACAAAGCTTGGAAGCACTGGTTGGTGCATTAAGGCCCTCTAGGTATAGCATGGGGCTAGGAAAGGGAAAAGGCGGTTGACAGGCTGGGTATTCTCTTTCCTCTTGTTGCCACATCCAGCTTGGAACTCCCAAGGCATTATGATAATCCTAAATCTGGCCTTCCAGGTTGATATGAAAGTATCTTGGTCAAATTAGGAGAATAGGATATATTTAATTAGCCAGTTTATTTATAACTTTTAAATATTTAGACAAATAGTATAATAGTCGCCATTTCTACTCTGACTTGTGAATATTAGGGTAGGCCTAGTTTTTCTTCTTATAATTATATACCATTGAATGTTCAAATATTTAACCACAGTCCTTAGATGAATCACAACAGCAACTGGATGATCAAAATGAGATAGTGCAAATTTTCTATAACCAAGCTTTCCTGAAATCATATTCTCTCTCACATAGACCTGAAAAGATTATCACATTTTATAAAATACAAAAAAGTGAAATTATGGGAAGATTCTTTGATTAGCTATATCATAAAGGCAGAAACTGAAGCATTACATCTTATTACAAAGTTTGCATACTACTTATTTATTCAATTAAGAGTTTCTGAGAGTGAATGCTATCTACAGAATACAAAATATGAAGAGAAAAACTTAAAAGAATAAACATATGTTAATGATTGCCTAAATGTGGCCAAAGATAGTCAATTAGTATAGGCTATAAAGCAGAGGACTTAAAAGCTGTTTTATCTGGCAATCTATCAAAGGGAAATTTCTTTCTTTTTTTTAAGTTTATTTATTTTTGAGAGAGAGAGAGAGAGGATGTCAACAGGGGAGGGGCAGAAAGAGGGAGAGAGCAAGAATCCTAAGCAGCCTCTGTGCTGTCAGCACAGAGCCTGATGCGGGGCTTGAATTCCTGAACCGTGAGATCATGACCTGAGCCAAAATCAAGAGTGGATGCTTAATCCACTAAGCCACCCAGGTGCCCTGGGAAATTTCTAGTGATCAGCATTTATCACTAAGAAATTAAGATTCTTAGTGCTGACTCTAAGCACTTTAAAGTCCTGATGTTCTTCACCAGTAATCAATAAAAACAAACAAATGACAACAAAACCTCAGGACTGCAACATCTTTCAGGCTACCCTGACCACATACATACACTTCTTTCTTCCCTTCCCACACAAATGACACAGAAGTTCATTAGGAAGAACGTTCTTCTGTACCAATTATGCCAGCTTTTGCTGCATGGGTAAGCTCCTCTTCACATAAAATATTAAATGCCACTATTTAGTAATTAGCATTTAGTAAAATGTGTTAACTACCATTATTTTTAAATAAAACTTTCTTGGATTTTTGAGACCTTTCTAGAAAGAGAACAATTAAATATGTGGTCTGAGTATCTTCTCTTTCCTGTTTTTGTTGAAACCAATATATTATTTCTAAACATTGCCTTTTTCTGTCTGAAAATTTTACTGCTGATCTTTTATTCTAACACAACTATTAACTTCATTAATGTTATATATACTGTGGCATACTTTTGTAGCAGACTGGTGCATAATAAGCAATGCTGTGAAATCTAGACATATTTTTTAAAAGGGAGACACATTAAGTGAGAGAAAGTATTATCAAGACTAGTTACAACTCTGCCCTAGCTACTGTTTCCATTACTTTTTCTTGCCAGGGCTTTCTTTCCCCACCACCTTTATTCACTTTGTACCTCACTGAATCCTGAAGTATTTGGGAATAACATAAACAATAAACTTTTAAATATGGAAGAACTGCTAAT
This sequence comes from Panthera leo, assembly GCF_018350215.1. NCBI lineage: Eukaryota > Metazoa > Chordata > Mammalia > Carnivora > Felidae > Panthera > Panthera leo. The sequence goes on along the minus strand of NC_056693.1, from coordinate 44,656,800 downwards.
TCTGACGTATGCCTGAGACTGGAACGAACTGAAGCAATGGTAAACATGGCAGAAATCAAGCCTAGGTCAATGGAACATGTGAAGAATTTTAATTAGCAAATTAAATTTTCCAAACTGTTCTCCCTACTTTTGCTAGGAAAAGGCTTCTCTTCTTCAGGCAACTAAATCAATGTAGGCAAAAAATTCCTAAGAGGGGCATGTGAGTGGCTCAGTTGGTTAAGAGTCCAACTTTGGCTCAGGTCATGATCTCACAGTTCATGAGATCTCATAGTTCACAGCACACTGGTCTGCTGTCAGTGCAGACCCGCTTCTGATCCTGTGTCCCCCTCTCCTTCTGCTCCTCCCCTGCTCTCTCTCTCAAAACTAAATAACCATTAAAAAAAATTCTTAAGACACTTCTTACCCAGAGATCTTCTAACCTTTTAGGATTTCAATTGCTTTTATTGCTCTGGTTTCTAAAGCAACTATTTTACCTAAGTTCTTAAAATTATATTTAAAATACTTATTAACCAGCAGTCTTTGATATTTTTGACTACACAAATTAGAAAATGTTACAGGCATATAACTCTATTCGTGATTTTATCATTTATCAATCCAAGCCTATCTCTCACTTCTCCCGAAATACATCCTATAAGCCAGACTGAGACTAAACTATTAGCAGTTACCCAAAGTTGTCACTTTGACCTTTCTGCACATAAAAGGTCCTTAATGAATGGCACTTATTACTAAGGAGTAATTTGTATGATATAATTTTGAAGAGTAGGACTTGAGAGCATTCCTAGCTTTTCTTTAACCAGGACAGCACAAGGCAAAATGACACCCTAGATGTAAGAGCAAAAGCAGTATTTGGTGGCTATCTTCTTAGGAAATAATGCCCTTAGTATCAACTCATCTTAGCATACAACTTTTTCATTTTGCTTGGCTGGACTTCAATTGCTTCCAAAGAACTAGAAATTAATTATTGGTTTTAGATCAGAATTCTTTATTTTGACATACCTGGGTCTGGAGTGTAAGTGAATGGCTGAACATCATGAGATCTTCCAGCATTGGTCACTACATATATTCCCACGGATACTGGCAAAGTTATATGTTGGTCATGATATGGGGGAACCTTCACAATAAGATGATTCTAAATTTAAAGGAAATAACAAGAGTCAAAAAGAAGCAATATTTAAATTAAAATTTTGAAATAAAAATTATAATTAAGTAGATTTCCTTTTAGCAGCAAAGTGTAAAGAGTCTGACTAGGGAAAAAATGTATTTTAAAGCTCAGATTCACAGGCATCGGGACATTAATCTTAAAATTGCCTTTAATGTTTTACAGTGGCTTCCAAGGTGCTTTTCCTGTCAACTGTATCTCTTTTCCATTCTCCCCCAGCTTGTTACACTCTGGCTACACTGACCTTCTTAGTCCATTCTTTTAACATACTAAATTCATTTTTTTACCTCAGAGGCTTTACAACTTGCTGGTCTCTCCCACTGGAATATGCTTCCTTCACCTCTTTAAATGTCTAGTTCCTTATCCATTGTCAGGTCTTATTCAAATGTTACCTCCACAGAGAAGTCTTCTATGACCATCCTATCTAAAGTAGCACCCCTCCCAACCTGGTCACATAATCTTGTTTATTTCTAAAATAGCATTTAGCACCACTTGAAATTATTGTAGTTATTTGCTTGTTTTTTGTCTCTCTCCAATCACAAGAATGTAAGCTCCATAAGAACCTAGGATGTTTTCTTTTTCATTCTATATCCACTGTTAAGTATCTTATACAAAATACATGCAAATATATTTGTTGAATAAAAGAATGAATATAATTTTAAGGGAAAAATATGTTCACCAAGCACAATGTTCGTTATCATATGTTTTGGACAACATTAATTGTGAAATGTACTTTACAATGCAATTTACACTACTTCCTAACCATGTTAATTTTCATTTAAAGTCAAATAGAGCAAATCAAAGTTATTTTTTGTCAGAATAGTGGCAGAAGCATCCTTATAAGAAAAAAGTTCATAAATGCTTCACCAGCACTCATTCAAGGGGACTGCATCTTCTTGGAAGATAACCATGAACCGTATCTGACTTATGCCCTTCTTCCCTAGTACATTACAGAACTGGGAAGGAATATTAAGGGGTAATGATTATGTTTTTCTACTAGGATGTGATATGCAGGAGGCCAATACTGACAACTGAAGGTGATGTGAGTTTGATGACATTTGTTATTTAGCTAGACTATAGTTGGTTGATTCAGTTGAATAGATCAAATGACAAGTGGGATCAAGGTCAAGGTTTCAATTTCTGAGCACTTACTTTGTTTCTAAGCTATCTTAAGACACTGTGAAATAGTCAAAACAGCTTCTGATTTATGGCAGTTAGGCTTCTTAAGCCCAGTTACCCATCTCAAAAACAAAACAAAACAAAACAAAACAAAAACACATTTTTAAGCCAGGTGAAAAAAACATGTATACATGTGTGTATGTCCACAGATATTGAGGGACAAAAATCTGAGAGCACAGATTCAGTGCACATGAGGTCATCAAGAAATGTACCTGCAATGATCCAATTTCTAAGAAACAGTTTTAAAATTCCATCGACTCTTAATTTTACTCTTTTGTTTAAATACTGTAACTACGTCACAAACTACCTACAGTTAAAGAAATGGTTGAATAGATGTTCTTGTGAGGTGTCCTCCTCGTTTGTATTTAAAAACTTTTATTACACTTGCTTTGGAGAGCATACTTAAACTTAATTTGAAATCTTTAAAAAACTAGAGGGCTTGGGTGGCTCAGTTGGTTAAGTGTCTGACTTTGGTTCAGATCATGATCTCACGGTTCATGAGTTTGGGCCCTGCATCAGACACTGTGCTGACAGCTCAGAGTCTGGACCCTGCTTTGGATTCTGTGTCTCCCTCTCTCTCTGCCCCTCTCCCACTTGTGCTCTATCTCTCTCAAAAACAAACATTAAAAATTTTTTAAAAAAATGGAATCTTTAAAAAACCAAATGAACTGGGGCACCTGGGTGGCTCAGTCAGTTAAGTGTCTAACTTCGGCTCAAGTCATGATGTCATGGTTTCTGAGTTTGAGCCCCACATCGGGCTCTGTGCTGACAGCTCAGAGCCTGGAGATTGCTTTAGATTCTGTGTCTCATTCTCTCTCTGCCCCTCCCCTGCTTGTGCTCTGTCTCTCAAGAAATAAATGTAAAAAAAAAAATTAAAAACAAACACAAATGAACCTATTTAAAAAAAAAATTTTTTTTAAACGTTTATTTACTATTAAGAGACAGAGAGAGACAGAGCATGAGCATGGGAGGGGCAGAGAGAGAAGGAGACACAGAATCCGAAGCAGGCTCCAGGCTCTGAGCTGTCAGCACAGAGCCCGATGCGGGGCTCGAACTCACAAACCACGAGATCATGACCTGAGCTGCAGTCAGACACTTAACCGACTGAGCCACCCAGGCGCCCCCAAATGAACCTATTTCGATACTAATCCTTCATACTGCCTCAATCTGAATCTAGAAATTCTACAAGTGATTTGAAATAAAAAATAAGTAAATTATGAATAGTGACAGAAAGTTTGTTTCTTTAGAGGTGCCTGGGTTAAGAATCCTGCTTGGGATTCTCCTCCTTCTCTCTCTCGCAAACTTTTATTTACTTTTAATGTTTATTTATTCTTAATGTTTACTTATTTTGAGAGAGAGCAAGAGAGAGAAAAAGTACACACGAGGTGACAAATGGCAGAGAGAGAGAGAGAGAGAGAGAGAGAGAGAGAGAGAATATCCCAAGCAGGCTCTATGCTGGCAACACAGAAACTGCTATGGGGCTCGATCCCACAAACCCTAGGATCATGACCTGAGCCCAAATCGAGAGTCCAATGCTTAACCGATTGAGCCACCCAGGCTCTAGTTCCCTTTATTATTATTATTATTTTAAAGTTTATTTATCTTAAGAGAGAGCAGGATAGAGAGAGTGCAAGCAGAGAAGGGGCACAGAGAGAGAGGGAGAAAGAGAGAATCCCAGGCAGGCTTCGCAGTGTCAGCGTGGAGCCTGACGTGGGGCTCAAACTCATGACCCATGAGATGTGATCCAAGCCAAAACCAAGAGTCAGATGCTTAACTGACTGAGCCATCCAGGCGGCCCCCGCCTCTAGTTCCCTTTTTGAATCACTTCCACATTTCAAGCTGTGAAACTCTCTTGCTTTCTTTCAAAACAAACTTATCTTTAACACTATATGTAAATGCACATATAGAGAGAAAAAAAAGACTACATGTATATCTATATATATGTATGAGATCTATTACAGATTGATTTTTAAGATATATATCTTTTATATATATTTAATGGGCAATTCCTACAGAATTCATCTGGAATTGTTAAAATGGTAATAAATAAAATGACCCTGCATACCTATTATGGCTTTGAATAGAAGAGCCAAATATTAAACAAAGAACTGTTTTCCCAGATTTCATTAATCTGAATTTTTAAATAATAAAAAAGTTTAATATCTGAGGAGTTAATTTGGGGATTGCAAATGAATAGTCATTATAATTACCTTTATTTTTAAAATATTTTTAAAGTTTATTTTTTTATTTTGAGAAAGAGCATGAGAACGCACAGTAGGGGCAGAGAGAGAATCCCAAGAAGGCTCTGCACTCTTAGTGCAGCGCCCTACACAGGGCTTAAACTCACAAACTGCAAGATCATGACCTGAGCTAAACCAAGAGTCAGATGCTTAACCAACTGAGCAACCCAGGCACCCCAGCAAGGTTACCTTTAAGTGGTCTTTTCTACTATACTATCTTTTCATCAATTTTTAATATTGTAGAGGTCCTTTTAGCTTTTCTGTAGAGGCCTGATATTTATGTATGGACCACAATTTCTTTTCTGTTGCTGTTTGAGTATCCTTCCCTCTAAATGTTTAATATTTTAAATAGATTTTATTTTTTTTAAGTAATTTCTACATGTGGGGCTCAAAACCACAATCCCTAGATCAAGAGTCACATGCACCACTGACTGAGTCAGCCAAGCACTCCTAAATGTTAATTTTTTTTAATTTTAATATAATCTGTTGGATCAATTCTTTATATCTCCACTGTGATCCCATTCTAAAACACTTCCCAGAGAGTCCCTTAAGAAAAAAAAGAAAAAAAAAAAAAGAAAGTTCTCTGAAAAAGATAAACTTAAAAATGAAGAGAACCACAGAATTAATGAAAAATCATATTATGTTTTAGTTTGTTATACATACTTGCTTGCAAAAACCCCAGGACCTCTAGATATAGCCACCAAATAAGGACATTAATTCCTTTTCATTCCACCATGTCTTATTTTTATGATTACTCTTCTTTAATCTATGGTAGCTGGCATTAACTACCCTGCAAAAAAGTGTTTTAAGAATATTAGCTACCCCATGCCTCAAAGGTAAAGAAGGAAGGAAGGAAAAAAGGATAAAGGAAAGAATGGAGAAGAAAGGAAGGGGGAGAGGGGGAGGTAAACAAAGAAGAGGAGGAGGAGGAGGAGGAGGAAGAGGGAGGACAAGGATGAGGAGGAGGAGGAACAAAGACTTCTTAATATTTAGTTCTATATGAGACAGCAAGTTAAGACTATAATTTGTTTGGGGACATCTTATTAATATTTTGTGTAATTTATAGGGTGAGTTTCTCCGTCTCCAGAACTAATTTTCTTATCCAAAAAGCTGCATCACAGGATAAGGTGATAGACAGACAGATAGATAGATAGAAAGAAAGGAAGGGAGGGAGGAAGAAAAGAAAAAGAAAGAAAGAAAGAAAGAAAGAAACAAACAAACAAACAAACAAACAGGCATATTACTAGCAAGGGAGTTTACATTAATCTAACCAACTCATCAAAACCCAAAACATGTTTATGGCACACACAGAAGTACTGCATGGATAAATAAACCTTCAGTCAGGACCAAAACTATAGGTGTGCAAAAACCTGGTTGAAATCAGGGTTTGAAGTGCCCTCAGGAAGAAAAAGGAACCACAGACCCTAGAGTCCTCTTTTTCTTCGAAGTAAATAAAATAAACTAACAAGTTTTTCATGAGTATCTGTTAAGTGCTTAATATTATGAGGAACACAGAAGAGTCATATTACATTGCCCCTAACTTCTAGAAGTCCTCAAGAGGAAGCCACTGTTGGTTCACGGAGAGTGGGAATGGTCTGATCTAATAAGTTGTATAAGAAATCATAAAATGTTAGAAGGAACCTCAAATAATCTAGTAAAAAAAATTGTTTTGAGACAGAGGGGGTGCAAGTGAGTGAGGGGCAAAGAGAGAGAGAGAGAGAGAGAAGCAGGGCTCACCTGAAGCAGGGCTCATGTTTACCTGAAGTGGGGCCTGAGCTTACCCAATGTGGGCCTCGAACTGAGTTCATGACCCGAGCTGAAGTCAGATATTTAACAACTAAGCCACCCAGGTGCCCCCATCTAGTAAAATTTTATAGACTAGAAAACTGGGGCACAAAAGTGTTTTTTTCTCTTATTTAAGTAACATAGATGGTTAATGACAAAGCAAGTGCTAGAACTGCAGTTACGACAGAGATTGCCCAGGGGCGCCTGGGTGGCTCAGTCAGTTAAGTGTCCAACTTTGGCTCAGGTCATGATCTCATGGTTTGTGAGTTCGAGCCCAGCGTCGGGCTCTGTGCTGACAGCTCAGGGCCTGGAGCTTGCTTCAGATTCTGTGTCTCCCTCTCTTTCTCTCTCTCTCTCAAAAATAAATAAAAACATTAAAATAAATATCAGCAAAACTGAAAGCCAACCGACACAATGTGAGAAGATATTTGCAAATGACATATCAGATAAAGGGTTAGTATCCAAAATCTACAAAGAACTTATCAAACTCAACACCCAAAAAACAAATAATCCAGTGAAGAAAGGGGCAAAAGACATGAATAGACACTTCTCCAAAGAAGACATCCAGATGGCCAACCGACACATGAAAAAATGCTCAACATCACTCATCATCAGGGAAATACAAAGCAAAACCACAATGAGATACTGCCTCACATCTGTCAGAATGGCTAACATTAACAACTCAGGCAACCACAGATGTTGGCAAGGATGCGGAGAAAGAGGATCTCTTTTGCATTGTTGGTGGGAATGCAAGCTGGTGCAGCCACTCTGGAAAACAGTACGGAGGTTCCTCAAAAAACTAAAAATAGAACTACCCTACGACCCAGCAATTGCACTACTAGGCATTTATCCAAGGGATACAGGTGTGCTGTTTTGAAGGGACACATGCACCCCCAGGTTTATAGCAGCACTATCAACAATAGCCAAAGTATGGAAAGAGCCCAAATGTCCACCGATGGATGAATGTATAAAGAAAATGTGGTATACATATATACAGTGGAGTATTACTCGGCAATCGAAAAGAATGAAATCTTGCCATTTGCAACTCTGTGGATGGAACTGGAGGGTATTATGCTAAGTGAAATTAGTCAGAGAAAAGACAAAAATCATATGATTTCACTCATATGAGGACTTTAAGAAACAAAACAGATGAACATAAGGGAAGGGAAACAAAAATAATATAAAAACAGGGAGGGGGACAAAACAAAACAGACTCATAAATATGGAGAACAAACTGAGGGTTGCTGGAGGGGTTATGGGAGGGGTGATGGGCTAAATGGGTAAGGGGAATTAAGGAATCTATTGAAATCATTGCTTCACTATATACTAACCAATTTGGATGTAAATTTTACAAAATAAAAAATAAAGTTAAATAAAAAAAAAAAGAAAGAAAGAAAGAAAGAAAGAAAGAAAGAAATGAAAAATAAAATAAATAAATAAAAGCCATGACATCCTTTAAAAAAAAAAAAAAAAAGACAGAGATTGCCCAGGGGTGCCTGGGTGGATCAGTCAGTTAAGAGGCTAACTTCTGCTCAGGTCATGATCTCACGATTCATGAGTTTGAGCTCTGCATCAGGCTCTCTGATGTCAGCATGGAGCCTGTTTCAGATCCTCTGTCTCCACTCTTTCTGTCCCTCTCCCACTCAGGATCTCTCTTTCTCTCAAAAAACAAAACAAAACAAAACAAAACAAAACAAAACAAAACATTATTTTAATAAATTTTAATAAGTTAGCATTTATTATTTAGAAGTTTATAAATAAACTTAACATTCAATAACATTAAAAAAAAAAAAAGATTGCCCGATGGTATATGCGACAAAGGAATGACTGTTAAGTCCTACTATCTCTTTTTGACAGCATGTGGTAGCATAAACTAGAGGAAAACTTTCTACAAAGCATTTGTCTAGGTATACGAAAACCCCCACTTTATATGATACCATATACTTTACTAAGACTAAGGTCTAGTTTTTGGTGCTCTTGAAGACCCTAGAATTTCCCGTCGGATAGAAGTTATCTCTGACTGGGGGCTCTGACTATTGAACAGTCAGTACAGAACAATGTGATTTATGAAGGGGACTTTGGAATATGTCATCTCAGTTCCAAACTCTGGTGGAACTGGAAGCTCAAGATTTGCTGCATGGGCAGTATGTGATTGAGCCCAAACAAAAACTGTGGACACCAATGGCTTGGGTAAACCTCCTAATTGATAATACTCTGCATATTGTCACACATGGATGTGCTGAGAGTGTAAGTAAGGTTTCCCTGAGGGCAACAAAAGCTTTGTCTTTGGGACCTTCCCATACCAAGCTCTACGAATATTTCCCTTTGGCTGGTTCTGATTTGTGTCCTTTTGCTGTAATAAAACTGAAATTAAATATAGTGCATCCTGATTTCTGTGAGTTATTCTAGCAAATCTGAGTGGGGAGTGGGAACCCCTAAATTTGAAGCCATTTGTTAAAAAAACGAGAGTGGTCAGGAGACTCCTGAACTTGTGGCTGGTATCTGAAGTGAGGGCAGCCTTAGGGAATATTGTGCCCTTAGCTTTGAATATGGCAATATGTTATAACAGATATACATTTTAAATTTTACTTTTTAAAAAATAGAAAGAAATAAATTTAAAAACTAAAAAGAAATTATAAACGTTTTTGATAAAATGGTTCATCTCTAATTTTTGCCTCTTTCAGCTCTCTGCTTGCTTTCATGTGCTTTGACTCCAATTAGTATTTAATGGTAAATTTTAGGCTTTAGGTATTTTACACATTAGTTTGTTTCTGCTTTGCTGTTCTCTCCCTGTGATATACACCTGTATGTGCTACTCTTCTGCATATGTCTTCTATCTGATTGGTTCATAAATTTATCCTTCTCTTCTCTGCTAGTACCAATTTCTTTAAGTTTGATACCATTTGTTATACATCCTAATTCTTAAGTCAGTTTTTTTATCCTTGTTTTTAAGCTCTTTTTCCTTGTCATTTTGAGAATAATACACATGATGAGGTCCTACAAATACAGACTCTTTAACAGAAGTATAACAAACAGTACCTCTGTAAAAAAAGTAACTGACAAACAAAACACTTCAGGTACTCAACAAATAAGTTTCCCTTTGATTTAACCAAATAGTAGGTTAGGATAATCCAAATCCTCAGAGCAAACAAATCTTATAAAAGAAATGTCTCATTTATTAAAAATGATAATTTACCAATGCTCCTAATTTTTAAAAATAGAGAACTGTGGAATAATTCTACTTCAATTAAAGAAACTCAAGAAAGAAAATGAAATGATTTATATGAAACCCACATAAAGAAGAAATTTAATCTGTTGATTCAGGAAAATTTCAGAACAAAACTGAATTTCTCAGAGAGTAAACAAACTAAAAACAAAACAAAATAAAAACAAACTATAGAAAGGCTTAAATTATACCTGATGAAATAATTCCATGTCAATTTCAGCTTCTGACTTCCAAGAGTTTTCATCTGATTGAAATAAAAACAGTAATTTACTAAAATTTTGAAACTTTTTTTACTTTGTAACTATACCTTTATAACAAAGTATAACATGCAACAATCTCAGTACCAGTACTATGCCTACTTACCAGAAATATTTTCTTGGAAAATAACTTTAGTTCCTTTCAGAAAGTTCTTGCCGATTAAAAATACTTCTTCCTCTCCTTTCACTGAACAGCTATGCAAGCTTTTCTTTAAGATTTCTGGCACTCCTGCTGGCTGAGCTGTGGGTACACATAAGCGTTCCATAAAAAGAACCACCAACACTTATTTCTTTTCTAAAATCAACTCAATTATCCAGTTCTAAAGAAGTTCTCTTTGTTGACCCCTGAGTTTGACTTCCTGGACTGTGCAACTTAACTTTCACCCTAACAGAGAAAAAAACCCCAGAAAAGCCCTATTAATTTTTAATAACTCTTAAAAGATTTTGTAGGGATGGATTAATGTCTAAGATTAGGTTTTATTACATGTCATCTTTGTTTTCTCATTATGTGAATAATAAAGTTTTAAAATGTGAGCTCAGGCATTTTTTTGTCTTAATATTTTTTAAAAATTCTACTTAAAAACAACCTTGTCCCACAACCCTAACCTCAAAAATGTCAGCTATGCTTTGCCATTATAGTACAATATTTCTGAGGCAATGTGTGCCTCTGAGTGGTACTGACGGTTTCTTTAAGTATCTACACCCAGGACTCAAGAGGCTTCATACCAGAAGAACACCTAAAAACAGACTGAATCCAATTTAGAATAGTTTTTTCTACCAGGGGATGTCCCTGAATTAGGATAACCTGAGCTTAAGAAATAAAATGCACTTGTTTTTAAATTTTTAAATTTAACTAACTAACCACTGCTAAAATTAACAAAGAAGTTGAGGGGTGCCTTGGGTGGCTCAGCCGGTTAAGCGGCTGACTTCAGCTCAGGTCATGATGTCACCCTTCATGGGTTCGAGGCCCACATGGGGCTCCATGCTGACAGCTCAGAGCCTGGAGCCTGATTCAGATTTTGTGTCTCGCTCTCTCTCTCTCTCCTTCTCCCTCACTCGTGCTCTGTCTCTCTCTCCCAAAAATAAGTAAACAAGGGCTCCTGGGAGACTCAGTCAGTTAAGCGCCTGACTTTAAGCTCAGGTCATGATCTCACTGTTCCTGAGTTCGAGCCTCACATCGGGCTCTGTGCTGACAGCTCAGAGCCTGGAGCCTGCTTTGGATTCTGTGTCTCCCTCTCTCTTTGCCCCTGCCTCACTCATGCACTCTCTCCCTGTCTGTCAAAAATAACATTAAAAAATGTTTTAAAAAAATAAGTAAACATTAAAAAAATTTTTTAAAATATAACACAAATAAGTTGGAAAGTACTGAGAGGGGCCAGATATAACGAATTAATTATAATTAGTCTAACAACTTCCTCATGCCAGGATTTCTGTGAGAATTTTATAGGTATTGCTTAGCAAAACAGGTTTCAAGGTCAAGTAAATCTGGGAAATAATGGATTAAAGTTAAATGAACAAAATTAATATTCAATATATACTATAAATAAATATCCAAGAAGTGAATATAGTATCCAGTTTCCCCCTTATGTTAGACTCCAGAAACATTCTTCCTTACTGATACCTAAGGACTGGTTTTCTACTGGTTTTCTGGGATGCTAGTGTATGCAAATAAATACCTTTTAAGTACTCAAAAGAACTGCTCCCCAGGAGGTTAAGCCCTTGGACACAGATTATATACTATGTGGCATTTTAGTAAACCCTCACAACATATGCACTGCGAAGGTAAACTTAAATATGGCTTATACAACTCACCACCTTCTAAATTAATAAGATATTCCACTAAACTTTAGGAAAAGCTTTTTTCTTAGACACTTCTATATTTAAATAGTTAATTTTATCCTTATAAGAATACAATATGGGAAATATTTAATGTCAAAATATTCACTGTTCCTCTTTCCCTAGGTCCTTCCTCGTGGAAAGGCTGTAATTCTTGCTCCACTCCCATCAGGACTGGCCATGTGCCTTGTCTGTATAATGAAATGTGACCTGAAATAATGTGCCAGTTCCAAGGAAAACCTTTATAAGAACCTCACATGGTTCCACCATTTCCTTTTTTCTTCTACTACAAAAATGGCAAAGTTCCAGATAAGGGCAGCTTCTTCAGCCTGGATCCGACAATGAAGAAAATGGATCCACTTCCAAACCACAGTCAGTATTTACCACAAAGTGAGGGAGAAGTAGGACTACTGTTGAACGCCACTGAGTTTGTTACTGCAACATCATTTAGCCTCACTTATTGATACAAGCTAGTAAGTATCCTAGCCTTTTAAAATATTTAAATGGCAAATGACATTTTCAGGAATGTCTAAGAGTTTAAAAGAAATTGTGAATGTATATCCATATACATTGGTTAGAACACACAGGGTTAATGCGTGAGGACAATGGAAATGGTTATTGGTCACGTGCTGGCAATCGTATACCCCCTTTAAATGAAGAATTAACTAATTTGTAGCTTTTTAATGTTTATTTATTTTTGAGAAAGAGAGAGAGCACAAGCAAGGGAAGGGCAGAGAGGGAGACACAGAATCCGAAGCAGGCTCCAGGCTATGAGCCGTCAGCACAGAGCCCAATGTGGAGCTCAAACCCACAAACCATGAGATCATGACCTGAGTCAAAGTCAGATGCTTAACTAACTGAGTCACTCAGGTGCCCTTAATTTATAGCTTTTTAGAGTAACACTGGAACTAGATACTTGTTTTGAAAGGACATTAAAAAAATACTAAATATTACTTTGAGTAGAAAACAAGAGGTGCAAAATTATATGAACACACTGTATTAACAAAATGAATGGAAAGTCTATAACCTTTCACCCCATTTTCAAATACTATGTGGAAATTCCATTTCAGTGATGCTTATCAAAACTTTTTTTTTCCTATCTCATTTTTTCCTCTTATGTATTAAGGTCATAAGATGGCCAAATGAGACTCCTCTGAAGGTACAATGTGTATATATCTTCTACAAACTTGTATTTACATTATACAAACAACTAGTCTGTTACTGTTCAAGATAATTTAACTTTTGACCTTAAAAGGTCTTTTCTATTAAAAAGTTTAATGGTTACCCAACAGCCCAGACATTATATTAAACAGAAGTAAAGTCAGTATTATTTAAGCATTAACTATTTTATTTTTATCTTTAAGTAATTAGTAAACCAGTTCTTCAAAGTGATCACACTGCTTAAAAAATTATAACACAAAAAAAGCAGCCACTTTTTTGATATTATAAAAACAATGTGCTTCTAGATGCTTTTCAAATAGTAGCCTCAAATATAAAGCTGAAAAAGGGCACCTGGGTGGCTCAGTTGGTTAAGCATCCGACTTCAGCTCAGGTCATGATCTCACAGTTTGTGAGTTCGGGCCCCACACTGGGCTCTGTGCTGATAGCTCAGAGCCTGGAGCCTGCTTTGGATTCTCTGTCTCTCTCTCTCCCTGCCCCTACCCCGCTCACACTCACTCACTCTCTCTCTCTCTCTCTCTCTCAAAAAAATGAATAAACATTAAAATAAATAAATAAATAAAGGTAAAAAAAATGAATATCTGAATACTGAAAAATAACAAAGCAAGTATTTCAAAGTGCCAAAAGAATTAGTAAAGCTTTTTGATAATGTCTCTGAAGAGTTGGAAACTTTACTCAATGATATTATCCTTTTCCTAAAGTTGTGGGATACACAGAAACAAGAGAGGTAGAAACTTGTTAAATTCAGTCAGATTTAGTACAATAATCATAGTAAGATAAAATCCAATATACATTATAGCAAAGAAAGCTATTTCTTCTTATTTTGCTGTATTTAAAAAATTAGTATTTGGGGTGGATACTAAAAAAGTATGCAAGCTGATACTCTTAGATTGATCTAGTATCATCAAATAAAAAATGTACGCCTGTATTGTCTGGAGAAATAGAAATACACCAAGACTATAAAAGGGGAGAATTCTTCCATTCCCTTAAAAACAAACAAACAAAAACCGACAATGGATCCAATGGTCATTGTTAAACTAACAAATAGAAGTAGGACTTCTTTTTCAACGTCACAAAGCACATGAATTCTGGCAATAGCCCTTCTTTCCACTGAGTGTTTCTAGATGGAAGATGAAGTGTCTGTTTCCTCTCCTCCCTTCCACCTCTATCACCTTTGGCCCCTCTTTCTTTTTTACCTCCCTCTTATTTTCCTGTTTCCTTCTACCTCCCATTCCAATTCTAACCCTTCATACTAACCTATTTCCTCTTCACCTCTCTTTCTACTCCAATTGCTCAAACCTGCCAAAAAGGTTATATTCATGGAAATAAACATAAACCAAAAACCCATAATCAACATTCTTATTTTTAATTTTTTAAATAAAAAGATTTTTTGGGTCCTTTGTTTCACTGTGTATTACCTATATGTTTACTTTTCCTCTTCCCTCATAACCCACTCCAAAGCCGAAGTGCAAGCCTCAGGCTTCCTAAGGTGGTCAGGTTAAAATTCAAATTCTTTAGCTCAACACACAAATCTTTACAAAAGATATCTTGCCTAGGTCTACTAGCTTCAAATCTTACTACTTCTTCATAGTATCTTTTTATTCCAATCATATCAAACTCTTTTTAATTCCCCTAAAAGAAGCATACACTTTCATAGAGTAGATTTATATTCACTGTTCCTTCTGACGAGGATAATCTTCATCTAAACCCTGCCCTGCCCCAGCTTACTTCTATTTGTCCTTCTAGATACTGCACAAATATTACCATCTCCAAACAAGATGTTCTTCTTTCCTAATGTTTCCATTGTACCCTACTGATGCATCTATTGTTGCTTTTTTTTTCTTTTTTTTTTTAAACAGAGAGAGAGCACATGCGTGCACAGGAGAAGGGGCAGAAGGAGACAGAGAATCTCAAGCAGGCTAGATCTCCCCACTGAGAGATCATTACCTGAGCCGAAATCAAGAGTTGGACGCTTAACTGAATGAGCCACCCAAGCACCCCTGCTATAGTCTTTATATCATTTTATAATAGGACATTGACTTGTCTGTTTTTTCCTCTAGCTTGTTAGAGTAAGCTCCTTAAGCTATCATGTCTTTATTTCCAGAGTTGGGCATGTTGTAACTATCCCTTAAATTAGCTATGAAGTTTTGGGGCACCCAGGTGGCTCAGTTGGTTAAGCATCTGACTCTTGATTTCAGCTTGGCTTATGATCTCACAGTTCGTGGGTTTGAGCAGGCAGTGCAGAGCCTGCTTGGGATTCTCTCTCTCTCTCTCTCTCTCTCTCTCTCTGCACCCTGCCCCCCATGCTCTCTTTCTCTCAAAATAAATAAGCTTAAAAAAAAATTAGCTATGAAGTCTTCTCAAAACATTGCTAAGATCCAACTTCGGAGATTCTAACTAAGCGGCTTTTTTTTTTTTTTTTTAATCCTAAATGTACCACAGAAGACTAACAAATAGCCAAGATTGAGGCACAATGCATTTATATTGAATAAATGATGACAGAATGTCAATCAGGCAGTATTCTGTTAGAATACAGTACTGTTTCTATGAAGTAAATTGTAGCCCCAATAAGCACAAGTGTTAAAAAAAAAAAAAAAAAAAAAGCCCATCTGAACAATTTTACTGCCTGCCAAAATTTGCTGACCAATCCAATTAATACAAATATTTTGGTAGTAAATCATATTTTGTTTTCAAAAATAAGTCAAATAAAATTATTGAAAAACAGAGGAAAAATGATGATAAAATTAAAACAAAGAATTCAGTTCCCTTCAATATTTTCAGAAAACTGGTGTTAAAACAGGGAGTAGAAGTACAGAGAAATGGTTTTTTACTTTTTAAAAAACTTGTCTTCTATTAGTCATAAATGAATTTCAAAGAAATTTTAAACAAGAAAACTGTCCACCATATGATCCAGCAATTCTATTCCAAAGTCTATACTCAAGAGAACTGAAACCATATGCCCACACAAAACCTGTACACATATCTTCATAGTAGCGTTATTCACAACCAAAAGTTGGAAACAACCCAAATGTCCATGAGTGGATGAATGGATAAACAAATTGTGGTATATCCAAACAATGGAATACCATTTAGCCAAAGTGCCTGATATATGCTACAGTATCAGTGGATCTTGAAAACATTATGCTAAGTGAAAGAAGCCAGATAAAAAGACCACACAGTGTATGATCCCATTTACATGAAATGTACAGAATAGGCAAATCCATAGAGACAGAAAATAGAACAGTGGTTACCAGGGTCTGGGGTAATAGAATAGAGAGTGACTGCTAAGAGTTACAGGATTTCTTTCTTTCTTTCTTTTTTTAATGATTATTTATTTTTGAGAGTGAGACCGAGAGATAGAGCACAAGCTGGGGAGGGGCACAGCGAGAGGGAGACACAGAATCTGAAACAGGCTCCAGGCTCTGAGCTGTCAGCCCAGAGCCCGACATGGGGCTTGAACTCACGAACTGTGAGATCATGACCTGAGCTGAAGTCAGACACTTAACTGACTGAGCCACCCCAGCACCCCAGGGTTTCTTTTTGAGGTAGCAATAAAAATGTTCTAAAATTAGATAATGGTGATGGTTGTACAACTTTGAATATGATAAAAAATTGTACACATTAAAAGTCTCAAATGCAAGGTGTGCAAATTATATCTCAGTGAACTATTATAAAAGAAAAAAAAGAAACCATCTTCTATGGGACAGAAAGCATAAGACTGATTGTACATAAATTTAAGATAATTAAGTGCCTATATGTCAATACCCTAATTATAAGCTATACAATTTAAGAAGTATATCTGCTATTATGTTAAAATTGATAAAAATAAAATCTTTCCTATATTCTGCAGTAGACACCAGCTCAAAACAATGAACAACAAAAAAATCAGATTATCTCCTATTTCTTTGTTCATTTCCTAACCTGAACAGTTTCATCCCTCTCCTATTATACAAAAAGTGAAGCTAATCATTTCTATTTTATTAATAACACAGTACTATTGTTAAGATCAAATGGGATAATGTAGCACTATTATTAACAGGTAACTCCATTAGATTAATATTCACTAGAGAGGTGAAATGAGTGAACTACAGAAGAGCTGGAACCAGGGCTTGGGCATGATTATCCCAGTCTTCTTTCCTCTCTCTTCTGCATCTACCTACATGCATAAAGCATACATTTTAAACTTTTAATATTTATTTATTTTTGAAAGAAGGAGACAGCGTGAGCTGGGGAGGGACAGAGAGAGAGGGAAACAGGATCCGAAGCAGACTCCATGCTGACACAGAGAGCTTGACGTGGTGCTCGAACCCACAAACCATGAGATAACCTGAGCCTAAGTTGGACACTTAACCAACTGAACCACCCAAGTGCCCCTCACCTGTAGGACACCTGTTGTGTCCTAATGCTAATATTTAAACAACAGTAATTAAAAAGTAATAAAATTTTTTTAATATTTCATTTTGTTACCAGTGTAACAATAAAAAAGACTGACCAACCTACAGACTGCTGTGTAGTGTATTTAAAGAAAACTCATGATCAAGTAAAGTTACATTCTGAACACAGAATAAGGACATTCATTACATAAGATGACAGGTTTTTAGAAAAATCAAATCACTGATCCATTAGGAATGTACAGGTCAGGAGGCTTAGAGGTGCCTGGCTGGCTCAGTTGGAAGAGCATGTGACTCTTGATCTCAGGGTTGTGAGTTCAAGCTCCACATTGGGTATAGAGATTACTTATGTAATTTTTTTTTTTTTTTTGTAAGGGTCTTAGACTCTTGCCTAAATGATTAGATCTAATTGATATTCATAGAAATCACTATTAGAAATATTTTAAAGCTAGCTATACATTTTAAGGAAAAAATCCTATTTGCATGAAATTCTTTTTTTTTTTTTTTTAATTTTTTTTTTTCAACGTTTTTTATTTATTTTTGGGACAGAGAGAGACAGAGCATGAACGGGGGAGGGGCAGAGAGAGAGGGAGACACAGAATCGGAAACAGGCTCCAGGCTCCGAGCCATCAGCCCAGAGCCTGACGCGGGGCTCGAACTCACAGACCGCGAGATCGTGACCTGGCTGAAGTCGGACGCTTAACCGACTGCGCCACCCAGGCGCCCCTGAAATTCTATGAAAATAACAATAAGAAATAAATAGGGAAATTATTGTCTAAACATTTGCAAATTAAAAGAAGCATGGCAACTATTACTGCCTCTTTATTTTTTTATTTCTTCTTGCAAAAAATACTAAATTTGAGAATAATTGACACACAATGTTACAATAATTTCAAATGTACAACACAGTGATTAAACAACTTTATACCTTATGCTATGCTCACTATCATATGTTACTGTTATCATATGTTAGCTCAGCCATCATATGTTACCTACCATGCAATGCTATTCTAATACTATTAACTGTATTTCTGTACCTTTTATTCTCTTTCATTCCATAACTGGAAGCCTGTATCTTCTACTCCACTTCATCCATTCTGCCCATCCCCCAGCTCCTTGGCAGCCATCAGTTTGTTCTCTGTATTTACAAGTCTTATTCTTTTTATTTATTCACATTTCTTTTGTTTTTTAGATGCTACATATAAGTGAAATCACATGGTATTTGTCTTTCTCTGCCTGACTTACTTCACTTAGCATAATACCCTGTAGGTACATCTATGTTGTCACAGATGGCAAGACCTCATCATTAGTATCCCTTTCTTTCAATAAAGTACTGCTCATTTGTATCTAATCCAATTTCTCTAAGCAGATGGAAAGTAACAAATAGTCAATTAAAGGAATAAAAATATATATCCTAAATCTCCATAATAAATGACTTCTATAAAAGAAAATGGAAGGGACCATATAGGTATTCAAGTAAAATCCCCCAACTGAAATCTATTTTCTAAATTCATAAAGTCTAAATTACACAACATAAATCTCCTAGGTAGAGGAAGCAGTTCACTAACACAATCTCATTCTGTAACTATTGCCCTAACCATTCAGAGGCCATGGCTAGGATGCAATAAAGTGCTCAAACTTGGTTTCAGCACTGCAATTTTAAGTGATTGTAATGACAATATAGCATAGTGGCTAAAAGAGGCTGTGAATCTTGGTCTTATTATTTACTAGCTATGTGATCTTGAGGAAGTTATTTAATCTCTCTAAGTCTTAGTTTCATCAACTGTAGAGTGGAATCCATAAAAGGTAACAGAGAAGAGTAAATGATACAATGCTTATAAACAAAATCCCCGGCATACAGAGTTCAAAGCATGTTAACTTTTATCAATAACTGTATATCCTTTCCACTGTGCGCTGCTGCTTCTAAGGGCTGTCATATCCACCCCCCCCACCTCGACTCCCAGAGAGAGAGACTTTTTGAAATATGGACATTTATTATCTTTAATACTGATAATTAACAAATGATAATAATTACAGATGAAATTTCAGAAAATCATGTTTTCTATTTCTTTTGTATTCTCTACCACCTTTAGCTGAATATATTTATATCTTAACAATACCTTAATGAAACAGAAAATGAAGAAGTGACTAAACAAACTAATGAAAGAAAGAGCAAATGATTACATAAAGTTGGCAACCATTTGCCAGTCTCTGCTAAAGTAGTAGGATGTGAATTATCTAGCATTTCTGGCTCTGGCCTCCAGAGAATGGCTATGGTCATGCTCAAAGTATTACATCACATAAAAAAATAAATGCATACACACCACTAAAACTGGAACTGTATCCTAGTAAGAGTCAAGTTGGAACATATCACAAATTATAGCAAATCCAGAATTGGAGCACCCCAATTAGAAAAGCTTAAGAATTCAATAAACCATCTATAGACTCTTTATTTTGTCTTTATCTAAATATAATAGAATGGACATGGAATATATGATCTGTAAAAGCAGTCTATTTATAGTTGCACATCACCCAGAAATAGCCTAAAGAAATACTAGTATCAAAACAAATTTGTTATAATAACAAAAAATAGAGAAATCCAACTGAGCTCTCTTGAGGTCAGAAAGATATTTTAGTACTTTAAAAAAGATTATGGTGTTTGCTAAGCTAAAGTACGGCTATAAGCATTTTTGAGATGAATTAAAAGAAAGGGAAAATAAGATTTACAAAGGATGAATAATTTGACAAAACAAAAATACAATTACAAAGGCTATGTAACTCTCCTAGGGGTAGCAAGGTCATAATACCCAAAACAACCCAACAGGAAATTCAATTGAATGGAACAGTCTATTCTGCTCTTCTGAATTCAGGTGTAAATTATAATGAAGCAATGCTAAAGAAAATTACACTCAATGAAAATCTTAAGTGATACATAAGGGAAAAAATTTTCTATTTACCGCTTGTAATAATGCTCATTATAGGGAAACCAGAATATACTGTGAGGCACATACAACAATAAGATTAAATTTAAAACACACATCATTTACTTCCTAAGCCAAGATTAGCAAAATAAGAATTATGATTCCCACTTCTGAAAACTATACTTTAATGCTTTAATTTGTAATCAGAACTCCAACTGCTGTATATTTACAAAGATCTACTTACCTTAATGTTTCTTATGTTCTAATACCAAACAGACTTAAGATCACAGCAATTTATCACACAATGAAGAATCCTTTGGCTTTGGAATTTAATTCAGGTAAACCATTCAAAGTACTTTTTTAATTTTTTTTTTTTTTTTTTAATTTTAAGTAGGCTCCATAGCCCATATGGGGCTTGAACTCACGACCCTGAGATCAAGAGTCACATGCTCTAGCACCTGAGCCAGCCAGGTGTCCCCTCAAATTACCTTTAAAAGTAGTATGGGATAATTATAGGGAACTACAAAATGCTACATATCTTCTCAATTTTACTTGATATTATCCACCTATAGTCTAGGAAACCTGACTACAACTTTTAAATTTTTTTTTTTTTCAACGTTTTTTATTTATTTTGGGACAGAGAGAGACAGAGCATGAACGGGGGAGGGGCAGAGAGAGAGGGAGACACAGAATCGGAAACAGGCTCCAGGCTCCGAGCCATCAGCCCAGAGCCTGACGCGGGGCTCGAACTCACGGACCGCGAGATCGTGACCTGGCTGAAGTCGGACGCTTAACCGACTGCGCCACCCAGGTGCCCTGACTACAACTTTTAAAATGCTTCAAATTTTGCACCATTATAAGCTACAGTCTTTAAAACATCTGAAATTTAGCTATGTCTGAAAATTAATAGAAAACAAAACAAAAAAAACTTGATATGTATTTTCTTACTTACTACATAAAATCGGAGAGGAGGGTGTTTGCAGTGTCAAAGTGGAGCCATCTTTCCTTGTGATATTAACTCTAAAAACCAATCTTGCACGAGTGCTTTTTTTCTTGGAACCAGCAATTCCTATTCTGGCTTCAACATCAGCATTCCTCAATTTCAATATCCCTACGCAGTCCACCCTGACACAGAAAAAAATACATTAACCAATATTTTCTGTTATATAAATAGCACAATATTCTTAACCAAATAAGTTTCTTTTTTAAAAAATTTGCTAATTATTAATTTTTTGAATATGTAATACAATCATAACGTTCCAAATTCAAAAAATACAGAACGGTAAATTCTGAATATTCATAATTCTTAACCTTGACAACTTTTCATTTACAATAATGCAAAAATTAGTAAAGTAAAATCACTATTTCAAAATCGGAACGTAAGTAATAGCTTACAAGAGATACTTTTGCCTTTTTTTTTTTTTTTTTTTTTTTTGAGAGAGAAAGAGACCGTGCAAGCAAGGGAGGGGCAGAAAGAGAGGGAGAGAATCCCAAGCAGGCTCCACGCCCAGCACAGAGCCCCACATATGCCTGATCTCACGACCACGAGATCATGATCCCAGGCAAAATCAAGAGCCCTATACCTAACTGACTGAGCCACCCAGGCACCCTAGCCATTTTTTAATTTTAATTTTAATTTATTTATTTTTAAAGTATGCTCAACATGGGGCTCAAACTCATGACCCTGAGATTAAGAGTCATATATTCTACTGACTGAGCCAGCCAGGCATCCCAATCGCTGTTTTTAGAAAATAAATGGGGGTGTCTGGGTGGCTGTCAGTTAAGCATCTGATTTCAGCTCGGGTCATGGTATTGGGTTCTTGAGTTCAAGCCACACATCAGGCTCTGTGCTGGTGGTATGGAGCCTGCTTGGGATTCCCTCTTCCCCCTCTAATTCTGCCCCTTCCCCACTTGCATGCTTGCTCTCTCAAAATAAATAAACTTGAAATACATAAATAGATAGATAGATAAATGTAGCCTCTTTATTTTTGTAGCTAATTCAGATATTAAAATAGAAGGAATGAATTTTACTTAAAACAAAAACAAAAACACACTAGCAAACTGTCCCCAAAAGAACAGAACACTACATAGCCATTAAAATATATGCCAAAAAATATTTACTATATGGAAAATGCTGATGGTAAGTGAAAGCAAGGTTACAAAACACTTATAATGAATAAGTACTATTTTTATAAACAGTAATTCCCTTCCTTTCTTCCACTATATATATTTTTATAATTTTCAAAAGTTAAAAAACAAGTCTACTATTTTTCAAAAATTTTCTTTTCCAATTAACCTCTTATTACTCAAAATGACTTTCAAAAGGAAACTGAAAATTAAATAGAGAAATGTCATTAGCTATTTCAATACAAATAATTACAACATAAGTCTACCCCTTATCAATATATTTGCTGCTGTTATGGTTTCAAATT
Organism: Panthera leo; assembly: GCF_018350215.1. Lineage (NCBI taxonomy): Eukaryota > Metazoa > Chordata > Mammalia > Carnivora > Felidae > Panthera > Panthera leo. Next base: position 44,634,195 of record NC_056693.1, on the reverse strand, counting down.
TAGGATAAAATCCCTTGACAAAAGGCTTAAGAAAAAAATGTTTTAATTTAAATTATTAACACCTCATATTTTTTAGGCAATGAAAATGCATATGACAGGAAAAAAAACATACTCCCAGTACATTCTTTTTTAATATAGGAAAACAAAAATAGAAGGTGAATTTAGAACAGCAACATGCTTTTCCACATCAGGATGGGTCAAGGTACCATGAAAGGTCTCTGTCAAATAGTTTTCTAATGCAAATACTAAGAATTTAGGAGAACAAATCAAATGGTTTGTAGTTTTTATTTTTAATGTTACTTTTATTAGTCCCAACAAATTAGTCCATATTATTTCCAAAAAAGCCATTATTCCACCTGGCTTTTATTTCCTTGCCTTTCATCATAGGAATTCTATGGCAAAGGGAAAAGAGCTCATTTTGACCAATTACCATTCTGCATTAATCTATGTTTTTATTTGTAATGTTTAAAACATTTTAATAAAATACTCAAAATCTTCTTTTTTTTACATTAGAAACTAAAATTTTTTTCCTGCCCACTGCAAAAGTGTAATGTATACTGAAAAAATTTTTACTAAGTACTTACGCCAATGTCATGTTGTTGCTTGGATCAAGGCCAACTTCTATAACAGTAGTGCCTTCAATGTCCACCTCTTTACAGGGAGTTGTATTTCGCCCAGTTACCCTGCAGGCCTGATAAAATCCATGTGGTTTCACTCGACCAGAGTCATTGCCCACAAACACTTGCAACACTACTGGCTCATTATGGCCCTCCAGCTGGAGTGAGATAACATAGAACATAAAGACTAATTAGCATTTCAAATAATCTAATTGTCAAATCAAACATTTAAGACCAAGTTCTACATTTATAACTAGATAACACTAAAGAAATAATTTAAATCCTCAAGAAAACCAAAAGTAAAATATTTTCATAAAGAGGAGAATTGGCTAAGTTTTTGCAGGAAATTATAAGTTTTAATCCTGTAATAATCACATTTTGATTAAAATGTTATATGTTTAATGATAAATTGTCATTTACAATTAATTTGTACAACCAGATGCAAATGAATACACAGTCCTTTATGTATTTATAAATTTATGGACTGCCAAAGCATGTGGGTTACTCAAAATTTACCATCACTACTAACGGAAAATTCATTAAACTATGTTAGTGGCATCATCATCATCATCATCATCATCAAATGTGTACACATACTGAATTTTTACTCTTTTAAAACTATTTGAATAGAAAAGTATTTGAAGTACAGCTATATAAATAATAAGGAAATGTAACTCATTTGCATAGGTTAGATACATATCCACAACCTCATGAAATTCTGGGCCAAAACATTATGGTTTGAAAAAGTGTTAGTTCAAACCAGGATCTATGGATCCTTACAGGTCTCTAACATGCTTTCATAAATTATAATTTATAATTTGTTGAAGAATGAATAAATAAAATAGCATTTGGGAACAAATCTTTCCAATGCTGATTTTTGTTCAGGTTTATAGTTAAACAGTGAAGCTACTAATATAGAATGCATAAAATCACAAAATAACTTGTACAATGTACACCAAAGTACTTTAAAAGATTCATACATCTTTTGTAACCCAGTATAGCAATATCTCTGTGAAACGATATCATGAGGGAAATAAATAGACAAAGAAGCAATCTACCTAAACCACTAGCAGTACCTAGAACAGTGTCTGGCACATAGAGGGGTGCTTATTTGTTGAATGAATGAATAGATAAACTTTTAAGGTCAATTCACTCCCTATCAGAGATAATTAATCTAATAATACTTCTGACCAGAGAGTACTTAACCAAAGCATAACTTAAAGTCAGATCAATATGGGTTAAAAATACTAACCAACCTATCAAAATGTCTGGTCAAACAAATATTTATAAAAAGCATGACTTAAACTTAACATTTACCTATTACTTCTTCTGAGTCTGGGGGAATGAGGATGGGGTTGGTGTGATGAGTAGCAGAGGAATAGGAGTGACACTGTACGTGGGACTATTAACCAACCTTATTAATGACCATGGATAGATTTCCTGATCCTAAATTTCTACCATTATTCCATTAAAATTTAAAATGAAAAGCAAGCCAAGTAAATACTAACATTACATCTACACAAACTGTGTTTAACAAGAATTTACCACGTGACTAGTCAAAATTCCTATGTTTAATGTTTTACAAGGGGTAGGAACACTTGTTAAACATCCCCCACTCACTCCTTTTTGGTTTATCTTCAAAGAGAAATATTCTTTGTAACAAAGTTTCCCAGGGGCTGAAATTTAAGCCCCTTTTTTCTTTTAGTCTAAATTCTGAAAAGATGAAGAATCAGTTAATATCCTATTTCTCAAACTGAAGATTTGAATTATCTATCAACTAATTCTTTTCTGAAATGAATAGTCCTGATTCCTTTAGCCATCTCAAAAACCTTATTTTCCAAGTCCATACTAATTTCTACAATATTTCACTTTAAATGAATTCACTTTAAAATTTCTTCTTAAATACTAAGTTTGGGAAGAAGTGAATATAGTTGCTACCAATGTCAAATATAAGGGGAACGTAATTCATAAATTCCAAATATTATTGGGAACACATTCTCACTTCCCCTTTCATCTAAACTAAAAATCAAATTAAAGTAACAATACTGGGCTTATGATTCAGTCAGACTTGCTTTAATTTCCATTATATACGGTAATTCTACCATTTATTTTAGGCAGCTTTTGCCAGTTAAAAACAAAATAACTAGTAAGCAAAACTGGAGAAAATTCTTTTGCTAAATAAAATAAGTACCTTTACTGTAGGAAAGCCTTGCTGTGTTCTATCCTTTACTGAGCCACGGCTACCCTCAGTCAGGTACCGAGCTCGGTGCTGGGTCTCAGGCTGTACAACAATCTTCAGCTCCTTTCCCTCACTTTTAACAGGATACTGTCCGCACAACATAGGGCTCTTCTTTACTCCACTGCCTTTTTGGTTTTCCAATGTTCTGAGAAGTCAAAGCACAACACAGAAAGAGTATCAAGAAGAAGTTTTTTGGTTTTTGTTTTTTTTTTTTTTTCTTTTACAAAAGTCATCTAAGGTAAAGGAAGGAACAGAAAAGGCAGTGTCATTAAAAACAACTGATAATCCTAACGACAAAATAAAACACAGCCTAAGGGAAGACACATTCCATAAGCAAAGTATCTTTTTAAACTTTTAAATAAAATTTAACTATACAATGCAAAAATAAAAGAAAGTAAATTGGACAGGGAAGACAACACCTAGGTGTGGTAGGAGGAATGGAGGAAGAATGAATGTTAATAAACAGAAAAATAACAGGTAAGAGAATAGCGAATGTCACTATAACCTTTCACAATGCACTTCAGTCAAAACAAATTTAAAAAATTACACATATATGTGAGTGTAATATAAAACTATAAGATTAACTACCATTATTTTCTAATCAGACTTGCAATGCAAAAGAAAAGAGGGGTAGCAAAAAGAAATGAAGGCCTTAAAAAACAATCTAAAGTACATGTAGCATATATTTTTGGGGGATATCTTTTTCAGTACAATTTTTCTGAAAAAATTATAATAAAAAATCAGTGATCCAATTTTTATTGGGAAATCAGATTTATTCTAACCAATCTTTCCTAGAAGTACAATTTTTCACGGTGTTTTTAGTTATGATAAAATAATTAAAGCCCTTAGCATATAAAATCTTTATAATCTGGCCTTTACAGATAGGCAATCTATTTTTTAAAATTGTATTTCTAATGTCTATTTGTTTATCATTCATTTGCTGTGTGGAATGTATGTTCAAAGAAAAATATTTCAACCGGTGGTTAGGACTTTAGGTCAACACCTTTCATTTGAGGCACTGCAAATATGTGATAAAATAAATATAAAACAATACTATTAGTTTTAAAACAGATTTAAAATTACCCATGTACATTTTAAAATAGAGTCAGGGCCTATACTGCTTTCTGTATGCCTCACATTGAAAATACAGGAGCTAAGAGATGACTATGGACAAAATCTCCAAAAGCAAACAGATCCCAGGAGGAATGTTATGATTTCAAACAAAGAAGAGCAACAGTGGCTAAGAAGCCTTAAACCTGCCCCTAATGTTTAACCCTCCAGCTCTAAGTTGTTGCCTCTATTATCAATAACAAAAAGAAGAAATGCTGTACTCTCAATGAAACCAGGCACTGGGATGAACCTCATAGTGAGGAAAGGGACAGAAGGATGGAGAAGAGAAGAAATGTGAAGTAAGACTGACTAGGTAAGTGGGAGAGTTCTGAGGGCTGGTACTGTGCTCCATCGTTTTCACATTCCCTGAACCTTGCACAATTCCTGAAGCTGCAGGTGCTGAAAAAATAGTTGTTGTTGCAAATAGGAAAAAGAAAGGGACAAAGAAAAGAAAGCAGAATAAAAAGAGTTCCTATAATATCAAGATGAAGAAGACTGGATCCTCGGATTCCTGGCCAAGGAATGCCATTCATGTAAGTTTCACATACTTAAGTCAAAGATTACCCGTGTAAGTCATTTAAAAGGCCCTGCAAGAATACATTCTATGAATCAAAGTACTGAGTTGAAACTGGAACAATGGGCAACAAATCCTATTTTTCTGTTCATCATTCTAGGTAGAAATTCAAACATGTGCTCTCAATACAATGTGCAGTCCCTTACATATGAAACTCTACAATTGTATCATTTTATATTTATTTTTAAATTCAAAGCAAAAAAATTCACTTACTGAAACTATGTAAAAACACCCCCTAAATATTCAATGAAAAGGACCAAAAGAAAATATAGTAAAATACTAATAGGAGTTGTATCGAGTGACTAAATTATAGGTTATTTATTTTCTTCTATTTTTCTGCATGTTTGTAATTAATATCTATTAATTTTATAATAGAAAAGGGAAAACTTTAGCTCGAATTATAAGGAAAATTTAGCATACCAATGAATTTGGCAAGATACAGTTTTTATATTCACTTAAGCTAGCCAAGCTAGTATTGATGAGGATAAACAGATAAAAACAAGTTTTATTATTTTAGTAAAACAAAATATTTCATTTGGGATGAAGACTAGTGAGTGAGTTGACACAGTATACACATTATGGCTTAAAGAATAGTCCATGTAACTAAACAATTTTTGAAATGATACTTTTAAAAGCCCTTAAAACTACTTTTATTCTCTAAGGCTTAAATGTACAGATGGAATACATATATATTTAGATCTTCAGACATGTACAACAATGAAAATGTCAACTAATTCTTAGAAAAGAAGTCAGTGAAATTAGTAATTTTTAAGGCACAATGGCTTACAGTTAATTGTATGGGATTTTACTTCTAAATGGCATCCAAAAAGCTAAGTCCTTTGTCTTATTATATTCTATTCAGAAGTCTTAAAATGGCATTCTAATTCCTATGTGCTATGTATCCTTCTAGTTGTCTGTCACACAAAAAACTAATTTACACTACAAAATGCCTAAAAGGAGTTTCACATTACATTATACCTTAATTTTCAGGACTATCTAGAAAAAACATAAGCCTACTGATGCTCAGAACATTTAGTTGAAGAATTTAAGAACGTGGCTAAGGAATGTTTAAATATTGAGTAATTTTTTTTTAAGTGACTTTGGTTTTTTAATAAACTCTCTTATATAATACCTTAATTATACAAAAATGCTATTTCCATCTTGAAGATCAATAAACTGCTGTTTATAACATATTTCAGAGTACATTTCCTACAATTCAGTATTATATAAATTGTAAATTTATGGCACATTATGATATCTAAGGCTATATTTACCTTATCCCTCAAAAGATTTCTGATTTTCTTTCATGTTTCTAATGCCTTTCTTATTGAAGAGTATAGGACTTTAGCTTGAGATCCTCTTAATAACTGCTTTCAAAAGCCTATGTTTCAATATATTTACATATTGCTTTATCCTTTCCTTGATATAGTTCTTATCTATTCAAAATTTAAACTTCTTCCACCACTTCTATTTGCCAGTGTCAAATATTTTTCCATTACCTAAGAAGCTGGACATTTCTTCTGCTGCTTGATGAGTTTCTGTTCCATGAATTATTTCATGAGAGATTTTGTCTCGACAAATGTTATTATACTTTCCCTGGGTAACCTCAAATCATTTCTAAGATATATCTATCATACAAAAGCAGAAGCAGAAAAGATGTAGGTCAAGATCTCTCTTAACAGGAACTGCAAATGATATGTGTTGACTAACCCTATGTCAAAATTCTATTTGTTCTTCATTTGGACCTTTAATGTTTATTTCAGTATAACAATGAAAATCTCTCTTTTGGAACTTAAAAAAACAAAAAAACCAAAAAACCTTTTGCATTGAAACCCAAATAAACGCATGCTCGTATTTAATGACAGATATACATGAGCCTTTTAAATCTGTGCTACTACATTTCAGAGCATTATTCTATAGCTACTAGTTCTACAAGTATGTTTTGAAATTAGCTCTAATGGTAACATTTTAGGAAAAGGTTAGTCTTGTTTTCTTTTAGATAATTTTTTAATCTGGACTTCCTAAAAAGAAAAAACATTTAAATGTTTATTTTTATTTAACTACATCACTCCAAAGGGGTTTTAAGTGAGAGTAGAGAAGAAAATAATATAAAATAATTATGCTTAAATGGTAGATATTGCTTAAAAATGTACTGAGAGAACATTTAAGAACAAGTTAAATATACATTAAGAATACTCTCCATAATAGTCAACCAGATTACTAACTTAAAAGATAAGAATGATGTCATCAAGTAGTAAACCAACCAAAAGCTTCTGCATCACTCTTTGTAACAACCTGAAATTGTAGGAGATTCTGGGTCAACTAAAGGACCATAATCTGCCTCCCCAAAAAGTAATCTCTTAAAATCCACTGAATTAAATTTGGTCAAAATTATATTGAATGTAATAGGAAAATGTAACTAAAAGTCTAGCAATTAAATATAATAAAAGTACTAAAAGAATTTTAAAAAGTTAAAAATAAGTCATAGTATTCTATACTGTAGCAATAAATATTCTATAATATGGCCATTGAAATATATTTATTTACAAATATATTTATAGTGGGTGCTGCAGACTGGCAGAGATGAATGAGAACTCAAATATGTACCATGATCCTGTTCTATCATGCTTTCAATACATAAACCCAGAATCACAGGGGAAAAAAATTAGTGATCTATTTACTTTTTTTTAAAGGTCAGGAGAATGTATTAAAGAAAAAGCTTAAAATAAATACAAGAATCAATGCAGCTTTTTCTTGTTTTCATCAAATAAAAGAGAAAGTCAAACCCTTACAGACATGGAAATGGGTTGAACCATATGGGGAGACAACATGAAAGAACACAAACTAGCCCTTTTTGAATGTGTTGAAGTTGTTTAACTACAGCCATTACACTGCTAGTTATTTGAGTAAAAATATTTTTAAATCCTTTTAAAATATAAATCCATTTGAAATTTAAAAATTATGTCAAAACAGATTATTGTCTACTACTTAATCATACTCATAATAAGATACCTATTGCTAAAATCTATTAATGTTTTTCTCTAGCGAAACTTGGTAATTTTAAGTTCGAATTTTCATGTATTTCAATGATAAAATCAGTATTTGCTTTTATATTCAAACTTAAGCTGAGCAATTACAAAAAGTGGGGAATGATTTATTTTTCTTGCTTGTTTTGCACAATGGTGATAAAACTTTAAAAAATGTGAATACCAACCCATTTCCTGCTTTTGAGTTGCCTTTGTTGTCCGTGGTAAGCTGAGAAAGCACATAGTGAGGTGCTTTGGCACTGTCGGCATCAAATATATCCATATTAGATTCTTCACAATCTCGTCGTTTGACCCCCGGCCTCTGCTTTGGATTTCGTTTTCGTGATTTACGAGGTACCTCAGTGTTATCATTGTAGGAACTGGTGCTCATGTTACTGAAGTTGGAGGGGGAATCCTCCATCCACATACTGCAGCTCTGCTCTGATTCCAATCCACACCCCTCATCCTGGCAGGACATCCGACTGTTATCCAGCAAGTCCTCAGGTGGTGGTGAGATGTACAAGACTGTGTGCCTCTTCGGTGTTGATGGATGCTGCTGAACTGTGTTACTGGTTAACTGCTTTTCACTTACCCCTCTGTTACTTACCCCCAAGGCTGAGGAGCAGCTCTCCACTTGCATAGCCTTGCTGTCGGTGACTGAGGTAGAATAAATGGTAGGGCTGGAAGAGGTGGTAAAGGAGCTGCAAGCACCGCCCATGGAGGAAGAGGAGGGAGCTGAAGAAGCATCTGCGGTGTACAATTTAAGAGTAAATACACTATACATGTTTTCACCTATGCTGGCTAGCAGTCCCATTGAAAATGTGATTTGTGAACTGATTGTTTTTCCCCAAAATGAATAGTTGGAATTTGGTTAAGTTTTAGAATATAAATGCTTCAAGCAATACAAAGCCTAAAAAACGCAATTTTAAAAAATGCCCAAATAGCAATATTTTACTTGTGTTAGAATTGATAGATTTTAAAAAATCTAATTTAATGTTTAAAGCTGTAAAGCAAGAATAAAGCTTTTATTGCCTCAGCTGGATATTCTGTTGAATTTTAATCATTTAAAATAATAAAGAAAACCCCAATATGAAATATAAGCTTGTGGTCCACATTCAATGCCAATTAAATAATTTATTATAGAATTTGAAAAGTGGGACTGTGCTTAGCCACAAAATATTAAAATAAGTTTCTAACCTATGAAGCAGAGAACTACAGGTCATTTTTAATGCAGACACTCCCTGCTTCAGAGGCAAATCCTGGAATAAAAATATGAGAAAATAAATGAGAAAAGAGCTGCTGATTATTCCAGATATCAATTATAAAATGAGAAATAAATAGAAAAAATATATAATCAACTGAATTGGAGGCAAAATGGAACTGGTACCATCACTATGATTATTGTAAAATCTAGAATTAAAGTGAAAAAAGTTTGATTTGGAATATGCTGGGCTGTGGAAAATAAGGAAGTTAACCACTGAGGGTATCCAGAAGTTAGAAATGGCAGTTCAAAACCATGATCTCTAAAATAAATAAATCCATCCTTTATGGCAGAATGAAAAGCAGAGTAAGGACTGATTACTGGATGGATATTTCTTACAACATCCTTAATTACACACTCAGCAATTGGTTACCACTATCCAATACCCCTCTCTTTAAAGGGCCTGCTTGATTTTAACCAGTTAGGGAATTTCTTAATATGAGTAACAGTAACTTTTATTGACCGAAGTCTAACAAAAAAGAGGTTTAAACAAAAAAAAATTCTAGTCTTGGGGAAGGTTTTTTGTAAAAGCCATTTATTTATTACATCTAGCAAAAAAGATTTAAATAGACCTTTTCAAAATGGGTGGCAACTGGCAGAACAGCTTGTTGAAAAATAATACTACTTTAACCCTTAACAGCACAGCCTCAGAGGCATACTAATAACATTAAGGTTGGACGTTTTTAGTTCTAAAATTTTAGAAATACCGTTTGATCTTGTATAAGATATAGAAAGGTTGATAATCATACACAAAACTAAAAATACATAATAACATTTAATTTAATTTAATACGGAGAACTAAAATATATGTTTAAAGCTAAAATTAGTTTTTATCTATAGCCAAGTATGCCACTGTGCTAAAGTGGTAGGATAAAACTTAAAACTGTGATGGGCAGTTATTGGAATTGCAATATTCTTATTAATTACAATGTACAGAGTGAAATGTTAAGAATGCCAATGTTCAGATAATCAAAAGCCAAGTGCCAAAGATCATTCTTAAAAACATGTACCAGAACACTTAAATTATTTGAAATCGCTAAATTCACCCATAATTTTTCACTGCTGTCAAAGCTGAAGAGCACAGTAATTAATATTAGCCATTAATGATGTAATCTACATAATGCCACATGGTAATATTTTTCCCAACTACCATAAGTCAAAGAACCTAGAGCAATAAGATGATACCAGTTCCATTTTCCAGTTTGTATCCTTGTCAAATGCAGTAGCTGAAATTGGAAAATTCAGTCACTTTAAACTGCATTCCAATTTAAAGAAAAATTTATCAATTTTGTATCATGCATTAATGCAATGTTTTCTTAGTAAATAAATACTTTAAAAGATTTGTAAAAACTACAAAATCTAGATGCTAATGTCAGTGATAGTTTAGGAGCTGATTTGTAGCCACTTTGGGTTTAAGTTAACAAGTTTTTTTTCTTGTTTTTTTTTTTGAAAAATACTATAAAAATCATTAAAAAATAGAAAAGGTATTATGTATAACATTCCTCCATCTGTTCCAACTATTGGCAAAATTGAAACTAAATTTGTGTGTGTGTATAATAAGCCTCTGTTCTTCATCTTCAGAGAAATAAAAGTAGGCAGCATGCAGTATTTGCAGTGGAACACACAAAACATGCAGCATGAATGCTGTGAATGTGTATTTCTACGAAGCTTCCCCCCACCGCCCGCCACCACCCCTTTGAATCTAAGTACCATGCACATGAGAATGCAGAATATGAACATCTCAGGGATCCCTGTCCATGACAGATGGAAAGTACCGGTGAAAAGCAATCATGAACTCAAAAGCAAGTCATATGATATTTATGAATTTAATATGCAAGACATTACCTAGCATTGCTCTACAGGTATATATGATTTTATCTTGCAAATCTTATCAAAACAGTCATGGTTATAAAACCCAATTGATATAATCATACATAAACGTCTGTTCTGGGACAGGTATGCCAAACTGTGATCTCATACCCTACATAAATTAAAATATTCTATACATTTTCCTTGGGCACCTAACATATAATTTTTATGTTTTACCTGCAGTTTCCTGGACATACTTATTAAATAAAAAAGTTCATTAGCACAAAACTATGAAACTGAAAACATAAACTCTGTCACAAGACAGCAGTAAGCATTCTCTAATTTAAAAATAGTATTACTTTTTAAAGCTATCTCAGTTTGAGTCTAAATTACAAAGATTCTACTCGTTTTAAGACTCTAACAAGACAATTTTTTTAAACTATAAAACTCTTTATAACAATATCAGTGTTACTTTGATGATCATGATAATGGTGTATAAAATCTTCACATAAAGATGTTACATTCTGGTTAGCAAGGGATCACCTAAGTGTAATAATGTTGCCAAATGAAGGGGTGAAGTGGAGAAATATGGGCCTCAATATGGGCCTCTTGAGAACACAGACATCTTTCTTAGACCCTCCCAATAACCTAACATAGTGTTTTGCATGTAGTAAAAATTCAACTTTTTTTTTCTTTGAGTAGGCTCCACATCCAGCGTGGAGCCCAAAATTCGGCTTGAACTCATGACCCTGAGATCAAGACCTGTAAAAATTCAACTTTTTTATTAAATTAATGGGAAGCCAATATTTGATACATATGTTGAATTATACTAAAATTATATTGGCCAACAAATGTACCAGTGTGCCCATGATAGACACATCAGGTTTAAAAAAAAAGGATGTACTACTCAAAGTGTTTATATTATTACTATAAAGGCATTACCTGATACCAGGGAAGGGTTTAGAAGTAACTTAAGAGTTTAGAGGTAACTATTCGCTATTTCTACAAAGAGTGTGCTAATAACTATCCTTTTTTTTTTTTTTTTTTTTTTTTTTTTTTAAGATTTTACTTTTAAGTAATCTCTACCTCCAATGTGGGGCTCGAACTCACAACCCCGAGATCAAGAGTTGCATGCTCCACCGACTGAGACAGCCAGGTGTGCCCCAGTGCTAATAACTCTTTCGTGAAACTATATATAAGCCCTATTATCTACTTGTGTATCAATCCATAAACTAAGAATAAAAAATCCTTAATATTATCTATTAAAAATGCATAAGTGATATTAAAAACACTTTAGATTTCTAAACACAAATTTCTCATTTCCAAGCAGTCCCAGAAAAGCACTAAAAAACATTCCTGGGAATACTGTAAATGTACTTAAAATATCTACAAAGACTTTTCAGTTACTAAATCATTAAATGTCAAGAAACAGCTTAATTGACATTCTGTAGAACTAAAATGCTAATGTAATCCTGCCTCATCTATATATTCTTTTTTAAGTTGTTATAAACAAAATATGCTAATTACCTCTCCTTCTTTTTTGGTTTTGAGTCTCCATTTTTATCTGTTAGGAATGTACAATGTTTCACTGCTGCATATTAAAAATAAAAAATTCCAACATAAAAAATTTTATTAACTGGTTTTATTTTCTCACTAAGCAGAACAGTCATAATGTATTTCTATTGTATGCCTTTATAATTTTATTTGTTCTTTAAATCCCTTACCAATCCTTCATAAAGTTGTAAGTTTTTAAATTTTTTTCTTAAACTTATTCTCTTACCTAAGTAACACATGAATAAATTTTTATTATTCGTTTTTTCTTTTATGAAAAAATTATCTTTGAATCTAGGGGAATTTTATTTTTCTATAACATTTTCTGTGACTAGAGAGCATGGTAAACCAAAGGGAAAACCCACTTCTATATTTACTAAAAGGCATTTACAATCTCAGAATAGATTAATTCTAAAATGTGTAAGTGAAGTTATCACATACATAGTGTTCTATGTCTACATCTAACAATTCTATTATTAGCATGAGCCAATTACCAGGCCAAATGCCAGTAATGATGGTGAACTGAAATTGTATATTCTTATATGCTTTTAAGAACCAATGGAATCATTAAGGTTCACTATGAGTATTCAAAGTAGCTGGGATAAAAAGAGTGGCAGATAATGCCTTCCCAGATACCCTAGAATTTATAAGTATTATTAGTTTGATGAGAAAGATGAAAATGGGACTTTTAAATGCTACCACATATAGAAACTCGTGTAGATTTTATATATTCCTTGCTTAAACTAAGTTTTGAAATTAAGAACTATTAGTTCTAGATTTGTGAACTAGAAATTATTTTAATTACTGTATCATTTTAGTGCTTAAAATACCATAAAAAAAGACATGACACTTTATATGGAACTAACTACACTTTTATAGAAAGCTTTGAAATTGGAAACATTCTTTAAAGTCCCTAAAAGAAACAAATACCTTTCACTAATTTAAAAGATGTGACAGAAATGACATTTAACTGAGCTTCCAAGATGAAAATGTGATCCTTTAGCATTTAAATATGCACATATATTTTATAACTTTCCAACATCCAGGCAAAATCAGTTGAGCTGCCTAAAAATGTCATGAAAACAAAAGCCATAAAATTTTGCAAGTGTGCTTAAGTGAACCAATAGTGGAACGGAGAAGGAGTAAACCACTGACTGTTCAGAAAATAATCTTAAAAAACAATCCAGATATTTCTGGTCTAAAACACTTATTGTTCAACCTTAGTTATCCTTTTTAAGTATTTCATTTTTCTTTCTGGTAACAAAGACTTCAAATCTAAACATCTTGCCTGATAAAAGTCACCAGATACAAGGACAAAATTTCAGATCAAAGAAGAAAGATATCAAGAGAAAAAAATTATAAGGCCAAGATTCATGTTGCTAAGGGATTGAAAAATCTAGAACACACAAAGTGGCTGCAAACCTGCTTTGTCAACACCTTACATGCCAACCTTCGTTTTCTACTTTTCTTCTTCTTCTTCTTATAGTATTAATGTAAAGTTTAAAACTTTACAAAGAGTTTTTAGTTTCAATCAGTATCAATCCACTATTTAGAAACAAAAAAAGAAAGGAAGGAAGGAAGAAAGAAAGAAAGAAAAAAAGACTTATGAAGAAGTCTGAAAACGAGACCGACCTATACCCTGGGTGAGATTGGATGGGTTAAGTGTCTCTGGCACTATTTGTCTTCACTATTGACAGACACTGTCACACAACCCACCACACGATGCCTGTCTCTGAATGGCGAAGCTAGAATGCAAGTTAAGTGTATTAATAGAAAAAACAACTAGCATCCCAGCATATAAAATAAGCAATCCAGATTACTTTACCAAAAGCAAAAGCAAAAAACAAAAATTGTAGGGTTGATCATTTAATTTACATGTTTAACAATTTCAATTTCCCATTTGTACTTTTCCCACCCAACATAAGTTTACATGCCACAATAAGCAATGTTTTAAAACAAACTTAAAAAAAAATTATCAACATCCAAATAAATGCCATGTGGAAAAATTTCTTATCCAAAATTTTTGTTAACTCATATTCACCAATTTGTTCTCCTGTTTACTAATGCAATCTAATCCATAAGCCAGAATGCTCTCTTTCTTAGATGTTTTTAGGCTGTGCCTTTACCCAAATTCTCTTATAGAGTAGAAGAGAATATGCTCTGACCAATACACTCAAGCAGAAAGACATAATCTGTATTTTAGCAGAAAAAGAATCTTTTCATTTCTCAGGCCAACTTTCACATACTTCTTTATACCCCTAAAAAAAAGTTACCAATTTTCACTTTTAAACTACATACATTTTTGATCCTAGAGGCTCTATTTTAAAAAAATAATTAGCACTGTTGCTGAAGCTGAAATGTTTGTTACTGATTTATTGGACACCATCTTTTTCTTCCCCAGGCCAAGAAATTGCCAGTCAGGGTTCTAATACTACACAATAATTATTCTATTTTTAATCTAAATTCTCCTAAAATAATTATTTTTACCTTGACAGAGTGACATTAATATATTCACAAAATATTTATTAAAGAATGTTTCCCAGGGGCGCCTGGGTGGCTCAGTCAGTTAAGCGGCCGACTTCGGCTCAGGTCATGATCTCGCGGTCCGTGAGTTCGAGCCCCACGTCGGGCTCTGTGCTGACAGCTCAGAGCCTGGAGCCTGTTTCAGATTCTGTGTCTCCCTCTCTCTGACCCTCCCCTGTTCATGCTCTGTCTCTCCCTGTCTCAAAAATAAATAAAACGTTAAAAAAAAATTTAAAAAAAAATGCTTCCTGAAAAATAAAATGTTTAGAAAAATTGTAAGTGTTCTGACATTTATAGCAATATTTTAAATATATCTAAGCATGGTGTAAGACATGTACTAGGTATATATTATGCAATTTGGTGGAGGTTTTTTTGTTTTTATTAAAAAAATTTTTTTAAGTTTATTTATTTATTTTGAGAAGAGAGAGAGAAAGTAAGCAGTGGAGGGGCAGAGGTGGGGGGTGGGGTGGAGAGAGAGAGAGAACCCCAAGCAGACTCCTTGCTGTCAGTGCAGAGCCCAACCTGGGGCTTGAACTCACGAACCATGAGATCACAACCTGAACCGAAACCAAGAGTTGGACGTGTCACTGAGTCACCGGGCGCCCCTGCAATTTTTTTTAAATCATTTCCTATTGGAAAAGAAAGATGCTTTCTATGATCCAGTGATTTCAGTACTACCGGGCAGCATCACTGGTCACTACTGGATGAAGAGACTAAAGCCCAGAACAAATCCTTTACCTCAAGTAGATTAAACACAAAGGGGAGTACTTACACTAGCTGATAACTATATTTATCACAATGTCAAAAACTCCAAGAAGTACGGGGGGAAAAAAAAAAAAAGACAATCATTTTACTACTTGAAAGGGAATGTTAAGACAAAAACAGAGATTATCACTATATTAACTTAGATAAGAATTAAAAAGAACAAGTCTGAAGGATGCTATTTGAAGGTCACCTCAATGCTTTATCATATAATACACTTTAATATATTTAGGTTAAATAATAAAGGTACTCCTGCCAACTCTAGTCCAATGTCTTCACATTTCTTTGTTTTAGACTAGGAGACCAAAAAGGGGAAAGAAAATAGTTTTTGTATCATTAAAATCTTGTAATATAATTAATCAGATTTTACATCTGGGTCTGTATTAGAGTAGATACTGGATTCAACTGCAGACAAAACAAAGTGTCTAAGCAAAAAACAGAAGGTAAGTCATACATTGCCCTACCAGCAGTTTTGATACCCGATCATGCAAATGTATCACTTTACTTAAAAAAAAAAAAAAAAAAAAAAAAAAAGGAAGAGAATTCGAGGAAGAACTCTTAAATAGTCACCTTTCAGAACATCCCTTTGGGAAATGTCTGTTCTCCCTATGACTCATCATATTCTATCAATGTCTGTTTTAGAGACAAGGGCTCCTATTGAGAGAGTGTCAACATGAAAGAATAAGTCAGAATGTAAATACCATGCCCCAAAAGCGGCTCTATCTTGGCTGACAGGCAAAAATTCAAAATAAGGTAAAACACAGACTGGATGAGAATAGAAAGAAAAAAGCAAAATAAGTTTAAAAACCTTATTTCTATAAAAATAAGATCTATTTTTTAAAACCTTATTAACAAGTGAACACATGAACAAATGAACACATGATACACATTATACAAATGAACAAATGAACACATGATACACATGTGGGAGAAAAGTCAATGTTTACTGAATGATCACTAATTGTTAGGTAATGTTAAGCATTTTACATATTTATACTACTAATAATCTTAAGAAAAAGTTGGTATCAATGTCTATTCACAGGGGCAATATTACAAATTTATTTAACTTCCACAAAATTCTGTCTATATGATAGAAATGATAGTAATGAGATTCAAATTAGATCCTTAAGATTCCAAAACCCGTATTATAATACATGTGTACGTGCATGTGTGTATGAGTGATATCTAGAATATGCCTGTATAGTCCTGGCACTTTGAGGTGCTTTCTCATTTATTTTCTGATTAAATTTAATTGACAGTAACACCTTTTCATGAAGGAATGACATGGGGAGGAATGAGTTTTACCTCAGTGGGCTAAATAAATACTACTGATGGACATCTACTTGCATTTATGAATGAAAAGATAAGGTACCCTCACTTATGCCAAAAATAAGTTCACCAAGCGTCCTATATAGCTCATACCTTTATTACCTTTCTAAATGTTTATTTATTTATTTTGACAGAGAGAAGAGCACATGCATGAGAGAGAGCTGGGCAGGGGCAGAGAGAGGGAGACAGAGAATCCCAAGCAGGCTTCAGGCTATCAGCACAGAGCCAGTGCGGGGCTCGAACTCACGAACCATGAGATCATGACCTGAGCTGAAATCGAGTCGGAAACTTAACCAACTGAGCCATCCAGGTGCCCCACCTTTATTACTTTTTAAAAACATAGTTGATTGGACATTTTGACTTACTTTTTTTTAACTTTTTAAAAAATAATTTCTACCTTTTTAAAATTTATTTATTTTGAGACAGAGAGAGAGAGAGGGAGGGAGAGAGAGAGTATGTGTAAGTGGGGGAGAGGCAGAGAGAGAGGAAGAGATAAAGAATCCCAAACATGTTCCATACTGTCAGTGTGGAGCCCAATGTGGGGCTCAAACCTGTGAACTGTGAGATCATGATGTGAGCTGAAACCAAGAATCAGACGCTTAACTGACAGAGCCACCCAGGCACCTCATTTTGACTTATTTTAATCAACTGCCACATGGGGTTTTTTAAAATATGAAATATTTAAAATTAATACTTATGTTTCCTTTGTTCATATTTTAACAAATGCTAACATTTTACTACATATGATTTTATGTTTAAGAGAAGAAAAGTAACAGAAACAGATGAAATCTCTTGTTGTATCCTACCCTAATCCCTCCTCCTCACTCCTGCCCCAGCTGGAGTACTATTTATATAATTTTATTCGTATATTTACACAACTAATTGTTATAAAACAACTACTTATGGCAATTAGTATGGTAACACCTTTTACTTATGATATCATCAATCTTATTGGTGATACAAGAAAGTAAGTCCACTTCTGTGCATTGCTTTGTTAATGTGAAATTGTGTAAAATACATACAGATAGAAACGGTGTCTATTTTAGGTATGTATTTTGTCTATGAAAGGTTGAAAATCTGTGAGAAGTTTTAAAATGCTAATCTACAGACTCAGGTAATATAAAAATGTGCTTTTTCTAAGAAACAGAATAAATCGCAGTTATTTATAAAGTTGTTGCTAAAAATTATCAAGAGGACAACATTTAAGGAATAAATCAACAACAAGTTGTGTGTACTTTTTGTCAACGATAATTCATAATACAGTTAGCCTCTTGAATTAGTACTTGTTTCTGAATTAACCATTATGGCCCAAGTTTGTTTATGCTTTTCATTTTAATAGCGCAGATGTTAACATAAATCTATATACACACACATATATATTTCTGTATGTATAAATGTATACATTTAGATTTACTATATAATTACAATAAAAAGACAGAATAAGGAGTAGAGTTTTTATTTTTTATTAAAAAAATTTTTAATGTTTATCTAATTTTGAGAGACAAAGAGCAGGAGTGGGGGAGGGGCAGAGATACAGAGGGAGGGGCAGAGAGAGCAGGAGAATCCAAAGCAAGCTCCACGTTGCTGTCAGTACAGAGCCGGATGCAGGGTTTGAATCCACGAACTGCAAGATCACGACCTGAACTGAAGTCGGCCGCTTAACCAACTGAGCCACCCAGGTGCCCCAAGAGGAGTAGAGTTTTTAAACGTACTTGCAACATGTTTGTAACTAGAATCTGACTTCCTTCTGAGGTGGTCCTGTTTTCTAGAAAAAGCAGAAATGGCCATATGGAACAACCACATTAACTCATACTTTAGCTCACCACATCAATATATAGGTTACGAAGGTGAATCATCTTTCCAGGTAATGAGTTTTGAGTTTAATTTTAGGAATAGTATACTAAATAAATGGCCAAAACTCTGAAATATGTTTACCTAGTTAACCTAGGACAGCAATCAAAGACAAACTGGCTCTCAAAATTTATTCAACTCAAGAAAATGCAAATTATATAACTATAAATACTTTCTAACATAGTAAATAAGTTGTGAATCACTTTTATTAAAACTTAATATTCTTCTAGAAATCATATTCCCATTTTTTCTTTTTTTTTTTAATTTGAGAGAGTGAGCGTGCGCAAGCAGGGGAAAGGGGCAGAGGGAAAGAGAGAGAGAGAATCTTAAGCAGGGTCCACAATCCATGCAGAGCCAGAGGTGGGGCTCAATCCTACAAGCCCAGGATCATGATCTGAGCCGAAATCAAGAGTCAGATGCTCAAGTGACTGAGCTATCCGGGCACCCCCATATTCCCATTTTGTAGGTCTTGAAACTTGCAGAGTTAAAGGGGAGTATGGCTTTTCCAATTCAATATCCTACACACTGCTTAGTCCAGGAACTACAGTTTCCTTAAGTGAAATAACAGCACACAATTCTCTGAAGTGCAGTAGCAAGAAGAAAAGAACTTAGACCCCAGCAGGAAAGAAGAGAGGTAGCTTGTGCCTGGAAGCAATGAGATATGATGATGATGCAAATTGTCTAGCACAATTCCTCTTACATAGTAGGAACTCAAAAATGGTAACTTACAGTTTCTTTAATTCATTTTTTTATACAGTCTGTTGTTATCGATGGTTTAGAAATTCCTATGATTTTATTAGGTGATTAAGATGTCTGAAACAAATTGAAACATGGTTGTCCTTCTTTGATTACAGGACATTCATTTAGCTCTCTCGTGTCCTCTCCTCTAATATAAATAGCACTCAATTAGGTTCTTTCAGTATAGCAAATACCTGTTAGATACTTGCGATTTATTAACTGCTACAGCACAAAATTCAAAGCACTATTTAATAAGTCTCTCTCTTCCAACAGAAAAGTTTATTAGATGGATCACTTCACGTAAAGTTATTAACTAAAATTACAGCCTTTTTAAAAACCTGTAGTCAGCTAACTAGTAGAGATAGTCAACAGACATTTCAATTTACATGCCTAATCTGCTGGTATACCTACACATGCTAAAAAGTGTCTTGAGACTGTATTACTTCTAGAAGTATTAATATATAATTACTGAAAGTAACAATTTTACAAAAACAAATAACAAAAGAATCACCAATTATTCTTAAGATTCTCTGGCTGAATTATAAAACCTATGGTTTGATTAATTATTCATTGTTTATCTCATGAATTAGAATAAAAATTATAAAGAAACCTTAAACAGTTACTTAGCAAAATCTTATTTTGATATAAACTAATAAACATAATGCCATATACCAAAATGAAGAAAAACAGTCTAGGATAGAAAAAGAAAACAATCTGATTTCTTAAAATGAAGATTAAAGTTTATTGTTCACTTCTGTGAAAGACTTCCTATTTTAATTAAGTAAATCTAAGGATTAAAAATTATAAACATGTAAGTAGGTTAAAAAAATACTTGATTGGTATATGAGTTATATATCAATAAAGCTGTTATTTAAGAAAATTGCCTGCCATATCTTTTTGCAAAAACTCCCTCAACTCTGGTGTCACTGTTTTAGTTTTCTAAAATAATACTTGCATTTTAGTTCTTTATAACCTATACTATAGGATTCCCCTCACCCCACAAAAAAAAACCCAAATAACAAAAAGAATCCTTTCACAATTTGCATTTCTTGAGCAACTCCTTATTTTGCCAAAAATGCCATTAATTCATTTGGGTAACTTTTTTTGTGTTAGGAAAATGGCCCGTCTTAACTACTAAGAACTTATAATAATGTTCAGAAGGTCTGTATTTCTAAAACTTATTCATTCACATATTGAACCTTGAACTCTCAACTACCGTTCTAGTGGGACAAAAGCAGAGGTCTTTAAAAAATGAGGAGTACAATTTGAAGACTGGCGACTCTCAACTACACCTCCCAGATTCTGACACTTGGCCCATGGAGAGGAGAGGAGTGGTGTAGAAGTAATCTCTCTTTCTCCCAGCCCCAACTCTGAAACTTACCAGATAAAAAGAATTTACTGATGGGAGTATGTAAAAGTGTGAATAGTATACAAGCAGAAAAATTTTAAGAGATACTTTTTTACCCAATATTCTGGATTGTGGATTAGCAGCACCATGTTTACTCATTCCCTCAGTAATATGTAAAGGGAAAAAAATCTAGATTGGCGAATCTGAGAAACACATTTTTAATAATTAAGTAATAAAAAAAAGTACATGAACACCTACATGCCCAGCCTCTAAATTTTAAAATTTAAATTGATTTAGAACTTGTGAAACACAAACCTTTATGGCAGAACTAGAAGTCTGTTCCCACCAGGCCCTCATACCTGATAGCAGCCAATCCGGCTCCTTCAAAACTCTGAAGAATTAACTACATCAAGAGTCATCATTTTTATGCATTTCATATTTAAACAGCAAATGTATAGATTTAAAAAAAAAAACCCACAGAAGTCTAAATTAATGTGCCTTTCCCTAAATGTCAAGTCTTTTGGTCAGGAAACACTGAGTAACTGGTAATTTACTCCAAATCCTTCTCTTTGACAGTTATGTCACTAAATATATTAATATGTTAAATAAAAAAGCAACTCTATAATGATATACACTAACTGATTTCCCTACAATAATTACTCTGTAATGTAAACTCTCTTACCTATAATGTTATATGACAAAAACTATTTTACCAATAAGACAGAATCCTAGAATAATATTATATTGGTTACTAAAGTTATATAAAAAAAAGTTACAAATGACTTGGTTGTAGACCACAGAAACTTTCTGTATGTGAATATAAGACAACTGTCAATGTCACCCCCTTACTCTCTTCATCATCTTTATAATGTGAATAACTTCTCAATCTAGCAAGAATTTATTACTTCAGAATACGTCCTTCGGTTAATTCTCTTATTTTTATGATTTTTCAACTCATATCTTTCAATTTAATTTATGTGGATAGGATTTTCTGAAATATATGGAGGGAGGGAGGATCAACATTCTATTAGTGATTCAAATTCAAGAATTTTCAATATTTATATATAACAATTTGAAACTGAGTTTGGCATTATTTAAAAGGAAGTGTTCTTTTCCAAACCTAACTGACATTTTTTCAGCTTTTAAAAGGAACTGGATCTACTGTCAACAGATGTTAAAAAGCACAGAAGAAACAGACTTTTAGTTCTATATAGATTCAACAAGTCTATAAAAAACAATCTCAAACGATATAAAAGAAATCAGTTAGTCAATTTCTACTTGTGGATTTAAAGTGAAATATTTCATTACAACCTTTTTTCATATTTTATCATCTGATACAATTTTAAGCAATATTTAAAATTTTAAATTCCAGAAAAATATATTCCAGAACCCAGTGCATATAATGTAAAACCAGGTCATCTTACCAATTTGATTGTTAAAAAGTTCACAATTAAATCCACAGAATCTGTTAGAAAATGTCTGGCAACACATGAACAGTGAGCAGGGCTGATAAGTTTCCTTGCTATGTTTAAAGTTTTCCTGCCCTCAGCCAGAAAGGCTGCATACTGCCATATACAGCTCAGGGAAAAGACTGGTACACAAGATTAATGATACACTGGTTAATCCATACAAGAAAAATATATGAAGTCCTATTATAGTACCAAATCCTCATTTAAATCACCTCTCACTTCACCATTCTTTTTGAAATGAAATGAATTTACTGAAAACAATGGTGCGATGGATGTTAAGTACCATTTTAAAAGATGAGAGGTATCATTGGATAAGAAACCTCTATTTAGAGCGATA
Organism: Panthera leo; assembly: GCF_018350215.1. Taxonomy (NCBI): domain Eukaryota; kingdom Metazoa; phylum Chordata; class Mammalia; order Carnivora; family Felidae; genus Panthera; species Panthera leo. The sequence continues at coordinate 44,611,651 of NC_056693.1, read as the reverse complement.
GATACAACTTCAGAGAATATATATATATGTATATTTTCCTTTGTTTTAAAAAACCAAATACATTTTGCAATCTATAAAACCCAACTAAAAAAAGAATTACAGTTGGGCAATCTAGTATTATTGTAAGCACTCATTAATTTATCAATAATCAAGACTTTTTCTATTACCTTATCTGTCAATCTTTTATTCTGGTTCAATAAAAAATTGAACCAATTTTATATAATTATAAAGTGTATGATTTGAGAGCTGAGTAAAAATAAACTTGATAAATTTCAAACATTACTTTCTATACTTTTTCACTGATATATCAAAATACCTTTACAATAAAAATTACATTCAAATTTCCCATTACTTTCAACTGAATTTAAAAGAAGTCTTAAGTCACATGTTTTTAAATGTAGGGAAAAGATTGTAGTAACATGCTACAAACAGAAAAGAGACTTGAGTGCTAGAGTCCTTTTTCAGGTTACACAAAATCAAATATTTTTCCCTTTCAGCAAATTTTTAAAAATAATTGTTTAAAGTAGAGACTCAAATGTAATTTTCTATCCATAGCTTGGTATGTAACCTTTTTATGAGCAGTCAACAAAAGAGCCTCAAATTTGTTTCCATAGCTGAAGATAAGCTCCTAGAAAGGAAATGGCACTAACAGATGTGCCAATGTGAAATTTTAAGAAGAATTATATCAAGAAATGCATATTGAAATATTTTAAGGTTAAAAGTATATGTTTTAAAACCTCCTAAAACAAACCCTCAAATCACACTCTTTTTGATATGGACTTTGCCAGCACTGTTCATGTTGGCCAGATAATACACTACTTTTCTTTAATGAAGTAAAATGAAATGCATACCAGCAGCAACTACAGCTGGAGGAGGCGAGCCTGCCTCACCACCACTTGTCTGACTCATTGATGCTACAGATGTTTCTCTAGATGGAGGTAACTGTAACTCCTTTGGGAGAAGATCATAGACAGATTCTGTAGGGGGAAGGAGAAAAAAATTTAAAAGAGTATAAGTCAATAACCTAACAAATGAGCATGAAATTAATTAATAAGGAGAACACACACAAATCCATATAATTACTGTCATAAAGATTAGCAAATATTTTTCTTTTATTATGTAATTTTACTGAACTGAAGCATGAATTTTCCATTAGTTCGGTCCCCTGTTTTCTTCTTGGCTTTATCCCTTATGTTTAAGATGGTCTCCACACTTATTAAATTTTAGAATTGGACAAAATTAGACAAAATATAAGAAATATCAAATAACCCAAAATGGTCCATTATCTTCCTTTGTAATAAGACTAACTTAGCATACTCATAATTAGCTTTAAATTGGCTTCACCAGTGAGACCATTAGTCTAGTCTTGTTCTTCTTAGCACCTTTTAGCAAATATTTTAATTCACTCTCAAAATGCATTTTTGTCTCCCAAAACAAGCTAAACAAGGAATGTCAGAGCTCAAGGAAATAATGTCATTTCTATTCTGTATTTATACTCCAGAAAGGCACAAGAATAGGATACTCTTAAATCAGAAACCGTAAATGCCTAAATTAGACTATGATTAGTTTTATATCCCAGACTAAAGAATCCATATCTTTTTGATGTATTTTATAATCATTGTCTATAAAATTACATTTATATCTACTATTAAAAAAATTCTTTTATAGTTTCATGAGTTTGAGCCCCACATTGGGCTCTGCCCTGACAGCATGGAGCCTGCTTGGGATTCTCCCTCTCTCTCTCTCTCTGCCCGTCCCCTGCTCACACTCTCTGTGTCTCTCTCAAAATAAATAAATAAAAACTTAAAAAATATATATTCTTTTATAGTTACTATTGTATGGTTTTGGGCACAAATAAGTCTCAAAATATCCTGTAAAGTAATAGAATCAATGTTGGAAGGAATTTCAAAAGACCAATTAGAATCATATGCCCATTTTCAAAAGAACTGAGAAACAGGACTTAAGAGACTTGCCTAGTATTCCAAGAAACCCAACATTCCGACAAATAAAAAAGATTATTAATTTATTTTCATGAGTGATTAAAAAACAAAGGTAGCGCCATGGACATTTTATCCTTGATAACAAACAATACTTTCAGTTAAGTGATCACTGAATGCATGAATACTTTGATCCTTCCAATTAATTAATCTTTGAAGTATGTGCCCTAATTTTTTTTTTTTTTTTTTTGAGACAGAGAGAGATAGAGCATGAACGGGGGAGGGGCAGAGAGAGAGGGAGACACAGAATCGGAAACAGGCTCCAGGCTCCGAGCCATCAGCCCAGAGCCTGACGCGGGGCTCGAACTCACGGACCGCGAGATCGTGACCTGGCTGAAGTCGGACGCTCAACCGACTGAGCCACCCAGGCGCCCCCTGTGCCCTAATTTTGACGTGGATAGGGATCAGGAAGAATGTTGTGAAGGAAAGCTAAAATTAGAAGATTTACTATTAAATGTTATCTTCGTTCATAGTAAAGAGTCAACTTGAAAATTTTCTTTTGAAAAACTCTATTACCTAACTCTTGAAACTTTCATCTTTAAAACATCTGGCAAATTCAGTATTTGCCTGAACATAATATGCCTTGACTCAAATTTTTCTGTTTGTTACAATGCTGCTAAAAGCCTTAAGTAAATAATTCGTATCTTTCAAATAACATAGGGAGGAGAGCAGGGAGAACCTAAGTAAAACAAAAATGGCACTATCATCAGATATAGATTTTAAAACAATTATTTCTAAATCCATGTTGAAAACGACAGTTCCTTATACTTAAAAGAGAAGCATACTCAAGTCCTTTTTTGTTTTTTTGTTCAAACTAAAAGCAATATGAAAATAAAAAGAATTTAGATGAAAAGAGAAAGATCTACCAAAATATATTTACATCAAGAAAAAAAAAAACTGTCCTACTAATAGCTCCATCACCAGTACTTCACTAGTTGGAACTATTTCTCCACTTCTCTAATTATTAAAATAAATCAATCAAAACAAAACAAACTCGTGTGGAATGAGACACACTACCCTTCCCAAAGAAGTGTATAAAGTTGAATCTATATTAGAGGTATAAAAGCAATGTTAATAAAAACACACAGGAAAGTAACTAATTATAGAACTTACTATATCTTAGCCCTCCCCACAACCTAGCCCCCAAAACAAACAAAGTAACATGCAAGGACAAATGGAAGGTGTGGGAAGTATGGACTCATCCCTTCAACAAAGGTATTTTCTGATTAACTGACACAAGTGTTTGGCAATTAAAGAAGTCAGAAGTTTTATCATGTCTACCTAAGGGAAGAAGCAGTTAATACGGTCATTACCATCACAGGCTATGATTTCAGACATAACTGGGTTGGCTCTGCTACTCCAAACAACCTAAGACTTAAATCCTCATTTAAACTTTTCCTTTACCCCATTATCTTGAAGAAATTCCCTCCAAGCTATGAATGTACAACCCAACCACATACAATGGCCTTACTTTTAAATCTGCTTCCCATAAGACATAAAAATATTAAAAGATTTATAATATTAAAATATTATGAATCATGCTGTTAATGCTATTGTCATTTGCTCCTAAATTCAATCCAAATTACAGTTTTACAGTATCCATTGCCCAATGAAAGAATTCTTGACAATCCATGAAAAATAGCCCTAAGTTGGTGCTAACTACCTCATGTTAAGAGGTCGCATCTATTTTTCTTGTGTTATCTTTTAAATTAGATAAGAAAGGAATGAAATTCTAGGTTTACAAACACAGAATATGAAGAAAGAGAATAGGAAATCCATGATGGAAAGGCAGTTTCCTGAGGAAAGACTTCCTTAGAAAACAAAATAAAATTACTTCTAGATATTTTTTTTTTAAGAGAAAGAGAGAATGGTCACAAGTTTTCTTTTTAGGATGGTAAAAATGTTCTAAATTTGGATTATGGTGGGGCACCTGGGTGGCTCAGTCAGTTAAGCATCTGACTCTTGGTTTCAGCTCAGGTAGCGATCTCACAGTTTGTGAGTTCGAGCCCCACAGTGGGCTCTGCACTGACAGCATGGAGTCTGCTTGGGATTCTCTCTCTCCTTCTCTGTCTGCCCCTCCCCTATGCATGGTTCTCTCTCTCTCTCTCTCTCTTTCTCTCCCTCAAAAGAAATAAATACTTTTTTTAAAAAATTAAAAAAAAAAAAAACTAACCACTATTGAATCTTGTACACTCTAAATGGGTGAATTTCATGATATGTAAATTATTCATCAGTAAAGCTATTTTCAAAAAAAAAGAGAAAGAAGAATAGAACAAGTACAAGTGAAAACTGTATAAGAGCAAGCTATGTCTCTCACTGTTCCTAATAAACCTTATGGATAAAAATATCTCTTCACACAGCTTCTATTTGTAAAAAGTGAAATCATGAAGGCCAAGCTGAATGCTAATCTAATTTGCTTTTTAAGGGTCTTCTTTTGGAGGATCAGGAAAATGCTACAGGTATAGTTATCCTAAATTCAGTAAAATATCTTAAGGAAATATTATCAAGTTCTCATGACCGAGATGAAGAAATGGAGACTTAATAAACAGATGACTCTAAGCAAAAGTACCCAAAAATGTACAGGTTCACCTGGAGGGAGGTGGCTACTACATCAACAGCCTAAGCAAAGATAACAAATTTATGAATGACACAGGCTTAAGAGGGATATATTGTGTGTCATAATGCATCACAGATCATGCAAGGCAGGAAAACCTGCCCAAAGGAATAAAGTGAAATTTAGTTAGGATTAATGTAACAGTTGGTAAAAACTGCTCTTTTTACTTAAAGGCACTTTCTCTTTTTTTTTAATTGAGAAATAATTTTACTTTTTTTCTTGAATGTTTTACTTCTTTACTTTGAGAAACAGAGCATGAGCAGGGGAGGGGGAGAGAGAGAGAGAGAGAGAGAGAGAGAGAGAGAAGAGAGAGAGAGAATCCCAGTCAGGCACTGTGCTGCCAGGACAGAGCCTGATGCAGGGCTCAAACTCAGCAACCGTGAGATCATGACCAGCGCAGAAATCAAGAGTTGGATGCCTACCCACCTGAGCCACCCAGGCACCCCTCTTTTTTTTACTGTTATTTTTTATTTTATTTTAAGTAAGCTCTACACCCAACGTGGGGCTTGAACTCATGATGCTGATATCAAGAGTAGTATGTTCTATCAACTAAGCCAGCCAGGTACCCCTGTTGTCTAAGGAACTCTTTCCCTGGCCAGCCAGGCTTGAGGTGACTGTTGTCTTACCTATTTTTCCTATGAATGCTGCTAATTATGCAGTAATGTTTAACCAACTCACTTAATGGTACATTATGAATTTTAGTTGACCAAAATCCCTGGTAAGTGCATTGCTTAAATATCCATGTAGTAGAATTAGGACAGATGTGATATAATAAATAACTCTGTTAATAGAAATTATTAACATGAGTGTATGAAAAAAGGAAATTAGGCAGAAATTGGAAAAAAAGCTCAGAAGATCAAGAATTTGTCTTGAGTTGGTGCAATATTGCAGATCATAGGGCCATCAGGGGGAAGGAAGAAATGGAGGACTGAAATTATTTTCAGATATTGAAAACAAACCAAGGCTTCCCAATGTTGGGTGGGAAGGTGAACAGTGTAAAAATGGGCTGGGTGGGGGGTTTGTTTGCTTGATCATTCAGTAAACTCTAACTGATCCATTTATGTCACTGATTATTTTCTACGTCAATTCGGTCTTTTATTCTTCAACACTGGCTATGAGGAGTTTCACTATACTGCATCAAACTCAAAGTAGACAGAAATCCTATCCCAAGGGCACAAAGCAGTGTGAAAGAGAAGGGAAAAATGGGAAACTTAATAGTGCAGTTTATTTATTTATTTTTCTCAGTTGGGAACTCAGTTCCCTAACCGGGGATAGTCCAAATCCCATTCTCTACTGCTTCATTCTGTAAATTGCTCAGTCCCATGAAAAGGTGAAAAGACTTCAAACCCTCATACTTTCTCACTTTTTCCTGGAAGGGTTCAGGAAGATAAAACATAGGAAAGAGCTGAGAAAAGGCATGCTTTTCTTGTTCTCTCTCCACAAAAGAACATTAATAACACAAGTGCCATTTGGGGATGGGTCAGGCACTGTGCAAAGCTTATTATATACATTTCTTAACTTAATTTCAAAACAATCCTGAGGTAGGTTGTACCAATAAAGAATATGAAGATTGTGCAACAGTAAAAAATAAAAAGCATATGTGATAGAACAAAGAAAGGAATGATGAACGATGGTTTCCTTTGATGGGGAGAAAGGACAGGGCAAAGGATGAACAGAAATAAGTAGGGCTGGATGGTGGGCTCATAGATGTTCTTTTGCTAAAATATATAATAAATCAATAAATACAATAAAAATTAAGATTATGCATGGACAGTATGTAGCCTCAGAGAGTTGCTCTAAGATGATCTGCTCAAAAGAACTCTGTAAGTTATCATTCCTTTTCTGGAATTTGTATCCTCAACCTCACCCTTCTTGACCTGATGGCTACCATGTAATGTTCAGTTGCTTTTGGGTCAGAAAGTAAAGGCCGAATTTGTCAGAGAGCCCAGTTACTTTATGACTTTTCTGAAAACTACCCTATTTACTTTAAGGTAAGGAACAAAATAAATAAAAGTTGTACACAACTAATACTACAGACCTTAACTCCATGCACAGATGAATGATAAAAGGTGGGGGGAAGGGGGACTCTGGAAATAAGATGCTTCTGTTCAACTGTCAAACAAGCAGCCATGAATGGAAATATTTGTGGCAAAAAGGAGGATACTTTCTGCTGGGAATGCTTTAAAATTTAACAAAAAGTAAACTAATGATATAACACACATAATATATATAATATATTATATATATATGTATATATATATAATATATTATATATATTACATAATAATACATTATATATATATAATAATGAATGCTCCTTGATATCAGATGCAAACACTATTATACTGAAAAATGTAATTATAAACATCTGTACATTGTTTAAAAAATTGTTTTACTTATTTTTTTACACTCTAAATATGAAGCTACTATAGCACCTGAAAGAGTTAAAAAACTTTCAAAAAGTCCTTGCAAATGGTTTGAGAATTGCCTCACTCTTCCATCTCTCTATTAACTATCTCAATAAGCTGATAAATCCCAAGGCTATGGTTTCATGTCAGATATTCTAAAACAAAATGCCTGGCACCTCCAATGTGCCAACATAGTTCTGCATTGAAGAGACACAGCATTCATTCTGTTAAAAACACTTCAGGCTTGACAGTCATCATACTTGGCATGTCCACTGGAAAAATGTACTGGCTGCAGGTCTACTGGATATTTGGTTTCTAAAAGATTATGAAGTCCAAGAATAACTAGTAGGTGATGCTCTTTTTTAACAAATTTTTCTCCTCTCAGTTTAAGTCAATTAATAGTTTGCTATCACATATTTACTTAATCACATCACTTCTTCCTGATTATATTTTATTATTGTTTTTTGGGTTTTTAAAATTTTTCAGTTTATTTATTTGTTTTGAGAGAGAGAGAGAGAGAGAATGAGAATGAGTGGGGGAGGGGCAGAGAGAGGGGGAGAGAGAGAATATCCCAAGCAGGCTCTGCACTGTCAGCGCAGAGCCCAATGTGGGCTTAAACCCACAAAACAGTGAGATCATGACCTGAGCCAAAACCAAGAGCTGGATGCTTAACCAACTGAGCCACCCAGGTGCCCCTAAGGAAACTAATTTGAATTCCACAATCATTTTAATACATCATATTTTTTTCTTTTAAGTACTATTTTTCATCTAAAAACTTCACAATTATTTTCAAAATAACTTAAGACTTATGAAATATAGAATGGAGTATACTATTCAACTAACCATTTTAGTTATCTACATTCTAAATTCACTTATATTATTTTCAAAAGATATTGCTTAAGTCTGTCCTAGAAAAAATAAGACATTCAATGTCATATCTATGACATAAATTATTGAGTAAAACATTTACGGTTTATTTACAATTTTCAAATATCTTATAAGAATACTTTTTCAATAGAGCTTTAAGAACTGTGGAGTTCAGACAGAGTCAAAGATGTGAGTATGAGAAGGACCCAGGGGGTGGGTGTCAGAAGCCTAGCTGGGTGAGGAGGGTCATCTATGGGGATGAGGGGAAGGGGGGGTCTCTAGCATGGGGTTTCAGAGCCCAAACAGGGTGAGGAAAGCATTAATGAGGGGAAGGGAGAGAAGAGATATCCAGGTGCACAGTTCAAGCAAGGTAAAGAAATTATCTGCAGCCTAGTATGTGCTATCAGAGCCATACATTGTAATGTATACACACTTAAAATTTAGCTGATGTTTATGAAAACAGTAATGAATACAGATCTCTTCCACTGCTTAAGTGTTAACTATATTATATAACCATATATTTTATAGTCACTTTTTTTGTAACTAAAGTAACCGTGTCCTTGGGGGCACCCGGGTGGCTCAGTGGGTTAAGCGTCCAACTCTTGATTTCAGTTCAGGTCAGGATCTCACAGTTCTTGGGATCGGGCCCTGCTGTCAGCACAGAGCCTGCTTGGGATTTTCTCTCTCCCTCTGTCTGCCCCTCCCTTGCTCTCTCTCTCTCAAATAAACATTAAAAAAAAAAAAAAAAAAAAAAGAGGGATAAAATAACCATGCACTTATCAATATATGTAATAATCTATCATTGAAAAGAAATAAGTGGAATTAACATGTTATTTTATCCATAGTTGTTGTTGATGTTGTTGTGTGCTGTCAGCACAGAGCCCGACTCAGGGCTCAACCCACAAACTGTAAGATCATGACCTGAGCCAAAATCAAGACTTAGATGCTTAACTGACTAAGCCACCTAGACACCGCCCCCTATCCATATTGTTTTGAAACTTGAAGACATTTAATAAATGATTATTTGCTCATTCATTTATATATTTATTTTTTAAATTTTTTATTGTTTATTTATTTTCGAGAGAGAAAGGGAGAGAGCCAGAACATGAGTGGGGGAGAGGCAGAGAGAGAGGGAGACACAGAATCCAAAGCAGGCTCCAAGTTCTGAGCTGTGAGCACAGAGCCCAACATGGGGCTCAAACTCACAGACCATGAGATCATGACCTGAGCTGAAGTCGGAAGCCCAAACAACTGAGCCACTCAGGTGCCCCAATTCATTCATATATTTATTAAACACAGAACTGAAGTGTCAATTCTGTGCCAGGCACAATAATCTAGTAAATAAAATCGATGGAATTCCTAACATCAGTGTTATTTCTAACTGCACAGACCCTGCATTACAACTAGGTAGTTCAGAAGTTTATTCTCTAGGGGTACCTAGAGATTTTTCTCTCTCCCTCTCTCTCTGCCCCTCCTGCTCACTCTCTCTCAAAAATATATAGTAAACAAACATTTTTTTAAAGCTAATTTTCTTTAAAAAATTTTTTTAATGTTTATTTATTTTTGAGAGAGAGAAAGACAGAGCATGAGTGGGTGATGAGCAGAGAGAGAGAGGGAGACACAGAATCTGCAGCATGTCCAGGCTCTGATCTGTCAGCACAGAGCCCGACGCAGGGCTCAAACCCTCGAACCATGAGATCATGACCTGAGCTGAAATTGGACACTTAACTGACTTAGCCACCTAGGTGCCCCTAAAGTTTATTTTCTAAAAGAAGAAAAACTTAATTTTGTCACTAGTAATCCATTTTGTATGCATAGGTGCAGACACTAAAGTGACCTGTGTCTCTGTTTTCAAACAGCTTACAGTCCAGTGAGGTAGACAGCAAGTACATAAATAACCAATGGAATCAGTACCAAGACATAGATGTTATGTACAAAAAAAAAAAAGAGAGAATAAATATAAAGAGGGCTAGGCAAGAATGGTATGAATGGAATGAATGTGTTTTTATGAGATTAACCTAAAATTCACATAAAAAGCATAGAATTTTAGAAACTGGTGAAAGTATTCAGCATAACCCTCAGTTTTTACAGAGAAGAAATTATATTCCAATTAGGTTATGACTTGATTACAATAGCCAAGACTAGATGGAGCTGGTTTCTGAACAGGAGAATAGCTGCTGAAAGATAAATCTTTTCTCCAACATTCCTGTCTATGCAATTAGAATGAATGAATGAATATTATGAATGAATGAGCAAATCATCTACCATGACTGATTCTACCCAAACAATGTAAAACATTAATTCTTGTTTCTATTCCCCAGAGTCTCAGTGAGGGAAAACCAAACAAACAAAAATCTTATTTTCCTTGTTATCACTACCAGTATGTTCCACTACTTTAATTAAAAATGTCATTTTTCTATAGTATTTTCTACTCCAAATACCCTATTTCCCCATATTCCATCTTCCACTCTGTTACCACTTAAACTACCATTTTTTTTAAGTTTATTTATTTATTTTGAAAGAGAGAGGGAATAAGTAGAGGAGGGGTAGAGACAGAGAGAGAATATCCCAAGCAGGCTCTGCACTGTCAGTGCAGAGCCCATGTGGGGCTCCACTTCATGAACCATGAGATCACAACCTGAGCCAACATCAGATGCTTATTAACCAAATGAGTCACCCAGGCACCCCTAAACTACTGTTTTTTCTTTTTTTAAATTGAAAAGAAAGTTTATTTATTTTTGAGAGAGAGAAACAGAGAGACAGAATCCCAAGCAGGCTCCACACTGTCAGTGTAGAACCCGATACTGGACTTGAATTCAAGAACCGTCAGATCACGACCTGAGCCAAAATCAAGAGTCAGCCGCCCAACAGAATGAGCCACCCAAGCGTACCTAAACTACCATTTTCTTAATGAACAAACATAAATTTTCATATTTTAGGATCTTCATTTTCACTTTAAAAAGTGATTTCCTGTAAAATTTCTTTTCTATTCATATAACATGATTTTTTTTTCCTCCCTCAAGCCAATACTGAATAAATCAACAATGCTCACTTTTTCCTCTCTACACAAGCATTACCAACAAACAGAATACGCAAACCTTATAATTTTTTTTAAGTTTATTTATTTGGGGGGGCAGGGAGAGGGAGGCGGGGAGAGAGAGAGGGAGGGAGGGAGGGAGGGAGGGAGAGAGGGAGGGAGGGAGAATTCCAAGCGGGTTCCATGCTGTCAGCACGGAACCCGACACAGGACTTGATTCCACGAACTGTGAGATCATGACCTGAGCCGAAATCAAGAGTCAGACACTTAACCAACTGAGCTACCCAGTTGCCCCTAAACCTCCTACTTCTAGACATAAGCTGATTGTTTAGAGAGCAAAATATTTGTCTACCATGAGCAGCAATAAACAAACAAGTTCATTACTTCTGCCTTTTAATTTAGGACAGTAGTAATCAATGAGGAATATCAGAATTGCTTATGGAAATATGTGGTGTTTTTTTTTTTCCCTTGAATGAAGATGCCCTGGGATTCCATCACAGACCTATTGAATAAGGGTTTACAGTAGGCAGGATCATAGAATGCATATTATAAAGCTCCACAGTTGATTCTGGCAAAGAGCCATTACTTTAAAGCATGAAATTTAGTCTCAAATGTTAAGGCATAAGTTTATTACCTCCTTAAGTATGGCTATTTTTCCCCCTAAAAGGTAAAAAAGAAGAGTAACAAAGAGTTGAACCATCCTTTGCAAGATTACTTAAATTTTAAACCTTGAAGAGAAAACAATTATATTTACATATCAAAAAGAAGAACTGAGTGTTGTCTATCATTCTTGACTTAAATGACAATTGTTATTTCATATGGCAATAGGTAATTTTAGATGTTTGATACTTGTATTTGATACATGTAGTCTTGAACAATACCTAAAATAATGAAGCAAATTAGTACATTTCTTGTTATTTTGAACCTGAGAGATATTATCTAGAATTACCACTTAGGGGCAAAACCCAAAGATTTTCAATGGGTAAAATTCTGACAGCATAGAGTATTCTTCCAGATCATTTACCTCCTGACTATTCTCTATTTACAAATAACATTTGTTATAACATGAAAATACTTTGTTTCTTACCAAAAAAGAACAGCTTTTGATTTTGATATAGTGAGTAGATGTGACTTTACTGATCAGCAAAGCCTCTCTTTTTATACTTTAAAAAAAAATTTTTTTTTTTTAACGTTTATTTATTTTTGAGACAGAGAGAGACAGAGCATGAACAGGGGAGGGGCAGAGAGAGAGGGAGACACAGAATCTGAAACAGGCTCCAGGCTCTGAGCTGTCAGCACAGAGCCCAACGCGGGGCTCGAACTCACGGACCGCGAGATAGTGACCTGAGCCGAAGTCGGCCGCTTAACCGACTGAGCCACCCAGGCGCCCCTAAAAAAAATTTTTTTTAATAATGTTTATTTATTTTTGAGACAGAGAAAGAGCATGAGTGGGGGAGGGGCAGAGAGAGAGAGAGGGGGACACAGAATCCAAAGCAGGCTCCAGGCTCCAAGCTGTCAGCACTTCAAGCTGTCAGGCTCCAAGCTGACCCGGGACTCGAACCCACGAACCATGAGATCATGACCTGAGACGAAGTTGGATACTCAACTGACTGAGCCACTCAGGTGCCCCTCTTTTTATTAATTCTGATAATGATTTTCAGTTGTCATTTTACAACAGCAAATGAAAGGGTAGCTTATGCAATCTTTTATGCCATGGTGTGGTCCATAAACAGAAACAGATAAACAGCTCTAGAAAATTGAAAATTGTTCCAAAAATAAATTATATCTGGTAATATTACAATTTAAAATTTACAAAATACTTTTTTATATTTATAATCATAGTATTGATATATGAAAAGGTGCTTTAACGTAAAGTATATATAAATAAAATAATTACTACTATCTTAATTTCAGAATAAATTGTTACTTTTTTCAGTATTTTAACTTTTTGTATAATTATTTATATATTATTTACATAATATTTACACAAATTATAAACATTCATATATTGATCATATATCATTTACATAAATTAAATAAGTTATTTATTTATATAAATAAAATTGGTAATTATTACTATCATAATTTCAGAAGAGATTACTTTTTTCAGTGTTTCGACTTTTTATTAAAGCATAACATATACATATAGTAAAGTATACATAACTTAAGTTTTGAGCTTGAATAATTTTAAAAAGTGAACACACACATAACTACCACCCAGCAGATTATGCATCCTTCATGCTTCCTCTCAGGTATGAGCCCTAGAAGTAACCAATCTTCTAACTTCTATCACCATAAATTATAGTTTTGCCTATTTTTGAGCTTTATATAATAAAAAAAAATCATACAGGACATATCCTTTTGTGCCTAGCTTCTTTTACTCAGCATTGTCTGTTCAGGTTATTGATGTTGCTTACAGCTGTTCATTCTTTTGCAATGCTATATATTATTTTGTTGTATGAATAGTCTACAATTAATCCACTCTGCTGTTAAATGATTGAGTTGTTTATAGTTTTTACTTATTCCAAAAATATGGCTAAGGACATTCTTACATGCACGTATATGTACTTCCTTTGGATATATACCTAGAGAAAATTGCTCGGTCATAAGGTATGTGTATACTCAACTTCAGTTGTTGGCACTAAATAGTTTTCCCAAGACGTTGTATCAATATACACTCTCATCATCAATGTATAAAAGTCCTGGCTATGGCACAAGCTCAGTCATAAAAAAATGTTTTCATAATTTTTTTAGAGGCTATCTGGTGGAGATGGAGTGGTATCACACTGCGATTTTAATATGATAACTAATGCTTTTGAGCACATTTACATATGTTTATTGGCCATGTGGTTAACTTCTTTTTTTTTTTAAGATTTAAAAAAAATGTTTATTTATTTTGAGAGAGAGGAGAAAGTGCTAGTGTGGTGGGAGAGGGAGAGGCAGAGGGAGAGGAAAGAGAGAATCTCAAGCAGGCTCTGCACAGATCAGAGCCTGACCCAGGGCTCAACTGACTGAGCTACCCAGGTGCCCCAGTATACACTTTTTTAAAAGATTTTATTTTTAGGAGCACTTGGGTGGCTCAGTCGGTTGAGCATCTGACTTCAGCTCAGGTCATGATCTCATGGTTTGTGAGTTCAAACCCCTGCATTGGGCTCTGCACTGTCAGTGCAGTCTGACACTGTCTGCTTCTTCAGATCCTCTGTCCCTCTCTCTCTCTGCCCCTCCCCCTGCTTGTATGCATGCTCTCTCAAAAATAAAGATTTTTTTTAATTAAAAAAAATAAAAAATGTATACATATGTGTAAGTATAGCTATAAAGTTACACAACAGAGCACTATTTGTTGAATGAATACTAACAAGTGCCTATTTTATAACCCTTCAATCTTACCCCTTTCCATTCTCCTCTTTCTCTCAACACTCTCAAGGTACAATGATTTTCAATCCCTCAGTCAAGCACCCCCTTACTTTTATTTCTTTGCAAATGCTATTGCTTCTGTCTGAAACACTGACCTTCCCACAGCCCTTTCAAATGTTACTTCTTCCCAAAAACCTTTTCCTGACCACTCCAGTCTTGGTTAAGTATCCATTCTATGTATTCCCTTTAACAGAATATGTTTTATACACTGTTTCACAACTGCCAATCAATCTATATGTATTTCCTATTAGACTATTCACATCATAGCTGTCGGTTTCATTCACACTGATCTCAGCAATAGCACAGTGCCTTGCACAACAGGCATCATTTGATGAATGTATGAATGAGCAAGAAGATAGAAGCGGTGGGAATACATAAGATTACTAACAGACCATATAAAGAATAAAGAGGCAGAAGGATCAGAATAAGAAGCCAAGCAAGAAGCTAGAGTCAGAGGAGAGCGTGAAGAGTACAGCGTCCAAAAAAAAAAAAAAAAAAAAAAGGAACAGTCTTGGTATGGACTGCCAAAAATGAAAATGCCTCATTCAGTTCAAGTAAGGAAAAACTTGAAAGAATGTATTTATTTGATGTGGCAAAAGGTATTTCTTGATACTTATGCCAAAGAAGTATCAAGGGAGTGATGGGGAGAGAAGCCAGAAGGCAAAGAGTTGAAGACCAAACATAAGTGAGGAAGTAAATGCAGTGCAAGCAGAAATATACACTACTATTTCATAAAGTCCTTCCAAAGACAAGGAAAAACTACTTAAGGAGACAGGACCAATTTCATTTAATTTTATTGTGCAGAAAAAGAAATTGTGTGTATGTTTGATGATATAAGGGAAACAGCCAGGAATCAGGAAATGTTTGAAGATCCAAGAGTGGACATATAGAAGAGATTTAATTTAAAAAGTGTGATCAGGGGGTGCCTGAGTGGGTCAGTTGGTTGAGATGCTGACTTCAGCTCAGGTCATGATCTCACATTTCGTGGGTTTAAGCCCCACATTAGGCTTTGCACTGGCAGCGCAGAGCCTGCTTTGGATTCTCTGTCTCTCTCTGTCCCTCTCTGTCCCCTCCCCACGCACTCTCTCTCAAAAAATAAACATTAAAAAAAAAAAAAAAAAACACCATCAGGTTTGACAATTGTGAAATTATAACTGAATTTCCTAGCAAATGCTTACATGCTAACAAAAGGTTTAGGAACAACTAGATGGTGAAGAAGTTGAGATCAGTAGAACAATGACTAAATAACAATTTTCCAGGGCATTTTTATAGGATTATACTACCATAAAGAATTCATTTTCCTTTGTAAGTACAATTTTTTTGGAAATTATATCATATACAGAGGAACCTCCATGGAAATCATAGTTTAAAAGTTTGACAACTACTGCTACAAGAATACAAAAACATGAAAGAAAATGAAAAAGAAGAGAGGAAAATATTAAAATGAGGTAAATGTCATGGAATCAAGTCCAGAAGATTGGGGGCATCTTAGGAAAAGACTGGGCATTTCTTCCAATGACATGAGAGAAATAGAAAATAAGAAGACCCAAACAAAAATTTGAGATGAAGAGGTAAAAAGTTGAGGGACTTCAGTGGGATGGTTTTAAAATGCTGTAGAAGATAAGTCAATTATTTTATTGTATTTTTAATTTTATTTTTAATGTTTATGTATTTTTAGAGAGTGTACACATGCCACATGCATGCACACATGTGCAAGAGGAGGAGGGGCAGAGAATGAAGGAGAAAGAGAATCTCCAGCAAACCCTATGGTGAGTCTGACATGGGCTTGATCTCACAAACTATGAGAACATGACCTGAGCCAAGATCAAGAGTTGGATGCTTAAAACTTGAGACAGCCACCCAGCTGGCCCCCTTTTTTTTTTTTTTTTTTTTTTAATTTTATAGAAAGAAAGCAAGAGCAGGGGAAAAAGGCAGAGGGAGAAAGAGAGGGAAAGAGGGAGAGAGAAAGGGAGGGAGGGAGGGAGGGAGGGAGCGAGAGAATTGCAAGCAGGCTCCATGCTCACTGCTGAGTTCAACATGTGGCTCGATCTCACAACCCTGGGATCACTGACCCAAGCTGGTATCAAGAGTCAATACCCAACTAACTGACTGAGCCATCAAGGCATCCTGAGAATTCAATTATTTCTATTTGCCAATGGCTGTGCTATAGAAGTAGATGCTTAAGAGGCATGTAAGAAATCCTTCCATATCTATCATGTTTAAATGGCTAATTATATCATATAGAAGAATTAAGAGGTTAAGACTCAGGGGATAAGTGTTCTAATACAAGAGAGTATGAATATTATTATTAAATAAAAATACACGAATTTTCATTTGGCTTTATCAGAAAGTCAAAATCATGATATACTATTAGTAGGCATTTAAAATATTATTGTAATCTTTTTTGCACGAAGGGGGAATAAGGAAGGAAGGAGAAAACCACGTCTGCAATCACTATAACAAAGCAGTATGATCCCTATGTTAGCATACCAATACTATTTACAATAAATAAGAGGTAGGTAGCATGTCATAATGAAAGAGCAAAGGCAGTGAGAACTGAGCTCTCATTATATTTTTATCACTTATTTTCTGTGTGACTTTGGGCAAGTTACTTTTCTCAATTACAATATGGCAGAAATATCTATCTACCTTATAGAGTTATGAGCACTAGCAATAATGTATACAATATGCCTAGAAAGCACTGGCCACCATCATGGAAGCATATGATTATTGTGCTGATGACTAATTAATTCAAAAGTAATTTACTGTGAGCCAAAGATACAAAATTGAGTAAGACAAAAGAGGTCCCTGTCTTTAAGGAGTTTTTCTGTAATGAGAGAAACAGAAAATATTCTGGAACAAGGAACTAGTTTTTAAATACAAAGTGGAATGAATGCTATGAAGAAAACAAACAGGGGCAGCTGGGTGGCTCAGTCAGTTAAGCCTCTGACTTCGACTAAGGTCATGATCTCTCAGTTCCTGAGTTTGAGCCCCTCATCGGGCTCTGTGCTGATAGCTCAGAGCCTGGAGGCTGCTTCGGATTCTGTGTCCCCCTCTCTCTCTGCTCCTACCCTGCTCGTACTCTTTCTCTCTCTGAAAGAAAGAAAGAAAGAAAGAAAGAAAGAAAGAAAGAAAGAAAGAAAGAAAGAAAGAAAAAAAGGAAGAAAAAAAGAAAGAAAGAAAAGAAAACAAGCAGGAATCTGTAAGAAAGAACAATGTGAGAACTACTTTAAGAGAAGATGGTTCTTCTAGCTAAGGGAGGCTTCTCTGAGTGGTTCCTGAGGGTAAGAAAGAATCAGCAACTCAAAGCAGAAAGAGAAGAAAAACATCTGAGGCAACAGCATGTATAAAAGACTTTAGGCAGGTAAAGACATGGCATGTCTGAGTAACCAAATGGTGCACAGTGTGACTAAAACACAGTAACCAAGACATTCCCCTTGCTACAATGAGATATGGTTAGTGGGTATGGCAGAGTAGATTATGCAGGGCCTTAGCATCTTTGAAAAGGTCAAGATAATGCTTACTGAATGAATGGATAGATGGATGCATGCAAGAAACAGAATTCAAAGTTCATACAAATGACTCACAAGAAAGAAATATCTAATGATATGGCCAGCATCTTTAAAAAACAAAAATGAGGGGCACCTGGGTGGCTCAGCTAGTTAAGCGTCCAGTTAAGCTCAGGCCATGTGTGATCTCGCAGTTCGTGAGTTCCAGCCCCACATCAGGCTCTGTGCTGATAGCTCACAGCGGAGACTGCTTCGGATGTCGTGTCTCCCTCTCTCTTTGCCCCTCTCCCACTTGCACTGTCTCTCTCTCAAAAATAAACAAATATTTTTTAAAAATTGTGGGGGGGAGGCCCTGGGTGACTCAGTTGATTAAGTGTCCGACTTCGGCTCAGGTCATGATCTCATGGTTCATGAGTTTGAGCCCCACATCAGGCTCCACGCTGACACTGCAGAGCCTGGTCGGTATTCTCTCTTTTCCCACCTCTCTCTGCCCCTCCCCTGCTCACTCTCTCTGTCTCTCTCTCAAAATACATAAACTTAAAAAATTAAAAACAAAAACTTTTTAAATAAAAAATAAAAGTGAAAACAGTCAAGTTCAACTTACATTAGTTCACTTTGTAGGTAAGAAACAAAGTAAAAAATATAGGAATAATTACTATTTTCCTAGTAAGGCTAAAAACACAGATGTTAGGGTAAACAAGAGCTAAAAACATATTAACAACACAGTACTGCAGCTGCTCCCCCAACCTAAAATCTCCCAACTTAAAATGTGCAAAAATTTACATGTACACTGGTTATAATTTGTGATTGTCACTACCACAACCCTATAAACTCTGTTACGGATGAAGCCACTTGGCTTAAATTACATGCAGTCACTGAGAGGTTACCAGGAACCACTGAGTGGAAGTATTAATTGGAGTTACTAACAATAATAAAAGTCATAATTCCTACTCCCAAAAGGGTATGCAATGAAGAAGTATTACTGACATATTCCATGAGCATTATTTATTTTATTCCCAAGGCAATCAGGTGAATACCTCATGCTCATTCCAAGATAACTCTAATTTCACTTAAAAATACAAAGCTTTTCTTTCTGCAGGTCTTGCATCTTCTATAAGACATATCTGGACTCCAGATATATTTGGCCTGCACAGTGTTCTAAAACATTTTGAACTAACTGTCAACGTTTAATAATGGGATTTTACATAAAAATCTAGATTTCTGGCTCCTCTTGACAAATCAGAAGATCTGGCAACATTAAGTATATATTCCCATAAGGAAAACTGGAGCTGCCTCTTTTAGTGTGCTTTCCAGTTACTGTAAGTACCATTCAGCCAATTTCACTGATTTGCATTACACTCTGAGTCTTGCTGGCATCCGAGTCTTCAATCTCGACACTTGGGAGTTATGTGATTGAGGTCTTTTTATGAAATGGGAGAGAAGCCGGCAAAAGTCTTTCCTGAGAAACTTTGCAATGGCTTAAAGACTTTAATGGTGGTCTCAACTTTCTGCAACGATCATCAAAATTATAATTTTCTTGATCCCTATCCAGAGGCAAATTTAATAAGAAAGAAACAGCATACGATAGTCAACGGCTGATAAGTACCTAATCTTCCAGAGGGTGAAATAAGGATGTGGTACCCAAACACTTCCTATTAAACAAGTTGGACAGTCAACTGACTGAGCCACCCAGGCACCCCCAGAAACTTTTTTTTTTTAATATAAAAGAGAAAAGGAGCACCTGGGTGGCTCAGTTAGGTTAAGCATCTGACTTCAGCTCAGGTCCTGATCTTGCGGTTCTGAGTCTGAGCCCTGTGTCCGGCTCTGTGCTGACAGCTCAGAGCCTGGAGCCTGCTTTGGACTCTGTGTCTCCCTCTCTCTCTGCCCCTCCCCACTCACTCTCTGTCTCTCTCTCAAAAATAAACATTAAAACAATTTTTTTTAAGTATAAAAGAGAAAATAAAGTCACTTCAAATCCCAATTCTCAGAGATCATCATCCTAACATTTTATTTCCTACTAGTCTTATTTTTTAAAATAAAACTGGGATCATTACTTTGTATCTAATTTTTTTAATTAAAAAAATTTTAACATTTATTTTAATTTGGGGGGGGGAGGGGCAGACAGAGAGGGGGACAGAAGATCCAAAGTGGGCTCTGTGCAGAAAACAAAGAGACTGATACAGGGCTTGAACTCAAGAACTGTGAGGCCATGACCTGAGCCGAAGTCGGACACTTAACCCACTGAGCCACCCAGGCACCCCTATTTAATTTTTTTTAAGTTTATTTATTTATTTTGAGAGAGAGCTGTGCATGCACAAGTAGGAGAGGAACAAAGAAAGAGAGGGAGAGACAGAATCCCAAGTGGGCTCTGCACTGTCAGCAGAGCCCAATACTTGACCTCATGAACCTACTTGATCTCATGAACTGTGAGATCATGACCTGAGAGGAAATCAAGAGCCAGTCGCTTAATTGACTGAGCCACCGAGGCATCCCTCTATCTTCTTTTTTTTTTTTTTAATTTAACATCCATCATGGGCACTTCCCTGCATTAACTATTCTTTGAATATGATTTTTAAGAATAGCACAGATTTCACTAATGAACACTTACTTTTTTTAAATGTTTATTTATTTTTGAGAGACAGAGCAGAAGTGGGGGAAGGGCAGAGAGAAAGGGAGACACAGAATCCAAAGCAAACTCCAGGCTCAGAGCTGTCAGCACAGAGCCTGATGCGCGGCTCAAACTCAAACCGTGAGATCATGACCTGAGCCGAAGTCAGACGCTCAACCGACTGAGCCACCCAGGCGCCCCATTAATGAACACTTATTAAACAAAAGATGATAACTGGGACACCCGGGTGGCTCAGTCAGTTACGCATCAGACTTTGGCTCAAGTCATGATCTCGTGGTTTGTGAGTTCGAGCTCTGCATCGGGCTCTGTGCTGACAGCTCGGAGCCTGGAGCCAGCTTCAGATTCTGTGTCTCCTTCTCTCAAAAAAGTAAAAAGATGATAACCAAAATTTCTCTACCTTTCCTTAACCTAGAAAAGGAAATAATTTTAAGTTGTACCCTGAAGGAAATAATTATTATTTCATCTTAGTTTAAAAATCCTCCCATTGAAAAAATGGTCTTAAGCCTTAAATGCCTTTCATTTAAAAAACTGGAAAGGTGAAGTTTGGAGTTCTACAACCAAAGTAAGTAGCAGAGCAAGGATTTTTGAATATAGATCTGTTCTGGCTCCAAAGCCTAAGCACTTAACCACAACACTATATATTACAGGATGGTTTGAGTATGGTCTTACTCAATTACATGTAGGTAGTCTTATTTAGTTACTGCATCCTTTAGATAAAGCTAAAAGACGCAAGTCTGAAGGATTCTCCTTGAAATTTAACAGCAAAATAAATTTATAAATAAAAGACAAATTTAGGTGCTTAGAACACTGTTTACCATAGTGAAGATACTACATTAAGTATGAGCTATTATTATTCACAGGAAATATCCATAACAGTACAGAAAAAAAATGTATGCACTACTTACTATGTTCATTGCAGTGATGTTTGTAACAGTTAAAAAGGAAAATAGCCCATGATCAAAGGATTGGCTGATATAAGTATATTCTGTTACTTAAACTATAGAATATTCTGCAGTAATAGCAAAACAGATCTCTATTTAATAATATCTGTAAGCAGATAAGAAAACATGATTGTATAATCCAATTTATGCAGAAATATATGAATATGTAGATTTGTACACATACACAGATGTCTGAAAGAATAATCACCAACATATTAATAGTGGTTATATCAAGAAACAACACACTTTCATGCGATTTATCCTTGTTTTGTACTTTCACATTTTTAAAAATTCAAGGAGTGTCTGTGTGTGTATTTTAATTCTAACAGATTAAACATAAGGCAGCATTAGCAGGGAAAAGTACAAAATGAAAAAGAAAAAGACCAATGGGGTACAACTTTAAGAAAAACATGAGATTTTGTTTTGAAGAATTCCTTTACGCTGTCCTTAGAGTTTTTCTATCATATTGATCCTAACCACTCATCTTCAACATTCCTGAACCATAGCTTCCAAGTTTTGATAGAAAAAACTGAAAACACATAGGATGACACATCCATATAATGAAATATAATGTAGCCATTAAAAATAAAGACACAGATCTATCTGGACCATAGAAAATATATTCTTGAGTGAGGGAAGCGCGCTACAGCTGTATAAAACCTAACGAAAATAATCTCACTTATGTAAAAAATATGTATATGTATCAAAATATAATAGTGGCTATCTAGGAGAGATGAAATTTTTTGTGAGTTTTACTTTATTCTTTATATTTTTATATTGTCTAGAGTTGTCACAATAAAAAATAAAGCTAAGTTACACTCCATTTATTAACCTAGAGTGGTATTCAAAATATATTAAGAGAAAAGAGGTTACAAAATTCATAATATGATCTTATTTTAGAAAAAACAAACATAAAATGTCCATACACACACAGAACAGACAGATAAGTACAGAATGAGATATTGTACATCAAAATATGAACAGTGATTACCTCTGTGTGATAGGAGTACATATTATTTTCCTTTTCTACTTTATATGACTTATACTTTTACAAGAGCCTAGCTTTTTGTGTAATAAGCATTAAAAAGTATAATTTTATTGTAATTTGAAAAAAATAAGCTTTCAATTTTTGAGAACTTTCTAAAAATATCTTAAGCACCCAAAAAGAATGACTTGTCCTAAAAAAATTAATTTTTCTTCAAATATATATACTCAACTTTTTCTCAAAATATCTAGAGCAAATTAGACATTCACATTCAAATGTTTTTAAGTACCAGCATAATGAAAAACATTATTTCATGTAACTTCATAATAACCCTGTTAGATAAAGAGGAAATGAGGATGAAAGGATTAAATTAAATAAGACTAGCAAAATGTAAAACTGATTATTTAAACACATGTTTCCTGACTATAAATTCTGTACTTTCTCTCACTATCAAACAGGTACCTCTAAATGAACTGAATTGCAAATAATATGTAACAGGAAGTAATTTTTCCCCGGTGGCCAGCCTGTAACTATCTAAAGCTTTTCTACTTCATCTAATTCACTCAGAATAAGAAAACTAAGCCTTGAAAACCAGACACCTTAGATAATACAATCGTTAGTAAAGAAGAGATGGTTGGAAGTATTAGTTGCTATTGTACTAGCAAAAATTGTTTTCTAACCCAAAGAAACTTTGGCACTGTTAGTATGTCTACAATCAGATAAATCAAGATACCACCCAAAGGAAAACAGCCACACACAGAGAATGCCAAAATGACTCAAAATAATACTTATTCTGCTTTATTTATTTTTTAATTTTTTTTAATATTTATTTATTTTTGAGACAGAGAGAGACAGAGCATGAACGGGGGAGGGGCAGAGAGAGGGAGACACAGAATCTGAAACGGCTCCAGGCTCCGAGCAGTCAGCACAGAGCCTGACGCGGGGCTCGAACTCACGGACCACGAGATCATGACCTGAGCCGAAGTCGGACACTTAACCAACTGAGCCACCCAGGCGCCCCTTATTCTGCTTTATTTAAAATGTGATGTTGGGGTGCCTGGGTGGTTCATTTGGTTGAGTGTCTAACTCTTGGGTCTCAGCTCAGGTCAAGATCTCAGGGTCAT
This sequence comes from Panthera leo, assembly GCF_018350215.1. Taxonomy (NCBI): domain Eukaryota; kingdom Metazoa; phylum Chordata; class Mammalia; order Carnivora; family Felidae; genus Panthera; species Panthera leo. Next base: position 44,588,126 of record NC_056693.1, on the reverse strand, counting down.
GAGATTGAACACCACGTTGGGCTCTTTCTCTCTCTCTCTCTCTGCCCCTCCCTTGCTTATTCTCTCTCTCTAAAAAAAAAAAAAAAAAAAAAAAAAAAAAAAAAATTTAAAAAATGAATAAAATGTGATGTTTTCAGGAAGAAATAGAAAATTTGAGCACACCCATAACCAGCAAAGAAACTGAATCAGTAATCAAAAATCTCCCAACAAACAAGAGTCCTGGGCCAGATGGCTTCCCAGAGGAATTCTACCTGACATTTAAAGAAGAGTTAATACCTATTCTTCCCAAACGGTTCCAAAAAATAGAAATGGAAGGAAAACTTCCAAACTCATTCTATGAAGCCAGCACTCCCTTGATTCCAAAACTAGACAAAAAGACCCCACTAAAAAGAATCACAGGTCAATATCCCTAATGAACATGGATGCAAAAATCCTCAATATAATACTAGCAAATTGAATTCAATAGGACATTAAAAGAATTATTCACCATGATCAAGTGGGATTTATTCCTGGGCTGCAGGGCTGGTTCAATATTTGCCAATCAGTGTGATATACCACATTAATAAAAGAACAGATAAGAACCAAATGATCCTGCGAATAGATATAGAAAAAGCATTTGACAAAACATAGCATCCATTGTTGATAAAAACTCTCAACAAACTAGGGATAGATGGAACATACCTCAACATCATAAAGGCCATATACAAAAAACCCACAGCTAATATCATCCTCAATGGGGAGAAACTGAGAGCCTTTCCCCTACAGTCAGGGACAAGACAAGGATGTCCACTATTCACCATTACTATTTAACACAGTACTAGAAGTCTTAGCCTCAGCAATCAGACAACAAAAAGAAATAAAAGGCATTGAAACTGGCAGGGAAGAAGTCAAACTTTCACTACTTGCCAACAGCATGATACTCTATGTAGAAAACCTGAAAGCCTCCACCAAAAAATTGCTAGAACGAATACATAAATTCAGAAGAGGTGCAGGATATAAAATCAATGTGCGGAACTCTGTTTCCATTTCTATACACCAATAATGAAACAGCAGTAAAAGAAATCAAGGAATTGATCCATTTGTAATTGCACCAAAATCATTAAGATACTTAGAAATAAACCTAACTAAAGAGGTAAAAGATCTGCACTCTGAAAGCTATAGAATGCTTATGAAAGAAATTGAAAAGCATTCCATGCTCATGGAATGGAAGAACACTGTTAAAATGTTTATACTACCCGTAGCAATCTATACATTTAATGAAATCCTTATCAAAATACCACCAGCCTTTTTTGCAGAGCAGAACAAACAATCCTAAAATTTGTATGGAACTACAAAAGACCCCTAATAGTCAAAGCAATCCTGAAAAAGAAAAAAACAAAACTGGAGGCATCACTATTTCAGACTTCAAGTTGTATTACAAAGCCGTAGTCATTATAATAGTATGGTACTAGCAGAAAAACAGACACATAGACCAATGGAACAGAACAGAAAATGCAGAAATGGACCCATGACCATATGGTCAACTAATCTTTGACAAAGCACGAAAGAATATTCACTGGAAAAAAGACAGTCTCTTCAACAAATCGTGCTGGAAAAAACTGGATGGCAACATAAAATGTGATGTTTTCCACTTTTTCTTGGGTACTAATAATGATCTTAGAATAAAAGTATGGTTTTTATCCTTTAAAAAAAGAGATAATGTAGCAACTATATTCCCATAACCATAACAACTTATGTAGCTTATGCAGTAACTATATTCCCATAATCATAACAACAACTTATGTAGTTTATGCTAGGTATGACTCTTAAACACTTTACTCACATTAACTCATTTAATTCTTGCAACCCTATGATGAAAACTCTGTTATCGACAGCGTTTTACAGATGAAAAAGCTGAGGCACAGAGGTCAGTAAACTTGCCCAAGCTGTCACACACCTAGGGAACAACATAATCAGAACCTGAAGCCAGACAGTCTTTACACGCACATCTTTACACTCACTGTCCACATCTTTACACGCACTGTCATCTCCATGTTAACATATTATCATGGGAGACAGGATGGTAAACATACAAACAAATTTTTTTCAAATTGTCTTAATGTTTCAAAATTCTATATGGTCAGAGCAGAAGACTAATGCTCTTCAACAAGAACACTGGCCCCATGAAGTGAGATATTAAAGTTCCTACGTAGTTGGGCATTAGACCTTAGAATTAGATCTGCTATAAAGCAGAGAATAGGGTCCCACAACATAATTTCTGTGTGACCCATAATTTCTGTGGAGAAATTAAATAAGGCAAAAGTGTGTAATTACTGAAGTAAGTTGTTAGAAAACAACTCACCTTTGAGGCAACAAGAGACTCAGTGGGACATAAGTGGGACAAACCTTCTTATCCTGTCAGGCTAAGGGAGAAAAAAGCCCGGAAAAGATATAGAATACAACTTAACAAATTAAAATATGATGTTGTCTATATCACTTTAGAATTTATTTTCTCCTTATGATCTTCTAACCTGAGACAAAGTAACTGTGAATGACAATTTTCCAATATTTACAAACTGAAATTCAACTGAGTTTTATTTTTACAATACAAAGAAATAGTACTGGTCTGTACTGTGAAATACCTATCCCTGAGAAATCCTAAACTTTGCCTAACGGTTTTTTAAATAAATGCTCAAACCTAAACTTATTAGAAAACCATTTTGCTTCCTTTGTATACCACAGCCTAATTGCCTAAAACAAGATTTGCCAATTCATTGGTTCATTTGGAATAGTCATATCTAGTCACCTGACACTTAGCACTCATTAAAAATCTGTACTGAGAAGATGTACAAAAGCCAAAGTAAAGAGATTTTAGATACCTGGGTTGTCAAAGAATCACCTATGATGGAAGACAAATATACAGAAAAGGGATCCAAGAAAACAAAAGAACAAAACAAAGTATCAAAGAAAATAGCTTCTTGCTGCTCAGAGATAGAAAGAGAGAAAGGAAGGAAGGAAGCAAGCAAGGAAGGAGGGAAGGGAGGAAGGGAGGCAGACACTTCTCTTTTAATTTCTGGGACTGGAATTCAAGAACCTTACCCTGAAGACTCAAAGGAGTGATCTGAATCATCTTGAAGTACAGACTCTGCAACTTGCAGTTTCTATTCAATTTTAAATAACCAAAATTAGGGATATTGCTTTGTACTGTCTATTCCTAGCTATTTTAACTGATAAAACCTTTTTTACTCTTATTTTTATTAAATGGTATCCTCTGAATTTCTGTACTGAATTTTATGTATATTTAAGGATTTTTTTGCAATTCAAATGTGGATGTGCTACTAGCACGAAAAAAACCATAATATGGTATTTTTCTCACAGAACGCACCATCCAGTCCCTTTATAAAGAGCTATGTTTACTACAATCCATTATCTCTGCAAAACACAATTAGTAGTCAAGTAGATGAACATTGTCCTGCTAAAAAGAAAGAAGGAAAAGGAAAGATCCAACACACTGAGACGGACCTTCCATATAATGTTCTGGTCTACTTTTGTTCAAGAACTAGATGGTGAATATACAAATAGTTCTTAATGCAAAAAGGACCAGTACCTTTTCTCTACCAATTTCTCTCTAATTTGGCATTGGCAGATGGATAGGTTATCTCTTCTGGACAAATACCATAGGGTCCAACCTAAAATGATTTTTTCAAAAGAGTTTACTTCTCATGGTTCACTTTTTGTTTCATTTTGCTCATACAATAAAAAGACTGCTAAATTTCACTTCTAAGTCCATTTGATTTGGAATATATCAAAATACAACTGGCTTCCATATGCTGGTTGACAACTGATGTTTCTGAAGAGGCCCAACAAGTTGAAGAAAGACTTCTTAGTATAAAGGCATAAGAGAGCAAAACACATATAAATTTAAGGGAAAATGCACTTTTGTATTTACACACAAACAAGCAAACAAGTATGGTGAGAACACAAATTTATCTTTCAGTTTTAGTTTACCTTTCTATTTTTAGAATTGGATGCCACCTCCCTCCAGAAGCTTGCCACCTCAAGCAGCCCATTATAATTCTATCAAATGAGTATATTCAACCCTGATTAAAGACCTAATCTTGGGGCGCCTGGGTGGCTCGGTCGGTTAAGCATGCAACTTCGGCTCAGGTCATGATCTCACAGTACGTGAGTTCGAGCCCCGCGTCGGGCTCTGTGCTGACAGCTCAGAGCCTGGAGCCTGTTTCAGATTCTGTGTCTCCCTCTCTCTCTGCCCCTCCCCTGTTCATGCTCTGTCTCTGTCTCAAAAATAAATAAACGTTAAAAAAAAAAAAGACCTAATCTTAAATTTTCTTTGGAGTTAGTTTCTATAATTAGGGGAAATATTAGACTACCGGTAAGCCATGGTATCCATCAAGAAATTCTTACTTATAAAAGCACCAATCATTTTACAACAATTATTATGAATTACCAGAGTGCCTAATTTATTTTTTTGTTGGTTTTTTTTTAAAGATATGTTTACTTACTTATTTTTTTAAGTTTACTTCTTTATTTTGAGAGACAAAGCGTGAGAGAGAGAAGAGTATGAGCTGGGTAGGGGCAGAGAGAGGAGGAAAGAGAATCCCAAGCAGGCTATGTGCTGTCAGAGCTGTCAGCATGGGACCTGATGCAGGGCTCCATGAACTGCGAGATCATGACCTGAGCCGAAATCAAGAGTCAGAAAGGGCCCCAAAGTGCCTAATTTATGCTTAAAACATTATTTATTCATAAAATCTACTTGTGCACAGAGTAATATGCATTTATTAGTAAACATACAAATACTAGTCAGGGTTAATTTACTAAATTGAATGATGTTCATATTTTCTCATCTATTCTCAAATTAAAACCTGAAGTACGGCAATAATAAAACATTTCTAAATAGAAAGTATTTTTGTAGTGGAGGACCATAACAAAGCAAATTAAAGAAAAGGAAATTAAGCACTTTAATGCTCACCCCAAAAAAATACTAAACTACCCAACAATGCCTCTTACCCAGGCCCTCTGATGAATACAATTACACCTATATTTAATCAAGCAGTTATGTAGAGTCCTCATTAACCCCTACTAATGTCTAATTAATCGTACCAACACAAAGAGAATACCTTTTTGAGACTTAGTACAGTTTACGGTTACCATAGCTACAGAAGTGTGTCTCAACTTCACTAATGCAGCTTTTCTTCTTCCTGGCTCACTGCCACAATTCTGTGACATTTATTGGAAAACTGCAATCCACTTGCTACTATTAAATATAAACATTTGCTTTCCAGAAATCAACAAAATGAATCAACTATGCATATTAATAGTAAAAAAAAAATTTCCACTCTAAACGAGCTTAATGTGTCTACTCCATGAATTTTTCACAAAGTCATCTGTAGTCTAGACTGGATCATCAAAATTTTGGGTTTGAGCATTCAAGATGCAGCACACTCAGTGATGTCTAGGTCATCCCATTCACATTTAAAGTTAAAGATTATGGGTCCCCTACAGAAAGCAAGAGAAATTCACACATGAAAACACAAGAAAGAAAACCATATATGATTTAGATAACTAAAATATACTGTGTTAAATGGGACAGTCTCTTTTCAATGTACTACCACATAATTACCTCTGTCAGTAACTTCACCAAAAAAGTCAGTGTATATTAGACTCTTAAAATTACTTTTTAGGTGGCTCAGTTGGTTAAGCATCTGACTCTTGGTTTTGGCTCACGTCATGATCTCATGGTTCATGAGTCTGAGCCCTGCATCAGGCTCTGTACTATCAGCACAGAGCCTGCTTGGGATTCTCTCTCTCCCTCTCCCTCTTCCCCTCCCCTGCTTGTGTTTGCTCATTCAAAATAAATAAACTTTAATTTTAAAAAAATTACCTTCTTCTGTTTTAATATATTTTTGTGGTAAAATATACATAACATAAAATTTACCACTGCATCTTTTTTTTTTATTATTATTTTAGAGAGAGAACGAGAGAGAGAGAGAGAGAAACAGTGCATGCGCACATATGCAAGAGCCAGGGAGAGGGGCAGAGGGAGAGAGAGATAAAATCTTAAGCAGGGTCCGTGCTCAGCCAAGAGCCTGATGTGGGGCTCAATCCCATGACCCTAGGATCATGACATGAGCTGACATCAAGAGTTGGATGCTCAAATGACTGAGCAACCCATGCACCCCACCACTGCATTTTTTAAGTGTACAATTCAATGGCCTTAAGTTCATTCACGATGTTGTGCAACCATCACCACTACCCATTCACAGCACTTTTTCATCATTTCAAATATAAACTCTGTACCCATTAGACAATAACTCTCCAATGCCCTCTCACCATAGTCCCTAGTGACCACTATTCTACTTTCTATGTCTATTCTAGATACTTCAAGAAATCCTACAATATTTGTCCTTTTTGTACCTGGCTTATTTCATTTAAAATATGTTTTCATCCACATTGTAAAATGTATTAGAATGTCATTCCTTTTTAAGGTGAATAATATTCCGTTATCTGCATAAGACCATATTTTATTTATCCATTCATCTGTTGATGGACACTTGGTTTTTAGTATAGTCAAAATGTTGTGCAACTATCACCACAATAAATTTTAGAACATTTTTATCACTCTTCCAGAAGAACCCCCAAACCTTTTACTGTCATCCCTATCCTCAACTCCCACTTCACCCAAGGAACCACTAATCTACCTTCTGCCCCTATAGATCTGGCTATTCTGTACATTTCATATAAATGGAATCATACAATATGTGGTCTTTTGTGACTGGCTTCTTTTACTTAGCATGTTTTCAAGATTCATCCATGTTGTAGCATGTACCAGTAATTCATTTTTTTATGCCAAATATTACTCCATTGAATGGATGTACATTTTATCCACCCATTCATCAGTTGATGTACATCTAGGCTGTTTCCACATTTTGGCTATTAAGAATAATGCTGCTATTATGTACAGGTTTTTGTGTATACAGAAGTTTTAATTTCTGTTGGGTATCTATCTAGAAGTGAGATTACTAGATTATATGGTACCCTATGTTTAATTTTTTGAGGAATTACCAGATTATTTTCTAAAGTGGCTGTACCATTTTACACTTCCACTAGCAGTATACAAAGTGATTTGTCCACCAGCTTGCCACACCTGTCTTTTTGATTATAGCCATCCTAGGTGGGTAGAAAGTATTATCTCACTGTACTTTAAATTTGCATTTCCCTAATGACCAATGATGCTGAAAAACTTTTCATGTGTTTATTGATATTGCATACATCTTGATTATTGTATCATTGCTTTTGTATTTTTATTTTATCGGTGTTTTCACATTAAAACATTTACATGCGGGCATCTGGGTGACTCAGTCGGTTACGTGTCTGACTTTGGCTGGGTCATGATCTCACGGTTCAAGAGTTTGAGCCCGCATCGGGCTCTCTGCTGTCAGCACAGAGCCCACTTCGGCTCCTCTGTCTCCTTCTTTCTCTCTGTCCATACCCAACCAGTGTGCATGTACGTGCTTGCACTCTTTTTCTCTCTCTCAAAAACAAATAAACATTTACAAAAATCTATACATTTACCAATAATTATGGGAAAGATATTAAAGTATGTTCTTTTTAAAAAAATATTTACTCATTTTTGAGAGAAAGAGAGCATGTATGAGTTGGGGAGGGGCAGAGAGAGAGGGAGACAGAGGATCTAAAAGCAGGATCTCCACTGTCAGCGCACAGCTCAATGTAGGGCTCAATTCATGAACTGTGAGATCATGACCTGAGCCGAAATCCGACACTTAACTGACTGAACCACCCAGGTGCCCCAAAGTCAGTATGTTCTTACATATAACTTAAATAAATATGTATAATAGCACAAGCAGTATTCTGCTATATCATATAACATTATATATTATATAGACAAATAATTGTTCTAATCAATAAGATGGAGTAGACTCTCTTCATACTGTATTCATTTATAGGCAACCACTTAAGTGTTTCTCTTAAAGAACACATTTTTGGGGCACCTGGGTGGCTCAGTCAGTTGGTTAAGCGTCGGACTCTATATCAGCTCAGGTCATGATCTCACGGTTCGTTTGTAAGTCTGAGCCCTGCGTCAGGCTCTGCACTGACTGTGAGGAGCCTATTTGGGATTCTCTCTCCCTCTCTCTCTGTGCCTCCTGTGCTCATCCTCTCTCTCAAAAATAAATAAACATTAAAAAAATACAAAGAACACATTTTTATTCAAACAGAATCAATTTCTATACTTAAAAAGATGTCAATCAGGGGCAGCCACTATGTAAACCAGTATGAAGGTTCCTCAAAAAATTAAAAATTAAAAATAAAACTACCATATGATCCAGCAATTTCATTTCTGGGTATTTATCCTAAGAAAATGAAATCACTATCTTGAAAAGATACCTGCACCCCCATGTTCGCCGAAACATTACATACAATAGTCAAGACGTGGAAACAACTTAAGTGCCCATCGATGGGATACTTTACATGAGTAAAGAAAAAGTGATACACACATGAACAGGAATATTACTGAGCCATAAAAAAGAAGGAAATCCTGCTGTATGTGACGTGAATGGAACTTGAGAACATTAAGCTAGGTGAAATAAGACAGAGAAAGACAAATGCTGTATGATCTCACTTATATGTGTTATCTAAAACAAAAGAAAATAATATAAAACAAAAACCCTGAACTCACAGGTACAGAGAACTACAGAAAAGAGACTGATTGTTTCCAGAAGTGGCAAGTGGTGGGGGGAATAGGTGAAGCTGATCAATGGTACAAAATTCCAGTTCAGAAGACAAGTAAGTTCTAGGGATATAATGTACATCAGGGTGGCTATAGTTGCCAATACCGTATTGTATATTTGAAAGTTGCTAAGAGAGTAAAAAAAGTCTCATCACAGGAAAAAAACTGTAACTACATGTGGTGATGGATATTAAGTAAACTTATTGTTATAATCATTCCCAATAATCATTCCCCACTTGTGCGCACTCGCTCTCTCTCAAACATAAACATTAAAAAGAAAAAAAAGTGTTTAAAAAGTATCCTTAACTCTTAACACAATTATTCCAAAATTAGTGGTATTATACCAATGAAATAAATAATACAAGTATGGTAGTCCCAAATCGTTGTCTTAAATGCTATATCCCTCCTAAGACCCTGCAGAAATTAAAGGCTAAAAAAAAATTTTAAGCAGTGTTTCTACACATGAAAGATATACACACACAGTTTTTAAAATCTGTCTATAAAAAAGATTGTTAAGGCTTACTTCTCATTCACTTACATACTTAAAGTGAAGTTTGATCCTAGAAAATGACAGTTAAAAATGAGAAGACTGAATAGTTGTTGAAGACCAGGGTTTAACAGAAATGATCTTCACACACACCCATACACATACCCCACTTCACTCTACTGAATTCCCAGGAAAACTATGCTTGAAAAAGCTAAGTTATGCAGAACTGATGCTGAATAAAAATGTCTTCTTTCAGTTCTATAAAATCACATCATCTTTCCTGGTTATTCTGTTCTGTGGGGCACAGAATTTTTAAAAACCTTTTTTCCTAAGACCCACCACCCAAAATATAACTATCCCAAGCACAGAGAAAAAAGTTCTGTTGGGAAAAATTACATTTTCTGATAAAGGCACTAAATATTTTCTATACCATAAAATTAAATTCACATCTCCAGCTTTCTCAATTAATTAACCATGATGGTCATCTTATTATGTATTAATTTAACTAACCATTCTAGATCCTATTTATTTTCAGTTGTAACATGTAAAGTTCCCCTAAGAGAACTATTACATAGTCATACACTTTGCCTTAACATTGTTACATTCAAGTTTCAAGAAAACTTTCTTATTTGAGTATTCTAGGTTTAGAGAACAAATTTACCTCCATTTTCATCTTTATTATCTAAATTTTTGTCTTTAAATAGCTCTGATTCTTTAAAGGCCTAGTTTTTGATCTGTTGTAATTTTAATGCAATTGTTATTTCAATTGAAGCTTTCCACAAGGTTTTATATAACTAGAACATAATCTTCTCAGACTTTCAATATCATTCCTTCCTTCTTTTCTGGATGTGGTATTCATTCATTCTTCAATATTTATGAAGCACCTTTTAGATTATAAAGCACTTGTGCCAAATGCTATGAGAAGGCAAGGTATAGTTGCTATCCTTGAGAAAATTACCACCCAGTACAACCTTTTTTTTTTTTTTAATTTTTTTAACGTTTATTTATTTTTGAGACAGAGAGAGACAGAGCATGAACGGGGGAGGGGCAGAGAGAGAGGGAGACACAGAATCTGAAACGGGCTCCAGGCTCTGAGCGGTCAGCACAGAGCCCAACGCAGGGCTCGAACTCACGGACCGCGAGATCATGACCTGAGCCTAAGTCAGATGCTTAACCGACCGAGCCACCCAGGCACCCCCACCCAGTACAACTTTTTAAACAAAACTGGACTTTACTAGATGTTCTTTATGGCTTATTGCAGCTTTAATTTTATGGCAGCTTTAATTTTTACAATATTTTACAATTATTTTACCACAGTTTGGTTTTTTTCTGACTATATGTATAATCTAGTACTTCAATACTAAAGTTCTCCTAAGTTTTAAGAGACCATTCCTCAAATTATTTCTGTAATTTTGCTAACACTTAAAAACAATGATTAAAAAGAATATGTAAAAATAAATGTTTAAAAAGAGGTGTAAAACGTATACTCTGAAAACTACAAGACACTACTGAAAGAAATTAAAGATCTAAATAAAAGGGAAAAAAATCCCATGGTCCTAGACAGGAAGGTTTAATATTATTAAGATGGCAATATTCCACAAACAACACTCTTCAAAATAGATTCAATACAATCTGTATTAAAACCACAGCTCACTCTTTTGCAGAGGTTGAGAAGCTAATCTTAAAACTCAATGGAAATTCAAGGAACTCTGAGTAGCCAAAATAATCCCGTAAAAGAAGAACAAAATTGGAAGACTCACCCTTCTCAATTTCAAGATTTATTTCAAAGCTACATAATCAAGACAGAACAGTACTGACATAAGAACAGACAAATGAAAAAGAAATGAGACACCAAAAATAAATTAACTCAAAGTGGATCAAAGATCAAAATATGAAAGCCAAAACTATAACACTCTCAAAAGAAAATATAGGTGTCTTTGTGACACTAAGTTAGCCAACAGTTTCTTAAATATGATACAAACCATGAGCAACAACAACAAAAGATAAAATAGACTTAAGCAAAATTTAAAATGTTAATGCATTAAAAGGTACCATCACGAAAGTGAAGACAACCCACAGAATGGGAGAAAATTTCTGTAAATCACCTATTTGATAAGGGACTTGTGTACAGAATATATAAGGAATTCTTACAACTCAACAATAAGACAAGTAATTCAATTTAAAAATGCCAAAATCCTTGAATACACATTTTTCCAATGAAGACATACTAACGGCCAATAAACACATGGAAAGATGCTCAACAGTATTAGTCAATAGGGAAATGGAAATCAAAACCATAAAGATGTCTATAATAAAAAAGAGATAATATTAAGTGTTGACAAGGATATGGAGAAATCAGAACTCTCACACATTGCTGCTGAAAATGTGAAATGATGCACCCATCATGTACTCTGAAAAGCTCCAATCTGTGCTGACAGCTCAGAGCTTGGAGCCTGCTTCAGATTCTGTTTCCCTCTCTCTCTGGGCCTCCCCTGCTCGTGCTCTGTCTCTGTCTCTCAAAAATGAATAAAGGTTAAAAAAAAAAAAAAAAAGTATTTTAATACCTAAGGTCCAAACTAGCAGTATGGTATATAGTATATATGATTACTGGGCAAATTTGAATTTTATTACAAATTAGTACTTACAATACAGTTAAGCACAAGACAGACTCACTTATCAGGGATAGAAAGCTCATAATCTGTTTTGACCTTTACAATTAACCTACAGAAACAATCAGAGTAAATAAGTACATACTCCCTACACACTCTTCAGCTATATAACCCTCTCAAGACTTAAACTACTTTACCAAAAAATGTTAAAGTTCTAAACTTCAATTACAATTATTAAGTATAGGGGCAAACCATATACTCTGGTATAAGGTGCACAAAAGTATTGCCCTATTAGCAAATAAAAGTTAAAAGTCAAACATATTAATTTCATTCTCCAATCTAGATCGAATTATGAAACCCTTTAAAATACTGTTATCACTGTTTATTCACATACAATCTCTTCTACTAAGCTGTAAACTACATGTGGCTAGAATCTAGGTGTAAATTCATTTTGAGTGAATGAATAAATACAAATATTATGACTAAGTAACTTAGACTTGTGCATAAATATCAAAAGTCATCCCTAAAAAACTGCACTTGGCTACAGTATAGAATACAAGAATGTTTAAGAGAATAAAAAATTTCATTACTTTTATGCCCTTTAAAAAAAATAGCTTTCCCTTTAAGAACGTTACGGTGGTTAAACAAAAGTTAAAGAGAAAAGAATATACGGTGTATAAATCCATTTATATAAACTTCTAAAAATGGCAAAACTAATCTATTTTAAGGAAAAACAGATTAGTAGTTGCCTGAGGGGCCAGAGTGGGCAGAACTGATTATAAAAGAGCAAGAGATAGACTGAAATGTTCTGTATCCTATCTGCAGTAATTACACAAATGTATACACTTGTTTAAAACTCCTGGAATGGTCAAAACTGGTGAATCTCTGTATCTCTATATAAAAATGGTTTGTTATTAAAAGAGAAGGGAAAGAGAGAAAAGATACAAGTAGTAACCACAGAGCCAACAAGTAAAATGTAGAGTACCCTGAGAAAATGGGAGACATGAATAAAAGACCAAAAAAAAAAAAAAAAAAAGGGCCAGTGGAAAAACCACCAAAGTCAATTAATAGGCCCTATGCAAAATATCAATACTCATACAGCATTTCATAGTTTGGTCTTCTAACATAGTGTCAGTTGTTCTTCCTCTTAACTCTGAGGTAAGCAAAACTGACATTAATGTCTCTACTGAAGAAAAGGAACGCTTGCACGATTTTTCACAGGGTCTCAAGGCCAAACTAGAATGAAAATCCATATTTTTCTAATGGCTAACACAGAATTTTCAGGAAGTTCATTAACAATGAATTAACTCCTGAAGCACTATTAGTACTGTTTTTCCTGTTGCTCATCTCCTTTCAAATTTAGTTAGGCTCTGAGACACATCAGCAGAAAAAGGTGCAACGATTCCATGCTTCCATAAACTACTGCCAAAGATACCAAGAGTCGCATGGCATCCTCCATCCCTCAAGTAATTCTCCTGAGGGGATAGTTTGCTTACTCTTCCCCCGCTTTTCACTTCTGAGTATCATCATCTGTCAAAACAGAGGTGGCTCAACCAGTGATGTGCTTCAGCTACATCTTAAAGACACTCACCAAAGCCAGGCAATGATTTGCTAATTTTATGTGTTAAAATGTTCCCCAAAAGGGTCATCATCATATTCTTAACTGTTTTTTATGTGTGGCTTATAGACTGTCTCTCTTCTTTTATGGGAACTGTTTAGGTAAAGAATCCTACACAAACCACTCTTTTTACACCATCTGAACAGTGGTGTAATTTTAGTAGGGCCCAAAGTGTAAATACCAATTATCAAATGTTTATATTAAAGAAATTCATGATAAGCTCAATACTCTGTGGTAAAATAGTCAAGTTTCAAATTCCAGCCTCTTCGATTAGCTATGCGACGCTGGGAAAATTAGTGAATCCCTCTGTACCTCAGTTTGCTCATTTATGAAATATGAATACTGATACGATCTCATAGGATTTTTCTGAGGACTAATGTGAAAAATATCTATAAAATTCTGGCACATACAAATAGCTGAAAAATGTATTCAATTATTACTAATATTGAATTTATTAATCTTTCTTTACCAACACTTTCTTTTAACATGTCCTATAAATATTACTTTAAGGAAATTTTTTAAAACTAAAACTAAACAAAAAAACCAAAAAACCCTATATTTATAATGACAAGAGTAATCAACAACAACTTAGGTCACTCTTAGAAACTTTTCTGTTCTTGCCTCACCTTCAAAAACAATACCAATAAATAAATAAATAAATAAATAAATAAATAAATAAATAAATAAATAAAATATTAAATTTACTAAAAGTCTCATCATACCATTTCTAAATGGGAAAGAAATGAATAAACATTCATGACTGACCAGCCATAATTATCATCATCTGTCAAGTAAATATTAAAAAAAAAAAAAAAAAAAAAAAAGCAAGAAAAAACTTTAATTTTTCAATAGCTATTAAGAGTAAATAGGGGTGGTGCCTGGGTGGCTCAGTTGGTTGGGTGTCTGACTTTAGCTCAGGTCATGATCCCACGGTTCATGGGTTTGAGCCCTGCATAAGGTTCTGCGCTGACAGCTCAGGGCCTGGAGCTGCTTCGGATTCTGTGTCTTTCTCTCTGCCCATCCCTCACTTGCACTCTGTCTCTCTCAAAAATAAATAAACATTAAAAAAATGTTTTTAATAATTAAAAAATAATAATAATAACAAATAAAAGAGGGGCACCTGGGTGGCTCAGTCATTTGAGCACCCAACTTCAGCTCAGGTCATGATCTCACGGTTTGTGGGTTGGAGCCCCGCGTTGGGCTCTGTGCTGACAGCTCGGAGCCTGGAGCCTGCTTCAGATTCTGTGTCTCCCTCTCTCTCTCTGCCCCTTCCCTGCTCATGCTTGTCTCTCTCTATCTCTCAAAAATAAATACACGTCAAAAAAAAATTTTTAAGTTAAAAAAAAAAAGAATAAAAGTAACTGAAAATTTCCATATAGCATATCTTTCGTTCAAATTATCAGAAATATAGATCCTTTATCACAACACCAGGTTTTATTTATATTTAGAAGCTAAAATCATTATCTGTAGTTCATCCATAAAGAAAATGTCTACATTTTCATTCAAGGACATGTTTATATTTAATGCATTACATACTGTTAGTTTTTTTTTTAACCTTGATTTTTATTAAGACAACAGCAAATAAAAGTCACACGAATCTCTTTTATGTAACTTGAAATAAAGTCTTTGCAACAAGACGGTAACATAAGATAATAAGCAACATTTCTACTGAAGAGTGTCTTATACCTTAGAACTAACAGGACTGTCTTCTCTCACTAAACACGCAGGCCCAATGATGTCTTGGATTAATATGATCTTTTATTTTTTTCTAATTCTCTATTATTTTACAGAAAATATAATCTGAGTCAACTTTTTCTAATATAAAGTGACTATTTTTTATATATAATATTAATCACAGTAAGAAATGTTTCTCTGTACTATCACTTTCAAGTTTTAGGGAACTCCTGGAATAATTATACTACAGTCAAGGGTGAGTTAAGAGCAAGCCAAGAACCATTTAATTATGAATTTCTATCCTCTTACTGTAATAAGCAACAGAATTGTAGTACTGAATGAAAATTACAAAAACAGAGTTTAGAAAAACACAAAAACAAATGGTAGGAAAATCAGAGAAAGATGGATCCTAGAACTAAGAAGTTAGAAGGAACTAGGTGTGTAACTTTTATCATGTTTGAACTTCATTTTCATAATTATTTCCATAATGATATTTTTTGTGTACTAGGTAATAATGTATAGAGATTAATAGATACTAAACAAGAAAAGAATCCAATAGGTTGTTTTTAATTTTAAATATTTTCAAAAAAATCTAATTTTTTTCTAATTTCTAGTAAGATCTCTTCATTTCTAATGAAGATTATCATTTCTAATAAGATACCTTCATACATTTCATCATTTAAGAAGTAATGGCTTAACTATCTTATGAACTATCAGCTCTAGGAAGAGAAATAAATTGGCTCAATGGCAATTCAGAAATATTCCATAAAGTCAGCAAAACACTGCTGCTATTTTTAGGATTTTCATTTTGTGAACTATAAAGTATAATTATGCCTGGTACTATATCAAATAATTTGACAGCGGTTAAGAAAAAATAGTTTATTGTCCCTCATTGTTAAAATAAATATAAAAAATAAAAATCTTCCAGTTTCAAATATTAAATTCATACTACGATCACCTCACATTGGTATTTAGCTCTTATTTAACCAGTTACTTAATTTTATCCATCATGTAATCTTGTAACTCCTGCTTGTAAACACATTTTAAAATTTTAATCCATTGTTTTTATTACTCTATTTTTTCCAACTCACTTCTATTATTTTTCCTATTTTATCTGATTTTATACTATCTTATCTTACATCTCTGTATTTCCAGAATGACCTCTTAATCATATTCGTTTACTTTCATTTAGTTTAATTTTTATCTCAATTTTTTCTATAGCAAACAATATATGCCCAAATCAGTATTTTTCAATACAGAAAAGTATAAGAAATGATAACTTTTTCTCTGTAGTGAATCTTTTCTCTAGGTACTCAAGAAGACTCCTAGCCTTCATATTTGTAAACCATTTTATTTTTTCAATATATATAAACTATCGTCCTTAAAAAAGGCAGAGAAAATGCAAAAATAGAATTAAAAAGTAAAATATTACAGTACATGCTTTTGCACAGGACTTTTTTTTTAAGTTTATTTATTTATTGTGAGACAGAAAATCCCAAAAATCCCAAGCAGGCTCCGTGATGTCAGCGCAGAGCCAGACCTGGGACATGTTCTCAGGATGGTGAGATCATGATCTGAGCTGAAATCAAGAGTCAAACGCTTAACCCACTGAGCAACCCATGTGGCCCTGTAAAGGAGTTTCTATGGGAGTTATTTTTAATATAATTGCAACAGTATTTCTTTTATTTACTTATTTTATTAAGAGTTTCACATGTAATTATGGGGTCATCAGAAACATTATTTATGGTTATGTATTATTGAATTAGATACCTACACTCTTTTCTCATTGTCAGGCCATCACATTGAGTAAAAAGGTAGTAGGAGAACTAAATATGGTGACCAATG
Source organism: Panthera leo (assembly GCF_018350215.1). NCBI lineage: Eukaryota > Metazoa > Chordata > Mammalia > Carnivora > Felidae > Panthera > Panthera leo. The sequence continues at coordinate 44,571,147 of NC_056693.1, read as the reverse complement.
TTAACTAGACTTATTGTGGTGGTCACTTCCCAATATATACAAATAATAAATCATTACCTTGTGAAACTGAAATTAATATGGTGTTTTATGTCAACTATATCTCAATTAAAAAAAAAACTAATTCCCTATTCTTTTAAAAAAAATATGTATAGTAGCAAGAAGGACCAGCATCAATATGTAGGATAAAAGCAAACTTAATTAAAATGGTAAAGAGATTTTGAAGCTATTTTTCAAGTTCAGTAATATTCAACTATAAATTTTCCAACCTTGTTTTCCTACAGAGAGAACTTAAATTTGGAAAAAACATGTTCTATAAAAAATTTAACAAATGTACGATAGTAATTAAATTCTCCTCACTCTGGGCTGACTTCACTATTAAATGGATATCTAGACCACTGATAGAAAGTATACACACATAATACCAGAAAGTACTTCATATTATATAACATAGGGAGTCAGTACAGTATAGTAGTTAAGAGCACAGACTATAGTGACAATACCTGTGTTGGAATCTTGGCTACAATGTACCAGCTGTGTGACTCTGGGTAAGTTACTAAACCTCCCTACACTTTAGCTCCCTCATCTATAAAATGGAATAACAACCAACTTAAAGGGTTGTTATGAGAGTTCAGTGAGTTCACACTTATAAAGTTCTTGGCACACAGTAAAAGCCATATAAGTGGATGTTGTATTAAATTTTTAATTTAGCTAACATTTATTGTGCACTTACTATGTGCTAGGTTAAATGCTTTACACGTGAATTTGCCTTAAATAATCTTCAGTAACCCACAATGAAGACACTATGATTGCCTCCATCTGAAGATGAGAAAATTAAAGCACAATGAGATTAAATAACTAAGCTGAGGTCATGCATAAGTGTTGAAACAAGGATTTGAACCCAAATCTGATGCATGACTTACAATTTTAACACAGATTGCAAGGTACACTACATACTAGAAGCAGTAGCCTCCAATCATACTGTATCTTAAGGAAAGGGCAGGAGAGAGGACAGACTTTGCTGAAATAAATCAAAATAAGTATTTCCTGGAATAAAGTAGGGTACTTTAAAAATTAATATAAGAAATATCACTACAATACAGAAGTATTTATATATGAAATAATAGATGTCTGATATTTGTTTTAAAATAATATAGCTTGGGGCAAATGGGTGGCTCAGTTGGTTAAGCATCTGACTCTTGGTTTCGGCTCAGGTCATGATCTCATGGTTTGTGAGCTCAAGGCTTGCATTGTTGGGCTCTGCACTGCCAGTGTGGAGCCTGCTTAGGATTCTCTCTCTCTCCCTCTCTCTCTCTGCCCCTCTCCCATTCGTGCACACTCTCTTTCTCAAAATAAATGAATAAACTTTAAAAATAAAAAAATAATAGTTTGGGAGAAAATAAAAGAAATAAGACTAGACATGTATTGATGATTGTTAAAACTTAGTAATAGGTATTTGGGGGTCCATCATTTTATTCTCTTTACTTTTGTATGTTCCTTAAAATGCCCATAATAAATGGTTAAAAGAGAAGTAGGGTGCAGAGATTAAATACTTCACTTTCATTCCACAACCAAACAACTTTCTCAGGATTCCCTGTATCAAAGACATAAAAGGATACTTGATATTTATACATTTTACAATGTATATATAATCTGTAAAAGGATGGTCTTATTTTTAAAAAATTGAGTATCCTCTCAACCAAAATAAGAAATTAATGAAAATATTTAAGCACATACATGTAAATATACATATTAAATGACTGGCTGCAGTTCCATCAACTTGTTAAAATTATTTGCTGAAATAATTAACACCCTTTTTTTTTTCATCTCTCTCTCCTGCCCAATAATCTCTATGATTATGATACTCTCTGGTCTGCTGCCCAGAAAATGGATACATTTGTATAGACAAATATGAATCTACAGCATGGCACAAACTGAACAATATGAATAAAAAACAGAAATCTGCTTCACTAAGAAACACTTATAAAATTCCTCACCTCAAGTTGTAGTTGATCTTTATACTAATATATATCAATGGGTTTCTGATAAGTATAATCAATAATTAGAGAATATTTTATATGCTCTAAATTATAGTTGAAACAATTTAGCTAATACTAAACAACAACAACAACAAAAAAAAAACAAAACCAAAAAAAAATTTATTAAGCCAGACACTAAACTAGGCATTTTCATACACCTTATGTCACTAAATTTAAGAGATTGTATCTATTTTTATAGAAAGAATAGTAAAGTTTAGAGAGGTGAAATCACCTGCCCAAGGTCACAGAGCTAATAAGCAACTAAACTGGTATGTATTCAAACTTAAGCTCAATTACAAAACCCACTCCCCCCCCCCCCCCCCCCCCCCCCCCCCCCCCCCCCCGGCTATGAGAAGTAAACATCTCAACTCAAATCAAACTTAAATATTTAGAGCATTTTTTAAGTTGACCACAAAATGTTTAAGTTACTGGTCACAAATATATTTTACAGTGGCAGCTTGGCTTTGGGTAAAGAACTCTAGCTAAAACACAAAAGGCATTGTTTCTGCTATCATGTGACTTCCCGCGCCCCCCCCCCCCCCCCCAAGTCTCTTAATTTCAACCTCAGGTTACTCATCTCTACAATGGGGAAATTAATATCCTTGCTGTCCAATTGCAGGATTAGAAAATTCAAAGAGGATATATGTAAAGCCCCTTCAAAAACTACAAAACACTGGGGTGCCCGGCTGGCTCAGTCCAAAGAGCATGTAACTCTTGATCTAGGGGGTCATGAGTTTGAGCCCCACACTGAGTGTAGAGATTACTAAAAAAAATAAACTTTAAAAAATATATTTTAAAAAATTACAAAATACAAATAGAGTCTTTTTTTGTCTTAAAATGCTAAAATAACAAAGTTTTCTAAAGTAATTGTCAGCTGTTTAAATTCTACACCTTCTATTAACATTTCCAGAACTTTCTCAAACCCTTTTTTTCTAAGCGTAGTTCATTCATCATGTCTGTCACTTGGCTTTCCTTATCCTTAAAAGTAATACAACAGTAATGACAGCAATGCTTTTGTAATAAATAATTAACATACCGTTTTGAAATGCCTAGCATATAAAAGTTCTAAATTCTGAATTTTCAAACTAAATATGTGTTTGGTGTCATTCTTAGTTATATTCATGATCCTAATGTTTGAGCCTTTTCATATTCAGTTTGTTTCTAAAAAGCTAGAATTAAGACCTGGGATTCTAAAGTAGAACACCCAACACATAATTTTTAACGATTTTGTGGGAGTTTTTTCAAGGCTTCTCAAAGCAGATACAATAAGCTAACAAGCACATCAAACACAGCAACAAAATCCACTGAAACATTCAGCTGCTCTAAAAGAAGGATCAGGCTCTTTAAGAGAAAACTACATTGTGTGAGTTTGCAAAGTTTCACACTTTCTCATTTAAACTCCATTTCAGAGAAAGCCTTTGCATACTCACACAATATGCTTTTAAAATGGCACTTTGCTGACCTTCCAATAGTCCAGCTCTATGAAAATTCTGTGATGGGTGTAACTTCAGAGAATCTGAAAAACACAAAAAGCATTAAGCACTTTTTATGCTGAATGACTTAAAAAAAAAAAAAAAAGGAAAAAAAAAGGGCAAGGGTAGCATACATCTCTTACATAACTGCCACGTATTTTTAAGAGCTAAAGCCCATATTCGCGAATATGTCAAAGAAGGCTGAACTGCCTCTCACATCGGTCTCTGTGCTAAACTTAGATGGTCATAAAGTGTTTGTTTCATGGAAAATTATCTGATGATTACTGCACAAACGGTGTTAATGTCTTGGCTATTTTTAGCACCGATGGTACCACATTAGCCCTCTTCTAAGAATCACCTCTTGACATCATCTTTTTCTTCTGACGCTCAAAACTACAGTATTTCCAAACTACTTCAGGTACGTTGCCGGAGAAACATCCTACAGGATGGTGACTGCCAACTAAAGTCATCAGAGCAACAGACAATGGCCACAGTTACTAAGTAGGACTCTGTGCACAAACCCAATCGTCGGTGTGCGAAGTCCAGTACCTTCCAGACGAAACCATCGCACACTGATTCACTTAAACAATTTCAAGGTACTCGCGTGAAGGCTGAAGTCCCCCTTTCCGGAGGGGGTGGAATCAGCGGATGGATACGGAACACCAAAAAAAAAAAAAAAAAAAATGAAGGCACGCTGGCCGTCTCAGGAAGGAGGTTCGCAATGGCACTCAATTTTTTTTTTTTTTAAATATGGTGAAATGAAGAGCTAATAACCCAGTTATGTCTTTTGCCCCTCCCAGTGGTGTAAAAAGTGGTGAGGAGTGCGGAGGGAGCATTTCGGTTTGATGCCCCTTTCGCACAGGGAACCTGTTCTAACACATTCTTGTGGTGCCCAGTATAGGAATTTAAACCCAGCAGAGATCAGCTCCAGTGCTGGTACCGTGGATCCCGGGAATCCCCTTCAGGCCTTGGCCAAAAGAGTTTTTAAAACGGGAATCTCGCTGCCCCCTCCCTGCAACGAACCCTTGAACGGCCACGAAAGAGAAAATTCTCAGAGGACGACAGCGTCAGTGCCTGAGCTGGTACCCCCGGGACAGGAGAGGGATAAAACTGAGCCAGAGAGAGACCACCCCCGTCTTTGTAAAAGAGAGGGAGATGCAAGTCGTTAGAATGCCACATAGGTGGAAAGAGACGAAAACAGAAAATTCGGGCCCTTTCCAGCAATAAGATGACGAGGAAAGGAAGAACGCCTGGTCGAGGGGGGCCGTCCCAACAAGGGGAGGGAGTGGACTAGGCCGGAGGGAGAGGGGGGTAGAACGACGGCGCACAAACAACCTGGAGGGGGAGGAAAATGGTGCCCCTGCACCCAGAACCGGCTCCAAGCCACGCCGCCCGCTTGGGGGCAACTTTGCTGGGGAGGATGGTCCTGGTAAGAGCGGCCGCGGCGCACCGATCGCAGCGGCCCCAGCGCGGGGCCCAGTCGGGGGTGGGGGGAGAGGACGTGGGGGGGGGGGGGGGGGGGGGAAGATCCCTGAGCTGGGGAGGCCGGGGCCGGCTGCTCGAGGAGTGTGGCGGGGCCGGACACGCCGAGGGACTCTCAGTGCGACTGGTGCCGCAGAGACCCGGGGCCGACGGCAATTGGGCCCCGTGTGGCCGGCGGCTCCGCGGGGGAGGGGCCGCCACTCCTCCCCGGCCCCTTCCACCACCACCCGACCCCATCGGCCTCTCCCCATCCCCCAAAACAGGCCCGACCGGCCCGGGCTTGCCCCTACCCCCCGACGGGGACCCCTCCGGCTCCCCCGGGCCGGGCCTCCCCGCCCCCACGCCCCAGCCCCCAGCCTGACTCACCTCGCGAGTACAGGGACTTGGGCGATTCCAGGTCTAGGTCCGCGCTGAGCAATGAGATGAAGTCCGAGGGCATCGCAGCTCGACCCAGCCCGGCCCGAGGGCAGCGGGAGGGGGGGAGCGGCGGTGGCGGCGGCACCTCCTCTCCGGGACCGCGGGCACCGAACCGGGGGCGGCGAGGCGAGGGCGGCTGCTGCTGCTGCCTCCTCCTCGAGGGCAGTGACTTCCACCGGGCCGAGGAAACCGCAGCGAGGTGGAGGCGAAACTCCACGGGGACTAATTCCCGGCGAGCCAGGAGGGGGGTTCAGGGCGGGGAAAGGGAGGGGGGAGAGCCAACGGGTCCGTTTCGTGCTTCTCCTCAGCGAAAACTGACGGTCGCCGCCACCGCCGCCGCCGCTGACAGGAATCTGAGCCCCGCCCCCCGCGGGGCACTGCGCAGGCGCGGAGGGGGGCGCCCCGGAGCCGGGAAGAGCCGGGGTGGCCACCGGAGGGCGGGGGGGCGCGCCATGGAACAGCATCAACAAGGGCTTCGCTTCCTGCCGCCGCGGCCGGGGCTGCTGTTCCCCAGCCGGGAAAGGGCCCCGCCAGCAGGGAGGGAGGCAGGGAGGTGTCCGCGCCTGGGGCCCCGGGGAGGGAAAAGGTATTTGCGCCGACCTGGTGGCGGCGAGCCCGTGGCGGCCGGTCCAGCGCGGAACTGAGGGCAAGAGAAGACAGACCTGGGGAAGCCGAGGTGCCTGCTGGACGAGTGGGAAGGACCCCAGTCAGAGCTGGGCAGGGTCGGCCAGGGGCGCGGGCTGGCCTGGGGTCTCGCAGGGGAATGGAGTTTAGTCCCTGGGACAGCCACCAGCCCTTTAGGGTTTTCATAGGAGTGTCTAACTTGTGTTGGCCAAAGGACTATTAAACTCATTTCTTAATTAGGAAATGAAAAACCTTATCTAAAAAACTCGAGTTATTGGTTGTTTTTAATTAAAGTACTTCTCCGTCCTTTGCCCTCCCCCTCTTTTGTTTCCCTTCCCCCATCCTTTAGAGGCTGAAAATTCAAAACAAAACAAAAAACAACTTTCTGATTGTGCTGGGTGGCCGGATTTATTCTGAATGGGAGATAAAAGACTATTTAAAAATTGGATCATATGAATCCACCTGGCCGTTCTACAGGAAAAAACGAAGAAAAGCAAACCTAAACACCACTCTTCCAAACCATTTTTCATTTTTTACCTTTGGATTAGGCAAGGATGGAGGAAAAACACATTTAATTGAGTTTTTGCTATTCTGTTCATGGGGCCAAAAGTTTCCGTTGCAAAAACTGAAAATCCTCACCTACACCGCAGACCGTTTCCTGACTCTAATAGACTTCTGAGAAATTTTTAATCAAGTTATTAAAATATCAATTGGAGTGCAGGGGATGCAACTTGGGGAATAATTTTAATCTTGTGTGGGATATTGATGCCAGCAATCACTGGGCAACGTTTTTAAGCTATTAGGTTAGGTTTTGTTTTTGTTATTTTATCTACAAAGATGGTTACAAATCATACAAATTAGTCTGTTGTGTATATATACACATATCTCTCTATACATACATATGTAGTTATGTATATAGATAGATATAAGTGATATAATACAGCCTTTCCCCCAGGAATGCGCAATTCATCTAGACTTAGAGTCCTGGAGATGGGGAAGAAACAGCAAAGGAGGCCCCAGTGCAGGTGTCTCTGGGGTGGGGCTCTTTCCAAAGCTTTACCTGCAGACCTAGAATTTAAACTTGTGTCATCAGAGTCTCCCTATCTTTCCATCTGAACATCTGACTCAGGTTGCCCAACTATCTTCACTGCATTCTGTGTAGTAATGAATCAACCCTGTGAACATTTTCTTCCTGTCAGAGGTAAGAAAGCTTTTCAGAGCCACCCCAAGATGGCAAAGCAGAACCGGAAACTACCCTCCAATCTCCATTGCCACTGTATGCTGTTGCAACAAGTCCCAAGGGAAGTCCCTCATAACTGGTAAGAGCCCCACTCATTTGAGAGAGGAAGATTCAAACCCAAATTGCCCAACAGGCCTAACCTTTTGAATTGGAGCAAACACCTGTTGGAGACCTCTCCCCTCCCATTAGTCAATACAAAATGTGAGAAGAGGAAATTGCAACTTACTAGGTAGAACCCCAATACTAAAAAGTTGGGTGTATCAGTCTGAGCATATCCCCTTTCCCTAGACCTATGTAATCATTCAACAAACTTAGGGTATAGGAAATTCCCAGTACTATTCTGACCCCAATTAACAAGAATTGGCAAGGCCTCTTCCTTCCCCTTTTCCTCAGTACTTCTCTGCCCCTTTGTACCTTTTTGTCCCTCCAGTATGAGTGCTTTGTTGTCCATGTTAATCAGATTTCCCCTGATTTGATAAAACAAAGTAATGAGATGGCCCCCCAAGTGTGACTTGACTTAGACTGTGAATTCTCCTAGATGGATTCTTTAGGCGCAGGCCCTACCTCACCAGGCCCTGCATCAAGCAGTGATTCTATCTCAATGGATATTTGAAAATTCTGTGTCCCTCCCATGTCCTTTTACAGAGATAAATTTTTTGAAAAACTGTTTAGATGGATAGTTTTCATGGCCATGCTTTAGCATTGAGACCTAGATCTTATGTTATCCTTAAAATTTCAGTGACTAAAAACCCAAACTCATTAGTAAACATGTTTGCTCTGCTCTGATCACAAAATATGACATGACCCGCATAATGTTGAGAGTTACCAAAAATAACTACCTGGTCATTGTGTCTTTAGTAAATACATGCTACCCCCAGTTCCAAGGATATTTCCCTCTGTAGTCATTAATGTCTCAGTTGTTTCCTCTTTTATTTGATCTTGGAAATATTCTCATGTTATATTTTAAAAACCACCCATCACCCAAATAGACGCCTTCATAAAACTTTGTGCACAATAAAAAGTAAAACTTTAAGCGTGTAAAATTTGGAAATTTCCTCTCATTGAAAACTACAATAGGATTATGGAACAAAACATAAAGCAGATTTAGTAGTTTGTAGAATTCCTTTATATTGCTCCCCAATCATCATATCGCATTCCCAAGTTACTTGATTAAAATTTCACAAGAACCCAGATTCAACTACAAGGTTGTATAGATTACGCAAGAGAGTGGCAGTTTTTATATTGGTGGTGTGTTCTTTAACCCCTCCTGGACCTGTTTAGGCGCTTAGTGAATTGTGTTGCTGGATCTCCTCTAAATGAAAGAGGTTCAAATATCAACCACTGAAAAGGAATTAAATCAACTCCTACAGAAGAATGTGTTGTCACAAGATCTACAGAATCTTTGTCATTGTAATACAATTAAGGCTGTTAAAATAATTTTAGTCACATGCATATTGTAAAGAACCTGCTAAACAAACACGAGATCTGAAAGGAAAATTTCCAGAGCAATTCAAGTCACAGACAAAAAAAAGTTTAGACCGAAAATTATCTTCGCTTCACCTTGGGAGCACTCCTTAATAATAATAATGGAGAATTGATATTGGTGGGAAATAGCAATGACTGCATTTGTGCTAAAATTGTAAACAAAGTCTTATTTGTGATTGTGTGTCAGTTTTCACCTTAGATCATGTTCTAGCAAATATTTCTGAAGGCAAAATTAGTTTTGATAGTTTTGCCTTTGGATTTAGAAGGCAAATCTCACTCCTTGTATCTTTCACTGCCTAAATCTGATAATCAGGCATCTAATTCACTTTGATGAAGTACTTCTGTACTTTATGACTGGGTCTGAGTCAGAGTTTTCATCTGAAATCCCACAGAGACCAGTTCAGTTTCTCAAGATCTAGAATAATTGCAAGTCCTGAGATACAGAGCAATCAGCTTGAATTGGAAGAACCTGGTGAACAATGGCGAAGGGAGGTAAATGCCAGAGAAATTCAAAGGGTGGATTAGGGAGGAGAAATTTTAATGGGAAAATAGAAACCCCTGAGGTTTACCAAGGGCATCCCAACAGTAGGCATGGTTGGACTTATGCAAACTGTCCTTATTCACACAAACAAGTCCTTATTCACACTGGCTTGGACACTACCACGTTTGCTAAGATGTTCTTTCCACATCTAATCATGATATGATTAGTAGCCCCACCTCAGCTGTGATACTAGTTAGACCAAGAGTGTGAATTAAAAATCATTTTACCATTTCCTGTTACCCTCTCTCTTAATTCAGGGAGTTTTAACCTAAAGTCTATGGGTTTGTTTCAAGGCATCTGTGATCTCCTTAAACTTGGATACACATTTTTGCAAGCTCATACCTACATGCACCTTTTTCCGAAGGGTGAAAGTCTTTAACTTTCATAAGATTTCTGAAAACAAAAACAAAAACAATCCATAACCCAGAGCAGATGGAAAAGCATTCTTCTGTATGAAGCAAATCCATTCTTCCCTCTTTCCACAAACGGGCTCCAGGAACTGTGCTAGGTGCAGGAAATACAAAGATTTGACGAAGATGAATATGAGAAGTCAACTCTCATCCTGATGTGGGGGATGACCTTTAAACAAATATATGCATTGTGACGGATGCTATGCTAGAGTTTTGTTCAGGTACTAGAAATCAGTGATCTTTTGCTTTATTAGTAGGCTGATAGAGGAAAAGGAAAAGGATGCCATCTAACACACATCACTTTCTTCTCTGCCCGCTATCCCCCACACCTGATTTCTCTTCACTCCAACCACAATTTCCTACAGTGGTTAAGACAGACTAGACAGTTGCAGGGCAAAGTCCTGACATAGAAATGTTTACATTGTGAGGCATCACAGCTATTACGTGTTGATACAAATATTCCAAGAAATACCTGGGCTTCATTGGACTTTGTCAGTGGATTGTCAAAGAAACACGGAGTATCTTTTTTCGGCTTTGCTGAGGATTAGGGCTAAATGCTTAGGTTAAGGATGTAATGATAAAATAGCTGAATTGGTCATCCACAACTAAGCCCAGAATTGAAGGGCTAGGTTGAAGTTACTAGATAAACGAGACCGGCTTTAGAAATAATGTATTCCACCTGAGAAGCATTTGTTTCAGCTGAATGAGGAAACGTAGACTCCTCCAACATGGGAAGAGGCATGCAAGGGATCTGCCCACAGCTGTTAGAATCTAATTATAAAATATGAGGCTTAAAGACAATTATTCATTTATTTATTCATTCAGTTTCTCGACCCACAAAAATCCTGTTTATTCTTCAAAGTCCAGCTCAGATATTACATCTGTGAATTCATCCTGAACCCTTCCAAGTAATATTAATTATTCTCTGGGTTCCCATAGCATTTCATCCAAAATGTTGGTAGGGTGATCATGACAGTGACTTACACACAGTTCATGGGTCTCTCTCTAATGTGTTGTGAACACTTGGTTGAACAGTATCTGAGAAGGTTAAACAAATCCTTGCCTTAAATAACTTGTAATTGATTTTGAGCACATGACTTTAGTACCCACACAGAATGAAACAAACTCTCTAGTATGCCATTCGTTGATATTGTACTAGGAATTTGACATTCAGTATAGAGATTAATAGAAGGAAAGAAGAAACTGGAAAGGTAAGAAAAGGTTAGAGGTGAAAGGCCACAAACAAGGATTTTGTTCTTTATTCCATAAGCACTGGGGAGCTCTTGAAAGTTTTGAAGGAGGGAGATAACCTGACCAGAGCTGTATTTTAAGAATGTAACAGAGGGAACAGTGTAGAGAGAAAGTTGGTAGCTGAGAGCCTAGAAAGAGAGCCCAGCAAAGACCAATGAGCCCTGAAGGGTAAAGGCTAAAAAGATGGAAAGGAGTCGTATATGCAAGACATTATGGAAATAGAATCAGAAGAACTCAGAAATTGCTTGAATGTTGAGAGTAAGAAAGAAAAGTATGAGAATATTCAAGAAAAGGAGATGGTGAGAGAGAAGTTTAAAACATCCACTAACAGGTTCTTCATTGTTGGAGTCCAACAGTTTAAGATGCCAAAAAACTATTTAACAGAGAGAAGCAAACACCACTTAAACATGAATCACCCAAGAGACTTTATACTTTGTTACATGGAGTGGCAAAAACTCTAACCAGAAAAGAAGTTATCCTAGATTTACCTCTTACCTGTAGGAAATCCAAGTAAACATAAATTGCTGAAACTCAGTGAAAGAGTAAATTGATTAGAAACAAATCTACATGAGCATGTGTTCCGGGTGTTCACTCCAAATACACTTGAGCATTAACACATAAGCCTCTAAATGCTTATTTTCATAGTAACTAAATATGGAAGAATTTTAAGAATCCTAAAGGCCAACAACGCTTCCAAAAAAGAAAAAAAGACTTGCAGAGATAAAAAGCAGCCATAATGTCTTTAAAGAGGATCAGTTTGCAAAACTTCCATTCATGGAAGTCTTGGGTAATAATGGACCTAGCAAGGTTTACTCTGTAAGGCCTGGACTGAGGACCAAAGCACTTAAAAACCAGGCACAAAGTGACTGAGGGAACTCGGAACTCATCCCTGACCACTTGAACTGGAATCACAAGGAACAATGAGCTGGTCTGCCCTTTGTACTTATTATTATTGTTGTTTTATTTAGTTAAGCATTTCTACACCTAGTTTGGGGCTCGAACTCACCACCCTGAGATCAAGAGCCTCATGCTCTACTGGCTGAGCAAGCCAGGCACCCTTGCCTTTGTGGTTATTAAATAAATACCTTTTTGGGGGTGCAAGTTGTTCCAATAGGCTTCCCTCCAGAAATAAAGAGGAAAATGCAACCTGTATCACTGCTCATGAGCGGGTCAACCCCAAACCCCCAATCCAACTTGGTCATCAGTGCTGGGGACCATCTTTTTTTAAATTATTTTTTTTATGTTTATCTTTATTTTTGAGACAGAAAGAGACAGAGCATGAGCAGGGGAGAGGCAGAAAGGGAGACACAGAATCCAAAGCAGGCTCCAGGCTCTGAGCTGTCAGCACAGAGCCCAATGCGGGGCTCGAACTTGTCAACTGCAAGATCACGACCTGAGCTGAAGTTGGATGCTCAACCAACTGAGCCACCCAGGTACCCCAATTTTTTTAATGTTTATTTGTTTTTGAGAGAGAGAGGGAGTGAGCGAGCAAATGGAGAAGGGACAGAGAGAGAGGGAGACCCAGAATCCGAAGCAGGCTCGAGGCTCTGGGCTGTCAGCACAGAGCCCGACGTGGGGCTTGAACTCACAAACTGTGAAATCATGACCGGAGCCGAAGTCGGTTGCCTAACCGACTGAGCCACCCGGTGCCCCTAGGGGCCATCTTTAAATATGGTGCCCAGTGAATTCTAATTTCTTCTGGATAGACTCTACAGTATTCACATACTGTGGTGATCAAAAGCTACCAAAGGAGCATATAATCATTTATATGATCCAAAGAAATATCTGATAGATATGTATTTCTTATGGGTGGTGCACATACCTATTTATGTTAAATGAGAGGCTACTTGATGAAGTAGGAAGTGAAGTCACTTGGAAACAGGAGCCCTAAATTCTAGTTCTAGGCACTGAGGCATCTCGGATGTCCATTTTTGGAATGCCCAGCAGGTGGTCACACTTCTCCCCGAGTACTGTGACTTTCTTACAGGGAACAGTTCTTGCTTTTCCTCTGGAATTAACCCTGGGTGGGGTAAGGCAGGAGCTGTTGGCTTCCCCTTGCCACAAAGAGATTAAGAGCCTGTTTGGAGTGGAGAGAGCAGCCACAAGATGGAAAGAGAGAAAACCCAGACCAGAAACTGAAATACTACTACTACTAAGTTTCTGGAAGAGGCCACACCTGACTTCAATGATCTGAAATGAAAAATTCTTTTGCTTACTTAACAGGTTTGGGATTGGGTTTTCTGTCCCTTCAAAGTAAGAAAATCTTAACTTGATACAACCTGCCCAGGCTTATGGAACTTTCTCGGACCTCTGTCTCCTCTCTCTGTGAAATAAGTGGGTGAGATTATTTACCAGGCAGGCATTGTGTTTGGCCGCTAACAACAAACACCAGGGGCTTAGAGGTTTAATTTTTCTCATACAAAAAGCCTGGATTAGACAATCCAGGCTAATCTCACAGTACCACATGCAATCAGGCACACAAACTTTCAAGGTGGCCCTTGTTCTCATGCTTACAAGATGTCACCTCCGAGGGGCGCCCGGCTGTCTCAGTCCGGGAAGCATCCGACTTCAGCTCAGGTCATGGTCTCCCGGTCTGTGAGTTGGAGCCCCGCAAGGGGCTCTGTGCTGACAGCTTGGAGCCTGGAACCTGCTCCGGATTCTGTGTCTCCCTCTGCCTCTACCCCTACCCCTCTTGCTCTCTGTCTCTGTCTCTGTCTCTGTCTCTCTCTCTCTCCCCCCCCCCCCCCTCTCTCTCTCTTTCTCTCTCTCTCAACAAAAATAAAATAAAATAAAAAAACCAAGATGTCACCTCCAAGCATCCTGTCTGCATTCTAGGTGAGAGGAAGAAAACAGAGTAAAGGACTAAAAGGTCAATTTTGGCCCCTGGAAGACCCACATAATGGCTTCTATTTACGTCGCATTGGCTAGGACTACATCACATGGTCACCCCATCTGAAAGGCTAGGAAGTGTGCGGGTTTTTTTAGTTTAGAAGAGTACATTGATGCTCTGAACACAATTGGAGGTCAGTTGGCAAGGAAGAAGAGGAGAACAGATGTTGGGGAGACAACTACAGTATTCGCTACAGACTACATAATAGCAAAAGGTAACCTCATTCTCTGAAATTCTGTAATTCTAATTTCCTTTCTATTTTGTTTTACCTAATCCTTTCTTAATGGAAAAGAGCTAAATATTTTCTGGAAAAGAATCACATTTTTAAAATCTCAAATTTTGAAGAAGTAGAGAGAGGTACATCTCATAAATGAAATGACAATAGGTACATAGGAAATATCAGGTTATGTCAAAAGCTCTTCACGTTTATCTCATCCCTGAAACTTTCTTAAACTTTTATTTTTAACTTTTTAATAAAAGTTTATTGATTTGTTTTGAGAGAGGGAGAGAGAGGGAGGGCAGAGAGAGAAGGAAAGAGAGAACCCAAGCAGGCTTTGCACTGCCAGAACAAAGCGAGAGGCAGGGTTTAAACCCACAAATCATGAGATCATGACCTGAGGGGAAACCAAGAGTCAGGCACTTAACCGACTGAGCCACGCAAGCGCCCCAGGAAACGTTCTTACATTTTGAAATTCCATCTTCAGAAACCTCTTCTCACTGATCCCAACTATTCTTACCCTTTTTTTAATTGAACAAAGTCACCTATTTTTCCTTCTCATTTCCAGGACTTCTCACATGATTTCATAACCTCATCTTTTATTGCTCCCAACTAAATTGTAAACTAGTAAAGAGCAGAGCCCAACACTTAGCACAATGCTGGATTTGTAGTGAACAATCAAGAATGGTTGAGCAATGAATGAATGAATAAATGAATGAATAATTGAAATCTGAATTTCTGTTTCTTTTTTCCTCTTCACAACTCTGTCCTCCGTGCAAGCTTGCTAACTGACTGCATCTCAGAGTCATTACCAAGGCAATTTGTATCCTAGGAAGCCAGCTTTAGAAAGAAAGCCTTTTATTTTCTACCTTTAAATCCTCTCCACCCCTGTATATTCAACTCACCACAGGAGTCAGTACCTGACCACCTCCCTTCACCTGTTTCACGTAGGCGCCTTCCCATTTTCACTGATTTTTAATCAGTTAAGGTCTTACCTTCAGGAAATTCTTATGTTTAAATTAAATTCTATGCAAGTCATTTCCTCTTCCTTTGCTAAGTTGCCAGAACACAGCAAGGGACGTGTTTATCAATGTTTACAAAGGCCCGAGTGGGTTTTCTTTTTTACTGAAAAATAATTTATGTGGGGGTTTTATATTGCAAAAGCAATATGTGTTCATTGTAAAAACTAAAAATAATAGCTGAAAATATAAAAAAAACAAGATAATAAATAGGAATGATTCAAAAACTCGGGGTACCTGGCTGGCCGAGTCAGAAGAACATGTGACTTGATTTTGGGGTTCTGAGTTTGAGCCCCATGTTCAGTGTAGAGATTACTTAAATAAATAAACTTAATAAAAAAAAGAATTATTCAAAAACCCATAAACCACCACATAGAGAAGATCATTTAGCATAGATCTTTCTGGAATTTTTAAAATGTATATTTACATATACAAAAATTGGCTACACTATGTTTACTGTTATCCTGTATTCCTGATGTAACTGTGAACATCAATACGCATCAGTGAATATTCTTAATAATATGTGATGGCAGAGGAGTATTCCATTATAGAATATATCTTATTGGTCAGTCCCCTACTTTGTCATTTATTTCCTTTTTTGAAAACCTTTGTAAATATGTAAATACCACTGAGATGAACATCCTTGTAGCTAATCTGTGCTTATAGTCTTTTCTTAATTATTTCCTTTGGATATACCCCTTAGTAAGTTTTACTCTGATGAGGAAGAAGGAGAAAATGGCAGATGTAATGTAAGAGAGTGAAGCAAGGCCATAGTGGCTCTATTTAGCCTTGTTTGGGGACCTAAAATGTGTTTGGTTTGCAGGGTCTAGGGCTTACTTAGCATAGGACAATGATTTTAAAATATATTCCTATGGCCCCATTCCTATGGCCCCTATGGAATCTGAGCTGTCTGCAGAACACAGCAGATATGCTGGTAGGGAAACTTGAAATCACAAAACATACAACTTCATGCTGCATCAGATACCATCCTATTCCAGCATCTAGTACAGACAAGCATGAGGTACCGACTTAAGAAAAACACATTAGAGAAAACTTTATTTGAGAAAATTTGGCCCATTAATTATTTTTCTATCTAAACTGGTGAAAGGCTGGCATTATCTGATTTGGTGGAGCCCAAAAAGCATTAGTGCAAGTGAAAAAAGCAGAATATTTTGTTCTAAATTTCCACTCTACCACTTATTAAATGCATAAATCTCTTAATCATCCTGAAACTTCAGTCTCCTCCTTGGCAAAACGGCTTTATAACAGAGCCCGTGTCATTCACAGAGGCATCATAGGAAGACAATGAGCTAAATTGTAAGAAATTGCTTTGTAAAGTGTAATACTGTAACTAACATAAATGTTACTGGTAATTGTTATTGTCATTGATGGAGTGTTGAAAAATTCAGGCTTTACAAGAACTGAGTTTTTCACAAAGATCAGACAGCAGGGGCACCTGGGTGGCACAGTTGGTTAAGCAACCAACTTCGGCTCAGGTCATGATCTCATGGTTGGTGAGTTCGAGCCCCGTCTCGGGCTCTGTGCTGACAGCTCAAATTTCGTGTCTCCCCCTCTCTCTACCCCTCCCCTGCTCATGCTCTGTGTCTCTCTGTCTCTCAACAATGAATAATGTCTAGGGGCGCCTGGGTGGCTCAGTCGGTTGGGTGTCCGACTTCAGCTCAGGTCATGATCTCGCGGTCCGTGAGTTCAAGCCCCGTATCGGGCTCTGGGCTGACAGCTCAGAGCCTGGAGCATGTTTTGGATTCTGTGTCTCCCTCTTTCTCTGCCCCTCCCCTGCTCGTGCTCTGTCTCTCTCTGTCTCAAAAATAAATAAATGTTAAAAAAAAAATTAAAAAAAAATAATGTTTAAAAAAATATCATACAGCATAAATGCAATCCTAAATATAAGAATGTAATGTGATGACAGCATTCAATCAAACCAATCATCAAATAATTATCTTATAGAAATAAATACTAAAATCAACCTTCAAAAGGTGAGATAAAAGAACTAAAGGCCTAACACTTCTTTTATTTTATGACTCAAGAGGGAAGGGATATATATTCTATGCACTTTCATTCTTGTTGGTCAGGAGTTTATTCTTACATGGAGACATAAAGGACCTAAACTTTAAAATAAGTAATTATTATGGGGGGGGGGGGGGGCGGGAGGACGCCAGGGTGGCTCAGTTGGTTGGGCATCTGACTTGATTTCAGCTCAAGTCATGATCTGTGGTTTGTGGGATCAAGCCCTGCATCGGGCTCTGAGCTGATAGTGAGAAATCTGCTTGGAATTTCTTTCTCCCTCTCTCTTTCTGCCCCTCCCACCTGCTTACATGCATGTGCACTCTCTCTCTCTCTCAAAATAAATAAACTTTATTCTTTTAATTTTTTTTAATGTTTATTTGTTTTTTGAGATAGAGACAGAGCATGAGTGCAGGAGGCACAGAGAGGGAGGGAGACACAGAATCTGAGGCAGGGCTCCAGGCTGTGAGCTGATGCTTAACTGACCAAGCCACCCAGGTGACTCAGGTCATGATCCCCTCTCTGCTGTCAGCACAGAGCCCTCTACGGATCCTCTGTCCCCCTGTCTCTCTGCGCCTCCCTTGCTCGTTCTCTCTCTCTCAAATAAAAAAACTTAAAATAAATAAATAAATAAACAAATAAATAAATAAATAAAATTTTAAAATGCAAAAAGCATCTCTATAGTATGATCGTAAGTGCAAAAACAGGAGTATATGGGGGCACCTGGGTGGCTCAGTTGGTTAAGTGGCCAACTTCGGCTCAGGTCATGATCTCACCGTTTGTGGGTTCGAGCCCCACATCGGGCTCTGTGCTGACAGCTCAGAGCCTGGAGCCTGCTTCGGATTCTGTCTCCATCTCTCTGTCCCTCTCCTGCTCTCTCTCTGTCTGTCTCTCTCTCTTAAACATAAAATAAAACATAAAGGAAAGAAAGAAAGAAAGAGAGAAAGAGAGAAAGAAAGCAAGCAACAATAAGAATACTCACACTTAGAAGGCAACTTTATAGATTTTCTTTTAAAAAATTTCTCGGGGTGCCTGGGTGGCTCAGTCATTAAGCATCTGACTTTGGCTCAGGTCATGATCTCACGGTTTGTGAGTTTGGGCCCCACATCAGTCTCTGTGCGGACAGCTTGGAGCGTGGAGCCTGCTTTAGATTCTGTGTCTCCTTTTCTCTCTGCCCCTCCCCAACTTGTGCTCTGTCTCTCTATGTCTCTCAAAAAGTAAATAAGTAAAAAAAAAAATTAAGAAAAATAAAATAAAAATAAAAAATTTCTTTATTCATAATACATCACTTCAAATGAATGTTTTTAAGTTTATTTATTTTTGAGGAGGGGGAAGGGCAGAGAGAGAGAGGGAGAGAGAGAATCCCAAGTAGGCTCTGCACCATCAGCATGGAGCCTGATGTGGGGCTCAAACCCACAAAGTGTGAGATCATGACCTGAGCTGAAACCAAGATTTGGATGCCTAATGAGCTGAGCCACCCAGGCACTCCTAAATAAATGTTTTAATGTATAAAGAATAAATAGGCTTCCTTCTTTGCTGTATTTTTTTCTTTTTACTTCTTTAGAATTTTTAATGCCATGGACAAATCAACTTAAAGAAATTCATCCCAAGTTGAGAGTATTTAGGGTTTTATGTCCCTGAATCAGTTTATTCTCATCCAGCTTTCAAAATATTTATAAATAGGCAGAAGACATATCATTCTAATCTATGTTCTAGAAGAATAAAATTAATCTTACTGTCCCGGTTAGAAACAAACCACAAGATAAATAAATGTTATAGGTGAGGTGGAAAGAACCTTGTAAAGGAGACAAAATTATGGTCATCTCAATCAACACAAAGTATTGTGCCATGTGCATTACTCGGTCATGTTTAAAATAAAAAAGAAAAAAGAAAATCTAAGCAAACTAGGAGTCAAAGGGAATTTCTTTAACCTAATGAAGGTTTCATTAAGATAAAGTTAGATGCAAATGATGAAATAAAAACAAAAATAGCGGCTCAAGAACCTGTTTCTTACTCAAGTCAACATGGGCATTCCCTGGGTAGCACAGCAGCTCCAATAGCCCCAAAACCCAAAGCTCCTTCTACTGTGATTTCCTGTCATCTTTCCATGTTGTGTTTCAAGATGGCTGTTCTACCGCTTCTATCTAGAATGTATATCATCAACAGAGAGGAATAGTAAAAGGAAAGGGAAGAGCATTCCCCTTCCCTTTAAGACATGGACCACCTCTAATTATGTCTTACTGGCTGAAGTTTAAAGATAACCACATCTACTAAATGCAAGGAATGCTGAGAAATGTAGTATGCATTTCGGGTAGCTATATGATTAGCTACAAATCTAAGGTTCTGTGACTGTAAGAAAAATAGAACAGTTCATGGGAGGCAGTTGTCTACCAGAGAATAACAGCAAATCTACAGCAAACCTCATAAAGGTGAAAAAAATAGAAGCATTTCATTACCGTAAGAAACAAGACAAGGATACTTTCCTCTCAATGCTGCTATGAAACATTGTCCTAGAGATCCCAGCCAATGCAGTTAGAAAAAATAAGAGGACTAAGAATTGGAAAAATAAGAGAGAAGAATCTTTGTTACTTGCAGTTGAAATGGTTGGACATAAGAAGTCCAAGAAAAACATTAAAATAGTTCAGCAACTCACTGGTAAAGACCACATCCAAAAATCAACAGTGTTGTTAATGATAAAAAATACAATTACAAGAGCAGCAAAAACTATGAGACATCCGTGAATAAATAGAAAAAAGATGGGCAAGACTATTAAGGAGAAATCTATAAAACATTAGTGAGGGATAGAAAAGGACACTTAAGTAAATGGAAACTATCCTATGTTTGTGGATCAAAGGACTCAGTATCAGTCTATAACTGGTCTATACATTCATTAATCTATGTCAGTTAATCTATAAATTCACTGTTATACCAATCAAAATTCCAAGAGAACATTTTATTGGTCTTTATAAACTGATCCTAACTTTCATACGAAAGAACAAATAGTCCCAAAACAGCCAAGATAATTTTAAGGAAAAAATAAGAAGGACCTATGAGACCTGACCTGATCTACCAGATCAGTTAAGAAAAATGTGTCATAAAGTCTTATTTTTAAAAACAATTCAACTTTTGTTTAGAAATAGACAAATAGATTAAAGGAGCAGATATAACCCACAAACAGCTTAAAGACATATGGCATAAAACAGAAACTGCATTATAAATCAGTGGGAAAAATTGAAAAACATAATAAATAGTGCCAGAACAATTAGGTACTTACACAAAAAAGTAAAATAAATGAGTTCCTTACCTTATACCAGATCAAAATAAATCAGACTGGATTAAATTTTTAATGTTTTTTTAATGTTTGTTTATTTTTGAGAGAGAGAGAGGGAGACTGAGCATGAGTGGGGGAGGGGCAGAGAGAGAGAGGGGACAGAGAGGGAGACACAGAATCCGAAGCAGGCTCCAGGCTCTTAGCTGTCAGCACAGAGCCCAACACGGGGCTCGAACTCACAAACCGAGAGATCATGACCTGAGCCGAAGTCGGTCGCTTAACCAACTGAGCCAACCAGGCATCCCCCCCCCCCCAAAAAAAAAACCCAATTTTTAAAGTAGGCAAAGGTGAACAAGAAGTTCATCAAAGAGGGGCGCCTGGGTGGCTCAGTTGGTTAAACGTCCAACTTCAGTTCAGGTCATGATCTCACAGTTGGTGGGTTCGAGCCCCGTGTCGGGCTCGAGACAGCTCGAGCTGTCTGACAGCTCAGAGCCTGGAGCCTGTTCAGATTCTGTGTCTCCCTCTTTCTCTGCCCCTCCCCTGCTCATGCTCTGTCTTTCCCTCTCTTTCTCTCAAAAATAAATAAATATTAAAAACAACAGAAATTCATCAAAGAGAATTCTGGATGGTTAATAAACATGAGAAAATGCTCAACCTCACCAGTAACTGGAGTAATGAAAATTAAAACAAGGAGGTACCTTTATGAGTAGAACAAAATTTAATAGACCTTGTGTTTTGGAACAGTTTCAGATTTACAGAAAATTGGAGAAAATAATACAGAGTTTCCATATACCTCCTGCCCAGATTCGGTGAATATTAACGCCTTATGTTAATGTGGTACATTTGTTACAATTAATGTACGGATATTGACACATCATCATTATAAGTCCACAGTTTATCCAGATTTCCTCAGTTTACCTAATGTCCTTTTTGTATTCCAGGATTCCATTCAGGATACTACTTCACATTTAGTCACCATATATGCTCCTTAGGCTCCTCTTGGCTGTGACAGTTTCTGAGACTGTCCTTGGTTTTGATGACTCTGACAGTTTTGAGGACTACTGGACAGGTACATTGTATGGCACCCCTCTACTATATTTGATGTTTTTCTTGTACCTAGACTGGAGCAATGAGATTTGGGGAGGAAAATCATAGAGTTTAAGTGCCATTTTTATCACATCATGTCAAGGATACATACTATCAAGATAATTTATGACTGTTAATGATCTTGATCACCTGGCTGAAGAATAGAAAAATTTTAAGATCTTAAAATTCTAAGTGTAGGTGTGCCTGGGTGCCTCAGTAGGTAAAGCGTCCAACTTTGGCTCAGGTCATGACCTCGTAGTCCGTAGGTTCAAGCCCCCGTCGGGCTCTATACTGACAGATCGGAGGCTGGAGCCTGCATCAGATTCTGTGTCTCCTTCTCTCTCTGCCCCTCCCCCCATTCATGCTCTGTCTCTCAAAAATAGATACACTTTATTAAAAAAAATTCTAAGTGTAATAAGGACAAAAGGAAAGGAAACAAGAAGTTTCATACACTGCTGGTGCTTATGGAAGTATAAAGTGACAAAATAAAAACCTCTCACTTTGGGTAGAAATTTGGCAATATCTGGTGAAGTTGGAAATGTCTACACTCTTGGCCTGGCAATTCCATTTCCAGATTTGAGAACCTCTCACTCATGTATATAAGCATGCAATGACATGTTTATTGCAACATTATTTATGATACTGAAAAACTAGTAAGTTGGAATCATTGAAGACCTGGATCCACTGGTACCTGAAGCCTGACCAGCTACTTTGCAACCAAGAACGCTTCAGTGACATGACCAAATAACATTCTATGTTAAGTATGCTTGAGATGATTTTCTGTCACTTGTAGACTTACTGAGTTCTAACTGATACACCAAGATATTAATGTCACCTTCATCTAAGTCCACGCCCAGTTTGGTTTTTTTAAAAGCAAGAAGTCAACATCTATTAAGCAAAGCCTAAAAGCCTAGACTCTAGACCCTAGAGGATAATTAAACCGCAATGACCAACAGCTTTTAGGTTTATAATATGCAAACTATTCCAGGCAGTCTTGATCAAAGCACAAAAATCAATAAATGAAATAAACATAGTACTTGAAACTGAAGGAAGTAATTTCATAAAGTGATGCCTTGCAAAGTTTTATATTCATATAAATCAGCCCAAAATGAAGGGTTTTTTTCATCTCAAAATAGGAAATATTTCAAATATATAGGAAATAGATGCCATATATCCATCACCCAGATAACAAATTCAACATTTCCCTATATTTGTTCATATTTTTTTTTAATTTTTTTTTAACCTTTATTTATTTTTGAGACAGAGCGAGACAGAGCATGAATGGGGGAGGGGCAGAGAGAGAGGGAGACACAGAATCGGAAGCAGGCTCCGGGCTCTGAGCCATCAGCCCAGAGCCTGACGCGGGGCTCGAACTCATGGACCGTGAGATCGTGACCTGAGCTGAAGTTGGCTGCTTAACCGACTGAGCCACCCAGGCGCCCCTATTTGTTCATATTTTTTAGAAAAACTTAAGACATTACACATAACACTGAAGTCTCATTACCTGTCCTTTTTTTCCTTTCTCCCTCCCCATAGTAACCACCGTCTTAAAGTTGAAGCATATCATCCCATGTTGGTGTTTATACTGTTACTATATATATGTATAACATTGTTTGGATTTGCATTTTCCTATTATTAGCAAGTTTGAACACCTTTTCAGATATTTATTGACCATTCAAGTTCCTCTTCTGTTTATTTCCTTTGGCCACTTTTTTCATTTGGGTTGTTTATATCTTTTGTTAGTCTTTCATATATTCTGGTTACAGATCTGTTGTTGTTTACATGTGTTGCAAGTATCTCCTCCCTGTTAATGCTGGTCTTTGCCTTGGTTTATGGCATTAGTCATACAGAACTCCCAAGGACATTTGAAAGAAATGGTTATTTCTTTTTTTAATTTTTTTTAATTAAAAAATTAGCAACATGGATGGAACTGGAGAGTGTTGTGCTAAGTGAAATAGGTCATACAGAGAAAGACAGATACCGTATGTTTTCACTCTTATGTGGATCCTGAGAAACTCAACAGAAGACCATGGGGGAGGGGAAGGAAAAAAGAAAAAAAGAGAGGGAGGGAGCCAAACCATAAGAGACTCTTAAAAACTGAGGATAAACTAAGGGTTGATGGGGGTGGGAGGGAGGGGAAAGTGGGTGATGGGCATTGAGGAGGGCACCTGTTGGGATGAGTACTGAGTGTTGTATGGAAACCAATGTGACAATAAATTTTTTTAATGTTTGTAAATTTTTGAGAGAGAGAGGGGGAGAGTAGAAGGGGCAGAGAGAGAGAGAGAGAGAGAGAGAGAGAGACAGAATCTGAAGCAGGCTCCAGGCTCTAAGCTGTCAGCTCAGAGCCCGATGCGGGGCTCAAGCTCAAGAGCGCCCCTTTAATTTTTTTTAATGTTTATTTATTTTTGAGAGGTGGAGGGGAGGGCAGAGAGAAAGGTAGAGAATCTGAAGCAGGCTCCACGCTGTCAGTGCAGAACCTGATGAAGGGCTCAAACTCACGAACCTTGAGATCATGACCTGAGTTGAAATCAAGAGTTGGTTGCTTAACTGACTGTGCCACTCAGGCGCCCTAAAAAACAGTTATACTGAGTTATGGTGAGAATATGGGTGAGTTGTTGTTGTTATTCTCTGTACTTTTCTGTATTTTAAAAACTTCTCAAGCTATAAAAGAATTTCTAAAGAAAAATGGGAAGAAAAAGGAATAAAGATCATCTTTTTATTCTTCCTTCTGCTTTTCTATAATTTCCAAAGTTTTTGTAATAAGCAAATCTATAATGGGAGGGAAACCACCAAATCATTTTTTTTCTAAAGTTTTGTTTTCAGCAAACTTTATCCTAATATTGGGAGTAGTCAGTGTCAGTTTAGAGTCAACACTATCTACCTCATGCATTTTTATATATATTCTTATTACTATATGCCCTAGTATATTAATAGTATTTGTAACTTAATAGGTGATGGAAAAGCCCATATTATCCGAAAAATATCCCCCACTCAGATAAGTGGTTTAAATCCCTCTCATGAGCTTGGAATCATGCAGACATGAGTCATGGACAAGATGTCAGTGGTATTGTTTCTTTAATTTCGAAGGAACAGAATTTATATGTGCCTGTGTGTGTGTGTGTGTGTGTGTGTGTGTGTGTATTCTGATATCCTGAATTGTGGTTACTGCTCAGAGACAATGGACACATTCAAAATTGGTAGAAATGAGGTATTTGCTAAGATTAGATTGAGTTCCTCTTACAATGTTTTATCATTCATTGCACTGATATTAAGTTGGGTAACAGCAGGTGTGAGTGGGTAAAATGACTCTAAATCACAACCACGTGGGGGAAGTTAGAAAAACTGTGCATAGCATGGAAACCTTTTTACTTTAGTAGCTATCTGAGCAAGCAAACTTGAGCTTCCAAATCTAGTGACAGATTTATATTAATGTAATTGAATAATTGGAGTTTTCCACTGTCAGAAACCTTTATCCACTCCATTACTTAGAGGATTAAAAGAACATTTGATCTGGTGTTTTATGGAGTTTTCTCTTCCCAGGGACCCAGAGAGGGAACAACTGGGAACATATGACCCTGGATATTATCTGTTTCCGCTGCATCTGACTAAACACAGTATATACTAGATCACTGCCAAAAGTTTCAAGTCTGCTTCTCACCTCTATTGGCTCAGAATGATTGGGTTTCAGAACTGGGGGAGAAAAATCTTAGAAATCACTGAATCCCTCTTATTTTACAGGTGAAAAATTGGGGCATAATTTTGGCAGGAAGTAATAAAATTATACTTATGCATATACTATGACCCAGCAATTCCACTGCGGAGAGCTACCAAGGAGAGGCCTGAGGAGACATTCAAAGATGTTTGTTGCAGCATTGTTTGTAACAGAAAAAAAATTAGTAGGAAAATGGCTAATAAAACATAAAATAGTCATACCAAAAAGCACTATGCAGTAGATAAAAGGAATGAGCTAGATCTAAGTGGACAGAGGTGAAAAAACAGAGTGACAAGTTGCAGAAACCTGTGAAAAATATATTTATATAAAAACCCATGTAGCAATACTATTTTCAGGTGGGTATAAAATGAATGATACGTGATATGATACTGAATACAAAAATCTTATAGAACATGTAGAATTATGCTGTCCAATACAGTAGCTGCTAGGTACCTTGTGGCTATTGAAATTCAAAGTAAGTAAAATAGCACTAGCCACATTGCAAGGGTTCAGTAGCCACATTTGGCTAGGAGCTACTGTATTGGACTGCATAGATATGTACAATTTCCATAATTGCATAAGTTCTACTGGACAATGCTTGTCTAAAACAAATATATGCCAAATTCATAAGATCACGTAGCTAGGTAGTAGTAAAACCAAAACAGATGTCAGAAGACCACTACTTGAGTGTTCTTGGCATGAGGGTTCATTTGGGTCATTTGGGAATGGGTGAATGGATGGATAGATGGATGGATGGATGGATGGATTCATTCATTCATTCATTCATTCATAATAATGTAATTACTACATATTAAGCCCTGGGTTCAGCCCTTGGGAAACAAAATTCAATTGGATGCCACCCCAGTCCCAGAGGACAGACTAGACAAGTGTCAGTCATCAACTATTCGCTGAATACCTTTTCTCTGGCCAACCCTGTGTGAGGCCTAGGGTCAGTGGTGAACCAAACAAAGTACCGGTCCTCATGGAATTCATAATCCACAGCAGGCTTCTCAACACTGTGGACATTTTGATGGGTAATTCTTCGTTGTGGGAGCTGTTCTGCATACCATAGGATGTTTAATAGCCTCCCTGGCCTCTACTTACTAAATACCAGCAGAATCCACCCTCTATTTTGGTAACCAAAAATGTCTTCAGATATTGCCAAATGTCCCCTGGGGGACAACATTGCCACCATGAGAACCACAGGGAAAGAGAGACATTAATCAAATCATAACAAGTTAGGTAAATGATAATAAATGTGCTGACTGCTGTGCTGGGGACATGCAGGACGCTTTGAAAGTATTTTCCAGGGCCCTACGACCCAGGAATTGCACTACTAGGTATTTATCCAAGGGATACAGGTGTGCTGTTTCAAAGGGACACCTGCACTCCAGTGTTTATAGCAGCACTATCGACAATAGCCAAAGTATGGAAAGAGCCCAAATGTCCACTGATGGATGAATGAATAAAGAAGATGTGGTACATATATACAGTGGAGTATTACTCAGCAATCCAAAAGAATCAAATCTTGCCATTTGCAACTATGTGGATAGGACTGGAGGGTATGCTAAGTGAAATTAGTCAGAGAAAGACAAAAATCATATGACTTCACTCAAATGAGGACTTTAAGACATAGAACAGATGGACATAAGGGAAGGGAAGCAAAAATAATATAAAAACAGGGAGGGAGACAAAACAGAAGAGACTCATAAATATGGAGAACAAACAGAGGGTTGCTGGAGGGGTTGTGTGAGGGAGGATGGGGTGAATGGATAAGGGGCATTAAGGAATCTACCCCTGAAATCATTGTTGCACTATATGCTAAGTAACTTGGATGTAAATTAAAAAAATAAGATAAAAAATAAAAAGAGAGGAAAAATAAAGAAAAGAAAAGAAAGTATTTACCAGGAGCCTGACCTAATCTTTAAGGGGTAGATAAGGATGTTTCCCTAAGGATGTGACAACATTGCCTGCTCTGTTAGCCAAACATGGACAGAACTTGCCTGCCATGGACACAGTTCTGAATGAATAAATCCATGCCAATTGCCAGGGGCAAAGGAAGTAAGATGTTCAAGGGCAGAGATGTCAGGTTTCTCTAGGAGAGGTAAGGTAAGCTGGGTTTTGATGCATAATTATCCACGTCAGCGCCTACTGTCTAAAGCTCACTCAACTGGCAAGCTTGGGCAGGTTGCCATGAACTTAAGACTAAACCAGCTGGTAAAAAAAATGGAGACCAGTTGCAGGTCCTGTCTTCTTCATCAGAGATCAGAAAGTCGTAAGTAATAAAGCAAAATGAGAATCAGGATTTATATTTCTGATTTGTCCAACAATTTGGACAAAACCTCCCCCTGTTCTACTCCATTACACTAAAAATAATCCTAGTAGAGAGAAACGGAAGATACTTGTTAGATCACCAAATACCTCCCTCCCCAGTGGCCATGGTAGTTGGGATCCCCGTTGGAAGATGTAATCAGGTCTTTAACCGTTCCTTTCCTTAATGAGGCCAAAAGGGACTCCTTGGAGCTAAGACATCTATTTTAATATTTTGAGAGTTGTGTTTACTTTAACTTCTTCATTTTTTTTCTCATCTAGAAAACAGTGGGCCTGTACTGTGAGAGAGGGAGCTTAGTAATCACTTACCCTCCCCATTTATTTTATAGATGAGGAAACTAAGGCCCAGAGTGGGGAAGCATCAGGCTCAAAGTTGCACAGCTATTTATGGCAGTCATTCCCAAATCTCTTAATCTCCTCTCTCCCTTATATTCAGGAACAACGAAAGAATATATAATACAATACAATACAATATAATATAATATAATATAACATAATATTATAATATATAAAGTATAAAATACATAATATGTATAGTCTTTTGTTATTTTCAAATATAGGAGAATATATGTATTTATTATATAAATATATGTAAGTTTAAAAGTGATATAACTAAATGCAAAGTGGGTACAGGATCCCAGAACAGAAAAAGGATATTAATGGAAAAATAAATGAAGTCTGAAGAAAGTCCAAAGTTTAATGACAGTAATGTAATGTACCAATATAGGTTTCTTAGTTCTGACAAATGTTCCATGGTTATGCAAAATGTTAACAAGAGGGGAAACTGGGAGTATAAGTACTCTCTGTACTATTTTTGTATGTCTTCTGTAAATCTTAAATAATTCCCAAATAATACTATTATTTATAAAGTAAAAAAGTATTTAACAGGAGCACCTGGCTGGCTCAGTCGGTAGAGCATGCAACTCTTGATCTTGGTGTCACGAGTTCAAGCCCCACATTGAGTGTAGAGCTTACTTAAAAAAATTAATTAAAAAAATAAAATAAAATTATCTTAAAAAAAAAAAAGTAGGGGCACCTGGCTGGCTCAGTCAGTGGAGCATGTAACTCTTGATCTTGGGGTTGTAAGTTCAAGCCCTGTACTGGGTGTAGAGATTACTTAAAAATAAAATCTTTAAAAAATAATAATGAAATTGGGGCACCTGGGTGGCTTAGTCAGTCAAGCATCTGACTTCGGCTGGGGTCATGATCTTGGGGTCCTGGGGTTTGAGCCCCGTGTCACGTTCTGTGTGGATAGCTCGGAGCCTGGAGCCTACTTCAGATGTTGTGTCTCCTCTCTCTCTGCCCCTCCCCCGCTCACACTGTGTCTCTCTGTCTCTCAAAAATGAATAAACATTAAAAAAAATTAAAAAATAAATGATTTTAAAATAAAAAAGTAAAGATAAATGTAATAAAATAATAAACAAGTTCAAACAAAACAGAAGTGTTTAAAGAAACAACAACAAAAAAGGAGACTTGTAATTCTTCCCCTAAATTCTAACCACGTTTCATAGCTCAGTGTGCCTTTCCAGGCATTTTCTTTTATGTTTATCCAAACACACAAATAGTTTTTAAATATTCTATTGCATTTAACCTTTCAAATAATCGTAGGAAATTGGCATTATAATCAAATGAGAAAAGGAGGCTCAGGGCAGGTAAATAATTGGCTCAGGGTCACTGGTAGATGTCTGGGACTAGATTTAAAGCTGACTCTACCTAACTCCGAACTCCATGCCGTTCCCAGAATCCACAAGGCTGTGCCCTGCACGAGAGCTTTCAGCTCAGGAGGTGAGTCAGGGCCTACTCTCGTGTTTCCTACTCTTGTGACTCTTGTCACTCACTCCGGCAAGGGCTGTATCTGCTTGGAGGGTGGGGACCCCTTTACTTGGTACTAAGGCTCCACATGGACCAGCACCAGCTCTCTTCTCTCCCTCTCTCCTATGCCGACAGGATGGTGATGCTGGTCACGGCCATGATCGTCATAGAATATGGCGAGTGTGATTTGGGATGTGTTTTGCATTGCCCGTGGTGAAGGACAGAAGAGGGGTGTATTCTGAAATATAAGGAAACACACGGGCACGACACTTCATAATATGTTATAGCAAGCTTGTCGCCTGCAGATGATGATGGCACATATTTGGGTCCTCTGATGTTAACCAATAGCAGAGGATTTAAAACACAAAATAAGTTCAGCTCTCATCCCCAAAGCAATGTGCTTCACTTGCCGGGAATGGAATTTTCACACATTTAAGGTCAAAGTGAAATTTCTGGGAGGGATCTCAGTGAATCATAAAGCCAGTCACCACGTGCAGGGGCTCTGAATAGGAGGAAATTGGAACAACAATATGCTGAGTTTTTCAACATTAGTCTGTGAGCAGTTCAGGATTCTGGCCCCGTGTGACCTTCCCAACAGAAAAATCACCTTTGGTTATATTAGCAAAGCTGCATTTTGCATTTTTTTAAATGTTTATTTATTTTTGAGAGAGGCAGAGTGCAAGCAGGGGAGGGGCAGAGAGAGAGAGGGAGACACAGAATCCAAAACAGGCTCCAAGCTGTCAGCACAGAGCCTGACGCGGGGCTGGAACTCACAAACCACGAGATCATGACCTGAGCTGAAGTCGGACACTTAACCGACTGAGCCACCCAAGCACCCCAGCAAGGCTGCATTCTGAATAATTCACTGGCGAAACAAAGAGGGTTGCCCCTTAGAAAGAAGGAAACCTCACTGGGTATTAGCCTCACTCTGCGCGAGCCCCATGTTAGCACTTTCACATGCTCACTTAATCCTCACACCTCTCTGTGAGGGAGGTTCTAGCATCATCCCTGTTTCACAGGTGAAGACACTGAGGCCCACAGAGAGGTGACTAACCTAAATGTCACACAACTACTAAGCAGCTGACAAAAGATTCTAATCCAGAAGTGTTTGACTCTGAAACAGATGTTTTTAAAAATGTTTCAGAGTGACTTTGCAAACAAACTATATATATTTTAATCTCTTAAACTCAAAAAAAAAAAAAATACCACTTCTACAGCATATGCTATCCCCACACTGTGGTTTATATTCTGAGACCAGATGGTAAAATAAAAACCAACAGTCCTTTCCAGCACTCACTCAAATTCTGGTCATACTTTTCTATACTCAGGGAAGATCTAAATACATTTGACGTAGTACCCGAGGAACAGATTCCACATTTCAAGCTTGGTTTAATGTGTTTACATTGGACCTGACGTTCTCTGAGATCTGCCCCATGCTCTCTTTAGTAAATAGCTGTGATGTCAACTAACATTATATTTATTTGTGAAACTGTCTTTTCCTAACATTTTAGTATAAAAACTTTTCAACACAAGGTGAAAGGATTTCACAGGGAACGCTCATATACCTACCAGCTAGACTCTACCATGAACAGTTTACAATACTTTACCTTTTTTATTGTTTTTTCTAGGTGCCGATATCTTTGTGTGCATTATCTCACTTAATCCTTGAAAAACTCTCTGAAGCTTATACTGTTATCACTCCCATTTAGTGGATGAGGAAATTAAGGCTCAAAGAGTTAAAGTGACAGACGACAAGTTTGTCTACAAAAACGCTACTCCAGTTATACTCACAAAGATGGAGGCCAACCTGAGCTGAATTCAAGGGAATTTTATTAGTTCAGTTAATGTTGGATATTTGTTTTCTGAAATAGAGGAGTTTCCAGATGTAAAACTTAACAAAAGGAGTCTAGATGCTGAATAGGAAGGGATTTGCTCTTTTGGATTTCATACTTAGGGTATTGATTTTTTATTTAAAAAAATTGTAAAGCTGAGATATAGGCCCAAAGATGTTCACTACAGGGTTATTTATAATGAGAAAATTTGGAAACAATCTAAATGCTCCAAACTAGAGAAACAGTTAATGTTAAAAAGTGTTTCCTTTGCCTCGTGGAAATATTTGTCAATCTAGCATCAGACATATGTGCATAATCCAAGTGTAATATGACAGTCAGGAATGTAAATGCTAAGATTGCACATCACTCTCCCTCGCATAAAAAAAATAACAGATTGAATACCAGAAGCAGAAAGGAGGAAAGGATTTGGAAAGGGCACTATCATCTGGGCCATGTATCAGGTGCATTTGGCTCAGTCCTGAAAAGCCTAATAGTAGGTACAACACGACAAAATATCACCAGCCTCCTTCACCGTGCACACATTTGTTGAGTGCTTATTAGGTGCAGATACTAGAGACCCACTGGTGGAGGGAAAAGATTCCTGTCTTCGTGAGGATGGCAGGCCATATAGGAAGGCATTGCCTTACCCGTACTCTGGGTTCTATCAAATGACTAGTTTAGGAAAGACTCTTCTCTCTGTTAATACGTAGAGCAATGGCTCTCAAACCATTGGGCAATATCCACACATCCCCAGCCCCCAAGGACATTTGACAACGTCTGCAGATACTTTTGATGGTCACAACTGGCAGCGGTGGTGGTGGCAGTGCCACTCGGATCTAGTGGACAGAGGTCAGCGATGCTGCTAACCACCTACAAGGCACAGAAGAGCGCCTCATGTCAGTAGTGCTGAGGATGAGAAATGGACTTAACAGAGACTCCCAGGATCCTTTCTTAGAAGCTACAGAGAAGGAAAACCCGGAGGGGGACGGATGTCCCACAGGAAGGTGGCAGCAGGCATATGTGTGCAAGGGGAAGAGGATTTGCCTGGGTGATTCTGGAGGTTATTAGGCAAAACTATGGGTAGAGACAGTCTCAATTTAGTGAGAATCCTACTCCAGAAGTTAATTTGTAAATTGCTTCTTTGGCATGTCTTGGGTCCCCTGCCTGCCTTCCTCCAGAAGGAGTCCATATGGTGAAATGAAAGGCTCTTGGAGATGAGATCAGAGGATCTGGGTTAAATCCCAACTTGGCAATAACGAAAATCACTTTACTTTTCTGAGCCCCCAATTCCACTTTTGAGAACTGGGGTTGGAAACGCTTGCCCACCCCTCCCCACTTCCCCGCCCCTCCCACCCCCCACTGCAGAGATGAGAGCAGGTGTTTGAACATGCCTGGCTCGCTGCAGAGGCTCAAAGGTGACCCTGTCATTATTACTGTTGGTGTTTTCACAAGGCATCATTAACTGAAAAGAGTGGTTATAAAACAGAACATATTTTTTAATAATAAATAAATAAAACAAAACAGAACATATTGTATGCATCCAGTTTTTGCTCGATCTGAATATTTGCCGAGAAAATAGTCTAAAAGTGATTCTGTCAGATGGCTAACACAAATTGTCCCTGAGTGAGGAGACAGAACAAAACAAAACAGAAATAAATATATTACCTTTGGGAGTAGATAGTAAATACGTGGTATTTAAACTCTTAGAAGTTATTTTTGCCAAAAGATATTTTATGAAAAGAGAAAGATATTTTAGGATGTGAGGAAACACCTAGGATACAATTTCAGCAAAAACAAAGGCAAGGTAGAAATCGTATGGAGCGGCGCTGTCTACGAGCTCCATGTGGCCGGGCTGAATTGAGATATGGTGTAGTGGAGAAAAAGAAAGATCTCAAAGACTTCAAGCGACTGTAAAGTGTCTCACTAGTAATTTTAATAGTGAGGATATGAGGAAACGATTCTTGTGTGAAATATAATGTTAAAAGCAATTTTACCTTTTTGTGTTCATTTCTCTTTAACGAGGCTACCAAAACATTTAAAATTACATGCGTGGCTCACATTTGTGATTCAACTATTTCTTCTGAGTAGTGCTGAAATAAACAATATAAGCTTGACCGTATTATGAAAAAAAGACAGAAAAAAATAGAATGGAAAAATACCAAACTCATCCCTATGGCTCAATCTAAATGACAGGATGATGGGTGGCTCTTTCAGTTAGTTTACACTTTTGTGTGTTTCCCTAACGTTCTATGGGGTGCAGAAACCTCTGTGATAATCTCGAAAAGGGCAAAATGAGTCTAGATTCTCTCCTGTGTTCCAGAGCAAAAACTGTCCTTTCTCAAAATGCATCCTCAGGGACTGGTATTTTGTAGGGCGAAAAAGGATTTTTCTAGCCGGCTGACCTCTCTTTCAGTCCCGGGTGGAAGGGGAAGGTCTGGCATCCAGCTCCCCATTCCCCGTGGGTACAGGGCGACCTTCTCTGGGCCTTCCCCACAAAAAGGGAACAGAGGGTGTGAGGACTACGAGGAGCGGCTCAGTGGATGCTCAGAACATCCCTGGGCAAGGAAATGAGTCATCCAGTGAGTCAGCCCCACCACCCTGCTTTCGTTCTCGGTATTGTTCCACATCGCTGCTCCTGGGTCTGTCACCCTTTCCCCCCCCCAACCGTATGCGTGGCCTTGAGTTGGCCCTGGCGGACCTGGCTGAGAAGGGCTCCCGGGTGCTAAGTACCTAAGGTGCGTCTTTCACGGTGCTGCCTGTCACCACATAATCTCCGTTCACCTGTGTGGCGACGCACTCAACACAGGTGTCATTAGGATTCTCGTTTCGCAAATGAGGAAACTGAGGCACAGAGAGGTTAAATACTTGGCCGAGGGTCGTAGCTGGGAAGAGGGTAACGTGAGATTCAAACTCAAGCTTGACTCCAGAGCACGTGCTCTGGGATGCGGCAGGCCCCCCCGGCACTCTGTGTTTTCTAGAGCCCGCCCAGATGAGACTGAGAAGTATTTAACTGGGGTCTCTCCACCGCCCTCTATGTCGGGTGCCCGGGGCCCTGAAACGGGCTGCACACCCAAAATATAAGTGGGCTGCTTGCTCTCTTCCAAAATACGAGTCTGGGAGAGAGTCTGAGTCTGATATCAGACGTCTACGCCAAAGTATGACTTCCAGCCTGTAATGACACCTGCAGGGAGCAATTGTGGGTGAAATCCTGCCTCGATGGTAGGGTGAAAGACTAAAAGAATTTCTGCCAGCGGGAGGCACACAGGGGAGACATGCGGAGGAAAAGGAGGGTGTTCGTTCACAATTCTGCTCTTTCCTGAGAACGGGAGCCCACCTCCTCCAGGAGCCAAGCCTTGCCTTGGGTTTATTAGCAGGGTAGGTGGGGCAAGGCCGAGTAAGCTGTGCTCACGTGATGTGGCTGCCACAGAATGCCACCCCCTCACAGATTCCACCAGGGGAGAGTCATGCCTCGGCAGTAAGCATTTCTCTGTCTCGGAAACCTTTTGATTTTTAAGAAGAATTTCATGTTTTTATGTGTAACACATTCACGTGGTTCCAAAATTACATAATGCTTATAATAAACATTATATATAATATTATTATATAATAACAATTATATAATTTTCGAACCACGTGAATGTACTACACACACACACACACACACAGAAGTTATTTTTGAAAGTCTTCCTCCTACGGGGTCCCCATCTGCCCAGTTCCTACCGCACCCCCATAGTTACTGCTGTTATTAGTTTCTTGTGTATCTTTTCAGAGTTTCTTTATACATATATAAATAAACACAAATAGACACATACAGACAGACACACACACACGGGCACACTCTGTCACCCTTCTTTTTCTACAAAAGTTACAGGCTCTTTTCACAAGAGTGAAAATACTGGAGAGAAGAACACACTGTTATTAACACTTCAGTGAAAAGGAGTCCATAGGTATTCTTCTGGGGGGGAACTGATGACCTGGGCCCTTTTCCTTTGTTTTCACGTTTTTTTAGAAGTCAGGTTTCATGAAACATAACTTATATACAGTAAAATTCACTCTTTTCAGTGGACAGCTCTGTGATTTCTGACAAATGCATACAGTTGTATAGCTACTACCAAAGTCAAGATACAGAACAGTTCTTTTTTAAAAAAATGTTTTTAATGTTTTGCATATATTTGAGAGAGAGAGAGGGAGAGCAAGCAGGGGAGGGACAGAGAGAAGAGAGGGACAGAAGATCCAAAGCGGGCTCCATGCTGAGAGCAGAAAGCCCAACGCGGGGCTCGACCTCATGAACTGCGAGATCATGACCTGAGCCGAAGTCGGATGCTCAATCAACTGAGCCACCCAAGCGCCCCAAGATACAGAACAGTTCTATCCCTCCCCCCAAATTCTCTCATGCCCATCTCTAGCCGTCCTCTACCCCCATCTCCAGCCCCTAGCAACCCTATCGGCGCCACCAGCCCCAGCCCCTAGCAACGACTGATATGTTCTCTGTCCCTATAGTTTTGCTTTTCCCAGAATGTCACGTAGATGGATCAGGCAATATGTAATTTTTTGCATCTGACCTTTTTCACTTACCAGACTCCTATTCCATTGTATGGATGTATCACAGTTTGTTTACCCATTCATCAGCTGGAGGACATTTAGGTCTGCATTTTGGGGCAATTATGAGTGGAACTTCTATAGACATTCATACACAGGTTTTTGTGTGAATATACATTTCTCATCGACCAGTATGTCGGAGTGGGATTACAGGGTCACATGGACAGTGTGTATCATCTCATTTTCCATCCTTACAATCGTGCTGCGATCTGGCCTTGCCAGCTCGTTCTCAGAGGGGAAATCTGAGGGCCAGAGTGTTTTAGTAGGGTGTCTCCCGCATCACCCATCAGGTAAGTGGCAGAGACAGGATTTGAACTCAGATCTAACAACAACAACTGCCTTCTGCTTGTAACTTTGATGTAACACTGGCTTTCCGCCACCCGGTTAAAAGGGGTCAGAGATATCCAGGCGTAAGGGCTAAAGCCGAGAATAAAATACAAACCTCACTTTCTCTCTAATTTTGGCTCCCTTAGAAGAATTCAGTCTTCTGGTTGAAAGGAAATCCCAGCGGGGCCCCCTCTGGGCTGGTAGTACACTCTGTTGCCTCAAGAATATTAGCTTTCCCAAAGGGAATGATTCCTAATGTTTATGAGTGGGTCTGGAATGTGCTCTTAAAAGTTTATAGTTCACTTAACATGCATCATCTCATCAGAGAACGATTTCGTGAGGGGGTGGACCTGTCTCTCCCCGTAACCCACCCACAGAGCCACCGACACCTGGTGAACGTCGGCAGAGGGAGCCTATTTGTGACCCTTATTATTTCACTCTATTCGGAGCTGCACACCCCTCCCTTTGTGCAATGACAACCTGGCAATTCCAAACGCCCTCCTGGCACGCCTGGATTGGCAGGGTGGTGGCCTGGAACGGGCACGGGCCCGGGACTCCAGGCCTTCCCTTGGCATTTTGTTGGGCATTAGGAGGGTCCCAGGATGGAGGAGGCAGTGAGCGAATGTCAGTCCCCTTCCCTTTCCCTAACAGAGAGACAGGTACCAAGCCAGCAAGGAAGACCCCAGAGCTCAGTCAGCGAGCTGTGGGCTTCAAGCAAGTCGCCTCCCTACTCTGCGCCTTTGGTTTTCACATTCATAAAAGTGGACGAGCTCCAAGTTCACTGTATGGAATGTAATCATAAACGTAGCCTTTCAGCCTAAAGAGGAGGGATTAAGGGAAAACCCCCTTAATCTCCTGGCTGCCTAGAAGGCCCCGCCCTCTCCGAGCAGAGATGAGACTTTACCGCCGTGGAGAGGCTGCTGGAAGTGGCAGGGAGAAGCCTGAATCTTACGGATCACCTAGGGCCAGGCCCACAAGGGGAAGCAAGGGAATGTTTCACCGGCTCCTGGAAGAATTCTCCGCCTCACACTCGTTGTAGGGGATGTGAGTCTCTGTTCACTGGGAGTAACAGTGCATCTTCCTCCTGGGGTTTTGAGGATGGGGGCTGGAGGACATATGTTCCTTGCTTAGCTACCTCACGGACTGTTTCCGGCTGAAACGAGAGTGTGTGGGCCACAAGTATCACGTGTGCTCCTTTTGGCCCACAGGTAGGGTGACCGGCTTGTCCTGGTTTGCAATCTTAGTTCCACATCCCAGAAAACTCTTTAGTCCTAGGCAAACCGGGATAGTCAGTCACCCTACCTACATACCCATTTTTTTTTTTAATCAAAAACTCACAATGTTCAACGTTTAGAATTTCACAGTGGACATTCCAAATGTCTGAAATCTATTAAAAACCATAGGACCTGGCAACTCCGTGCCCACATATGCACACGGAAGCAACGGGCCGGGGCTGCGGGTAGCAGCTTCCCTTGGAAGGGCCAAGCGCCCACCACTTTGCCACAGTCCCCATCACTCACTCTCGTCCTTTTTTCTTTTTTTAATATTTATTTATTTTGAGGTGGGGGAGGGGCAGAGAGAGAGAGAGAGGGAGACACAGAATCTGAAGCAGGCTCCGGGCTCTGAGCTGTCAGCACAGAACCTGACATGGGCTTGGACTCACAGGACCTGAGCTGAAGGCAGACGCTTAACTGACTGAGCCACCCAGGCGCCCCAAGATTGACTGATTTAAAGGGTTCTGTAATCTAACGCAGACCAGTAGGAGTGGGTGTCTGGATCCAGGGTCCATTGGGTTCAGAGACTGTTCCAGCTTCTCCTCACAAACTGTATTGTCTCAGGCCTGCTTCTGCACATGGAAGGGAGAAAGGAGCAAAGGCAACTCTGGGCTCATATTTTTACTATTTGAATCCCCAAAGAGGGGAAAAGGACGGGTGGTGAGTAGTGGTGATATTCTCTTCCCACCAGTTGGAAGATCCAGTTAGAAAAATCCCAGGGGGGGGCGCCTGGGTGGCTCCGTCGGTTGAGCGTCAGCTCAGGTCATGATCTCGCATCCATGGGTCTGAGCCCCGCATGGGACTCTGTGCTGATAGCTCAGAGCCTGGAGCCTGCTTTGGATTCTGTGTGTGTGTGTGTGTGTGTGTGTGTGTGTGTGTGTGTCTCTGCCCCTTCCCTGCTCACGCTCTCTGTCTCTCAAAAAATAAAATAAAACATTAAAAAGAAAAGAAAAAAAATCCTAGGGAAGAATTATGATTGGCCTGGCTTAGCTCCTAGACCAATTAGATCTGTTCCTGGAAGAAAGAAGGGATGGGTGTTAGACCCAAATCATAGCCACTAACTGGTGGGTTATGCAGGTTTTAAAGGAGCTCCAGAACCCTCCAGTCTGGGAAGCTCTTCTCTGCAGTCTGTTTTTTTTGTTTTTTTGTTTTTTTTTTTTTGTACCAATTATAGTAATCATGATGGCTTAAAATGTGCCAGGCACTGTTTTAATTGCTTTGCAGATATCATCTCATTGAATCTTCTCATCGACCCTCTAAGGAGGTTTATTATCCCTGTTTTACAAAGGAGGAAACTGAGACACGAAGTAGTTAAGGAGTTAGGCAGCTTGCCCAAGAGGCAGACCTGGGCTGGGAGGCCAGGTGGTCCGGCCAGGAATGCCATGCTCACTGGCATCAAAGCTGCCTGTCTGGAGAGAGCCACACACTCCACTATGAAAGATCCGTCACAGCTGCCTGTGTGGCGGCAGTGCTCAA
The DNA here is from genome assembly GCF_018350215.1 of Panthera leo. Taxonomy (NCBI): domain Eukaryota; kingdom Metazoa; phylum Chordata; class Mammalia; order Carnivora; family Felidae; genus Panthera; species Panthera leo. Next base: position 44,532,321 of record NC_056693.1, on the reverse strand, counting down.
AGGTGTGGCCACTAATGGCGTGGCTTTCCATCTGTGAGCATGGGTGAAGGACTGGGTGAGAGGTCCCCCAGATTCCTGCCATGCTTGCTGCCCGTGCTGGGGAAGCTGGCTTTGATCTGCCTCTGGGCCACTGGGCACGGCACTATCTGTCCATCTAGCCCTCTGCCAGGCAGCCTGGCCCAGACTCCTTCTGCCGCATTTTTGCTTCTCACCAAGTCTGCAGTCAGTGACCCGAGCCCTGCATCAGGAATCAGAAAAATCATATTTTGAATTTTGCTTTGTTTTGTTCTGTGTTCCTGGTCCTGGCTCTGTCCCTAACAGAATACAAATAGCGATATGTTCAGTTGTTTGTCTGGGTTTTAGGGAAATTTGATTCATTCTGACAACTGTGTAGTGAATTTCTTCTCTGAGCCTGACTATGAGGACAGGGTTATAGCAATAAATGAGAAGCTGACTCTGCCCTATAACAATTTAGGCTACTTTTATTTTTAAAATCCTTATCTCTAAACTGCTCCATTCTAGATCAGGCAAAAGTTTTCTTGATGGTCTGGGTCCCTTCAGTTTCTGACCTATGGGCCACAGTCAGTCTAACTGCTCTAAAATACTGCTTTCATCCACAGCTGGGAATTGTTTTTTTCTCCTAAGACTAAATCAGACCTTTATTTGTTTACTTATTTTTTAAAGTTCATTTATTTATTTTGAGAGAGAGAGAAAGAGAGAGAATGTGGAGGAGGGGCGGGGGGGGGGGGGGAGAGAAAGAGAAAAATCCCAATCCCAAGCAGACTCTGCATTGTCAGCATGGAGCCTGAGGTGGGGCTCAAACCCCTGAATTGTGATATCATGGCCTGAGCTGAAGTCAGAAGCTTAACCAACGGAGCCACCCAGGTGCCCCTAATTCAAACCTTTCAATCAGATACTGTTTATGTCTGATAGTCTTCCCCCTTTACCACCCCCACCCGCTGAATTGATTTGCTCCCTGCACTGTTAACCAGCAGGAATTAGGCTTGTCTATTACTGCCCTCCAGTCCATATCCCTTCTTGGAATGTCCCTTATCTGCAGTTCTTGGTAGGCTTAGGCAGTCATGTTTAAATCACATGATTTGCCTTCTGACCATAGCTGATTGGTTCTAAGTGATCACCTGACCCAGGCGTACCCATCCACAGGCTAAGCTGAGCCAATCAGCCTCTGCTTCCTCCATATGCTGCCCTAAAAGGCTCAGAGAGCAGACGATGATGGCCGGCCCTGGAGCAGGAGGGTCTTGTGTTGTCAGAGTGTAAGCTTGCACCAAGTAAAATCCTAGGAAGGGAGGGAAGCAGGAGAATGGAGCATACACAGAGAGAGGGGCAGAGGTGAGAGACCACCCATGAGGCAATGCAGAGGGAGAGGCAGGGAGGAGAACCAGCCCAATTTACCAGGTTGAGCCCTCTCCTGTCACTTTTGAAGTCCACTTCCTAGCCTTGGCTGTCTAATATACCTTTTAATAGAGTCTCAGTTAAATTGAGCAAGTTTGACATGGCCTGAATTTCTTGCAACCAAACTGTGACTAGAATGTCAAAATATTTCATCCATTCCATCACTATCACATCATTTATTACAACAATAAAGTGCAGATATTCCACCTATCCCCAATGGATGGTAAAACCTTTAATTCGTCTTTTTATCCCTCCTTTTCTCCCTTGCCTAGTACATGGTCTGCGCTCGGTAAGAGCTTGAGGAAGGAATGAAGGAATACTCATCTCTGAATTTCTCTGTCTCGTTTTCCAGCCTCCCCCATCTGGCCCCATATCTAACCTCATTTCCCACTACTCCTCACTACACACCCTACGCTGTGGTTAAACCAGTCTCACCGAGACATCCGACCATTTCTCTGGGCCTTTCCTCACGCTGGAATGCCCTCCTCCCTCTTCGCCTGTTTATCCTTCTAATATCACCCCCCTCCTTCTGCATTCATTCCTCAAATATTTACTGAATGCCCACTCCACATTGGGAATTATGCTACATGCCAGGGTATGGCGGAGAACAAGACAGATAGGCTTTCCTTCACCATGTTGTTAATTGTCTTACGAACTTCCTCCAAGAGCTCCCCAACTCCCACTCCTTACCTCCCTCATCTCTTACCTCTTGCAAGATTAGTTCTTAGTACCTCACACTGCTGTATGTTAACAGTTTCTCTTGAATTTGTTTGGTCTCTCCCCACCCCTGCCCCCAGCCTCCTCCTGCAGGCTCGATTTTATGTGCCTTGAGGGCTGGAGCTAGAATTTTGTACTTTTTCTATTTATATTTAGGTGGCTCAGCATTGGGGACACAGTGGGCACCTAAAAAATAATTCTTCACCGCTTGCCTGCTTGATTGAAATTGTCTCCTGCCCTCTTGGCCTGGAAAATGGAAGGACAGAGAGGTATTTGTCTGTCTTTGCAATCCCAGGAATAAACATCAGCCTGGGTTTCAGCTGATCCCAATAACCCTGGCCATAAAGCACCATCTAAATCCAGGGTAGAGATGAACAAATAGAGGTTTTATTTGTTCTGTTTAGTCCGGGGTACTCTGGGGGAGGGCTTCACAGACCTCCTTGCCACAAACCTACGCTAACAAACAAGAAGCCACTTCTTTGGCCTCCTGTACAGCGTCCTCTTACCTACGAGTCAACTCCCTTGTCTCTGGCCCTTCTGAAAGACACCTTTCAGCTCTGCATCTTTACTGGGTGGGAGGGGAAAAAAAAATAGGGGCGCTAGATTTCATTCTCTCCCAGACATAAGCAAAGGTGGTTCTTCCCACACCAAGCCCAGCAAGCTCTCACCACAGAATTTCTCTGCAGAAAGAAAGTGCCTTTTTGAAACACAGAGTTACTCTTTCAACTCAGGAAGGGGAAAAAATAATCCACCAACCAACCCCGAAACCTACACTTGGCCAAAATCCTGAGCTCAACGACAGGATTGGAGTGAATCACTGCTCTTTGCTCTGATTGTGTCAGCAACAGGCAGCTGAGAGCTGTCTCGTCCTCCCAGCAGAGGCCTTATGCCATATTTGCGCCTAACTCTGATTCCCTTTTTGCTTGTAAGCAGCGCCATCTTAACTAATGCAGGACAGGAATTAGGTTCAACCCATCTGGTTGAGTCCAGGGACTGACAGTTCTGAGAAAGAAGCTGTTCCATCACAAGGGGCTGACCTCTTGTGTCTAAAGCTCAAGCCCAACTCATTCTAACTCTGTTGCCAGTTCGAAACACTCTACAATGCCTTCAACATGAAGTCTTAGCTCACAGGGATTCTAAGCTCTACACAACAATAAGTAGAACTTTTTGGAGCACCTGGGTGGCTCAGTTGGTCAGGTGTCTGACTTCGGCTCAGGTCATGATCTCACAGTTCGAGGGTTCAAGCCCCGCATCTGCCTCACTGCTGTCAGCACAGAGCCTGCTTCGGGTCCTCTGTCTCCCTCTCTCTCTCTGCCCCTCCCCAGCTGGTTCTCTCCTTCTCTCTCTCTCTCTCAATTAATAAATAAACATTAAAAAAAAGTAGCACTTTTTGAACACGTCTTCCTAAGTGCCTTGCCCTCACTGGACATTATTTATACATTATTTCATTTGAACCTAAAACAACCCAAGCACCCCTATGAGGTAGGTACGATGGTAATCTCTATTTTATAGATACAGAAACTGAGACCCAGAGAAGAATCTCTGTTTTACAGACATAGAAACTGGCATCCAGAGAAACAGACTACCTCGTCTATACCTACTACATGATGGAGACAGAACGTGGACCCAAGCCAGGTGATTCCAAAACGGGTACTCTGCAACTCTATGCCAAGGGTTCTCTCTTCATCCTCATCCTTCTAAGGAGTCCTCATTCTCCAAAGACTGAAGGAAATCCCATCCCCTTCCAGATATCTGCAGTCTTCCATGGCCTTCCCTAATCTGACTTACTTCCTTTTACCTGTTAGCACCTCTCAGGCCATTCTGAAATAAGCATTCATTCATGCAGCAGATATTAGACGCCTACACTAGGACTGTTGTATTCTATATAATCATGGACTCTGTTCTAGTTGAGGGAGGACAGACATTAAAGAATATAGGGGGCACCTGGCTGGCTTAGTTGGCAGAGCATGTGACTCCTGATCTCAGAGCTGTAAGATCGAGCCCCACATGGGGCACAGAGCTTACTTTGAAACAAAATGGGGCACCTGGGTGGCTCAGTCGGTTAAGCACCTGACTCTTGATTTCGGCTCAGGTCATAATCTCATGGTCATGAGATCGAGCCTCATGTCAGACTCCATGCTGAGTGTGGAGCCTGCTTGGGATTCTCTCTGTCCTCTCTTCTGCCCCTTCCCTGCTTGCACATGCATGCTCTCTCTCTCTCTTTCTCTCAAAAATAAATCGACATTTTTTAAAAAAAGAGTATAAGTACATGACACTATATGCATAGTACGTGACAGTAAGTGTTAAAGAGAGAAATAAGAAAGAGAAAGAAGATTGAGAATATCTGAGAAAGTGTAGACTTTCAGGCAGGGTGGCAAGGGTGGGCCTTACTGAGAAAATAGTACCAGACTTAAGATCTATAGACATGAGAACGGCCGTGTAGGGCAAGGGCATTTGAAATGGAAGGGCAGCTGCAAAGGCACTGGGGCAGGAGCGTGCCTGGTATGTTCCAGGAACAACAAGGAGGCCAGTGTGGCTGGAATAGAGTGAGTGAGGGAAGAGCAGTTGCAGCTGAAGTAAGAGGGAAGAAGAGGCCAGGCTCCGGAGCCTTGCAGGCCACTGGCAGGGTGTTGGCACTCATTCTGAGTGAAATGGAAAGCCACTGGAGGGTTTTGAGCAGAGATGCATTTTAATAGTGTCTTTCTGGTGGTTGTGTTGAGAGCAGGCTGAAAGGGGACAAGGTCGGGAGGCTATCTATAATCCAAGTGAGAAATGATGGCAGCTTGGATGGAGGGCAGTGGTGACAGCAGTGAGATTCTTTTTTTTTTTTTTTTTTTTAATTTTTTTTATTTTTTAATATATGAAATTTACTGTCAAATTGGTTTCCATACAACACCCAGTGCTCATCGCAAAAGGTGCCCTCCTCAATACCCATCACCCACCCTGCCCTCCCTCCCACCCCCCATCAACCCTCAGTTTGTTCTCAGTTTTTAACAGTCTCTTATGCTTTGGCTCTCTCCCACTCTAACCTCTTTTTTTTTTTTTTTTCCTTCCCCTCCCCCAAGCAGTGAGATTCTTGATGTATTTTGATGTTAACTCAGTAGGACTTCCTGAAAGATTAGAGATGGGAAGTGAGAGAAAGAGAGGAGTCAGAAATGACACCCAAGTTTTTGTCCTGAGCATCTGGAAGATGGACGCTCTATCGAGATAAGGGTGGAGGGACAGTTTGAAGGAGGGCTATCAGGAGCTCAGTACTGGATATGATAAATTTGAGATGCCTATTCAAGATCTAAGTGAGTAGGTGGATAAATACACAGTTGTGGAGTTCAGGGGAGAGATCTAGCTGGAAACACAAATATGGAAGTCATTAGGGTGTGGATGGTATTTTTTAGGCCACAAATATTGAGTGAAATCATCCAGGGAGTCAAAGCAGCTAAAGAGGTGAGGTCAAAGGACCACGTCCTGGGGCACTCTAACATTTAGAGGTCAAAGAGATGAACAGGAACCAACTGGAGACTAAGAAGGAACAGACAAGGAGGTAAGAAGCAACCCAGAAGCGTTTCAAGGAAGAGGGAGAGATCACTTGTGTCAGATGCTTCTGGCTGATCAAGTAACAAGAAGACCGAAAATTGACCCATCAGATAAATAGAAGAAATGCTTAATTAAATAGTTGCCTTGTTTTGTTTAGATGTGTATTCACCTTGACTTCTCAACAGATAGCAAGATTGGGAAGAACAGGGATCGGTTCCTGTTGTTATTCTGTACCTGGTTCCCTTCCCCCCACCATGCCTCTCCTCCCCCTCCTCCAGTTGACCACCTCTACCCCTACACCCGGCCATTTGCTGAGGTCTGGAGGTTGACTTACCAGCCAAGGGAACCTTGGTCCTGAGCTGAAGCACTAGGACAATCTCTAAGGCAAGTCACTGTTTCCAGATTTGGCGAAGGGAGTAAGATGCCACTACCACTTTAAAGAGAAGAGGATGAAAGGGATAAACTGAGGGTGGTAGAAGGGGAAGATGGAGACACCCATATAGAGGGAAAACAAATTTTGCTTTTAAAAACTGCCTGTAGCAATTACTGTTGTCAGGAAGCAAAGGAATTTATCTTGGGGCTGCATGGCTCCTTGATTTAGATAAAGTCATGAATGAGCCTTTTCCAGTTGGCTCCATCCTGGAGCCTCGACTAGGGTAGGGGTTGAGAATTAAATTCCTCTGCACTGAGTTTTTCCCTGGCAGGTGAGGAAGACAGGCGTGTCAGAGCCTGGGAAATGGGAGAAGAGAGATGGGAGAAAGATGGCTGGCACAGAATTCCCAGAGGTGGGGCGAGGCTGAGGAACCTGTTTTAAGAACAGTGAGGTCTAACACTAATTTCTTTGAGCTTTTTGTTGAAGTAATAGTAGATACAGAGGGAAGCGTGGATTTTCACAAACCCACATAACCCGCACTCAAGTCAGGAACCCCAGGAGCCCCCGTCATGTTCTCCTCCAATCATGACTCCACCCAAGGGCAATCACTATCCTGACTTTGAACAGCACAGACTAGTTTTGCCTGTTTTTGTACTTTATACAAATGAGTTGTGCCTTTAGCATCTGACTTCTTTCATTTCACATTGTGTTTGTGAGGGTCATCCGTACTGTTGCGTCCAGTCCATCTTACATCCTCACTGCTGTAGACTATTCCATTATATGATGATAATGCAATTGATTTATCTCTTCTCCTGTTGATGGGCATAGAAATTGTTTCCATTTGGGGGCCATTACAAATAGTGCTGCCACAAATGTATTTGGACGTGCCTAGTGTTCACTCTCCCACTCCCAACAGTTTATTTGGAAAATTTTCAAATATAGAAAATAGAAATAGGGGTGCCTGGCTGGCTCAGATCATGGGGCGTATGCCTCCTGATGTTGTGGGTTGTGAGTTCGAGCCCCACGTTGGGTGGAGAGATTAAAAATAAAATCTTTTAAAAAAAAGAAAGTTGATGGGGCGCCTGGGTGGCTCAGTTGGTTAAGCGGCCGACTTTGGCTCAGGTCATGATCTCGCAGTCTGTGAGTTCGAGCCCCGCGTCAGGCTCTGTGCTGACAGCTCAGAGCCTGGAGCCTGTTTCAGATTCTGTGTCTCCCTCTCGCTGACCCTCCCCTGTTCATGCTGTCTCTCTCTGTCTCAAAAAATAAAATAAAAACGTTAAAAAAAATTAAAAAAAAAAAGTTGAAATAATTGTATAGTGAACATCCTCTATATGAATCACTTATATTACTAAAAAGTTAATATTGTACTATATTTGCTCTGTCATGTATCTATCCCTTTACCCATCCATGAAGCCATCATTTGCCTCCCCTTTTGATGCATTTCAATGTAAGGTGCACTTTCCCTAGCGGTATACTTCACCCAAAAACATTTCAGTATATATATATCACTGACAAAAGTTACTATTTATTCTTTGAGGGAAAACTGTACACAAAGTAAAATGCATTCATGTTAACAGTATTATTATTCAATGAGTTTTTGAAATGCATGCATCTGTATAACCCAAATGTCTGTCAAAATATAAAATATTATTATCATCCAGAAAGTTCCCTGTGCCCCTTCCCAGTCAATGTCCTCCCCGCACAACCATAGTGTTCTCATCTTTTTTTTTTTTTTTTTACCATAGATGAATTTTGCCTGCTTTAGAACTTCATGTAAATGCAATCATACAATATGTACTCTCTTGTCTAAAGCTTCTTTCATTCAGCATAATATTTTTGAAATTCATTCATGGTGTTGCATAAGCAGTTTGTTCCTTTTTATTGCATGAATATACCACAATTTGTACATCTTCCTGTTGACTGACATCTGGGATGTTTCCAGTTGGGGCTTTATGAAGAAAAATACTATTACCATTCTTATACTAGTCTTTTTGTAGACATATGCTTTCATTTCTCTTGGGTAAATACCTAAAACCAAAATTGCTGGGTCATAGGGGGTATGTTTAGTTTCATACAAAACTGCCAGACCTTTATTTCAAAGTGCTTACATGTTTTTACACTCCCAGTAACAAAATAGGAAAGTTAATATTGTTCAATCCCCTTGCTAACGTTTAGTATTGTCAGTCTTTTTAATGTAAGTTATTCTGGTGAGTATGTAGCAGTACCTCATTTTACATTTGTTTTAATTTGCACTCTTTCTGATAATTAATGATATTGAGCACATTTTCAAGCACCCACTGGCCATTCATCTATCTTCCCTTGTGAAGTGTCTGCTCAAATTGTAGCCATTGTTTTATTGGGTTGTTTGTCTTTTTTGCTCTTGAAGTATAGGTGTCTTAAAGTCCTAAAGGCCAATGCTTTGTCAGATAAATGCTTTCTTTACAAATAATGTCTCCTAGTCTATGGCCTGCCTATTCATTTTCTTGAATGTCTAAAAAAAAATCTTTGCTTATCACCAGGTCATGAAGATGCTGTCCTAGGTTTTCTTATAGGAGTTTTATCATGTTAGTTACTACACTTAGCTCTATGATCCACCTCAAATTCATTTTTGTATATAGTACAAGATAATGTTGTAAGGGATATCCAGCTGTTTAGCATCATTTATTGCAAAGACTTTTCTTTCCTATTAGATTGCTTTGGTACCTGCCAAAAATTAAATGGCCACTTAAGTGTATTTTTGAACTCTTCATTCTATTCCATTAACCTAATGGTTATCCTTATGATAGAATCATGCTGTCTTTTTTAAGTTTATTTATTTATTTTGATGGGGGTGGGTGGGGGCAGAGAGAGGGAGAGAGGATCCCAAGCAGGCTCTGCACTGTCAGCGTGAAGATCAACACAGGGCTCAAACCCATGAACCCATGAGATCATGACCTGAGCTGAAACCGAGTCGGACGCTCAACCAACTGAGCTACCCAGGCGCCCTGCGTACTGTCCGATTACTGTAGCTTCAAGGTAAATCCTGAAATAGGATGAGTTCTACACTTTTTTTTTCTTTCAGTATTGCTTTGGATATTCCAGGTCCTCCACATAAATTTTAGAATCAATTTGTCATTTAAAAAAGAAGGTGGCTAGGATTATGAAGGAGACTTTGTTAAATCTACATATCAATACACTGGAATTGACTAATAATACCGAGTTTTCCAAGCTATGACATGGCATATTTCTGCATTTATTAGGTCTTACTGAATTTCTCTCAGCAATGATTGGCAGTTTTCAGTGTATAGGACTTGTCTTTTGTTAAATGTATCCCTAAGCAGTGTATGTTTTTGTTTGTTTTTTATTTGAGAGAGAGTGAGACAGAGAGAGAGAGAGCACAAAAGGGGAGAGGAGCAGAGAGAGAATCCTAAGCAGGTTCCGTACTATCAGCTCAGAGCCCCATGTGGGGTTTGGTCCCACAAACCATGAGATCATAACTTGAGCCAAAATCAAGAGTCATACACTCAACCAACTGAGCCACCCAGGTGCCCCTGTTTTCTGATACTATTATAAGTGGAATTTTTTTTTCCACCTGTATGCTGCTGATATACAAAAATACAACTGATTTTTAAAATTATAGCCCTGTATCGTGTGAAGTTGCTAATTCTGGTTATTATTTCTGTTGTAGATCTCTTAGTGCTTTTTTTTTTTTTTTTTAAAGTAATCTCTACACCCAACATGGGGCTTAAACTTACAACCCCAAGATCAAGAGTCACAGGTTCTACCAACGGAGCCAGCCAGGCACCCCCCTTGGTATTTCCATATAAACAATCATGTCATGTACAAATAGAGTACTTTTTACTTTCCAATCTTTATGTCTCTTGTGCTACTGCACTGACTAGGATCTCCAGTACAATGTTGAATACCAAAGGTGAGAGTATACTTGCCTTGTTCCTAAGCTTGGGGGGGAAGCATTCAATATTTCACCATTAAATATGATGTTGGCTCTAGATTTTTCACAGATATGCTTTTTCACATTGAGAAACTTTTTTTCTATTCCTAACTTGCTGAGAGCTTTGTCATGAATAGATGTCGAAAACGTATAAAGTTTTTTCTACCAGCGATTATCTTTTTTTCCTTCTTTTTGTTAATATGGTGCATTACATTGATTTTCCAATGTTAGACCAGTTTTGCATTCCTAAGAGAAATCCCATAGGTTATGATGTATTTTTATATACCATCAGATTTTATTTGCTGACATTTTATTATGAATTTTTGCATCTATGTTCATGAGAGATATTGGTTTTTAACTTCCTTCCTTTGTCCCTCCCTCTCCCTCTTTCTTTTTTCTTTTCTAATGGCTTTCAAGTTTTGGTATCAGGGTTACACTGGCCTCACAAAACAAATTGGAAAGCATTCCTTTATTTTCTGGAAGAGTTTTTGTAGCATTGGTAATACTTTTCTTAAGTAGTTAATAGAATTCATGAATAGACCATCTGGGCCCAGAGTTTCCTTTGCAAGAAGTTCTTGGTAATGCATTGTTTATTTACTAGCTAAAGGGACATTCAGGGGGTCCCTGGGTGGCTCAGTCAGTTAAGTGTCCAACTTCAGCTCAGGTCACGATCTCATGGTTCATGGGTTCGAACCCCACGTCAGGCTCTGTGCTGACAGCTCAGAGCCTGGAGCCTGCTTCAGATTCTGTGTCTCTCCCTCTCTCTCTGCCCTTCTCCAATTCGTGCTCTGTCTTTCTCTCAAAAATAAATAAACATTAAAAAAATTATTTTAATAAAATAAAATAAAGGGACATTCAGATTTTCTATTTTATCTTATATCAGTTTTGGAAGGTGTAATTTTCAAGGAATTTGTCCATTTCCTCTACATTGTCTAATTTATTGGCATAGACTTGTTTATGACATCCTTTTAATAGCCTTTTAATATCTTTAGCACAGTGATATGCCTTCTTTTGTTCCTGATATTGGTAGTCTGTCTTCTCTCTTTTATTGGGGGGCAGGGGGAAGGTGGTCAGTCTGGCTAGGGGTTAATCAATTTTGTTACCTTCTCAAATAACCAACTTTTGGCTTTGCTATTGCTAAATGTATTATTTATCTGCTTTCTATTTTATAATTTCTGTTCTTCTATCATTTCCTTCCTATCATTTACTTTAGGTTTACTTTGCTCTTCTTTTTCTATTTTCTGAAAGTGAAACTTAGGCCTTTTTTCCCCAATATTAGGTTTTACAGCTATAAATACATCTCTAAGAACTGCTTTCTTTCATCTTGCAAAGTTTGGTATGTTTTATTTTTATTATCATTCAAATCAAAATATTTTCTAATATTCTCTGGGATTTCTTAGACTTTTTGTTGTGTAGAACTGTGCTGTTTAATTTCCAAGTATTTGGGGTTTTCTACATACATTGTTATTGATTTGGAATTTAACTCCATGGTCGTCAGATAACATACTCTATATGATTTTAGCCCTTTTGAATTTATTGAGATTTGTTTTATGGCCCAGAATGTGATTTACCTTGGTGAATATATCAAGGGCACTTAAACTTGAAAATAATGTGTATTCTGGTGGGTACTTTGTTCCATAAATATTTATTAGATTGAGGTGGTTCAAAGTGTTGTTCAAATCTTTTATGTATTTACTGATTTTTGTCTAGTTGTTTTTTATAATTGCTGAGAGAGTGGTGTTAAAATGGCCAACTATAATAGTGTATTTGTGTCTTTCTCCCTTTATTTCTGTCATTCTGTTAGTTTTTCCTGCATGTATTTTGAAACTCTGTAATGTATGCTTATTATACCTTCCTGATGATATTTATTATTATGAGGTTTCTTTTTTAATCTCTGATGATAGTCTCCATCTTAATACTTCATTTTATATTAATTTAGCCACTTCAACTTTCTTATCCTTACTGTCTGCATGATACATCTTTTCTCATCTGCTTCCTATCAACGTCTTTTATGTGTCCCTCATAGACAGTATTGTTGGGCTGTGCTTTTCTATCTGGCAGATTCTGCCTTTTAATTGAAGTGATTTAGACTAGTAACCTTAATGTAATTACTGATATGGTTGAATGTTGGTCTACCATTTTACTATTTTTTTTTTCCTCTTTATCTCCTGTTGTTGTTGTTGTTGTTGTTGTTTCCTCTGTTCCTCCTCTCTTGCCTTCTTTTCGGGCTAATTGATTATTTATTAGAAATCTACCCTCATTTATCAATTAGCTTTTTTGTTATACTTCTTTGCATTTTTAAGAAGTGATCACCATAGAAATATAATATATATCCATAACATTTCAGTCTATTTAGAATTAATATTGTGCCACTTCATGCAAAATATGTATTAAGTGTTACATCTATGTAAGTTAAAAACCTCACAATACAATGTTAAAATGTTTGTTTTGGGGGCACCTGGGCGTCTGACTCTTGATTTTGATTCAGGTCATGTTCTCAGGTTTTGTGAGTTCAAACACTGCATGGGGCTCTGTACTGACAGCATAGAGCCTGCTTGGGATTCTCAGTCTCCCTCTCTCTCTGCTCCCCACTCTCAAAACTAATAAATAAACTTAAAAATAATGTGTCTAAATTCTATTTTTAAAAAAATGTTTGCTTTGGGGCACCTGAGTGGCTCAGTCAGTTGGGCATCCGACTCTTGATTTTGGCTCAGGTCGTGATCTCACGGATTGAGCCCCCACATCAGCACTGTCAGCACTGAGCCTGCTTGGGGTTCTCTCTCCTTCTCTCTCTGCCCCTCCCCTGCATGCCCACGAACTCTCACCAGAAAGAGAGAGAGAGAGAGAGAAAGTGAAGCTTTAAAAATGTTTGCTTTAAACATTTATAAGTATTTTAAGAAATGGAGAGGAAAGTGATTTCTTATATTCTTTTTTTAATTTGTAAATGTTTATTCATTTTTGAGAGATAGAGACAGAATGCGAGTGGGGGATGGGCAGAGAGAGAGGGAGACACAGAATCTGAAGCAGGCTCCACGCTCTGAGCTGTCAGCACAGAACCTGATGTGGGGTTTGAACCCATGGACTGTGAGATCATGACCTGAGTTGAAGTCAGACACTCCACCGACTGAGCCACCCAGGCACCCCTTATATTTATTCTTATATTTACTATCTCTGGTGCTTTTCATTATTCCTGAAGATCCAAATTTCGACCTGGTATCATTTCCTTTCACTCTGAAAAAACTTCTTTAGCATTTCCTACAGTGCAGATCTGTTGTCTATGAATTCTCCTAGGTTTTGTTTATCCATAAATGTATTTATTTAATTTTAAACGGTTTCCTGTCCAGGACTATGCTGTAGTGCCTTTCTGTTTCCCACAAGACTTCAGGAAAGGCTGTTTCACAAAGAGCCTGGTTACTGGGGTCTTGGGGAGCATGGGGAGAAAAGCATCTGCGGGGGTAAAAAGCCTCACAGCTAGAGGGGCAAGACGGAGAATCAGAGCAGCAGAAATTGAGAAGAGAGATGATGCAAACTATCCTTCTCTCATCGTGGAGCACCCCAACGTTTACGCAAGTCTCCAAGCCTCTCGTGTGTCTGTTAGAGGAAGAGTAACCCCAGAAACACGGAGCATGTGAGGACATTCAGGTTACACAAAAGCCAAGTTTAATTCAACTTGACAAGTATTATTAAGTGTGTGATGTGTACTTTCAGTTCTTTGGGCCTTCATTAGGACTCTTCAGAAATCTTACTTTTCAGCTGGGGAATGTGCAAACTCAGCGGAAAGACTCCCTTCCCATTGGCCTGTGGGCTCAGCTGACTCCATGACTCTACCTGGGAAGTTGCTCACTAGCCAGAGGCCGCCAGATGTGCCCCATAAACTGGTAAACGTGTCACAACAGAGAGGGTTGAAAAAAGCTTCCTCTCACCACCAGTGACACTAGGGAAAGAACTTTTCCTGAGACGTATGTCACTCAGCTCCCCAAAGCCAGGCGTGCCTGGGGCGCAGGGTGTGGGAACATCTTTCTAGCTCTCCCTGGGAAAGATTCAGGCCCAGTGCAGGCCAGGGCTGGGGTGAGACAGGAGATGCACTCGCCTCCTGTGTGAAATTGAAGAGGCCGCCCCACATCTCAGAAATCAAGATAAATACTATTTTACTGCCACGTTTTTCTTTTCTTTTTTAAATTTTTTAAGTATGAAATTTATTGTCAAATAGGTTCCATACAACACCCAGTGCTCATCCCAACAGGTGCCCTCCTCAATGCCCATCACCTACTTTCCCCTCCCTCCCACCCCCTATCAACCCTCAGTTTATTCTCAGTTTTTAAGAGTCTCCTATGGTTTGCCTCCTTCCCTCTCTGTAACTCCCCACCCCCTTTCTCCTCCTCCCTGGTCTTCTGTTAAGTTTCTCAGGATCCACATATGAGTGAAAATATATGGTATCTGTCTTTCTCTGTATGACTTATTTCACTTAGCATCACACTCTCCAGTTCCAACCACATTGCTACAAAGGGCCATGTTTCATTCTTTCTCATTGCCACGTAGTACTCCATTGTGTATATAAACCACAATTTCTTTATCCGTTCATCAGTTGATGCACATTTAGGCTCTTTCCATAATTTGGCTATAGTTGGAAGTGCTGCTATAAACATTGGGGTACAAGTGCCCCTATGCATCAGTACTCCTGTATCCCTTGGGTAAATTCCTAGCAGTGCTATTGCTGGGTCATAGGGTAGGTCTATTTTTAATTTTCTGAGGAACCTCCACACTGCTTTCCAGAGCGGCTGCACCAATTTGCATTCCCACCAACAGTGAAAGAGGGTTCCCGTTTCTCCACATCCTCTCCAGCATCTATAGTCTCCTGATTTGTTCATTTTGGCCACTCTGACTGGCGTGAGGTGATATCTGAGTGTGGTTTTGATTTGTATTTCCCTGATGAGGAGCGGCATTGAGCATCTTTTCATGTGCCTGTTGGCCATCTGGATGCCTTCTTTAGAGAAGTATCTATTCATGTCTTCTGCCCATTTCTTCACTGGATTATTTGTTTTTCCGGTGTGGAGTTTGGTGAGTTCTTTATAGATTTTGGATACTAGCCTTTTATCTGATGTCATTTGCAAATATCTGTTCCTATTCCGTCAGTTGCCTTTTAGTTCTGTTGATTGTTTCCTTTGCAGTACAGAAGCTTTTTATCTTCATGAGGTCCCAATAGTTCATTTTTGCTTTTAATTCCCTTGCCTTTGGAGATGTGTCAAGTAAGAAATTGCTGCGGCTGAGGTCAGAGAGGTTTTTTCCTGCTTTCTCCTCTAGGGTTTTGATAGTTTCCTATCTCACATTCAGGTCCTTTATCCATTTTGAGTTTATTTTTGTGAATGGTGTGAGAAGGTGGTCTAGTTTTATCCTTCTGCATGTTGCTGTCCAGTTCTCAGCACCATTTGTTTTTTTATTTATTTATTTATTTATTTATTTATTTATTTTATTTTTTAATATATGAAATTTACTGTCAAATTGGTTTCCATACAACACCCAGTGCTCATCCCAAAAGGTGCCCTCCTCAATACCCATCACCCACCCTCCCCTCCCTCCCACCCCCCATCAACCCTCAGTTTGTTCTCAGTCTTTAACAGTCTCCTATGCTTTGGCTCTCTCCCACTCTAACCTCTTTTTTTTTTTTTTTTTCCTTCCCCTCCCCCATGGGTTTCTGTTATGTTTCTCAGGATCCACATAAGAGTGAAACCATATGGTATCTGTCTTTCTCTGTATGGCTTATTTCACTTAGCATCACACTCTCCAGTTCCATCCATGTTGCTACAAAAGGCCATATTTCATTTTTTCTCATTGCCACGTAGTATTCCATTGTGTATATAAACCACAATTTCTTTATCCATTCATCAGTTGATGGACATTTAGGCTCTTTCCATAATTTGGCTATTGTTGAGAGTGCCGCTATAAACATTGGGGTACAGGTGCCCCTATGCATCAGTACTCCTGTATCCCTTGGATAAATTCCTAGCAGTGCTATTGCTGGGTCATAGGGTAGGTCTATTTTTAATTTTCTGAGGAACCTCCACACTGCTTTCCAGAGCGGCTGCACCAATTTTCAGCACCATTTGTTAAAGAGACTGTCTTTTTTCCATTGGATATTCTTTCCTGCTTTGTCAAAGATTAGTTGGCCATACTTTTGTGGGTCCAGTTCTGGAGTCTCTATTCTATTCCACTGGTCTATGTGTCTGTTTTTGTGCCAACTGCCATATTTCTCTTTACAAAAAAAAAAAAAAAAAAAAACAACAAAATTAAGGCGAAAAAGCTCTACGATGAACCAAATATTAAAATTTTCAATAAGTCAGTGCAACTCTGCAATTGTATAATTCATATCACTTGCCCTCTCCTGGTCCCACCCATGCTGGGACCTACCTTCACTTAAAATATTGGTGTTTTGTTCATCATGGATCTTTTTGCATTAATTTTGATTAAAAAAAATATTCCATTAAAATGACATTTTTTCTTGATTACTGTGGTTTTGGGCGCTCTCTCAAATTTTGCACTTGCTTTACCCTGGTACCAGCCCTGAACATCTTTAAGAACCTCTTTAAAATCTTCCCTGCCACTCTTCCAGCCCATCAAAAGAAATCCCCAACATACCTTGATGATAGAAAGGCATTTTTTACATACATAAATGTAAAAAGCTTACTGGAGACACTAATAACAGCCAAAAGAAGGATTTGCGTAAACTCCTGGCACAGTTCATTTGGCAGATTTATAAAAAGGAGTTCTAACAGACTTCTAGATCCCAGAGTAAACATTCATCAATTAAAATGACCTTAAATTTCTTCACTTGAACATAAGAGACTAAGAACTAAGGCTGAAAAAAATAAGAATGTGAGTTTATTTTGTTACATTGGTGATATAATACGCAAGAATGTATTTGTTATGTATTCATGATTTCATTTGGATGGAATAATTAAATCTCAGCTCTGATACTTTTGGTAGAGTATGGTCAGCATGGGTGCCATTCATAAAATACTGAATCCATTTTACTCAGTCCCATCGCATGCCAGTAGAGGCAACGTGGAATAACAGTGAGAATTCTAGATTGTGAATCCCAGTGAGGATCTATATTACCCATGTCATTTGGAGCATGTCATGAAATGTCCTTGGGTCTCACTTTCCTCATCTTTAAAAGGGGGCTACAAATTTAGCTTAAATACCATGTCATTAAGAAGAACTCTTAATTGCTTGCCCCTTTATTTATGCTAAATAATTACAGGTCATCTTGATTATCCTTGGTGTCTAAAATTAGAAAAGCTAATTTTGAAAAATAAAGAATTATTTATAAAGAACATTTTGAAAAAGGAGATAGGAATAAGTAGAACCAAATTTTGTTTTAAACAATAATGATTATAAAATTTTTTGGAGTCCAACGAATTGGTATTCATATACCAAACGGGAGAGAGAGTGACCATTTCTAACCAGTAACTTAATAGCGTTCAGAATAGACATTCTGAGGGGCACCTGGCTGGCTTGGTTGGTAGAACATGTAACGCTTTAAAAAATTTTTGTTTAATGTTTATTTTTGAGACAGAGACAGCGCATGAGTGGGGGAGGGGCAGAGAGAGAGGGAGACACAGAATCTGAAGCAGGGTCCAGGCTCTGAGCCGTCAGCACAGAGCCCGACGCGGGGCTCGAACTCACAAACCGCGAGATCATGACCTGAGTCAAAGTCAGACGCTCAACTGACTGAGCCACCCAGGTGCCCCAAGAACATGCAACTCTTGATCTTGGGGTCATGAGTTTGAGCCCCATATTGGGCATAGAGATTACTTTAAAAACAAAGTTCAAAATAAAGACTCTGGGCTAAAACATCAGTGGTCTGGGGTGATTAAAAAAAAAACGATGAGCTTAGCATCTGAGCTAAAGCTCCAGCAGGTGGAGGAGGAACACTGCACTTGACAATGGCTGTCATTCTTCAGAGGTGGAAACATCACATTCTCACCAGGACTTAATGAAGAATCCAGATTCTATTATTAATTTCCTCCCCAAAGTCTAATCTTGTTGGGATTATGATTCATGATTCTGACTATATAGCATTTGGAAGGTTAGAGTTATTCTTTAATTTTCTTAGCAGACCATCTCCTCTGCTCCTCACTTTCAATTCTAGCTGTTCTTTCCCACCTTGTAGCCAGATGAGTCCCTTAGGACCTTCTCCAAGAACCCCACAGACACTAATATCTTAACTAAAAAGAACAGGAACAAAAGTCTTATGAGCTCCCTGTACAGTTTGTCTCTTTGTAATTTTGTAACAGCTTTGTTGAGGTATAATTCACCTACCATACAATTCACCCATATGAAGTGTACAATTCATATTTTCATCACTCTGAAAGGAAACCTTGTGCCCATTAATAGTCACCTCCCATTCTCCCATATCCCCCAGCCCCAGGCAACCACTAAGTCACTTTCTGTCCCTATAGATTTGCCTAGTGTGGACATTTTATATAAATGAATCATTATGTGGTCTTTTGTGACTGGCTTATGTCACTGGGGCTGATGTCCTCAAGGTTCATCCATGTTGAACCATGAATCTGCACTCCAATCTTTTTGATGCCTGAATAATAGTCCATTGTATGGAATGGCATTTCATTTATCCGTTCATCAGAGGGTGGACATTTGAGCTTGGACACTTTTTGGCTATTGTGAATAACGCCTCAATGAACACAGTGTACAAGTTTTGTTGGATAGATGTTTTCAGTTCTCTTGGGCATATATCTAGAAATGGAATTGTTGGGTCACATGTACCTTTATACTTTTTTTTTTTTTTTTGAGAGAGAGAGAGAGAGAGAGAGAGAGAGAGAGAGAGAGAGAGAGAATGCGAGCCAGGGGAGGGGCAAAGCAAGAGGGAGAGAGAGAATCTCAAGCAGGCTCCATGCCCAGGCCAGAGCCTGATGCAGAGCTCAATCTCATTGGCTCATGATTGAGCCAAAATCAAGAGTCAAACACTCAACCAACTGAGCCACCCAGGCACCCCTTTACTTTTCAATAGACTAATGTGACAATTATCGATCTCTGCATGGAAAATTACCTCGAGCTTCATGGCTTAAAAGAACAATAATCAGGGGCACCCGGTGGCTCAGTCAGTTAAGTACCCTACTTCTGCTCAGGTCAGGATCTCGCGGTTTGTGAGTTTGAGCCCTACATCAGGCTCTGTGCTGACAGCTTGGAGCCTGGAGCCTGCTTCGGATTCTGTGTCTCTCTCTCTGCCCCACTCATCCTCTCATTCTCTCTCCTCTCTCTCTCTCTCTCTCTCAGAAAATAAACATTAAAAATTAAAAAAACAACAACTAATCATTTACTATCTCTCACTAATCATTTACTATTTCCTGTGGGTCAGGAATTTGGGAGTAACTTGAGTAGGAGGCTGCAGTCAGACGCTGGTCACTGCGGAAGTCCTCTGAAGGCTGGGTTGGAGCTGGGGGACCCACCTCTAGGGTGGCTCACTCACGACTGGCAAGTTAGTGCCGGCTTTTGGGTGGGGCCTCAGTTCGTCTCTGCATGGGCTTCCCTACAGGGATGCCCAAGTGTCCTCAAAATAGCAGTCTTCCTCTAAAGCAAGCTAGCCAAGAGACCTAGGTGGAAGCTGCATTATCTTTTATGACTTAGCCTCAGAAGGCAGACAACTGTCACCTTTACCAAGTTCTGTCGTTCACATAGGCCGGCCCTGATTCACGTGGGAGGGGGTGTGCAAGGGACAGATGGCAGGGGAGGCAGGTTGGAGACATCTTGGAGGCTGGCAACCACAAATAGGTTGATTTCAAAGCTCCATTCTCTGTTGTTCCTGCGGAGATGATCTAAATTTACAGACCCTAGGCAAGAGGTCAAAAAATACGTGGCAGGGTTTACAGGATTGTAACAGCACCAGGTTGCACCCCGCCACCACTTGGTGGATTTAACAACCTGCAGTGGAGCTTCCCGACTGTCCTGCTGGGGACTTCTAGGAGAAGGAGAATCTAAGCAAACTACAGAATAGAAAGATACAGCCTTCCTGCTGTCCTTGGATTATTGCCCCTGGTATTCACCTCTGGAAGAGCCAACGCTTTGTCCCCCTATCTACATCAGCAAAATCCTCCTGGAATGTCACTGGGGTTATTTGATCCAGTAGCCAAATCCATGTTGTCTCCTGGCAAATCAGCAAGTACTTATTAAGCATCTACTGTGTACCCAAGACCAAAGCCCGGGATCATCTGAGACTAGTGTAGATGGAAACGCCAGAAAGGGCCAGGCATGACCAAAATAGATTGTTGTCAAACCCACCTGTCTTGAGGCTTCAAAGGCAACAAGTGGAAAGGATTTTTTGTTTTTGAGTTAGCATTTAGAGTAGTTACAGCCTCAAGAATGCCTTCAGGTTGATTTTCATTTGGAAAATTCCCGAGGACATGAAACACAAAGATAGATTAAGGAGCATTTCTAGAGACTTTTAGTCACCTGACAACAAGATGTAATGCTTATCCTGGATTAGATCCTGGATGGGGGAAAAGTGGCTAGAAAATACATTACTGGAAATTGGTCAAATTGGAACACAAACTGTAGATTAAATAATAGTATTGGATCAGTACTATGTTAACGTTTCTGAATTTTATAATCATATTGTGGTGATGCAATAAAACATTTATTCTTAGGAAATATGCATTGAAGTATTATGGGGTAAATGTGTCTACACCTTAGTTTTGAGTGGTTCAGAAAAAAAATTCTGCATATACATATGTGCATGCGCACGCACACACACACGCGTATGGAAAGAGAGACAGCAAGTAAATGCAGCAAAATGTGAGCAGTGAATCTGGGTGAAGGGCATATGGGAATTCTTCATACATATGCTGTTTGCCACTTTTCTGTAAAATTGAAATTGTTTTGAAATAAAAAGATTTTAAAGAGAAAAAGAAACACCCGAGGGTCTTCTGTGAAGGCCAAGATAGTCTGGTGTCATTGCTCCTTCATGGAACGGTAGATTGAAAAAGTCAAGGTCAGCCAGGTGCCGATTACCCACATGACCCAGACAGTGCTGTGGGTAGGGTGCTGGAAGTGTCAACCAACGGTTTCAGCTGACAACATCTGCTGGCAGTTAATAAAAACTCCAGGGGCACCTGGCTGGCTTAGTCAGTGGAGCATGCAACTCTTGGTCTGGGGGTTGTGAGTTCGAGGCCCACATTGGGTGTAGAGGTTACTTAAAAATAAAATATTTAAAAAAATAAAGACTCCAGCAATACTGAAGTTTTACACTGTCCTTGTGACCCCACAGTCAGCCCCTGAAAGTGACAGTCTCAGCTTGCTCTGCCCCCAACCTCTGGCCCAGCAGCCACCTCAACAGCTCCTCTGAGACATCCCAAGCTGGCCAAGAGCGTCACTTGCCCTCTTGTTTCCCAAGACCGAGTGCCTTCTTCTGCTCATTCGGGCCCTGGGCTGAAAGGCAGAGACCTCTCCTGTTCCCCCAACATCAGAGGCAGCCTGGCTAGAAACCCGTGGCAACAAATCCCCCAAGTTTCCAAGAACATCTCAGAGCCGCAGGGTCAGCCAAATGTCTTTGAAATGGTCCAGGGTAAGAACCCCCCTCCACACGACACTACTCAGTCTCAGAGGTCAAGGTGCATGTTCTGATTCTTATTCCATTAGATGTGTAGGAGGCGGCTGGGAGCCCCAGAGACTCAGAAGACACAGATCCAATCAAGGCCCGGAGGATTCCCAAGTTAAAAACATTGGCCTTCAGAGCTCACTAAATGTGAACTCTACAAATTGGTTTCAAAGTCAGCCAAGCCTAGGTTTCGTCATCTGCCCGCCAGAGCCAACTGACTGGCTTCCCATTAGCAGGGGAAGGAAGTGGAAAGGCCCAGCCCCGGGGGGGGGGCTTCAAAGAGGAGGAGGTCCCTGACAAGAGAATCAATCACAGAGCCCTGATGAGAACGACAGGGGAAAAGGTCTTTCTAGTCCCCATGAAAGTGGTTACCAGACTGTGATGGCTCCAGGCAAGCCACCTGCTGGGGACAAAGACCTTTCTCCTTTAGCTCAGACTCTCTGATGTGTGTGAGGGGAAGAACAGCCTCCCACTGTCTGCCTTTCACAGAGGATGTTCTTGGCCTTCCTGATTACCTGAGACCAGGCCAGTGGATCACAGGCCCGACACACAGCAAGTTCTCATGAATAGCAAACACTTTCATGGCACTTACCGAGTGCCAGGGACTGTCCTAGGCGCTTTACAGATCACTCATGTGACCCCCGCACGGTAACACTATGAGGGTGGTACTCCTATTATCCCTATTTAGCAGGTGGGGAAACTGAGTCAGGAGAGGTAAAGAAACATGTTCAAAGTCACTGACCTAGTAAATAAGGATTTGAATGTTGGCTTGTGTCTGTGCTTTTAACCACTTTCCTTTTTTTCTGCTTTTAAGTTTATTTATTTATTTTGAGAGAGGGAGAGAGAGAGAGAGAAGGAGAGTGCAAGCGGGGGAGAGGTAAAGAGGGAGAGAGAGGGATTCCCAAGCAGGCTCCGTGCTGAGGAGCCCAACCTTAACAAACCGTGAGGTCATGACCTGAGCTGAAATCAAGAGTCAGTCACTTAACCAACTGAGCCACTCAGCTGCCTCGCTTTTAACCACTTTCTTTGCAAGAACTCCTAGCATGCTTGATGTGCTCCTTCGAAAAACCCATAATCGAGGAAATAAACACTCACGTTTCAAAAATCATATCTAGACAGCACGAGATGGATAAGGAGGTCTGCAGAGCAGGTTGGCGGGTGATAGGAAAGTGCAGTGGGTCTCACTGTTCCCTGCTGTACTGATAATCTGTCCCATACGTCCATCCATCCATCCGTTCATTCAACCTCTCACATTTAGAACTTAGGGCCCTACTAGGGCTTGAGTGGGAGGAAACAAGAGGAGCACTGCTTAGATAATGAACTGAAACGGAGCAACAAACAGTGAAAGAGTCAGAGGAGGGGGATTGGGGCCAAGTGAGTAGTGCGTCAGGAGCAGGGTGGAGGGACGCAGTTCCAAGAAGCATTCTCTGGCCACACACCCCCACCATAGCTTGCGGGTCCTCCTCCACCGGACGACGGACGGCATCCTTACTGTAGCATTTTCCATACTGGGTTTCGGTTTCCTACTTGCTTCTCTGCTATTAATTTCTGTAATCCCAGTACTAGGCAAGGACCAGTCACTCAGCATTTGTTGAATGACTTTCTGAATGAAAAAGGCCCTGAGGGGAAAGAGCTCAGCTGCACTGAGGGGAAAAGAGCAGACAAGCTCAGCAGAGCAGGGCTTCTCAAACTACACAAAGCAGAATTACATAGGGATCTGGTGAAAATGCAAATCCTGATTCAGGAGGCGTGGGGTGTGGCCCGAGTTCCTCTATTCCCAACAAGCTACAGTGGGTGATGCCCAGACTCCTGCTCCCTGGATCCCACTTTTGTGCCAAGGCCCTTGATGATTCCCTGGCCCTTCTCAGCCCCAAGGGAGCCTCATCCCACACTAAGGCTCCCTTCCTCTGCCCCTGAGCTCCTCTACTGCCCCCCTCCCCGCCCCGCTCCCCAACAGCCTTAGCCACTGATCCCATTTGCCCTACTGCCCAGACACCGATTTGAAGACCATCTAGCCAAATCCCGGCAGTTCCCACAGTGGGGCCCACTGGTCCCAGGGTGGACCTGGTGAGGGGGCTCCTGGGATCAAGGATATCTCCCAGATCACCTCTCCCAGAACTCAGGATCACAGGTCACCTCAGCATCTCTGAGGCTCCCAGAAATCCTGCGATGACAAAGATTTGTGCAGGAGCCCAAGGAATGGCTGAGATGGGGGAGAAACTTAATGCTCCGTAATCCTCCTCAGCACCACCCCTAGCTGCTCAGACCTCAGTGGAGCATGTGATTGCTCAGTGGTGGTTTCCTACCCGTCCCCAGATTACCATCCTTATGAACAAGTGTACAGACATATGGAAATTCTAGACCCACCACAGGAAACAGGCAAGGTTTGCCTTTTTTCGTAAGGGGACGTATGCTTTCCCCAAACAGCGGTGCTCTTCTCTTTCTAAATCTTCAGGACCCTGGTCTCTTACCCCTCCGTCTTCTTAAAGGATCGGATGCTGTCATTTATGCTGAATTGCACACGATTGATAAGATTAAAACACGTCACTTCTGAAGGCTTATTGTTCTCGGTTTGCTCCTCTCCCCTCCGCCCAGATCCATTTTCTCTCGCTCTCTGTCCCTGGGAGCCTGGACCCTTGGGCCCCCTCACCCTCCGGCTTCCGGGTGGCCAATGGTGTGGGGCGGGGAATGGGGGGGAGCACTGCAGAGAGATCTGAGGGCAAGAGGAGAGGAACAAGGAGATATTTAGTCCCCGCTGCAGCCTCGCATCACTGGGCAGTGTCTGCATCACCACGGCATCGATGCTCCCTCAAGGCGGCCCCTCCGAGGCTCAGCTTCCATTAGGCTCCCTTTGGCTCCTCTGCCCTAGGGTACTACCAGCTGCCTGCTGTCGCACATCCCAGGGTGCCTCACCATCCCTGCCAGCAGCTTCCATCCTGCACACTTCACTGTAAACACTCCTGTCACTAACTGTCTGATTTTGTTTTTTTAGTTAAACCCTTTTGAGTGTGACTTCTGCTTCCTGCTAGGATTCTGAATGATACAGAATGTTGCATTTTTATCAAGTATGGGGTCCCCAATTTGGTTTAAGCCAAAGCAATGAAGCTCTAATTGTAGAATTTGGGGGTTGAGGGAGTCCAGAGACAGGAGGTATTTTTGAGGAGGGGGGAGTATGCCGGTGTTTCTCAGTGCCTTGAAAACCAACTACAACAAGGCCTGGGAGTTAGCTTCTCATTTTATTTTCTTCAGCCGCCATGAACTGAGCGGCTGCTGTGTTCTGGAACCGGTGCTTAGGATTGTGGGAATCAAGGACGATAGAGACCAGGCCCCATGTCCCACAACCTCACACTCGGGGACACTCGGGCCAGGGCAGGATGAAAGGCCTGGAATGGAATTGAATGTGACAGGCAGCCAAGCAGGGCAAAGCCGCTGAGATAAGGGCCTAATCAGAGTTCAGACAGAGAACAGTGGCAGAACGGCAGGCGGAGGCTTTGTTCCAAAGCTGGGGACCTGGGAGGACCTCACGGGGTGGGGGAGGAGGTCACATGGGACCTTGGAGCGCTGCAAAGCAGCCCATCAGCAGCCTCAGCCCAGAAGCCAGAGCGGGCCCCTTTCTGCAGCCTCCGTGGACGCCCGGGCGGGTTTTGTTTGCTCCTCCCCTGGGTTCTTACTGCACATCTACTCAACTCCAGCAGCAACCACTGAGCCAGCGCTCACCCTGTGCACGGAGCTCCTCAATCCTCCCAACAACCCTGTGGGTGGGCGTTATTCAGCCCTTTTTATAGCTAAGGAAATTGAGGCTCGGTCCAAATGACTGGCCCACGAATTTATAAATAGACACTGGAGACCAGAATTTGAATCCAGACTGCCTGGCTCTGAAATGCACTCTCAGCCACTGATCTGTCTGCTGCGATTTCTTACTCTTATAGAAGAGTCAAGGGTGGTGCCGAGCACTTGTGTGGAGTATCTCATTTGGTCTTCACAGCTCCCCCCTGAGGGAGGTCCTAGTATTACCACTTACTTTCCAGAAGAAGACACTGTCCCACCGAGAGGGTTACATCTCTCTCTAGGGCCCACAGCCAGGTCACGGTACAGCCAGGGTTTGAACCCAGGAAACCCACTCCAAGTTCATGCCCCCAGCCACCACATTCCTCCAAGGCAGAGCCTAAATTATTATTTTTATTTTTTTATTTTGTTTGTCTGTTTTGAGAGACGATGCGCGTGCTCAGGAGAGGCAGAGAGAGAGAGAGACAGAGACAGAGACAGAGAGGAAGAGAGAGAATCCCAAGCAGGCTCCACACTGTCAGTGCAGAGCCTGATGTGGGGCTCGAACCCACGAACCGTGAGATCATGACCTGAGCCAAGATCAAGAGTCTGATGCTAACTGACTGAGCCACCCAGGTGCCCCCTGAATTATTTTTTTAAAGGTCTTTATTTTGTTGAATGGTTTTACCTTTATAGAAAATTATAAAGATAATACAAAGAGTCTCCTAAATAATCAGGCCGGGACTTTCAATACCATGTTGAATAAAAGTGTTGAGAGTAGGCATCCTTGTCTTGTTCCTGACCTTAGAGCAAAAGCTCTCAGCTTTCACTGTTGAGCATGATGTTAGCTGCGGGCCTGTCACATACAGTATGCATGCGTGCATGCATGTATGTATTTGTTTATTTTTAAGTTTTTATTTTAAACACCTGGTGCTCTTCATGACAAGCACACTCCTTCACCCCCATCCCCTATCTCACCCATCCTTCCAACCACCTCCCCCTCTGGTAACCATCAATTTGTTCTCCTTAGCTAAGAGTCTGTTCCTTGGTTTGCCTCTCTCTCTTTTTCCCTTTTGCTTATTTCTTAAGTTCCACATATGAGTGAAATCACATGGTATTCGTCTTTCTCTGACTGACTGATTACACTTAGCGTAATAGTCTCTAGCTCCATCCATGTCGTTGCCAATGGCAAGATTTCACTCTTTGTGCTGGCTGGATAAACATACGGCCTTTATTACGTGGAGGCATGGTTTCCTCTGGACTCGCCATTTGTTTTTATCATATATGATGTTGAGTTTTATCAAATACTTTTTCTGCATTCATTTAGATGATCCTATAACTTCTATCCCTCACTTTGTCAGTGTGATGTATCCTCTTGATGGATTTGTATACGTTGACTCATCCTTGCATCCCTGGAATAAATCCCAGTTGACCATGATGTAGGATCCTTTTCATGTATTCGATTTGGTTGGCTAATATTTTGTAAAGGATTTTTCTTTTCTTGTGGCATCCGTGTCTGGTTTCGGTATCAGGGTAATGTTGGCCTCATAAAATGAATTTGGAAGAGTTTTCTCTTCTGTTTTTAGAAGAGTTTGGGAAGAAGTGGTATTAATTCTTTAAATGTCTGGTAGGATTCACCAGTGAAGCCATCTAGTCCTGGACTTTTGTTTGTTGGAGGTTTTTGATTACTGGTTTAATCTCTTTTCTAATAATCAGTCTTTCAGATTTTCTATTTTTTCACGAAATAAAGAAAGACAAATTACGTCCAATCTTACTCATATGTGGAATCTAAAAAATGATACAAACAGGGGCACCTGGCTGGCTCAGTCAGTAGAGCATGCAACTCTTGATCTAGGGGTTGTGAGTTTGAGCCCTATGTTGGGTATAGAGAATAAAAATAAATAAAAATTAAAAACAAACAAGCAAAGAAACAAAAACTACACTCATGGATACAGAAAACAGATTGGTGATTGCCAGAGCTGTGGGGGGGCGGGGGGGGGGGGGGGGAGGCTGGTTGGCAAAATGGGTGAAGGTGGTCAAAAGGTACCAAAAAAAAGTTTCCATATACCCCAGGCGGGCTTTCCCTTACTCTTTTGTTTTGTTTTTAATGTTTCTTTATTTTTGAGAGAGAGAGAGAGAGAGAGAGAGTGTGTGTGTGTATGCGCGCAAGCAGGGGAGAGGCAGGGAGAGAGAGGACAAAGGATCCAAAGCAGGTCCTGCACTGACAACAGAGAGCCCAATGCAGGGCTCGAACTCATGAACCAGGAGATCATGACCTGAACCGAACTCGGATGCTTAACTTACTGAGCCACCCAGGAACCCTTTGTTTTGTTTTTTAAGTAGGCTTCAAACCTCACATGGAGCCTAGGGCAGGACCTGAACTTATAACCCCAAGATCAAGACCTGAGCTGAGATCAAGATTCAGATGCCAAACCAACTCAGCCACCCAGGCACCCCTAGTTTCCCTTACTGTTAAGATCTCGCAGTATGGTACATTTGTTACAATTAACATACCAGTGTTGATGTATCATTATTTACTAAAGTCCATAGTTGATTCAGATTTCCTCAGCTTACCTAATGTCTGTTTGTGTCCCAGGACCCCATCCAGGACACTCTACTGCATTCAGTCATCATATATATTCCTCAGGCTCCTCTTGTCTCTGACAGTTTCTCAGACTTTCCTCATTTTTGATGACCTTGACAGCTTTTTAAATTGTGATTTAAAAAAAAAACAACCCACACATAAAAATCTACCAACTTAACCATACTTAAGTGTACTGTCAGTAGCATTAAGCACATTCACACTGTTGTGCAACAGATCTCCAGAATGTTTTCATCTTGCAACACTGAAACGCTACCCTCATAAACAACAACTTTCCCCCCTCTCCCCAGCCCCTGGTAACCACCATTCTACTTTGTGTTACTATGAATTTGACTACTTGATTTATTTTTTAAGCTAATTTTTTTAATTTTTTAGTAATCTCTACACCTAACATGGGGCTTGAACTCCTAACCCTAAGAGCAAGAGTTGCACGTCTACCGACTGAGCCAGCCACACACCCCTCAACTACTTTATTACCTCTTTTAGATATGGGATCATACAGTATTTAGCTTTTTGTGGCTGGCTTATTTCACGTATCATAATGTCCTCAAGGTTCACCCATGTTGCAGCCTGTGTCAGAACTTCCTTCCTTGTCAAGGCTGAGCACTATCCCATCATATGCATCTACCGCGTTTAGTTTATATGTTCATCCATCAGCAGACAGGGTGCTGCTCCCACCTTTTGTCTTTTGTGAACATAAGTAACTGGGAAACTGCCCTATTATTTTCCATAGTGGCCGTAGCATTTCACATTCCCACCAGTGGCGCACAGGGGTCCGCTTTTTCCACATCCTTGCCGACACCTCCAACTGTCTAGGGGATTTTGACAGGAGCCATCCCGATGGGTGTGAGGGGGTCTCACACTAGGGTTTTGACTTTCATTTCCCTGATGATCTGTGATGTTGAACATCTTTTCGTGTGCTCGTGGGCCATTTGCACATTTTCTGTGGAGAAATGTCTACTCAAGCCCTTGGTCCATATTTGTATCGCTAAGCAATAAATGCCTATGTCATAATTTATTTATCTGTTCTCCTGTGCATGGGCATTTGTTACTACCAGTCTTGGCTATTGCACATAAAGCTGCTGTGAACATTTTTGCAGAGGTTTTTTGGTGGGTCTGTGTTCTCACTTCTCTTGGATAAAGACTTTTTGTACATTTCTGTACTCACCAGAGCTTAGGACCTAGCTGGTACTAAAAAAAAAAAAGTGGGATAAAAAAAAGTGTGACTAAGTCACAGAACTAAGACCTCTGAGGTAGTAATAATCACTTCACATAATAAAGTTTCAATGTAGAGCATGAATACCAAAAGCACGGGCTGAATAAAAAGAAAGGACATCTGAGGTGGAGACTTAGTGATTCAGCTAAGAATTTTGAAAAAGGATAGGCTTTGAAGAAGAGCCAAAACATGGGGACAACCAGAAAACTTCCTTCTGCAAGGGACAGAGACTTCTCTCCCCCACGCTGACCGGATAGGGAGTCCTGGAGGGTGTCCGGCTGGAGTCACAACAGAGGGCCCACACAGGGGAGGCAGGCCCAGCTAGAGCAAAGATTGCAATGCCCATAGTTTGTTAAGAGAGATTTTTTGTGATATTTTATACCTTGCTGAGGAGCATTAATACCCTTTGTCTTCTCCTCTCTAAATCCACTCCTGGTTTGCCACACGGAGAGAGTTTGTCCTGGCCAGGATAATCCAGAACAGGAGACAATCCAGCAACATTTTCTCCTTGGCTCTAGAAATTGTTTGTGTGTAGTCGGGAAACCTGGGTTTCTGCCTTTAACTAGCCGAATGTGCTTTCATCTCAAAATTCCTTCCAGCTCTCAAATATTATTACTTAGCAACTATACTTCTTTCTGCAGATTTTTTTAAGTTTATTTTTAAATTTATTTTTAGTACTCTACATCCAAAGTAGCGCTCGAACTCATGACCCTGAAATCAAGAGTCGCATGCTCTACGGAGCCCCTGGGTGGCTCAGTTGGTTGAGCATCTGAATTTGGCTCAGGTCATGATCTTCCGTCTGTAGGTTCAAACCCCACATCAGGCTCTGTGCTGACAGCTCAGAGCCTGGAGCCTGCTTTGGATTTTGTGTCTCCCTCTCTCTTTGCCCCTCCCCTGCTCATGCTCTGTCTCTGTCTGTCTCTCAAAAAATAAAATGTTAAAAAAAAAAAAAAGGAGTAGCACGCTCTTCTGACTGAGCCAGCCAGGCACCCCTGTTCAGGAAATATTCTTTTTTCAATGTGTTCACCACAGAAAGTGAGAAAATACAATAAGGGAGCAGAAGCACATATAAAATCACTCATAATTTCATCACCCAGTGCTAACTCTTATTAACATACACTCGTTCGTATAAAAATATATGATGAGTGCCTGCCATGTACTGAGACATTTGAAATATATCTTTCTAGGCTATTTATATCTACATTTTAATAAAATCATCCTGCTTTATAACCTGCCTTTCACTCAAAAGACAGTTGTGAACATATTCCCATGTCAGTAAATACTTTCCCTACAGCGTTCCAGTTTTTCATTAATAAACATTCTCAGAGCTCAGTTTTGAACAAAGTCATAACCATTTTTTTAATGTTTATTTATTTTTGAAAGAGAGACAGAGTGTGAGTGGTGGAGGGGTAGAGAGAGAGGGAGACACAGAATCCGAAGCAGGCTCCAGGCCCTGAGCTGTCAGCACAGAGCCTGACGGGGGGCTCGAACTCTCAAACCGTGAGATCATGACCTGAGCCGAAGTCAGACACTCAACCAACTGAGCCACCCAGGCACCCTAGTCATAACCATTTTTTAAAGATAATTCCTAGAAATGGAATTACTAAATCAATTAGTAATCATGATTATGTGTTTGGGCAATGCCAAGCATCCGCAGCCTTTTTTATACATCTTTCCACTCATGCGTACGCACTCAGCGGGGGGTAGAACTGTGCTGTCCATTGCAGCAGGCATCAGACACCCAGGGTTATGTATGTTTAAGTTAAAGTTAATTAAAAAAAAATAATAATAAGCAATTCAGTTCTTCAAATGCAATAGCCACATTTCAAGCACTCAACAGGCATATGTTACTAATGGTTACTTCGATAGTGTAGAAACATTTATGTCATCACAGAAAGTTCTATTAGACATCACTGGTCCAGAATAATGTTCAATTGATGTTAATTATTGTTATTTTGGGGTGGAGAGATTTGGAGTAATTTTCCTTCTTATTGTATTTCTTGGCCCGTGACCATTTATCACTTTTGTTTTACATATATTATGTCTAAATGCTCTCTTCCCTTTGGAGGGCTAAACCTCATTCCCAGTGGCTGCCTGTGGATATTTCATTATGGGAAATCTCCAGAGTCCTTATGTCTAGTCATTGGTTTGAATTCAAATTTTCCCTCCCAGAGATAGAGTTCAAAAAAGTTGTATTAAGAATCTTTATATAGGGGCACCTGGGTGGTTCAGTCAGTTGAGTATCCAACATTTGATTTTGGCTCAGGTCATGATCTCACAGTCACGAGATCAAGCCCCACCTTGGGCTTGGCGTTGACCATGAAGCCTGCTTGAGATTCTCTCTCTCTCTCTCTCTCTCTCTCTCTCTCTCTCTCTCTCTCTCCCCTCTGCCCCTCCCATCACTTGCACGTGCTCTCTATTAAAAAAAAAAAGAAACTTTATATAAATTTACTTAAATACGCATAAAGAAATTCTGGAAAGATACATAATTAAGAACATTACTCACCTGCAGCATGCGGAGAGGGTGTCTCTGCAGATGAGGGCAAGAATGGGAAGATTTTCTATGTGAATGTATCACCTATTTAAACATAGAGTAAAAATATATCTTTTTAAAAAATTATGCAAACAGCAAACAATTCTAAAAAAAAAGAAAAAAGAAGTAGACAGTGAAACTCCTTTCCCTGAAGGTTACTGGCAGGTTAGTGAGAATCCTTCCAGGCTTATTAGAGACAATCACACATGATAACTTTATTATGTAAGTGGCTTGTGCACTCATTCCCTAGACATCACCGGAGTCCTACCTCCATCCCTATTGGTAAGAATTTAAAAAAGGGTTTCTAAAGCTCCCGGACTTTTTCCTCTCACCTCTCCAGGTGGTCCCTGTGAAGACTCCATGTCTCTTTTGAAAGCAGACCCATTTCCAGGTAATTGCAGAGCCGGTGCCAGTCATTAGCCAGCTGTAGGTTTGCCCCCCTTCCTCCCATCCACCCCCCTTGTAGACTTAGCCCCTTTGCTTCTCAACCTCTCCCTTCCTCAGCTGTTCCTTTGGCCACACCTTTCCAAGGCAGTGGGGGTGGAGGGAGTGAGGACTGTTTCCATAGTCCTGGGTGGAGTCTTGGTGTGGGAAAGAGCCAGATACATGGGGCACGAGCCACCTCCAGGTGCCCCGTCCTCCAGGAGGCTGGCAACAGCCCCTTAACTTACTCATCTTGCCCAACCTCTGTTCCAAGTCCACTCCCAACCCCCACCTTGCTGGATACATTTCTGAGACCTTACTTACTTCTTTGCATTTCTGTGATGGGTTTGCCCATGGACTTTGGAAGTCCATTCTCCACTCCTTCACTGGTGCATCATCGTCCAGATCTTCACCAGGAGAGCAAGGGGCACTTCCGGAGGACTGAACGGGCCTGGGGTCTGTGTAGGAAGGAGGTGGGGACACAGGGTGTGAGTCATCTGCCAGCGTCTCTGATGCTCTTGGAGTTCACCACGCAGTGCCAGGACCAAATAGAGAAATCCCAGTTGTGGTGAGTGGTGGCCCCTGAGAGGCCCAGTAACCAGTCTAACTTCAAAGGCTGCTCTCCCGGCCACGCAAGACTGAAACCAGCGAATCCACAGAGACAGAAAGTAGATTAGTGGTTGCCAGGGACTAGGGTTGGGGGGATGGGAAGTGACTGTTAATGGGTACGGGGCTTCTTTCCGGAGTAATGAAAATGTTCTGACCTTGGACTGTGGTCACAGTTGCTCTGTGACTATACTAAAAATCACTTAAGTATCCACTTTAAAAGGGTGAGTTTTGTGAAATGTGAATTGTATCTCAATAAAAATTAGAGGGTTGCAAATCTACTGAGATCTAACTGACATGCAATAAAAGGCACCCATTTTAATACAGAGTTCAACGATTTTGGGCAAAGACATCCATGCCACCACCACCTTCATCAAAATACAGAATATGTCGGTCACCCCAGAAAGTAACCCTTTGCCCCTTCAGGATTCTTTCAACAAAACTGAACACAATGCAAACCGTCAAAGTTCATCACACATAGTAAGGGTCTTAGTTCACAAAATTTATAGTTCGGTTATATTTAAAGAGACATGCACACACATTAGAAGGTTGTGGTGTGGGTCACAGTCAAAAAAAATGTAAAAGTTCCCACGGAGACATGAAGAACCACGCAAGGCGCCGGGGGTGGTTGTAGAAGCGCTATGCACTCACTCCGGTGGGCGCTATGTGCCAAGAATTCTGCTAAGCACTTAGGTGCACGACCTCATGCTCATCGCCTCATTCCACAGATGGGAAAACCAAGGCTTCCCTCCCTGTGCTGGCAGCTAGTTTTTACCTGATCCTAAAACGTACTCTTCCTAATGCCTTGGTTTCCTCTTGCTGGGCTTCTAACTCCCACTGACGTGTCCAGTCCTGGAGGACCCAGACATATCTGTCAGCCAACCTCAGGTAACCCACTCAAGCACAGCGGAAACAAGAAGAGAGAAGAAAAGGCCTCCCGCACTGAGCTTGTAGTCTAGTAGGCAGCACCCAGCAGATGGTAAAAGCACCGAAGACAAGGTCACAGTGTCATGCTGCTCTGCGTAACCCTGGGTGTAACCCGGGGTGTGAGGCTCTTCCTTTGTGCCGTCACTGGGCACGTCGCCCGGTCGTTCTCTGGCGCAGGCCTGGGCAGTCAGGCCGGGTGGAACCTGCAAGGCCCAGTCCGTTCTGAGTTGCCTGAGACCCACAGGGGTCTTAGGTGACACAGTCACCCTCCAGAACCCTGCGGAGTCCTCCTACCAAGCAACTGGCCACAGAGCAGCAGGGGCAGGATTCACAGCCTAGACTCTGTCATCAGAGTCTTTGCCCCTGAGCATGCCTCCGTGATAACTGGTAGCCACCATCAGTCTCTCATTTCAAGAGTCAACAGAGAGCAGAGGCTGTGCCTTCCAGTTAGCCCTAATTGATTTCACCCAAACGGAATGAGTGCTAATGAGCTTGTCTCAAGACCCAAACTCCTTCTGTCTTTACTAGATTCGCTGGCATTGGGAAATCTTCCGACCATTGGGACTGTCTTAAAACATGACTCTTCCACATCACTGCACCCAGCACACCCCCAGGGTCTGGAAAAGTCAGCAGACCCCCAACAGAGACCAGCTTTCATCCGAGGAGTAGCTAAAACCCTGGGGAGCCTCGGGGCCATTCAGGCCTACTCAGTGTGCTCACCTGGTCTCGCCAGCCCAAGGCCCAATGTGGAAGGAACTGGACTCAGACAGACCTGGGTTTGGATCCCAGCCCTGTCACTTGTTAGCTATGTGACCTTGGACAATTAAACTAACCTCTCTGAACTTGTTTCCTCATCTCAAAAAAAAAAAAAAAAAAAAAAAAAAAAGGTGAGGCTTGCAGGGTTCTTGGATAATGAGATCAAGGTATGCAGTCGGCACTTAATACATATCCGCTGTCCTTCCCCTCCTCTTGCCTGCCAAGCACATTGACATTCTGGAGACAAGAACAGCCAAGCAACTTTCTCTTCTGGAGGATTTGTATCTTTGTCATTGTTTTTCCTGGAATGGCACGAACAGGAAGCCTTGGACTGGCCAAGAGCGAGAACAACATAGCCCTGGCCCTTCGAAAACATATTAAACTTAAGTTTCCATGGAGTCTTAACGTTATACTATGCACCCCGTGCATTATACTATGCACCCCGTGCGTTCACCTGGAAAACAGCCTCCTCCTCTCTCCGAGTGGAGCGCCACCGAGAGGCCTGAGCCGCCATCCCCGCCCCCCTCCCTCACCTGGCCCCCACGACCGGCCTCACGCTGCCTCCACTTCCGCTCGCTCTCGCTCTCTCCAAATGTGCTTCTCTCCAGGAGGCCCGTTCCCAAACTGCAAATGACATCACATCAGACGTCTGCTCTAGACCCTTCGTCGTCTTTCCGACAAAGCACACAGCCATCTGCCCACCGCCTGCCTCTCTCCTTCCCTCCCCTCCCTCCCCACTTCGGACCGCGCCGTCCACAAGCGCTTTTCTTTTCCTCTGCGCGCGCACCAGTTCGTTCCAGCCTCAAGGCCCTGCAGCGGCCGCTGCCTCCACCTGGAGCTCGCTTCCTCCCGGTGGATGCTCCCTTCTCAATAATCAGGCTGGAGCTCCAGTGCCACCTGCTCAGAGACATCTTCTCTCGTCGTGGCGGCCGCACGGTCACATCTATCACTTCGTCCTATTTTCATACTTGCACCTGTCACTACCTAAAGTTCTCTGGTGCCTTGTCTGTCTCATTCACCACGTGCCCCCGGACCCCCCAGGCGCCTAGAACCCGCCTAGAGCACCAGCAGGTACAATACTTGTTTGTTACTTAAATGACCCCCTTTGTCTCACCATTTAAGCATAAATCCATGATCTTCAGGATGGTCTGTCTTCATAGGAGAGCTTCTAATATGTGTCTAGACAGTCCTTTTATTTTTGGCAATTTTGGCAAAGTGACTTGCTTCTGGAATTTAACAAAACCAGACAACGCCTGTCTCCCTAGTCTCATCCAAAGCTGTGCCCCCTCGTCTAGAATCTGCAGAGACTCTTGCTGTCTGCCCCCTCCGTAACAGCTAGGCACGGATGAGACAAAAGTTTTACAAATCCCACTGGAATATTCTGCTGCCTGAAAAACTGGAGCGACACCGGACTGGAGCCTCCGAGCCAAAAGCAGCTTGAAGCTAGCAAAGGCCCCTGCTCCTCAGAGGCTGGGCACCTGGGATTAATTCAGGCAGAAAGCAGGCAAGAAATGCTGGCCCCTGAGAAGTGCTAAAGAAAGGGAATTTTAAGATCCAGACTGAAAAGAAAGAGGGGGCAGAGGGGATTGGGAGTGGGGGAGTTGGAAGGACTGACCTTCCTTAACCCAAG
The DNA here is from genome assembly GCF_018350215.1 of Panthera leo. Lineage (NCBI taxonomy): Eukaryota > Metazoa > Chordata > Mammalia > Carnivora > Felidae > Panthera > Panthera leo. The sequence goes on along the minus strand of NC_056693.1, from coordinate 44,496,287 downwards.
GGATCTCTTAACCTGCTAGGATTGATGTTAAATGTTAAATTTGGGAGGGGTGTGTGTGTGTGTGTGTGTGTGTGTGTGTGTGTGTGTGTTTTAGGGAGAGGGTCTATGGTTTTTATCAGGGTTGCAGTAGGATCTGTGCCCCCAAAGCTTAAGAACCACAGATCTAAAAGGCAAGCAATTAGGTTAGCAAATCATCTCCATCCTAAACATGACCTGAACTGAAACAATCACGAGAAAGGAAAAGTGCTTTGTGCTCCAAAGAAAACAAAAGCCATTTCCAACAGGAATTGGCTGTCACATTCTCTGCACTTGGAAAAAAAATCAACAGAGCATCCGCCCAGCCTGCTCAAGGCCCATCCCTTAAGCCCAGGTCTCTAGGGAAGGCAGTGAGCCTTTGTTTTCCAGTCTGTGGGCAACTGGCTGGGCCAGGAGCCAGAGAGGAGAGACCTCTATGGAAGAAAATACAGACATGTGCCAAGTTGTGTGGGCTAGAGGCACCCGAAGGAGGACTCCAGCTGATGCCACAAGACCCACCGGGTGAGGAAGAATGTGCCAGTTGTAGACTCACTCCTCTCCTGCTGTCTTTCTTGATTTGGCTCCAGCTAGGATGTTGGGCCAGCTTTTCCCTCTGGGTGCTCCGAAGCACCACCATATTAGTCACAGGCCTGGGTGCCTTTCCAAGTAGGTTTTGGACCCTTCGTGGTCGGCAGGCCTACCTGTGGCCCCCCTAGCTATCACACTGAAGCTCCTGCCCGGTCAAGGCTATGTGTCACGTCTGGTGTTCAGAAAGGATACTCCCTTCCCCTGGCCCTTCTCGCCTTCGTGAAGGAAGAACCCGGGATGTGGCAAAGTCCCAATAAATGCTGGGAGGAGGCCTGGGAGCGGGCGGGAGGCCCCGAGCCAGCGCGCTGTGCCAGCACTTGGTGTAACCTCCAGGGAGGGCGCAGTCCACGCAAGTCCTGGCTTCCGAGAGGTAGGCCCTGGGTGTCAGCCCGCAGCCGTGGCCTCTCCCGAGTCCCGTGGATTCACACTCCAACTTGAGTTGTTATTTTTCGATGTTGGTGTATGTTCTGTCTTTAATATATCCCAGAGGGCATTCTTGATTTCCTCCCCTAAAGCTGATTCTCCTCCAAGCTTCCCCATCTCAATAAATAACACTTGAATCACCTAGGCGCTCATTCTTCGGGTCCCAGCTAAACGGCACCGCCTCCTTCCCCTTGGAAAGACCTCCCCAGGCAGCAAATCTAGTGTCGTCTTCCCGCGCCCCACACACACACCCACACACCAAGATGCTCTCTTTCATGTCAGCCTGTTTGCTTATCACATTCTGTTGCTTTTATTTTTCTGGTATGTCTCTCCACTGAAAATGTAAAGTCCGTGAGGACAGAGAGTCTATTTGCTTCTCCAGAGTCCCTCTCCAGCCTTCTCCCCTGTCCTCTAGGCCTGCGGAGGCTGACTGATGGGGTCTGCGTGGCCCACGCTCCCATACCCGCCAGCAGCAGACGGGAGAGGGAGCCGTGGGTAGGTGGCCCCCTCTCTGCCACAGCCCCTGTGACGCAGTTTCTCCTGCAGCTCTTGCTGGGTTCCGGGAACCACTTTTCTCCCCTTGCCTTCCCAGGCCTGGGGTGGTGGGGGGGGGGGCGGTAATGGCTGCCGTCTGTTGCCAACCCTGAAATGCCTCACTTCCCCAGGGACCTCTTAACCCTGCCCATACTTCTGCAAGCAGTCCCTTCATTAAACTCTGCTCAGTGACCGCTCTTGAATGTGTCACTTGCTCTCTGACAATGGTTCTGACCCACATGGGGGCCGTGTCTAACTCACTGACCAATGTCTCCCAACAATGTGCCGAGGGATGTCTGGCATATCTTAGGTACTTAATACGTACGTAATACGCGTGTTTTGAGTAAATGAATGAGCAAAGATACTATGTTTTTAGTTACATTTTCATTAAGATGTAATTCATATACCATGAAACTTACCCTTCTAAGGACTATAGTTCAGTGGCTTTTAGTTTATTCACAAGCTGTGAGACCAACATCACTAATGCCAAAACATTTTCATCACTTTCTAAAGGAACCCTGTACCCATAAGGGTCACTCCCCACTTCACCCCTTCGCCCAGCCCCTGGCAACCACAATCTACTTCCTGTCTCTATAAATTTGCCTATTCTGGACACTTCATGTAAGCAGAATTATGTAATATATGGTTTTCCGTGCCTGCTTCTTTCACTTAGCATAACGTGGTCTCATGTATCAGCATTTAATTCCTTTTTATGCTGAACAATATCCCGTTGTATGGATAGACCACATCGTGTTTATCCATTCATCAATTGATGGGCCTTTTGGCTATTCTGAATAGTGCTGCTATAAATATTCATGTACAAGTTTTAACATTAACATATGTTTTTAGTTCTCTTGGGTAGATACCTTGGAGTGGAATTTCTGGGCCATGTGGTAACCCTATGTTTCAGTTTTTGAGGAAAGATACTTTGTTTTAAATCTCTATGTGTCCTACAGCACTACACAGTACTGTCTTCAACCTCTGGCCCCGGTACTGGCATGTGCCTGGGAAAGAACCCAAACCCCCAAGTATGTGGAGCAGAGGAAGTCTCAGATACGACAGGTACACTCCAAGTAGGTACCCAGGAGACATTCCTGCACACATGCACCAGCATATACAGACCAGGATGCCCTTGGTAATACCACTGGCTGAAAATCGGAAATCACCTAATGCTCGTCACCAGTAGCTTGGATAAATCCACTGTGGAAGAAAGAAAGAAAATAAATGGATTACAACTATGCATAACAGCATAGAGGAACTTCACAAATACAGTGTCGAAATTTTTAAAAAGTTACAAAAGAATATGTACAGTCTCATTTTCTAAATGCCAAAACAAGTGAAGCTAAATCATGTAGTTTAGGGGTGCACATGTAGGTGGAAAAACTATTAAAAGCCATTTCAACAAAAAACAGGATATTGGTTACCTCTGGCAGGGAGTCGTGGCAGGGAGAGGCACAGGACGGTCTTCCGAGCTACAGCCAGTTTTCTAGTTCCTGTCCTGGGTGAGATACACCAAGGTTCACTGCGAGTTATTTTTAACTACACCTAGATACTTAGCTACCCATGCGCTATTCTGAAAGTTTTATTTCACAATTTAAAGAACAGACAGAACAGAACCTCAGTCTAGATGTGAGGAGACCCGGATTTCAGATCACCTTTACTGCTAAAGAGCTGTGTGACAACGAGACAAATTATTTAATCTCTCGGTGTCAACTTTTTTTATCTCTAATATGGGATGATAATAATAATTGCCACTTATTCGGGGCTTAATTCCTGGGCACCATGCCAAGTGCTGTTACATATGTTCTCGCTGGTTATTATGTGTCTCTTGGACATGAGAGACACATAACCGAAGCCAGGTTAAGCAGAAAGTCTTACAAGGATGTAGAAATGGGCTACGGGGCCTAAGGGCAGGGAGCAGCCAGGACACAGACTCTGGGAACTGGGTCTCTTCTGGCTGCCTTTCTCTCCATAATTGTTGCAATTTTCTCCTTTGTTATAAACTGCACCCCCGACCACATGGGAGAAAATGGCCACCCACAACTCCCAGGTTTGTATCTTCTCCATTCAAGACCCTAGCAGACTTGACTCTCAGTGCAAATCACTAAGTTTCCTGGGGAGAGAATTCTGACTGCTTTGGTTTGGATCGAGTGTCCACCCCTGACCCAGTCAACTGTGGCAAAGGGGCAGAGTCATACTACGCAAAATGCCTGCTAGGGACAAACATCATGAAACTAGATGGAACTGTAGGTTATTGGCATTCAGCCCGTAGAAATCTAATTCTGTAGAGATGTAAAGTCCTGTGAGGGAAGTTCCTTGAACAGGGGGAAGGGATGGTGGAAGAACAGACAATCCAATGTCAACTGTTATTTAATCTACCCTTCACAATAACCCAATGAGATAATGTTGATATCCCCATTCTACAGACAAAGAGACTGAGAATCAGATAGAACCCAGCGTTTCTCAACAGTGGCACTATTGACATTTTGGACTGAACAATTCTTTGTGGTGGGGGGCTGTTCTGTGCATTGTAGGATGTTGAGCAGTATCCCTGGCCTCTACCCACTAGATGCTAATGGCCCTCCTCCAGTTGTGACAATCAAAAATATCTCCACGTTGCCTAATGTCCTCTGAAGCAGAGAACCACAAACACAGGCTATGTAGATTGCACAAACATTCCACTAGCAAGACAGAGACAGGAACCAAACCCAGGTCTTAGTGACTCTAGAACCTGTTCTCTTAGTCAGTGTCTCTCTTAGGATCAGTTCTAACTTACCTACATCACCAGGTGGTAGTGAGGATATAATGGTGTGAAAGCACCCTGAAGAGATAGGTGGAATATAATAAAATACATTGTCTCCACATTCTTTTTGTCAGCCTCCGGTTCTGCAGATCGATGTGGCTGCTCAAACAGAACAGGGCTCTACATCCCTCAGGAATTTGAATTCCAAGGGCCTGACCACCAATCAACCATACTCCCCATTTAGTTTCATGATGGGATCCCTCTTCAAATCCTCTCCCTCATGAAGGTTGGTATTCCCAGAGTCTTGCTGTCACATTATTCAATTCCACTCTCCATCTAACCTATGATTTATGGTAACTTTCCTTAGCTAGTTTTCTTGTAGCGGAGTCAAGTCTTTCTCTAGATAATTGGGTCCCCAAAGACCATATATTTTTTCTTCCAAACAAACAAACAAAAAACCTGACTAAGCATGTTATAGCTCTTCCTCCATGAATTAAAACTCTCAATAACCTGAACTGCATGAGGTCTGTGACTGCATTCTTCCAAACCCAGTGGTTTCCTTGGAGTGGACCCCCTATAACTAAAATACCTCTCAGAGAATGCGGCTTGACAAAGCTCTTCGTGGACTGACTCTGCTCTGTTAGTTTTTTAGTTGGGTTTTTAATATTCATTGTGACTGCATTCTAAAAATGATGAAGCCCTTCCTTTGCAAGGCTTTGAGGCTCTCCCAGCCTAACCAAAAGGGAAAACATTTTGGCTGAGATTAGAGTGGGCTGGTCACACCCAAGGTCATTACAGTGAGCTTCTGGAAGTTTATAAAAGAAAGCATGTCCCTAGCTTAATTCAGCTGCCTAAAAACATGACCACAATATACCATTCATATCCTTCCAGTCAAGATACAGCTTGTTTGGAGGCCTGGTTACAATATAGTATTTTTCAGCAAGCTTTTTAAATTGAAGTACAACTTACATGCAGAAAGGTACACAAATCACAGATATATGGTTTGATGAATTTATCTTAAAGTACACACACCCATATAACCACAACTCCGATCAAGAAACACTAGCATTCCAGAAGCCCCTCTCAGACCCCCTTCCAGCCACTACTCCTCTCCCTAAATGTAACCACTAAAATTTTAATCCTATGACCTCCATATTTTTTTATGCATCTGATGGCCCAGATAATTATCTCTGGAGGCCAAAGTTAATCAGAAGCTGGGAGGATTGTTTCCCCATGAGTCATTCTTCTTAAGAATAGTTCATCAGTGAGGATGCTTCCAGCTGCAAGTAATAGAAACCTCAACTCAAAAGGCTTGAACAACATTAGGAAATTTGTGATCTCCACCTAAATGGAAGTCCTGCTGTAGACAGAGCTTCGGGGTTCATTGAATCAGCGGCTGGAGTCAACAAAGTCCCATGTTCTTTCCATCTCTCCGTTCGGCCATTTTAGTGCACGCTTCCTCCTCAGGCTGGTAGCAGGAGAGCCACACCACTTCTTTCTGTGACTCTCTCTTTGGAGAGGAAACTTCTTACAGAGGTCTCATGTACAACCGATCAGGCCAGGGGGATAGGACTGCTCAACTGTCTTAGACTTAGTATGTGGGGTGGGATGGATGTTGAGAAGTCCACTCCAATGCTTCCTATGGAACGCCACACAGTACAAATGGAAAATGTCTGGCTCAATGCATCTATAAACATGCTTTATAACGCTAAATGGTAACAAGGGTTATAAACAGTGGAGACTTGTGGCTGAACATACTGCTGGAGATTCAAGGTTACAGGTAAGTAACTCTCAGTGAGGAAAGACTAAATGGACCGTGGCAAAATAAACACAGCAGCTCTTGCCCTCTCTCTCTCCTCTGAATGCCAGTGATCTTTCCTCTCTGAGTTGCCTGTTTGGGCACTGAGTCATAAACATCATTTTAAAAGTTATTGGGATAGTGTCTGTTACCAGTTATGTTAATCACAAGACATGTTTCAGTATACACTTAGGACAAATCCCAGTTCTTTACAAGTCACGTGATGGCAAGCAGCAAAGGACATGCCATTAAAATGCTACCAGGTGCAGGAGTCATGGCTCCTCAAGGACTCCAATTCCTTCACTTACCTTGATAACACCCAACAGCCATTCATTCCCTCTGGAAGTTTGGATATTCTCCACATTAAAATCCCAATTTTAAAATAAGTAATATGATAAATATCAGTCATACATGTCTATTGTATTAATATTCATTTGCCTAAGTTAGTTCAAAATGTAGTATATTTACATCCCTTTTTATCAATGTGCTGGTCACATATTATGAGGGCACTGGTGAATACCTCTCAGAGGTGAAATCTATCATCAAAGAAGATCTGGGTTGGTAAGCTATATGCTTACCAGTGGATCAGTGGAAAACGATCATAAAAATGATATACAATAGTCATATTTTTGTATTAAATGGTAAAATGTGCATGTCTGTGGATATGGCAAACAGGTTTCAAAGATAAGGTATCACACTGTATATGCATATAAATTTTACATATATGAGTGTATGTGCACCAATAATTTTACATTTTGTAAAGAAAAGAAGGGTCTTTAATCGTTCATGGTGGATAAATACACAACTGACACTATTCTCAGCACCAAGAAAAAATGAATACAAGGGCAATTCCAACTGACGCGTAAAATATCCAGCATATCCTTCAAAAAAAAATACATACCACAAAACTACTCTTGAAGAATTTTTTTTATGTGTTTCTTTTTCTCAAACTTTTTAAATGTTTATTTATTTTTAAGAGAGAGAGACACAGCACGAGTAGGAGAGGGGCACATAGAGAGGGAGACACAGAATCTGAAATAGGCTCTAGTCTCTGAACTGTCAGCACAGAACCCAACCTGGGGCTCAAACTCATGATGTGTGAGATCATGACCTGAGCCGAAGTCGGACACTTAACCGACTGAGCCACCCCGGTACTTCTGTGTTTCTAATTTTAATCGCTACTATATTTATAAGGCAACAATATCAGCACAATAACATCTAAATGTACAGTTCTGGGGCACCTGGGTGGCTAAGTCAGTTGAGCTTCTGACTCTTGATTTCAGCTCAGGTTATGATCCCAGGGTCATGATATTGAGCCCTGTATCAGGCTCCATACTGAGTGTGGAGCTTATTTGAGATTCTCTCTCTCTCTCTGCCCCTCTTCCCTCGTGCTCTCTCTATAATAAAAGATTTTGGGGGAGGGGTGGTGCCTGGGTGACTCAGTCAGCTGGGCAGCCAACTCTTGGTTTCAGCTCAGGTCATGATCTCGCGGTTCTTGGGTTCGAGCTCCACATCAGGCCCTTTGCTGGCAGTGTGGAGCCTGTTTGGGATTCTCTCTTTCCCTCTCAAATAAATAAATGTTAAAAAAAAATAATGAAATAAAATGTTCTTTTAATCAAAAAAAAAAAAAAAAAAAAAACCTGTATAGTTCTAATATGGGAAAATACATCAAACACATTTGATCCCAACGGGTCTAACCCCTGTCCCCCAGTTTCAGAAAATGTATTCCTTTTTACCAAAGTAAAAATAAATACCCTGTGATCATCAATCATTTTATTTTTTTAAGTTTTTTATTTATGTCATCTCTGCACCCAACGCGGGGCTGGAACTCCCGACCCCAAGATGAAGAGTCACATGCTCTTCCAACTGAGCCAGCCAGATGCCCCATCATCAATCATTTTAATTGTGGGTTGTTGTTTTTTTATAACCAGCACTCTTCCAATTAACTCCTGGATGTTCGAATGTTCGTTGTTATTAGAATTCCAGTTCTTTCTCATGAATAACATATGAGGCATATATATTTTACTATTTCTATGTATATCAACTGGGAATTTATCTTTTATTTATAATCCCAAACTACCCCAGTTTGCTCTCTGGTATAGGTCAGACCTTTTTGAAAGAAGTTGAGTATCGCACAATGCCAAGACCCAACAGAGTCAAAATAGAAGGTACAGACCTTCATTATAATGAAGATTCCCAAATGGTATGAAGAGCTTGTTCATTTGCTCTACAAAGGTCAGATTAAGGTTGTAGAGATTTTAAGAATGCTCATTTCTACCATACCAGCAGAGGGTACATTTTCTACGTCCCTATATAATGGGTCCCCCTTCTCAGTAAGTCAGTTTTAAGATCCCCAAAGGATTCTTGAAACAAGCGATAATACAAAACCCTAAGTATGTTTTTTCCCATGCACACTTATCTATGATATAGTTTAATTTTTAAGTTAGGCACAGTAAGAGATTAACAATAACTAATAATTAAAAAAACAGTTTTGGGGCACCTGGGTGGCTCAGTCGGTTAAGCTCCTGACTCTTGATTTCAACTCAGGTCATGATCTCACAGTTCATGAGTTCGAGCCATGCACTGGGGGGCTCACTGCTGAAAGCATGGAGCCTGCTTGGGATTCTCTCTCTGCCCCTCCCCCACTCGCACACGCATTCTCCCTCTCAACAAACTTAAAAAAAATCCATTTTAACGACAAACTATAATAAAAGTTATGTGAATGTGGTGCCTCTCTCAAAGTATCTTATTGTACTGTACACATCCTTCTCCTTGTGATGATGTGAGATGACAAAATGCCCCCACGAGGAGATGAAGCGAGGGGTGGATGACATAGTCACTGTGACACGGTGTTAGCTTACGACTGACCTTCTGACCATACCGCAGAAGCAGGATCATCTGCTCCCACACCACAGCCGGCACAGGTAACTGAAACTGCCAAAAAAGAGCCCGCGGGGAAGGTGAGGGACGACTATGCCTACTCCAACCGAGCAAATGTATTCCGAGCACCTACAATGTGTAGAACATTGCACCCTGTACAGGGAAGAAACAAAGGAAGTATACTGCTCAATCCTCTCTTTCAAGGACACTCCAGTCTAGTTGGAAAGATTAACAAAGGAACTAGTCTGGCACCAAAGAATGAAAATGGTTATGAGTGTGATGGGCACTTAGAGAAGGAAGAAGTGAGTGGACTGGGGTAATGTGAGGTTTCATAGAGAGAGTGAGACTCAGCATCTGACTGTGCAGTCTGGGTATGATTCATCCAGCATGGTAAATGTGCCTCCCATCTGCTGCCACTCTTTGTACCTGTGGCGGGCACTGCTATGAACGCCAGGGTGGCTCCACTTCCCGCCGAGCTCAGACCAGACGCAGTGCGACTCGCAACCCAGACTGGTCAACAGGAATCAAAACTCATGAAAAAACCCACTTGGCATTAGGAATGGGATGGAGGTGGATATTCTGGCTCATGGAAAAGAACTTTCAAGGATACAAAAACTGGGAAAGTGCAGGTGGACGTAGTAGATAGTAGGGGGAGTGACTGGCGGGGAGCAGAAGATCTAGGTAATAAAATCTGATAGGCGGTATTGGGTCCGATCACAGAAGATACTGAAAACTAAGCGGTTCTTGAATAAAGAATGTGTTTAAGAACAAATAGCTTAGGGTGCACCTGGGTGGCTCAGTGGGTTAAGTGTCCAACTTTGGCTCAGGTCATGATAATGGCCATTCATGGGCTTGAGCCCTGTGCTGGGCTCTGTGCTGACAACTTGGAGCCTGGAGCCTACTTCGGATCCTGTGTTTCCCTCCCTGCCCCTCCCCTGCTCATGTTCTGTCTGTCTCTCTCTCTCTCAAAAATGAATGGACATTAAAAAATATTTTTAAAAACTAAGAAAAAAATTTAAAAAAAGAAAGAATAGCTTGGAAGGAATAGGCATAGCAAATACAGAAAAATGGGTGCACCCACTTAAAAAAAAAAAAAAAAAAGTCTTGAGAAAAAGCCCAAACCTTGGATAGACTTAAAGGTGATAGTTCTTTAAATTTTTTTAATGTTTTTTTTTTATTTATTTTTGAGACCAAGAGAGATAGAGCATTAGCAGGAGAGGGGCAGAGACAGAGGGAGACATAGAATCTGAAGCAGGCTCCAGGTTCCAAGCTGTCAGCACAGAGCCCGATGCAGGGCTCGAACTCACAGACTGTGAGATCATGACCTGAGCAGAAGTCGGACGCTCAACTGACTGAGCCACCCAGGCGCCCCTAAAGGTGATAATTCTTAATTCTCATGAACAAGAGATTTCTTAAGTGTCCTGAATTCTAGGTTAGCAGATATATTCATTCAGAAGGCATTGTTGCTTGGTGTTCTTGTTTACAGTGTTGTTGGTCACGGATACAGGTTTCCTGATTCTTTGTAAGTCATCTGTTGTTTCTCTTTGGAAGCTTACGGGACAGTGGTTCTCAACTGTCACCATGAATCAGATTCCCCTGAAACAGAGATTCTGTTTTCACTGATGTGTGGCATGGCCACAGATGGTATTTCTTCATGTTTCACCATGATTTCAAGGTGATCCAAAGTGTTGCCACGGTCTGTGATTTTGGACTTTATTCTTAATCCTTCAAGTGTTCTGGAATTCCACAATGACAGGCCTCTGCAGGAGTCCCTTTTTCATTATTGTGCTGAGCACTCAGGGCTCCTTTCCAGACCCCAAATCATAATTATTAGTTCTGGGATGTTTTCTTGTATTATTTCTGTGACAATTTCTTCATTTTCACCTCCAGATTTCCTACAGGGTATCTATCTTCTTATGTGAACCTCTCACTTTCCATCATTTCCTTTTTGTTCTACCTTGTGGGAGGATTTCTTCATTTTTATTTTCCAATCCTGCTATTGCTTTCCTTTTTATTCCTGCTTTAAATAAACAAAACAAAAAACCAAAACAAAACAAAACGAAAAAACCTTTTATTTTGAAATAATTCTAGGGTTATAAAGATTTGCAAAGATAGTACAGAGTTCCCATATATTCACCACTGAGCATCCTCTAATGTCAACATGTTACATAACCAAAGAACAATTACCAAAATGAAGAGTTAACATTGCAAAAGTGCTATTAAGTACAGACTTTATTTAAAAAAAAAAAAGAAAAGTACAGACTTTTTTTTTGAATGTCACCAGTTTTTCCACTGGTGACAAAGAAAAAAGACATTTCCTTTTTCTGTTCCAGGAGCCAATCCAGGATCCCAATTGCATTTAGTTGTCATTCCTCCTTTGTCAATCTCCCCACCCCCAATCTGTGACAGGTCTTCAGTCTTTCCTTGTCTTTCATGAGCTTGACAACTTTTGAAGAAACCGGTCAGTGGTTTGGTAGAACGTTTGCCAACTTGAGACTGATATTTTCTCATGATTAGACAGAGGTTATAAATTATGGGGAATGCAGTGGGGGTGATGTATCCTCAAGGCATCATTTCAAGGGTACATGATGTTATTTATTGCTGGGGACGTTAAATTGAATCACCTGCCAGCTTTCTTCACTGTAAAATTACTGCTTTTGTCCTTGTGACTAATAAATGCTTTGGGGGAGATACTTAGAGGCTATGCAAATATCCTGTTTCTACTTAAGCTTTTGCCCACTGATTTTAGCATTCATTGGTGGACTCAAATTTGTAATTTTCATAATTCTCATTCTCTTAATGTTCCATTTTATTTTTATTTGAATGTTCCTTTGTAAATCACATCCTAGGTTTGTACAGTTTGTAGTAGGTGGGCACAGTATCATCTCGCTGAAGTTATCAGGGAGTTTGTGTTTTTTTGGTTGCTTTTCTTCTGCCTTATCTTTTACTCTGACTTTTCCCCTATTTGTTTTGATCTCTATCATGTTAAGGCTTTCAAAGAATGGTTGACAGTCCTTGGCTCTCCATTCATATTCAACTGTTAAGCAAGGCACCATACACCTTTGTGGATGTTTTGCAACAGCAAAGCTTGTTGACTGAAGGATTTCACTACAGGGTGAGCATGTGGAAGCCACCAAATGTCACTTATCCGTAGATCTTCTCTTGGACTGATGAGTTTCTCCCGAGAGGAATCTTCCTATTCCTATTGTATCTGAGGAGCCAAGGGGTGAGGGCGGAGGTCTCAGCAATTAGTATGAACTTCCACTTAAGCCCTACTTTCCACTCTACTTGCCACTGCCCGTGGCTCAGCCTTGTGATCGCCCATCAGGATCGTCTCAGGTTCAACTTTGCCCAGGATTAAGCCTCCAGTTTTCGTCAGGAGAGGAACAGTTGCCTCTCTGTGCAGGCTAGGTTTGGTGGAGCGGGCATTGGGAGGGAAGTTTAACTCACTGTTTTCAAGGGTGCTACACACCTTCTACACTCACAGTTAAACAGTGCTTCCCATTTATGAGTTTTTCAGGGATCTGTGGTGTGACTTCATTCCTGTTGACTTTTCTTCCTGTAGGCATTTAAATTGTTTTTCTAAGTTTACTGGCCTTCCTTCTTCCGAAATTTTCTTGAGATCTTTCATCAACTAAAGTGTACTCTCTCATTCACTGTCTATGGATTTAGATCTCTCTTTATACCTTACTCTCATTTGTGTGGCTTTTGGAAGGGAGCAGAGAAAAACAAGTTTACTCGAGTTACTATGTTCAATCAGAACTCCCTGTTATAATTTTTTTAGGGTGCTCAAAAAACAATCTATATTTAATTTTTTTAAATGTTTACTTACTTTTGAGAAAGAGCATGAGAGGAGATAAAGGGAGGCAGAGAAACTGAAGCAAGCTCTGCACTATCAGTACGAAACCCAATGTGGGGCTCAAACCCACGAACCATGAGATCATGACCTGAGCTAAAGTCAGACACTCATACAACTTGAGCACCCAGGCACCCCAAAAAACAATCTAAAGGGGCCCCTAGCTGGCTCAGTCAGTAGAGCACACAACTCTGGATCTCAGAGTCATGAGTTCAAGCCCCACAGTGAGTGTAGAGATTCCTTGCTTAGTTACTTACACACATACATACATACATACATACATACATACATACATACACACACTTTTAAAGAGGCAACCTAGGGGCACCTGGGTGGCTCAGTAGGTTAAGTGTCCGACTTCGGTTCAGGTCATGATCTTGTGGTTCGTGGGTTCGAGCCCTGCATTGGGCTCTGTGCTGACAGCTTGCAGCCCGGAGCCTGCTTCCAATTCTATGTCTCCCTCTCTCTCTGCCCCTCCCCCAAATAAACACTAAAAAAATTTTTTTAAAGCAATCTAAAAATTAATCAAGTATAAAATTCTGTGAACCAAACTCCCATGTGTAAGAATTACAAATAATTTATGTAGATATTCCACCCTCAAGGAGGTGGAACATAACTCCCCATTCCTGAAATGTGGGCTGCCCATAGTGACTTCCTATATGGAATAGTATGTAAGTTCCTTCCAAATAATAACTTTATAGGGGCGCCTGGGTGGCTCAGTCGGTTAAGCGGCCGACTTCGGCTCAGGTCATGATCTCGCGGTCCGTGAGTTCGAGCCCCGTGTCAGGCTCTGTGTTGACAGCTCAGAACCTGGAGCCTGTTTCAGATTCTGTGTCTCCCTCTCTCTGACACTCCCCTGTTCATGCTCTGTCTCTCCCTGTCTTAAAAATAAAACGTTAAAAAAAAAAAAATCAAAGAAGAACTTTATAGTAGAGAAACCTAAAAAACACTACTTCAGCCTGTTGATCAAGGTCAACATCAACAGTCACAAAGTCATATTCATAGTATATACCCTTGATGTGATAAAAATGGCAATTCACCTCTGTGGCCTTCCTCCCACCTCCCACCCCTTCCTACCCCCAACCCTATAACCTCAATCTAAGAAAAATATCAAGTTCCAATAGAGGGCATCTTACAACGTACCTAACCAGTACTCCTCAAAATTGTCAAGGTCATCAAAACTGTCACAGTCAAGAGGAACCAAGGAAAACATGATAATTAAATGTGATGTGCTATTCTAAAATTTAAAAATGACACGTAAAAAGTGAGGAAATATGAATAAAGTATGGACTTTAATCACTATCTGCAGTTTTTCTGTAAATTTAAAACTGTTCTAAAAAATAAAACTTAAAATATTTACAGGAAACCAATAAATACTGGCAGCTGAATCTATTTACAGAGAAAACAGGATGGTTTGCGGGCATGCAGGGGTGAACGGGGTTTTTGGTTGTTAGTGGCGTAGGCAACATTGGGATTCACCTCAAAACTCAACTTGGGAGTCCTAGATAGTTCTTCAACAAATTTGGCTATGGTTGTTCATTCAGACACAGCATGATAAATCATACTCAATGTACTTAGCCCGCCCTAGGGCCCGGCTTAACGCGGGGCACCATGAGGGATGCGGAAGACTCTGCCTTCCTCCCTGCGGAAGACCCTGGTAATGGCACAGATGGTCCATTACCAAAGAACTTAAATGCACGCGCATGCACACACACACACACACACACACACACACACACACACACAGTGTGTGATTACAGTGTCTGCCTTGGGGAACTGCTTCCCTTGTGATCCCCCTCCCATTCAACCCTGTGTCCCCATGCCCTTGATGGGACTAGAAGTAGACACTGTGATACTATCTGGCTGACTACATTCTCACTTGTAGGAATTAATTCCCATTAGGCATTTGGACTGGAAACTAACGTAGCCACCCTGATTCCTATTGATCTTTGGATTCCTAGTCCTAGTTCCTCCTGAGGTCCAGCTATGCTTCCAACCTTGAGTTCCATCAGATACTCGTAACTGATTCATAACAAGTAAGTTCCCTTCTACCTATGTCAGCTTAAATCGGTTTCTCTATCTTATTCTCTGGAAAAAATAATGTGTATCTTTTCTTTAAATGAAGAGTATTTCTTCTTTGTAAAAATATGTAGACTTAGCACAGAATAAAAAGTGAGTTTCTGCGCTAGGGGAACCTGGGTACACGTGGAGAGGCAGAATCCTTACAAAGACATCATTACCAAGGCAGGCATTTAAGGTCAGATAAATCGCAGAGGCCATAGTGGTCAGTAAGGCATGCAACTCTTTCATCTCGGCGTTATGAGTTTGGGCCCCACATTGGGTATACAGCTTACTTAAAAATAAAATCTTAAAAAGAAACCAAAACACATTTGAACTAGCTTGAGACAAAAAGCAAATTTATGGACCCATACACAAAAGGTCCAGAGGTAGAATTTAGCCTTAAACGAAGGTCAACAAAGATGTTCGAAGAGATCTGTGCTAGTTCACATGGATGGGACAGATCATAAACAAGTCAGCTCTATTTCTTCCAAATGTTTTCTAGGACAGATTAAAAGGTACATTTTTGTGTTACTTACTTACTTACTTATTTATTTACTTACTTACTTATTTATTTATTTTTAGAGTGTGCATGCATGCATGCGAACGGGAAAGAGAAGCAGAGAAAGAATCCCAAGCAAGTTCCACGCTCAGCATGGCGCCCAACGCAGGGCTGGATCCCACAACCCTGGGATCATGACCTGAGCTGAAATCAAGAATGGAACACTCAACTGACTGAGTCATCCAGGCGCCCCTGTACCACAATACTTTAAAATGAAGAGAAGCATAGTTGAAGTGTTATCTTGTAATTTGTCAGTGAAACATAAGGCAAAGTAGTTCAATGCAGGGCAGGGCAGGGGTTAGGATGAGAGCTAAAGAAAAACAAAACAAAACAAATGTAAAGGATTCAGGGAAGAAAGGGTGTCAAATGGAGTCTTGGAGAGCTGTTTCCTGTGCCGTTCAGGATGTAGCGTCCCCCATTTCTCTATTTGTTCCTGATTATCAGACTTCTTGGGTAGTTAAATCAGTGGGCAGATTCATGAGAAGCTTCATTTTTACTCTGGACACCATCTGCTGTTCTGTAAGGAGATGCCACCTCTCCTTTCTGAAAAACTCAGATGAGGAAACTAGAAAAACAAAACCGCAAAAGCAAGATTCTCTAAGGAAAAGTGAAATTCAAGCACCTGGTTTTTTACTTTTTTTTTTCTTTCCGGGTCCACGTAGTGCTAAAGTTAACGCCAATGTGGGGCGCCTGGATGGCTCAGTTGGAAGAACGTGCGACTCTTGATTTCAGGGTTGTGGGCTCGAGCCCCATGTGGCGTGTAGAAAATACTTAAATAAATAAAACTTTAAAACAAAAAATAAAAATAAAGTTAACCTCAGTGTTTGAGTACAGAGATCAGGGCCAGGAGCAAACGAGGGGCTGGCACTGATGAATAAAAAATGCCATGTCACACTTGTAACAAACAGCATTTGTTATTTGCGCTATGTTGTGCCTCTTTTGATCACACTTCAGCTTGAATTATCTTTTTAGGATGTAACAATCTCAAAAACTGGAAATGACCGTGTCCAAATCTTATGGTACATGGCACGAAGTACAGGATTTCCACTTCTCAGATGTCCACATGATTTGTAGAGATAAGAAGAGGCTAAGTTCAAGCCAACCAATTACCAATCACTTCTCATTTAAAAACTATAAGTTTACCTATGTGTTTCCAGGTTAAATCTTATCAAGGGTCCTAGACTGAGTGATGGGACAGGTGAAGTCATGCAAGAGCTTCTCAACTTTGCCACCTAAAGATTTCATCAATAGTCCTCAACTTTCTTTTATTGATTGCCTTTGATCAAAAGTTGTTTCTGGGGCACCTGGGTGGCTCAGTCAGTTAAGCGTCCAGCTCAGGTCATGATACTGCAGTTCGTCAGTTTGAGCCCTGGGCTCTGTGTTGTCAGCCTGTCAGCACAGAGCTCCCTTGGGATCCTCTGTCCCCTCTCCCTACCTCTCCCCACTTACGTGAACTCTGTCTCAAAAAAATAAATAAAACATTAAAACAAATTTTTTCTAGTAACATAGTAAAAATCTAAATTCTCATTAACTGCTTTCAAGAAGCTGTTTTGCTGGGAATGCAAGCTGGTGAGCCACTCTGGAAAACAGTATGGAGGTTCCTCCAAAAACTAAAAATAGAACTACCCTATGACCCAGCAATTGCACTACTAGGCATTTATCCAAGGGATACAGGTGTGCTGTTTCAAAGTGACACATGCACCCCCAGGTTTATAGCAGCACTATCCACAATAGCCAAAGTATGGAAAGAGCCCAAATGTCCATCGATGGATGAATGGAGAAAGAAGATGTGGTGTATATATACAATGGAGTATTACTCGACAATCAAAAAGAATGAAATCCTGCCATTTGCAACTACGTGGGTGGAACTGGAGGGTATTATGCTAAATGAAATTAGTCAGAGAAAGACAAAAATCATATGACTTCACTCATATGAGGACCTTAAGAGACAAAACAGATGAACATAAGTGAAGGGAAACAAAAATAATATAAAAACAGGGAGGGGGACAAAACAGAAGAGACTCATAAATACGGAGAACTGAGGGTTACTGGAGGGGGTGTGGGAGGGGGGATGGGCTAAATGGGAAAGGGGCACTAAGGAATCTACTCCTGAAATCATTGTTGCACTATATGCTAACTAAATTGGATATAAATTAAAAATAATAAAATAAAAATAAAAATAATTAAAAAAAGAAGCTGTTTTGCAAGGGATATGAGAATCATTTTAAATATATTGTTTCCACTGAAGCAACAGGATTCTTTTCAACAACCAAGATTTTTCAGGGACTCCTAAGACCATGCCCATTTTTTAGTAATCTACTAATTCAGAAAATGATTATTATTGATGGCATTTCATTGAGCACACACAGAAACACCTGTATAGAAAGACTAGCAGCAGATACACCAAGCACATTATTCATTTTGGTACAGCTGAAGCTGAATTTTTATCCGAGAACCTTCAATAAAGAACATGGAAAGTTTAGGGCTGTGTGGCCTCACGCAAGTCAAGTCACTGGTAAAATGTGGACATCCCCATCTATGGTGTAAGGATACTGTAAGGGCAAGGATCCAAAATGCCATCAAAGGTACTGCAAGGCACACAGTATATGGAAGATAAATGATAAATAGTATTACAGCTCTATCCTCATGTTTCATCTGACAGCAACTCTCATCTCTCCTGGATGCTTTATAAAAGAAAGTTTTTTAGGGGCACCTGGCTGGCACAGTTGGTGGAACATGCAACTCTTGGTCTCAAGATTGTGAGTTCAAGCCTCATGTTGGGTGCAGAAACCACTTTAAAAAAAAAAATCTTAAAAAAAAATTAAGTTTGTTGAGCACTAGAAAATATGTGATTAAGCTGAGTGTTCCTTTAAATACACAGTACAGACACCTATTAAGCTAATTAACGTTAGGTTACCAACAATACCTACAATTACCAACAAACAGTTTAGTAGATTGTGTGGGTATTTCTTACCTTAAATTTACATAATTGGAATCACAATCTTCTACTTCAGGTTTTTAGGAACCAACCAGGATTTGTCAATTACCTGCCAAATACTCAGCATCATGAAGACTGCAGTCATATGAATTACTAGGATTGGAGATTAAACATTAGATTCAAACACTAATAATAAGAATGGGACTATCCTTTCCTGTTACTAATTCACGTGAGAGTGAAATAACCAAGCCCTAATGAACGATGTCTCATTAGTAGTGTTAGAAGGCTATCAGTATGTTTCAAAGGTAATTATAAAAATTGTTTATTTTCCTTGTTTAATTAACACACTTGCTAGAACTTCAATCTCAGTGTTTAATTTTCCCCAACAGTTTAGCTATTTCCAAGAAAAACAATCATTTGAAGACTGGCATTGCAGATAACAAAATATTATTACCTTGTACTGGCTTCTCTTTACCAGATGGTTTCAGTAAAAACAGAACTCCCAACTGGTCTACCTGGTTGCCACTTCATATCCATTAATACAGGACAAGTCTTCATTTTTGCCTCTCGTGATTATCAACTGAGCAACTCACTTCAAAGAAAGAGTAGCAGAAAGAGTCCTGAAGAACCACAGAACTCCCCATCAAGTTACACTAAACACAATTATTTGCATAGATACAGGTGACTTTTATGCTTCTCAGAATCTTTTCTTCCAGAACACCTTAGGATTACAGAGCCAACACTTCTGCTTTAAAAAAAATAATAATAATAATAACTATAGTCAGGGCAAGAAAAGGAAAACAGTATCTTTATTGTGTGTGGTTCTAACAAACATTCACTGTGTGCACATTCCAGCAGAAAGAGACAAAGATCTTTGTTCAAAATATGCTGAAATAAAATAGGTAAACAAACTCCATTACTGAATACACAAAAAGAATGTTAATATTACTCGTTCACAGTTGAGGGTGAAGTAAAAAGAAAGGAAGCTAAATAATCATATTTTACCCAACTAGCACATGTTGGATATAGGTACAGGAAAAGTACAGCTCCTAAAATTCATGAGTAAGATGCTAGATACTGGGTTGGTAACTCGGGTTACCGGAATCTCCCTCTGAAATCACCCCCACAAATTCCAAACCAGGCCCTTTCAGAGAATAACACCCAAATGTGAAGTAAACTCCCCATTCGTTCTGTGATATCTGGCAACAGAATGAGATGGCTTTAAAAAAAAAAAAAAACAAAAAACAAAAAACAAACAAACAAAAAAACCACCAATCTCTTGTTGAGACATGTCTGAATCCACTTCTCCCAGGGAAGGAAGTTATGAACGTTAACGTTCTGCATTTCAGTCTCCTAAAATGGAATCTAACCAGATAATCTCTTGAGATGTGAAGCCCGAGACACCGTGTGTAATGATATGCCTGGCCCACAGAGCATTTCTCCTTGCTCCACACCGGGACTAAATGAGCATAAACTCAACGACGCTCTTATCTCACAACTTGGGCATTTACGACAATTGCCCAAAGAACTTTACAGGCTCAAATTATAGGTTCCCGTGGATTTTTGCTTCTGCTTTAGGGGTCGCATAAGAACTAAACACTATCAATTTTGTCACCACCACTTTCTTGTCCTTACAAATGTGGAGTCATTTAGAAACCAAAACCGATTCCTGAGGGACAGGGACTAAGAAATTTTGGAGACCTGGCACCGACATGCCTATTTTGGTGGCACCCATTTTCCCTCCTCTCCTTTCGTGACCTCCAGACATCTTGTGTCTTCCCTGGGAATAAACAACCCAACACCCCAGAGACCAGTTCTAGGGGGCACCCTCAGCTGACAGGGACCGGCTCCACTTGCTCTCCAAAGGGGTTTGCACCACCTACCAATGTTGAAACTGTTTCGAGAATTTGAGTCCTACCTCTGCAAACAAGGCTTTTCTGGTGGGTTTGGCTAACATACTGTATTATCTGATAGTTTAGAAAAACCTCTGCAAACTCACACACTAGCTTTACCTTTCGCCTGACTGTTGATGTAGGCAGCAGAATAACAGTAAATGGACCCAAAAGTGGTTTTTATAATACAAAGTGACATCACATTAGCAGCAGATCAAAAGAAGCCCTGGGTGTTGGATGGATTTCATGGATGGTAGAGACAAGGTCTGAAAACCTTTTCCTCTGGCTCTGAGTAAAAACAAGTCCAGATATAAACAGGAAAAGACAACCAATATGAAATAGAAAAACATACCTTTTGTGTTGGTGTTCACCCTAAAAATATCCAAAAAAAAAAACCCCACCAATTTTACTTAAGGCTGTCACTCTTTAACATTTCTTATAAGCCAGATGTTTTTCATTTAATTTTACAGACTGCCAACATACTCCTAATTGATCCAACTTATCTGCTGGTTTAGTTTCAGCCTAAATGTTCCCCTTCCAGTTCCTCAATACTCCTTTGTTCTTTATTTCTACCCCAATGTGACCCATGTAATCATGCAGCTTAATTATTACAGCAATTAGATACCAATTCATATTCAAGGCAACCCTTCCGTATGCCTTCAAATGGCAGGAGCATCAACACTTCTGTTCCATAATAACCAAAGGTTTTTTTCAATAAATTGTCTAAAAGTGGCATCTTATACAAAATTTTCTAAAGATAAAAGTTTGACTATTCCCATATCCCTGATATATAAAAGTCTCTCAAAAATCCCCTGAAATTTCTCCATAATATCATATCCAAGTGTACAAATACAAGGTTAATATTCTTTTGATGAATTCTGAATACACTCAGCTGCAAGACTTGGGTTGAACCTTTTCTTAGTTTGCATGGGCAGACACTGCCTTGCAGGGCACTTTCCTGTCCATGGCAAGCTGTAAGCGGGGAGGAGACAGCAGTATCCAGGGTCCTTCTGGAGCCAAGTTGCTCCCTGCTACATAGGACAATGGCTCAGAAGCAAACTGGTAATCCTTAGAAGATTGGGAGAAAAATCACCACAAACAGTTGTTGGCAGAAAACAGCCAGTGTACTGTGTCATCAGGTGATTCCACGGGGGAAAACAGTTAGGTCAAATAAGCCAGAGAAAATTCCTGAACCAAGAAGAAACACTAACAGAATTCTAAATAATGCCCTACTATTCAATTAAACATTCATCCAAGGGATAAAACGACTAGTTGTTGTTTCTTTCTTTCTTTTTTCCTCAACAGAAAAACAACAAAACCACAAATTGGAGCCATGAAGATAAAATATAGATGAAATGGGAAACATTCTTTTGTCATGATCTCCCCCTTTCGAATGCCACTGCACTATGGAAGTTATGTTACTGGGGCTAACAAACAAAAGATCAAATACTGGATCTCAGAGCAAGTGGAGTCTCTTTTGTAAAACAGGGAAGGAATGAAAAAATTCGCTAATCAATACATTTAAAAGCAGAAATCCCTAGTGAAGTTCTACAGATACAATTATAAGTTTGTATTTTACCAATAAAAGATGGTTGGTTGGGGGGAAAAGAAAAGAAAAGAAAAAAGACGGCTAGAAACTGGTGTCAAACCAAAGCAAAGAATGAAGTGTGGAAAAAAAAAAAAATGAAGTCTTTGGTGCTTTTCCTAAACTCCTGTCCTAAAGTAGTGTTTTCAGTATTTTTCAAAAGAAAGAGGACTACAAATTTACCCTATCACCCCAATTCATCTCTCCCCTCCCCTCTTTCTCTCCACTCCCAAGAAATGCAACGGAAGCACAGTTCTGCCCAGCACCACTTGGACTTGGGGGGTGGTGAGAGTTACCTGCTAGACTAGCTTAGGAGGGAGGAGAGGATTTCATGGTTCTTCCTAGTTTTAATAAATATAAACAAGGAACGAGATCATTTGGCAGTTGTGTTTTATGCTATAGGTGCACAACTTTACTTCATTAATTAAATCCCTTATGATAAATAATAGAATTAAGTATATATATATACACACATATATACATATATATGTGTGTATATATATATATAAATATATATATATATATATATATATATATATATATATATATACTTCAAAGAAAAATGGAAAAAGAAAAGCTTCAAAACCAGAGTGTTGCCCTGTTAAGAATGTCTAATGTGCATTCAAAGTATTGGACACCAGGCATTTTTACCAAAGGACAATGTCACAAGGACATCTGGATTGTAATTATAAAACCAAGTCTGGAAATGCAAAGGGGGCTGGTGGAAGCCAGTGGAGAGAAGGGCCACCGGCAGGGACACAGGACAACAAGCAGGTGCTTTGGGAGTAAGGCTCTGGGAAATGAAGGACACTGGCCCCAGGTCTGGGGTGGATGTCTAGCCAACCATCTGGGTTCCAAGGGGGAAGTACACATCCGGCAGGATTCGAGAAGAGGGTATCGCTTGGCCTCCAAACAAGTCTCTAGCTCGCACTCCCAATGGATATGCTTTCCAACTTCCACGCTGTCTCCTCAGGAGGATTTGCTTTCCGACGTGTAGTAACGATACAGGAAACCTAAGACAATAGCGCCTATGATGGGCAAAATCCAGTATGACCAGCAACTAGAAGTGGGGGGAAAGCAACGAAGCCGTGAACACTTGATACCAAATATTTGCTATCTTTCAACATCCACATTTTAATATTTTCATGAGCAAAGAATTTCGATTTACTTTGGGAAGTTTAACTACTTTTTTTTTTCTTCCAAAATTTTATGTAAGTTCCAGTTAGTTAACATATAGTATAATACCAGTTTCAGGAGTAGAATTTAGTGATTTATCACTAACCTGTAACACCTAGTGCTCATCACAAGTGCCCTCCTTAATCCCCATCACCCATTCAGGCCATCCCCCACCCACCTCCCTCCATCAAGCCATAGTTTGTTCTCTATCATTAGGACTCTCTACGGTTTATGGGGCGCCTGGGTGGCTCAGTCGGTTGAGCATCCAACTTCAGCTCAGGTCATGATCTCATGGTTTGTGGGTTCGAGTCCCATGTCGAGCTCTGTGCTGACAGCTCGGAGCCTGGAGCCTGCTTCAGATTCTGTGTTTCCCTCTCTCTCTGCCCCCGCCCCCACTCACACTCTGTCTCTCTCTCCTTCAAGGATAAATATTTAAAAAAATAAAATAAGGGGCACCTGGGTGGCGCAGTCAGTTAAGCGTCTGACTTCGGCTCAGGTCGTGATCTCACGGTTCGTGGGTTCGAGCCCCACGTCAGGCTCTGTGCTGAATGCTCAGACCCTGGAGCCTGTTTCTAATTCTGTGTCTCCCTCTTTCTGTCCCTCTCCCACTCACACTTGTGTCTCTCTATCTCTCAGAAATAAATAAACCTTAAAAAATTTTTTTAAAAATAAAAAATTAAAAATTAAAAAATTAAAAAATAGAATAAAATAAAAAAGAGAGTCTCTACAGTTTGCTTCTCTTTTTTTATCTTATTTTTCCTTCCTTTCCACTATGTTCATGTTTCGTTTCTCAAATTCCACATATAGGTGAAATCATATATTTGTCTTTCTCTGGAGTTTAACTGCTTTTATCACCCAAGTAGCAAAATAAATAAATAAATAAATATTTGCATTGGCATGACAATATTAAACAATTAAAAAAAAATTTTTTTTAACATTTATTTTTAAGAGACAGCAGGGGAGGAGTAGAGAGAGAGAAGGAGATAAATCTGAAGCAGGGTCCAGGCTCTGAGCTGTCAGCACAGAGCCCGACACTAGGCTCGAACCCAAGAACCGCGAGATCACGACCTGGACCGAAGTCAGATGCTTCACCGACTGAGCCACTCAGGTGCCCCAATATTAAACAATTTTTAAAAGATAAAAACCAGAATGTGTAGTATGATACTAAAAATATATGCCTCTATATACGCCTCTATATGTGTTTTTATAAAGACACATAGCAGTTATTTCTGGGTTATGAGATTAGGGATGGCTTAAATTTTTCTTGTTTGGGGGTGCCTAAGTAGCTCAGTTGGTTAAGCGTTTTACTCTTGATTTCAGCTCAGGTCTCACAGTTCGTGAGTTCGAGCTCCACAGTGCAAAGCCTGCATGGAATTCTCCTTCTCTCCCTGTCTGCCTCTCCCCTGCTCATGCTCTCTCTCTTTCTCTCAAAATAAATAAAAACTTCAAAACAATACCTTATTTGTATTTTGTTTTTCACATATTCTACAATTAACATTTTTCAACAGGAAAAAAGCTACCATTTTATACATATAACTATAAATTTAGAAGCAATACCATCTAATACAACTATTGGCAAAGTGATATCTATCTCATCTGTATTTTCTACATTTAATCCTCATGACAGCCTGAAGAAATAGATACTATTAGACCCGCTGTATACGCAGGAAATACAAGCTTGGCACCCAAAATCACAAAGCGAAGTTAGTGATGGATTCCTGATTCCAATCAATGCACTTATTCTCTAGTTAAGTCTGGACACTAATAAGGATACACACCCACATGGAACTAAAAACTTTAAATGACAGTTGGCTTGAGAAGGCCTGTAAGAGACTTTCCTTATGAATTTCAGGACAGTCATCACTCTCCTTAAAATAATTCTTCTCTAGTACAGCTTACTAGCACTCTTACTTTTAAGGTGTAGTTCTTCCACGATCCAAATGACCTGCATGCCCGTCTTACTAAGACATATGCAGCCTTGGTATTAAAAGGTTTTTAAGCCAATAAAACCAGCTGAGGTTCAATAATAAAACTGCTTCTCCTTGCCTAAACATGCCTAGTGCTTTGTACATTTCAGAATGGCAGAAAGCTGCTCCAGAGAAGTTTAGAATGTCGGCCGAGTAGCTTTGTGTAAAAAAAGGAAAGCAAGCGAGTTGGCATGTACAACAGCAATATGGCACGTGGGGACTCTGCAGTCATGTCCCCACAAAGGTGATCAGTTCAGGTATCTCGGAGAACCACCACAAGACACAAAAAAGTTTTAAAGTAGGCTCCTTGAGAAAACACCAAAGAGACATTCTTCAGCACAAAAGACTGAAAATGGTTGGCCGCCAATCCCCATATAATGTTTTGTAATACTTAACTGTCACTGGGCATAGAAGCAGAGGAAATGGATTTATGCTGAACCCAAAGAGTTCAACAGTAACGTCTTAGCCATAAGACAGAACTCTCTTTTGGAGATTCGCTCAGGTTGCTGCATGTAGTTGTGACTCATTTGTTTTTATTACTTTGTAGTATTCCACTTTATGAATATACCAGAATGGATTCATTCATTTTATTAAGGAATGGTTATTTGGGTTGCTTCCAGTATATTACTCTCTTGAATAATGCCCTTACGAACATTCTACTATGTGTTTCTTGGTATACTTGTGCACACATTTCTCTCGAGTATATCCCTAGATATGGAATTGCTGGGTCAAAAGTTATTCATATTGTCCAATTTACTAGATAATGCCAAATTCTTTTCCAAAGTGACTGTACCCACGTACACTCCCCTAAGAGGGTCTAAGAACCTTGGTGACCCACTTCCTCAACAGCTCCTCTTATTTTCAGAATTCTCAATTTTTGCCAATCTGGTAGCTGTGAAATACATACCTTAAGATTTTAATTTGTATCTCTCTGATAACAAATGAAATTAAACCTTTTTTTGTGTGTGTCTACATTTGTTTCCTCTTCTCTAAGGTGCTTGTTTAAGCCTTTTCTCATATTCTACTACATTATTTTTTAATTGATTTGTAGGAATTCCTTTTGTATTCTGCACAATAATTCTTTTTTTTTTTTTTTTTTTTTTTAATTTTTAACGTTTATTTATTTTTGAGACAGAGAGAGACATAGCATGAATGGGGGAGGGGCAGAGAGAGGGAGACACAGAATCCGAAACAGGCTTCAGGCTCTGAGCTGTCAGCACAGAGCCGGACGCGGGGCTCGAACTCACGGACCGCGAGATCATGACCTGAGCTGAAGTCGGCCGCTTAACCGACTGAGCCACCCAGGCACCCCTCTGCATAATAATTCTTAACGAGTGTTATGTGTAGCCCAAATCGATTGCAAGTTTATGGCTTGTGTTTTCAAATTCTCTACAGAGTAGCTGGCTGAGCATAAGACCTTAATATTAAAGAAGCTGAATTTACTAATAGTTTCCTTTAAGTTTAAATTTCTTACATTCTTTGTCCATCACCTCAAATAAAAAAGAGGCAATACTTTTATAGGGGGAAAAAAACACATCTCTCTCTCTCTGAAATGTTTTAAGTGGGAGCTCAGAAAGATGAAACAGATCTATATAATCTCTATAAAGATTTTTTACAAGCCAAGGATTCCAGTCATTTCAAGGGCATTTAAGGGATGACAAAAATATACCTTTCAGAGTTCATACTATTATATTACTAAAATGACCGCAAGGGATATTCATAAGTAATCCTTTGAAAGAAACCAAATTCCTGAATATGCATGCAATACATAATTTTTTTCTTCTATAAAATGCAATAATAGCACCCACCTTACAGAGTGGTTGTGGGGATTAAATGTGATTAAGTTTCAAGTAGAAGTTGCATAGCTGGGCTGAGCAGCACAGACCGTTGGCTTGATTTACCAGCAGTTACTTGTCCTTGCATATTGGCCTCTCGTTGAATGTGATCCCAATTTATGTCACAACATGATTTAAAAATTACTCAAGGCACAAACTTTTGAGATTACTCTAAATGACTGAAACTGTAAAAGTTAATTTTGCTAATGGTAAGGAACTACTGAATGTGCAGTAATTTTGGCCAAAAAATAGTTGTTAACTGTCCTCTTTTTCTTAATTGAAATATCATTAACATGTACCTGAAATATAGTAACAAGATGTTACATTAGTTTCAGATGCATAACACAGTGACTCAACAAGTTTATACTTCCACTGTGCTCCCCACAGCGGAGCCGCCGTCTGTTTCCGTACAACGTACAAGGTTTCACAATACCTCCGGACTGTATTCGCTGTGCTGTATGTACCTTTCATTCCTTAGTCAAACCGTACTCTTAAGTTATGTTGTACATGTATATTTATGGAAGAACCTCTGGCCAGATATTAAGTTGAGCATAAGGAAGTCCAGGGAATGTATACTAACCTTTTGCACGTGGCATCTTTCGAAGGGTCCTGAAGAAGACGCGTATTAAAAAATTTCAAACAAAAAGAAAGATTAATAAAGTATGTAAATCTTGAATATCTACATACAGAACTTCATCTTTCATGCAATTTGACATTTACAAATCTAATGTGATGGGAGCACCAAGAATTCTATTTCTGGTAACATACTGGTACTCCCTAGTGAAGAACAACTAATGAAAGCATAGAGAAATGGCCTAAACTTTTTTAGATGTAAAAAA
The DNA here is from genome assembly GCF_018350215.1 of Panthera leo. NCBI lineage: Eukaryota > Metazoa > Chordata > Mammalia > Carnivora > Felidae > Panthera > Panthera leo. The sequence continues at coordinate 44,468,598 of NC_056693.1, read as the reverse complement.
AGAAAAAAAGGGAAAAAAAGCTACTGATATAAACTATACTGAAAGGGACTAATTGCAGTCACAATGATATGCCTCATTCAGCTGGGCTTGCCACTGGCAGTAGTTAAGATCACATTTTCTGAACACATATTTTAAAAAAAATACAAACTCTTGTGACAAACAGGTCAACTGTGAAATGCTCTAAAGCATGCCGAGGACTGCTTTGTAGCTTACAGAAATGAACTGGTTTACTCTATGAAATCATAATAATTATGACTATAGACCTTAGGGCTTATTCAACATTGAAATGGGAAGAACAGAATTGGGGGGAGGGGGAATACCGAAATAACCTTAAAAACAAAATTTTGGCAATAAAAAGCAAGGAAGTACTGACTGATACATGCTTCAACATGGATGAACCTAGAAAACATTATGCTAAGTGAAAGAAACTGGATACAAAATACAACATATTGGGGCACCTGGGTGGCTCAGTTGGTTAAGCATCTAACTCTTGATCTCAGCTCAGGTCTTGACCTCAGGATTGTGAGTTCAAGCCCCTCACTGGGCTCCACACTCAGCATGGAGCCTACTTAGAAAATAAAATGAATGGGGTGCCCGGGTGGCTCAGTCAGTTAAGTGGTTTGTGGGTTCGAGCCCCGTGTCATGCTCTGCACTGACAGCTCAGAGCCTGGAGCTTGCTTCCAGATTCTGTGTCTCCCTCCGCCTCTGCCCCTCTCCCACTCACACTCTGTCTCTCAAAAATAAATAAACATAAAAAAAATAAATAAGTCAAACAAAAACCACACAACGCATTATATAAATATTACGTAAGAGTATTAATATGAAAGGTTCGGCATAAGCAAACCTAGTGGCGGAAAGTAGATCTGTGGTTTCCTAGGGTGGGGGAAGAGGAGTTAAAGGGAAATGAAAATGACTGATAATGGGTATGGGGTTTCTTTCTGGAGGGATGAACATGTTTCAAAATTATTGTAATTACGGTTGCATAACTCTGTGAATATACTAAAAACCCAACTTGTTCATCTTAAATAGGTGAATTGGATGGCACATTAATTATATCTTATAAATGTGTCATTAAGTTCAATTTAAGTGGGGTGCCTGGGTGGCTCAGTTGGTTAAGCATCCAACTTCGGCGCAGGTCATGATCTCACCGTTCATGAGTTTGAGCGCCGCACTGGGCTCTGTGCTGTCAGCCTGGATTTTGGATTCTGTGTCTCCCTCTCTCTCGGCCCCTCCCCTGTTCACACTCTGTCTGTCTCTGCCTCTCTCTCTCTCTCAAAAAATAAAATAAACATTAAAAACAAAAAGTTCAATTTAAGTAAATACCAAATGAAGTTATTGATTCCATTAATTAGCTGTGTATACAAAAGAACTGCTAACTCACTGCCAGAGGACAAGCCCATTTGCATAGGTTACTGCTGCCCAAAACATCCTCTTTGCCAATATGTAGAAGTATGCTAGGGTATGAACACAGAATATTAACCGTGTTTAACCACAATTTTCAGTAATCTCCAAGAATTTCGAAAAACCCTACATACTGGCCTAGATACTTCAGAGCAGATCGTGAAATGAGTTTTAACTTCATGTATCCAAAACACTGCCAGGCAAATGAATACATACCCCAAACACAAAAGAAATTAGCCTATAGGCAAGTAAAACTTCTAATAAAAAGTGTCAGATAAATCAAGTTAAAATACTACTACACTTCTTTGAGACCTTGATGATTACTGTTATCTGGGACATTTCTACTAGAATATCATAAAATCAGGTTAAGTAAAATGTGTTACAAGCCAATCTTTGAGAAAATACAACCAATGTCTTATAGATTTGGAAGGTAGCGGTTTCAGTAGTAATGGTAGAGTATGTATCAATTTATAATATTGCCTTTTAAAAGATTCCACTACAGTAGCCATGAAATAACTGAATTCCATCAGGAAAATATCCATGGTCTTTTATGCTTTATCCACATATATACCAATGATTTGCAGAACAAAAAATGTATGGTTAGTATAAAAAAACTTTGAGACCATTTCAAAAGCTTATAGGAGAGCATTATGGAGAAATGTACGTGTTATGTTTAATCTGTAATCATAGTAAAAGCCATATGGGTCACATAAATGGATTCTCTAGATTTCAAACCTTTAGGATCTTTTAAAACTAAAAGCCTGGAATGTGTGGTAAGTGGAGTGAGTCTCAAACAGTGCGGGAACCAACTGAGAAAACAAAGAGGCAAAGACCAGACAGAAGGAAGACCATAATATGCTCCTAGTGTAACAGTTTCTAATAAGCAACAAAAAAACTTTAAATATATATATATATATATATATATATATATATATATATATATATTTTTTTTTTTTTTTTTTTTTTTTTTTTTTTTAAACTAAGTACCTCAACTCCTGTTTTAAGATCATTCCACCCCTGGTGGCAAAAAGACCAACTTCTCTACCACTGGAGGAAAGCAAAGAGAAAGAAATGTACCTTCTCTTTGGGATTCTGACAGCCAAGTAAATGTCAAACTACAGTGACTCCGCTTTTAATCAACTACAATGAAAGAACTGTTTAAGGCACTGCTCTTAGAAGCCAAGTACCTCAGCCAAGTTCGGAAAGAAGCCAAATAAGTTATTTTTAATTTAACAAAATTAAAAAGAAAAGGTTCTGTTAACACAAAACCTTCCTTCACCCCCATGCCACCATTCTCTCCATGCTGTTTCCCAATTCCCATTTCTACTCCAAAGCTCGGTGTTAAATCTAATGGATGCTTAAATGAGATTCCCATAGTTTATGATGGACTTTAACTTCTCCCTTTGTGTATTCAGACATATCTGGCTGGTTACGTTCTTGCCCACATTTTAATTTACACGCAAGATTCTTAGGAGGACGGGGACTGCTCAGTCTTTGGCATGGAAAGCTGTAATTGCAATACTCTGATTTTAGTTGTAAGAGAGCAGATCGAATCCAGAGTTCTTCTACCAAAAGCCTTACCAAGTAATTAATATGCATGTTTCTGGAATACACTTCCAAACCACTAAATTATTTTCAGTCTACTCTGATTTTAGTTTAAAATTAACAGAAAAGAACTATTTAAATAAACTGGTTCCTAAACGTCAAGGTTCATTAAGGCTTTAATTCCACAAACAAACAAACAAACAAACTAAACAAGGACTCTGTAGGATAAAAGGGGATATTTCATGGTATCTGAGTAGCCTTTTAATAAAGCTACTCATAACTGAAACTGTCAACTGCCTTCAAGTTCAATGCTAAATCAGTTTCCTCACAAAATGAAAGGCTCAGACCAGATCAATTTTAATTCTAAAGCCATATTTAATTGACTTAACACAATTCTCTAACCCAAGGGTATTTTAGCAAAATCTACAATAGCAGAAAAAAAAAAAATCTACACTAGCAGACTTCTAAAGGTTAGAGAGAAGGAAACACTATTCTCCCATGTCTGGAAAGACTGACAGAGCATGGCCCACATGCAGACTTTTCTTATCTTACACCAGGTATATAAAGATATATTTTTCTAGATACTCTTCCAAGAGACACTGTGCCCTAAGTATGGACTTTTTTTGATATGGTTAAGAGAATGACAAAGAAATGTCGTAATTGGCAAACATATGGGAAAGGATTTATTTGGGGGTCAGTGGGCGTGGTTTCACTATGAAAACTGTTTATGAAACATGAGACAACACATGCTTAAGGAATAGTGTACTCTGTCACCAGGACATAAATATTGGAAACAATGCACCAGAATTAGGATTACGATGCATTAAAATACATGCATACATATATATGTATGTATGTAGATATATATATATAGATAGGGCATTTATAAAATGTACCTTCAACCTCAATAGTTCATATTTAGATTTTAAATGGAAGGGAAATCTATTGCAAGGTATATAAGGAGCTTATGTTTTAATTCTTAAACTGGATGCTTGCTATTCCAAGAGGATTCCAAGTTTTAAAATTGGAAAAAGTGGATTTTAAACCACATGACACCTTCGGTAAAGCTAATGAGTATCTGGGTGGTTGAATACAGCTTTTTATTTAGAACACTTTGGTAGCTATGTAGCCAGCAACTTATGAAAAACAATTTTGGAACTTTTGGCCGCAATATGAATTTTACTATTAGTTTCTTAAAACCCAAAAAGTTTGTTGAAATACATGATTTCAACATTTTATAGTCCCTCCTATGGCCATGTGTGGATCTTGAGGACAGCCTTCTCAAAAGCTCCAATGTATTAACAATTACGGTCTTATAAAGTACGTACCATCCCTAGAGGCAGTCCAGTCAAGTAAAAAATATTTCCCCGCATATGGGGGCAAAATTCACAAATGAAAAACACCCTTCAGACAAATTTCTGTAGGACCGTCTCAAGAACCCACTGTGATAACACATATAGGACATTCATAGAGTAATTTCTACTGGGACCAAAGAAATGAAAAACTTGTTACACTAGAGGGCTGATTTGAAAACGATGTTACCTTGTCCTCCTAACACCTTCTCTTGCAAAACTACACATTATTTCTAACTAAAGTGTCATGAGGAGAAGGCATTAATCCTTGAGATGCCTCAGCAATGGGAAATTTGCCTTTCAAGAGGGCTTTTGCCATTACATTCTATGCTTTATTTCAAAATATTATGTTACAAAAAACAAATGCTAGATGAAATCAGAACAATGAAACAACCCTACAAAATTATTTGGTAAAGAGTAATCTAAAGGGCATCGGCATAACCATTCCAAACTTTAACAAATTAGGTTGTAGGTATGACAGGAATATTAAACAATTCTTACAAGGAAATTTTTGGTACTATGCAACCAAGTAACTGCATTACATAATTACAAACAATGTATTCTTTTTAGATTCTCTTCCATAAAAGAGAAAGTAAACTGAATGCTATATGCATGTAAGAGAAAAATGTTGTGTAACAAAAGTCAGTAGCATCAGGAGTAAAAAAATAGATTTGCCTTTAAATGCAACTTATAGATTGCTTCTAACATAAAAGTTAACATAAAAGTTAAACTTCTTAAGTTAAAAAATGAAGTTTAAATAACATGTTAAGCCTTTATAGAAACGATATTATTTGTTTAAAAAAATACATCAGATCCTATTACAGCAAATGCCATCTTACTGAAATTTTTGTCCATGGAATATCGATAAAGAAAAATCAACCACAATAAAATTTTTAAGTAAAAAGAAGGTACAGAGCAAGATTTTTTTTTTTAAGGAAGGAATGATTGGTCTGCCTATCAACTGATCAATCAATGGACGGATCCGTCCGTCCATCTGTTTATATTTATGAATGCATAGAGTCTCTTTGGAAGAGTAAACAAGAAAATGGTAGCTGACTACCTCTGGGGAAGGGACCTCGGAGACTGAGAGCTGGAGATGGAAGGGAGTCATTTTATATACATACATACATAACATATACATAAAAAGTATACCTTTTTGCACTATTTCAATTTTTCACTATGTACCATCATGTACTACCCATTCAACAATTTAAATGGAAAATGGTCCAGGTACTGAATCTATTCACTTCAATGATATCTGAAGCAGCTGAACTGTTGCCCAGATAACATCTATGGAATAAATCAGTGAAATGGTACCGACTTCTTTCGTCAGGTTCGCGTTCGTGTGTACTGCATCTCCTGAAGTGGTGGCACATCAAACAGCTACCCCACCAGCGAACGCATAATCCAAAGGGAGACGTGACTGACCACAGATGTGCCTAGGTTTCTTGAAGCGCAGGAGAAGGGCAGGCCAAATGGCACAGAAAACTCAACGCACTTCTAAGGTGCGTTTCTATAACCCAAAGCATACCAGAAAAACGTTAACTCATGTAGAAATAGAAGACTGACGGCTTGCAGCATGGGGACTAATCCAGGGAGGAAGAGATTCAAAGAGACAGAAAGGTTTTTAAGTCTGGTTTATTATCTGAAGACTGAAACAGGTGAGAAAAATATCTGTCGCCAGATTTGTAGTTTCTAAGCTTTTACATTTTAGTATTGTACTATTTCAGGGCCATGGACCTCGGGCATTATCAATCTAACAAGAAAACAATGGTGAGCATCAATTATTTACCTATGTTAAAGCAAAAGCAGTATGAAAGGCAGTTTGCAAAAAACTGACGAAAGGTTCCAGATTTAGATTGTGTAATAGTACATTCTGGGTGGCTTTTTTTTTTTTTTTTTTTTTTTTTTTTAATTTTGCCGAGGGGGAGGCTGGAGGTAATAGTTTCAGGGAGGGAAGAGATGGGAAACTTTGGGGGGAGAAGAGAAGTGGAAAAATGAAGGAAAGGAAAAGAAAGAGAAAGAAAATGAAACCTTTGTCTCCTAAGGCAGAAGACACCTTTTAATTAGGCTTAAAAAAAAAAAAAATCACTTCTTTGTAGAGGTTCAGAAACCCTTAACCAAAATAAAGTATTAATGAAATGAATTTTACATCCTTTTCTTCATGGTGAGTACAGAAAAATTAAGAAAAGAGACATCTACATCTTAGACACAGAAGTGCCTATTTAATTTGTAAGAAATAAATCTGAGGGACCAGGAATGTCTTCCTGGAACTGAAATCAGGTTGGACTATATAGCTCTATAAAAACCTATGTGTGGTCTTGAAATTTTCCCCAAAGGTTTTCCTTGCCCGATCTGCCTGAAGTACAGCAGTGTGACTGAAAACACTCAATAACCTACTCTCTACTTAATGGAGACTGTCCTTTGGGTACAAGAGACATAACGAAAAACAGAGCTTTGAAAATACTGCCTTTAGTCACTCACTGTTTATACGAGGCAGGGGCCAAACTACATTTGGAAACCTCTAAATTATTATAGAATTCAGTGAGCTAAAAGGATTTCTTTTTCTGTATTTCTTACAAAAAAAGTCCAAGGCTCAACAGTTTTAATTTAGCTGAGACATCTCTAATTAATTCTTTGGCCTACAAAAGGCAGACAGTGCTTTCTAGAAAAGAGAATTCAAGTTCCCAAACTTTTCAAATGAAAAGATGGGCATATCTTTCAGCAAGAAGTCTGGTGCTTGGCTACCTGGGTTACTTTAAGTGCAAATTCCCAAGTCCCACCTCCAGAGATTATGAATCAGTAGCAGCGGGAGCCCAGAAAATAGACATTTCAGACACATGCCCAGGGATTCGAACACAGATGGCCCACCGGACAGAATTTGAAAAACACCGCTCTCCATTGCTAAGAATGATCCTAATCACATACTGAACTAGCAAGGAAGAAAAACAGCAACAAGAAGCAATTTGTAGAATTTCAGACATTATAATTCCACAATTTTTTCTATTGCTTTAATAAAGGGTGCTCTCATGACTGTTGTGTAAAAGTGGGTGATGGCTCCCAGATACATGGTGCTTCTCTTATACAAATGGGAATATCCCCTGAATTAAATGTTTACTGTAACTGAGACCAATGTTTTCAGACGTGTTCAAGATACTCAGCAAGGCTATGCATAGCTCCATCTTCACCTTCATTACGAGGGGAAGACAAACCAACCACCAGTGCTCACGTAGCATTTAAAAAACCGCTCTCGTCTCCCTTCATAAACAATTCACCAGTTCAGAGTAGCAGAGTATAGCAAGACGGAAGAGTTAATTTCCACAGACACTTTGGATGGCAGAGCAACAGATGGCAGACACTGTCAAGCAGTCTCTCGGGTTGAAAGAATTCCTGTGTCTAGGCCAACTTCAAGTGCCGTATCAAACGTGTTCAGTAATTCCAGGTCAGTAAGGAAAGGGAAGCAAGAAGCTAGCAGAAGGAAAAGGGGAAGAGCGCTGCCTCCAGGATGTTCTAGGTGGCAACTAAACTGCTGTCCCTTTAAGTGGGAGGGCAACAGACGGAAGTCAAGAAATGTGTGACGCAGTCAAGGAAATGAACAGCCCTGCTTGTGGGAAGCAAAATGGCTTCCAGATTTTGTTCCTGGTAGGTCCTGCAGCGCACATTAAGGTTTTCAAATATTTAATCGTTTCTTTTTGCTGTATCACTGAGTAAATGAAACGGATGTAGGCCTATTTGAAACTGCATGACACAAGGATTAAATCTGGGTAATAGGGACAGAAAGGCCCATTCTAGTAATTACTCCAGTCTGTAACTCCTTCAAAGACTTTCACGTGAAAATCAACTTTCCAGTTATTTTCCCAACACAGAATTATTCTCACAGTATTTAATGTAAGAATAATAAATACTTTTCTACAACTGAACCCATAAACTAATTTCCTTCAAAACCGTACAGAGCATGGCTTTAGAATTTCCTTTTTTTTTTTTAAAGCAAGTACAAGCATGAACAAAATGTTTCCTACTGTTCGAGACTCAGCTATTCTTTTTTTCCTGAGATGGCAATGAGTCCAAGCTCCTGAAAAATAGGATTTTTGCTTAGGAAAAAAAGGAACACTTCTCTTGTTAAGATAATTAAAAAAAAAAAAACAAAAAAAAAAAAACATTCTACCTGAGTAAATAGAAATATAAACACTTGAAACAGATGAGAGAAACAGATGATTTCCTCTTACCTTGCTACCACTTTCAGGTTTAAGGTCATTCTGTTAAAAAAGGAAAACAAATAATATTTTAAGACGTATCCAAAGGCATATCTCACTATATACTTGTCTCTAACCTTAGAACATGAAGACTACATTCTGGTAGTAGAGAATTCTCTGAGGGACGTCAAGGTCTGTGGAAGGGTATTTGCCCCCACACTCCCAACTATGAACCTACCAGGGTGCCTTGTTCGAATGTTCATAGTTACCACCTTTTGCAAGAAATTGCCAAGAACAATCAAACCATTATTTTAGAAAGAGATGTTATTAATGATACTACAAAAATCAATCAAAAAAACAAAAAATCCAAAACCAGTTCTCTTAACTTTTTAGATACTACATGTGTTGTTTTACATACAAGAAGCTGTATCTTAGCGCAGTAGGCCAAATGATTTGGGAGAATATGTGGCCTGACAGCTGGGCTGAATTTCCATTTTATTAATTCATCCCTCTCCTTGTGTTTTGTGGCTAGTCAGCAGCTTCCTCTCCCAGTTCAGTTAGTTCTTACCGGATGCACATCACCGATATAGTACTGCTTGAGCATTTCTCTGGCATCAGAGGAGTGGCCTACGTCCTCAAAGCTTTCACTTGCATCTGCACCAGCTTGTTCCATTAGGACCTCTTCTCCCCCAGGATGCTACAAGGAAAAGATATTTGCTGAATAGAGTGCCCTCTGAAAAGCAAGCTAATAGAAGTTACTTTCCCCTCTTCCGCTCTTTTCTCTTTTCTTCCCTTAATGGGAGTAATGAGACAAATTGACATTGAATGCCACCTGATAGGATGCAATGGGAAAAACGAAACATGACTTCTGTGATATTTATACCAAAAGTAACTAAAATTGGTAGAATTGTGAGGAAACCTAGGACAGTAGCAAACCGAGAGTCTACAAAAGGAGTGGCCTGTCTTCACCCAAAATAACAAGGTCACAAAAGCTAAGGAAAGACCAAAGAACAGTTCTGGATTGAAGGAGGCTGGCAAGATAGGACAACTAGGAACAACATGTGCTCCTGGCTGGATTCTTTCTGCCAACATTATCAACATGGCTGCAGAAACTCGAATGGACACTCTGGTCAAAGTACGGAATTCTTTATTCTCCCTCTGTCTCCTCTCCCTTGCTCACACACTCGCTCTCTCAAACAATTTTTAAAAATTAAAATTAAAATTTTTTTAAATTTCCAAAATAAATAAATAAATAAATAAATAATAAGTTAAATAAGTGGTACCAAAATAACTGCCTCCGTACCACGGAGGTACTTCCAAGCTATACAACCCTGGACAAGTTACTAAGAAATTGAGATGTCTTTGTTTCCTTGTTTATAAAATGGAGATAATATGAGTAGGTATCTTAATTATTATTGTATCAAATGAGATCAGGATATGAAACACTTTGTACTCAGAGAAAGGTACAGTTTGTATAATACGCTACCATCTGTGACTCTAAAAACAGATACATACTCGTGTACATACACATAAAATCTCTCTGAAAACAGGGGCACTGGACTGGCTTAGTCTTAGAAAGTGCAACTCTTGATCTCAGGGTGGTGAGCTGGAGCCTGTGGTAGGTGTAGAGACTATTTTAAAACAAAGAAATCTTGGGGTGCCTGGGTGGCTCAGTCAGTTAGGGGTCTGACTTCGGCTCGGGTCATGATCTCGCGGCCCGTGAGTTCGAGCCCCACGTCGGGCTCTGTGCTGACAGCTCGGAGCCTGGAGCCTGGAGCCTGTTTCAGGTTCTGTGTCTCCCTCTCTCTCTGGCCCTCCCCCGTTCATGCTCTGTCTCTCTCTGTCTCAAAAATAAATAAAGGTTAAAAAAAAAAAGAAATTGAAAAAAAAAATCTCTCTGAAAACAATGAAAAGAAGCTGGGAGCCAGGAGACAAGGTGGAAGGAAGACTTCACTGTACACCTTTTTGAAATTCTTTTACCAAATTAAGTACTATCTGTTGAGAAAATATTTTAAAATTACATTTAACACAGTCCCTGCCTTAAACATTCAATAAATATTTACTTACAATGAGCAAATTTAGAATTTACATTTATGACATGTCTAAATTTGTATTTTTTAAATATCAAGTAATGTTTTTAAGTAGTTACTTTTTATAACAACCTTTTAAGCAGGAGTATTATCATCCTTATTTTAAACATGAATTCAACTAAGTATAATCTCCCAAAGTCACTTGCCTATGAGCTCCCTGAGGACAAGGATAACTTCTATTTTTGTCTCGTAAAAGATCTCCATCCAGTGAGTGGGTCCCCCATGCCAGTACATAAGCAAGCTGTTTTAAAGCAAGACTGAGAAAGACACCACTCACCTGTCATTACAACTGAACGCTCTCAGCTGTAGTAAGCCATTAGCTTTGGAATTGTGTCCCAATGTGCCCTATATACCTCAACTATGTTAAGACGGTCTTTCCCTATGACACATCCCAACTATTATGTTGCCTTTCGGAGCAAAAGGATGACAAAATTTCTTAGCAGCTTGAGATATTTCAGGAAGTGGTTGAATTTGTGAATTCCTGCACAGCTTTCTGCACAGCTCTTTCTAGAGTGACAAAGTCTTCACTTTCACCAATCTCTCATCACTTATAAATAAATAAGAAAAAGTGCCACAGTTAAATATGTATATATAATACATATCCATTGTTTCTCCTGTATATTCTTTTTTTTTTAATTTTAATTTTTTAAATGTTCGTTTATTTTTTGAGACAATGCAAGAGACAGAGTGCAAGCAGCGGAGGGGCAGACACAGGAAGACACCGAATCTGAAGTGGGCTCCAGGCTCTGAGCTGTCGGCCCAGAGCTGGACGCGGGACTCGAACTCACGAACCGTGAGATCACGACCTGAGCTGAAGTCAGATGCTTAACTGACTGAAGCACTCAGGCGCCCCTCTCCTGTATATTCGATCATTTTAATCACTACACTACAATTTTTACTGAGTACTTATTTGATACAGTAGGCAGTGATAAAGATAAATTCATCCAGTAGATACTGTCTTATAACCTTTCTTTCATGGAGGCAAGGAAGGTTGGAGAGGTAAACAACAACAAACATACAAACAAAAAACAACCCTAGGTTTAGTGCCTCTCACTCCAATATGTGGTCTTAATACACATGGTTTAGAACAAGCAAAAGATTTCAAGGAACCTTTGTTACTGTTTTAGAACTCTATAAACTTCAGATAATATTTAAAATCAAATGGCAGGCCAGCTGGAGGCAGTGCACTAGGTCTGGGGTCACAGCACAACCCAGGCAAGTCCTGAACCAAGGTAACGTGCAGGTTCGGGGTCTGGCCTGCAACCCCAACCAGACTGGCTCTCAGTAAAGATGGCAGGAGAGACACCCAGCTGGCTCAGTTGGTAGAGTATGAGACTCTTGATCTCTGAGTTCAAGCCCCATGTTGGGTGTGGAGATTACTTAAAAATAGTATCTTATGGTATCTTAAAAACAAACAAACAAACCAACCAACCAAAAGATGGCGGGCACCACGGCTCTGGATGGCTCTGGGTGGTCCTACCCATGTTCATCATCACCCTCCCTGTGGCCATGATCCACCACTATGTGTCCATCCAGCCCCAAAGTGACAAGAAGCTCACCCAGAAGAGTTCGAGCCCTCCACCAGGCTCTGTGCTGACAGCTAGGAGCCTGGGGCCTGCTTCAGATTGTGCATCTCCCTCTCTCTCCGCCCATCCCTCACTAGTACTCTGTCTCATTCTCTCTCAAAAATAAATAAAAACATTAAAAAAATTGTTTTTAAAAATGAGAGGGGCACCTGGGTGACTCAGTCGGTTAAGCATCCAACTTCAGCTCAGATCATGATCTCACAGTTTGTGAGTTCAAGACCCACATCAGGCTCTGTGCTGACAGCTAGGAGCCTGGAGCCTGTTTCGGATTCTGTGTATCCCTCTCTCTCTGCCCATCTCTCACTAGTACTCTTGTCTTTCTCTAAAAAAAAAAAACAAAAAAAAAAAAACATTAAAAAATTTTTCTTAATAAAAGAATAAAAACAAAAAAAAGAAGCTCACCCAGGACCAAGTATTTGACAGCTGAAGTCCTAATTCAAAGCATAATCCTCAGAGATGAAAATTATATTCCCAAACAGTCCTTCTGACATGAAAATACTACTTCTAACCACCCAGAGTAAGGATTTTTCAAAAAAACTAAAGGGAAAATAGTACTACCTTCTCCTATGAATGATCCCACTATGCTCACAAACATGGTCAAAGGGAATTTAACAAATGTTCTCCCAATGATTCTTAGTGGTGAATGGATAAACATGACAGACATGCTTAGGCTTTGTTACAACCACAGACCTATTTCCACTGACCTTGTGTTTTTTTTTGAGAGAGAGAGATAAAGCGTGAGCAGGGGACGGGGAGAGAGAGAGGGAGACACAGAATCCAAAGCAGGCTCCAGGTTCTGAGCTGTCAGCACAAAGCCTGATGCAGGGCTCAAACTCATGAACTGTGAGATCATGACCTGAGGTGAAGTTGGACGCTTAACCAACTGAACCACCCAGGCTCCCTGTCCACTGATCCTGTTTTAAGCCTATGCTACAGTAAAGAACTGAACTACTCACATTATCTGCATCCTGGTGAATTCCACATCCTGGTGCTTCTACTAAGCATTTGGGTTTTAGAGCATTTACTCTCTCCTTCTGGGCCAAGATAATGCCAATGACCAATCAAAAATAATACAGGCACAAATAAGTAACAATAATAAACTGATTACGTGTTACCACTAATAATAAAAAAAAAGAAGAAGGAGAAGGAGAAAGAGAAGAAGAAGAATGCAGGCACAAATGACTAGAGCAGCCACGGCCATGCCCACAGACAGCAACAAAGCTTTCAAAGCAAAGTGGAAAGTTTTGGAGCTAATGGATCACCAGTGGGCACTAGATGATGTCAAAGAGGAGCTCACGGCCAAAGACCTCCACTTTGAAGGCATGTTCAAAAAAGAATTGTACATCTGTATTTATTGAAGCAGGATTAGCTCTGTTGTGAACACACACGGTAGCCCTTAACCTTGTAAACTGAGCTGGGGCCTCTCAGAATAAAAAGGAGAACACAATGAGCTAGTGGACGTGCAGCAAGGATCATTCTTGTCTGAGCCAGGTTCCCTTTATGTTTGAAACTAGAGGAAATGACTGTATTCTGGGTGACTTACAGTGAAAGAATTATTTTTAAGATGTTTAAAAAATCCCTTCTGGTGATAACAGAAAGGAAAGGCAGAGAAAGGAGAAATCCAAGCTAGTGATAATATACAAAAAACTTAGCAAAAATTCAATCTTTGGAAGAAACATTGCCAATTATAATAATTATCACGTACAATCAGCCTGATATATAAACCACAGTAAACTCCTGTTTCCTTGGGATCCAAATATCCTGAATTTTTACATCTAATTTATGCACTAGTATTTTAATAACTTCCTTCACAAACGTAAACATTTTCATTAATGAAAATTTAGAAACTATGTATGAACAAAACAAGTATCTCTATATTGTTCACCGTGAGCCTACAGAATCACATAAAGAGCAAATGTATTAAAACTTTATCCAAACAAATTCTTTTTCAGAGTGAATATTCAGGGCAGGGACGTACTTAACAAACCTCCTATGTCTCTTCATACAGTCCAGGGAAAATTGGTGACCCTGGGGTACTGATGGATTCTCAAGTGCCTTCAGGAATGATCATCTATAGGTTAAATAATGGGATATTCTTCATGTGGAGTTCAGAATAGATCAAATCAACTGAAAAAAAGTCAATGTCTGGTAAGTCAACTGAACTTAAGACCCAGTTATCTGGCTAAGAGTTTACATATCATTATAAGAAGGTAGAGAGGGTAAATGTTGGCAGATACAAAGAGAAAGGATGTCCAGGAATAACTGCCTGGATTAAATGTCCTAGGAAAGTGGCAAGCTGCCATTTCTGTATCAACAGGTAAATGTAATTTGCATGTTGAGTACTGTAATTAAAAGTGAATTATTTTTGACTCTATAAATTAAACCACTTTGTTTTCTCTTTAAAAGACAAATCAGGGGCTCCTGGGTGGCTCAGTCCATTAAGCATCTGACTTTGGCTCAGGTCATGTTTTCACAGTCCATGAGTTCGAGTCCTGCATCGGGTTCTGTGCTGACAACTCAGAGCCTGGAGTCTGCTTCACATTCTGTGTCCCCCCCTCCCCCCTCCCCGCCCACCCGCCGACCCCTCTCCCCAACTCAGACTCTGTCCCTCTCTCTCTCTCTCTCAAAAATAAATAAATATTAAAAAAAAATTAAAAGACAAATCAATTTTATAGAAGTAAAACAGGGGAGGTCAGAATAAAATCTGTGGATCCAATTAATGTCAATATGCTAGTTGTGACACTGTACTACAGTTTTACAAAATGTTACCATTGGAGAAAATGGGTAAAAGGTATAGGGATCTATCTTTTTAAATGTTTATTTATCTTTGAGAGAGAGACAGAGACAGAGAGCACGCACAAGTAGGGGAGGAGCAGAGAGAGAGAGACAGGATTTGAAGTAGGCTCTGTGCTGAGAGCGCAGAGCCCGATGTGGGGCTTGAACCCATAGACCATGAGATCACGACCTGAGCCGAAGTTGGATGCTTAACTGACTGAGCCACCCAGGTGCCCCTATTATTTTTTATAAGTACATATGAATCTATAATTATTTCAAAAATATTTTCTATTAAAAAATCAAGTTGAATTCCCTAATTATACACCCAAAAGAAATGTGTATACATACATGAACTCATACACACACACACAAATGATCACAGGTGCATTATTTGTTATGACCCTGAACTTGAAAACCCAATGCCCATAAGCACAGTAGGAATAAATAAAGGTATAATTCTACAGTAGAATCCTAATCAGCAATGAAAAAGAACAAACCACTGCAATATCCACAACATGAAAGAATATAGACAGGGAATAAAAGACACCAAACATAAAACAATATAAACTGTGACACTCTCATTTGTAGGAAGCTCAGAAACAGAACAAATCTATAATCTTAAAGTCAACAGAACATGTACCTCTGGGGATGATGAAGAAAACAGTGATTAGGAGGCACAAGGAGAGGTTCTAGCATGCTATACAGTTCTAGATGGTGGTTATCCAAATATGTTCACTTACTAGAGTGACACCATATGGCTAAAACTTAGGAATATACAACTAGTGGGAAAATAAGCTCCAAAATATCATATACAAAACTACCCTTGCATATGTAGTCAAATGATCTTCAATAAGCGATGCAATACCACTCACAATAGGGAAGGGGCACTCTCTTCAACAAATAATGTTGGGAAAACTGGATATCCACACACAAAAGAATGAAAAAGTACTCTTATCTTACATCATGGACAAAAATTAACTCAAATGGACTAAAGACCTAAACAAAAGACCCAAAACTATAAAACTCCTAGAAGAAAATATAGACGAAAAGCTTTAGGACATTGCTTTGATAATGCTTTCTTGGATATGACATCAAAAGCATAGGCAACAAAAGCAAAAATTGACAAATGGGACTACATCAAATTTAAAAACTTTTATGCACTGAAGAACACGATCACCAAAGTTTTCACTTTCACCAACGTAATGACTGGGAGAAAAGATATGTAAATCACAAGGGTTAATATCCAGAATATATAAAGAACTCCTAAAATTCAACAAAAACATCAAATAACCTGATTATAAAACAAGCAATGGACTTAAGTAGACATTTATCTGAAGATAATCTCCAGATGGGCAGCAAGTATATGAAAAGATGGTGAATATGAGTAATCACTGGGGAAATGCAAATTAAAACCACAAT
This sequence comes from Panthera leo, assembly GCF_018350215.1. NCBI lineage: Eukaryota > Metazoa > Chordata > Mammalia > Carnivora > Felidae > Panthera > Panthera leo. The sequence goes on along the minus strand of NC_056693.1, from coordinate 44,452,237 downwards.
AAGATCCTACCTCACACACACTAGGCTATTATAAAAACACACAAACAAAACAACCAAAACACACCACCATCGGGTGAAACCCAGAAAACCCAGAAAATAACAAATGCTGACAAGGATGTCGAGATATAGGAATACTTGTGGATTCTCAGGAAAGTAAAATGGTGCAACCACCAGCAATATCCATCTCCGGAATTCTTTACATCTTGTAAAACAAAAACTCTATGCACATTAACAATCTTTATTTGATTTAAAATGTCTCTTTCTTCTGATATTAATATGTAGCCACCTCTCTCTTTTGGTTAGTATTTTCATGGAGTATCTTTTTCCATCCTTTCACTTTCAACCTATTCGTGTCTAGATCTAAAGTCAGTCTCCTGTAAGTAAGTAAGTAAGTAAGTAAATAAATAAATAAATAAATAATAAAGTGAGTCTCCTATAGACAGCATATTTTTGGATCTTGTATTTTTATCCATTCTGCCAATCCTTGTCTTTTGATTTAAAAAGTTAATCCATTTATATTTAAAGTAATTACTGATGGGGCACCTGGGTGGCTCAGTCGGTTAAGCGTCCGACTTCAGCTCAGGTCACGATCTCGTGGTCTTTGAGTTTGAGCCCCGCGTCGGGCTCTGGGCTGATGGCTCAGAGCCCGGAGCCTGCTTCCGAGCTTCCGATTCTGTGTCTCCCTCTCTCTCTGTCCCTCCCCCATTCATGCTCTGCCTCTCTCTGTCTCAAAAATAAATAAACGTTAAAAAAAAAAAATTAAAAAAAAATTACTGATGATCTGATGAGGAGGGACTTAACTCTCTCAAAATTAAAAACTTTCATACATCAAAGACATTATCAATATAGTGAAATGACAAGCTATGGAATGGGAGAAAATATTTGCAAATCAAATATCTAACAAAGGATTGATGTCCAGAATATAGAAAGAAATCCAACTTAAGAGCAAAAAGACAAACAATTCAATTAAAAATGGGCAGAGTCTGATTAGGTTTTTCTTCAAAGAAGATACAGAGGACCAGTAAGCACATGAAAAGACGCTCAACATCATTAGTCTTTAGGGAAATGCAAATCAGACCACAATGAGATACCACTTTACACCTGGCTAGAATGGCTGTAATAGAAAAAAATAGTAAGTGCTGAAGACAATATGGAGAAACTAGAACTTACTGGTTCTACTGCTGATGGAAATGTAAAACGCCGCTGTGGAAAACGGTTTGGAGTTTCCATAAAAAGCACAGAATTGACATATGACTGAGCAATTCCACTCCTGGTATATAACCATATGCACTGAAAATAAGGACTCAGACACTTGTATGTCAATGTTCACTGCAATATTGTTCACAAATAGACAAAAGATGGAAACAGTCCAAGTGTCCACGGATGAATGGTTGAATGGACAAACAAAATGTGGTATATACATATAAGAGAGTATTATTCGGCCTTAAAAGGAAGGAAATTCTGATATATGCTACAACACGGATGAACCTTTAAGACATTATACTAACTGAAACAAGCCAGATACAAAAGGGCAGATGTAGAATTATTCAATTTATATGTGCTGCCTAGAATAGTCAAATTCATAGAGACAGAAAATACAACAGTGATTAACAGGGGCAATGGAGTTATTGTTTAATGGGTAAAGTTTGAGATCAGGCTGATGAAAAAGTTCTGAAAATAAGTAGCGATGATAATCATCTAACAGTGTGAATGTACTTAATGTCACTGAAGTGTACAGTTAAATATGGTTAAAATAATCAGTTTTATGTTATGTAGATTTTACCACAAGAAAAATTTTAAAAACCAACATTATGTTAAGTGGAAAGGATCCAGACACCAAAGGACAAATATTGTATGATTCTATTTATGTAAAGTACCTAGAATTAAGCAATTCCAGAGAGACAAAGCAGATTAAAAGTTATCAGAGGAAGAGTGAAGAGGTGGTAGTTACTGCCTAATGGTTACAGGGTTCTGCTTGGGGTGATGAAAAGTTTTAGAAACCGATATCGGCGTTAGTTGCACAACACTGTGAATGAAATTAATGCCACTGAATCGTACAACGAAAATGGTTAAATGGCAAATGTTATGTGCTATATATTTTGGCACAATAAAAAAATAATAAAGCTAGGTTTACATACCTATAATTAATATCAGCCAAAAATTTACTTTCATCTGAATCACAGCAAAACAAAACAAGTGAAACCAAGAGTTCCAGGGTTAACTTGAATAATCTAGATTGGTGGCCTACACTATTGAAATCTATTGGACAATCATAAGTTTCTCCCTATTTTTATTCAGCGTAGCTAACGTAAGGCAGTACATATTTCCCCTTTTTTCCAGGACCTGCTTTACTTTTGAATCTCATATGAATTTACAAAAAATTATTTTGACTTGGATAGCCTTTGTAGTTTTCACACTAATGGATCTTGTCCCAGCTTTTATTATGTAAGCAATTACACATGGTTACAAATAAAATTTTTTAAATATACTACACAGCAATGAAGATCACAAACTTTCAAAAGGGATGAAACAATGACTGGGATCCATTCATTTCTCTCTCAATCCAGCAATAATCAAGTGAAATACTTCAAAGATACAAAGGAAATTTTGTGAAGTCCTCTGGTGAAGGATTTTAGTCAGTTCATTTGTCTAAAGAATCTTCCTTAAGTTCATTTCCTATGTATTACTGAAAAGAGGACAGAAAATTTATGTTGTAATACACAAAAGAGAGAGAACGAATTACTAACAGAAAATGCACTTCTAGGGCACCTGGGTGGCTCAGTCAGTTAAGTGTCCGACCTTTGGTTTCAGCTCAGGTCATTATCTCGCGTTCTCATGGGTTCAAGCCCTGCGCTGGGCTCTGTGCTGACAGTGCAGAGCCTGGATGGGATTCTCTCACTCTCTCCCTCTCTCTCTGCCCCTCCCCTACTCATGCTGTCTCTGTCTCTGTCTCTCTCTCTCTCTCTCAAAGTAAATAAACTTAAAAAAAATTCTTTTTTAATGTTTATTTATTTTTTTGAAAGAGAGAGACAGAGTGCAAGAGGGGGAGGGGCAGAGAGAGAGGGAGACACAGAATCTGAAGCAGGCTCCAGGCTCTGAGTTGTCAGCACAGAGCCCGACGCAGGGCTTGAAACCATGAACCATGAGATCATGACCTGAGCCGAAGTTGGACACTCAACCGACTGAGCCACCCAGGCGCCCCAATAAACTTTTAAAAAATAAAAAAGTAAAGAAAATGCACTTCCGGATTACTAATTCTATGCAAAGGATGGAGGACAGATGGTAGAAAAGAAGAGAACGGGAGTAATGACAGTAATGGAATAAAAATCATGATGGGAAGAAATTACACAAATTCTCTGTGAGTGGAAATCCCTTAATGATGTCATAAAAATGTAACAATAGGGATATGCTAAGGACCACCTGACCAGAAGCATTAAGATTTCAGAAGCTGCAAAATTAGGCCAGGTGATAAGATCAAAATAAGATGTGGAGGCTGAGATTTTGGAGAGGACAATAACCACTTTCTAAACAACAGTCTAACAGTGCAGACAAACAGGATAGACCTGAACGGTGAACAGGGGGAAATGGTGCGGGTCCACAGCATTTGGATTAGAAAGAACCTAGTAAGGCAGAGGTGCCATCCAGGAGAGACTAACTTGATGGTTGCCAGAAAGGGTGTAACCCTGGCAGTCACCACTACCCAGGGTCCAAATTTCAGGTCTGCAGATCCAAACATAACTTATCCATGCTAGAATAAATCTCACTGCTACAGATTCTCAAAATTCCTTAGGTATCTTCATAATATTCATTTATTACGATTGCAATTATTTATTTGATGTCTTTGTTCATCTGTTAGACTATAATCTCCATAAGAAAAAGAACCATGGTGGGGCGCCTGGGTGGCTCAGTCGGTTCAGCATCTGACTTCAGCTCAGGTCATGATCTCACGGTTTGTGAGTTCGAGCCCCATGTCCGTGCATCGGGCTCCGTGCTGACAGCTCAGGGCCTGGAGCCTGCTTCGGACTCTGTGTCTCCCTCTCTCTCTGCTCCTCCCCTGCTCACACTCTGTCTCTCTCTCAAAAATAAATAAAAATTAAAAAAATGTTTTTAATAAAAAAAAAAAGAAAAGGGACCATGGTTGTCTTTTTCATGGCTGTATTCTAGAACATTGGATGCCTGGAACACAGTGAGATCTAGAGAGCCCTCACTCTGTCCTCCTTCCCTCCCATTTCCCCTCTCCCCCTCTTTTCCTCTCGGGCATGTATGCCACACCCATGCCCACAAGCAAACGAATAAATGAAAGTCCATTTGTTCATCCAGGGCATCTCACCTGGACAGTGTTAGAGATTAAATTCTGCCTCATTAGGGGCGCCTGGGTGGCGCAGTCGGTTGAGCGTCCGACTTCAGCCAGGTCACGATCTCGCGGTCCGTGAGTTCGAGCCCCGCGTCGGGCTCTGGGCTGATGGCTCGGAGCCTGGAGCCTGTTTCCGATTCTGTGTCTCCCTCTCTCTCTGCCCCTCCCCTCTCTGCCCCTCCCCCGTTCATGCTCTGTCTCTCTCTCTCTCTCTGTCCCAAAAATAAATTAAAAAAAATAAATAAATAAAAATAAAAATAAAAATAAATAAATTCTGCCTCATTTGATTTCTAGCTTTCCCTAGGACTAACCACTTGAAACTACTCACGGAAAGAAAAGTCTTCTTCCTATAGATTTGTTCATTTCGTAAGTTAGAGGACAACCAAATTGTACTTTCTTTTAACCAATTCTGGTAAGAACTGGTATTAGTCAGGCTCTGAAGCTTTCAGGGGTACCCTCAGTACCCTGCTATCAAACCAAGTCTGCATTCTCAGTCTTTAAGGCAAGATTACTCTCTACCTTGTGTGACAATTACCTGTGCACAGATCTCATTCTCCCTTACAAGTCCAAGACATCATTTTTTTTAAGTTTATTTATTTTGAGAGAGAGACACCGAGAGAGAGAGAGAGAGAGAGAGAGAGGGAGAGAGAGAGACAGAGACACAGAGTGAGAGAAAAACCCAAGCAGGCTCCGCCCATCACTGCGAAGCCGGTTGTCATGGGGCTCAAACCCACGAACTATGAGATCATGACCTGAGCCAAAATCAAGAGTCAGACGTTCAACCGACCGACTCAACCAGGTGCCCCCAGGTCCAAGACATCTAATTCACCTTTACATCTTCAGAGCATCTGCCACTTAGCACCCAAAAGATGCTACAAGGAACAAATACATTTTATTATTTTTTTAAATAAGTTTACTATTAATAAAAGTAACCTCAATCAACCAACCAATGGTCCTTAACATTCAGCTCTTTATAAGTCTTCATATGCATTACCTGTATTAATTGTCCTAATTCTGTGGAGTAGGTACTGTTATCTCTATTTTACAGATGGGAAAGGGCCTTTGCAGAGCTATTTGCCCACAGTTACACAACTATTAGGTAAAGCACAAAACTGAACCAAACACTTGGCCCCCAAAGCCAGCATCCAGACATTACAATTATATTTCATACACACAAAGAACAAAATTTCCTTTAAAAAAACAAAAAACAAAAAAACACTGTTATGAAAATGAAAAGGCAAAATACAGATGGGGAGAAAAAAGTCATGATACGTATAAGGTTAACCCTTACACGATGTGGGGGTTGGGGTGCTGTCAAACCCATCCCCCACACAGCTGAAAATCTGTATACAATTTTGGACTCTCCAAATACTTAACTACTAATAGCCTACTGTTCACCAGAAGCTTTACCAATAAGATAGTCAATTAACACATAATCTGTATGTTATATGTATTATACACTGTGTTCTTACAATAACACAAACTAGAGAAAAGAAAGTGTATTAAGAAGATCATGGGGTGCCTGGCTGGCTCACTCAGTAGAGCTTGTGACTCTTGATCTCAGGGTCATGAGTTCAAGACCCACACTGGGCATGCAGCCTACTTCAAAAAAAAAAAAAAGAAAAGATCATAAGAGAAATTACTATATAAAAAAAAAAAAAAAAAAAAACCATGTGTAAATGGACCCATGCAATTCAAATCCGTTATTCAAAGGTCAACTGTATCTGAAAGGACTTGCATCCAGAATGTATGAAGAATGTTTTTAAGTCAATAAGAAAACAATCCAATTATAAATAGGCAAGATTGAACAGACACCTTACAAAAACCCATACAAATGGCCAATCACACCCTGATGACACTCAACATCATTAGTCATCAAGGAAATGTAAGTTAAAACCACAAATTCTATACTAGCACACACCCATTAGAATGGTTAAAGTAAAATGACAAATACCATGTGTCAATGAGGGTGTGGAGAAACTGGAAAATTCATACATTGCTGGTGGGAATATAAAGTGATATAGACAGTTTGAGAAAAGGCCTGACGTTGCTTAAAAAGTTAAAAAAAAAAAAAAAGTATGACCCAGCAATCTCACTTTTTATTTAACCAAGAGGAAAGAAAATACGTGTCCACACAAAGCCTGGTACATGAACTCTCACAGCAGTTTTATTCACAATAGCCAAAAAATGGAAACAACCCAAATTTCAATCAACAGGTGAACAGATAAATTTCAGTACAATCATACAATGAAATGAACACATAAAATTAAAATAAGATAAAAAGCAATAAATAGGAACTGCTGATACAGAAGAAAAACACAGATATGTGAAGCTAAAGACACTAGACACAAAAAAGTGATACCGCTGTTCTAGAATGTTAGAAATCAAATCAATGGTTGTACAAGAACAGAGTGACAGATACATTCTATATACTGTGATGGTGATTTCACAGGTGAGACATTTGTCAAAACTCACTGAACTCTACATATAAAATCTGTACATTTTTTATAATGGTTATTCATTCTTGAGAGAGAGGGAGAGAGGGAGAGAGGGAGAGAGCGGGAGAGAGAGAGAGGATGAGCAGGGAGGGGCAGAGGGAGAGAAGGACACAGAATCCAAAACAGGCTCCAAGCTCTGAGCTGTCAGCACAGAGCCCGACGCAGGGCTTGAACTCACAAGCCGTGAGATCATGACCTGAACCAAAGTTGGATGTTTAAACGACTGAGCCACCCAGAAGCCCCTATATTCTGTAATTTTATTCTATGTACATTCTATCTCCTTCCCTTAGGAGAGGGGAAAAAAAAAACCTAGAAAAATATTAATAACCCAAATGTTTATCAATAGGAGACTGCTTAAACAAATTCTAGTCCATACAACAAATTCTATAAATAGGGAAGTATTCCAGGAAGGGATATGTAAAGATTCTGAAGATTTACACTTAAGTGAGAAAGGCAAAGCACAGATCAATGAGGATGTTATGTTAGCTTTGGGGTAAAAAGAGTGGGAGTGACCACATTTACTTTTGCTTGTATATGCAAAACAAAACTCTGGAAGGATACACAAACAACGGTAGTTAAATTTAAGAGGCAGTAGAACGGGGCAGATGGAAAGAAGGCTTTTTTCACAGTGTACCCGTATACCCTATTTAAAAAAAAAATTACCTGGGCACCAGAAAAAGGTACCTGCTCTAAACTTCATCACATTCCCAATCATTCCAAATTAGATCTAAAATGTGAAAGAAGGTAGCATAAAACAGACCTAATTCCATACTCAGCAGCCTGGGGCAAATCCTAATGTAATAGGCCTACACAGATCAGGGGTGCCCCGGGTGGCTCATTCGGTTGAGCGTCTGACTTCAGTTCAGGTCATGATCCCAAGGTTCGTGGGTTTGAGCTCTGTGTTGGGCTCTGTGCTGACAGCTCAGAGCCTGGAGCCTCCTTCAGATTCTGTGTCTCCTCTCTCTGCCCCTCCCCAACTCACTCTGTCTCTCAAAAATAAATAAATGTAAAAAAAAAAACACACACAAAAAAACCCAGATCAATTAATAGATACTATAATTTCGTTAAAGAATACTATGATTGGGGCATCCAGCTGGCTCCGTTGGAGCATGCGTCTCAAACTATAATTCTATTTCCCTATTTATTTGTACATATTTGTATATATTGGTATATGCACAGAAGATGTAGAACAATTCAAACAAATTCTTGGAATTGAAAGTTTTACTTTCTTCCATTCTGTGTTGCTTTTCCCTCCAACCTTTTCTTGACTTCTTGGCCAAAATAATCTACTTGAAAAATAAAGTGTTTTCTTGTTGGGATGAGCACTGGGTGTTGTATATAAGCCAGTTTGACAATAAATTATAGTAAAAGAAAAAGAAAAAGAAAGTGCTTTAATGTCACCCCCATCTTAAAAGGCTTCAGTGGTTTTCCAATACATTTAGGATCAAATTCTACCTACCCTGCCTGGCCCGGCTCCCACCCACCTCTCTGGCCATTCTTGCCCTTCATTCACTACCCCAATGGCCACAGCTGCTTTCGGTCCCCCTGACGGACCAAACTCTCACTTGCCTCTGCAAATACTGTGGGAATGCTCTTTTCTCTAGTCTTCCCAACTAGTTCCTTCTCCTCAGCTCAGTTACCTCACAGAAGTTACCTCACAGAAGCTTTCCAGAAAGCTCTTATTAAAGTACATCTCCCCACCACCCCCAATTTTCTTTCTCAACTCCTATTTGGTTTCCTTCAAAGAAAACACCATCATTGAACCTTTGTCTCCTTTGGTTTTGTCTCCCGTGGAAGAGGAGCTTCAAGAGGACAGAACCATGTTTACTTTTATATGCCACCAGGACCTAGTACCACAGCACCTGACAGTCAGCACCTACACTGTGGAACGAGTAAAATGCTATCCCATCTGTAGGCAAGTCCTAAGGTAGTATTCCCACTCATGACCACGGTCACTAAAAAATACATACAAAACCTCAAAATATCACAATGTGTTATTTTAAGTTATTCTTTTCAGTAATGGTTATTTATACATAAGACAATGGCGCCCAAACTTTTCTTACCTGTGATACACGGCACGAAAATTAGAATACTGACTGAAACCAAGGCTCACAAAATCATACCGACCCTTGCGAAGGGAGTTGTACTTTGTTATTTTCTAGCCCAAGTCATAAGACAGTATAACCATTTTTCTGTGACTTTACTACTAAACAGCGCAAAGACAAAGATGTGTACTACTGCAAGGTTCTGGGTTTTCATTAATGATTTCAGTAAGTCAAACCCATACCACTAATTCAAAAATGCAAAATTAATGTTAGGGGACGGATAATTCAATTACATTACCAATTCTAAATCATCACATTCAAACTCCAGAATAACATTATAAACATATTCATTTAAAAAAAAAAAAAAAAAAAAGCAACCTACAGACACAGGATATTCAGATTAGGGACCTCTTTCTAAGGAGAAGCCCCGAAGTATTTCAATTATAAGAAGGATGAGAGCCGATACAGGTCCTCCCACCTCATCTAACAGCAATCCTATTCTTCCAGACCTGCAGGCCAAAAACTTTGGTGCCATCTTTGACTTCTCTCACTCCTCAAATCCACTGCATCATCAAATCCTATTGGCTCTACCATCAAAATACATCCCGAATCTGATACTTCTCACCATCCCCCATTGCCACCAGCCTGGTGCAAGCTACCACCCCTCGCCCAAATTACTACAATAGCCTCCTTCCTAACTGGACTCCTCAATGTGGCTTTTGCCCTCCTTCAGTCTCTTCTAAACATTGCAGAGGGATACTGTTAAACCATGAAGTCACATCATGTCACTCCTCTGCTCCAGTTTGAGTTCCTCTCCTAAAAGTCAAAATCTTTCATGAAGCCTACAGAGCTGTGCTTGATCTGCCCTCACCTGATCATACAGACCTCACCTACTACTCTCCAGCCACTACAGCCTCCCTCACTTGTCCTCCCAACACTAGACATACTCCCACCTCAAGGCCTTTGAACTTGCTCCCTCTGCCACTCCCACTCTTCCTGCAGATATCCACATGGTTAGCTCCCTTAAACTTCCTTCTGGCCTTTACTCTAGTCATTCTCTTAATAAAACCAACTCTGGCCATCATACCTAAAATTTCAACCCCTCACCCTCACACCTTCATTCCATATACATCCACAGTCCTCTTCTCTGCTTTATTTTTCTTCTTAGAACCTACCACTACCTAACACAGCACACATTGTATTTACTCTGCTTATTGTCCACTCCCCATCGACTAATCTGCATGAGGGCATAAATAGGGCATATCCACTGCTGTCTCCTCAGCACCTACAACAGTATCTGGCACATAACAGACACCTGATAAATATTTGAATGAGAAAATAAATGAATGAACAGGCTTGGAATGAGCAAGATAATAGGAACAGAGAAGACAGATCAGGTAAGTAAGAAGAGTTAATTGCAGGTAAAGATCTGTGGCTCAAACTTCACCTGTGATGTTTCTAGCTCCATCAACATGTGGGAACCCGGTCAGCAGCCACTACTCAAGGTTGAACTAATGTTCAATCTTGAACTAACATCCACTACAAGCACTGAATGTTTCTTCAAGTTCATTATGTATTCTAAGTCAATCAAGAAGAAATTTGGGAGAGGAGCACTTGGCTGGCTCAGTCAGAGGAGCACATGACTCTTGGTCTTGGGGTGGTGCATTTGAGCCCCATGCTGGGTGTGGAGATCACATACATAATACATAAATGACAATTTGGGGGAAATGAAACCACAAATGAAAAACATCACCTACCGTTATGAATTATGCTTTAACACGCTACCACCCACAACTGAAACTTACAATGAGGCATATGCCTAAGGACCTAAGGCCAGAATTTTGAAGTAATGCTATGTAGACAAGAGAAATCAAGGGATCTATCTAAACCAGATTCTGCCACTAATCAAATGTATGACTAAAATCTCTGTGAACCTGTTTCCCACCCTGTTAACATAAGGATCACTACATCCAAGTCACTCTCAACTAGTCATCCAAGGATGAAGTAATGGGAAAGTACTTTTAAAGTACTATTTTAAAAGCATAAAAGACCATACCCCATACAAATACAAGTTACTAAATTCTAAGATGTTAACTTACTGGCCATTAAGAAGATTTATTAAAAACAACGTCCTTTTGGGAAACTTCACATTTCAAAACTTTTTATAGATTTATAAATCAGGATCTAGGGGCATCTGGGTGGCTCAGTTAAGCAACTGACTGTGGCTCATGTCATGCTCTCACAGTTTGTGGGTTCGAGCCCCACAGCAGGCTCTGTACTGTCAGCTCAGAGCCTGGAGTCTGCTTTGGATTCTGTGTCCCCCCCCCCCCCAACTCCCACCCCTCCCCAGCTTGCACTGTCTCTCTCCCACTCTCTCAAATATAAATAAACATTAAAAAAAAAAAAAATTAAATAGAGGCACCTGGGTGGCTCAGTCGGTTAAGCGTCCGACTTCAGCTCAGGTCATGATCTCGCGGTCCGGGAGTTCAAGCCCTGCGTCGGGCACTGTGCTGACAGCTCAGAGCCTGGAGCCTGTTTTGGATTCTGTGTCTCCCTCTCTCTGACCCTCCCCCGTTCATGCTCTGTCTCTCTCTGTCTCAAAAATAAATAAACGTTAAAAAAAAAAAATTAAATAATCAGGATGTAGTGATTTCTCCCCTAGGCTCCAAATTAAGAAAATATATATTTTACTAGCATATTTGCTTCACAAAACAACTAACAGAAATGAAGTTTTTCTCAGTTACAACAAGGTTATACTGCACAAGAATTTCCAAAGAATTAACCTCAAGATTATTAATCTATTACTCAACATGATACACATCAAAAAAATGTATATGTTAATATGTATATATATAAATACCTCAAAGTGTCAAGGATTGGGGTGGGAGCAATGACTGCCAAGGAGCAAGAGAGAACTTTTTAGGATGATGGAAATGCTCTGTCTTAATTGGGATTTTGATCACATGGGTGAATGCATTTGTCAAAACTCATCAAACTGTACATTTTAAATGGGCACATATTGTATGTCAATTACACCTCAATAAAGTTAGTTTAGACACATTAAAAGTCTATCCTATTCCCTTAAACTAAAAAAAAAAAAAAAAAAATCACTCAGTTGCACCATGGTCTCAAGAACTTGCATAATGAGATCTATTGCAACAGGTTTGAAGATTTAACAAAGAGGATGTCAATGGCCAAAAAAGTCAACTCATGACCTTCCGGCCTCAGGGTTAACTCAAATTAGAAAAAAATAAAAGCAGCATAATCAGGGGGTAAAAATGTCAGCTTCTTATAAAAACCAAAAATGCTATTAGTTAGAAAGACACAGTGGAAATAGCACAGGTTTGGAGCCTTTCAAACCTAGGTTAGAATGGTTATAGGCTGTTAAGCGTGTGACCTTGAGAGCCCTCAGTCTGGAGGCTCAGTTTCCCTTTCTGTAAAATGGGAATAATGATGGCTTAATAGTTTGTCCTAGGGCATAGTTAAGTGCTCAGTGTATGATATGCAATTCATGATACTAATGAAGACCGGAATTTAGCGCTGGCATGCAGATCTAAGACCCCTCGGTTTTCGTCTAGGGGAATCGTGGCCACTTATCGCCCTCCGCCAGGCTTCATTTCCCTCCATACATATCCACCCTGCTGCTTCTCTAGTCCAGACCGCCCCTCTCCCGTGCAGTTCCCAGGGCCTGCGCCCCACCTCCCGGGCCCCCACCTCGTTAAGGAAACGGGTGATATCGTAGACTCGCCCATGGATCACCAGCCATATCTCCTTCATGGAGTTGTGCTTCGCCACCTCCTCCAATCGATAATAGGTGACGGAGGTCTCGACCCCTTGCCCTCTCCCATCGTTGCCGCTTGCTTCCACAGTCGCCATTGGGCCTGAGACACCTCTTCTCCACCACTAACCCGGTTTCCAAAGCTAACTTCCTCGAGGCTGGCCCTGAGCTCAGCTCTCCCCGGCTTCCGTAACCAGGGCCGTCGGTGGGCTCCTGGCAACAGCCAATCATGCTCCCGGATAGTTCCTGGTTCGTTTTCTTTTCACCAATGAAACAACGGATTCAGTTTTAAGTTCCACCCACCCCTCGCCCGATCCTTGGAGCGTAGGCCTGGTTCGAGGTCCGACTAACCAATCAGAATCGCCCATCCCTCCAATCTCACCAATCACATGCAGAGATTTTGCAAAGACGCCTAACGGAGACGGATAGACAGGTGTTAAGCAAGAGAGGTTTCACCTTCACTCCGCGTTGCCGCCTGCACAGTGTGGGAAGAGGAGGCAAAGTCTCCATTTTCCTGTTTCCTTCCCCTTCCCTTCCTTTCGCCGTGGACCTCTTGAGTCACACGAAGCTTGTTTTCCCCCACCTCTTGCGCGGCCTGTATTTCAGGGCGGGTCTACATCTTTGTTTGCAGTCTTCAGACTGATCTGTTGTTGCCCGTCTAAGTCTCATGTTCCTAACCAATAAAATGAGCAAGATAACCTCATCCCTGCAGAGAAGTTTGGCCGATTAAGTGAGGGAGTGTATCTCTACAGCGCTTGGCACAGTAATCATAACATAAATAACAGCAGTGCTAGAAAAAGGGGGGGGGGGGCATAATTGGCCTAAGGCCATGGACAGGTAGGGTATGGCGTATCCCAAGTTTCTGACAGTACTGAGAATCTGACTTTGTTATACATCAATTATATCTTAAAGTTGGGAAAGGAGATCTGATTTTTTTTTTTTAAACGTTTGTTTATTTTTGAGAGAGAGAAAAAGAGAAGGAACAAGCGGAGGAGGGGAAGAGAGACAGAGGAAGACGCAGAATCCAAAGCAGGCTCAGCGCTGTCAGGGCAAACCCTGGCATGGGGCTCGAACCCATGAACCGTGGGATCACCAGAACTGAAGTCGGAAGCTTTACCGACTGAGCCACCCAGGCGCCCAGGAGATCTGAATTTTAAACAAATTATTTGGTGATCAGAACATAGCTATGCTATTTTCGTTCCCATGTGTTATAAAATAAAATCCACCTCAACTGTTCCCAGCTAGATGTCCCAGCATTTTGGAGTTCCAGCCTGGTTGATGTGCATTATCCTAAACTACTCTTTTTTAACTGCCATCACAACTGACATGTAATGTCATTTTCATCATGTCACTCTCCCAGACTCTCCACAATCCATCCCAACCTCTTTTACTAATATTTTCCACCATTCCTTTTATAAGACTTGTGTGCCAGCCACTGACTCCTAAATCTGCTGGTAAGAAAACCATTTCTGTGATCAGATCAGATCCACCCACCTTCTTCCTTCCAAAGCCTACTCACTTTGAATTCCTGGGATTCTTTTTCACAAATTCTCCTGCCATTCCAAGCTCTCCAGTGGTCCCATCTCCTTACAGTACCTCAACATATTACTATTTCAGGAATCCCCTGTATCTGTAAATCTTAACTTCCCATAGTTACCTCCCAGATGAGACTGAATCATGAGAGAAATCCCATATGACTCAGGCTATTCCACAAACTACATTCTAATATTTACCTTCATTTCAGAGATATTTACTGAACATTTACTGTGCCACAAGTACTGTGATAGGCTCTGTGACAGTAAGATAACATAAGAAACAAGACTTTCGAAAGAAACAAAAATATTTACGTCTACATAAATTTATCATGGCAAGAGGAATTAGGATCACAATTTAGCTCATGACCTGAGCTAAAATCAAGAGTTGGACAGTTAATCAACGGAGCCACCCAGTTGCCACAAAGTGTTTTTTAAATTAATATTTAAATTTCCATTTTAGAATTTCAAACAGGTACATTGAAAGAATAATAAAATGAACTCCCACGTACTTTTAACTTAGATCTACTAATTGTTAATATTTTTCCATATGTGATTTCTTCCATATCAAATAATGTTAATAATGTTGTTATTAATAATGTTAGACCAAAAATAAATAAATAAATAATGTTAGACCGTTTCAGAACAAGTTGCAGATGCTATGACCCTTTACCTTCAAATAATTATGTATCTCCTAAGAATAAGAACGTACTGTTATGTAACCCTAGTATGATTTTCAAATTCAGGGAATTAATATTCATACAAATCCTGGATCATGTATTGTATTTACTTATGTCTCCTTAGTGTCCTTGAATCAGGTACATTTCTTCAGTCTTTTACTTTGAAAACCTTGACTTTAAAATTTAAAAATTATTTTAGAGAGCGAGAGCAGGGGAAGGGGCAGAGGGAGAGAGCAAGAATCTTAAGCAGACACCATGCTCAGTGCAGAGCCCAATGTTGGGCTCAATCCCACAACCCTGGGATCATGACCTGGGCCAAAACCCAAGAGTCAGATGCTCAATCAACTGAGCCACCCAGGCACCCCAAGACACTGACATTTTTTGCAAGTATGACCTGAGATTGAATTGGATTCAGAAAAATATTGTGGCCTAAATGTATTGATTATAAGTTCATATTCACAATTACCATGTGTTAGCCAGAAAGTCCAGCTGGGAAGCCCTGCCCCTGCCACTCACAAACTTAGTAATATTAGGCAGCTTTCTTGATCTCTTTTTTTCCCAAGTGAATACCCAACTGTTCCAACACCATTTGGTGAAAACATAATTCCCCAATGAATTGTTTTCCTGTCTTTCTTGAAAGTGCCTTGTCCATATAAGTGTGGGTCTTTTACTGAACTTTCTAGTCCGTTCCAGTGATTTGTCTGTCTTAATGCCAATTCCACACTGTCTTGATTACTATAGTTTTGTAGTAAGACTTGTAAATCCTTCAGTTTTGCTCTTATTTTTCAAAATTGTTTCTGCTATTTTAAATCTTATGTATTTCCATATAAATTTTAAAATCAGTTTGTTGAACCAAGTAAAAAGTTAATGTCACCAGTGATAAATCATGTTGATAGCATGGTATGTGATGAGGAGACCACTTTATCACTATGACATTCTTCCCAAAAACCCACAACCGCAGTGTAAGCATGAGAAAAACATTAGGCAAGCCCAAATTGAGGGGCATTCAACAAAATACCTGACCAGTATCCTCAAAACTGTCAAGCTTATTAAAAACATAATAAAACAAGGAAACACTTAGAAATTGTCATACACCTAAGTAGACTAAGGATATGTGACAACTAAATGCAATGTAATATCCTGGGTTGAATCGTAGAACAAAAAAAAAGAACATTAGGGAAAAAAACAGTGAAATCCAGGTAAAGTAACTAATGTGCCAGTGTTGATTTCTTAGTTTTTACAGATGTACGATAGTAAATGTAAGATGTTAATATTATGGGAAGCTGTCTGAGGGGTATACAAGTACACTCTGTACTATTTTTGCAATTTTCTTGTAAATCTAAAATTATTTTTAAATCAGCCTGTTAATTCTATAAATCAGCTTATAGACGAACATATAGAGATAAACATATTAACAGCCTTGACTCTCCCAATCCACAAACGTGGTATACTGCTTCATTATTTGAATCTTATTTTAATTTGTAGTTGTTGGCATAAAGGTCTTTTGCATCTTTTGTTAAATTTATTCCTAAATGTTTTACAAATGGGAGTTATTTCAGTTTTCAATTGTTTGCAGCTATAACAGAGAAATATAATTGATTTTGTACATTGACTTAGTATCCTGTGATCTTGCTAAATTCACTTAGAGTTCTAGTGGTTGTTTTGTATATTTCTTAGAATAACTTATGTAGCAATCATGTTATCTGCTAATGAGACAATTTTACTTCCTCCTTTCTAATCTGTGTATTTTTTTTCTTGCCTTATTTCACTGGCTGTGACTTCTAGTACAACATTAAATAAAAACGGTGAAATTAGTATCCTTGCCTTGTTCCCAAATGTAGGAGGAAAGCATTCAACTCTTCCATGAATAAATATGATATTGTCTATAGGTTTTTCAGTTGATGTCCTTCATCAGAAACAAGGCAGAATTCCCCTAGATTCCTAGTTTCCTATTTTTTTTTTTTTATCATAAAAGGATATTGAATCCTGTCAAATATATATATTTTGCATCTTTTGGGATGATCATATGATTTTTCCTCCTTTGTTGTGTTAATATGGTGAATTACTTTGAATGGTTTTCAAAAACTTAACCATCTTTGGGGCACCTAGGTGGCTCAGTTGGTTAAGCATTCGACTTCGGCTCAGCTCATGATCTCACGGTTCATGAGTTGGAGCCCCACGTCAGGCTCTGTGCTGACAGCTCAGAGCCTGGAGCCACATTCAGATTCTGTGTCTCCCTCTCTCTTTGCCCCTCCCCTGCTCACTCTCTGCCTCTCTCTCTGTCTTTCAAAAATAAATAAGCATTGGGGCGCCTGGGTGGCGCAGTCGGTTAAGCGTCCGACTTCAGCCAGGTCACGATCTCGCGGTCTGTGAGTTCGAGCCCCGCGTCAGGCTCTGGGCTGATGGCTCGGAGCCTGGAGCCTGTTTCCGATTCTGTGTCTCCCTCTCTCTCTGCCCCTCCCCCGTTCATGCTCTGTCTCTCTCTGTCCCAAAAATAAATAAAAATAAATAAATAAATAAATAAATAAATAAGCATTTAAAAAAATGTTAAAAAACCATCTTTACATTCTTGGGATGAACTCCACTTGGTTATGATGTTAGCCTTTTCTATATATTGCCGGATTTAATTCACTAGTATTTTTTAAAGATCTTTGCATCTGGAGTGCCTGGGTGGCTCAGTCAGTTAAGTGTCCGACTCTTGATTTTGGCTAAGGTCATGGTCTCACAGTCGTGGGATTCAGCCCCATGTTGGGCTTCGCGGGCACTGAGTGTGGAGCCTGCTTGGGATTTTCTCTCTCTCTCTCAAAACAAATAAACATAAAAAAAAAATCTTTCCCTCTATATTCATGAGGAATATTGGCTGTAATTTTCTATTCTTGAATGCCCTTGATAGTTTTCTCCAAACTTTTTGATACTTACTGAGTTACTACAGCTAAGTACTGTGTCAACATGAGTATTAAACAAAGACTCAACACAGTGCCTGCCACAGAGAGTCCTCAGTAATTGCTGGCTATTTTGGTGTTATTGTTTCTAGATGCTATAAATAAGACCCACCTTCTAAAGAAACTTACTAAGAGAAAGGTGGCACATATAAAACATTTTTATTTATTATTATCGGGGTTCCTGGGTGGCTCAGTTGGTTAAGCATCCGACTTCGGCTCAGGTCATGATCTCACTACTCATGAGTTGGAGTCCCGCATCAGCTCTGTACTGACACCTCAAAGCCTGAAGCCTGCTTCAGATTCTGTCTCCGTCTCTCTGCCCCTTCTCTGCTTGTGCTCTGTCTCAAATATAAAATAAAACATTTAAAAAATATTTTTATTATTACTATTATTATTATTATTATTTTAAGTAGGCCTCATGCCCAGAGTGGAGCCCAACGCAGGGCTTGAATTCACAACTCTGAGATCAAGGCCTGAGCTGGGATCAAGAGGTGAATGCTTAACTAACTGAGCCATCCAGGCACCCTACCACATAAAACATTTTTAGCATTAACATTTTACTTTTGCTGTGTCATGTACTAGAAAATCTTCTCCCTGCTCTTCAGGGGCATGATCCAAAATTTATCACAGACAACAGTAGGATCAGTGTGTGAGTACTGCTCCAGGGAAGTCCTTATTTACCTTGCAAGCTCATTCTACTGTTTTTGTATAAATAGTGGAATTGGAACAGGAAATTCTCAAGGAAAACACTGTGCGTGCTCCATGTGAATAGAGCAAGAAACAAGGATTCTGTCTCATTTTTTGCAGACATCAAATATACCTCCTGTGTTCTCATTCCTTCTTGCAGGGGCTGCAGGGGTCCCCTTTCCTGTTCCAGGCATGGAATACGATGAGGTGGCCCTCAAATTTGTTCTTGCCCTTCTCAATGTATTATGTTCCCCACCAGAGGGAAGACAAACTCTTAAAGCCATCATAGTCCAACACTCTTCTTCCCTTCCTAGGGTCAAGCCTGGGTCATCCAGTGTCAGGGAAGCTTCAGGAAGTTGATGCAAAGTTAGAAGCCCATATCCTCCAGGGTATGGTTTTGGGGAGGGTTTGCTTGCAAGCATCCTAGAGTTGTTCCAACCCTCAGTTCAGCCAGACCTCCCTGGCCTGTTGGGTGGACCCTCCTGGAGCTAACCCAGGACCATCCTACTCAGTCTTATGCCATTGGGGCCCAACCCCCAACAGCCCAGCCCAGTCTCATTTCTAGAAACGAAAGAAACAATCCCTGTGTAAATAGCCATTAACAGGGATGCTTTTCTACCCTGGGTTGATTTTCCTGGCCTCAGAACACCAACTTTTTTTTTTTTCCTGCTGGTATATGTTAATTTATTCTTAACATGTAATAAATGCATTCACATGTTTCAAAAAGAAAAAAATGTGTGTATAAATAGATGTGTGTGTCTATTTATAATAATGTGTATATAAATATAAGCAAATTACCCTTCATATGGGATGTATTGATTTACACACCTACCCACAATGTGTGAGGATGTGTGCTTTTATAAAATCTTACCAATAGTGTGTGTGATCAATAGACCAATAAAACAAAACAGAGTCCTAAAATACAATCAATGTATTGTAGGGGCAATGTCCAGCTGGTTCATTTGGTAGACATGTGATTCTTGATCTCAGATTCATGAGTTCAAACCCCATGATGGGACTAGGGATTACTTTAAAAAAAGAATAGAAGATGCGGTAAAGGGGCGCCTGGGTGTCTCAGTCAGTTAAATGTCTGACTTCGGCTCAGGTCATGATCTCACGGTTTATGAGTTCGAGCCCCACATGGGGCTCTATGCTGATAGCTCAGAGCCTGGATCCTGCTTCAGATTCTGTGTCCCCCTCTCTCTCCCCTTCCCCCATTCATGCTCTGTCTCTCTGTCTCTCAAAAATGAATAAACGTTAAAAAAAATTAAAAAAAAAAAAAAAGAAGACGAGGTAAAAATGTTATCTTAAATCACTGAGGGAGGGGGGGGGGGCTTTTACAGTGCTGAAACAAAATAATAATTAAATAATGTTTTTCCAGGAATTTTTCCAGAAAAAAATTCTGGAAAATAATAATTTGGCTACATATCCATTTGGCAGGAGAAACTCTAGCCTGATCAAAGATTTAAACATAAGAAATAAAGGAAAAAAAAAAAAAGACTATCGGGGAGCCTGGGTGGCTCAGTGGGTTAAGCGTCCGCCTTCGTCTTACGGTTTGTGATGATCTTACGGTTTGTGAGTTCGAGCCCCATGTCAGGCTCTGTGCTGACAGCTCAGAGCCTGGTGCCTGCTTTGGAGTCTATGTCTCCCTCTCTCTCTGCCCCTCTCTGCCCCTCATTCTGTCTCTCTCTCTCTCTCAAAAATAAATAAACATTAAAAAAAAATGATCATGTTTCCATAAACACAATTTCCTTTAGGATGGTTTTGCCCTAGGAATTCTCCAATTGTCTTTGGTCAATGGTCTTTATCCAGTCTGTTGAGGATGAGTAGCAAGGCACATAAAGTTACTTTGTGATTAGATTAACTGCTAATATATTTTTAAGATCCTCTTTATTAAGATATTATTTATGTGCACTAATATACTTTGTATTAACCATCATCCACATGTATTTAAGTAGAAACTTTCTCATGGGTGAGGCTGGAGAAGTAAACAATGGCTATGGATTAACTGATAATTTTTTTAAGATCTATTTATTTATTTCTGTGAGTAATCTCTACACCCAACATGAGGCCCGAACTCACAATCCCTAGATCAAGAGTCACATGCTATTCCAACTAAGCCAGCCAGGAGCCCCTAAATGGTACATTAAAATATTAAGATAAGGGACAGTAGAAGGGGCAATTTTTTAATTTAATTTTTTAAGTCCCTAATACATTCACATAGTTCAGAACTTAAAAAAAAAAAAGTAAACATCTCAATAAAAAGTCTCCTGCCCGCCTTTTCTCCCCATTTTCCATCCGCCCACCCCAGATGATTATTTAATAATTTTTGTGTGTAACCATCCTGAGTTTCTCCATGAAAATGCTAGTAAATATAAATATTTACACTTAGCTTACTCACTTTTATAGAAAAAGTAGCAAAAAAACATACAGTTCTGTATCTTGGTTTTTTTGTTTGTTTGTTTGTTTGACTTAATGACATCTTAGAAATGTTTACATACTAATACATAGATAGCTTCCTCATTTGGTTTTACAAGCTGGATAGTTTTCCATAGTTAATGTTCATTGTTTGATATGAATGTTTCATAATTTAACTGGTCTCCTACTGATGGAGATTTAGATTTCCAGTCTTTTGAAATTACAAACAATGCTGTAATTAATAACCTAGATCTTACATCATTATATACATGTAGAAGAAGAAATGGGACTTCTAGGTCAAAAGCATACACATTTGTAGGGTTAGCAATTTGCACCAGTTTATATTTTCACTGGCAATGATGTAAATGACTGCTTCCTCACACACCCACAGATAGAGTATGTTATCAAAGTGTTTGAATTTTACCAACCTGACATTTAACTTTAAAAAAAAATTTTTTTTAAGTTTATTTATTTATTTTGAGAGAGAGAGAGAGAGAGAGTAAACATGAGTGGGGAAAGGGCAGAGGGAGAGGGAGAGAGAGAATCCCATACACAGAGCCTGACTTGGGGCTCGATCTCATGAATGGTGGGATCATGACCTAAGCCGAAACCAAGAGTCAAATGCTTAACCAACTGAGCCACCCAGGTGCCCCACAAATCTGGCATTTTAATAAATGATATCGCACTATAGTTTTGATTTGTGTTACTCTTCTTATGTGTGAGGTTGAACATCTATATAGTTAAGATTCAGAAAGGAATTTATCAACTTTCTATCTAGATCAACTCCTGAAAAATAATCCTAATAGCCAAGAATTTCTTTTGAGATGAGGTGTTTTATTTCCTACATGCCAAGCATGAGTCTACCTTAGGGGATATTCCCTCTACCTGGAATGGTCTCCCACTCTGATTTCACATTCAGATTATATCTCTCTAATTTCAAGTTAAATGTCACCCCCTTGGTGAAGCTTATGTGAGCTGCCTCATCATAAGTGGCTATCCATCCTGTTTTCTTTCTCTCCATAGAACTCATGGCTACACATAATATTTTTCTGATTTATATGTTGATTGATCTGTTTGCACACCATGGTTGTCCAGTATTTTGGCACACAGTAGGTGCTTAATAACTATCTGTTGAATAGATAAATGCCCAGCTTCTGGAATGAGGGAGAAGGGGTTAAGTTTCTAAATAGAGTTTTCTGAAACTTGAGTGTGGGAAAGGAATTTGGCCTTGCCACTGGATTAAGAATGCCTACGGGCAGCCCCTAACCCTGGAACTTTATTCTTAAAGCATTTTAACTTCATGCTAACTTTGAGCCGTGGACGTGAGACCCACCCATGGTTAAGTTCAGGTTAGGTTTGGGACACTGGGATATTTTCTTTCATCCATAATCACTGGATCAAGGCCTATAAATCAAATAGTTAAGACACAAAACACAAACAAGGTCGTAATTTGTTTCTTCCTGCCCTCTGTTTTTCTTGGCATGGAAAAACTCAAGCTTTTCCTGACTGGGGATGGGTAATGACACTGGGGGGTGATTCATTAAAAGTGGCCTGAGTAACTGGCCTTTTATTTCTTCTCATTCTTTCCCTTTATTGTCCCAACTCATGTAAGGAAACACATTGAATAAAATAATTCTCTTGCTGATAAAGAACTTTCCCTTGACTCTTTGTTCATTTGCAGTTACATGTTCCCAGAATCAAAATCTTAGTGCTAGGGAGGCCAAAGTGGCTAAGGGTAGAAACAGTGTATATTTCTAATAGAGAAGGAAGGCCAAGAATCCTGGCTTTTTTTTTTTTTTTTTTTTTTTTTTTTTTTTTTTTCTAGAGAGAAAGAGACAGCATGCTCAGAAGGGACAGAGAGAGAAGGAGAGAGAGAGAATCCCAAGCAGGCTCCATGCTGTCAGCGTGGGGCCCCATGTAGGGCTCAATCTCACAAACCGTGAGAGCATGACCTGAGCTGAAATCAAGAGTAGGATGCTTAACCGACTGAGTCACCCCGGTGCCCCAAGAACCCTGGTTTTGGAAGCCACTGCTTTTACCTCCTCTTCTTAACAAAGCTGCCTATTCTATTAGAAAAGTGTTCCAGTCCCCAGGGAATCTAGCAGGAGTTAGGGAGTCCCTTATCTCTAAATTGGGTGTCACAGTATCAGTACTTTCCTCTCAAACGAGTGCCTTTAATGTCAACCATTCCTAAGGCCAGAAAAGAGAAAAGACAGTGATAACAACTAAAAATATTCAATTTCATAGTATTCAATTCAAAATATTCAATTTCATAGAGCATAATACCAAGAGAAATAGCAGAGTATACTATATTCATCTTTTACACTCCACACTGCTGTTTTATTTGAAGTATTTTTATGTTTTTTGTAAATAAAGAATAAATTCTAAAATATGTAAAAAAAAAAAAAGGCTGGACAATAATCGACCAAAAGGCTAACAATAGCTATATCAGGGTTGAGGGCTCGGAGTCTATTTTCATTTTCACGTTTGTCCTCGTCTGAATCTTTTTAGTTCTTTTCACAGATTGTGCGTTACTTTTGTGATTAAAAAGAAGTAATAATAAAATGTGCTTTTATTTAAGTTGGTTTGTGTGCCCTGACCTCCTGCACCTCTCTGTGGAAGCGGAGCAATTTATTTTCCAAGAGGTGGGCATAGAAGGGCACGAGTGGGACTGCGATCCGGGTCAGGGCGAGGCTGTGGAAAAATACCAGTGATGCCTCACGCTCAGCACGGCTCTGGTGAAGGCCACTATTAAGTCACCCCTCCTTCATTCTCTTCCCCCTCCATGTGAAACGATCCCAGTTCCTCTCACCTGTTGTCGTAAATCTGTTGCACATCTCTGAGCCTGCTCCTAGCGCTCCACCATCCCTGTGGATTCCCAAGGCCAGCAGCTCCTCCATGGGGGACGCGTCTAGGAAAGGGACAGCGAGAAGATGAATCTGTGGGTCTCTGATGTTCTAAATTGGTGGTTCTTCCTGACTTTCGAGAAGGGACCTCAAAAGACAACATGCCTCCCACCTACCGAGGCTCTGGTCAATTAGGGGTCTAGGTAGTCAGGAGATGGATTATCTACTAATATGGCTAGATGCTCGGTTGGAGAATCTGGCTCAGTAGGATTCCTTGTACCCTAATGAAACAGACTTTCCTACCAATCCCGGGCAGCAGTGAACAAGGCGCCCTCCCTGTGAGGAGTGAGACAAGAACTTGTGCTCCCTCCCAGGATCATAGTCCCAAGACACTAGGAAGAGGAATACACTGGTGACTCATGCCTGGTTTCTCCTAGTGTTCCTCCTTCCCTAAGTGCAGAAGGAGAGAGGCAAAAAGAGGGGCCTGGACATGAGTGCTGATGACCCTCTGCAGGAAGGAAATACGTGGAGTGGGAAGAAAGCATTCTCCTCTCCCAAAGTTCTTACTATTTCTTGGATTATAGAACACTTTGAGGATATGAAGCAAGCTATAAACCACCACCTCAGAAAAGTGCACATATGTCCTGGACTTTGCTGGTAATGGTTTATATCTGCCTGTCTTTCCCTTTCTTCTAGAACCCCCATTTTCCTCAGAGGAACTGTTCCTCTTCTAGTCTCTGTGAAGCTATGCAAGCTGTCAATCAGTATGTTCCACCTCCCCTTGCTTACAGGTGGGACATGTGATCCAATCTATTCAATCAGAGAAGCTCATGTCCCTGTGGCACGGAGCCGGGCGGGGCGGGGCGGGGGGGTGGTGCACGTTGGGGAAGACCCCTTGTTATTAAAGGAATATTAAACTGGAGAAAAGTAAAGCCTGGGGCTGTCCATCGCTATTTTGTCTGACTAGTGGAGTCTCAAGAGTGGAGGCCAACAAGGGGTGCCTGGCTGGCTCAGTCTGAAAAGCATGGGACTCTTGACCTCCCAGTTGTGAGTTCTAGCCCCAGGGTGGGTGTATAGAGATTACTTAAAAATGAAAAATCTTAAAAAAAAAAAAAAAAAAAAAAAAAAAAAGGAATAGAGCCCAACAAAGTGGAAAGGTGCCCTCAGGACAGTGTTAAACCCTTGAATCTAGTCACAAAGAAAACCTAAACATAAATGAACCACATAATTTCCTTTTTTTTTTTTTTCTTTCCCCTCAAACTAGTGTGTGAGGTGGGTTTCTGTACCTTGCAACATACGTGCCCACATAATAGAACTTGGCCTCCACTTTCCAGGGGTGGTCAGACTCTGAAGCCCAGGCCTCCACTGGCCATTCAGAGCCCTGTTAGCGGTGCCCCTTATACATTTGAAAATTGATCAAGTGAGGTAAGGGATTCGGATACATCAGATTACTGCATTTGGGGAGGCAGTACTTCCTTCTTCATGTTGGCTCCATTTCTGCCTCGCAGCGCCTCGAAAACCCCAAACCCCACTGAAAGCACCAGCCAGAGGGCACACAGCTGGAGAGAAAACAGGCAGTGTGGGTGTGTTGGAATGCAGGAGATTCTGGGAGGAAGAGGAAGACACTGGCGACTCATGCCCAGCTTCACCTGAAAAATTCGTACTGTATTATATAACTTAAAAAAAAAATCTCTTTCAACTGCAAAATTTCAAAATTCTTTCCCCAAATCTCAAGAACGTAAAAGAAATCTCCAGCTCCCCAAATTAGGATTTGTACTGCTGGCGTGAGCTTTTCCCCTCAAGACCATATAGATTGGCTTTCCCATGGATTTAGGATCAAAGGGCTCCTTCGGGTTATGTATTCCTTTGAAACGAATTCAAAGGCATGCATTTCCAAAGTGCAGGGGGAGCTGAAAAGCCTTCATCCTTGCTGAATGAATCAGCATCCTGGGAGCACAGGTGACACGTCCTGACCCATCCCTTCACTGTCTGATAAGCCCAAAGGTCATAGCTCTGAACTTGACCCCACTTTTCCTTCTTCCTGCCCCTTTTCTGGGTTTTCTGATAAGGTGCCCTAAGTCAGCTGTGACACTGTTTTCTCTCTCTGCAAACATAGTCCCCAGGGCGTGCACTCTGCCTGTGAGCTCCCCAGCTGCTTCCAGCTCTCCCTCTGCCCACAGCCCTTTAATTGCTGCATTCCAACAAATTAGCCATGTGACAGAAGATTATTTTTAACTTCAATAGAGCAGCTCCCTCTCTTTTAATATATCATGCTTGGCCCACATTCCCTCGGTGAAAAGGGCACCATCGGCTACTTCTGAGAACTTTTAATTACTCCAATTGTTTGCAAACCTCTTAGAAGCTTGGGGGGAAAAATTTCTTCTCCTTTCCCAGTTTTCCCATTTCCTATTTAACGGGAGCTGAGGCTGAGTCCAACCTGGAGACTTACCAGCTTCAACAGGTCTCCTCAAATCTCCTCCAGCCCCCTCTACCTGTCCTCCTCCACAGGACTTTTCTTCCTTCCTTCCTTCCTTCTTTCCTTCCTTCCTTCCTTCCTTCCTTCCTTCCTTTCTCTCTCTCTCTCTCTCTCTCTCTCTCTCTCCCTCTCTCTCTCTCTCTCTTTCTTTCAAGTGCAAATCCACTGGGAGAATGAAGGGAGGGCAAGTTCCAGAGTCACAGGAACTGCATCCCAATGACACATGGAGCCTGGAAGGCAGCAGGAATGGATAGGGGTTGGTGCCTGTGGCCTTAGGAAGACTGAGCCCTCAGCATCTTCTAGGTCTTGGGATCCTGCAAGAGGGTCCTAATGATTGAGCTGATTCTGAGGCTAAGCCTTCCAAATTTGAGTAAACCACACAGACCAATGAGCATCTCATTGACCATCACATGGACTAAAAGCCTTCTCCAATTTTTCTGAATGTTCTAAGCCCATGATACTTCTCTAATCTCAGGAGGCCAAGTGGGCTATGTGGCCAGAAATGATTGGTATTGTATCAACTACCTTCACCTAGAAAGGTAGAGATCGAGTTTCATTTTGAGTCTCCCAAAAACCAAGAAATGTGCAATTTCTTTTACCTGAGATTTGCAAAGTAATTCAAATAGGTTCTATCAGTATGGAATCATTCCAGATATTATCTATGCTTTATGCATTTTGATGCACAGTGAATTATAAAAAGATAGGTGTGTGTGTGTGTGTGTGTGTGTGTGTGTGTATGTGTGTATGTGAGAGAGAGAGAAAGAGAGAAAGAGAGAGACAGAGAGACAGAGAGACAGAGAGAGAGACACTCTCCCTCTCTTGTTGTGTATTAGTAAAAGGGAAGAAAAAGTGTTCCAGGCAGTGGGAACAGCATATATGCAAGCTGTTGGGTAGGAAAAAGGAGTGTGTTTTGGGAATTTTAAAAAGCCAATGTGACTAGAATCTACAGAGAGTAACACATTATGCTCCAAGAGCCCAGTTCTTTGAACTTTTTAAAATTGAGATATATTTTACATAAAATTAAATGCTAATATTTTAGTGTATAGATCAGTGAGTTTTGACAACTGCAAACGCTGCCACCCAAATCCAGATTCAAACTTTTCCATGTCTTCAGAAAGTTCCCTAGTACCCCTGTCTAGTCAATGCCCCAGCCTTGGGCAGCTGCTATTCTGATTTCTATCACCATAAATTTAACTTGTTTGTCCTTGATTTAGCAGCATATAAATGGGATCATACAGTATGTGTTTTTTTGTGTGCACTTCTTTCTACAATACATCATCTGGATTGTTCCAATAGTTCCAATCTGTATGGTGTTTTTCTGTTGGATTTACAGGAATATGTGGTGATAAGGTCAAGCCTAACCAGAACAACTTCATTAATGATAGATTTCCCTAGAATGGGTTCAAGTCACCTGTCATTGACCACAGTAATGCCATTGAGACATGGCAAGGCACTTTTGATTTTAAAAAGGTTGGCAATGGGGAGCTTGGGTGGCTCAGGTGGTTAAACGTCCAACTTCAGCTCAGGTCATGATCTCGTGGTTCACAGGTTTGAGCCCCAAGTTGGGCTCTATGCTGACAGCTCAGAGCCTGGAGTCTAGTTCAGATTCTGTGTTTCCCTCTCTTTCTGCTTCTCCCCCATTCGTGCTCTCTCTCTTTCTCAAAAATAAATAAATATTAAAAAAAAAAAAAAAAAGGTTGGCAAATGTACCTCACCCTTTGATCCAGCCATTCTGGATTTAGGAGTTTCTCTTACAGATAGATATCCTCACATATGTGTCACATGATGTTTGTGGATGAATATGAATGAAAGGATTATTTTTCATAGTCAAGGATTAGAAACAAACTTATAAACATCCGTAGGGATCTGATTAAGTAAGTAGTAAGTAATGCAGACAATGGAACACTATATAGTCATGAGAAAAAAATGAGGAGTTTCCTCAGGTCCTGAAACGAGATGCTGTCCAAAATGAAAATAGCCAGGTGCAGAACAGCATGTGTACTCATTCGCTCACTAAACAGATTTTTAGGGAGAGACTGCAATGTTCCAGACACCATGCTACATGCCGAAGGTACAACATTATACAGAATAAAATCCCAGGGTGCCTGGCTGGCTCTGTCAGTAGAACATGCAACTCTTGATCTCGGGGTTGTGAGTTCAAGTCCTACATTGGGTGTAGAGCTTACTTAAAAAAATTAAAATCTTAAAAAAAAAAAAGAATAAAATCCCTTCTCTCATGGAACTTGCTTTCTAGTGGCAGGGGTGGTAGAAAAAAATAAACAAATGAAAAATGTATCTGTATAGTGTGCTATCATTAATGTAAAATGAAAGAATGAAAGGGGGGGAAGAAAACATAAATGTGTTCATTTATTTATTTACTTATTTATTTATTTTTAATGTTTATCTATATTTGAGAAAGAGAGAGAGAGCACAAGCAGGGGAGGGGATGAGAGAGACGGAGTCAGAATCTGATGTAGGCTCCAGGCTCTGAGCTGTCAGCACAGAGCACGACACACGACTTGAACTCATGAGCTGTGAGATCATGACCTGAGCCGAAGTAGGACGCTTAACCACCTGAGCCACTCAAGCACCCCCGTATTTTTATTATTTTTTTAAGATTTTATTTTTAAGTAATCTCTACACTCAATCTGGGGCCCAACTCATAACTCCAAGATCAAGAGTCACAAGCTCCACCCACTGAGCCAGCCAGGTGCCCCACAAATGTGTTCTTTTAACTCTGCACAAAGTATCTATTTCAGAAAAGACACGCCAGAAACTGGTAGGACAGAGGAAGGGAGCTAGGAAGCTGCAGGATGAAGACAGAACAAATGTCATTTAATGTTCTGTGTATCTTCTGACTTTAAATTATTGAATGGGTTATCTAATCCAGAATTAATGGATATAATTACAATATTTTGATCAAGTTGGAAGAAGTGTTTGGCAGCATTGCCCAGCACCTGGGCCCTCAAGTGGTGGGAAATGCCTTACGGCTTTTTAATCACTGCAGGAGGAAAGGGCTGGCCCCCAGCTGTCACTCACTGCAGTCATGAACCAAGTCATGGCATCACTCTGGTAAGATAAAAGAGGCACCGAGAGGACAGAAGGAAACAAAATCAGTCTTGAGTCACATACGCTTCATGGGTATTTATAAAAGCCTTAGGCAGCTCCTTCCTAAATTTGAATTAATGTCAAAAGAGAATCATTTCAGGAAGTATGAGTTCCTCTCTTCAAACTTTTTGGGACCATCCCACTCTGGTATGAATCGCATAGAGCCAAGTTCATTCACAGGGAACATCTGTGGGGGAGACGGGAAGCACAATAAAGAAACCATCTGACACTGAACATGGACATCATTGTCTTTTTTCCCAGCTTCCCTTGGGACATCCATTTGTTTGGTTGTGTGGGAAGGAAAGTCTATAAAATGTTTATGGTTATTATTTCAGTTTATTCATATAACATGTAAAAATGGCAATTTGGAAAAGGAGCTTCACTGAGATATGCATTCTTTGTACATGTTTGTATTCCAGAAGCTTCACAGAGTTGTTGGAAGGTGGCTTTGTGGCTCCTTGTGGCTTTTAGTTAACCAAAATGATTAAAAAAAAAAAAAAAAAGTTTCGCTTTGAATATCAAATTTGTAATTATTTATCTTATCTCACAATAAATTACTTCTTTCAAAATCCTACCATTATTTTTCTTATATTTTTATTAACTTTTAATTACTAGTTAATACAGGAATACATTCTAGGGCACCTGGGTGGCTCAGTCGATTAAACGTCTGACTTTAGCTCAGATCATAAACTTGCAGTTCGTGAGTTTGAGCCCCACGTCGGGCTCTGTGCTGACAGCTCAGAGCCTGGAACCTGCTTGGGATTCTGTGTCTCCCTCTTTCTACACCCCTTCCCCACTCATATTCTCTCTCTCTCTCTCTTTAATGAATAAACATTAAATTATTTTTAATAAAAAAAGTAGTACATTCTTCTTTTTTAAAAAAAAGTTAGAGTGTTGCAGATAAAGTTTTGGTTCTCTTTAATCATTTTCCATAATGCTAATTTAATTGGCCTCAAGTATGGCTGGCAAATAATTACTTTATCATAGTGATTTTAATATGCAGCAAAGTGTGAGAATCACTTGTCTAACTGATTTAGGACTCCAATGTTTGGAAACTCAACCCCCTGACATGATGGGAAATACATATTTTTAAAAATACAAGAAATGGTTTTCGTTCTTTAAGTGAAGGATGAGATTTGCCTTTCAAAATAGATTGCATTTTAGCAGAAAATTTCACTGTGTAAATAAAAAGCCAATATGCATTTCTAGAATAGAGTCTGGGGACAATGAGACCCTAAACTCACCATTTAAGTTGTCATTGTTGTGGGCATGTTGCACCTCTGTAGATTATTACGATGTGGCTGGAGACTGGGGATTGAGGAAGAACTGACTGAAGAAGTTTCTTGGCTAGAGAAAGAGAGGGCTGTAAAAGACCTTTGTGAAAGAGTCAGGCTGAGACTCTTAAGTTCTGTGTTGTCCAACATGGTAGCTACCAACCACATATGGTTATTTAATCTTAAATTTAAGTGAATTGAAATGAAATCAAAAGTTAAGTTCCTCAGTCATGCTAGCCACATTTCAAGCACTCAATAGCCACATATAACTAGTGGTTACCATATTGGATGTAAGTATAGAATATTTCCCTCATTAAAGAAAGCTCTACGGCACAGTGCTACTCTAGAAATTATTGTATGTGGTCTTACCTAGTAGCTAGTTTTAAATGTTCATTCATGCAAAAATGAACTATTGGGACCTCATCAAAATAAAAAACTTCTGCACAGCGAAGAAACAATCAGCAAAATTAAAAGGTAACCGACAGAATGGGAGAAGATATTTGCAAATGACATATCAGATAAAGGGTTAGTATCCAAAATCTATAAAGAACCTACCAAACTCAACACCCAAAAAACAAATAATCCAGTGAAGAAAGGGGCAAAAGACATAAATAGACACTTCTCCAAAGAAGACACCCAGATGGCGAACTGACACATGAAAAAATGCTCAACATCTCTCATCATCAGGGAAATACAAAGCAAAACCACAATGAGATACCACCTCACACCTATCAGAATGGCTAACATCAACAACTCAGGCAACAACAGATGTTGGCAAGGATGCGGAGAAAGAGGATCTCTTTTGCCCTACTGGTGGGAATGCAAGCTGGTGCAGCCACTCTGGAAAACAGTATGGAGGTTCCTCCAAAAACTAAAAATAGAACTACCCTATGACCCAGCAATTGCACTACTAGGCATTTATCCAAGGGATACAGGAGTGCTATTTCAAAGGAGCACATGCACTCCAATGTTTATAGCAGCACTATCAACAACAGCCAAAGTATGGAAAGAGCCCAAATGTCCATCCATGGATGAATGGATAAAGAAGATGTGGTGTATAAATACAATGGAGATTACTTGGCAATCAAAAAGAATGAAATCTTTCCATTTGCAACTATGTGGATGAAACTAGAGGGTATCATGCTAAGTGAAATTAGTCAGTCAGAGAAAGACAAAAATCATATGACTTCACTCATATGAGGACTTTAAGACACAAAACAGATGAACATAAGGGAAGGGAAGCAAAAATAATATAAAAACAGGGAGGGGGACAAAACAGAAGAGACTCATAAATATGGAGAACAAACTGAGGGTTACGGGAGGGGTTGTGGGAGGAGGGATGGGTTAAATGGGTAAGGAGCACTAAGGAATCTACTCCTGAAATCATTGTTGCACTATATTCTGACTAACTTGGATGTAAATTTAAAAAAAAAAAAAATGTTCATTCATGAAATGTAATCACTTGCTTTATTACCAAGCCTTCAACTAAGTTTTAAAGACATGAATAGACATTTTTCCAAAGAAGACATCAGATAGCTAATAGACACATGAAAACACGCTCAACATCACTCATCATCAGGGAAATACAAATCACAACCACAATAAGATACCGTCTCACACCTGTCAGAATGGCTAACATTTACAACTCAGGCAACCACAGTTGTTGGTGAGGATGTGGAGAAAGAGGATCTCTTTTGCCCTGCTGATGGTAATGCAAACTGGGGCAGCCACTCTGGAAACAGTATGGAGGTGCCTCAAAAAGTTAAAAATAGAACTACCCCATGACCCAGCGATTGCACTACTAGGTACTTATCCAAGGGATACAGGTGTGCTGTTTCGAAGGGACACATGCACCCCAATGTTTATAGCAGCACTATCCACAACAGCCAAAGTATGGAAAGAGCCCAAATGTCCATCCACGGATGAATGGATAAAGAAGATGTGGCATACATGTACAATAACATATAATGGAATATCACTCGGCGATCAAAGAGAATGAAATCTTGCCCTTGGCAGCAATGTAGATGAAACTAGAGTGTATTATGCTAAGCAAAGTAAGTCAGAGAAAGACAAATATCATATGATTTCACTCATATGTGGAATTTAAGATACAAAACAGATAAACATAAGGGAAGGAAAAATAGTATAAAAAGAGAGAGGGAGAGAAACCATAAGAGACTCTTAAATACAGAGAACAAACTGAGGGTTGCTGATGAGGTGTTGGTGGGGGGATTGGCTAAATGGGTGAGGGGCATTAAGGAGGACACTTGTTGGGATGAGCACTGGTAAGTGATTAAATCAGTAAATTCTATTCCTGAAATCATTATTACACTGTATGTTAACAAACTTGGATTTGAATATAAAAAAAATAGTAACAGCTAATATTCATTGAATACTTATATATTGGTCAGTTTTCTTAGTGGCAGACAACACGTTTCACTCTTATCAATTTAAGCACAAAGAGATTTATTGAAGGGTATGGAGAGTTCACAGAAGCATTAGGAAAGTTAAGAAATATGCTCTAGGGGCTCCCAGGTGGCTCAGTCGGTTAAGCATCTGACTTAGGCTCAGGTCATAATCTTGCGGTTTGTAAGTTCGAGCCCTGCATCGGACTCTGTGCTGACAGCTCGGAGCCTGAAGCCTGCTTCAGATTCTGTGTCTCCCTCTCTCTCTGCCCCCCCCCCCCCCGCCCACACACACTTGTGCTCTGTCTCTCTCTGTCTCTGAAAAATGAATAAATGTAAAAAAAAAAAAGAAAAGAAAAGAAAAGAAATATGCTCTAGACTAAACATCCAGGAATGACTTCCAAAATTATACTGGAGAACAGGGTTGACAAGCAAGCTGCAGCCTCGGCCACCATCCAGAAGATTCAGAACTGCTAAGCTGCCACCATCAGCTGCTGGCTCCAGAATAATGTTGCCTTTGCCATGATCAGCACCAGCAAAATGGATGCTTCACGCCTGCCTCTCCTTCAACAGAGTTCAGAGCTCTCACTCTACAGAACTCCACAGAGTTTGCATTTGTCTCACACAAATGGCATCTAAATCACAAACAAAATCAGAGCTGCAAGGGAGTTTGAGAAATGTACCAAGTATTTAGCTTCCTAAGCTAGAAAGAAATTGGAATGGATTTTGAAAGAACCAATCTAAAGTATCTGCCACAACTCGCCATGCGCCAAGTCCAGTAAGCATGTCTGATCTCATTTCATTCCTACAAGAATTCAGTGAGGAAGGCCCTATAATTATCCCCATTTGACCGATGAGGACACTATGGTAAATGGTGGGACTCATAGGATGATCTTAGTTGTGCTTTTCAAGTTAAAGGAGTCTTCTGTCCACTCTAACTAAAGGAAGCACCGAAGAGACAGCTGCCTGGAGAAGCCAGGATGGAAGATGACAACCCACAAGAATAAAGCAGCAGTCCCAAGGTGACAAAGGACAGCCAGAATGAATCTGAGAACTCAGGAGTGGTGCCAGATTCATGCCAGATTCCAGAGTCCCTGCTCTCCACAAGTCCATGCCGCCCCCAATGGGAAGAACCAGAACTCACCCAAACGTGACAAAGACTAAGAACACTTTCTTGGTTACATTTCAACAGCCCCAGTTATATCTGTGACACAGAGGGCAGTGCAAAGTAAAGAACTCAGCAGGGAAGGCTTCCAGACGGAGGTGAGTTTTCAGTTGGTTTTAGAGAAGTGTTAGTTTACGTACATCTGTCAGAAGGCAGAGGCTTTCAGATGAAAGAACTCACGTGTCTCACGTCAAGACTCAGGGCTGAAGCGGGCAGTCACTGTAGCATATCAGACCAACGTCCTTGCCTGAGGAGGAAGGAGGTGGGTCAGTGTTTAGGAGAAAACAATAAAGAAGCTGGTTGGGAAGGGAACTGATTGCAGGATAAAATCACATGAAACCCTACCTATGATTATAGCTATATTAAAATATTAATAGAGTATATATTGAAATTCAATTAATTAAAATCTCAGGGAGTGGGACCCAGAAATTTTCTAAAACTCCAAGTCGATTTGTCCTGATTTGCCTGTCACAATGGCTGTTCCCGGTCCCATGTCTCCTTCCCTGTGAAAAAGCCCAAGCTTCTGGTGCCTGGGGGCTGGGGCCCCTTTGCCATGTCATTCTTTTTTTTTTTTTTTTTTTAACGTTTTATTTATTTTTGAGACAAAGAGACACAGAGCATGAACAGGGTTGGGTCAGAGAGAGGGAGACACAGAATCCCAACCAGGCTCCAGGCTCTGAGCTGTCCACACAGAGCCCACGTGGAGCTCAAACTCACAAAGCCTGAGATCGTGGCCTGAGCCGAAGTTGGTCGCTTAACCGACTGAGCCACCCAGGCGCCCTGCCATGTCATTCTTTCCAGGAGACGTTTTAGTAGGATCAAAAGATAACCATGTCAGACAGAAGAATAAATCTCAAGGAAATGGGTCACTTGGAGCTGGGAGATTCAGAATAATTTGAGAAACCAGCGTCAACATCTCAGAAATGCAGTAGGATGTGTGTTTCTTACTTACTTCACTTAAGTTTTATCAAACAATATTAGTAACAACATTCTAACAAGTCTTTCCATCTACTTGGTCTTATGCTAACCGATTTAATATTGCTTTATATGATTTAACCCTCACCACAATTACCTAAACTAGAGGCAATTAATATTGCCATTTTACCAGTGAGGAAACTGAGGCTTAAGAAGTCCCACAACTAAGAACTGGACCCTGGAGTCCATAGATTTAGCCATCCTACTATGCTGCCTTGATTTCTTTATCCTTATTTGTGTTTCCCTATTATTTTTCACACGTTATGTTTACTCATTGGCTCTTCACTCCTCCAAAAACTAGAAGTTTCTTAAATGTGATGATTAAGTCTGACTCATCTTTTTACACCCTTAACCCCAATACCTGACAAAGACTAGCACATAGTACTTAATAGCACATAGAGTTAGACAAAGCTTTGTAACATAACCATTCGCTTTATTTTTTTTAATTTTTTTTACATTTATTTATTTTTGAGAGACAGAGCATAAGTGGGGGAGGGGCAGAGATAGAAGGAGACAGAGAATCTGAAGCAGGCTCCAGGCTCTGAGCTGTCAGCACAGAGCTTGATGTGAGGCTCAAACCCATAAACTGTGAGATCATGACCTGAGCTGAAGTCGGACACCCAACCAACTGAGCCACCCAGGCGCCCCACTTTATTTTTTTAAAATATTTATTTTTTAGAGAGACAGAGACAGACTGCGAGCTGGGGAGGGGCAGAGAGAGAGAGGGAGACACAGAATCCAAAGCAGGCTCCAAGCTGTCAGCACCGAACCCACGCAGGACTCAAACTCATGAGCCATGAAATCATGATCCGAGCTGAAGTCGGCCGCTTAACCGACTGAGCCACCCAGGCCCCTCCATTCACTTTATATACTTATACACAATGACTCTTGCAGATAGTCACAGCTTCTGGGTAACAAGTTGATGATGTGAGTCCTCTCATTTCATATATTGCCATGGTCAAGTGTGAGGGTCTTAGAGTCAGAGAGTTACAGGTTTGAATCCTGCCTCAGCCACTTATTAATGGTATAGCTTTGGGCAAATATTAAAAGAAAAAAGTTTTGGGGCACCTGGATGGCTCAGTCGGTTGAGTGTCCAACTCTTGATTTCGGTTCAGGCCATGATCCCAGGGTCGTGGGATCAAGCCCCACATTGGGCTCCATGATGAGTGTGGAGCCTGCTTAAGATTCTCTCTCTCTCTCTCTCTCTCTCTCTCTCTCTCTCTCTTTCTCTCTCCCTTTGCCCCTCTCCCCAACTTGAGTTCTCTCTCTATGTCTAAAAAAAAAGTTTATAATTTATAAAGGGTTATTTGTAAAAAGAGCACTGCTCTTGGGTCCTGAAGAAATAACTGGAAAAGTTAATGATTCCAATGCTTAAAAATATATCTGTGTGTACAGGCACATCAAAAGACGTTCAACATCCCTAATCATCAGGTAAATGGAAATCGAAACGATAATAAGATATCACCTCACTCCTGTCAGAATGGCTACTATCAAAAAGAAATAGCAAGTGTTGGTGAGGCTATGGAGAAAAGGGAATCCTCATGCACTGTTGGTGGGAATGTAAATTAGTGCAGTCACTATGGAAAACAGTCTGGAGTTCCTCAAAAAATTAAAAACAGAACTACTGTACAATCCAGCAATCACATTTCTCGTTATTTATCCAAAAAAATGAAAACACTAATTTGCAAAGACATCTGTACCCCTAAGTTCATTGCAGCATTATATGCCATAGCCAAGATTTGGAAGCAACATAAATGCCTATTGGTAGATTAATAGATAACAAGTGCTATGTACCTGCAAAGGAATATTACTCAGCCACAAAAAGAATGAAATCTTGCCATTTATAACAACACTGGTGGACCCAGAAGGTATTATGCTAAGTGAAATTTCTCAGAGAAAGACAAAATATGGTATGATTTCACCTATATGTGGAATCCAAAGAAGCAATACAAATAAACAAATAAAACAAACCAGAAACAGATTCATAGATACAGAGAAAAAACTGATGGTCGCCTGAGGGCTGTAGGATGTAGGAATGGACGGAATAGGGGAAGGAGGTTAAGAAGTGCAAACTTCCAGCATAGGGAATATAGAAAATAATATTGTAACAACTTCACATGGTGACAGATGGTAACTAGACTTACTGTGGTGACCACTGGTGATGCATATAAATATCGAATCACTATGTTGTATACCTGAAACTAATACGATATTGTATTTCAGTTATTCTGTAATAACAAATATGTACCTGATCAAAGTGATAGACAGGTGGGTTCTCAGAGGAGCTCAGTGTCTCGCTACAGTAGCCAGCAGCCTGCTGACCCTCTCAGCTCCTCCTACTGAGAAAGATGGAGAAGCAAGAACAGGGAATTGCTGTGGTTAAATGTTAACTTGTGTTTATTTCTCTACAACTGCAGGCTGTTTAATTTGGCCAACCCAGTGAAGATTCTTTGGTAAACTTGTGCATAATTTCTAAACACCAGACCTACGACCTTTACACACATGCTAAACATTTATAGAGTGGAAGAGTTCTCTTTTTTCTCCATCAGTGAATTGAATAAATACCAACACCCTCCCCTTTCCCCCCAAAAAAGTATTCTGTGATCTACACTAAAGATAAATTGGTAATAATTCATCCTGATCAGCAAAGGGTTGTAAAGCAGATTCTTTGATAAGCCAATTAATTCCAGAAGGCACTGGGGCTTATTTCTTCCCGATACTGATTTATATTCTCAAAGCCATAGAATGTTAGAGCTGGAAAGAAACCTTTTAAGATTATCTCGTCAAGCCTTCTGATTTTAATGGAGGAGAAAACTGTGCACTCCAGAGAGGAAAGTTTAGACTCACGGACAAATGTTAATAAAGAAAGAATCATATAGAAAATATTTTGTCATAACAATTCCTACAGCACTGTGGTTATTGTTTTTTGTTCCTTTTATAATCTGGTGGTCCAAATACAGTATTTGGGCCTGGACTTGGAAATCTGTGGACACTAATCTTCAGCTTTGTGCTGACGTCAGAGATATTTGAGAATCACTGCTGCCCCCTGCTGGAAATTTAAAACCTCACAGGTTCTCAAGGCTCTATGTAATTTTTTAAGTCAAAAAAATTCTAAAAGTAATATTTCCTTAAGTTAGTAAGCTTAAATTTTTTTCATTTTACTTATTTCATAAAGATAGAACACATGCATGTGAATGGGGCAGGAACAGAGGAAGGGAGGGAGGGAGAGAGAGAGAGAGAGAGAGAGAGGGAGAGAGAGAGAGAGAGGGAGAGAGAGTCCCAAGCAGGCTCCATACTCAATGCAGATCTGTGGCAGGGTTGGATCCCACAACCCTGGGACCATGTCCTGAGCAGAAGTCAAGAGTCAGATGCTCAACCAACTGAGTCACTCAGGCGCCTCCTGTTAGTAAGTTTAAATAGTATGGAAGGGTATAAAGAGAAAGCCAATACTTGCCCCCCTTCAATAATACTTCCCAGTGATAACTGCCATTAACAATTTTATTGAACATTTTTCCATAATTTTTTACTTATATATTTGTATATGTCTGTGCACATGTATATAATTTTATAGATATGTAGGAAAATGCCATGCAATGTCTTATAGCTTATTTTTCTTTATTTTGGATATTTAAAAGCTTCCTAATTTTTTTTTAGAAACATATCTTGAATATTTTTAAAAAAGTAATCTCTATGCCCAACGCGGGACTTGAACTCACAACCCAGAGATCAAGAGTTACATGCTCTTCCAACTGAGCCGGCCAGGCACCCCCAGGTGCTCTTGTCTTGAGTAACTTTTTTAAAAAATTGTATTTTAGAGAGAGAAAAAGCATGCCCGTGAACATGGGGGAGGGGCAGAGAAAGAGAGAATCATAAACAGGCTCCACACTCAGAACAGAGCCCAATGCAGGACTCGATCCCACAACACTGGGATCATGACCTGAGCCAAAATCAAGAGTCAACCTCCTGAGCCACGGAGGTGCCCCTTGAACATCTTTTCAAAGCAGTATATTGACAACCTCATTCTTTTTTATGGGCGGATAATAGTCCATTGCTTGGATGTACCATAAATTATTCATTCAGTCTTCTTTTGATAGACTAAAATGTAAATCTCTCTAAGAGCAGGGAATTTATTTACTATTTTGTTGTTGTTACTCACCGCTGTCTCCAGTAATGAGAATAATACTCAACAAAGTTTGCTTAGTAAGTAAATGGACACTTTCCTAGTTTTAAGAATTTCTGTTTAAAAACACTGTTCTGAATGCCTTTGTGCCCATATTTTTGTGCATTGGATAAAGTCTAGGAGGAAGTACAGGTTCAAAGGCATGCGAATCTTAAGTTTTGACAGATACTGCCAAATTATCACTTTTGATGAAGAATGGATCCAGATGTTTAATAATTCTATGATTCCCATGACTGACTTGACATCAAAACCAGAAGCTCCCAGAGAATTAATGAAACATAGCTGTTTTCCGCACATCCCTTTTCTGCTCTAATTCAGTAGTGGGGTGGCACAGAATATTTAACATGCCCCGCCCCCCCCCCCCCCCCGCCGTGATTCCCATGCACACTCAGAACCGGCAATAGCCACATAATCTACCCATGTCTTGCTACACTGCAGCAGATGGGAATGTGCTCCTATATCCTAATCTTCATGTGGTAACTCATTTGTTATTCACCTGATGCTTATCGAGTGCCTACTGTGTGTAAGACCCTATGCTCTCTCAACCACACGCAAGATTGTACAGGGGGTGTGGTATGGATTTCGCCACTGCCATGGGTGGTGGTGCTGGGGGCGAACGGGTGAGTTTGTCGGTATACGTGTTGGCCGGTGGCTGGGGTTTGGGGAGGGAGCAATGTGTGGGTGAAACTTGGGAATCCTGCAGCACGACAGTGGCAGAAATTTTTTAAAGGCCCAGCCCTGCCCTCAGTGACATGTATGTGTGTCTAACAAACATGGAGCCAGCGCAACTTCTAGCTCTTCTTAGGCAAGTGCTACCGAGGGTCGCCAAAAGCCGAGGAGTGGGGCGGGGCACAGTCTTTCCCCCCTGGGCCCTTCTAAGCCAGATAAAATATCATGCAGATGCGACACATGTGGGAAATGCGCCATGGACAGCCAACAGATGGCAGTCATAAAAAGAGATGACAGATTCCACCGTCATTCACGACCCACCCAAATGTCACGTCCGCTGGGCTCTTTCCCTGGCAGTTCCTGCCCCAAGCAGGTGTTGTTTTCATGTACTCCATGGCAGTTAAAATATAACAACAGAAGGGGAAAAAAAACCCACCAGAAAACAAACTGCTACTACTATTCCCCAAGGCTTACTGTATCAGAACTTCTGACCACATTACTGCATGACCCCATTTTATTCTCCCAACAGTGTAGCGAACTCAGAGAAGTTAAATAACCAGACAAAGGCTACACAACTGGTTTAGTAGATGATCTTCACGTCCTTTTTGCTTGCACATCTCATCACGTAATTTTGAAAAATTGTGTATCCCTAGAAACAGACATTTATGTCTGAAATGCATCTACGGCCACTTAATTTATAACAAAGGAGGCACTACAGAAAGCAGGGGTGTTTTGTTTTGTTTTGTTTTGTTTTTTGAGAGAGAGAGAGAGAGAGAGTGGGGGAGAGGGGCAGAGGGAGAAAGAGAGAGAATCTTAAGCAGACTCCGCATTCAGCAAGGAGCCCAACAAAGGCCTCAATCCCACAGCCCTGGGACCATGACCCGAGCTGAAATCAAGAGTCAGACGCTCAACCGACTGAGCGCCCAGGCGCTCCTGGATTTTTTACTAAATGGTGCTGTAATAGCTAGATACCCATATGGGGAACACTACATCAAATCCAGGTGGATAAAAGACAAATGTGAAAGACAAAAATCTCCGGTTTTTTAGAATATATGAAAATATTTTCTCAGCTTCTGAATAGGAAAGGATTTATTAAACAAGCCACTAACTGCTCAAGATAAAGGAAAAGAATGATAAAGAGAATGACTCAATTACACTAAAGTTACACATTGTGGTTCACAAATATACTACATAGAGAGTATACTAGATAAACTACAGAGTAAGAGAAGACAATTGCAACAAATGTAACCAAATGCTCATCAGCTTGTTGCAACACTAGGCAAAGGCAACAGTGTTAAATGGTACAACTACTTTGGAAAACAGTTTGGCATCCTTTTTATACAAATGTTATACAGTTGCTCCTTGAACAACATGGGTGGTTTGAGTGAATTGTACAGGTCCACTTATACATGGATATACACTTAATATTTTTCCTTATACTTTTCCTTATTTTTAGTAAGTTCTACATCCAATGTGGGGCTGGAACTCATAACCCTGAGATCAAGATTCACATGCTCTGCAGACTGAACCAGCCATGTGCCCTTTCTCTTAGAATATTCTTTTTTTTAATTTTTTTAACGTTTATTTATTTTTGAGACAGAGAGAGACAGAGCATGAACAGGGGAGGGTCAGAGAGAGGGAGACACAGAGTCTGAAACAGGCTTCAGGCTCTGAGCTGTCAGCACAGAGCCCGACGCGGGGCTCGAACTCACGGACCGCAAAATCATGACCTGAGCCGAAGTCGGCCGCTTAACCAACTGAGCCACCCAGGCGCCCCGACTCTTAGAATATTCTTAATAACATTTACTTTTCTCTAGCTTATTTTATAGTAATAATATAGTATATAATATACATAACATACAAAATATGTGTTAATCAACTGTTTATCGGTAAGGCTTTTGGTCAATAGTAGTTAAGTTTTGGGGGAGTCAAAAGTTACATGCAGATTTTTTACTGTATGGGGGTCAGTGTCTCTAAATTCTGCATTGTTCAAGGGTCAAGTATAGTTCACAATTAAAAAGAAAAGAAAAGAAACCATTGACTAACAATGTGTATCTCCTTCCATATTTTAAAGTTGACATCTAAAAGTTTCCATCTTGGGGCACCTGGGTGGCTCATTCAGTTAAGTGTCTGACTTTGGGTCAGGTCATGATCTCATGGTCCGTGAGTTTGAGCCCCACGGAGCCCAGAGCCTGTTTCAGATTCTGTGGCCCCCTCTGTCTCTGCCCCTCCCCCACTTGCACTCTCTCTCTCAAAAATAAACATTAAAAAATTTTTAAGCCTCCATCTTACTTTTTATTACTTGAACAACAATGCTTATAGAAGCCTTATTTTTAATTGTCCCAAATAGAAAACAACCCAAATATCTATGGAAAATGACTAACTAAATTGTTGATTTTCATAA
The DNA here is from genome assembly GCF_018350215.1 of Panthera leo. Classification (NCBI taxonomy): domain Eukaryota; kingdom Metazoa; phylum Chordata; class Mammalia; order Carnivora; family Felidae; genus Panthera; species Panthera leo. The sequence goes on along the minus strand of NC_056693.1, from coordinate 44,409,801 downwards.
AATACAACACCACTCAGCAATAAAAAGGAATGACATGGATGAATCTCAAAAACGCTGTTATGCAAATGAAGCCAGACACAAAGGGTATCTGCTGTATGATTCTATTTATATAAAATTCAGAAACAGATGAAACTAAGATGTTTGAAATCCAAACAGTGGTTGGTGGATGAGGAGTGACTTGAAGAGGGCATCAGGGAACATTCTGGGGTGATTCATCATACATTTAACTAGATGCAAAATATGTACTTTCTGGCACATTATGGATCTTAACATTTAAAAATAAAACTGTGATATCACTGCCATAAATACATCCAATGAAATATAAGTACCATACTGATTTGATACTCACCATCATCCATTTAAAAATTTAAAAATATGGACAAGCCCTTCTTGACTAGTCATTCATTTTAAATCATTCTTTTTATCCTTGAAATCCATGTCTCCCACCATCTATTACTCTAATGAAACATGTTTTTATGTTTGAAAGTCCCTTATTCATCATCTATTTCTCTGCAACAACATATGACCATGTATTTACATTTTTTCTTTTTTTAGATTTTAAAGTCTTTAAAAATATGCTATCACCACAAGGGTTTAAATATTAATTTTCTTTGGACTTAAGCTAACATTATAAGTTATACCCTAATAATATCAATCAAAGCAGCATAAAGTTATGTCCACTGAAAGTTAATCTCTTAATGAAATGAATGAAGGAGTAGTTAATGGGACCTTAAGTAGTCTTTTTTTTTTTTTTTTTTTTTAGTTTATTTATTGAGAGAGAGAGAGAGAGAGTATGCACACGTGCACATACAGGGAGGGGTAGAGAGAGAGGGAGGGAGAGAATCTTAAGCAGGTCCCATGCTCTTACCGTGAAGCCAGAACCAGGGCTGGAACTCACAAACCATGAGATCATGACCTGAGCTGAAACCAAGAGTCAAACGCTTAACCGACTGAGCCACCCAGGTGCCCCAGGACCTTAATTAGTCTTGAACTATGCCAGTATTGGTATCCAAACTTAGTTTCTTACAACATAATATACACCAGAGTGGGATGTAGATTATATGCCTTACCTTTTGCAAGGTGGGAGACAGATGATTGGGGCAGAGAAACTGGCAGGATCTCTGACTTTGGAGTATTCTCAGATAAGTTTTAAGAAAGATAACACATGAAGGTTGATCCCCCTTGAGAAGCCTTCATGCTTAGGGATATGTATAATTCCAGTTTGAAGATGGCCAGTTTATTTTTTTCAACGTTTTTTTTTTTTTTTTTTTTTTTTTTTTTTTTTATTTATTTGTGGGACAGAGAGAGACAGAGCATGAACGGGGGAGGGACAGAGAGAGAGGGAGACACAGAATCGGAAACAGGCTCCAGGCTCTGAGCCATCAGCCCAGAGCCCGACGCGGGGCTCGAACTCACGGACCGTGAGATCGTGACCTGGCTGAAGTCGGACGCTTAACCGACTGCGCCACCCAGGCGCCCCCGAAGATGGCCAGTTTAGAATGTGCTGGAGATGGGATTCTATGTCTGACTACCAGCCTAGATTCTTTCAACTGTGCCATACAATCCTATTTTATTTCTTATCACTTTGACCTAAAACAACCATTTTAGGAATATTTATTTGCCTTTGGGGGATGGTGGGCAGCTATGGAAGGAATACATTACCATTGCTCAAAATTAAAATATAGTATCATTTTTACATGTCAGTCTTCCATCTAGACCTTGAACTCTCACAGGGAAAAATTAGTGTTTTATCTATATTTGTGGCCCTAGAACCTATTGAGCTTCAACTCACAAAGCAGGGCCTCAATAAATGTTGAGCAAATGCCCATGGAGGACTAGACTATTTTTTTTTTTTTCTATGATCTCACAGCATACTACCTAAAAAATCTTACCTAACATAAGACTGGAAATGTCCTGTCCTGGACTGGAAGTTATTAGGCTCTGAAGCTTTCTTGAGCTTCATACATGAGTCAGGCATCATGCTAAGGCTTCATTAAGGATAATATTTATTGGGGATCTTTTCCCTCTACTCCTGTAGAAAATTAGGAAAAATTAGAAAAGTCTAAGGAAGAAAATATTTGAAATCTCTTGTCATTCTATCTTGGTTAATATAAATAGATATGAATTTAAAATTGGACTCAGACAACAAAAATAAAATAAAATAAAATAAAATAAAATAAAATAAAATAAAATAAAATAAAATATAAAAATAGGAAGCAGACATAAATTCATTATAACATCTTGGGCAAGTCAACCTCCTGGAGCCTCAGTTTATCCATCTGTAAAACTGGCATAATAATACCATTTTTTGTAGAATTTTGATGAAGATTAAATGAAATAACAGCATTTACTTACCCTAGCATAATACATGGTAAATAGTAAATGTTAACAAAAAAAGTATACATGATTATAACTTACATAAATTTGTGGTCACATTATATGTTTCAATTATTTTTCTCTTCTTATTATATCTTGAGCATGAAATCATCTTTGGGTACATATTTATTTATTTTCTTGTTTTTTATGGGGGGGACATAATTTTTATCACAGAGAAAATTTCTTACTATGAACACACCAGGAGTTACTTAATAACCTTATTTTTAGATCTTTCTAGTTCTAATTTTTTGTACACTATCAGTAATGCTGAGATGAAAATGCTTGCACTCAAATCTTAGTGCACTTTTACAATTATTTCTACAGAATGAATTTCTAGACAATGGAAGTTTTATGGCTTCTGCTATTTGTTGTTGTTTGCTTGTTTTTGTTTTTTGTTTTGTTTTGTTTTGGTTTCCCTGAATTGCTCTTTGGAAAGTTTTTATAGATTTACAGTTTCACCAGCACTGGCCAAAAGTACCTGTTTCACAGCACCCTCCCTGACACTGGGTATTATTATTTTTTTTTAACCTTGCCAATTTAATCGACATGTATCAGGCATTGTTTTACAGGCTTTACCTCATTTCATGTTCACTACAATCCGATGAAGTGTCCATTTGGCAATCTGTCCTCTTTAGCAGATGGGGAGAAACAAGACTACTCGAGGTTAAGTTCTTACTCAAGCCAGTAAATTATTAGGCCAGGAGAAGCCTGTTGATCATTAACTTGCTGACTGTAGCTTTTCCCCTATACCACACTGCCTCCTGCTGGTGCCCAGAGGGAGGGCAGGAAGCACTGAAGCTCCTCAAAGCAGAATCCTTAAGAGTTGAATATTTGTGGTGAGTAAAGAAGAGACAACCATATGATGGTGGGACTTTGAAAAATGAGGAGAAAACTAAACAAGCTTTACACTTAATGTTTACACATTTTATGTAAGTTATAGCTTAATTTAAAAAAAAAAGGAAAGGAAAAATGAGAATTTTGATAGAGAAGAGGAGGAAAGACTTTTCAGGAAAATACTGGATGCGTTAATAAAAATATTTTATGCTTATTGAGCCCAAATAATGAGCCAAGCCCTCTGTGAAGGGCACTGGAAATAGTAATTCACTTAATTTTCATACAACCCCATGAGGCACGTCTGTTGTTTGTGCCTCACAGATAATATAACAGAGGTAGATAGATGGCTAAGTAATTTGCCCAAGCTTATGTGACTAACAAGCAGAAGAATCAGAATGTGAGATAGGTAAATTGGCTCCTGGTTAAGGCAGGCAGGCTGGGATGGCTAAGTAGCCCAAATCACCAAAGATCTGTCATACTCAGAGGCCTCTTCCTATTCTGGAATGTCTACAACACAGAAACTTGGAAAGACCAGGATACTATACAGATTCAGGTCTATGTCTAACTAATTCAAGGGTCTAGCATGTGATTTCTCAACCTCAGTGATGCTGCCACTTGCCCACCTGAGTTATTCTTCAGTGGCCCCAAACTGGGTCTTTGCTGGCACTAACCCAAGGGGTCAGGGAGAAGAGGCTTTGAAGCTCAACCAGTTGCTGGGCCTCTCAGGGAGGGGGCACACCACTCACTACAACTGGTATTTCTCTATTTGGTATGGGTACTGGTTGGTAGATTCCAAGAGCATCAAAGACAGCTATTGGTGACTCACATCCTATGTCCCCACTTCCTTCCTACATTGACTCCAGGCCCACTTAGTTCTTTGGAAATACTCCTTACCCATTCATTCCCCTGGCTGTGGAAGATAGGGATAATGATGTTTCCAATGAAGAAGTGGGGAAAGGACTCTCCAAGGTCTATTGGCAAGCCCATCACAGAAAAAAAAAAAAAAAAAGTAAGGTTCAGGAATGTGTCCAGCAAGGTGACGGTTGCAAGTGGATTTGGAACTGGAGTTGGACAAGAAGAGAACCTGGAGAAAGAGAGAAGGACCATGATTTTTTTAAAATCCTCTCCAGGCCAATCTACAAGGCCAAAAGGGAGAAAAGAACTCAGGGAAAGTATCCTGTGCAGTCATAAAATTATATAGACAGCTGTTCTGTATCTAGAAAATCACAACACAAACACATAAGAACTGGGAGTTTGTCCTAAGAATGTCTCTGTTTTGGTAAATATAGTTTGCTGGTGGGCATGAAATTACATTTCAATAAATATAATTTGCTGGTGGTATGGTCTTTCAGTGTGTATCAAAAGCCTTCCTCATGTGCCTAGTCAGTTCGATCCAACCTCAAGAAATGTGTCAGGCTCTGGGCTAGGTTCCAGGATGTAGAGTGAACAAGAAACTAACTCTAAACAATGTATTTCAGGAAGGATGATATATGAGCTGCTAAGGAGGAAGCAACAGGGTGATTTAACCCTGCCCAAAAAGCCAAGAAAGGTTGAAATTCTCTTAAATGAGGCTTGACTGACAAGAAGGACTTAGTTAGGCTAGAATAGACAAGATGAAGCTTCCAGGGCGATTGAGTAGCAGGTGATAAGGAAATGTTACAAGTTGCACATATGTGGGGCACCTAGGTGGCTCAGTAGGTTAAGCATTTGACTTTGTTTCAGGTCATGATCTTGTGGTTCGTGGGTTCAAGTCCCACGTCAGGCTCTGTGCCGACAGTTCAGAGCCTGGAGTCTGCTTCAGATTCTGTGTCTCCCTCTCTCTCTGCCTCTTCCCCTCTCACACTCTGTCTCTCTCTCTCTCTCTCAAAAGTAAACAAACATTTAAAAAAATAAAAAGAAGTTTTACAAACGTGAGCTCAAAATGAGGTTGGCAAATAGGCAATCTCTTCAGGCTTTAAATGTAAAGTTAAGGTGTCTGCAACTTGTTCAAAAACAAAAGGGAACTGTCAAAGAGTATTAAGTGAAATATTTGGATATGTGTTCTACTGTGTATCCTTCAACTCACTAGTTCTACTTTAAGGACATGATCTTAAGGAAATAATTATAAATTTGTGCAACTATACTGTTACAAGTATGTTTCTAATATTGAGACTGTCTAAAATTAGAAAATTTTGAAATTTCCTAAACATCTTACAGTAGGGGCTTAAATAAAGAAAACTTTGGTTCACCCATATATTAGAATGCTAAAGATTAGTAGCTGCTAAAGATGCTGTAGGGGAAAAAAATGTAATGGCATGGAAAGATGTTGATTATGCATTAAATGAAAAATGAAGGTTATATAAAATATATATAGTATAATACCATTTTTAGTAAATACACACACACACACACACACACACACACACACACTAGGTATGCAAAAGACATTGGACATAGGCTATAAACCTAAACTGCACGTCAGTTTATTCTTGCCTGTGAGATTATGGGTGATTTAAATGTTAATCCTTTTGCTTATTTTTTTTTAATTGTTCCACAGCAGGTACTATTTTTGTAATTAAGAAAAATTATATGTCTTATATGTCGAGAGGTTTCTGGGGTGTCGGTCATATTCTTGACCTCGATTGGGTTTACACTGGCCTTTGCTTTAAATTATTTGTTAAAAAATGTAAATCTATTTAATAAAATTTCCATAATGTGTGCTACATTTCACAATTTTAAGTGCTAAATAAGCTGCACATATTTATCTTTCAGTATCTTATACGCAGTCCCAGTATCTTATAGTATTCCATCATTTAGGAGCAAAGTTGATACTTGACCGCAAACTGCGTTGGTTTACCCTCCTGGACGGCTTGGACTCCAAGCCCCATCAGTCATTGCGGCCTGCATACTGGGAACTACGGGGTCCGAGAGGGAGTTAGCGATCCATAGTCTTTTCCCTCCCAGAAGCCCGCGGGCGGCTAGGAACGCAGTCCGTGTCATGGCCGCGGGAGCCGGGACGGCAAGCCCCGCTTCCGGCCCGGGCGTTGTGCGTGACCCGGAGGCGTCACAGTCGAAGAAGCGGCCCGGCCGGGAAGGCGGGGAGGGCGCGCGGCGATCGGACGCGATGGCGGGAGGAGGCGGGAGCAGCGACGGCAGCGGGCGGGCGGCAGGCCGGCGGGCGTCCCGCAGCAGCGGGCGCGCTCGGCGGGGGCGCCAGGAGCCGGGGCTGGGGGGCGCCGCGGAGCGGGGCGCGGGGGAGGCACGGCTGGAGGAGGCGGTCAACCGCTGGGTGCTCAAGTTCTACTTCCACGAGGCGCTGCGGGCCTTTCGGGGTAGCCGGTACGGGGACTTCAGGCAGATCCGGGACATCATGCAGGGTGAGGGCCGGACCTAGGGAAGGAGGCTGGCCGGGGAAGGGGATTTGTGGGGCCCGGGTGTCGGGGCTGGGGGTCGCCGAGCCAACGATGTCTTCTTTCCTAGCTCTGCTTGTCAGGCCCTTGGGGAAGGAGCATACCGTTTCTCGGCTGCTGCGGGTTATGCAGTGTCTGTCGCGCATCGAAGAAGGGGAAAATTTAGGTATGGCAATTTTTGTGTTCTCAGGGCTTACTAATTTAGGGTTACGTTGTTGTTTTCCAACTTATGTCCAGAACTGAAGGATTCGGGGTGAAGGTGCACTACTATGTCTCGATCACAGTGGTCTTTTTCCTTCTAAAATGAGTCTATTCCCTGGGTCTAGTTTTCTCCAGTTAAGATTCTCTTGTCTGCTTTTCTATTTTTTATTTCCTCCCACCTGTTTCTTGCTTGCCCCAACTTTGCTGCGATCTAATGAGTTATGTTAAGATGGCCAAATTTTTCCGGGTAGAATGTTTTCCAGAGTATAAGCACTTTTTTTTTTTAATTGAACTTAAGAGCTGTTAGCAAAACTGTCTCCAGTTTCTGGTCGCTTGTATCTGAGGAGGATGTGTGTAACCTGAAATTTGAGATGCAAATACATGGGTTAAAAAAGAAATTTTTACCTGTCTTGAAAATTAAAAAAGTCACTTCAAATTCATTGGCTTGAATTTGAACTCTTAACATGTTTGTAAGCTTGTAGCCAATTTGTTAGCAAGTTAAATGCAAATGTTACCACATTTACATGTGTCTTTCCAGATAAACATGTATTTTGGACATGTTGTTTCTGCTTCTTATAAAATCTCTTAAAGCGAAAATTGTGCTCTTTGTCCTAGACTGTTCCTTTGATATGGAGGCTGAGCTCACACCACTGGAATCAGCTATCAATGTGCTGGAGATGATTAAAACGGAATTTACACTGACAGAGGCAGTGGTGGAATCCAGTAGAAAACTGGTCAAGGAAGCTGTAAGGCTCTGTATTTATTTCTTTTTTTCTTTTGGCAAAAATCAGACGTCTTTGAGCATACCAATGCTTATCTTTTCTGTGTGATGATGGAGAGAGCAAGTGAACATATTGAAATGTAGACACACACAGATGTTATATCTCTTCAGGTGACCCCTTCCCAGGTCAGGCTTGGAAAGTGTTAATGGCAGGTACGCTGCTTTTGTAATTTTGGTTGCCTTCCTTGTGGCCTTGGCAGAAGAGGCATTACAAAGGAAATGGGTTGGCATTGAAGACTGACATTTTGGAGGTTATTACACCATTCAGGAGCATCGTGAAAGGGCTAGAAGTAACAGGCCTAGGATTTGGTCATCCTTGTTTATAATAAACCAAAGAGGATAACTGGGGCCTTGACAAATGTGGGACTGACTTGGAAGAGGAACATTGCCTTTGAACAAACAGAATCAAAGGTGCTGGGATAATCAGCCAGTTAGAGAACCAGTAATGGTAGAAGGCTGGCATAGCCAGTGTTCTTAACAAGGAAAAAGCTACTGGGGTATCTGGGAATTTGAGTGTGTGTGTCATGGCTTAGCTAGCTTCAGATAGTAGAACTTACTTTTACTTAAAACACAACAGGCAGTGGAAACCAGTCAGAAAAAAACCAAGGCTGCGGGGGCGGGGGGGGCGGGGTTGTGGAAGCAGATGTGGAGGTGGGGAGTGAAGAATTAACAGCTGAGCATTGCCTTGGTGGTGGAAAGTAAGGAAACTGTTAAGAAAAGAAAAGGATCCTAAAAACATAGGATCTCAGGTAGGGGTGTGGAGATAAAACTTTGCTTAAGCAAGGAAGACTTTCTGTCCTTTGGCTGTGTGCTGGGTACTTAGGTACCCTGTTAAAAAAAACAACTAGTGTGTGTGAGGTACAGATATTTATTCAATTAAGGAGCTACTTTTGGTTTTGGAGAGAATGCTCAGAGAATCCAAATTCCAAAGAGGAATAATTCCAAGAATAGATTTTTAGTATAGGTAAGTCAAGTTTGTGATGGAGGGACAATGTCAGAGAAGACATATTAGCAAAGGAGGAGAAATCTATGCCTACTTTCAGAATAGCTAAAGATCTTTTGAATGGTAAGAAATGGTACACCATTGCGTGCCTGGCTGGCTCAGTCAGTAGAGCATGAGACTTTTGATCTCAGGGTTGTGAGTTCAAGCCCCATGTTGGGTATAGAGATTACTTAAAAATAAAATCTTAAAAAAAAAAAAAAAAAAAAAAAAAAAGGAAGAAATGGTACCAGTTCAAAATAATTCATGTAATTCCTATTAAGTTAGGTAGCAGATTCAGAAGTGCAATTCCTTTAAAACACAACAGCTACATAGATTTATCTCTATCCCTTCTTCTGGAAGAGTATTTGTGGGTTTCATCTGCATATTTGTTGTTTTATTATTATTTTTTTTAAGTTTATAGATCACATTTGGGGGCTTCCTTAGGAAAAATCTGTTAGCGAAATGCAAATGACCTTAAAACTGTCAACCATACTCTTAGTTGACCTTGTTCTTTTCCATTTTCCATCAGGTACCAGATTTCTTGTTATACTGACTGTATTATAAACTGTTATTGCTGTGGACCAAATACCACAAAATTTAGCAGCTTAAAACAGTTAATATGATCTCTCATTTTCCAAGAGTCAGGAATCTGATAGTGGTTCAGCTGAGTGCTTTTGGCTTGAGGTCTCTCATGAGATTATAGTCAGGCTGTCTGCTAGGATTGCAATCATCTCAAGACTCATCTGGGGTTGAAGGATCTATTCTCATGCTCACTCACGTGGTTGTTAGCAGGACTCACTTCCTTGCTGGTTGTTAGCTAGAGACTTCAGCTCCTTACCTCTCTGCAGGGCTGTTTACAGTGTGATGGCTTGCTTCCTTTAGAGCAAGTGATCCAGGAGAACAAGAGCCCAAGACAAAAGCTGCAGTCTTTTATAACCTAATTTCACAAGTATCATCACTTGTGCCATATGCTGTTGGTCACACACACCAGACCAACTATGGATTAGTGTGTAATGGGACTGTGCAGGGTGTGGGGATCACTGCAGGGCATTTTAGAGGCTGGCTACCACAATTACCTTGAACTCTTATTCAGTGATACTGTATCACTTGCCTCCTAATTTCTTATTAAAAATTTTTCATTTAGATTCCTAGAATCTGTTAATGGTCATCTTTGGGAAAATGCCATGGAGTACCTAGGCTCATTGAAGCTTTCTGATGCATTTTCAGCTTTTTGTAAAGTTTCACAACATTCATTTAAATGTCTATTAAATTTTTGTTCAAGTTTATCAAATAAGTTATTTGTTAAGTTAGAACTTTTCATTGTATGATGTAGGCATTTCTACAGGTCTTTGGTACCCCTTCAGGAATCAAAAAACTAGTTTCATAAACAATGCCAAAACATTAGTTGACTTTCTGTGCATTGACTTTGCACTAGTGGTGTAAAAGTAGTGATGGGTAAAATTGCTAGTATCTTGGCATGACCAAGGTGGTGGTAACCTGTAGAGTAGTCATTGGAGTCTTCATTGCCACATTCTTGCAGTTTAAAAAACAAAAGCCAGTTTCAATTTAGAAGATCACTGATAAAGCAGTAAAATTATTAATTTTATTAAATCTAGACCCTTGAGCAAAAATCCTTTCAGTATTTTGTGTGACAAAGTAGGAAGTTTGCTCGAAGCATTTCTGCCATATACCAAAACTTGATGGTTGGCTTCAGGAAATCACTTGTGTGACTGTTTGAGTTGCATGCTGATCTAGCACTTTTTTAATGGAACGAACACCTTTCTTTTTTTTAACTGAAAAGAACTGACACATTTTGGCTGTTTAGGTGTGGGCATTTGGCAGTCATTTTCTTATAAAAGAGCAAAGGGAATTTGTCACTTCAGAGAAAACAATGATAGTATTTGTTGCCATTGATAAAAACTGACGCTTTCAAGTAAAAATTTAAATTCTGGAAAACTGGTATTGATGTGCCTGACAGTTTCCCAATTCTTAGATTTTTCTGATAAGATTGATGGTGATTATTAATATCGGTTATTTTCAAGGTATTTTTAATGAATGTGTCAACATTTGGAAGATCTACATAATTCAGTAAATATTTTCCAAATGGCCAATGCAGTATATTATAAAATCATTCATGGGTAAAAGATCCATTTAAAATGCAAGATAGACTAACGGATTTTAATGTAACAGATGATGAAAAGTTCACTTGCCCAAGTTTGGTGTAGAATCAAAGAAGAATATCCACAATTTTCTCAAAGATCTGTTAAAAATACTCCTCCCTTTTCCAACTTCATATGTATGTGAGGATGGAGTTTTTTAGTATATTTTAACCAAAACAACACATCACATCAATATGAATGCAGAAGCAGATATGAGAATCCAACTTTCTTCTATTAAGCCAGATATTAAGGAGATTTGCCAAAATGTAAAACAAGGCCAGCTTTCTCATTAGACTTTTATCTTAGAAAATACAGTAATTTTTCATAAAGATATTTATATTACCCTGCAATGAGTTTGTTGTTTTTAATGCATTAATAAATATTTAAAATTTTTGTTTTATATTTGTAATATATTTCTAATATATTTCTATAACCCACAAAAACAGAAGTTCTTTGGGGTCCTCATTAACATTTAAAAGTATAAAGGAATCCTGGAACGCCTGGGTGGCTCAGTCGGTTAAATGTCTGACTTTGGCTCAGGCCATGATCTCACGGTTTGTGAGTTCAAGCCCTGCGTCAGGCTCTGTGATGACAGCTCAGGGCCTGGAGTCTGCTTCGGATTCTGTCTCCCTCTCTCTTGGCTCCTCCCCTGCTCACATTCTGTCTCTCTCTCAAAATAAATAAAGATTAAAACAAAAAAACGTAAAAAGGAATCCTGAGACTAAAAAGTTTGAGAACTGCTTCTGTAAGCTGTTAATGGTATTGAGGCTAAATTGGTTTTCTCTTCATAACTGAAAGATTCCTCAGGTTTCTGTGGAGAACAGCAGAGAGTAACATGTATGCTATATTATTGGGAAAGCATTTATTTGTTGCTTTTTGCTGTGTATCATTCTCCCCTGCACCTTTGGTAACAGCACTTTTTCTTTTGAGGCCTTACCCAATTTGGGGGGGCTGGGTGCATAAAACACACTCTTTAAGTACCTTAATTTTTGAAATAAAAAGCTTTGTCAGAGCTTTTTGAGTATTCCTGTTTCCCACAACAGCCTGGTTTCTTTCTGAGTTTTTTTCTTTAGCCTTTCTTCCCTTCTGTGAGTTTTGGTTTTCTCTTTCTATGTGCCTTCTGCGATTTACTGCCCCCCCTCCCCCCCGGTGTTGCCCAATATAAACTTATCTTGCCTCTATTGGAAATCTGTGCTTGGAATTTCCTTTTTATTTAAGTTAGCCAGAGACCATTGCTATTGCTTACACCCTAAGAACCTTAGAGATATATACATAAGCAAAGAAATTATACTGCTTTCTGAAAACTTTCAAGTGAAAAAGAGTTCATTTCTTTAAAACAAACAAAAAACTTTCCAGGAAATTAAAATAGATTTAAAAGATAAGCTCATAGCACAAATGTTGGAGGCAGACTTTTAATTTAGATTTTGAAAGCATTCATATTTCCTTTCTTATTTTACAAAGTAAATATAGTAGGACCTGGTTCTAATTCTGGAAAAGACAGAGTAAGCATATTCTCTTCTGTCTTACTTAATGCAAGTCTAAGTCCTGGACAGATTGTGTGGAGCACCTATCTGACAATTCAAAAATGTAAATGATAGTAAGCAGGTGAGGAAGAAGACGAGAATTTGAAGGTCCACCAACTGGTGATGAGTAGCTGACCACTTTTTCCTTCTCTGTTACCACCTAGCCTGGACTTGAAGGCTCCCGAAACCTAGAAGTGCACTCTAGGTGGGAAGAGAAAGAACTCCAAGAAAGGCTTTCTCTGGCCTGAGGAGCAAGAAAGAGATCTCCTGAGGGTCAGGGAGGGTGGGAAAAATCCCAGGCTTTTTTTTCTCCCTTCTCTCCTGCCCCAGCACCCAGGCAATACTGCAGTGGTGGCAGCAGTGGCCCAGTGATGACACTGGCAGCAGGGCTGGCACCTAAAACTGAAGGAAGAGAACCCTTTCTCTTTTAGCAGTGGAGCTGTAATCCCTAGAATGCAGAGCAAATTCCACTGCTTCTTTACTGTCTATCCTGCTGCTTGCTGTGGATACAGATGCAGTGTATAGCACAGTGGGGGAACTAAACCCCAGGAATGCAAGGCTGGTTTGGAACTTGAAAATCAATCAGTGTACTCCACTCTATTAGTCCAAAGAAGAATAAAACATATGATCTTTCAACTGATGCAGAAAAGGCATTTAACAAAGTTCCTGATAAGAACACTCAGCAAACTAGGAATAGAACTTTCTCAACCTGATAAAAGACATCTATGGAAAACCTATAGCTAACATCATCCTAGATGGTGGAGGATAGAATGCTTTGTGCTTATAATCCAAAACAAGGCAAGGATGTCCATTCTCACTGTTTCCATTCCATGTCATACTGGAAGACCTAGCCAGTGCAGTAAGTCAAGAAAAAGAAATAAAAGACAACAGACTGGAAAGGAAGGAAAAAAACTGTCCCTATTTGCAGATGGTATGACTGTCTATATGGAAAATCCCATACAATATACTAAAAAGTCTATAAGTAAGTATAGCAAGATTGGAGGATATAAAATCAACATACAAAAATTATTCATATGTCCAGTATATATTAGCAGTGAATGACTTGAAATTATCAAAACAGTGTCACTCATAATAGCTCCCAAAAAGAAGAAAAATAAATTCTTAAGTATATGTCTAGTAAAACATGGGTAGGATCTTTATGTGGAAAAACACAAAATACTAATGAGAGAAATCAAGACCTAATACATGGAAAGGCACACCACGTTCATGGACTGGAAGATGATATAGTTAAGAGGTCAGTTCTCTCCAGGCAATGGAATGAAGACCCCAATGACTATAGTACTAAATAACCAAAACAATTTTGTAAAAGAAGAACAAAGTGGAGGACTCACTACACAATTTTAAGACTTACTATAAAGCTGCTCAGGACTATAAACATAGGTTAATGGAACAAGAGTCCAGAAATAGGCCTACACAAATATGACCTTGATTTTTGACAAAAATTTGAAAGAAATGCAATGGAAAAGGTATTCAACGGAAAAGGATAGTCTTCAACAAATGATATGAAATAGCTGGATGTCCATATGCAAAAAATGAACCTTGACCTAAAACTTACAAAAATTAATTCAAAATAATCTAAATGTAAAATGTAGGTGCCTGGGTAGTTCAGTCAGTTGAGCAACCAACTCTTGATTTCAGCTCAGGTCAGGATCCCCGGGTCCTGGGGTTGAGCCCAACTGTGCTGAGCGCAGAGCCTGTTTAAGATTCTCTCACTCTCAACCTCTGCCCCTCTCCCCCACTCATGTGCATACACTCTCTCTCTCAAAATAAAAAAATTAAAATAAATGCAAAATGTAAAGCTGTAAAACTTAGAGAACATGAAAGAAAATCTTTATGTCCTGGACTTAGACAAAAATTCTTAGCTATGACGCTGAGCATGATACATAAGAGGAATTTTTTTTTAACTATATTTATTTCAGGGCACCTGGGTGGCTCAGCTGGTTAAGTGTCTGACTTCAGCTCAGGTCATAATATCATGGTTCGTGGGTTCGAGCCCCATGTTGGGCTCTGTGCTGACAGCTCGGAGCCTGGAGCCTGCTTGGGATTCTTGTGTCTCCCTCTCTCTCTGCCCCTCCCCTACTCGCACTCTGCCTCTCTCTGTCTCTCAAAATAAATAAACATTAAAAAAAAATTTTTTTTAAACTTTTATTTTGAGAGAGCACCCGTGCAAGTAGGGGAGGGGCAGAGAGAGAGAATAAGAGAGAATCCCAAGCAGGCTCTGTGCTGTAAGTGCAGAGCCCGACACGGGGCTAAGAGGAAATTTTGATAAGAGGAAATAGTGGTAAATTGGACTTAACAAGAATTTAAAACTTTTTTTCCGAGCAAAACATTTAAGAGAATGAAGACAAGCCATAGACTGGAATATTCACAAATCACTATCTGACAAAGGACTTGTGTTCAAAATATATAAAGAAGCCTCAAAAAAAAAAAAAAAAAGCACCATTTAAAAAATGGGCAAAAGTCTCCTCAAAGAGAATGTACAAATGGCACATAAACACATGAAAAGATGTTCAACATCATTTAGTCAATAGAGAAATACCAATTAAAATCAGTGAATACAGGACATACTATTAGAATAGCTCAACTTCAAAAAATACTGACACTAATGATGTGGAGCAACTGGAACTCTCACACATTGCCAACGGGAGTGCAGAATGGTATACCCACTCAGGAAAACAGTTTAGCCATTTCTCATATAAAGTTAAACATACATTTTCTGTATGACCCAGCAATCCCACTTGTGGTTATTTACTTTAGAGAAATGTTATGTTTACCCCAAAACTTGTACATGAAGGTTTTAGCATCTATTCATAATCACCAAAATTTGCAGACAACCCAAATATCCTTCAGCGGGTGAATGGATAAACAAAATGTAGTACAGTAGCCCCCCACCCCACCCGCATCCATAGTTTCACTTTCTGCAGTTCCATTACCCACAGGCAACTGTGGTTGGGAAGCAGATGATCCTCCTGACATAGTCAAAAGGCAGAAGGCCAGTAGTAGCCTATGGCTAAGTCTTGATACTTACATCATTCACCTCATGTCCTCACATAGGCATCTTACCATTTCACATCACAAGAAGGGGGAATACAGTACAATAAGATATTTTGAGAGACAGACCACATTCACATAACTTTTACTATAGTATATTGTTACAGTTCTTGTTTATTGTTGTTAATCTCTTACTGTGCCTAATTTATAAATTAGACCTTATCATAGGTAAGTATGTAGAGGAAAGGGGAGGGAGGACTACAATAAATTCATACAATGGAATACTACTCAGCTATAAGAAAGAAAAAAACTATATAGATGTTATAACAACATAGATGGATCTCAAAGGCATTTATACAGAGGGAAAGAAGCCAGTCTCAGGGCTACAGCCTCTAAAAAATAAGTGCCACATACTGTATGAGTCGATTTATATGACCTTTTTTTTTTTAATTAAATTTTAGTTAACATACCAGACAATATTGGTTTCAGTAGAATTCATTGATTCATCACTTACATACAACATCCAGTGCTCATCACAAGTGCCCATTTTAATACCCATCACCCATCTAGCCCACCCCCGACCCATTTATGACATTCTTGAAAAGATGAAACTGAGAAGATCACTGGTTGCCAGGGGTCAGGGATAGGGGAGGGGTGACTAGAAAAGTAGCACAAGGGAGGTTTTTGGATCCATGGTTTTTGTGTCCTCTGTGGCCGTTACAGGATTCAGTAGGTGTTTTTAAATGAAGAACACTACACCCCCCAAAAAGTTCATTTTACCGTATGCATGTTAAATAAAATTTAAAAACATGATAGGATCCAAATGATTTTATACAAAGTAAAACCTTTGAATTCTTCAAGAAAGTTCAGTATAGTCTTAGTATAGTTATTCTGCGGAAAATGATGTAAAAGCAAATGTGGTCATGACTAAAATGAAAAGACCTACTTTGTACCTTCCTTGGGCAGCAAGAATTTATATATGGTTGTGCCTGCTATTCAAGAGCATTTGAATTTGTATGTATATAGTATATGTATTTGTATACAGTTTCCTTTGTATGCTGAGGACAGAATCACCAGAGATTAATACTGAAATCCCCTTGCTATTCCTCCTTCTCTTCATCTGTATCTCCTTCAGTTTTTCTCTGAAATGAAGATTGAAAATATCTGTGGACGAGTTTTCCTTACCGTGTGTGTGTGTGTGTGTGTGTGTGTGTGTGTGTGATATGTTTCTTATACCTCTCTTTGACACAGGATTTAGAGTAGCTACTTTATTCTGTAAGATAACTCCAAATGCTCCCAACTTTCCCCTGGCTTTTCTAATTAAAAAAAAAAAAAAAAAATGTACACATATATTTTTAAAACATCCCTTGGGGTGCCTGGCTGGCTCAGTCAGTGGAGCATGTGACTTTTGATCTCAGGGTTGTGAATTTGAGCCCCACATTGGGTGTAAAGATTACTTAAAAAATAAAATCTAAAAAAAAAAAATCCCTAAAAATTTTTGATCACTGTCATTTTACCTCTGCATATCTTTTCTTGGGGTTTCTTTATGAAAGGACTCTTCTTTTTCTCTGTAGCTGATGAGACTTTTTCATTCTGCCGGGAATTTTGCCCCTTTTGTGTGTTACATGTGGATGCGTTGGATTTGTTCATCTCAGTAATTTCCTGTACACTTTTAACTGGAGTTGCCAGCTGGGGTTTTACGGTAGTGAGAGGCTGTGTTGGTTCTCCTACAGAAATGGCCTCAGGCCTTTCCTGAATGGAGAGCCGAACCCTATGGTCAGCAAATGGCTTTTTCCCCCCCAACAGCCTATCATCCCCACTCTGTCCTCATCATTATATCAAAGCTTTGCGTCCAAAAAGAACAGATCCAATTGTTCTGGGGACCTGGAATGACTCCTGTCCATTTTGCTTTTCCTTGGGAGGCCCTATTCAATTTGGGTAAATGGTCTGTAATCCAGAGGATCAGATTTTGCTTTATCAGCTATTTTTTAAAAATCCAGTGTAATGTTGAAAATCTACTACCCTACACAATGAAAGAAGAGTGCTTACAGTTGTTCATAATGCCTGAGCAGTGACTGTTAGTTTTTAAGTACAGGAATTTGATAGATTGTGAAAAATTTCTTGGGTAAATAAGGCTCACTTTTACTTTTTAGTAGTTTATTTTAGTACCTGATTTTCTGATTACTCCTGTCATTATTACAACAGTTAAAAAAAAAAAGGTTTTTTTCCCCTTTTGTAGGCTGTCATTATTTGTATCAAAAACAAAGAATTTGAAAAGGCTTCAAAAATTTTGAAAAAACATATGTCCAAGGACCCCACAACTCAGGTAAATTTGATATACTTTTGCTTCCCTGACTTAAATCCATCTCATTGTTTTTTGTGGGGAAACAGGGAAAGGGTTTCTTTGTCAGGAATGTAATTTAAATATTTGGCATCCTTAGCATGTTGTCTTTTATATACGGGATAAAAACATTGTGAGATTGACTTTTCAAAATTTATTTTGTATTGTACAAATTTACCTAAATTATTTTCTTGCCCATTTCTGTCTGGTTTGTGGCAGAACTTTATTTAAGTGATCAGCACCAGGTATTAAGCTATCAACTTCGGTAACGCTCCTATTACATAAATGCTGATTCTGCAGACTTGAGAACCAGCCTTGGTGAGGACTTAACTCCTCTATTTTCTGGTGTCAAAAGCTCTGTTGGTGCCCTGCTCTTTTTTTTTTTTTCTTTCCTTTGTAAATCTAAATTTTAGTTTTTGAAAAGGTAATACATGTACATAATAAAATTCAAAAAGTACAACAAAAGAGCTTAGTGAAAATTCTCTCATCTCTTGACTTAGCCACCTCATTCATCTCCTCATAGACAACCAGTGTCTTTTTTTTTCTTTTATCCTTTCAGAGATAGTCTAGTCTATGCATATGCAAGCAAACAAGCCTATGTGTGTGTATACAGAGATACATACATATATCTATTCTTCCTGCTCTTCCCATATATACCTGTGAGCATATTCCTACACACTAATTTGAGCATTTTGTAAATTGCTTTTTTCACTTAATATATCTTGAAGTTCATTCTATATTAGCACGTAAGGAGCTCCTTCATCCTTTTTTTCCTTAAGTTTAAAAATATTTATGTAAATGTGTAAAGGTACTTTAGATCCTAAGTTCTTCGTATTGTTTTATAGCTACATACTAACCCATTATGGCTGATCCATAATTTATTGCCCTGTTCTTTGTGGTAGGCTCCCCTTCCTATATATGAACACTGATGGCCATTGACAGCATTTGAAAGTCGATAGTGTTGTCTCAACTCACCATCACTGAATTTTTACTAGAGTTCTCCTTTCTTATGTTGCAAATATCGGTCCTTTGTGTAGAAGCTGAGAAATGATCTCCTGAACATTATCCGTGAGAAGAACTTGGCCCACCCTGTTATCCAGAACTTTTCCTATGAGACCTTCCAGCAGAAGATGCTGCGCTTCCTGGAGAGTCACCTGGATGACGCAGAGCCCTACCTCCTCACGGTGGGGCTTGGCCTTCTCTTCCCATAACTGTGATGTGGCCTTGAGGATGTGCAGGCAATTAGAAAAGGACAGCTCTTTTTAGAAGTGAAAAGAGTAAATGTGTGTAAAAGACTTTTGATTTATATGCACTGTCTTCCTTAATTAAATGCCTTAAATATACAGAAGCGGAGATTCTGACAGAGGCACATGGAACATACCTGGTTTCCTTCACCTTCCATTTATACCTCCTACATGTGATTAATCTGTTGTGGTTAAAGTAGGGGAACACTTGAAATGAGTGGTGGTTCCCAAAGGAGATGGAATTTGAGTTCAGTTCGGGAGCAAGAGTGGTAGATACAGTATAATAGGGTTGTTAAGAGGAGGAAGGAATAACTGGAGAAGAAAGGTGTGATGAGAAGTATGATAAGGCATAAACTAAATGAAGACGTTCTTTAATTGGATCAAAGTGATCAGCATAAAGAATGGCAGCAGTGAGGCTCAGGACAGCATGTGGAAGAATAAGAACCTAGTGTGTCCTATAGGGTGGCCTGTGATATTGGAAAACTGAGTGAGAGGGTTTTGTTTTGGTTTGATTTTGGTTTTAAATCACCAACATCTGAGAATATCTTAGCTCAGGGAGGCTGGCTGATTCAGTCAATAGAGCACATGACTCTTGATCTTGGGGCTGTGAGTTCGAGCCCCATGTTGAGTGTAGAAATTAATTAAAAGTAAAATCTTGAAAAGAAAGAAAGAAAGAAAATATCTTAGCTCATAACAGTAGATCTGCCAGGCCCATATTAGACTAGTGTTAGGTGTCCTAGCAGTCATTTGGCAGATGTGAAATTATCTGTAAAGCAGATAGTTTGGAATATTCAGGGAGCAAGTGTCAGGATACTTGAGCCTGGCCTGGGGTCCTTTATTTTGTATTCCAGATAACTGGAAAAATAACCTTCTACTGTTGGGGGGGTGCGGGGGACAAAACTTTGTTCTTTTTTTTTCTTTTTCTCTCTTTTTTTTTTTAAGAGAGAGCATGTGCAAGTGGGGGAGGGGCAGAGGGAGAGAGAGAGAATCCCAAGCAGGCTCCATGCCCAGCGCAAAGCCTGCGTGATCCCAGGACCATGAAATCATGACCTGTGCCGAAATCAAGAGTCAAACGCTCAGATGATTGAGCCATCCAGGCACCGCCCCCTCTTTTTTTTTTTAAGTAGGCTCCATGCCCAACATGGGGTTTGAACTCATGACCCTGAGATCAAGAGTCACACGCTCTACTGACTGAGCCAGCCAGACACCCTTAGAACTCTCAGTTCTTAAGACACCACTTGTTACAGATATGTATATCTGAAACAGAATGATACTAGACTAATTGGAAATGTATAAAACTTCAGTCAGAGGGAGACAAATGGGCAGTTGGAGTTAGAGCAGGATTGGCCCACTCAGGGCTTTATGTGGTATAAGTAAGGATTTTCAGAGTTAATAGGAAAAACATATTTGTGAAATATGTTTTATAAAAAAATTTATACACAAAGTAAAAGATATTAATATAAGCATTAGTTACCCCAAGTTTGGAAGAAAAAGTTTGACTTTTGTCCATGACCCCAAAAGTATATTTGGCATTCAGAAACTAGATTAGAGATGAGATTAGAAGAATGGAAGAGGAAGTAGAGTCAAATCACATACTTGTTTGTTGTCCAAAAGGTTGAATTCTTGCAGTGTCAAGATGGTCAGCACCACTCAAATTGAGTTCTCCTTTAGTATAGAAAATTGTGAGCCATCTTTTGAGGAAAGAAAAAAGCAAGACATTTGAGATAGTTCTTGTGAATTCTTTCCCTTTGTATGTCCTCCTCTAGTTTATGCCTTGAGTGGATTTATAAGTGAACATGTTTGCATGTTGAGTATGTACATTCATGAAAGAAGAGATTTAATGAAATTCTGTGACTTCCTCTTCCTGATGACATCCTTCTTTTCCCAGATGGCCAAAAAAGCTTTGAAATCTGAGACTGTCGCCTCAGGTACAGTGAAGGAAGATAAACAGCCAGCACCAGAGCCTGTGCAGAAGCCACTCAGAGAACCTGCAAGGTGAGAGGGATGCCCTTTTGCGATCTTGGGCAAAACATAAGGGTAGTCTGTTGGAAGCAGTCTCCTTAGAGTAGAATCAGTTAGTTTCTCCTAGTACTGACATGTTATTTGGTGACTTATATAAGGCAGTGTGGGAGTTACAGAGCATACCTCGGGAAAATGAGAATATTGAAGATGCGATGTCATATCCCTGACAGAAGTTCCTGACTGGTTGTTCCTCAAAGGTTCTTTCCTTCTCTGTTGTCCTGTCCTTGCCCATATTCACTCATTACGTCCTTGTGGATACCTGATCTCTTAATGCACTGTTCAGACTTGTGAATCAGATTCCCAAGACAAGTTGTTAAATAGGGGTTACAGGTTTAGATGCCTTTGGGGGCCCAGTAGAAAATGTACAGGAGTGAGTACAGGATAATGCATTTCAGAGCATGTGAGTGTGAACCAGAGAGGGCATGCTTTTCAGCTTCGTGTGATTGTTGCAATGTGGAAATGTCCAAGGATGCCCAAACTTCAGTTCAAATTTTTATGTGAGACATCCAGTTTTGTTTTTGTTTTGTTTTTTGACGTTTCCCAGTGTGGGGAGGCAATTAGTCCAATTTAAAGAAAACAAAACTTGCATAGGTTAGGCAACAAGACATATCTGTCAGCTGGGTTTGGCTTGTAGGGTGCCAGTTTGCCCTCTCCTAACAGTTTTTAATTTAATTATACCAGTTATTCCAAATCATAGTTGAACTTAACTTTATTATGAAAAGGCAGTTTCTCATTGTTCCAAGACTGGCACACTTCTAACTCTGACAATTCTCAAAATCCCATTTATAAGTGTACTGTAGGAGAAAGGGGGCAGAATGGAGACCAGTCTTTTCCTTCTTTCACATGAGGGTTGAACTGGAGAGCTGGAAGAGTTTAGACTTCAAGGTGAGATTGCTGAATTGTCATTTGGTTGCCCAGACAGACTCGTAGCTGTTCGGCACTATACACAGTTCTGACGTAGTTGCTATAGTTCATGCAGACTAAAGGGATTAGCATGCTGGCTAAGGAGGTCTCTTGGAAGAGGAGTGTCATTGGCCCTAGTCCTTTAAGGTTCTCTTACTTGGGAGTTTAAACTCCAGAGCTCAACTTCTATATCATATAAAGCCTCTATTTATGCTTATAAATGGAAGCTTTATAATTAAAGGTTGTTTTGAGCAACTTTTTTTTTTTTTTTTTCCCAAATGAAGTGTCCTCAACTTGAGGAGTCCTCTAATTTGAAGCTTCACACTTTGGAAAAGTTGTGGCTGTTTGGATGAGCACCAGTAATGGTGAGACTGATCTTTGTATATCTGCTTCATGTGTAGGCAGTTACGGAGTACTCCAACCACCATTGGAATTATGACCCTGAAAGCGGCTTTCAAGACTCTGTCCAGTGCACAAGATTCTGAGGCAGCCTTCTCAAAACTGGACCAGAAAGATCTGGTACTTCCTAATCAAGTGTCTCTGCCATCACCAGCCCTCAAAAACAAGAGACCAAGAAAAGATGAAAATGAAAGTTCAGCCCCTACTGAGGGTGAGGGTGGCTCTGAACTGCAGCCCAAGAACAAGCGCATGACAATAAGCAGATTGGTTTTGGAGGAGGACAGCCAGAGTACTGAGCCGAGCACAGGCCTCGACTCCTCCCAGGAGGTCGTCCCGGCATCACCATCCAAGCCCACCGTTCTCAACCAACCCCTCCCTGGGGAGAAGAATCCCAAGTATGAAGACGTTCTTTGTGGCAGTTTTGGGGCTGGTTGGTGGTCCTGGTTGGGCCTGGTATTGCTTCCATGAATGAAGTAACTTTCAGCTAAGTTATTCACCACCAAGGCTTGCTCAGACTGCTAGAATGTGACTTGGGAGTGGGGAGTGACGACATAGCCATCCCTGCCAGTTCTGAAGCCCCACCCGTGGGCTTCGAGGCATTGCACTAGGCGTGAGTGAGGATGGAAGGGTTTCAGAGCCTCCTACTCATTGCTGCTTTCATTTTTAGCAAACTTCTGAGTGCCTTGACTACTAAGTACCAGTCTTCCTTGTTAAAAGAAATTTGTCTGAGTTAGGCCACTTTAGACTTTGATCCTTAAAAAAGATTTATGAATATTTATAGTTTTGCACCTTCTATGAGTATTTAAGACTTGGCAAACTCAGTAAATATCTCCTAATCTCTCACATTCTGCTAGGCTCTGTGGGGCAGTGGTTAGAATGCTTATATTTTGCTCCCTGTCATGGGCTGGCTCTTAAGTTTTGCTACCCTTTGTGCTCTCTTGTGGATCCTTCCTCTAAGCAAACTGGTTTGCTTTTTCTGTCTGGAACATACTCTCTTTGTTTCTACTGCTGTACTCTTCTTGCTTCCTCTCATTCCCCACAGTTGGGTTTTCATTCCTCCATCATTGCTTGTGAGAATCCCATCCCTCCTTCAAAGGGAAGAGAAGCTGATATTGATGAAGTACTTTCCATGGGCCAAGCACTTTTCACATATTATTTTACTGGATCTCTAGAATCCCCACTCTGTAAGTGATATGTTAGCCCCACTTTTAGATGACAAAGGTTTAGAAAAGTTATTAATTTGCCTGAAATCACAAAGCTGAAAAGTGGCAAAGTTGGGCTTTGGGATTTTTAACCCTAATCAGTCTTGACTCAAAAAGTCAATGGCCCATACACCACCTACACCAAGATGTTTCTTAAAATTCTGCTTCTTCCATGAATCTCCCCTGGCAACCCTGCTTTAAGTGATCATCTCACTGGTCACCCAAGGTCATTGCCATCTCTACCACTGCTCTGACATGCATGTGCTAGGTGCCCAGAGAGGCTGTGGCATCTAAATGATTAATACTCAGGCACAAATCTGCACAATACATACCATTACCTACATTTGGAAGTGAGTGAGTCATTGGCTGGGCAAGCAAATGGAGCTCAACACACTTTTATTCTCATTTGATACATGATCTCCTTTATTCCTTGCAGCAGTCCTGTAAAGCATAGATATTACTGCTATGAACAGATGAGGAAACTGTAGAGAATGCATGATTACAGTGGTTTTATAAATGGGAAGATTCGTGAAGATTTAGACCTGTTTACCTCTCTCATGTGTCAAGCACATGAAGTTTGAAGGGTATTTTAAAGCAGAGGTTGGCAAACTACAGCTCCTGGGCCTAATATGCCTGGCACCCACTTTTGGAAGTCAGCCACAAACATCACATACGTATTGTTTGTGGCTGCTCTTGACGCTACACTGAGTTGAATAATTGCAACACAGACAGTAAGGCCTGCAAATCTGAAGGTACTCTCTGGTCCTTTACAGTAAAAGCCTGGCTAAAGGATTTGCTCATGAGGTACCTGGGAGCTCCAGGGAAGAAGAGTTCAGTCTGCTCAGCAAAGTTGTGGGTGGAACAAGCCTTGCAGAAGAGCAAATGTTGAGCTGACCTCGAAGGATGAATAAGAGGTCATCAAGCATATTGTGGGGTGGGGGTTCTAGACAGCAGGGATCTCTTGTATAGTCATGAGAAAGCCTAGTATGCTCCAGAAAACATCATGTATTCTGTATGGCAAAAGAATATAATGCACAGAGAGGATGAAGGGAAGAAATGTGTGGATGGGTAGATGGGCTAGGTCTTGAATTCTTTTTGTATTCTATCAGTCAGAGGTTCTTAAGCTGGGCTTCCTATCACAGTGACCTGTGGGATGTTTAATAAAATAGATAATCCCAGGATCCTGAGTACTGAATTAGAAGGGGCAGGATCTGTAATCTGCTTTTCTAACTATACCCCAGATAATTCTACTACAGCTAATCTGAGGGCCTGATTAACTACCACTGATGGCTTCTGAATAGGCACTGAGGCAAAGAGATCAGATAGGTGGCTGGAGACTGCTACTGAATGAGTAGTCAAGATCTGGAGGAAGCTGGGCTGGTGGAATCGAAGGCAGGATTAGGGTATATCATCTGGAGGGCAGGGTCACAACTAGATTTTTATATGTCCAATGGCACTTGGCACAGGGCAAATGCTTATTAGCTATTTGTTAACCAAATAAAATAATAATTCTTGGTTTCTTGCAATTTAAAGGGTCCTACCCAAAACTTACATAAAAGGCCAGCAAAGGGTTAACATTTTAGGCTTCCTGGCCACTTGTGTCTCTATTGCTTATTTTTGGTTTTGTTACAACCCGTTGAAAATGTAAAAACCATTCTTAGCTCAAGGATTGTACAAAAACCAGCAGCCAGAGGCTGTAGTTTGCTGACCCCTCTAGACCAGACGCCTCTAGCCCATTCACTGCTCATCAAGTTCTAACTTTACCAACAGGAGCTTAAGGACCAGGAAGTGACGTGACTTGCCTAGGATTGCACAGCCACCTCACAGTGAGATGAGGACCCAGATTTCAGCCCCTTCCACAACAGAAGTTAGGCAAAACCAAACGTGTGTACACAGAATAAGTGTTGCGTTCAAAGGAGGAGCAGGAGGTTGCCATAGTGGTCTGTGCAGATTGTCTGCAGGCAGAGTGAACAGACACATGGGTGAAAATGACAGTCCCAGAGGTTAAAATCAGTTTTATCCCAGCATGGGGATAAGCAGGCAGAAAACTAAAGCTGTAATTCTGACTTTTATTTATAAACAGTAACACAGTTAATATCCTGAAAAGGAAAAACATCATGTAATTTTTTTCACTTTGTCTCAAGCAAATTATTCTCAGAAATAATATTTTTGGGGATATGACCCAGCTTAAAAATAAAGTAAAGTAGATAGTTTACCATTTGTCTCAGCCATGTAGGCAATTTCATAGAAAACTCCTGGAACTCAAGGAATTTTTTCCAAGTCTGTGTACTTCTTAAGTGAACAGCTTTCATTACTCATTTGCAAAATACCTAGCCAGTCTTAAAAATAAATTTCCATTCATAGTTGGGGAAAGGCAGAGGTTTGTCTCTGTACTCTCTTGGTCAAGTTTTACAAGTCATTTGATCTATATAAATTCTTCAAAATTAAAATCAGATACTTTACATGTTTGCTTTGTAAAAGATGTTACAATTCTGAGATCAGATTTGTGCTGTGTTATGTTCCGAGGGCCATTTATTATTAATCGGGTAAACATAGTTAAAGTTGAATAGGAAAGACTGACTACAATTTTCATTTATTCAATAATTCAAGTTTGGGATTATTTCTTTAGCTTTGGGACTTTTTTTTGATTACACTCAGGTACTTAACATTTCACTTTTACAGGAAGGATTCTTATTTGTTTACACTCTGATCCTCAGTGGTTTAATTTATTTGCAGCTCTTTGATAATCCTGTTACTACTCTAGCATTTACTTCTCCAGCTCCTGTTAGATTATGTGTTACTGTGCTAGATGGTTGAGGTAGACAAATGAAGATACAGAGCTTGCCTTCAAGGTGCTTATGATTAAGGGGTATGCTGTGAACTGGCTGTTTAATAAAGTGGAAGCACAACCACAAGGGCAGAGGAGTGGAGGCTTTTTGTGTGTATTCGGGGCCAGGACTTAGGGTAAGCTTCATTGGGAATGATGGCCTTAAAAAATGGGTAGAATTTTACTTCGCAGGGAAGGGAATCCCAAGCAGAGGGAAGTGTAGAGAGGAAAGAACAGAGCTTATAGAAGGAAAAGAGCAGAAGGCATGGCTGCCGTTTGTGCTGATGTGGGTGGAGAGAGGCGGCTTTGGTAGCAAGAAATTGTCTGGAGCCAGACTGGAGGATCTTCATTCACCCATACAGGCTTCAATGTTGAGGCAGGGAGAAGCCATCATGGAACAGAGATGAGGTAATTTCAGACTGATGTTCAGGTGGTTTTGGAAGGGGAAGGGGCTGAGGACAGAGACTCCAGTTAAGAGACTAGTGATACTGGTGAAAGGTACCAGTGCTTGGACAAGGGGAATGGAGAGGGAAAAGAATGCAGTTCAGAGATTGGACCAGGGCATGTCTTTGAACATGGAGCATGTCTTTGAAGAACTGGGAGCAGTTTGCATGTTCTGGGTTAGAAGAATGCCGAGTGAGACCTTTAAAATGAGAATCCAAACCAACCAACCAACCAAGAACAGGAAAATGAACAGATTTTGAGGGGGACAGTGGTGTATTCATTCATTGCTGAGTTTGAGGGATGATCCTGCAGCCTGCGGGACAATGACATAGAGACGCCTGGCCAGGTCAGGACTTTGGGAATTGTAAATGGATCTTCACTGTGGTCACAGAACAGGGAGGAGTACAGGCCATGAGAGAGCCGAGGGTAAAATATGGGATGACCCTGATGAATCTGTTTTACATCTTGTCCTCTTGTTGATCTCCCCTCAGAGTACCCAAAGGCAAATGGAACAGCTCTAATGGGGTTGAAGAAAAAGAGACATGGGTGGAAGAGGATGAACTGTTTCAAGTTCAGGGTAAGCTAGGACATTCTCCTTGGTCTCCTTGACAGTAGCTGAAGTATAGATGCCTGTTACTATCACATTAATGTTCCAGAAACTGCTTGTCTCCAAACTAGTATAAGTCTAGTAAGTTCCTCATTGTGATTCACGAGGAGTCAGTTTTATGTCCTTTCCCATTAAACGATGGAGACTGTCAAAGCAGCACTTTAAACAGAATTTTTAATTAAAAAAAATTTTTTTTTAGTAGGCTTCACACCCAAGTTCTCAGGGCTTGAACTCACAGCCCTGAGATCAACAACAGTAGCATCCTCCACCGACTGAGCCAGCCGGGCACCCCATGTTTTTGTTTTAATAAATCCTATATTTAATTCTAGCTGATGTTCTTACTAAAGTCTTTTAATTAAAGGTAGAAGTGGCCCTTCCCTGCATTTCTTGTTTAAGTAAAAAAAATCTCTTACCAGTTTATTTTTTTCCAAAGTAAGAAACTTTACTTTTCCATAATTAATATTAAAACTTGTAGCATTTGCATCAGAATATCTCCCACCACATACTTTGCATTCTAATGGAAATATCTTAAGTACTAAAACATAATCTTGGAGATTCTAAAGACTTTGGTAACACAGCAACAACAGTAAACCTTCCAATCTCAATTTTATCCTTAAAAAGTACCTTAATTGGCACAATCATAGTTGGCAAGATCAAGATCACACAGGAAATGGAAGTAACAGAAAATCAATAAAAGTGGCATAAAGTATTTAAAAACAACAGGATCTAAAAGTTCCAGAAAACATCTACTTCCAGTGCAGTCCAGATTTATCAGCTTTAAAATCTGCTTCCACTACAGTATGAAGTACTTCCACGATTTAAAAATAAATAACCTGACTCTGTCTGTAAATATCCCTTTTCCTGAACCACCACTACTGCTGTAGGAAGCACTGCTGGGACAGTAGCATCTGCTGCAGCAGACCTCTAGCAAGTTTCACCTGTGTGCAATTTTGCCTTTTCTTGCAGCTTTTTAATGGCTCTTGTTGGCTTGCAACGGCATGTCTTTTATACTAGTATACCCTCCTCTAGCCCTCTGGCCTTTCGAAAAATTATCTTTGTGCATTTTTTTGAGGCCTGATGTCTTTCCTTATGGTGAGAATGTGGAACTTGAGCAGATCTCACATGGTCTCTCTGAGTGGGGAACAATAATTACTATCCTGTTCTTGTTTAAGGCTTACTATCCTGTTCTTGTTAAGATCTTGAACCACACTTTACGTACATAAAATGATCAGGGATTTGAAAATTCTGGCATACGACAGTAAAATTGTGTTATTTCAAAGCAGTGGTTAGCAAGGGGTTGTAAAGCAGAAATTATACACACAACATTATAATACACTTCACTTGAACACAGGTTTGAACTGCACGGGTCCACTGACATGCATTTTTAAAAAATAAATACAGTATAATACTGTAAATGTATTTTTCTTAGGATTTTATTTCTTACTTTCTTAACCTTTTCTCCAGCTTACTGTAAGAGTATAGAACATATTACATATAACATGCAATATATGTGTTAATTGACTGTTTATGTTATTGGTAATGCTTCTGGTCAACAGTAGGCTATTAAGTTTTTGGGGAGTCAGTGTAGATTTTTGACTAGATTGCGGGTTGGGGCTCCTAACCCCCCACATTCTTTAAGGGTCACTTGTAAATGTGCATATATTAGACTTTTAACACAGTCACTCAGTAATTTTAAAAGTCATGTAGGTTTTACTAAAAAGCCTGAAATCCATCATTAACCTTAATTGAATGTCTTTATTGAATGTCTGTCTGTAAACTATTTGCTCTGTAGAGATTCTCATTGGCTGAAATGACTGTTACCTTGTAAACAAAGGACAAAAACAAATTACCATTTAGTGACAGCCTTTCTTCTCTCAATGTTGGGAAATTCCAATTAAGTTTTCCTTTTAAGAACATTTGATGTCTTTTTCTTGTGGTTTGTTCACAAGAGAAAGGTGAACTCTGAAATGAATCTACTTTTAATGTTTTCCAGCAGCACCAGATGAAGAGAGTGCAACCAGTATAACAAGAAAGCAGGTAATTTAAAATTACATTTTCTGACCTTTTCTGGTCGTGTGGATAGAACAAAGGTAAAATAAGTACGCACACCTCACGGCATACGGTGTATTTCCATGCACCTGGAACATGCATAGGACATAGGATGTTTCCATGCACCTGGAAGAAGGTCTTTCAATTTTCCAAATAATCCAGGATTATTCCACATAATCCAAAGTAAGTTAAAGGAAGAAATTCTCTGGAAGAAAAACCTAGGAGGACAGAAACCTGATACATTTTCCTATGAACAACATACGTTTGAAGTTTTTAATGCCGAAGTGATTATTAGTTGACAATGAAATGGCAGGACACGGAAAATTATTAAATGTCTAAATCCACAGTGTTAGCTTATCTATATCATGTTTTAAAAACATAAACCCTTCTTTTGGGTTCAGATTATTGTCCTACGATTCTTGAGTTTACCTCTTCATTGTAGGAAAATGTGAATCAGTGGAGAGACAGGTTGTGATAAATATTTTGGTTTTCTTTTGCAGAAGTGGACTGTAGAAGAAAGCGAGTGGGTCAAGGCTGGAGTGCAGAAATATGGAGAAGGAAACTGGGCTGCCATTTCCAAAAATTATCCATTTGTTAACCGAACAGCTGTGATGATTAAGGATCGCTGGCGGACCATGAAAAAACTTGGCATGAACTGAAACAGGCTTTCATTTCCACAGAATTCACAGGAGCATGGTTCCTAATAATAGCCCCTGATAGTCTGTTTTTCTTTCAGAAGCTGGGCTGGGATGAGAATTTTGGGCATCCTCCTCCAACATGGGGGAGGTACCAGTTCTACTTCATTGCTGTTGAAGATCATGGAGCTGAGAAACAAAGCCAAGTCCACCCCATGTCCTTGGCAGAGATGACAGGCACATAGCTTGTACAGTGCCAGAATATCATTAGTATTTCCCTTCTTTAGTGGTTTGCTTGAATTTAAATCCCTGGTAATCAGTAGAACCTTCTCCTAGGAAATGGTGGAGTCTGTTAGGAGCCACTCATGACTCTGACCTGTTAAAACCAGCAACGTGAGCATTATTTGGAGTGAACTTGTTCCAGGTAAAGCTTTGGCCTTCTGATGCAAATGCAAAGGACCTTCATCTGTCATGAACCCAGGTTGATGAGAGACCAGTCCTGGTGGAATCAGTGTCTCTTTAAAAACTCTAGCCAGTTGTAACATCAACATCTAGACCTGACAGCCTTGGCATTTGCTCCCAGTATTTGCTGGGCTAGGCAGGCAGGTTTAACCTCCACCTCTCCTGTGGTTGAACCAGTGTGTTTTTTGGTAAAATGGTGATTGTAGATAAGCTTAGCCCTTTACCCCAGTCCCCCTGCCCAAGTCTCTTCCTTATGCTGGACTTTTAAAGCTTAAAAAAATCTTGACTGAATATAAATGCCTAATTACATTCTTTGTGAAATGGTTGCTTCCGCCTGATTCCCTAAT
This sequence comes from Panthera leo, assembly GCF_018350215.1. Classification (NCBI taxonomy): domain Eukaryota; kingdom Metazoa; phylum Chordata; class Mammalia; order Carnivora; family Felidae; genus Panthera; species Panthera leo. Next base: position 44,379,062 of record NC_056693.1, on the reverse strand, counting down.
TGTGCTGTGTTAGTGTCTTGCTCTGAAACTCAACATTCCCTTCTCCTTTTGTACCTTGTTGTGCTTGCTGTCTCTCTCGGACATCCTTAAAGACTGTCTTTTTGGCAAAAAAAAAAAAAAAAGAAAAAAAAAATCAGTAAAGTGTTTTCTGTAATCTTTTTTTAAAATATGAGAACTAATTGTCCATAACTTGTAGCACTCTTCATTAAAGTCTTGCTTCTCTCAAATGTTAAGTAGCTATTTAATTCTAGCAGAGCACGTATGAGCAGATGGAGGTAGCACCATGTTGAACAATCTTTGCTGAACCATGTTGACTGTGTTAAGAAGCTGATGTCAGCTTGTATTGGGTGTTTTAATCCTTGAAAGCCATGTCCAACAGAGATGTGGAAACTTCCTTTTAATTTGTCCATTTCTTCATATAACATATTTTGGGACAAAATTCCCCCTTTCTCACATTTGAGTGAAAGGCAAGTTGTAAAGAAATGCTACAGTTTTAAAATTCATCCTGTACCTACAAGTTAGAAACTTTATAGAGCTTTTTTATATATTTACATGTTTTGGAATTTAGTATCCTGTTTTCCTATCAGTTAATCCCAAATGAAGCTACAGTGAAAAGGTGAGACCCAAATCCCATTGATCTGGTTCCCCTAAACAGGGTTAGGATCCAGAAGCTTTTCTCTCCTCCACTCTCACATTATTAGACTCTGCTCTCTAGGTAGAAGAGAGATGTGGGATATATTCAGGGAAGCAGAGTATCCCTATCAGTGTTTCTCAAACTGAGAAATGCATAAGTCCATTAACGCTTTTTAATGTAACTTCAGAGGTGTTTTTATGATAGTATTATTGAAATGGGTACACACACAAAACTATGCCTACAGCTTCCATAGAACTATGAAATGTACTGTGAACTGATGATTCTTTTGCCGAATTTAAGTCACTGCTCATGACATGGGTAGCGTTGGGACTATAGCCGTGACAGGATGTGGGTGGGGGTGCCTGTGCCACCGTGCACTGAGAAGTGATCCCAATCTCTCGCACCTTCACCTTAGCAAGACTGCTGCAAACCACTGTGCCTGAAGGGTACGGTGATGTCACGTAGCCTTCGCTAGACCTGAACACTATTACGAAGTCTGTTCTTTGCCTATTAGCTTTGTGACACTTAAGATATTACCACTTGGAGTCAATGCACTGAATTCTGAAGCAATACTTGGTTAGAAGGTGCTAATGCTTTTTTGTTTTTTTGGTTTTTTTTTTAAGATTATGGCTGAAATAAAAACATTATACACTGTCAGCACTCAAAGACTGTCTAGAAACACTTCCTGGTAGGTAAGAGGGTGAGGCTCACTCAAAGCCCCAGCTGCACCAGCCGCGCTTCTGGGACAGTGAGCCGGCCACCTCAATCTCTGAATGAACATTTCCTCATCTATAAGTCAGTAGGTAATGGTACCTCTCTTGCAGGGCTGTTGAGAGAATAAATAAGCAAGTAAATCTCTTAGCTCAATGCCAGCCATGAGGTCAGTGGATCAGTGAGCCTTTTTCCCCGCTGTGAGTGAAGAAGTGATAAATAAAAGAAGAAAGATCAAGAGTTTGAATAATAGAAATAGTCTTTTAAGTGGGTTTTTGTATAGTTTTAGATGAATATATCAGTCAGGTGGGAGAAAGAACAAGGATTATCAGTGGAGGGGTTTCACCACTGCCTCTCGCTCACTTTATCCATTAAAATTTTTGTACATACTCCCATGCTGTGCTTTTTGCTCTCTAACCTCTAGCACTGGACGGAACAAATTCTGTTGAAACAGATCTGCCCCATATGTCCTACTGGGGCAATAGGTATCATTTAGCAATTAGATATGAATAAGAGAAAGAATCTCCCCGGCCAAACCTTGTCAGTATATTCAGATGGTTGTAAATAAACTTACCAAATGTTTACCCCCAAGAAGCAGGTATGAAAAACCATAGCCCAAAGGAAGGAGAGAAATATCTCTTCTGAAGTAGCAGATTCTATCTAGCACCCATGAAGTAGGTTTGGTAAACCACTGAGGTATTTTTGTTTTTGTTTTTGTTTTTTTTACTGTTTGCTTATTTTTGAGAGAGGGAGAGGGAGAGAGAGAGAGTGTGTGAAAGCAGGGGAGGAGCAGATAGAGAGAGAGAGAGGGAGACAGAATCTGAAGCAGGCTCCAGGCTCTGAGCTGTCAGCACAGAGCCCAACTCAGGGCTCTACCCCATGAACAGTGAGATCATAACCTGAGCCGAAGTCAGATGCTCAATTGACTGAGCCACCCAGGCACCCTGCAGTGAGTTTCTGAGGTAAAAACAAAACCTCTTCCTGTGAGCCAAGCATGGAGGTATCACGCCACTTCTATTATGGAATATCCATGTGTGGCCCCGAAACTGGCCTAAGTGTGACTTGCGAGTTAATGATTACCCTAGCAGGTGTCTTAAACTGCTTGGTTTCACTGGGCTTGTGCAAACAGTTCACCTACAGAGGAATCTTCAGAAAGCGGCATGTTCCCTTTGCTCTCTGGAGCTGGACTGGTAGTTCTGAACCTAGTGACCTCTGCTAGGAGCCTGAAGACAGAACCCTTTAGTGGTTCTGGGGACCAGCCACACTTCCATGGAGCAGATCGATCTGACTTTGCCATCATGATCCCTCCAGGAGGCACAGAGTGCTTCTGGCAATTTGCCTACCAGACTGGATACTTCTATTTCAGTTATGAGGTAAGTACAAGGGCTCCTCTAGCCATACTGGGGACTTGTTTTTTTTGTTTGTTTCCTTTTGTTAAGTGGGTCAGGTTTTACTCGAATACAAGATTCTGTTTGTCTTTCTTATGCTGTGATTCCCTACCTGTTAATGAAATGGACCTGTTAAGATGGAAACCCTCCATGAATGAACAATCCCTATAACATATGGATTGACTAATCAAAATGGGGGCAATGGAGGTGTGCTCAAAGCCATGGGACAAACAAGCTGCCTCTTCCCAGAGAGGTAATCGTATATTAACTCAGATTTGGAGATGAGAGGGGAGAGAATCCACTTTTTAAAACATTAAAATAATATGGATATGGTACAAAGTAAAATGAAAACCTACATGAACTTTGGCAACAGACCCTGAGATTTGAAAGAAAGATGCTTCTTTACGGGGCTAGGGGAGCCAACATTTATTCTCTTGCTTTTAGGGGTAATTCTGGCAAATTAAAGAATCACTGACTCAAGATTGCTCCATTTGGCCAGTCTTGTTTCTTTAGGAAGGTAAATGTTTAAAAGTTGCCTGTTCACAGGCCAAGTACATTTATCCATCCTGTGGTCTTACACCACACTGCCCAAGGATGGTGAACTCAATAGTAAAGTCAGAAGCTGTTCATTTCCTTGTTCTTTATCTTAGAAACCTGTTAACTTTCTAAATTTTATTTACATAGTAATAGACTCTATTGATCTCATTCCATTCCACTGTAACTCAAAGCTTATTTTAAGTTAGCTTATCAGAGCCTTTTCTTATCTCTGAATTTGGAACAGTAGCTACTAATCAGCTCACTGTAGCCTGGGCTTATCAAGACACAGCTTGGGGACAAGTTCCTACTGAATGCCTTATTTATTTGCTGTCAAGCAGCAAATAAGCCTAAATCAAGGACACTAGGGAAGTCAAAACCAAGCAAGTTCATTCAAGAACTCCATAGCCAAAACATACACATCAGTTGATACACGATGTATGGTCTGAGACATGTCTTCTTAACTGGAGTGCTATTGGCATTTTGGGCAATTCTTTGTCCTGCAATACTGTTTCTAACACAGCAGAATGTTCAGCATTGCTGTCCCTTCCTATCTCCCCAACACCACTGTTGTCTCCATCCAGATTCCCAGAGAACCACTGTGCTGATGATCATGAATGTCAATCTTACTATTTAGCTAGCTCTTGGTGATGTAGCAGGGGTTTTCTCCCTCTTTAATGTGTCTTGGCAGGTGCAGCGGACACTGGGAATGTCACATGACCGGCATGTTGCTGCCACAGCACATACCCCACAGGGTTTCCTCATAGACTCCTCTCAGGATGTTCGGGGCCAGATTAACTTCTCTATCAAAGAGACAGGTCTGTTTTTATCACCACAGCTACTGTAATAATCCTAAATTTCTTTGAAATTGGGTAAATAATGAGAAGTACTGAAATTACTTTTTTCAGTTTGAGAGAGGGCCAGTGAGCACGTTAGTGGAGGAGGGGTGGGGGAAGGAGACAGAGAGAGAGACAGAGAGAGAGAGAGAGAGAATATACCAAGTAGGCTTCACACAATCAGTGTGGAGCCTGACGTGGACCTTGATCTCCCGAACCCGTAAGATGATGACCTGAGCCAAAATCAAGATCCGGATGCTCAACCAACTGAGCCACCCAGGCACCCCTGAAATGATAACCTGAGATATATTAGCCCTGGCTTTTTCACACGGGGATGATCAAACAGTAGGGGGAAGAACCCAGTTTCCAACATCAAAAACCAGCCTTCAACACCAATATCAAATCTTTCCCGGAGACTGCCTGTAGTGGAGGACATTAAGCAGCAGGCAGTTGCTGTCAGATTCAGGGCAGGGTCTCCAGGTGACTAATTACTGTAACTCCAGGGTCCAGAAGCTCAATTTTATCTCATCATCTCCAACTGATGAGGTTATGGGAAAGTGACCAAAAGAGAGACCCATTTATAATACAGAATTCCAACTAATAAATTTATTACATGATAACATTCCTTTCCAGTCACCAGAATACTTGAGCCAGTTATGAAATAGCAGACTCAGAACAAAAGGAAATGCATGGCCATGAAAATATCCACAAACAACAAAACACTTCCCCAGTCATCAGAAAATTCCTACAGCCAGATTGAGCCTATCCCCACCCTGGACAACACTGGTCAGTTTTAATTGCCCTCTCTACTAGCCAGGTGTACAGAAAAAAAAAAAAGTGTTTCTGAATCGGGGCATAAAACAATCCTTCACTGTGTAGCACAGGATTTTCAGCACCATATGGTATCTGGCATCTTTGGCCCCCATGTACCAGCAGTGCCTTCTAACCATCAGAACAATCAAATAACTGCCACGCCCTTCTAATCCCGCTCTTCCCTGCTCCCACACACACACACACACACACAAAGGGAGGCACACACAAAAGGGAGGATCCCAGTTGAGAACCAGCACTAGTTCATACCCCAAACCGTTAGCTCCCGTACAAACCACCTTGCAGAAGTTACTCCATCCAGCAGGATAGCTTCTTTCATTCACAAGACATCATTTTCTCTAGTTTCAAGTTCAAGACGGTATCCCCCAGTAATGGTGTACAAGAAGGCAAATAGCATGCTCTTAATTTCAACTCATTTTGTTGAGAAGAGCTTCAGTAAGAGATGTGGGAACTACAGGTGACAAAGGAGAAAACATGGTTTCCTATCTAGTATAGAACCAATTTACTTAATAAATTTACTTCTTATAAATTTACTATTTTATAGAACTCAGTTACTAATATTTGGCAAAACAGTATCATAACTGATACTCAGTAAAGTAAGTTCCATGGAAGATCACGTAAGGCCTTCCACCTTAAACATTCTATCTTTGTACTTCCTAAGTGAAAAGAAGGTATTAAGTAGCACATTTAACACTGGTAAACAGGTATCTCCAGGGAAATCTAGAGGGTGGGAGTTCAACAAAGGGTGGAGGCCAAGACTTGGTAATGATCTAGGGATTCCTACAGGTTTTTATCAGCTTTGTCTAAAAAATCAGCAAAATCACTTTGGTTCTGTCCAAGTTTACCTCAATTTTGGAGTTTTCTACGAGGGGCCTGAGATGGACCACAAACAGAAGAATGAAAGAAAACAACTGAATGATACTCTGGATGCAATTGAGGTAACTGTTTTGTGAGAGAAACATCTGTGGAAACATCCTTGAAAATTAGTAATATCATCTGAGGGCTCATTTGGGGAGAAACCAAACAGGCAAGAGGATTTGAAACCTTCAATTTTTATAACTTAGAGCTCTTAAAATTCCTCACTTGTTTATAACAGGAGTTGACAAAATATGGTGCACAGGCCAAATCTGGCCCAGTGCCTGTTTCTTTTTTTAAAGTTTATTTATTTATTTAGAGAGGGAGAGAGAGAAAATCCCAACCAGGTTCTGCGTTGTCAGCACAGAGCCTGACACAGGGCTTGATCCCACGAACCCCTAAGATCATGACCTGACCCAAAACCAAGAGTTGGATGCTTAACCGACTAAGCCACCTGGACGCCCGTTTTTTCAAATTTTAGATAGAATTCACTATTTTAAAATGTACAATTCTGCGGTTTTTAGTACATTCCCAAGGTCATGCAACTATTACCTGCATCTAATTTCACAAGTTTCATCAGCCCCAAAAGAACTCCATACCCATTACTCACTCCTCCTTCCCCATGCCCCCCTCCCCAGTCCCAGGCAATCACTCACTAATCAACTGTTTCTTTAAATTTGCCTATTCTGTGCACTTCACATGAGTGTAATCATACTATGTGGCCTTTTGTTTCTGACTTCTTTCACTTAGCATGTTTTCAAGAGTCATCCACATTATAGCAGGTATTAATACTTCATTCCCTTTTATGGATGAATATCCTCTTTTATGAATGTATCAGTTTCTTATCGACTCATCAGCTGATGACATTTGGGTCATCCACTTTTTGGCTATTAGGAATAATGCGGGTATGAACATTTGCATGAAGTTTTTGTGTGAACATGTTTTCATTTCTGTATACCAGTTAGTAGGATACTCTGGTGGGTCATATGGTAACTCTGTTTAACTTTATGAGTAACTGTTTTCCAGTGCCTAAACCATCTTACACTCCCACCAGCAGTATCTGAGGGTTTCAATTTTTCCACATCCCTGCCAACAGGTTACTGTGTCTTTTACTAAAGCTGCTCTAGTGGGTGTGAAGTTGTATCTTGTGGTTTTGAGGTATGTGTCCCTAATGACTAATGACATTGAGCATCTTTCCATGTTTTTTGGCCATCTGTATACCTTCTGTGGAGAACTGTCTATTCAAATCATTTTCCCGTATTAAAATTGGGCTGTCTTTCCCGGGCTGGCCTGAAACCCAGGCCAGAGCACAGGGTCTGGCCAAGGAGGAGGGATTCTTGACTCAGATTCCAGGAACTCCTTGATGCTTTTTGAAGAGGATGAAGGTAGCTAGCTTTATTACAGACAACTCTGACCGCATCCCCTATCTACCCAGAAGAATGCAAACCCCCTTTTTTAGTCTTCTCAGGGAGTTCTGAGGGATCATTCCCTATTCAGCTGCCACAGTTGGGAGAGAGGGGAGGTATGAATTAAAAGTCCACATCACAAAAAAAAAAAAAAAAAAAAAGAAAAGAAAGAAAATAAAATAGGGCTGTCTTTTTATGGTTGAGTTGAGTTTTAAGTTTTTTATATATTCTGGATCCTTATCAGATAAATGATTTGTAAACATTTTCCCTATTCTGTGGGATGTCTTTTCACTTTCTTCATAGTATTTTTCAACGCACAAAATCCCACTGCGTATTTCTGTAAATGAAGTTTCACTGAAACACAACTATGCTTGTTTGACAATTATATATGGCTGCTTTTATGCTAATAAGAGCAGAGTTCAGTAGCTGCAACAGAGACTGTATCACCTACAAAGCCTAAACGATTTACTATCTGGTCCTTTAATAAAAAGTTTGCAGGGACACCTGGCTGGGTGAGTCAGTACAGAATGTAACTCTTGATTTCAGGTTCATGGGTTTCAGCCCCACGTTGAGTATAGAAATTACTTAGATAAATAAATACTAAAAAAAAAAACCAAAAACCAAAAAAAGTTTGCATGCAAGCCCCCATCTTCTACCATCTACAAAAAACAGAAAACATCAGCCAGAGGGGCAATGATGTACTGAGTACATGTCTAAATCTAGAGATACTCTGAAAGAGTTTTAGAACTGAAATTTTTCATTACAAAAATTTTGTTTTTTAAACCAAAGTCCAGGCAATGTTTTCATAGAGAGCAAAACCAGGTTTACCAACAACTACAATAACCAACTTATTGTATGTATCATAAAATTATAGAAGTAAGTTACTCAGCTTCCAGATAACTTAGGTTAGTGCTTCTGAGCAATGGGGTGAGACTAGATGGGTGGTAGGGAGGACTCTTTTTTAATTTCATTTTCTGTCCCACAGGAGAGTACACGGAAGATGCAGAACAACATCTTTCACATGTGGCGGTATTACAACTTTGCCCGCATGAGGAAAATGGCTGACTTTTTCCTTCTCCAATCAAACTATAACTACGTGAACTGGTGGTCGACAGCTCAGAGCTTTGTTATTGTTCTTTCTGGAATCCTGCAGCTGTATTTCTTGAAGCGTCTCTTTAATGTCCCAAAGGTTACAGACACAAAAAAGCCAAGATGCTAAGCCAAAATGACTACAGCACCCTAGTCCTTTTCTTCTGAGTCACGAGCTTTGTAAAATTATTGGAAAAAAAATCAACTTGTTAGAACATATTAGTCTATTGCTCTCCTTTCCTATTGCCTCAAAATGGCAATAAATAATAAAAATGTATAAGTATTGATATTGGCTATTACAAAAGTGTGCGCTAAGTGATGCTACCATCAAAATACCGTTCATCATACAGCAGTCCCTTAACTCTAAGTTTATCTAGAGGGTTGAGAACCATGGGAGGGAGAAGAGTTGAAAAAAATGGGACAAAAACATACACATCTCAGTTTTATGCGTTGCATACAAAAACAGGAATTGGCAGACTGCTTTTTTGTAGTTGAAAAATGTTTTATTTTTAGAGATGTCACCTTTGGAATTTAAAATAAGCAGGAAAAAAAGAAAAGCAGTAGATTTAAAACAGGCAGTTTAAAAAACTTAGTGGAATTTTTTCATTAAAAAAAAAAACATTTTAATAATTCCAAAAATAATTTTAGGAAGCATGGGAAGAGCTGAATTATATCAAGGTCTCTGATTAGTGCTGTCTAGTCGAGTTAAGTAAAGGCTCCCATGGGAAATCACATTTTAAGAAATCAAGGTGATGAAAATACCATTAGCCTGGGATCATACCATCTCAGAAAAAGAAAGATCAAGAACGAAGATATATAATCAAGCTGTATTCATAAGACCCTATCCTTAGTAATAGAAATACCCAGTATATGCAATATAAAAATAATTTTACCATTTATTTAACACCTATCATTTGCCAGGCACTGTGCTTAAGTGCTTTACAAACGTGACTTCTAATCCTAAAAACCATCTTTAGGTTAAAGCTGTTTTTTTTTGAAGAAGAAAATTAAGCTTAAAGTATAATGACTTCTAAGGCCATACAGCTGGTAGGTGTCAGAACTGGGGTTTAGATCCAAGATTTTCTTCCATACCACACAACACCCACCGTATAGAAAACTGGCAGGACAAATTGCTCTTATTATTTTATCCAAATTTCATTCATAAAATCCAACACATGGCCTACCATTCTCATAGCAATATCTAACTTTCATCATATAAACAATGAAAAAATCCTTTGTGTTCTTATCATGAGTTTGAAAACGGCGTTATCACAGATAACAATAAGCTAGCTATTCTTGTCCTCAGTTCCAACGACTTAGAACCTGTTACTCAAGACAAGAAGCCTTCTGATTCAAATATAAAACACAGCATTCTATTTAGTCACAAACACAAAGATCTGAAATGCCATTTTTGAACCATTTCCACTTAAGAATCCAGCCTGCATTCAATCGCAATAGAGAGAATATTAAACTAAGAAGTCCCTGAAGAAGTCAGTGTTGACAAAATTCAACATGATGATGGAGCCTACACAGACACGGGAAACAAAGCTAGGCCCTTCCACACAGCCACAAGTCCTTGCGATGATTTCGTTTTAAGTCAATGTCTCTTCATGCCGCACATATTCCCCAATGTCTGCTTGATGAAATACCACAATCGCCATGGGGTCTACTTTCCTGCAGTCTTGTGTAGACTTTGCTGCCACCCCAAAACCCTGGGATTCAAAAGAAGAGACACTGATTCACTCAAGTCATTCAACAAGCATGCATCGAGGGGTGGAAATAACGAAGATGAAAAAAATGCAGTTCTTATCTTTGAGAAATTCAAAAGGTGCTGAGAATTTAGTCTCTGAAGCGCACAGATGGAAAATGCAGCCTTCTGAATTAAAAAAGATACTTGACTTTTCTAACAGCTACCATCTCTACTCACCAGAGGGACGTCTGCCATGGAGTACACCACCACTCCCTGGTACTGACAGGTATTTTCAGTGATTCGACCCAGTCCAGATTTCAACACATGGTTCCCATACAGGAAGGACTGCTCTGCTCCAGGCTTTATCCAGACTTTATACTATAAAAAAAACGACAACAAAAAAACCCCACCATTAAATCTAAGAGACATTAAGATGCTAATAATTATATCCCATAGATTAGTCAGCTGTTGGATATGTGATTAATTTTCTTTTATTATTTATTTATTTATTTATTTATTTATTTATTTAATTTTGCTGTGAAAAAGCTTTATTGTTTTAATTTGGTCCACGGATTAATTTTCTTTTAATAAGAAAAGGATTCTGTCTTTAGAAAATATATATGTTTACTTATTTCGAGACAGAGAGAGGGTGAGCACGGGCACAAGGTGGGGAAGGGCAGAGAGAGAGACTCTTAAGCAGGCTCCACCCTCAGCGCAGTGCCCAACTCAGGGCTGACCTCACAACCCCAAGATTATGACCTGGGCCGATATTAAGAGTTGGATGCTTAACTGACTGAACCACCCAGGTGCCGCTATGTGATTAATTTCTCGAAAGCATTTTAAGGAAAAGAGAAAGACTGGACGGCTATCTCAAATTGTTCGTTCTCCGAACAGAACTCCCAGGAGGTTCTTTATTCGACTCTACAATCTCTCTCACGGATAGTTTAAGAACTCTTTTTCTGGATCCCTCTCTCTGTGCTCCTCACCAAAGTCACCTACTGGCTTTTCTACTTTGCTGAACGTTACCACGACTACGCAGCCACACAGCATTCCTATGCCAGAGCCCGAACCGTGCCCAAGCAGCAAGTCCTACAAACATCTCTACGTGTGGTAGTGACCTAAGCACTGTCGGGGACTCCGAGGCGGAGAAGCCGCCCAATTATCTGCGTTCTGACGTGGCCCTCATCTTTGACTTCCTTCATCCCCAGTTGCCGACTGAATACCACCCCGCTCTTGTTCCCCCCCCCCCCCACACGCACACAAACCTTGGCATAGGGTGCAAGGTAATCCAGAGCTGTGATGTGCAACCGGAACTTGTGAGTCTTCGTGAATTTTCCGAAGCAGGTCCCCAGAGACACCAGCTTGTCCCCAGAGATGTTGGCGGCCAACTTCAGGATCTTCTCGCTTGAAGGGTAAGGAGAAAGAAGGTGTCGGCTGCGGGAAGCCGGCGGGACCCAGTCCTCCCCCCGTCCACGTTGGTCCACCCGGCACCGCCTCACCTCACGTAGTACACCCGGTCGTTGTGCAGCCTGAAACAGTAGGTGCCGTCGGGCCTGTCGACCAGCAGCTGAAGGTTCTCCCCGATGCTGAAGGCAAAAAGAGCACTGGAGACGGCGCCCCAAAAGACTCCTCCCAGCGCCGCGCCCCCACTCCACCCACGCCCTTCCCTGCCACAAACACATTTCCCCTTCCCCTCGGCGCGCTCTTACTATTTCGCTATCTTCTCAAACATTACGCGGGTCTCTTCTTCAGTCAAAGGCCGCATTTTCCCGCTGGGTTGCAACACCGAATCCGCGTGCCTCAGCGTCCGGAAACGGAAGTCAGCCGCCAGCCGCTCCCTGGCAACCCCAAAGCCTGCCTCTCTAGCCGCATTCGGTTTGTTCCCCCACGCTAGCGCCCCGCAGCGTGGAGGACCGTCGGAGAAAGAAAGCCGGACGGATACGAAACCACAGCGATCGGAAGAGTGCCCCCGCTGCTTCCGGTGCTAGATTCCGAGCCAGCGCCCTTGCCGGGCGGGAGGTGAAGTGACGCTGCTGCCAGAAGATGGCGGCGACGGAGACTATTGCTTCGTCAACCACCGCCACGGCGTCGGCGTCGGCCGCAGCGACCGCCACTGCGGCGGCTCTCGGGGAGGTGGAGGATGAAGGACTCCTGGCATCGCTGTTCCGGGACCGCTTCCCCGAGGCCCAGTGGCGGGAGCGGCCCGACGTGGGCCGCTACCTCCGGGAGTTGAGCGGCTCCGGGCTGGAGCGGCTGAGGCGCGAGCCCGAGCGCTTGGCGGAGGAGCGGGCGCAGCTGCTGCAGCAGACGCGCGACTTGGCCTTCGCCAATTATAAGACCTTCATCCGCGGCGCCGAGTGCACCGAGCGCATCCACCGCCTCTTTGGCGACGTGGAGGCGTCGCTCGGCCGCCTGCTCGACCGCTTGCCCAGCTTCCAGCAGAGCTGCAGGTGCGGCGGGCCCGGCACTATAGAGGGGCTTTTAGCAACTGTAATAGCTGACGTTTATGATGATAGAAATAGCTAACGCTTACATAGCACTTACCATGCGTCAGGCTCTCCTTTGGGCATTTAAAAAATCCGTTTAAATTCCACAACAACTTTCGAGGTAGGTACTGTTATTCCCATTTTATGTATGAGGAAGTTGAGACAGGGAGCTTAGTGATTGTTCAGTGGGCACAGCTAGTAAGTTTCGAAGTCAGAACTGGGAACCAGCAGCACGTCCCTCCCTGACAGGACTGTTGGGAGTACTAAATAAAGAGATTCCATGCCAAGCGCTTATTATTGGGTCTGACATAGTTAACACTCTACGGTCGTCAGCAACAGTCTTCTCTCTCTCTCTCTCTCTCTCTCTCTCTCTCTCTCTCTCTCTCTCTGTCTCACACACACACACTCACACACACACACACACACCAGCTGAGACCGTCCAAAACTTCTAATGGATAGAAGGCTGACAAGGAAATCCTTCCAGTTGGAGGCAAAAATTATCAAAAAATCCCTTAAGCCGTAATTTGCCTCTCTAGATCCTCAGTCTATTATCCCTAATTCTGCCTTTCAATTTTTCACCATAAAAGCTCAGGTTTTCTTTTGAGTCTTTGGATATTTGACAATAGCTCCTGTACCCTTCCACCTTCCAGAATAGGTAGGGGACCTCATAAAGCAGGTCACTGCAATTACGGAGGAGTGAAAACTGCTAAGAATTAAAGCTGAACAACAGCAGAAGAGAAAAATTAAAAGGGCTGAGGGAATTTAAGGTTAAGGTTGTAGCTTCTAAGCTAGTTAGTGCATTTTTATGAAAAGCGTAGCTATTAAAGGAACATTTACCGTGTGTAAGGTTCTGTGTTAAGTTTGTTACACACATCTCATTTAATCCTCACCTCCTTGTGAGGTGGGTCCTATTACTATTTTACTAATGCAGAAAGAGTTCAGAGAGCCTAAGTTAAGTACCTTGTCACAGTTTAAGTGGCAGATCTGGGTTCACATATGATAAATAATCGTGTGATTTGGGACAAATTGCTTAGCCTCTCTGGGATTAGAGTTTCCTCAAGGGTAGTAGTACTTACCTCAAAGGTTTGGTGTGAAGATTAAGTCATAAACCATGCAGCTCAGTGCCCAGTCCGTAGTAATCACTTGGTAAATGTAGCTGAGTTGTGGGTGTGGAGCAGTGAGTGACCGAAATTCTCTTACCAGAAACTTTGTGAAAGAGGCTGAAGAGATCAGTTCCAACCGCCGGATGAACACCCTGACCCTAAACCGGCACACAGAAATCCTGGAAATCCTGGAGATCCCCCAGCTCATGGACACTTGTGTCCGGAACAGCTACTATGAAGAGGCCCTGGAGCTTGCGGCCTACGTACGCCGACTGGAAAGGAAATACTCCTCCATCCCGGTCATCCAGGTAGCCAAACTGTCCCAAAAGGACTCAAGCTGATGTTCTTATAATCAGTAATTGTGTGGTCATCGCTGAACCTTTAGGCAGACACCTTAGGGAAACTGAGTTTTACATCAATTTCTGCCAGTCAGGCAGGCTTGAACATAAAATATTCATTCATTCATTCATTCATTCATTCATTCAAGTGATAAATACTAATCATGTGCCAGGCACTAATCTAGGTGCTAGGGAGAAAGGAGACAAGGCAGACAAGGCCCTGGCTTTCATGAATGAAAGCTGATAGTTGGTAAATAAATGATCCTTTCAGATAGTGGTAAATGAAGAAAATAAACCAGGGAATGGTTAGAAGGAGACTAGATGAGGTACCCTAGGTAGAGTGGTCAGGAAAGGCTCTGTTGGAGAAATAATATTTAAGCTGAGACCCAGATGATGAGAAGGAGCCCGCCACAGGAAGATGTGGGGAAGGCGCAAACCACAAAGTGGAAAAAATAAGTATAGCAGGCTCAGGAGGGAACACGTTAGGGGTATTTAAGAAATACAAAGATAGGAAAAAAAAAACAGTGTGCCTGGATTGCAGTGAGCAGGGGGACAGTATTAGGAAGTGGGTGTAGCAGAACCACACAGGGCCTGTAGGCCACAGTGAACCAGACCTTTGTTGGTAACCCTGTACACATCAGCTTTAGGAAATCTTCGTAAATCAGGAAAGCAGTGGTCTGCCTCTCTAGTCTGTAACATTCAGGGGTAGTGGAATGGGTTCCAGAAAGTATTTTTCCCATTGTGGTATGACTGACCCCCTTTATTGTCAGGGCATTGTGAATGAAGTGCGCCAGTCCATGCAGCTGATGTTGAGCCAGCTGATCCAGCAACTGAGGACCAATATCCAGCTCCCTGCCTGCCTCCGTGTCATTGGCTTCCTGCGGCGCATGGATATATTCACTGAGGCTGAGTTGAGGGTGAAGTTTCTTCAGGCCCGAGATGCTTGGCTCCGTTCCATCCTGACTGCCATCCCGAATGATGATCCCTATTTCCACATCACAAAAACCATTGAGGCTTGCCGTGTCCATCTGTTTGATATCATCACCCAGTACCGTGCCATATTTTCAGATGAGGACCCATTGTTGCCGCCTGCCATGGGTGAGCACACTGTGAACGAGAGCGCCATCTTCCATGGCTGGGTGCTACAGAGGGTCTCGCAATTCCTGCAGGTGCTGGAGACCGACCTTAACCGGGGGATAGGTGGCCGCCTAGACTCTCTGCTGGGTCAGTGCATGTACTTTGGGCTGTCCTTCAGCCGGGTGGGGGCTGATTTCCGGGGCCAGTTGGCTCCTGTTTTCCAGCAGGTGGCCATCAGCACTTTCCAGAAAGCAATTCAGGAAGCAGTGGAAAAGTTCCAGGATGAAATGAATTCCTACACCCTCATCTCCGCTCCAGCCATCCTGGGCAGCAGTAACCTGCCTGCTGCTGTGCCAGTCACTCAGCCAGGGACCTTGCAGCCACCCATGGTACTCTTAGATTTCCCACCCCTTGCCTGCTTCCTGAACAGTATTCTGGTTGCCTTCAATGATCTGCGCCTCTGCTGCCCTGTGGCCCTGGCACAGGATGTGACTGGGGCCCTGGAGAATGCCCTTGCCAAGGTGAGCACATACTGCTGGCTCTCTACTGGGGGTTTCTTTGGCAATAGGTGGCCAGACTTTTGTAAAATATAAACCAGTCCATGTGTTAGGTGGTTGCAGACTTAGGTTTAGTGGGGTTTTAGAGGTTTTTCTGATTGAGCAGCTCTGGTTAGCTCCCCCTTATGGGACCTAGAACAATTCATGAAGTGGCTTACCTGTAATAATGATTCAGTAATGTTCCATTTGTTTTCTGTTGTTGCATAACAAACTCCATAGCAGCCTAAAACAACATATGTGTATCATCTCCCACTCTCTGTAGATTGGGAGTCCTGGGTTCTCTGCTTAGGATCTCTCCCAAGGTTGCAGTCAAGGTGTTGGCCAGGCTGCAGTCTCATCTGAAGCATGACATCCCCTTTCAAGCTCATTCATATTGGTAGATTTCTGTTCTTTGCGATTATAGGTCTAAGGCCTAGAGGCCACCTCAATCCATAAGCCCATTCACAGTGGGGCTTTCTGATTCTTCAAGGCCAGTGGAAGAGCGTCTCTTAAGGAAGTCCTCAACCCTTTTTTAAAAGATTCGTCTGATTAAGTCAGGCCCACCCAGGATATCCCTTGATTAATTCAGTCAGCTGATAGGGGCTTTAATTACCTCTGCAAAATTGTTCACATTTGTCATATTATATTGGTTAGAAACAAGACACACATTCTGCCTGCAATCAAGGGGAAGGGATTACACAAAGGAATGGACACCAGGGGGGGTGGGATTCAGAAGAGCCATCTTAGAATTCTACAGAACACAATAAATACTAGCACCAGTCATATCCTACACATTTTTTACATATTTAAACCTTAAGATAGTGAGGTGCTTCTTAAAACTTACGGCATCTTATAATTGCTGTCAGCCAGATGGCAGCTGTGACATGATTATATAAAATCTTTCTGGGCCGGGGCGCCTGGGTGGCTTAGTCAGTTAAACATCTGACCTCAGCTCAGGTCATGATCTCAGGTTCGTGAGTTCGAGCCCCGTATCAAGCTCTGTGCTGACAGAGCCTGGAGCCTGCTTTGGATTCTGTGTCCCTCTCTCTCTGCCCCTCCCCTGCTCACACTCTTTGTCTCTCAAAAGTAAATAAACATAAAAAAAAAAAAAAATTAAAGTCTTTGTGGGCCCAGCTCTCTCTCTCTCTTGAGCTTGCCTGCTCTCATATCTTCGATACAACTGTTAATGGCCTCCTGTAAGAGGAAGCAAGCATGGGCAATGAAACTTTTTTGTCAGTGAAATTCAGGTAATAGTTATCTCCTAATGTTTATACAGAACTTACTCCATGCCAGGTAGTATTCATCATACTTTATACCTATTAAGACTTGATCCTCACAACCCTAAAAGGAAGGAAGGAAAGGTACGGAAACTGAGGAGCAGAGGGCATGAAGTGTTTAATCACTTGGAAGCCACAAAACCAGCAAGCGGCACAGCTAGGACTTGAACAAGAAAGTGTAGCTCTGTTATTTGTGTGTGGAACTTCTTTTCCAAGTCTGTCTTCCTTTCCAATTATCTAGTGGTCTAGCTTCCTGGAACCTCAAAGGTCTTACTCAGTAAAAACCTTTTATAGTTTTGCTTCATTTTTCTGAATCCGATATAGTTCTGGTCCATCTCCTGAAGGAGTCAAGAACCTCTTGATGCTCTTCCACTGGAACTGGAACCTGTGCCAGTAATGAAACATGTTGAGTCAGAAATATATCAACGAAGTGACAGAATTGTGGAGAGTGACCACAATTCTGAATTTAAACAAGACAGTAATGTACTGTTTGGAAAGACTTTTTTTATGCCTTGTCCCCTAGGTAACTAATATAATCCTGGCCTTCCATCGTGCAGAAGAGGCTGCTTTCAGCAGTGGGGAGCAAGAGCTCTTCGTCCAGTTCTGCACCGTGTTCGTGGAAGACCTTGTTCCATATTTAAATCGCTGTCTCCAAGTCCTTTTTCCACCAGCTCAGATAGCACAGACCTTAGGTAAGACAAAGGAGGGGAAAGATCTTTAAAACGACAGTACTTTACTGATATAATTCACATACTAAATAATTCACCCATTTGTAAAATTCGATGTTTTTTTAGTAAATACACAGACATGTAGAACCATTACCACTATCCAATTTTAGGACGTTTCCATCACCCCCAAAAGATCCCTCGTGCCCAATGTAGTCATTCCCCAATCCCACCTTTAGCCCCTGGCAACCAGTAATCTGCTTTCTGTTGCAGATTTGCCTTTTCTGGACATTTCATATAAATGGAATCCTACAATATGTGTTTATCTGGCTAAGTGGAAGAAATTAGAAAAGAATCACATATTGTATGAATGTCCAGAGAAGGTGTTTTAAAAAGATTTTTCCGAATCTGTCTTCACGTGCCTGTGCCCACTCTCTCTGTGCTGGGGATGGGGCATGGAGGAGACAGAGCTTCCCGAGGGGCAGTGGGCCGGTGATGACCACACCAGCGGAGTAGCTGTTGGGCACTTTCCCCCAGCCTTTTCCTTCCACAAGGAAGCCAGTGCCTTCTGACGTTCTCTTGGCTGTTAACTCCACCCACCTACACTGTGCTGTTCCAGATTACTTTCAAAGTCTCTCTTTACAGTAAAGCTTCCTGTCCCATATCACAAACATGACTTTTACTGTATTGAAGAATGGAAATTGTATCTGTCACTCCCCCCCCCAAGTGTTTTTTCCCCCTGTGATATCAAAATTTAAATTTATTGAACGTTTTTTTCTATTTCACTTTCTCTACCTTTTGGCTCAGGCATCCCTCCCACTCAGCTCTCCAAGTACGGCAACCTTGGGCATGTGAACATCGACGTCGTCCAGGAGCCTCTCGCCTTCATCCTGCCGAAGAGAGAGCTGGTCCTGTGTCTAGACGAAAAGGAGCTGGTGCCCGAGCTCCCAGCTCCAGCCCCGGAAGTCGCCCCCGAGGAGTCAGGCGTCGAGCCGGTCGCTGCGGCTTTCCCCGAGGGTGCGCAGGAGCAGGCTGACACGGCCGAGCCGCTGCAGGCCGAGGTGCCGGGTGCGGACACCTAACTCGCGCCGGCGCGGGGGTGGGGGGAGGCTGGTGAAAGCTGGGGACAGCCCCGGAGGACAGGCTGCGAGGGCATTCATCACAGCCCGTGAAAGGGGGGACCTCCCGGTCACTCTTGCAAATGGTTCGTGATACTGTAAAAAACGGAATTAAACAATAAAGCTGACTGACGTCACGGAGGCCGGCTGCGCGCCGGGGGCCGGGCAGGCGCTCTCAAGGCGCGCGGGAACTGCGCTTCCCGGCGTCCCCCGCGACCGGAGCGCTCATCTACGGGGGCCGGGGAGGACCGCGGCGGCCGGGCAGCTGTGCTCGGCGCACCGGGGGCCGGATGGGGGCCGGACTGCTGCTGGGGCCGCTGCTGGGGCGGTCGCGTCACTGCTTGGGGCCGACACCGCCGTGGAGAGAGGGGACGGGGGGCCACAGCGTCCGGGCCTGTAGCTCCGCCTCCGCCCCGGACGGCCTCGAGGGCCCGGCGCGCCAGCGGTCTTACTGGCGCTACGTGCGGCGCCTGGTGCGGGGAGCGCCCAAGCCGCCGTACCCGCGCGTGTGTCAGGTCGGGGACCCGGCGCTGCGGGCCGTGGCGGCCCCGGTGGAGCCCGCGCAGCTGGCGGGGCCCGAGCTGCAGCGGCTGGTGCAGCGGCTGGTGCAAGTGATGCGACGCCGGCGCTGCGTAGGCCTGAGTGCTCCGCAGCTCGGGGTGCCGCTACAGGTGTTGGCCCTGGAGTTCCCCGAGGCACTCTTCCGCGCCTGCGCGCCGCGCCTGCGCGAAGCCCGCCAGATGGAACCCTTCCCCTTGCGCGTGTTCGTGAACCCCAGCCTGCGGGTGCTGGACAGCCGCCTGGTCACCTTCCCTGAGGGCTGCGAGAGCGTCGCCGGCTTCCTGGCCTGCGTGCCCCGCTTCCAGGCCGTGCAGATCTCAGGTGCAGGGGGTGGGCAGTGGCCGTGGGGCGGTTGGATAAACAGTTGCGTCCCTCCCCCAGCCCATGGAGGCGGCGACCTCGGGCCCCGCGAAACGGTTTTGTCAAAACTCCAGTTAAAAGTAGAAGCGCAGGCTCAATGAAGCCTTCCGTCAGGAACTAAGAGCAGGACCGGGGAGTGGATTTGATTCAAGACTAACCAATTGGGATAGGGGAGGAGGCTCGTGTAGCAGCTGAGCCAGCTCGCTGGGAAAATGTATTGGGGCTGAGAAGGTGACCCAATTCGATGGTACCTCACACCAGGTCCTCTGCTCTGTGCCCTCTAGTTCGCTGTCCCACACACAGACTTTTGCCTCAGTTGCATCTGTCATGGTCGAGTGGAAATAGTGGGACCCAGCTTTGCCCAGTCCAGGGTGATATGCCATTCCTGGTCTGTCGTAGTACAGGATGTTTTGTGAAATGGAATTCGTTACTGGGATTAGGATTGTTCCTTTTAAGCAAGCCACTTGGTCCAGGTCAGAAGGTAAATGGTATCCCTTTATTTTATAATGTACTGAGTTGAAATGCTTTTAGGAATTGAAATCAAACAGTATTTCAGAAATGAGAGGAATGTTCAGAAAGGAAGCACCTTACGAAGATCATTTCTCATTTCAGCCCCATAGTAAGCCCAGCAACCTAATTGTCAGCGTTAGAGCCACAGTGAATACCTGGTAATGGGCAAAGTTAAGGCATCTTTTCTGGGAAGGATAGGGGTTGCTGTCTACATTCCCTTCTCATGTTGCCTCTTGTGAACAGGAACAGCCAAGGGTCTGGGAAAAGTAGGGAGGTTAAAAACAATGCAGTTCGGCGTATTCTTACCCGGGCTGTAAATTACTTTGCAGGGCTGGACCCCAGAGGGGAGCAGGTTGTGTGGCAGGCGAGTGGATGGGCAGCCCGTATCATCCAGCATGAGATGGACCACTTGCAGGGCTGCCTGTTCATCGACAAAATGGACAGCAAGACATTTACAAACATCCACTGGATGGAGGTGAATGATTAGTTTTCCTGCTGCACCTGAGGATTCTGGAAACCAAAACACAAATACCTGGGCTCTGAGCTGGGACTGGCTTGCTTGACGTCAACTTGATATTGGCTTGGCTCTGACAGAAAACAATGGATTGCCAAACCAAACTGGAGAAATATGTTCAAAATGTTTGCCCTGAAATCGGCCATGGACAAAATACTGCCTCCAATTTGAGAAGAAAATAAATTTCTCCAAAGAGAGAACATTTCCTGATGATTTTGTATGGTAAAACGTGAGGCAAATAAATAACCACTCTTAGTAGACATGATTTCATAGACCTGTATAATCTATCCCAAAGCCAAGATTTGATAATAACATAGTCCCAAAATATCTGAAAGCTTTGCTTAAAAATGCAGGTTAAGGCTGTGCTTGACCATCTTCACAGAGTTCTTTTTACAAAGGGCTTATGTATCATACCTGCGGAATCCTTCTTTGCCTTGGACACCAGCGTGCGTGTGTAAGTGAAACAGGATGGCCACAGTTCACGGAAGTGTTTAATGACAATATTAACGTAAATGAGTCCCCACACATTTTACCAGGTTTACACAGTTTTGATCTCCACCTTCTGCCTTCTACCTTTAGCAGATTTGGGGATGATTTTCCTGCTGAGATCTCTTGGGCAGCTGGTACTCTTTGGGTGGAGGTCATGGAGCATGGCTAGGGGAAGGATGATAGTTGAGATGGAGCAATGAGCCTCTTCCTGTCACAGTTAGAAAGCAAAATGTGCTTCCTGGTCACCACACTTGTTTTGAAAAAATAAATTAGCATCACGTTGACCAATGAGTAGCCATAAGACACTGTAAGAGCTTTGTCAGGAGGTGAAGGAACTTGTTTCTCAAGATACTGGTTTTGCCTCATTTTTATGTTGAGTGTTTTATAAGGCAGGTACCCTTACCAAACAGAGCCCTCAAAATCCAAGTACCCATGTAGTAAGTCCAGTAAGTTATTTAGAAAAAAACGAGTTTTATTTATTTAATGTTTATTTATTTATTTTGAGAGACCGTGTGAGCTGGGTGAAGAGGGGAAGGAGGAGGGGCAGAGAAAGGAGGAGAGAGAGAGAATCCCAAGCAGGCTCCATGCTGTCAGTGCAGAGCCCAACATGGGGCTTGACCTCACAAACCATGAGATCATGGCCTGAGCTGAAACCAAGAGTCAAACACTTAACCCGCTGAGTCACGCAGGTGCCCCAGAAAACAACATGTTTTAAACAGCAGTTAGCTAAACAAACCCAGGAAAGACCCACTCTCCTGTACAGCTTTCCCTAAACAGGCCATCTGGGGGTCATACTATAAGGCCAAGCAAAAGGGAACTGGCTCTCTGTGCATTAAACTTTGGAAGGGAACAGGTGCCAGCATTGCTCCAAGGTTAGATACTCAGCCCCTGGGGAAGTCTATAGGAAACTCTTATTCATACTAAAAACATGGATCCTTATGAAATTAGAATTCAATGAGCCTCCATTCCCTTGGACAATGTTTATAACCTCCTGCAGGGTGGCATCAGAATATTCTAAAAATTTTTTTCATGTTTATTTATTTCTGAGACAGAGACAGAGCATGAACGGGGGAGGGTCAGAGAGGGAGACACAGAATCTGAAGCGGGCTCCAGGCTCTGAGCTGACAGCACAGAGCCTGACGCGGGGCTTGAACTCACAGACTGTGAGATCATGACCTGAGCCAGAGTCGGAAGCTCAACCAACTGAGCTACCCAGGTGCCCCAGGCATCAGAATATTCTAATGTTTCCTTACTCCTTACAGTGCTCTGAGGTTAACAGTTCTTACTGATGCCTTTGTAATGTAGGTCTGTAACATTTGACTGAAGCTTCCTGACCTGGGGGCCCAAGAGTATACGGTAGCTCAGAGTGGACCTTAGAGAAAGCTTGAAACTGTCTATATTGCTGACAACTTGAGGTTTACTATTGTAACCAAATCCACTTAGAGGAAGGATCTGTTCAACTAAATACTGTAGACCAAAGGCAACAAATCTGGATTTGTAATAAAATCTCTCCCATCTCAGGCAGATACATCAGCCAGCAATCAGCATCTTGAGCTAAGGAAAGTTTTAGAGGTCAACTACCAAAGTGAAAGCCAAGGTAGACAGAAGGTTTAGGATAGAATTCCCAAGTAGGGAAGAGGGAATTTCATGGTTAGCATTTAGGGGAGGAAATTCCTCTGCACATATTAGCCATGTTTAACATAGATGGTGAAGCCACCGCATCGGTTCAGCCCCAAATGTGGATAGGACATTCGTCACCCTGCTCCGAGTCACTGGTGGTGGAGACAGGAATGGAGAGGCATGGCGTGCTGTGATGAGCCACGGCAGCCCCAGTTTCCGTTAACCCCTGTGACTTGTCAAGGTGTTTAAGCAGTAGAAAGGAAGATTTAAAAAAATAAAGTGAGGAGCTCCTGATTCAAGTAAAGGTGACTGGAGGCAGAATAAGAAAACACAAAAGGCTAAAAGGAAACCGCACAAGCAGAGGCAGTGTCCTAGGCTGGCTTCTAGTCCAGCACTTACAAACAGTAATTGGTGGCTGAGGCAGCAGGTTATCGAGGCAGGGCCAACGCACCCAAGTGGAGAGGAGCGCTTGGGCCCGAGCCTTCGAGGAACCCATCAAAAGCTGGCTCAATTCAGCAGCCATTCCTAACCAAATCAAAGAACACCACAGTGGCAAGGCTAACGTGATCTAAGGTGGGCCACGTAATCCATTCTGGACAATTCGGGTTTTACTAAGATATAGAACAATAATACCGGCTTCTTGAGGGGGAGGAGGGCTGGAACAACGCGACGCCGGGCCTTCTGTATGTTCACATGCGCGTGGTCAAAACGCGACAGCCTCCTCGACAGACGGCATTTCTAGGGCTGCCCGCTCTGGAGCCTCGGGCGTCTCATGATCAGGAGTCACAAATCCAAACGGCCACAGGGGCTGGGCAGGCAACGCAAGGGAAAGAAGCAGTCCATGTGGGGATGGCTGCGCCAGACAGCGTGTTCTCCTCCTGAACAGCGCAGCCCCTGCTCAGCTGCGGCTGACAGGATGTCTCACGGGGACGCAGGCCCAGAGTTGCCCGATGTCCCCAAAGCCAGAACTCTGAATTTCCACATCAACTCTCTTGCTTTTTCAATGCTGGCAGCAGACCAAAGCAAACACAGCTGCAGGCCGTGTCTGGCCCACAGGCCCCCCGGTTTGCAGGGAGAACTGTCCAGGTCCCACATTTGCAAGGCCTTAAGGCGAAAAAAAGTTCTGGCTGACCTGACCGGAGAACAGGCCGGGGAACTGTGACAGCTGGCAATGCCCTCCTCTGCTGACGAGAAGAGCACGGAGAGAAAACCAGAGGGTCTTTCCATTGGAAGCAAGCGTGGCCTTCAAGAAGCCCCAGACAGGAATCAAAGATGAGATCACTCAGGTGGCTCAAGAGGGAAAAGGATTTATTAGCCCATTTCCAGGGCAGGGTGCCAGGGGCAGTGGCTGGCTTCAGCGTTCTCACATTCAGAGGGAAGAGAAGGCAGCAGTGAAACCCTACCTGACTGCCCTCACTCATTCTGATCTACATAGCTTTGTGCTCACAAAAACCATCCTCTCCTCCTGCAGGGAGGACACAGGGCCGGGGATGCTGACGTAGGGGTTGGGAATGGCTTGGCTTTACTCTCAGCCTTTACAGGCAGGGCTCGGGCTGGTGACCCAGGGCATTTGCCATTGTGTGCATAAGGAGTAAAACTTGGGTTAGAAGGAAAGGGCGGAGGGAGCTGGCAAGCCATTCTGACGGTCTGCACCAACCCCACGGTGTGGGCTGCTCCTACTCCTTGACGCTTCTGGGAGATTTTAACTTTATTTATAAAGAAGACAAAAATCCAAGCAGCATTAATTTAGGGGAACAAAGAAAGGTTCAAAAAACAAAACAAAACGTGGAGGGGCAGGACAAGGAGTTGATGAGCATCCAGAAGAGGAGGAGAACCAGTAGGAAGAAGTAGGAAGAACCAGTATTCCACCCAGTGCCGAATGTGCTTCTGTGTCTCTGCGGCCCCGGAGGCCCTTCCTTCCCACTCCCCGGCTGGTGGCCAGACAGCAGAGGGGACGCCAGAGTGACGTGAAGATGAGCCCCGGGGCCCTGTCTGGCTGCTGACATGGGGGGGTGCCGTGGATTTTTTTTACCCCAATCAATTCCTCCCACCTTCACCATCACCGAGTGAAGAAATTTTTAACTCTCCTGTCCAAAGTCCTCTGAGAATTTCTTCACTTTCAGGAGGTCCTCTGCATTCACGGTGGGCCGAGTGGTAGCCAGAGACCGGAGCATGTCCGACTGCAAAGACAAGGGCATGAAGCTGAGGAGCCAGGCTCCAGGTCCTCGGCCTCCCCGTGTCACAGAGCCATGTGGTCCAGGGCAGGAAGAGGCCTCCCCTCGTGGTCACTCCCAGCCCCAAGTGCAAAGCTCCCCTTGGTTGCCCAGCTTCTGCTTGAATGTCTCCTGTGACAGGACAGCTCTTCCCTCCTGAGGCGGCTCATGTCGTTTCCAAACAGGCCCACTCCTCATCTGAGAGAATCCAAGCTCCCCTCATCTCTTAA
The DNA here is from genome assembly GCF_018350215.1 of Panthera leo. Classification (NCBI taxonomy): domain Eukaryota; kingdom Metazoa; phylum Chordata; class Mammalia; order Carnivora; family Felidae; genus Panthera; species Panthera leo. The sequence goes on along the minus strand of NC_056693.1, from coordinate 44,353,991 downwards.
CTCCCACGAGAAGCTCTTTCTGACTCCACACCCACCACACCAGCCGCACTGGCAGGACACCTGCCACACACAACAGGCAAGACCGTCAGCAAGACCAGGATGAGGAAAGGGCCAGACTAGTTCCATGAGGCTGCCTGTGCAACAGCATCAAAGCAAACTGCTGAAAGACACGGTCTCCTTCTGGGCACAAAGCAAGCCAAACCCGTGGAATGATGCAGTCACACCAGCTGGCCTTTTTTCTTGCTGAAGAAAGTAAAATGCTAACACTATGGCCTCATCCTGGGCCCGCAGTAAGTCTAATGGCAGGAGCTCCAGCTACCCAGAGCCCCATCGGCCATTCTGTTTGGGAGGAGGTACAACAGCCCAGGACAGAGAAGCAGAGCTTATTTTCAGACCCAAGGCCCCAATTTTCTGGTCTCCGTGCAATCCCTGGCCCAGCCAGCTGCTTACCATGCAAACCACAGGCTCTAAGAGTTTGTCACCAGGGACATCCATCCAAGTCATCTCCATGGCCTCTGGGTCCCCTGGGGAACATGGGGTCAGGAGGTCATCGATCATAACGCTAGGGTTGGTGCGGGAAGGGCCACAGACCTGAAATCAGAGGAGTCTGGCTGGAGGGGTTGCCCCTCAGCGCTTGGGGAAGAGACAGGCTGCCTCAGGTTCTGAGTCACGAAGAGAAGGGAATGATAGGGAATGAACGCACGCCTGGGTTTCGAGGTCATCAGTCTGAGAAGGCAATGACTCCTTCAAAACTCGGGTTGGTAGTCAAAGTAGCTCGAAGTAGGATCTCAGAGGTTTGTGATTAGCCTGCTATTCCAGGCGCTGTTCTCCAGAATCTCAGTTTGGGGTCCAGAGTGCCCTGATACCTTCCTCTTGCTCGTCCACTCCGTCAGATCTCACCACAAATGCAGTGACATCAGAAATGTCTTTCCAACCAGTCTGCTTTATTGGCAACATCCCCCTGAATATCCCCGAGGCTAAGTCCCTCCTTCCTTCAACTGTTGACTCAAATGTCACCTGGGGTGATGTACCCCTTAAGAGTACAACCTGGGGGCGCCTGGGTGGCTCAGTCGGTTGAGCGTCCGGCTTCGGCTCAGGTCATGATCTCGCAGTCCGTGAGTTCGAGCCCCGCGTCGCGCTCTGTGCTGATAGCTCAGAGCCTGGAGCCTGCTTCAGATTCTGTGTCCCCTCTCTCTCTGCCCCTCCCCCACTCATGCTCTGTCTCTCTCTGTCTCAGAAATAAACATTAAAAAAATAATAACAGGGGCGCCTGGGTGGCTCAGTCAGTTGGGCATCCGACTTCAGCTCAGGTCACGATCTCGCAGTCCGTGAGTTCGAGCCCAGCGTCGGGCTCTGGGCTGATGGCTCAGAGCCTGGAGCCTGCTTCCGATTCTGTCTCCCTCTCTCTCTGCCCCTCCCCCATTCATGCTCCGTCTCTCTGTCTCAAAAATAAATAAACGTTAAAAAAAAAAAAATTTTTTTTTAAATTAAAAAAAAAAAAAAAAAGAGTACAACCTGCCCACCACGCTCCAAACTCCAGAACACCAGACGCCCTCCCCTGCTCTGTCCTTCCCCTCATCACCCTCAAAGAGACAAATTTCACCCCAACTAGACAGGAGGCTCCTACAAGGCAGAGATTTATTCTGCTCTGGTCACAAATGTCTCCCTGGCTCCTAGAACAGCACCAGGCGCAGAGTAGGACCCTTGGCCGACACTGGGCAGAGATGTGCTGTGTGAAACGAGATCCTCCTTCTAGCGTGTGATTTTGTGCCCAACACTTTTCACACATCGAGTGGGGCCCCACATGTGGCGGCACAGCCGGGGGTGGCAGAGGTGGCTGCCGTGGCCTCTGGCTTCACAGTCTGAGGTAGTCACACTCAAGCAAGAACTACAGGAAAGGACGGAGCAGGGGCAACCACAGCCCCTGGAGCCAGAGGGCTCATTTTGTACTTGCCCTTGATTCTCCAAGAGACCAAAGATGTATCATCACCTGAGCAGCCAAGCTGCGGGCCAAGAAAACAGATATCCGTGTTCCTATGACACTCCCTAAGCGACTCCCTGCCGGCCACTCACCTTTTTGAAGTGTGTTGCCGACTGTACTTTTCGAACAGGTTGCATGAGGGAGTCCCGCACAATGATGCTGATGTCAGCGCCTGAGTAGCCTTCCGTCTTCCGGGCCAGCTCATGGATGTTGGCATCAGTGAGGTTGTGGGGGGTGCTCCCCAGATGCAACCGGAACATCTGGGCACGGGCAGCCTCCTCGGGCAGCGGGATGTAAATCCGCTTTTCAAACCTAGAGAGCCAAGCACAGGGCAGGACTTGAGAGCAGATGGTACAACGGTCTTCATGGAGAAGGGCGTCGGGGTCCTCCCGAAGCTGGCCTCACCACGGACCCTGCTCGCCACGCAGACACGAAGAAGCCTCCACGGAAACGGGGTCGGGTTGCACCCACGGCTGCCAGCAGCAGGACTGACCACAGGTGGAGAAAGGCCTCAGCCCCTGGCTCCTACTGGGGAAGACTCACCTCCTTCTAATGGCTGAATCCAACACCCACGGGATGTTTGTGGCACCGAGAACCAGGGTCCCATCGTTGTTATTCCCCACCCCTGGGGAGAGAGGGGAACACAGATGCTGACCCAGAACACCCGCAAGGACCAGGCAGAATCCGTGGGAAGCACCCGATGCAGGACCATCCCTGTGCCACCACCGGCAGGGCCACCAGCAGCTCTGCGGGGCCCAGAGCCCCGAACCCTGTCTGGCCCGGGGAGGGCAGAGGGCCGGCAGCGGAGGCCACGGTGACCTCACTGAAGGCCTGGGGAGATGGAGCTGAGAACCGCTCCCCGGACATTTTCTCTCCTCCCTAAGGACAACCAGACCCAGCCGCGGCTAAACGATGAAGCCCGGGGCTGGCTCTAGGTAGACCGAGAACCAGGGAGGGCACCCGGCACTGGCACGCACCCTGCATCTGGACCAAGAACTCCGTTTTGATCCTTCGAGCAGCTTCGCTCTCATTTTCATTGCGGGACCCGCAGAGGGAATCCACCTCATCGATGAAGATGATGGAAGGCTTGTGCTGCCTGGCCAGCTCAAACAGGTTCTTGACTAGCCTGTGAAGGTGACAAGCGGGTCTGGGATCGGGACACCCACACACATGCCCGGCCAGGGGCCCAGTCACTGCTTCTCTCGCCTTTCCCACAGGCGGGTCAAGACTCCAGTCATGCTTGGATTTCAGAAAAAGTCATCACACATCCACTGGCAGCACTGTACCAGGGGGAACAGCCTGCCTCGGGGACAGCCTCACTCATTAGCTCTGAATTTAGGACAAGTCCCTTCCCCTCTGCTCAGCCTCAGTGCGATCTTCTGCAAAATGGGAGTCGGTGTGGGAAATAACTGAACCACACGAAGTCCCCAACAGGGGACACCCACCTGATACCCAGAGACTGCAAGCGCATTTATTTCCCTTCCCTTCACGAGGGCTCCTCTCTCCCAAGTTCCCAGTCAACGTCAGCACTCTTCGTCAGGACAGCGTCCCGTGCAACAAGCTAGCAAGATCCCCCTCTGCTGGCTACTTCTCCCTGACACCCAACAGCGGCTCCTCTGGGAGGTGCCGTCAGGGCAGGGCAGCAGGGCCTGGCAGCTGACTTACTTCTCACTCTCCCCCAACCACTTAGACATCAAGTCTGAGGAGGACACAGAGAAGAAGGTGGAGTTGTTGGCCTCTGTCGCCACCGCTTTGGCCAGGTAGGATTTGCCTGTGCCAGGGGGTCCAAAGAGCAGTATCCCTCGCCAAGGCGTACGCTTGCCTACGAGAAAGAACAAACTGAGGTGAGCTTCTTCCCGACTAGGGAAAGGGAACAGAGAAAAAGAGGAGACTTAAGGCGGGAGAGAAAAGTTCTACAAGACAACAGATTCTAGAAACGAAGGAATAAAGGGAACTGAACAGCCTGCTGAGAACTTGCTCCCAGCCCCGGCTCGTGACCCCCAAGACCTTGCAAAGTGACACTGGCCGGCACTGGTTCCTGACCCTGATTACTCACTGGGGTGGTCAAATCAAAGTTCTAGTCGCAAAGGTGTTTCTGACACCAGGGAGGAGCCAGATGACGGCGATGAGCAGGTCCCGAAGCCTCTCCCGACTCAGAGCCCGTGGGAAGGTCAGGCCCTCACCCACTGACGGCCAAGAGAGCCGAGTCGCTGCCTGCTCCTGGACACCTTCAGCGTGGAAGCCCTGAGCTGGCTTCCTCAAAAACCTGCTGCTTTTACTATCTGGACCTAAAGTAGCTCCACTCTTACCTGTGAACAAATGTGGGAATTTAATTGGCAAAATGACAGCTTCTTTGAGGGCCTCCTTGGCCCCCTCGAGCCCGGCCACATCATTCCACCGAATGTTGGGCTTCTCCATCACAACAGCACCTACAAGAGGCAAGCGGAGCCTTTGACCTGGAGGCTGACTGTGGAGCCTGAGCCGACCCTTCAGGGGTCCTCACCATGTCCCCCTCCCATTGCTGCAGGGCCTCGGGCCTCTTACCCATCAGTTGTTCCTGCAGTTTCTTTTTCTCTGGATTATCCCCTTCACTGTCACTATCGCTGCTGGGAAAGGAGACAGAAGAGGACATCTAAAGCGAGAGGCGGTTGGGCAAGGAGGCACTGAGAGCAAAGTCAGGCTCTGGCTGCTGGCCCAGTGGCAGAGACGCCTGTCCTGCTCAACAGTAGAGACCCACAAGCAGGTAACTCAAGAACATTCGGGCCGCCTGTTCTCGACACTCCCTCCACATCCTCTAGGAAATACTCCCGTCACCCATCCTTGTTTCTTCATTAAGGGAGCAAGAATAGAGATGTGTGCCCTCTCTAGAAGGCCGATGAGGGATGTGTGCTTTGGCTGGACTTCAGGAGCAGCTGGGGAGGCAGCTGGAGCTGTCCCCGGCCTTTCGCACAGACTTACAGCCAGATGGCAAGTGGCTGTGACTCAGAGAAGACGTGAAGTTTAAGTCTAAAGGGGAGCACTCAGGAAGGGAACATAGTCACTGGCCTCACCCCAGGGCCAGTCCCCTAATGGGACATAAGTGGTTGGCCCTCCTCAAAACTCTTCCAGCCCCCCCAAGATGCCTCACCCCCTGGCCCTCTTCCTCTCTTCTGAGAGCGCGTTCCCTGGCCTGGGCAAGCCCGTCCACCCGGGAGCCACGCCTCTCAGCTCTGGTGGGGCAGCTGACACATCACCTGCCTGTCTCCTGCTCCGTGACACTCCTGCCTGGGACCCTCCCCGTGGCCTCCAGGACACCACTGGCCTTGATGCTCAGCTACCTGGGATCTCTGTGGTGGGTAAACTACAGATGTGAGGAGAGAGGCTGCAGGGCGAGCACTGGCTTTGTAGCTGGAAACAGAAGCCCTGGGTGTGGGTCCAGACTCCATCAAGTACCGGCTCAGCGACCTAGACCGTATCTCTGAACTTGAGTGTGTTGCCCCATCGGTCAGATGAAGACAAGAACTCTGACTGTAACAGCGGCAGATACTTTTTCATCCTGACTGCAGGCAGAGCTCTCGGGGCTTTCCCCGTGTCCTCTCATTTGCTCCTTAGAGCAACACTGGGCGGGCAGGCCCGTTATCCCCCTTCTATAGAGGAGGAGCCTGGAGCCACAGGGGTCATGGCACTTGTCCACGGTCACTTGGCTAGGAAGTGGCAGAGCCAAGATATAGCCTGAGAGTCTGACTGCAGAATCCAAGGCCGGTGACCTCCACGCTGGCTCCCTGTTTCACTCACAGCTGAGGCACCGCCCACGGAAGTACTCTGCAAATCACCTGCGGAGAGCAGCTAGGGGCCTTGTCACTAGATGGGTGCAATTCCCCAGGAGGAAGGCGCTATGGAAGTCGAAGGCATCATGAGCACCAAGAATGGCAGGGAGGTGCTCACGGGGGCTCCGGTCCCGGCCGGGTCCTCCCCTCCTCCGTGCTCACCCCTTGCTCTCACTCTGATTTTCTTTGACTGGCTTCTTGCCATGCTTCTCTTTGTTTCGTAAATAATCCTTCAGCTTCTCCGCTCGGTCTAGGTACTGCATGCACTTGGCTCGAATGCTCTCCTTGGCCTTGTCGCTGTGTGCCTCATCTGCAAAAGGGGAATCAGAGAGGGGGTACCCGCTCTGCTCTTGCAGGGGTTCTGCAGCCGGGGAGGGCCCTGCTGTGACTCACATTTGATAGCGTGTAGGAAATACTCCACAGCATGCTGATAGAGCCGGAGTGCCTCCTCGTAATTCTTGGCTTTATCCTCTTCTGTGGCTTTTGTCACCAGGTCAATGGCTTTCTGGAAAGGCAAAGCAAGTACCTCAGTGCTTCCCAAGAGACCCAAAAAGCCCTTGGGGTCCCAGGCAGCAGGAATCCTGTGGATCTGTGGGTCGCACACCATTATGTCGGCCTCTATTTCCAACATGAACCAGAAAGGCCTTAAGAGGAAGCTTTAAATGACAGCCGTCCCTCTTCACAATGCGCTCATAGAGTGAAAAGCAACTTCCTTCTCAATTTCGCTCTGGATTTCAGCAAGTGGAAACCTGATCAAATATCTCAGGTTAGAGCTCAAAGGGAGAATCCACTTTCTATTCCGTGCCTCAAGGGAAAGAAAGGTGGACCCGGACCCGGACCCAGCACCGGACCCAGTGCCTGGAACAGGGGAAACACCAGAACGAACTGACTGCTGTGCTGCTCAGCATGAAGGCCAGAAACCGCATTTGACCTCGAAGGCCAGAGAAGAGCCAGCCCTGAGTTTTATGAGACGGACGAAAGGGATCTCTACTTCCTTCTACTGGCCCAACTTGCTTCTCTAGGGTGAAAAGGGAAATTTGCTACTTAGGGAAGGGATGCTTGGACACATGGGTCAGTAAAGCAGTAGCTTCAGTGAGAAAAGTGCTTGCTTACCCCAGACCCAGATATGTGCTACCAATTAAGGGGAACGGTCCTCTGGAGACTTGTAAGAACCCTTGAAAGTGTCTCTGTGAATCTCACAAACCCTGTAGGCCTGTGCTCTAGACTGAACCTAAAACACGCTGGATCTTTCAGGCAGCTGCCCCACACCTACATATCCAGTTTTAGAAACCATGGCTTCACCAACCCAGGAAGCATTACCAGAATTATCTTCCCCAAGCTGATGAGCACTAGACACGAGGCGGGCAGATCCCACTGTAAACACAAAGTTCCATCCACAGCAAACAATAAACCTCCTGATCAGCTCTTGGCAGGGCCCAGGCTTTGTGCAGCCCTTCCTCATCTGAAAGTAAGAGGTCTCCGAAGGACACAGCTAGTCCTACAAAACTAACAGACTGGAGTAGGTTAGGCCAGATTGATGAAAACTGAACTCACCAGGTTGAAAAGATGAGATAAGGTGAAGGGGGTGTTGGCTACTATTTTCAAGCTCTGCTACCTCCACTACCTAAAAATAGAGAATGACCAGGAGCCCAGAACCTTCTGGAATGATTAGCTTAAACAATTTTTTTACGTTTATTTATTTATTTTGAGAGAGAGCTAGTGGGGGAGGGGCGGGGGGGGAGAGAGAGAATCCCAAGCAGGCTCCACACTGTCAGTGCAGAGCTCAATGCGGGGCTCAGACTCACAAACCATGAGATCACGACCTGAGCTGAAAACTAAGAGTTGGACGCTGAACTGACTGAGCCACCCAGGCGCCCCCTGGAATGATTCATTTAAACACAAGCTTCTTGGGTCTACTCTCCCCGGACAGTGGCTCTTGAGCTAAGACATGAAACGAGTTCTCCTGTCCCTGATGGCTTCTCTTCTCCAGAACCAATATGCCCATCTCCTTGGACTTTTTCACTCTATATGCATTCTTGTTTGGGTCTGTCCTTTTGAAAGGCAGAGTTCAAAAAAGTAATCCAGGCATGCTCTGCCCACCGCCCCCTGCTTCTAGATACTTTATTAATTAATGCACCTAAGAGCACCTTAGGTCTTTTTGGCATCTGCATAGTGTTTCATGTGCAAGAGGCCGCTGGTGCAATGTGAGAAGGAGTAGTTTTGCCTAACACAACGGTGAGGTGATAGATAAAACTGCCAGCCTGCCACAGCTCTCGTAACACAGATGGCAGAGGATGAGGGAGAAAGACAAGGGTAAGGAAGATGTGTGAACACAGGGGCTGGCAAACTTTCCGTAAAGGAGCGGACGGTAAATGTTAGACTTTCCTGGCCATACAATCTCTGTTAGCAGCTGGCTACTCAACTCTGCCTTTGTAGCCCAAAAGCAGCCCAAAAGTTCCGATAAAACTTTATTTATAGACACTGAAATTTGAATTTCATGATTTTCACGTGTCATGAGGTATCTTTTCCCAGCATTTTAAAAATATAAAAACCTACGACATTATGATAAGTGAGGGAAGCCAGTCAGTCACAAAGAACCACATATTGTATGATTCCAGTTATAGAAAATGCCCAGAATAGGCAAATCCATAGGGAAAGTAGATTAGTGTTGCCTAGGGTTGGGAGAGATAGAGGGTTTGGGGGATGACAGTAAAGGGTGTGGAGTTTCTTGGGGGGGATGAAGATATTTTAAAGTGTGGTGACGGTCACACAACTCTGAATAACTAAAAGCCATTGAATGATACACTTTGAATGTGGTTTATGTGGTGAGTTAGATCTTAGGGTTTTTTTTTTTTAAAACGTAAAAACACTCTTAGCTCAAAGAAAAAAAATGTCTGAGCAGGTGGGATCTACAGGCCAAAATTTACAACCCCCTGCGCTAACAGATCACAGCTTGTGCTGGTGGACGGTGGTGTCTGGCTTTGGACCCTAACTAATTCCTGGCCTAGTACCCCGATTTATTCCAGGCCTGTTCCCACCTTTTCCTCCGCCTTCAGGAATCTGAATGCCACCCATCCTGTCCTGATCCAGCCAAACGCCCCTTCTTCCAGGAAGTCTTGCCTAACTCCCTCACACGCTTTATCTGTCATGACTTACTGAGCACTTACTATGTAGCACACACTGTGCCAAGAACGCTTTACCTGAATTACTCAATCCAGAGCCAGTGTCACAACAACCCTACAGGGTACTACCCCATTTTACTGACAGGAAACGCGAAATTCCAAGATCAAGTAACTGGCCCAAGGTCACACGCCAATGAGCGGCAAAGCCAAGACCGAAGCCCAGGTCGAGGCCTGAGCATGTTTCTGTTGGCCGGCACAGCAGGACCGGCAGCACCTGGAGGGTGGGTCAGTCATGCATCCAGGTGGCGCCACCCCAGCACCACCAGGCAAGATCTAGGGAATGAATGAAGGGTCGCCGGCCGACGAGAAGAAATCGGGGCCCCGGGGAAGGAGCGGGGACTCGTCTTCAGGGAGGCAGGGAGGGAGGGCGAGTAGCCCGACTGCGGGGCCGAGCTTCCCGGGCGGCGCCGGTGCGGTCCGCGAGAGGCTGATCCCCGCGGCGGGACCTGGGCGCCGCCGGCTGCACTCGGCGGCCTCGGGGCTCGGCCCGACTCGGCCGGGGGGCGGGGGCGCGGGCGTTCTGGACAGGAAGCGGCCCGTGGCTCCGAGCGCGTGAAAACAAACAGGCGGAGGCGGCGACAGGGCGGCGGGGCGGGAGCCGCGGGGCCGGCGCTCCGAGCAGGCCGCCCGCCCGAGTGCTGGCTCGCAGGCCCCGCCGCGCCTCCTCCGGCCTCCGGAAGCCGAGCCCGGCCGCGCCGTGGTACCTGGAGGGTTGACGTTGTCATTTCATCTCCTGGGTCCGCCCCACACCCCGCGGCGCTTCTTGCGGCCTCGGTCCGGCCCCGGGTAGCCGAGCTGCTGGGTCCGGCGCGGGGACCCCGGCGGGTTGGCGCTGGGCGCGGGCAGGGCAGCCGCTCGCAGCGGGAGCGGAGTCGGAGGGCGAGCGAGGAGCACGGCCCAGAGCGGTCGGGCCCGAGCCGCGCGACTTCCCCCCAGCGGCCACAGCCGGCACTGCAGGCAGCCCTCCCGGCGGCCGGGGGTCTGTGCCGGCGAGGTCCGGGGTGGGGCCGGGCGGAGGGCGTGTTAGGGGTGTGTTAGGGGCGGGGAGCCCAGCGAGGGCTGGGGTGGGGTTGGGTGCGGGGCGTGGCCTGAGTCAGGACCGAATAGAAACCTCCAGTCCTAGACCCCATTGCTGTGAAATAGCGCCTGTAGGTCAGTTTTTCTTGCACAGTATAAGCCTAATTTCCCAGAGCTTCGGGTTTCTGATATTTAAGAGGATGTACTAAAATTAGTATCTTGTCTGGCTTTTGGGGGGAATGAATGAGCTAACTAATGTAAACACAGCGTACCCCACACTGGGGGGATTCAGCCTGTTAAGTATTATTATAATGCTGGTGGCTCTGTCTAAAGCCAGCTTTTTATTTTATTTTATTTTATTTTATTTTATTTTATTTTATTATTTTTATTATTTTATTTTTTAAAAGATTTTATTTTTTTAAGTAATTTCTACACCTAATGTGGGGCTCAAATTCACGACCCCAAGGTCAAGAGCTCCAAGTTCCACTTACTAAGCCAGCCTGGCACCCCTGTTTTTATTCTTGTTTGATTTTAGACTTTTTCCTCTTTTTAAATGTTTATGTATTTATTTTTGAGAGAAAGAGGCAGAGAGACAGAGAACCCCAAACGGACCCACACTGTCAGCTCAGAGCCCCACATGGGGCTTGAACTCACCAACCATGAGACCACGACCTGTGCCTAAATCAAGAGTCAGATGCTCAACCAACTGAGCCACCCAGGTGCCCGTTTTTGTTTTTTAATATTAGCCCTTCTACTTTTCTCTTTAGGAAAGCGGGTTTCTTCTTCTTCTTCTTCTTCTTCTTCTTCTTCTTCTTCTTCTTCCTCTTCTTCTTCAGATTTTTATTTTTTTAAAGTAATCTCGACACCCAATGTGGGGCTTGAACTTAAAACCCCGAGATCAGGAGTCACATGTTCTACCAACCGAGCCAATCAGGCGCCCTGGGAACGTGGCTTTCGTAAACCTCCAAAGCTGGGGGCTTTAGCCTGGTAAACTTCAGTATAGTTTCTGGGGATACAGCAATGATCAAAACAGGTCGAGGGCAGCCTACAGTTTGAGAAGATGATGTTCATCAGGAAAAATGATGTAGTAAGTGTGTTGAGGCCCATGTGTGAAAGCTCCTGAGTGTCTAACAGGCAACCTACATAAGATAGGTGGTCAGGAAAGTTTCCGTTTAAGAAAAGGTAACTCTAGCTCTAGTATGCAGAAGAGATTGCAAGGATGGAGTGACTATAGCAAGTGAAGCTACTGCTATAGTCCAGAAGAATGAGGGAAGCCTGGACTAGGGGCAGGGCCATGGAGAGACATGCACAGAATAGAGAGAGTTTGGAAGGCAGATCATAAGCACACAAATGGGTTAGATTTGGGGTATGGTGAGGGGCAGGAAGGGACGGAGATGACACCTGGGTTGCTGGCCTCAGAGCCTGAGGAGATAGTGATAACACTGAAATAGAGACTATATTGAACAAAGACCAGGCTCAGGGGGGTGGAGGAGTGAGGAAGATCACAAATTTGAGGTGCATTTGAAACATCAAGGGTCAGTTAGGCATATGCCTCTGGAAGTCAGAATAAAGAGGTGGAAGATGTACGTCTGCGGGACGCACAGGTGTAGGTGGGAATGAGATCTCCTAGGGAAGAACAGGGTGCAGGGGGAGGTGACGGGAGAGCCTAGGACAGAGCTTGGAAGTTTATCGACAAAGGAGAGGAGGATAAGCCTGCAAAAGCAGCTCAGAAAGACAGCTGGAGAGAGAGGATAGCCACAAGAGTGTCTTGAGAGCCAGGGAAGGAGCGCTGGATGAGGAGCGGGGAGCACAGTGTCTAACGCAGCTGAGAAGACAGACGGTGATACGAAGACACCAACCGCCTCAGCCAGAGATGTTTCAGTCAAGTGATGGGGGCGGAAACCATACCACAGTGGGCCGGGTGAGAGCGGGTCACCAGGGGGCACAACTCTTTCAAGAAGTTTGGAGGAAAGGAAGGGAGCCCTAGAGCATTAGCTGCAGGAGCTGAGGGGTCCAGGAAGGAATTTGTGATGGTTTTTAATGGGAGAAGAGTTCAGCATATTTAAAAATCCAATAGGAGGAATCTAGTTGGGGAGGCTAATGAACGGGAATGGGATCAAAACAGATGTAAGAGGACTGGCTTTAGACATGATAGGTGCAGGGAAGAAGATAAACAGATGCCTACCTAGGTCAGCCAGAAGATAACAAATTGGGCGGGTACTTCTGGGTGGCTGCGGTTTTCTCAGGGAGCTAGGAGGAAAGAGAATCTGTTGCGAGAGGGACAGAGACAGAGGTGGGAGGCCTGGGGTTTGAGCAGAGTAAAGACGGTTTGAAACCCTTTCAAGTGAACCCAAAGTGAGCAGTGTTAAGGGCATACCTGGTAAAGGCTGGCAACCTCTACAAATGTATAGAGGTACCAATTTGCCTTGGATTTTTCTCCCCAGGAGTCAGCTGCTCGGGCAGATGCAGGAAGAGAGCTGGGTTCCCCCAGGTGGCTGCTATGAAGACAGAGGAGCAAGGGATTCACAGGTTTTGGTGAGGGTGGTGCCGCAATGGTAGGCTGTGGAATCAGAGCTGGGAAAGGTGCGGGACTGACAAGAAGGTGAAAGAGTGGGTAGACTAGTTAAGGACCCAATAGACTGAAGGGTTGTCACAGTGGGGACGCACTGGAGAGAGATGCTTCAGTTATTGATTTCGGAAGATGCTCTGTTCCAGCAATAACAGTCTAGGGAGCGGCGGTGGGAGTGGGAGGATGGGGGAGCTGGGGTGAAAGGGCCATCGTCATACACGAGGAGGTTGAGGAACCAAAAGGCCAAGCAAGGTGCTGAGCGTGTCTGTGGACGGTGGAGTCAGGATAATGGCAGGAGTGGCAGGACAGGGTTTGCTGAGCCTGGGTGACACAGGGAGACACACACACGTACAAGTCATGGCTCCTCAGCTTCTACCCTGAACACTGCTCTTTCAGACACTAACAGAGCTGAGTGGGGAGGCTTTTATTTGCTGTTATGCACCTGACAAAGGCACTGCCCTTTTATTTATTTAAATTTTTAAAAGTTTATTTAGAGAGAATACGCACATGAGCTGGGAAGTAGACAGAGAGAGAGAGAATCCCAAGCAGGCACCGTGCTGTCAGCACAGAGCCCAATGTTGGGCTCGAACCCACAAACCGTAAGATCGTGACCTGAGACGAAACCAGCAGTTGGAGGCTTAACCGACTGAGCCATCCAGGTGCCCCAAGGCCCAGACTTTTTAAATCATTGAGAGGGCAGGGCTGGGTCTTTTTCAGGGCTTGATAGGGGACTCACTTCATATTTGCTGGATGTATTAATAATGAATTCATTAAGAAGAAATAAGGGACCCTAACTGACAGATGAGAGTGAGGCAGAGTTGAGAACATACTAACCTCCCACACTAGACAGGGCTGCACAAGTTGGAAGACAGAATCAAAACACAAGTCCCTACAATCAAGGAGGGCTGTGTTAGTCTGCTAAGGCTGCCATAACAAAATACCACAGGTTGGGTGGCTTAAACAATAAAAACTCATTTTCTCCATGGTTCTGGAGGCTGGAAGTCCAAGATCAAGGTGTTAGCAGGGTTGGCTTCTTCTGAGGTCTTTTTTCTTGGCTTATAGATGGCTATGCTTTTGTTGTGTCCTTGCATGGTCTTTACTGTATGCACAGGCATCCCTTATCTTTGGTCAAGCTTCCCTTTTTTTATAAGGACACCAGTCAGATTGGACTAGGGCCCACCCCAACGGCCTAATTTTAACCGAATCACCTCGTTCAAGGCCCTATCTCCAACTACAGTCACATTCTGAGGCGTGGGGGGTTGGGTTCAGCACTTGAATTTGGTGGGACACATTCAGCCCATGGCAAGAGCTGGGTTTGAGATCTACTGGCTCTGTGCTCACGTTCTCTTTGCTCTGCCTACTCAGCTTTCTTGGGACTCTTGCTTAGCTGCTGTGTTCCAAGAGCCTGAAGTACACAGACTGACCCTGCCGACAAAGCAGAGTTTCTCAGAGGAAGCTCCCCATCCTGGAGGGAAGCTGCTTCCAACGGCAGCTTGGTCACCCATTTCTCCTTAAAGGATACCTTGAAAACAGACTCTGAGAACCCCTCAGTGCTGCAGTGGTGTGGCCATTGCTGGGGCTGGGGGAGTCAGTGGAAGAGGGAAAGGGGAAATAAAGGCATTAAATTTATTTGTGGGCTGGCACATGGAAGATGTTGAGGCTTCCTAAATCTGAATCAGATCAAGAACTTCCTATTCTAACTTTCTCACTAGAGCAGAAATCAGATTCTCAGCTCCCACACGTTAGAGCTCCCACACTTCAGGTAGAGAGTCATTGACTTGCAAATACACGGTTCCATTTGTTCTTTCTTGCACAGCACTTTTCCAGATAGGATTCTGCTGATGCTGACAATGTGGCACTTGTGGTAAACCTGAGCTTGGACCAGTGAGTCAACTTTGCTTAGCTAATACAGCCTAGTAAGATCAGACTATACAAACGTCAGCATTCTAGGGCTCATGCCAAGGAGTAGATTCTTAACTTGGTTAAGGAGCCCTTGGATGGGGGCCGAGAGTGGTGTGGAAGAAGAGGAACAAACACTGAGTTCAGGTGAATAACAGTTTGGGAAGGTAGGGCCAGGCCAAAATCTCAAGCAAAGTGAGTAATGGACACCCAAATAAATGGAGCACTGATGATTCCTAATATGATTCCCGAGAAACCATCTCCCCTCTTCTGTGTGACTCAAAGTATAATAAAGCTCAGACTGATCCAATGATTAAGCTCCTGTCAGTGAAAGTCAGTGATGGAACTAGAACCACAACTAGGTTTTTAGGAATTTGGAGTTGCCCTAAATCTGCTTAAAAATGGCACCAGAAGAGACTGATGAGACATGACCATCAAATGCCACATGTGATACTGGATAGGATCCTTTGCCAGAAAGGAAAAGGAGAGGTTGCTGGAACGATGGGCACAATGTGAATGGGGTCTGCGGATTGGGGGGTAGTGTTGTGCCAGTGTTGATTTCCTGGTGGGGAGGGCTGGACGGTGGCAATACAGGACGGTGTCATTATGTTTGGGAGGTACACACTGAGAATTTAAGGGTGATAGAGCATCATGTCAGAAAAGACAAGAAGATAAGAGATGATAATGGAACAAATATAAAATGTTAACAATTGGGAAATTTGGGTGAAGAGGATGTAGATCTTTGTTTCGTACCGCTCTTGAAATGTTCCTGTAGGTTTGAAACCATTTTAACATAAAACAGAAAAAAAAAATACAAGTCTAAAAGCATTTTTTTATTTACAGTATAAAGGTTACAAAGGTATATATGTATTTATATATATAATACCCTTAAGTTACAAATTTTCATTGTAATGTACAACGCTATATATGTTGATGTGCAACTCAAGGGGAAGTGTTGTCTATGCATTTATATTTATTGAGTACACATAAAGCTTTTTTTTATTATTATTAAGAACACAAATACTGCCCTGTTTTATGCCACAAGTTTTGATTTGGTAGCCTGGTGATACCAGATGATTTGAGAACTAAATCTTAAACAACACTTAAAAAGAAGTCCTGTTTAAATACAGTGTTCTAAAAAGAAGAAAAAAACAGAATATCACATACTTTTAATTTTTTGTAGAAGCATTACTCTAGCCTTCTAAGTCTTAATACTTAACAAAAATTAAAGTCGTGTGGAACAAAATACACACAAGGGAGTATAATCAGAATTTGCACAGATTAGCCATAATAGGCCTTCATAGGTAGTGGTTTGCCACATTATCTTCTAGAAGATCTTGGATCTGGTACCAAAAGGGAAATATTCTTTGGGCACCAAGGTCTTATCATGCTGAAGACATCCAACAGATTGTAAACATAATACTGGAGTCTTATGCCGGAGAAAAAAGTACAAAACTAAAATGGGTTCTTGTAATAAGGGTAGATTTGCTATAGGTGTGAAGAATATCACTGAGAATGATGATTGTGCCAAACCCAAAACTTAGTTGAAATCATTTCCTCT
The DNA here is from genome assembly GCF_018350215.1 of Panthera leo. Taxonomy (NCBI): domain Eukaryota; kingdom Metazoa; phylum Chordata; class Mammalia; order Carnivora; family Felidae; genus Panthera; species Panthera leo. The sequence goes on along the minus strand of NC_056693.1, from coordinate 44,337,976 downwards.
CTCCCAAATTCAGGTAATTCACAAAACAGAGGTGAAAAACATAACCGACACCCACTAGAACAGGACTAAGATAGAAGGCAAGCAATTCTTCCAACTTAGGAGGAATAGACCCTTACACCACAATACTTATGTGCTGGTTCCAATTCCATATAATCGTTAGCACCTGATTGTCGAAGTGTAGGTTTAGAGTAAAGGCCATCACACTGAAGGCAAGCTGGATGGAAGGGACTGTTACTGTATGAAAATTATGAAAAAATTCAATTAACCTCTCGTTTCCTTGAGGTGTCCTTTTTATTGAGTTTGAATGCCAGAGTGTTCTAGAATAAGTGGAATTTTGCCAGGTTTAAAATATCTTCAATTGGACACACCATCTACCATGTGTAAGGACTTCCAACAAATGAGACATTTAAAGGGTCTAAGTGTGGAAATGAATGGGTCAGGACAATTTAGAAATAGGGGTAGATGAAATAAATATTCAGCTTTGCTATTTATAATTAAAAGAAACATTTCTTTAAAGTTTATTTTGAGAGAGAGAGAGAGAGAGAGAGAGAGAGAGAGAGAGAGAGGCAGATATGGGGAGGGATAGAATCTCAAGCAGGCTCCACACTATCAGTGCAGAGCGTGACATGGGGCTTGAACTCACGAACCGTGAGATTATTATGACCCGAGCCCAGAACAACAGTCAAATGCTTAACCAACTAAGTCACGCTGGTGCCCCAAGAAGCATTTCTTTAAAAAGGCTTTCCTGTTGATCCACTTTGGGTAATAGAGCTTAATTTTTGTTGTTGTTGAGATTTATCTTCCTAAGGATGTTCTACACTGTTTTTCCCAAACTAAAGTCTATTTTTTTTTAAGATTTTTATTTTTAAGTAATCTCTACACCCAACATGGGGTTCAAACTCACAACTCTGAGATTCAGAGTAGCATGTTCCACTGAATGATCCAGCCAGGCGCCCCACTAAAGCCTAATTTTGCATTAAAAAACTAAGCATAATGAAAAGACTAACCTACTTAAGTGTGCTTGGAGTTCTTTCATGTTGGCATGGACCAAAGACCAAGCATCATTTTAAACATTTTCCAGTTAGCCAGAGTAGCTGGACTGCAGATGTACTTTGGTAAAAGTATGAAGTGGTTAATTACTTAACCACTGATTGATAAACAGATGGCAGGGTGTAATTGAGAAATAATGGGTTATGTGCTACTTGCAGGCAGGAACTTTCTTTTGGACCCTGAAGAAAGCCTGTGAAGAGTTGTGTGTTAATAACTGCTTAGTACATGGAATACGTGAATTAATGCGTCGTTAATTAGCCTTGCAGTGTCAGAATTTCCGTAGGCCCCCAAAGAACCTTTTGTCTATGCATAAAAGACTTCTATTACTTTGGAAGAGGTGACAGAACATTCAGGTTCCAAAGGTGTATATGTGACTGGCATAAAGAGGGGCTCAAAAACTAAAACAAAGCATTTGCGTCAACCGCACGGAGCTAAGATTACAACAGAACTGAGTAAGGTACTTAGAGGACTCAGAAGTTAGAAATCTATCAGGGTAGCTAATCTTACAATATAATAAAGTATCGCTTCTCTAGCATAGCTTTTTAGCTTCAACCAATCTATTTTGGAGCAATTCAAGAATTACAATTCAGATGGTGGATTTTGTTGAATATAATCAAATGTTCATTAGAGAGCAAGCAATCATTTGCAAACGGCCTTCTTTATGAATTACATCAAATTTAGATTCACTTTTAAAACTTAAATATACTTTGGTTCAGTCACCTGAAGTGGGAAGAATAAGAGGTGGCAAGAAGTTTATGTTCAAGTTTATCAGTTTGAAACAAAAGAAGAAATCTCGTTAAAATATTTTGTTGAGTTAATACATAACAACAACCATTCTTCTAGTTGGTGGTTTAGCTAGTGTAAAAAAAAAAAAAAAAAAAAAAAAAAAAAAAAAAGACAACAGATGTACAGGTGTGCCCCATGAGCCTAGTTTTGGTTACCTTAACTTGAAATTCTATCTTTGATAGAATGAACTTGTATCATTGATCTGCCAGATGTGTTGTGTGTGTTGTAGAGAAATGGTTTCAAATCTGCCACTAAGTAGTCTATTACCAGCATAAAGTAAATTTCAGTTATCAGTACACCATAGGAGTAGCTAAATTGCTCAAAACCACATAATCCTGAAATACAACATAATTATTTTATAACTGTCTGCCATCACACATTTATTGTCTATACACCCAGCACAGGGAAGGAGACAGCTTTAAAAAAGAGGGAGGGGGGGACTGCTGCTGTCAGTATTAAAAGACAGTACGTAGAAAGTCAAACTAATTCTGGATTACCAAGCAATCTCGAGAGAGAGAACAGCAGCAAATGGCAGATTCTTATGCTTTCATCTTCAGGAGGGGGGTTGGGGGGAAACCGCAATAACATTTTAAATTTAACTGAAAGAGATTTCCAAACTTAAGATAAAATATAATACCACCTGGCATATTATAGACCTGATCGAGATCTACATACAAAAAGAATGAATGGGATTATGGTCAAATTCAACTTAAAGTTTAAGTAGAATCCCCAATTTAAAGAAGTCTTTTTTCCTTGGGTAGATGTTTGATCTGACTGGAGCAATTTGCTTTGAGACCAAAGAGATCTGACATTTCACTTCTTCATGATCAACTGAAAAAAGATGACCTTTGGCTTTCTAACCAGCCATTCATTCATGCCACCAATGGTGGATGGCAGCGACAAGGAAATGTATGCTGGATATTTGGACAGTTTAAATATTATGTACAATCAATAGCTTATAACCAGTGAAAATAAGAACAGTTCAGCGTAAGTGTCCAAGATACAAAACAGCAGAGAAAGTGCTTAAGTCTACAGGTCTTCCCTGAAAGCTTCAAAAATGTTTAATTTTTAAGTAGGTAGGGCTTTTAATAGAATTTGCATAGCAGCGTACAATATAATTTGCATTAAAAAATATGGAGATTCTTCCATGTTTCTGAAAACATACAAATATATCCACATGCATATAAATTAATAAACAAGAAGACCTGGAGGTTCTCACAAAATTAAAAAAAAAAGTTCATCATAACTTTTTCTCAAAGTGGTCCCGCTTTTGTCCATCAAAACCATTTACAGTGAAAACTTCTTCTGGGAGAAACATAATCTTGTCCAGATTCCACACAGCTTAATTTTATTTTTAAGAAAAAATTCTAGTTTATTAGCTAAGTGCATCTAATCAACTGAAAAAAGCTTGGTTACCATTCTGCCTAGGAAGATAAATTAGGAAAACAATCAGGGACAACTTTAATCATTTGTTGGTTAGATTAGATTGGTAGGTTAGATTAGAGAAGAAATAAATAATTCAATCTCTCCTGCCATCCAATAATGTTCAATAACAAAGTTTGTGAGGGTATAGCTGATAAAAACATGCACTATCAGACTTCACCTAGCCTAAAAAGTGCTCAAACATGGCTTTAAAATAGGTGAATGACAAATAAGGTAATATTTTTGATTGCCTGTACAGGTCCCAATATATAATCTGAACCTGTCTACTAGGTAGGTGAGTTTTCAGTTCGAACTATCTAATAAATACTGTATAAACATACATTTAAGTATTACTTCATATAAAATAATAGATACTAATTTCTAGGTAAGGTTTGTTTGGTAACTTCAGGAAAGGACTTACCTTTTTCAGAATAAGAATGACAGCCTTTTTTTTCTTTCCTTTTCTTTCTTTTTTTGGAGAGGAAAGGGAGAAATTTTAAGGAATGAGAAGGAAGTATTTTCACACACCAGGTGGCTACTTCTAGGCTTCTGTGTGGAATATGGAGAAGACGTCTAAGCCCCAGGTCTGGGGGCGGGGGGGGGGGGGGGAGGTCGAGGGGCACAGGAAGCGATCCATTGGAACGAGGCACACACTACTCTGCAGGTTCCTTTCCGTTCTACACAGGCAAGCCCACAACATTCTCAACAATTTTCCTGATTTGAAATGAAAAAGAAATGAAAAGCTGTTCTATAAAAGATGTGAAATATCAAAAATGCCCATTTTTAGTTATCATTTGAAAATAATTTGCCATGTTTTGGCATCTTAATACAAAATACATATTAATCAAGGCTGTCCTATCCGTAAAAAGCTCTTCATCTGTGGTTTGAAAGTTCCACAAACACACTTAGTTGAATAACAATCTGGTCACCCACGAGTGGAAAGCTGCTGATGTTAAACAAGCAGCTTAAAGGCTCTTGCTCTCGGGGGTGCTAGTGGTCAAAGGAAATCTCCCACACATTTTCATTTCACATTAAGACTCGAAAGATTTAAAAACCTTATAGACCTTGGTGACAATTTAAGCTGGAACAAAATGAGCCAAAATGGCTCACATGCTTTTCCTTCTCCTGCCCACATTTTCATCACACCTTTTTTAGAGTTCTTTTTCATGTAAGTGATGAGCAGGGTGGCTCAGAAGTTCCCCCTGAAAATATTCTCAGTGGCTTAGCCTTTCACACTAACAAAGAAAACCTCCACCAAATGGCTTCGCTGCAAAGTCTGTGACTGCATTGTGCAACGTTTCAGATTAATAATGCTCTCACTGCAAAGTGTCTAAGCTCCCTTATCTGAGGGTATTATGTGTTGAAATTCTGCTTCCAGAAATCATAGCTGGACCTTCAAGATATTTTTTTTCCTTCCCTATTTGCAAATTTACTTCAGCTGGAGCCAAATACAGGTTTATGAACCTTTAAAACGTAAAAAAAAAAAAAAAAAAAAAAAAAAAAAAAAGCCCTTGAAACACATATTCTAGTGTAGATGTCAATTTCCAGTTTTAAGTGGACCACATCATTCATTGTTGGAACTGTAGCTGGGGGGAGAACAGTTCTCTCTCCCCAGCCTGTGCATGTGGTTATTCTCACCGTACACAAGGGGAAGGAGGACCGACTTATGGGCACAGGGAAAACAGTGGGGTTACAATGTCTAACTCAAACTCTGTTCATGAGTCTGCTCTTTCAAATGTCCTACCTAGGTCAGTCGGCACTCACACCAAATAGCTCGTGTTTTCCATAGGATTGTGGGGTTTTTTTCCTTCCTATTTGGAGTGCTACCTTCCTCCACTCTCCAAAGAGCTCACACCCTCTTACGGCATACCTCATAAATCTAGTAAGTGAGAGCTCGGCATAGACTTTTCTTCGGAGAACACAGAGAACATCCAAGTCAATATTACCTTCTCTTTCAGATCTGGGGACTGTGGTCATCTTGACATTTTAGACAGCTCTTATATTATTTTGAATGTTTTCAGATATATACCTCCTTCATAATTAGGAAAAACAAGCTGAATGTGTTTCTCTAATACTACAAAATCAGCAATCTTACTGCTACTATGTCCTAAAGATGATGTCCGGCAACGCTTAGCAAAACCCAGGTAGCTATCCCATGGTCTCGTCACCCTGCCCGCTGTCGAACGCATTACTACACCAACAGTGAGTCTTGAATTAGCAGCTGCCTGTCTGTACCAATCTGCTTCCACAAAGGGCCAGGGCCAGGGCCCTGCATGGGCTCACAAAACCCAAAGCAACGCAACATGATGTTTGTGAAGAGCTGCCTTTATAGAGTCTACTCTTTAAACAAGCAGGCTCTCCAGAATTTATCTTCCCCAATGAGATCTGCCCACTAGAAAAGATACTACTCAGGAAATCCATCTTAAAGACTATTCCTCAAAACTAGGATGGATTATCTCCCTGGAATGGCAGTGATATCCAGTTATTCATATAGTGACTAATAAAGCTCCACTAACCCTAACCAAAGGCACATTTGGTAAGCAATAAAAAATGGCTTAGGCTAAAATGAGGACTTTCTTTTAAAATAAATCTTATCCCCTGGCTCCTACCAAAGATAAATCAGAAAAATCTAAAACAAGCAAAACTCTTCTTTCAAATCAGTGGCTTCCAACTTGGTTACCACTAGAAAGGAAGTGGAAGGCAAGGCAAATAAAAATTTGCAAGTTCTAAGTCCTAAAGTTAGCACTTATGAGTGGCAAAGCTCGTGATGTGATGGGAAGTGATGGCCAGGGTGGGATGCAGGAGAGCCAGGACACATGGAAGAACACTTGGGTGTGCAATTCCAGGACAGGACTTCCTAGGGTGGAAGGAATAAATGACAGCCAGCTCCGACAGAATGTACGACCTATCTGGAATGGCCAAGAAGCACAGGCTGCTGCCAACTAGCACCTGGGAAGAGACGGTCAAATGAAGCAAGAGACCAAGGCTACGCTCGAAACAAATCCTGTAGGAAGAAGAAAACGAAAACAACTCTTCGATATTTGATTACGTCCCCAAAAACCCCCACAATGAGCCATCCTTCTTAACAGGGGAAATAAACCTAGTTACTTAGAAACCACATTAGGAAACTACACAGTCAATCAACAGCTTCATGTTGGAGCTTATTAGAGTACTAGAATTTCTGGCCAAGGTAGCTTGTGAAAGGCAGGCTCTTCTTTAAACATGGTTACTGTTCAGCAGTGATTTGCAGGTCCTTGTCAAGGCACTGTGCTGGAGGAGAGAGAGCTTTCTTTTTGTGCTTTTTTTTTTTTTTTTTTTTTGAGGTGGAAATACTTCTTGTGACATTCAAGACTCTTTTCTGATTTTCTGCTGCTCATACAAGCAGTCCCATACGAGTGACTTTGGCTGACAAGAACGTGTGCAACACAAATACAATCGGCTTCGGACAAGAGTGCAGGTCCATGGTCTGTGGAGAAAGCGCATCAGTTTAGCACTACCATACACAGAAGCTTTATTTGCAAAAAAAAAAAAAAAAAAAAAAAAAAAAAATTTAAGGTTTATTTTCAGAGAGAGTGTGTGTTGAGGGAGGGGCAGAGAGAGGGAAAGACAGAATCCCAAGCAGGCTCTGCACTGTCAACGCAGAGCCTGACACAGGGCTCGATCCCACAAACTGTGAGATCATAACCCAAGCAGAAACCAAGAGTCGGATGTTTAACTGACCGAGCCACCTAGCCGCTCCTACCCAAAAGCTTTAATAAACAGACACAAAATAAGCAAATTTGGACGTGATGTTCTACTTTTTAAAAAGAATTTGGATTAAGAATGTCCCAGATTTATAGAAATTCTTGGGAGTTTCTTAAAGCCACAAATGAAAGTATACTCTGAAGTAAGATCATTCAGTGGAGGAATTAAATACTGGTGTGAGCTCCCACATCACAATTAGAATACAACTGGTGGTGTACCAGATCCCACTATGCCTGGTAGAGAGAACTAAAAAGTAGAAGATGTAAAAGAAAGAGGAATATCTTATATGGAAACCATTCATTATGGTTATATTCCCAGGAGGAAATCACGGTGAACTCAACTGAAATGTGACTATGGATGGGTCTGATTTTTGACATCCCTCATAGGTTTGTAATGGGAATGAGAGCTCCCAAGGCTCGTTAGAAGGGCTAGCTATACCCTCCTAAGCACAAGTATCTAATCTGGATGGCTGACACCAGATGAACAAGGAGACCCGGCGTCAGGCTGAGTGAAACGAGTGATTCGTCAATCATTGGCGCTGATACATAGACTAGAAATTGGACCTTGTTAACTATGCCTTTTAAAGAAAAGTAAAACCTGATTCAAAATATAAATTACAGAGCACTAATTTCATCAAACTTTGTATATATTAAGTATAAAGCAGGAATTAAAACTATATAGCCAGGGGCGCCTGGGTGGCTCAGTCGGTTGAGCGTCCGACTTCGGCTCGGGTCATGATCTCACAGTTCGTGAGTTCGAGCCCCGCATCGGGCTCTGTGTTGACAGCTCGGAGCCTGGAGCCTGCTTCACATTCTGTGTCTCCCTCTCTCTCTGCCCCTTCTCTGCTCATGCTCTGTCCCTCTCTGTCTCAAAAATAAATAAACATTAAAAAAAAAAAATTTCAAACTATATAGCCAGGATTGCTCTAACACCTGGCTTGCTAAATGACAACTGCTAATAATAATTTAATAGGTTAATTTAATAGAAGCATTTAACTCTCTCTAATGCTTCAGGCTTTTGAAAAGCCCTGGTCCATGCCCCCATCATAGTCTCCTAAAGGTTTATCTTTGAAAATAAGATTTTTAGACATAATTTCTTATTTGGAGGTTGAACTCCATTATCTCTAAGATCTCTTTCAGTTATAAAATTTCAAGATTCTGTTTTGCAAATTTCCACCTATGGTGATTGTGTCAAGAGACATAATAGTTCATGTGTAAGATTTGAACTACTGGCTGAAAACTGATAAGAGAGACAAGGCATTATTTTACTCCTTTACCTTAACTTATGATTTCTGAAGTATACTCAACACACTCTGTAGTTCACTAAGGGAAATCATGAATTCCTGTTGACATTTTTTTTTTTAAAGACAAGGATATCAAAAAAAGAGCATAACTGTATGGAGATACCCATGTATCTTTTTTTTCTGATCATCACAATTTCTGTAGCGACCAAGTCACTCTGTTACTTTTAACTCTTATCTCAACCAACTGCTAATAATAGCAATGGATAGAATTTATTTATTATAGTTTACCAGCTTTTGTACTTTATATCTCATATTCGATAAAAGCCTGTTTCTTAAAAGGGCTGTATTTTTTTTATACCATTCAAACAAAACTTTTTTCTTTTAAGTTTATTATTTTGAGAGAGAGAGAGAGAGAGAGAGAATATGAGCGAGGGGCAGAGAGAGAGGGAGAGAGACAATCTCAAGCAGGCTCCATGCTGGCAACAGTGAGCCCAGCACAGGGCTCAAACCCACAAACCGTGACATCATGACCTGAACCAAAATCAAGAGCCAGATGCTAAAGTAACTGAGCCACCCAGCTGCCCCCAAACAAAACTTTTTAAAAAGGGAATGATTTTTGGGCACCTGGGTGGCTCAGTCGGTTAAGCATCCAACTTCGTCTCAGGTCATCATCTCATGGTTCATGGGTTCGAGCCCCGCATCGGGCTCTGTGCTGACAGCTCAGAGCCTGGAACCTGTTTTGGATTCTGTGTCTCCCTCTCTCTCTGCCCCTCCTCTGCTCACACTGTCTCTTTCTCTCTCACAAATAAATAAATGTTAAAAAAAATTTTTTTTAAAAAAGGGAATGATTTCCTAATGTGGGGAACAGAAAACACACACACACAACCCCCTAAACTCAAACCCAATACATCTTGAAGAACAATTTTCTGATTGCAAATGGACTATCAGTCCATAATTTTCTATGCAAAAGGTAAGAAGCAATGAGAAAACAAAAGAATATCTATTAGAGTAGACATGGTTTTCTGTGACATTCTTACCAGTTCTCCCTCAGGACCACCAAAATCCAAATACAGATTTCTGATGCCATCATCAGCAGACATTTTCAGCCTTTCAAAGGGGTAGCGGTACAGTATGCTGCTGGAACCTCCATTTTCCTTGGAGACAGTGAACCCATTTTCATAGTGGACAGTGAGTCTTACCTCTTGGCCATTTAATGTGCAGCCTGTTGAAGACAAGCAAAAGCCATCATTAATAAAGTTACTGCTTCAGTTATTGAGTGGAAAAGAATTCTTCTGACTGCAAAAAAAAGGAAAAAGAATCTTCTTTTGAGAATGTGCAATACCTAACCTACTTGGAACTCCTTCAAGTAAATCTTTTTCTGGTTGCTTGCATCCACATCTTGATGGAGATGAGAAAGCGATGGCCATAACTCTCCACGACATCTGATTTGATTCAGTTTAATTCAGTGAGAGTATCAATTAAACACCTGTGCTGGAAGTAGGCTGTGTGAGGTACAGGAGAAGTAACAGGCACGGTCCCTGCTCTCCAGGACTTCATAAATGAAAGGCATAAACATGAAATCCCTAACCACATGAGGTAGAATAGATAGAACACGACTAACAATAGAATGAATAAGGCCAAAGTCAAGGAAATGTTTCCTGGAGGAGATGGCACTTCAGATAGGCCCTAAAGAATAGGTCAAACTGCTTAGGCAGTGAAGTATGGGAAGGTTTCAAGTATGGGAAGGTTTCTACCAAAGGAGAAAAGGCAGAAATGCCTTTCAGGGGCAGTAACATGGTTTGGTTGGTATCTAGGAAGAGGACAAAGATAGTGTTTATTATCAAAGGCAAAGGCTATAGTTGGCAAAAGTCATACAGTCGGACCTATCAAAGATAAAATTCAAAGGGTTGATCTGAATTGACAGGACAAAAAAAATTTTGGTCATCAAGATTGGCAAATAAATGTCTTCTCTCAACACTGGTAAAGTTTCTGTTCCATTAACACCTGAGCACAGTTTTGTTGTTAGTGCAGTGTTGTTGGTGCTACAAGTGTGAGGCCCTCTGAGACCTGGGAATTCACATAGCAGTTTGTCAGTTCAAGTCCCGAGTCAGACTCCGCACTGACGGTACAGAGCTTGCTTGGGATTCTCTGTGTCCCTCTCTCTCTGCCCCTCCCCTGCTCTCTCTCTCAAAATAAATCAACTAAGAAAAATAATCTCTGGAGGTAGAACTTGGGCATCAGTATTGTTAAAAAAACTCTCCTGGGGGCACCTGGGAGGCTCAATGGGTTAAGCATCTGATTCTTGATTTTGGCTCGGGTCATGATCTCTTGGGTTCTTGATATCAGGCCCTGCTTTGGGCTCTGCGCTGACAGCATGGAACCTGCTTGAGATTCTCTCTCACCCTCTCTCTCTGCCCCTTTCCCACTTGCACATGTTCTCTCTCTCAAAATAAATAAATAAACTTAAAAAAAAAGCACAACTCTCCAGGCTATTCCACTGTGCACAGAGCATTAATACTGTTTTTTGGGCACAATTCCTGATGATTAGGCTAACCTTATTTAAATAAGTAAATATAAGACATTGGGATTGGGACAAGAGGGCCAGTAATACTCCATTATTCTCAGTCCTAGACTTCACAGAAAATCCTCAAACTAAAATTCTAATGTTTCTTCTAGCTTCTCGGTGAATATTACATTGTAAAATTCTTTAAAGCGATGGTTGTGGTGATGAGGTTAACTCATGGCTCCTTAGGCAAAAAAATAAAAATTACTGTTTTTTCCCATTATACAACTATGATATAACTTTAAAAAGTGAGACATAAAAGTAGCCTATTATTGCACTTGGAGTTAGGTATGGAATAAAAGCCAGGGATGTCAGGTGTATAAGACAGTATCTTCCTCAACAGCTAGGATGTGGATGTACACACCCACCCATCCTCTCCTCTCTCTGTCCGTTTGTCCCTCTTCCAGGGACAAGGCCAATCCCTCCATCTGTGCTTTGGATCCCATCCATTCCCACCTTCTCAGAAACTGTCCAGGGTTGATTATTCCTTCTTCCTCTGCATTTTCAACATTTCCCTTTAAACTAGATCTCTCCCATTAACCTTTTTAAAACTTCAGGTTTCTCTCATTATTGGAAGAAATGCCATCACTTGACTCCTTACCTTCCTCTTTCTCTCTCTCTTTTTAAAAGATTTTCTTTTTAAGTAATCTCTATACCCAGTGTGGGGCTCGAATTCACAACCCCAAGATCAAGAGTTGCATGCTTCATGGACTGAGCCAACCAGGTGCCCCTTGTTCCTTTCTTATAGCTATTTGGTCAAAGGCATGAAGTAGGTCTTACTTATTTTTATTTCTCTCATTACAAAACATAGCACTTTGTAATTAATAAAACAGTAAATATTTGTTGATTTAGTGAATTAAGAGAAACTGATACTGTATATGTCCCCCAGGAGTTTAATCTGGGCATAAGAATGAGTCATTGAGAGGGGGAAATTCAGGGGCTTAAGGCACTGGTTTTGGAGTCAGAAGAGACCCAATTCAAGCCCTACCTACATTAACCCCAGTTCTTCATCTTTTTTAAGTTTATTTTGAGAGAGAGCATGTGCACAAGTAGGGAAGGGTCAAAAAGAGAGACAGGGAGGCAGAGAGAGAATCCCAAGCAGGCTCCACACGGTCGGCACAGAGCCTAATGCGGAGCTCGAACCCACAAACTGTGAGATCTTGACCTGAGCTGAAATCAAGAGTCAAAGGCTTAACCGCTTAACCAACTGAGCCACCCAGGCACCCCTCCAGTTCCTTAATCTTAAAAATGGAGGTGATAAAACTTGCCTTAGAAGGGTGTGTGTTAGAGTTACAGGAAACTCCTGTATTCCACTCATGACTTCTAACAACTCTGATATGTACTCACTATTCTTTCTGCTTCTCATTATTCAAAGGCATTATTCTTTCTGCTTCTCATTATTCAAAGGCACGGGCTATGCCTACCGTATCCATTTTAGTATAGCCAGTAAAAGCAGAGTATATACTCAATCAGTATTTACCCAGTAGATGAATAAAAAGGGATTCAAGACGATTTTATAAAACTGAGAACATGGATAAAGCAAACCCTTTGGTCATATGTCCTAACAATATAAATACTTTAAAATGCTCCTTTTTCTGGGGCGCCTGGGTGGCTCAGTCGGTTGAGCGTTCGACTTCGGGTCAGGTCATGATCTCATGGTTTGTGAGTTTGAGCCCCACATCAGGCTCTCTGCTGTCAGCATGGAGCCTGCTTTGGATCCTCTGTCCCCCTCTGTCTGTTCTATCTGCTCTCTATTTATTTAAAAATAAATAAAACATTTTTTTATGCTCATTTTTCTTCTCCTCTTGCAGATTTTCTACATATTTACTAATGCAACTCTTCCCATGTCTACTACTTCTTAGTAGTAGTTCTTGTTTGATTTAAAAATTTTAATAAGCTTAGGTAATTGGTATGATGAAATTAGCCTTTAAAAGCATACTTCTTAAAGCCCAAACAATTATACACATATATGTATTTTCCTATTTTGAATTCCTGTGCAATTCACAGGATGGAAAATGATAAAGCTTAATGCACCCGAGGGAAATAACTGTGTGCTCTGCCTAGTGATCCTGAAGTTCACATTTGCTAGAAGGAGAAAGTCTTTGTGTATCAGAAGGATTACTGGTCAATTCTACTGTAATCTAATAAAGGTTTAAAGCTAAATGAACATTATGAAGTTCATGTATTGCATTCACTAGTAAAATCTCATAGGTAGTCCCTAACATTTTCCTAAATGAGTAAACTATATAATACATAAATAAATAAAACATAATGAAACACACGAGACAAAGAAACAGAACTTAAATGATTTCTTCTTGTCAACTTCCTTTCTTTAGGCCACAGATATCTGAATATGTAGTACAATGTGCCATAATTATAATTTTAAATAAACCTTTCTGAATCTCCCAACAATTTAACATCAAGGGGTATCGTGCATCTGAAGGACATGCTGGCTTACGTATGTGTGTGTGTGTATACGTGAAGGTGGATGTGCACAGTAAGCATACACATATTAAGACATAACAGATCAGGTGTGTGCATGCACGCACATACAAAAACACATCTGAAAGGAATTCGGGCTCTCATCAAAGCAGTTCACCTTCAGCCAGTTTAATATATCTGACAGAGCTCTAAATACAGTAACGAACAAGTACGTTTGTTGACCTGAATTGTGGAAATGAAAGTATTACCAAGGTAAGATTAAAATACAGCTGTGAATGAGAATAAAAAAGTTCCAGATTACCAAAAAATGTTTCTTTTGTCTATTTTAAAGTATAAGGACCCAACCAGTCCTTCTCTCTCCCCAAGCCATCTGCATTTAAACAACTGTGAGCCAGGGACTGGACAGATTTTTATTTCCTGCCACAAGTTTAGCTGTCAGACACAAAACAACATGAAACTAAAAAAAATGTTAAAAATCCAAGTTGCATTCTTTGTTTTGGGAAACATATCTCTCTGGATCCTTGAAGAGGATATGGTGATCCCAGATGCCAGTCAAGGGCCTAAAGAGTGTTCTTGGGCTCCCCAAAGGAACACGGGGCATTGTAGACCTTCACACTGAGGACACAACCCAGAAAGCACATTCTGTGGCCAAGACAAAAACCAGAGTCCTGCAGCCCTTGATGTGGTGACTAACGTCTCCAAAGAGAAAATGGGCAGGAGACAGACAAGTGAGAAAGACAATGTGGATATGGTAGCCTTGGTCAAAATCCAATGTGTGGTCTTACTAGTCATTACTTGAGTCATCATTGTGGTTGTGAGGAAAGTACCGAGCAGGTCCTAAAGAGTTGAAGAATTAGGTCATTTTGACAACACTTAAAAAACTGTCGCTGTGCCAGTTTTAGAAGATGACCCACAGAAATGCTGCCTATGCAAATTCTAAAGCCATGGAGATCCCTCACTTTCCAAAAGCAATGGAAAGAAAGATAAGTATCACAAGACATTCTGCTCTTCACACATTTTCTCTTTCTAAAAAATCCTATAAAGCTATGTTTATAGAATAAAATGCATAGAGAAGAGGGGCAAAATCAAATAAACTGACTTTGCAGTCAAGATAATCAAAGTAATTCAAACCCTATTAGAAACTCAAACATTTTGACTATTCTTTGTTCTTGCTAAAATGGAAAGTAATCTGGAAATATCTATACAGATGTATATATGTACATACACACAAATATATACAAATGAAACCATAAGGGTGCCTAGGTGGCTCAGTCAGTCAAGCATCCAATTTTGGCTTAGGTCGTGATCTCACAGTTTGTTAAGTTTGAGCCCCACATCAGGGTCTCTGCTAATCAGTGCAGAACCTGCTTTGGATCCTCTGTCTCCCTCTCTCTCTGCCCCTCCCTCGTTTTCTCTCTCTCTCTTTCTGTCAAAAACAACATTAAAAAAAAGAAACCATATAGACTAGCCACAAGAGGGCGTTTCAACAATGAAAAGACACCACCAGGCTTCTTTCCTTTAGATGCTTATTTCAGTAAGTACTGAGCACACCCTTGCAAACTTTTGAAGACAAATTCCTACTCAAAATTCCTCATTTTTCTACAGCCATAGCCTTGCCAGATGCTTATATTTTAAGGATGTCTATCCATATCTTAGACACCAAATCTTCTGAAATAGACGGTTAGTGCATCTAGTACTTCATTAATGAATCTTTATACTATCACATACAGATTAATTATGAGGAACAGCAAAACTGCCATGTTGTACATAGGGTGTTATGAATGAGCCACGTACAAGGCTACTACTGAAACAGAAAAACCAGGTTTCTTTCTATCATGATAATTTTAAGCTGCCATATTTTGGAATATTTTTAAGTCTGGCACATATGTTAATAGTTTTTACTTTAAAATAAAGTATAACAGTTCCATTTAACTACTGCTAGAAGTGATACATCAGGATCTATACCTAGAGAGACTTCCTTAATTAGTTCAGCAGCAGCATGACAACCCTGAACGAGTATCCTGGTCCAGGTTGACAGATCCCGATGTGTCTCCACTCTGAAGAGATGCATCTCAATGCCCTGCCGAGAGCCCGTCCGAGTAGCAAATGTAAGGTCAGATCCAAGTGAGGGTGATCGACATCCAGAGCCAGAATGAACCAACCTAGGATCACAAAAAGGGCAAAGATCAAAAAGTAATTAATGTATCATTACAGGAACATGTCAGCAATTTATACTGAAAAATAAGCAAAAAATTATAAAAGCCCTCAGCAGTTATTGGAAAAGTACATTTCAAAACAATATTATATAGTCTTTGAAGTATATACTATTCTGTTTTCCCATAAAATGGCCCCTATTGTCACAGGCACAACACTGGGCTGGATGGGCTAATGCCCAATTTTCCACTGGCTTTTTTATGCTCTCAAAAGACTATACATACCAAAAAAAAAAAAAAAAAGATTCAGTTTTGGTTAGGAAGTGTTAAGCCCCCACACATGCACAGCCTCCCCTATTACCATCGCTCACTTGACGGTAATTTTTTTTTTTTAAACGAAGAATGAACCTACACTAACACATCATAATCATCCAAAGTCCACAGTTTACTTTAGGGGTGACTCTTGGTGTTGTACATTCTATAGGTTTGGACAAATGTGTAATGACATATATCCATCATTATAATATGCAGAGTATTTTCAATGCTCTAAAAATCCTCTGTGCTATGCCTATTCATCCACCTCTCCTCCTGGCAATCACTTATCTGTATACCTTTTACCTTCTTTTCTTAGTTGCATTAGCAACTAAGCATTGCTGGTATGATGTTGAAAAGGAGTGGCAAGAGGGGACAGGACATCCTTGCCATGTTCCTGACCTTAGTGGGAAAACTTCCTGTTTCTTCCCATTAAGTATGATGTTAGCAATAGCTTTTTTGTAGATAGTCTTTATCAAGTTGAGAATGTTCCTCTCTATTCCTAGTTTACTTTTTTTATTATGAGTGGGTGTTGGATTTTGTCAAATGCCTTTTCTGCATCTCTTGATAGAGTCATATGATTTTTCTTATTTACCTTGTTGATATGATGGATTACTTTAATTGATTTTCGAATAATGAACCAGTCTTGCATATGTGGGATAAATTCCATTTGGTCATGGTGTATAATTTTTTTTATACTTTTTTTAATTCATTTTGCTAAAATTTTGTTGAGGACTTTTGCATTTATGTTCATGAGAGATACTGGTCTACAGTTTTCTTATAATGTCTTTGTCTGGTGTTGATATTACGGTACTGTGAGCCTCACAGAATGAGTTAGGAAGTATTCCCTCTGCTTCTATACTCGGAAACAGATTGTAGGGAATTTTTTTTTATATTTATTTATTTTAGGAAGGCGCATAAGTGGGGGAGGGGCAGATGGGGGGGACAGAGCATCTGAAGCAGGCTCTGCACTGACAGGCTGACAGCAGTGAGCCCGATGTGGGGCTCGAACTCACAAACTGCAAGATCATGACCTGAGCTGAAGTCAGGACACTCAACCGACTGAGCCACCCATGTGCCCTGGAATTTCTTTCTTAAATGTTTGGTAGAATTTATCAATGAACCCATGTAGGCTTGGTGCTTTCTGTTTGGAAGACCCTACACTTTTCACAAATATTAATTAAAAATGGATGTTAGATCTAAATGTGAAATGTAAAAGTATAAAATTTCCAGAAGACATTAAAAGAGAAAATCTAGGTGATCTAAAAAGATACAACACCAGGGGCGCCTGGGTGGCTCAGTTGGTTGAGCGTCCGACTTCGGCTCAGGTCATGATCTCACGATTCATGATTTTGAGCCCTGCGTTGGGCTCTGTGCTGACAGCTTGGACCCTGGAGCCTGCTTCGGATTCTGTGTCTCCCTCTCTCTCTTCCTCTCTCTCTCTCAAAATGAATAAACATTAAAAAAAAAAAAAACTTTAAAAGATACAACACCAAAAACATGATCCACAAAAGAAAAAAGGTGTTAAGTTTGAATTCATAAATTAAAAACTGCTGCTCTTTGAAAGACACTGCTAAAAGAATGAAAAGACAAGCCAGAGTAGGGAAAAATATATGGAAAACAAATACCTGATAAAGGACTAATATCCACAATAAACAATGAACTCTTAAATTTCAACAATAAGAAAACAAAAAAACCCAGTTGAAAAATGGGCAAAAGAGTCACTTCTTAGTATATATCCAAAAGAAGTGAAATCAGATTCCTGAGATATTTTACATCTATGTTCACTGCAACATTATCCACAATAGCCAAGAGGTGGAAGCAACTTAAATGTCTACTGAAAGATGAATAACTGAAGAAAAATGTGGCATTTACATACAATAGATTATTATTCAGCCTTAAGAAGAAGGAAATCCTGTCATATACCATAACACACAAGAACCTTTTAGATAGTATACTAAGTGAAATAAGCTAGTCACAAAAAGACGAATACTGCTTGACTCTACTTACATTAGGTATCTAAAGGGGTACAACTCAGAAACAAAGTAGAATGGTGAGTTGAAGCCAGTAAGTCGTATCAACTACTGTGCATCTCAAGGGTTTCAATGAAATGCTTACGTGAACATTTCTTCATCTAACTCCTGGTTGACTAGAGCAGGGACCATTATTTCTGATAAATGTTGTGCCTGGGGACTTTGAACTTCAGTCTGTTCAGAGAGCGTATATTTTTTAGGCTGTGCACATTATGATAAGAATGAGACATAATTAATTTCTGTTCCTAAAGTAAATAGCCAGTGAAAACTGATTTTCTAAATTTCGAAGCTACTCGACTATAACTCTTGACTTCCATTCACTTGAAATGTGATACTGTTCCATTATATTAAAAAAACAAAAAATGATGTGCCATCTTTTTACTTAATTTTTTGCTTGTTTTTATTTTTATTATTTTTTTAAATGTTTACTTATTTACTTTTGAAAGAGAGAGAGAGAGAGCACAGCAGGGGAGGGACAGAGACAGAGAGGGAGACATAGAATCCAAAGCAGGCTCCAGGCTCTGAGCTGTCAGCACAGAGCCCGACGTGGGGCTCGAACCTATGAACCATGAGATCGTGACCCGAGCCAAAGTTGGACGCTTAACCGACTGAGTCACCCAGACACACCTTTTTGTTTGTTTTTAAATGTTTATTTCTTTTTGAGAGAGAGTGTGAGCGTGAGCAGTGCGGGCGGGGGGGAGGGGGGAGAGGGGGGAGAGAAAGGGAGACAGAGGATCCAAAGTAAGCTCTGTGCTGATAGTAATGTGGGGCTTGAACTCACCAACCATGTGATCATGACCTGAGTTGAAGCTGGATGCTTAACCAACTGAGCCACCTAGCTGCCCCCATCTTTTTGCTTTAAAAAGTGAGTTCAAACTCATTTGTGGGGGGCTAGGTAGTGATGCTCTTGAAATACTTTTAGATGTAACAAAATGAGAGCCTGAACTAATGTTTTGGGGAGAAGGTTCAAATCAAGTATGAGACAGCAATGAAACAAAGTACAGAAGAGAAAATACTGAGAAACAATTAGCAAAAAACCCCAGAGTTTCTATCATACATTGTATATACTCTGTCCCATACTTTTTTTTTTTTTAATGTTTATTTTTGAAAGAGAGACAGACCGCAAGTGGGGAGGGGCAGAGAGAGAGGGAGACAAAGAATCCAAAGCAGGCCTCAGGCTCTGAGCTGTCAGTACAGAGCCTGACGTGGGGCTTGAACCCATGAACAGTGAGATCATGACCTGAGCTGAAGTCGGACACAACCGATTGAGCCACCCTGGTGCCCCCCCATGAGATTTCTTAAGAACAGAGTTTCAAGGACAAAGACATGTAACATTCATGAACTAAAAACTATTTTTAGATACAAGGGAAACAGCAGAATATTGTCTAAGAAAGTACTGAGTGTTAACAAAATATATTTTAAAAATCCTTTCAACTAACAGTGAAAAACTTCCCACGAAGAAAAAATCTCAAGCCCAGATGGCATTGCTGGTAAATTCTACCAAATATTAAAAAAGAAAAAAAAAAAGAATTAATGCCAATCTTTATGAACTCTTCAAAAAAAAAAAAAAAAAAAAAAAGACAAAGGAACACTTCCCAACTCATTCTATGAAGCCAGTAGTACTCCAATACCACTCAAATATCCTCATTAAAATACTAGCAAATTCAATCTAGCATAACCAAATAAGATCTATCCTGTAAGTGCAAGGTTGGTTTAATACCTGAAAAGCAATATGGTAATATACCATATAAACAGATAAAGGACAAACCCACATGATCATTGTTATTAGACATGGAAAAAGCATTTGACAAACCCCAAACCCTTTCATGAAGAAAATACCCCAAAAACATGGAAGAGAATTTCTTCAACCTGATAAAGGGCATCTATGAAAAACCCATAGCTAACATCACACTTAACGGTAAAAGACTAAATGCTTTCCCATTAAGATTGGGAAACAAAGATGTCTGTTTTTGCCACTTCTATTCAACATTTACTGGAGATTTTAGCCAGAGCAACGAGGCAAGAAAATGAAATAATAGGCACCCAGAATAGAAAGTAGTACAACTACCTCTTATTTGAAGATGATATGATCTTGTACATAGAAAGTCCCAAGGAATCCACTAAAAACCTATTAAGCTAATAAGTTGAACAAGAATGCAGATCAAGATATAAAAATTAATGTCTTGATTATATACACTACCACCAAACAACCTAAAAAGGAAATTTAAAAAACAATCCGAGGCGCCTGGGTGACTCAGTTGATTAAGTGTCTGACTCTTGGTTTTGGCTCAGGTCACGATCTCATGGTTAGAGTTCGAGCCCCACATTGGGCTCTGTGCCACTGTGTGGAGCCTGCTTGGGATTCATTCTCTCTCTCTCTCTCTCTCTCTCTCTCTCTCTCTCTGTCTCTCTCTTTGCCCCCCTCCCTCCCCTCACCCCCCACCCCGGTCTCTCTCTCTCTTTCTCCCATCTGAGTACTAATCAGGTCCAACCCTGCTTAGCTTCTGAGATCAGACAAGATCAGGTGCGTTCAGGGTGGTATGGTTGTAGACTCTGTGTCTCTCTCTCAAAAATAAATAAATAAACTTAAAAATTTTTTAAAGAAAACAATCCATTTAGGAAATAAATTTAGCAAATGAAATATAAAACTTATACTCAGAAAACTACAAAGCATTGCCAGAAGAAATTAAAAACCTAAATAAATAAAAAGATACACTGTATCACAGACTAGAAGATAATATTTTTAAGATGGCAATATTCCCTAAATTGATGAACAGATTCAATGTGATCTCTACCAAATTTCATGTCTTTTTTTTTTGCAGAAATTAACAAGCTGATACTAACATCCAAATTAAAATGCAAGGGACTCACAATCACCAAAATAATTTTGAAAAAACAAAATTGAAGGATTCATACTTCTGATTTCAAAACTTACCACAGGTATATAACTGATAGTCCAGAAAAAAAAAAACAAAACCTTACAGTTATGATCAATTGATTTTTGCCAAGAGAGTTCAATGGAAAAAGAATAGTCTTTTCAACAAATGGTACTATGATAACTGGATATTCCCAAGCAAAAGAATGATATTTGACCACTACTTCATACTATACACAAAAATTGACTCTAAGAATTAAGTGTAAGAGTTATAAAGCTTTTAGAAGAACACAAACAAGTAAATTTTTGTAACCCTGGATTAGGGAAAGGCTTCTCAGATTAAGACACAAAAATGAGACACAACATATGAGAAGACTGAGAAATTGGACTTTATCAAAATTAAAAGTTTTTCTGCTTCAACATTTTTTTAAATGTTTATTTACTTTTGAGAGAAAGAGAGAGAGACACAGAGGCATGAGTGGGGTAAGGGCAGAGAGAGGGAGACACAGAATCTGAAGCAGGCTCCAGGCTCTGAGCTGTCAGCACAGAGCCCAATGCACGGCCTGAACTCAAAAGCGCAAGATCATGACCTGAGCCAAAGTCAGACGCTTAACCAACTGAGTCACCCAGGTGCACCAAAAGCTTTTGTGTTTCAAATGACACTATCAAGAAAGTGAAAGACAACCCACCGAATGGGAAAAACATTTGCAAGTCATATATTTAATAAGGTATTTGTCTACAGAATATATAAAGAATTCTTACAAATGAATAATAAAAAAGCAACCCAGTTAGAGGATCAAGGATTTGAATAGATATTACTCCAAATAAAATACACACATGCCAAATAAGTACATGAAAAGATGCTCAACATCATTAGCTATTAGGGAAATGCAACTTAAAACCATGAGGATGAGCTACAATGTATCATGCTAAGCGAAATAAGTCAATCAGAGAAAGACAAATACCATATGATTCCACTCATATATGGGATTTAAGAAACAGAACGGATGAACACATGGGAAGTGGGGGGGAAGAGAAGAGAGGGAAACAAACCCCAAGAGACTCTTAAGGATGGAGAATAAACTGAGGGTTGATAGAGGGAGATGGGTGGGAGATGGGCTAGATGGGTGATGGGTATTAAAACAGGCACTGTTGGGGTGCCTGAGTGGCTCAGTTGGTTAGGTGTCCAGCTTTGGCTCAGATCATGATCTCACGGTTCGTGGGTTTGAGCCCTGCATTAGGCTCTGTGCTGATGGCTCGGAGCCTGGAGCCTGCTTCGGATTCTGTGTCTCCCTCTCTCTCTGCCCCTCCCCTGCCTGCTCTCTCTCTAAAAACTAAGTAAAAACATTAAAATTTTTTTAAATAAATAAAAAATAAAAAGGGCACTTGTTGGGGTGCCTGGGTGGCTCAGTCGGTTAAGCATCCGACTTGAGCTCAGGTCATGGTCTAGCAGTCTGTGAGTTCCAGCCCCACATTGGGATCTGTACTGACAGCTCAGAGCCTGGAGCCTGCTTCAGATTCTGTGTCTCCCTCTCTCTGCCCTTAGCCCACTCACGCTTCTGTGTCTCTCTCTTTCTCTCAAAAGTAAATAAACACTAAAAAATAAATAAAATAAAATAAAACAAAATAAAATGACATAACATAAAAAGGGCACTTGTGATGAGCACTGGGTGTTGTATATAAGTGGTCAATCACTGAATTCTACTCTAAGTGGTTTCATGTCTCACATTTAGGTCTTTAATCCATTTTGAATTTATTTTTGTGTATGGTGTAAGAAAGTGGTCCAGTTTCATTCTTCTTGTGTGTTGCTCTCCAGTTTTTCCATCACCATTTGTTGAAAAGACATTCTTTTTCCCACTGGATATTCTTTCCACCTTGTTGAAGATTAATTGGCCATATAATTGTGGGTTTATTTCTGATTTTTCTCTTCTGTTCCATTGATCTATAGGTCTACTTTTATCCCAATACCATACTGTTTTGGTTACTACAGCTTTATAATATAACTTGAAGTCCAGAACTGTGATGCCTTCAGCTTTGCTTTTCTTTTTCAAGACTGCTTTGGCTATTTGGGGTCTTTTGCAGTTCCATACATATTTTAGTATTCTTTCTTCTAGTTCTGTAAAAGATGCTGTTGACATTTTGATAGGGATTGCATTAAATGTGTAGATTATTTGAGTAGTATAGACATTTTAACAATATTTGTTCTTCCAATCCACAAGCATGGAACATCTTTCCATTTCTTGGTATCGTCTTCAATCTCTTTCATCAGTGTTTTACAGTTTTTAGAGTACAGGTCTTTGACCTTTTTGGTTAGGTTTATTCCTAGGTATCTTATTGTTTTGGTTGCAAGTGTAAATGGGACTGTTTTCTTAATTTCTCTTTCTGCTACTTCATTATTAGTATATAGAAATGCAACAGATTTCTGCACATTGATTTTGTGGACTGTGATTTTACTAAATTCGTTTATTAGTTCTAGCAGTTTTTTGGTGGAGTCTTTTGGGTTGGCTGCATAGAGTAGCACATCATCTGCAAACAGTGAAAGTTTTACATCTTCCTTACCAATTTGGATGCCTTTATTTCTTTTGTTCTTATTGCTATGGCTAGAACTTCCAATACTATGTCAAATAAAAGTGGTGAGAATGAACATCCTTCTCTTGTTCCTGACCTTAGGGGAAAGCTTTCAGTTTTTCCCCATTGAGTATGATGTTCGCTGTGGGTTTTTCACATAAAGTCTTATTATGTTGAGGTATGTTCCCTCTAAAACTACTCTGTTGAGGGCTTTTATCATGAATGGATGTTATACTTTGTCCAGTGCTTTTTCTGCATCTACTAAAATGATCATATGGCTTTCATCCTTCCTCTTATTGACGTGATGTATCACATTGATTGACTTGCAAATGTTGAAACACCCTAGCAACCTAGGAATAAATCCCATTTGATCATGATGAGCGATTTTTTTAAATGTATTGTTTAAGTTGGATTGCTAGTATGTTGTTGAGGATTTATCCATCTTTGTTCATCAGAGATATTGGCCTGCATTACTTTGTGTGTGTGTGTGTGTGTGTGTGTGTGTGTGTGTGTGTGTGTGTGTGGGCGTGTGTGTGTGGTGTCTGTTTTTTTTTAAATTTTTTTTTTAATGTTTTATCTTTGAGACAGAGAGAGACAGAGAATGAGCAGGGGAGGGGCAGAGAGAGAGGGAGACAGAGAATCCAAAGCAGGCTCCAGGCTCTAAGCTGTCAGCACAGAACCCGACATGGGGCTCGAACTCACAACCCGCGAGATCATGACCTGAGCTGAAGTCGGGCGCCCAACTCACTGAGCCACCCAGGCGCCCCTGTCTGGTTTTGATATCAGGGTGATAATGGCCTCATAGAATAAATTTGGAAGTTTTTTTTCTTCTATTTTTTGGAATAGTTTGAGAAAAACAGTTATTAACTCTTTTTTAAATGTCTGCTAGAAATCGTCCAGGAAGGCATCTGGTCTTGGACTTTTGTTTGTTGGGAGTTTTTGATTACTGATTCAGTCTCCTTGCTGGTAATTGGTCTGTTCAATTTTTCCATTTCTTCTTGCTTCAGTTTTGGTAGGTTATGTGTTTCTGGAAATTTATCCATTTCTTCTAGGTTGTCTAATTTTTTTAGCATATAGTTTTTCTTATATTCTCTTACAATTATTTGTATTGCTGTGGTGTTGGCTGTTATTTCTCCTCTTTCATTTGTGATTTTGTTTGAGTCCTTTCTCTCTTTTTATAAGTCTGGCTAGAGGTTTATCAATTTTGTTGATCTTTTTAACAAATTGCTCCTAGTTTCATCGATGTGTTCTGTTGTTTTTTGGTTTCTATATCATTTATTTCTGCTCTAATCTTTATTATTTCCTTCCTTCTGCTGATTTAAGGTTTTGTTTGTTCTTCTTTTTCTAGTTCCTCTGACTGTAAGGTTAGGTTGTTTGAGATTTTTCTTGCTATAAACCTCCCTCTTAGAACCACTTTTGCTGCATCCCAGAGATTCTGGACCATCGTGTTTTCATTTTCATTTGTCACCATGTAATTTTTTATTTCTTCTTTAATTTCCTGGCTGACCCATTCATTGTTTAGTACCATGTTATTTAACCTCCATTTGCTTGTGCTCTTTCCAGATATTTTCCTGTGGTTGTAGTTTCATAGCAGTGTGATCAGAAAAGATTCATGGTATGACTGTGATTTTTTTAATTTGTTGAGACTTGTTTTGTGGCCTAATATGCGATCTAATCTGGAAAATGGTCTATGTGTACTTGAAAATAATGTGTATTCTGTTGTTTTAGGATGAAATGTTCCAAATATAAATGTTACATCGATCTGGTCCAGTATATCATTCAAAGTCACTGTTTCCTTATTGATTTTCTGTTTGGATGATCTGTCCATTGATATAAGTAGGGTATTAAAGCTCCCTACTATTACAGTGTTACTGTTGATTAGTTCTTTATGTTTGTTATTAACTATTTTATGTGTTTGCATGCTTCCATGTTGGGTGCATAAATATTTACAACCGTTATTTCTTCTTGTTGGATTGTCCTCTTTATTATTACATAGCATACAATAAAATACTTTGTTATATACTTTGTTAATATACTGACAGACTTGTCTCTTGCTACAATCTTTGTTTTAAAGTCTATTTCATCCAATATAAGTATTGCTACCCTGGCTTTATTTTGATGTCCATTTGCTCAACAAGTGTTTCTCCAACCTGTCACTTTTAATCTGTAGATATCTTTAGGTCTGAAATGAGTCTCTTGTAGGCAGCATATAGATGGGTCTTGTTTTTTTTTTTACTTATTCTGTCATCCTATGTTTTTGGAATGAGGCATTTAGTCCCTTTACATTCAAAGTAAAGTGGGTGATGGGCATTGAGAAGGGCACCTGTTGGGATAAGCACTGGGTGTTATATGGAACCCAATTTGACAATAAATTCTATATTAAAAAAAACAAAGTAATAATTGATAGATATGTATTTACTGCCATTTTGTCACCTGTTTTGTGGTTGTTCTGATAGTTTTTCCCTGATCTTTTCTTCTCTTGCTCTCTTTCACGGTTTGCTGGCTTTCTTCGGTGATATACTTGGATTTCTTTCTCTTTATTCTTTACATATCAATTACTGGTTTTTGATTTGTGGTTACCATTCAATTTGTATATGATATCTTTTGTATATAGCAGTCTATATTAAGTTGATTGTCACTTAAGCTTGACCACACTCTTGACTCCCACTGCAATGTGTTAGGTATATGGTGACATATTTTTTACATCTTTTATTTTGTGAATGCCTTGACTGATTTTTATGGATATACCTACTTTTACTGCTTTTGTGTTTCTTACTTTTCATACTCATAGTCTTTCCTTTCCTCTCAAAGAATCCCCTTTAACATTTCTTGAGGGCTGGTTTAGTGGTCATGACCTCCTTTAGTTTTTGTTTGTCTGAGAAACTGTTTATCTCTCCTTCTATTCTGAATGATAGCCTTCCTGGATAGAGTATCGTGGCTGCAGATTTTTCCCTTTCAGGACTTTGAATATATCATGCCACTCCTTTCTAGCTAGCAAAGTTTCTGCTGAAAAATGGGGTGTCCCCTAGTATGTAACTATCTTCTTTTCTCTTATTGCTTTAAAATTTTTTTTCTTTATCATTACTTTTTGCCACTTTAATTACTATGTGTTTTGCGTGAACCTCATTGGGTTGATTTTGTTGGGGGATCTCTGTGGCTCCTGGATCTCGATATCTGTTTCCTTCCCCAGGTCTGGGAAGTTTTTAGCTATTATTTATTCAAATAAATTTTCTGCACCCTTTTCTTTCTCTTCTTCTGGGATCACTATGATGTGAATGCTATTGTGCTTGATGGAATCACTGAATTCCCTAAGTCTATTCTCATTTTACATAATCTTTTTTTTTCTCTAACCTGCTCGACTTGATTACATTCATTACTCTGTCTTCACGGTCATTCATTTGTTCCTCTGCTTCCTCTAGCTTGCTGTTTATTCCATCTAATGAATTTTCATTTCATTTATTGTGTTCTTCAACTCTGGTTCTTTTTTAGCTCTTTGTTAATGGTCTCACTCATGTCCTCCACTCTTTTCTCAAGTCCATTGTCTATCTTTATGACCATTACCTTAAATTCTCTATCAGGCATATTATTGATCTCCATTTCATTTAACTGTCTTGCTGTGATTTTGTCCTGTTCTTTCATTGGGGATATAATCCTCAGTCTCATTTTTTTTTTTAATGTTTATTCATTTTTGAGAGACAGAGACAGAGTGTGAGCAGGGGAGGGATAGAGAGAGAGAGGGAAACACAGAATCTGAAGCAGGCTCCAGGTTCTGAGCTGTAGCAAAGAGCCTGATGCAGGGCTCCAACCCATGAACCACGAGATCATGACCTGAGCCGAAGTCAGATGCTTAACCGACTGAGCCACCCAGGTGCCCCCCTAAGTCTTCTCATTTTGTCTAACTCTCTGGGTCTGTTTCTCTGTGTTAGAAAAGCCAGAGATGCTCTTCAAAGTAGTGGGTGGGGCATGTACATTTAAGAAGGTGGCACCAGTCCTCTTCCACAGGGGATGTGCAGCCATTGAGGACACTGGGGCCAGTGGGGGCCACCTCAAGCCTGTGTGGTTGGAGGATTAAGGTTTAACAAGGTGCATGCAACCTCCCTGGAAGGTGGCCAACTGCCACCACCAGGACCAAGGCCCAATAAAATGAGCAGGTTGGGAGACATGGTGTTGAAGTTTATGCAGGTCTTCTACGGGAGGGGACCCAAAGGCAAGTGTGACAGGAAAGGGTGGATAGGTGGCTCAGTCAGTTGTGTCTGACTCTTGATTTTAGCTCAGGTCATGATCTCATGATTCAGTTCATGAGATTGAGCCCTCCATCGGACTCCATGCTAACAGTGCAGAGCTTGTTTGGGATTCTTTCTCTCCCCCTCTCTCTCCCTGCCTCTCTGCGGCTCACACTCTCTCTCCCTCTCAAAAAATAAGTAAATTTTATTAAAAAAGAAAAGGGTGGATCCACCGAAGCACACGGTGAAGGGGTGGCTTGTTATAAGCAAGTTAGGTAGTGAGTAGTGATGGCCGTGTGTTTATGCTGAGGGGCAGGGGAGGGAAATGGAGAAATGGCACCTATAAGCTCCTTTGTTCCTGGAGGGGGTCTCTCTGCAATCCCTGCCTCTCTGGGACCTGCTTTGAGATAAGTAAATTACTCTCCCTCCCATATGACCCAGGTGTTTTTCAAACTGCTGCTTCTACATTGGATCTCCTTGGGTGTTTCTTGTGCTGTCTCTATAAGGGTGGGGTCTCAGCTTCCTACAGCCCTTGGGGCTCTCCCAGAGCCAAGCCCACAGATTTTCAAAATTCCAGACTTTAAGCACGGCTGGTTATAAGAACTCATGAAATTTAGCCCCTCAGTTTCAAAGCCAAATGTTACGGGGATTTGCCTTTCCTGTGCAGGCTTCCTGACGTGATAGCCTGTTTCTTGCCCTTCTCTGTGCCTGTGGCTCCCTCTGTACTGCAGACGGCCAGGGTCCCTTTAGCTCCCCACCATGTCTCTGCCCTTTCTACTCTCTTCAGTGTAGCCTCTTCTCTACCTTTAGTTGTGGGGTTTGTTCTGCAAGCCCTTGGGTCGTTTTCTGTGTTATCTACATTGATGTGTTATCTACTTGTACCTGGGGGATGAGGTAAGCTGAGGATACTCCCACTCTGCCATCTCTCCATAAGTTGTTTTTTTCAAGTAAAAAATGGCAGTCCATGAAAAAACATAGGTACCTAAACCAGCAACTCCACCACACACTTGTTTTTCTTTGAGACAGCTATCATACTACAGTACACGGCAGAGGTGCTTTGTGAGTACTTCCCACCTCATCTTACAGAATATTAAAAATATGAATATTCAAGGGTTAAGATTAAATAAACTCATAATTTGTACTGCTCCAACAAAGGCACTTTGAGGTTAAACTGGCATTCCCCATCTCCTCCCGCAAATCTATACAGTTTGGTGCCAAGAGCCTTGATTCATGCTAAGGCACCAGCAATTTTACCAACTCTCAGTACAAATATCAACAGGGAAAAAAGCAAATAATATCTTAGTATTACTATGGAAACAGTTTTCAACTCACAGACCCCCTGAAGAGGGGATCCTCAGAGGTCCATGAAAATATGCTTAGAGAGCTGCCTCCCTGAGCTGGTTCCTATAGAACCAACATGCCAATTAAACATGAATTATCTCAGCAAGAGTTACGTAGGTTTCAAAATTACTCCACATATGATCCAAGTAAGATAGAGCATGGGGAAAGTGCCAGGGTGGATTCTACCACATTCAGTTTGATTGTTAATCCCATGACAGACGTTAAAAAATATAAGGTCTAGGAGAAATTTTCCTACAGGTTTTGATTATGAAATATCTGGCAGAGGAAATCTAATTCAAACCAGCTGCGGACTCTTGCTGAGCAGCAGTTGGTTAGAACATACTGCCAAAAGGCCCCCTTTAGTGGGGAGGCCAGATGAGCTCATGCAAAGGCGTTTTAGCAGCTTTTGTCCCCTAAGTCCCATAAGCACAACACCACTTCAATTTTCCACACTGTAAAGTAGCCACACTTTCTTTGGATCTTTTTCTCTTTCAGTCAAAGATCAAAGTTTATAGGAAAAGACTACAAAATGCACATCCTGCAAAATCCACAGCCTTTTTAAAACCATTGTGTTTTTCTACCTGTGTCATGTTTCTGACTTACTCTCTAGAAATAAGTAAAATAAAATTAAATAAATTAAATAAAACTTCTCTTCATTTATCACTCTCATATTTTATTTAATTCGTCACCAATGTGAAGTAATAGCTATTAGGTACACAATACACATACACACACCTTGGTTTCTAGGAATCTGTAAATGTGCAAGCCAATAAATGATGTTAATTTATATTACTCTAGCAACATTCTTTGATTTTTAAACCACAATTAACTCTTATCAGGGACCACCTACCTTTGTGGGTAATCAAGGTCCTTGATTTCTTTTCCTTTCCTACGTCTTTATACTATCTTTTTTTCTTTGTCTCATCTACTCATAAGAACATTTTCCAAAGTATTAGAAGTAGAATTAGTGAAAGTGAATATTCAGCCCTTTCTCATTACTCATAAATCTCAAACCCTCTCTTTCCCCCCACACTAAAAAGACATAAACGTACCACTTTCTGGCCTTGCTTCTCTCTGCGGGATACCTCTTGGTCTGGTTCCAGCCTTTGGTTTCTCTCAGTGGCCAAATTCTACCCGCTCTGGGAGGCAGAGGATGATTAAGCCCCACTTAATTCTATCTTGCAGTGACTTCAACCAGTTCCACCTGGCTGACAAGGCCACATGGAAAAAATAAACCTCTCATCTGCCTGTCATCTTAAATTCCTAATCCCCTGGTACCTCCTGAACAAGGAGGAAAGAATCCCTACTGTTAAATTAATTAAACCTCTTAAGAAACAACATGTTCAGAGAACTACAGGCTCCACCCATTTAATTGATGGCCAAGTTCAATTTGCATGTCTAGGTTGATACAAATAATACATTTTAGTTCCTTAAGTTTAACATGAAACTTTCACTACTTACACAAACTAAGTTCCTCTTTTAACAATGGAAACAAACCATTTATACATTTTACACAGAATTTCTCTTTGACAGATTTTCACTCAATAAATAATAATAATTATAATTAAAGCAGCTAACATTGACTTGAGCATTTACAATGTGTCAGGTACCATTGTAGGCATTTTACAAGTATTAACTCATCTAATACTCACACCCACCCTATCTCATTAGGATTCACTTAATAAATTAAAATTCTACAGCACAAAAAGGTTAAGTAACATGCTGCCAATTACCCACTATACATGGCAGAATAAGGACTCAAACTCAATTTATTAAGGATTGGTCTTAGTCTCTTCTATTACATCTTTGGATTTTGGGGGCGGGGGGAGGAGTTGTTTTAATTATAATAGCTTTACTGAGATATAATTAATGGCTTTCAGCATTTTCAGAATTGTGCAGTCATCGCCACACTCAAGTTTTAGCACATTTTCGTTACCCCAAAAAGAAGTCCTATACCCATTAGCCATCACTTCCTATTTCTCCCAACCCCTGCCCCTTCCCAGGTAATGAATAATCAACTTTCTGTTTCTATAGATTTGCCTATTTGGGCCATTTCACATAAACTAAGTCATGAAATATGTGGTCTTTTGTGTCTGGCTACTTAGCATGTTTTCGAGGTTCATCCACATTGCAGTGTATTCTTTTTTACTGATAAATAATATTTCATTGTATTGATATACCACGTTTGTTTACCACTTGGTAGACACTTGGGTCATTTTCATTGTTTGGGTGGTATGTATAATGCTGTTATGAACATTCCTGTATAAGTTTTTGAGTGGACATAAGTTTTCATTCCTTTTGGTGACTCAATGTTTAGCCTTGCGAGGAACTGTCAGACTGTTTTCTACATCAATTGCACCATTTTACAATCCCATCAGCAGCGTATATGGGTTCCATTTTCTCCACAGCCTGGTCTACACTTGTTTTATAATTAT
Organism: Panthera leo; assembly: GCF_018350215.1. NCBI lineage: Eukaryota > Metazoa > Chordata > Mammalia > Carnivora > Felidae > Panthera > Panthera leo. Next base: position 44,306,786 of record NC_056693.1, on the reverse strand, counting down.
AGCCATCTTGTGGGTAGGAAGTGGTATCTCAATGTAGTTTCAATTTGCATTTCCCTCATGTTGAGCATCTTTTCATGTGCTTATTGCCCATTTGAATATTTTCTTTGGACAAATGTCTATTCAGATCCTTTCCCTATTTTTAATTGGTAATTTACATTTTTATTATTGAGTTGTAACCGTCCTTTTATTTTCTAGATACAAGTCCCAAATTAGATGATTTACAAATATTTCCCCCCATTCTGTGGGTTTTTTCACTTTCTGGATGGTGACATTTGAAGCACAAAAGTTTTTAATTTTAATTAAGACCAATTTATTTTTTCTCTTGTTCCTTATGCTTTCGGTGTCCTATCCAAGAAAGCTCTGCCTAAACCAAGGTCATGAAGATATACTCCTGTATTTTCTCCTAAGAGTTTTAGAGTTTTAGCTCTTAAAACTTACTTATCTCTTTTCCCTATTTGCAAGTTAATGCCACACTGATAGTATACACAGAACCACCCCATTTCCTTCTGTAGTACGAAGTACTTTCGGGATCTAGGCCCTGTATGTCACTGGCCAGAACTTATCTGTTTATAGGACTGTACCTTCTAGTATTGAACTCATCTATGGGATGTCACAGATTTCTGCTCCATGCCTCCAGTGACACACAATTAGGGAAATGTGTAAGGATAAAGCTACCCTCCTTGCATTGCATGATCATAACTGAAGTAGAAGCTTCTTCCATAAAATTTAAACTTAAGAAATCTCAATAGTCATATTCATAAACTCTAAATTTTGGAAAATACAAATTTAATTGATATAATTATAACTACTGATAGGTCTACATGTTTTCATAGGATTCCTGTCAGACTCCCAATGTAACCATGACCAAGAAACTATAATTTAAGTAATAGAATTAAACTCAATTAAGATTTATTGAGGGCCCACTATATGCAAAGCATCATGGGAGTGCTGAGATGACAAAGTCATAGTTCTTGACCTCAAAAGGTTATAATTTAGTGGGGATTAAAAAAAATCTGGAGGGGGGCGGGAACAAAACCAGAGAAACTCATAAATTCAGTCTTTCTGCAGGACCCTTAGGTCCTCAAGGAATTAATGAGGGTGCACCTGCCTAATTCTGAGGCTCAACCAATCTTTTATCACTATTCTGTGATCTAGGTGCTCCAGCTCTAAATTACAGAGAAATTCCTAAAAGCTATATAAAAATTATATTTTTATGAGGGGCACCTGGGTGGCTCAATCGGTTGAGCATCCGACTTCAGCTCAGGTCATGATCTCACAGTTTGTGGGTTCGAGCCCCGCATCAGGCTCTGTGCTGACAGCTTGCTCAGAGCCTGCAGCCTGCTTCAGATTCTGTGTCTCCTTCTCTCTCTCTGCCCCTCCCCTGCTCATGCTCTGTCTGTCTCTGTCTCTCAAAAATAAATAAATGTTAAAAAAATTTTTTTTAATTATATTTTTATGAAAATGGCATATATAAAAGAAATTGGCAAATTGAAGGAAATCCTATAAAACGTGCAAGTCTTCCTATAATTTAAAGAATATTCTTCTTCACATGAATCTTTGTCTACTCAAAGCAGGAACCCCATCATCCCCCTGACCCCACAACCACACTGCTCACTGGGGGACACACCAGGGGTGACTCCATCATTTAGCTTTTTTTTTTTTTTTCTACCCAATACTTTTCTGTGGAGCTCCTTCTTAATGTGTAATTTTTGAGTTACTTCAAAACTGGATTATTTTTTTTAAGCCCAAATAAAGCTGAATGTGAATATGTTTTCTAGTCTCACACCAGTTTCCAGTTACATCTGAAGAAATCTTGGCCCCCAAATCTACATATCTCTATTCTTTTCCCTTCCAACTCTCCACATCTGGCATGCTAGAAACATCCTGTTGCTTCAGGTCAAATCAATGTTTATTTGCTGGCACCAAAATTGTGTGCTCTTATGCCAGAGACAGAATTGAAGAATATTTTGGCTGAGTTATGTGGTTTATCCACAGTACCACATTCTGGTTTAAATGATTTCATCACTCAGTCAAAAGGCTGCCACAATTTCAGTGGTTTTCTAGTCACAGTCAATAAAGTAAAGGAAGAAAAAAACCCTACTATTTATCTTCATGACTAAGCAAGATTTGAAGGGAGCAATTAGGAATCTGCTTCAACAACTTAAAAAAAATGCTAATGAAAGAAAACATTTATTCTGAGCTAGGAGCTGCAAAATAATAAGGTTGTGAAAGATAAGTTTTCGTCTCAACCAACTATATCTCAACCAACAACTTAAATGCTATTTTAAATAACGAAGATAATAGAATTCACCTTACATTATTTTTAGATTTAGAGTAGGATAGCTTTTTTTTTTTTTTTGTCATTATACTTACCTTGTAGCAACAAGGGGGTAGCTATGACATGGCGATGCCCAGGCATCCCTTGTCCATGGCATACAGTCATAAAGCAGCAAATCCTTCTCAGTCACAGCCATAAGGACAGGTCTCCACTGTTGTCTTCCACCATCTAGCTTTGCCTGTAACAATGGTAAAATCCAGAAAGCAGAGCTAACTATAATGATATATAGCTGTAAAAGTCCCTTCAGTGATGGTCTAACATTGTGGGTCTCCATTTTGTTCCCTGATCCTAAGAGACTTGAGGAACAGGAAACATCCCATCAGGTTCCTTTCCACTGGCTGGGACTCTCCAATAGGAGTGTGAGGTGGACCGTGCAATCTGAAAAAAGCTCTCCCAGAGTTACAGACATTATCTAGTGATAGGACTCTGTTTTTACAGAGTTGCCCATTATATTTTAGGAAGTTTCTGTTTCTGTTTTAAATGTACCATTGCATTTACGTACATAAAGTTCAGTTAACTCTGTGAGGGCTTAAAAATGTAGGAAAACAACTACTCTTTATCCATACTGTCAAGGACCCAAAGCCAAAAAGCAAAAGACGATGCTCAAGAAAAGCCCTGGTATATCAAAAAATTTCCCCCATGAGATGAGGAACAGGGAATGCTTAATGATAGTGTTATTTTTTAACAACGATCCTTCAGCTATCACTGGTGGCTTCAAGGGATATCGAACTGATGAATCACTTATCTCTCAAAGAGTTATCTTTAAAGCTACTTCTTATTTTTTCTTCCTTAATGATTTCTGAAGGTAATTTGGACATGTCAGAGCACCTTAAGAATGTATCTATAATCTGAAAAGTGGCCTGAGTGGTTCGGTTCTGTGTTATAACATCTATTACCAGAACTTTCCCCTCTTAGTTACAGCCATCAGCTAATTCCAGGAGTTGGAAATGAATTCTATCCAGGGAAATGCCTCATGTTCTTGGATGTGCTGAAAGCACAAAAGGTATGACCCAACTCTGAGATTCCAGCAAAGTACTGTAGAAATAGTTATGCTTCTCTGGACAGTGAACCCAAGCTTTCTAAGATTCTATATTTAGTCTATGGGTAACTCTGGAGGGAAAATATCAGTTCTAAAGAGGTTGTCTTGGATTCTTACATTTTTGGGTCAAGACAACCCAAAGGGATTTCTAAGTCTTTGTCTCTGAGATTGTTATGGATAATACTGCAGTAGGAAAGATATGGTAGTCTTCCCTAGGCATGGTTTTGCTTTTCACGATTTCAAAACCTACAGTCAACCATGGTCAGGAAGCAGATGATCCTCCTTCTGATGTATGGTCAGAAGGTCAATCATTGCCTAATGCTATGTCATGATGCCTACATCATTCACCTCACTTCACCTCATCACACAGGCATTTTATCATCTCACATCATCACAAAAAGGGCTAATACAGTACAATAAGATATTGTGAGAGAAAGAAACCACATATAGCCTTTATTATAGTATACTGTTATAATTCTTCTTTTTCATTATTAGCTATTGTTAACCTCTTACCGTGCCTAATTTATAAATTAAATTTTATTACATGTACATAAGAATAGGAAAAAACATTATATATATTTTACATTCAGTGCTACCTGTGGTTTCAGCCATCCACTGGGGGTCCTGAAACAGATCCCCTCACTTGGGGTGCCTGGGTGGCTCAGTCTGTTAAGTGTCTGACTTTGGCTCAGGTCTGATCTCACAGTTCATGAGTTCAAGTCCCACAGCAGGCTCTGTGCTGTCAGTGTAGAGCCCACTTCAGATTCACTGTCTCCCTCTCTTTGCCCCTTCCCAGCTTGTGTGCTCTCTCTCTCTCTCTCTCTCTCTCTCTCTCTCTCAAAAATAAATAAACATTAATATAAAAAAAAGAAGAAATATATCCCCCATACAGAAGGGGAACTACTATAACATAAAATCTATCTTTCAAAGAGGTTAAAATGGCAACCTGACTTTTTAAAATTAACTTTTCCTCTAAGTTACAAGAGAGATTTTAAAGGCTCGATCAGAGTATATGCAGCTGGAAAACCCAAATTAAATGCATTTGTTCCCAGAGAAGATATTTTAGGCAATAAAGGAAAATCGCTATTATCAATAGAAACAATATCCACTTTTAAGATAGAACTTTTTGTTCAACTAACAACTTTTAGGGGCACCTGGGTGGCTCAGGCGGTTAAGTATCTGACTTTGGCTCAGGTCATGATCTCATGGTTTGTGAGCGCGAGCCCCGCCTTGGGCTCTGTGCTGACAGCTCAGAGCTTGGAACCTGCTTTGGATTCTGTTTCTCTCTCTCTCTCTCTCTCTCTCTCTCTCAAAAAATGAATAAGCATTAAAAAAATATTTTAAAAGACCCACAATTTTTCAAAACTATTCTTTGGACCTTTGGAGTCAGTGTTTGGAGAACTTCTTTTCCCTCTTCTACTTACCATTGTAGAAAAAAGAAACGTCAATTTAAGTCATTCTGTTTGCCTATTTGCCTGAAGTTATAAGGATACTATTTGCTCTCACTGGAGTCAAAATGCTGCCTGCTCTATAGACAGCATGTATTTTTGTTGTGGTAGCAGTCCAAGCAGCTTTGGGGCTCCACTATTAAGGTTTTGGCCAGAGAAAAAAGGGATACTAATGTTAGGGTTCTGGTCTGTTTGGGTTTCAGCACCCACACATACACACACCTGGCCAAACAACAGCCTTCTCCAGATTTTATTTTTTAATAAAGTTGTAGAGCACTAAAGATGAAAAACTAATGGTTACTATTCATTCCCTAAATCCTTAATCCTATAAATCAATCTTTTTGACAGGTGATGTACTTCTGTTCTTTATTTTGTTATTAGGATAGAAAACAGAGAAGAAACTAAATAAACCATTCCAGTAATGCTCATTTAGTGTGTATGTTCTAATTTGAGTCTTTACACGTTTTGAGAATGATCAGGAACAAAGCTGTGGAAACAAAGCTTTCTTTGGCTGTCTTGTCTTTTCTAATGAATACTCAAAAGCCTAAAAACTACTGGTCTTAAAGGCAAATACGTCCCCCATTTGGTGGACTTAAATAAAATTCTCTTTTAAGACTATAACCAACTAAATAAACTATCAGTCACATAAAAATCAGTATCAATGAAGAGACAGAAGTCCCTATGGAGAGAAGAGCTTATCTATTGGTTATCAACTACCCGTATTATAGGTTTTCTCTGTTTTAAACAAACTGAGTTTTTAACAATGTGAAATAACAAAACAGATAAATGAGAGACTATTTAAAGTTAAATTAATGATCCTTCCTAAATTTATCCCTGTAAAATGACTATCTTTTCTAAGTACAACTGAAACAACTTCATGTATACAAGATTTTCAATAAATATATCTCATGCCAAAAGAAATGCTTATCTATATTGAAAAGATTATATAATATAAAATTATTTTGACCATTTTCACACTCAAAGAATTAAACAATGTTCCAATTAGAAAAGTTTTGGCATTTGCTTAGTCCAACCTTTATCAGATACATAAACTCAACATAACACTTCTGAGAAATGTATCCAGTCTTGCTTGAACACCCTATACTCTGATTTGGATAACCCCCCAAAAAAGTAAAAATCAAGAGTATTTTAGAAATAGTACTTGGAATTAGTTCAGTGGTACGATTTTTCAAAGTGATTAAACTTTCTCACTTAGTATTATTTCCCAAACCTGAGCTTGTGTTCTTGGATAATATTTTATAGTTAGTGACTTCTCTGCTTTTCTTATACATATGTATAAACATACACAAAAAAATTACTGAGCATCTACAGTATACATAGCATTAGGCTAAGTTCTTTGGAAGCAGGAAAGATTTGGGGAAAAAATGTGCTCCTGTGTTCTAAGAGCTCAAAATTGATCGGAAGACTCACCACATAAATATGGCCCATAAAGTACATATTGTAATGAACTGGTGGCTTTATTTTTCTCCTTTCTACTTGTCTTTGTGTAGCATAAACTAAATTAATTTCACTTTGAAAGTCTGACAGCTCTCATGTACTGCTGGTGGGAATCTGATGGAAGGCAATTTGGCAACATTTATCAAAATTACAAATGCATATACCCTTTTTAAAACATTACGTCCGCAAATTCTTTACTACTCTTCCCTTTAAGAGGTGGAACCTTTGGGTGTAGAGTGAACTTAGTAACTCACTGCTAATGAAAAGAAAAAAAGCAGAAGAAACTAGGTCAAAAAATGGCACTGTGGCTTCTATCTTGTTCTTTCTCTCAGATCACTCACTCTGAGGAAAACCAGGAGCTATGTCTTAAGGACACTCAGGAGGCCCTGCACCAAGGCCTCCATGGCAGATAACTGAGGCCTTCTGCCAACAGCCACGTGAATGAGTCATACTAGAAGCGGACCTGCCAACACCCCAGTCAAACTGTCAGATGACTGCTCCCTGGCTAACAGTTTGACTGCAACGTCACAAGGGATCCCAAGCCAAAATTACCCAGTTATACCACTCCCCTATTCCTGATTTTTAGAAACTATATGAAGTAAATATTTATTTTAAAGCCACTAAGTTTTGGAGTCATTTTTCATATAGCGATAGATAATTCACACACCCTGGGACCCAGCACTTCTGGAGATTTCTTCTCCAGGTATAGAAATATCCCCTACTTTCTAAGCTCTCAATATCCAAATACAGGAACTGTTGCATCAGTTACATTTTTGGATAAATCCCTTACTAACCAAAGTTTTACTACTCACTCCTGTAAACTGAAGAACCAAATATATTCAGATAATACAGGTTCCCTTATTATCTGGTATATATGAACTTGGAAACCAAAGACCATGGATCGCATATGTATGGAAGGATAAACTACAAGGTCATTCACAGTACCATCGCCTATAATGGCAAAAGATTGTAACAAAACTGGGAGGAGTGCTTATTTAATTATGGCCACACAATAGAAAACTATACAGTTATGAGAAAGAATGCTCTCTCTGCACTGATACGGGAAGACTGCCATGATATATTAATGAAAAAAAACAAGGTATAAAGTAGTATGCATAATATGTTGTCTTCTTTTATAGAAAAAAAGAATATGTGTTCATATTTGCTTTTATTTGCATAAAGACACTCTCAAGTGATTGTCTGGAAGGGAATGAAAGTGATTACCTCTCTAGGGGAAAAGGGTGGGAATTGGCTAGATGGGGGACAGAAAGGAAAGTAAGACTTTTCACCTATTAACTTTTTATTCTGACCTTTGAACCATGTGAATGTATTACCTTTTAAAATCATGAACATTTCTAACATGGCTGAAAGCACAGCACAATTACTACTCAATTGAGTTTTTCAATCAGCATATAAAATTTTATTCATTTATTTATTTATTTTAAATGTTTATTTATTTTTGAGAGATATTCAGACAGAATGAGAGTGGGGAAGAGGCAGAGAGAGAGGGAGACAGAGAATCCGAAGCAGGCTCCGGGCTGTCAGCACAGAGCCCGACGCGGGGCTCAAACCCACGAACTGTGAGATGATGACCTGAGCCGAAGTCAGACGCTCAATGACTGAGCCACCCAGGCGCCCCTCAGCATATAAAAATTTAGAAGCAATGAACTTATGTAACTCAACACCCAAAAAACAAATAATTCAATTAAAAAACAGAGAGAAGACATGAACAGACACTTCTCCAAAGAAGACATTCAGATCGCCAACAGACATAAAAAAGATGCTCAACATCACTCATTATCAGGAGAGTGCAAATCAAAACTACAATGAGATATCACCTCATACCTTTCAGAATGGCTAAAATAAAAAACACAAGAAACAACAAGTGTTGGCAAGGATGTGGGGGAGAAAGGAACCTTCATGCACTGTTGGTGGAAATGCAAACTGGTGAAGCCACTGTGGAAAAGTATGGAGGGTCTTAAAAAAATTAAAAATAGAACTACCCCACAATCCAGTAGGATTGTAATACTACTGGGTATTTACCCAAAGAATACAAAAATACTAATTCAAAAAGATACACACACCCCTATGTTTACAGCAGCATTATTTACAATAGCCAATCTATGGAAGCAGCCCAAGTGTCCATTGACAGATAACTGATTAAAGAAGATGTGGTACAGGGGTGCCTGACTGGCTCAGTCAGTAAAGTGTACAACTCTTGATCTAGTGGTTTGAGCCCCACGCTGGGTGTAGAGATTACTTAAAAATAAAATCTTAAAAAAACAGATGTTGTGTGTGTGTGTGTATATATATATATATATATATATATATATATACACACACACACGTATACACATACATATATATACATATACATATGTACACACACACACACACACGGAATATTATTCAGCCATAAAAACAATGAAATCATGCCATTTGCAATGACATGGATGGACCCTGAGTATATTACTATGCTAGGTGACATAAGTCAGAAAAAGACAAATACCATAGGATTTCACTCATATGTGGAATTTAAAAAATAAAACAAATAAACAAAGGGGGAAAAAAAGAGAGAGACAAATCAAGAAACACTTATTTTTTTGAGGATAAAAAGTGCATTTTATTTTTTTTTAAGTTTTTATTTTAATTCCAGTTAGTTAACATACAGTATTATGTTTCAGGTGTAATTCAAACAATTTCATACATGACCCTTGTGCTCATTACAACCAGTGCACTCCTTAATCCTCATTACTTATTTTACCCACCCGTCCCTCACTTTCCCTCCAGTAACCATCAGTTTGTTCTCTATAGTTAAGAGTCTGTTTCTTGATTTGTCTTAGTTTTTTTCCTTTGCTTGTTTATTTTGTTTCTTAAATTCCACATGAGTGAAATTATATGGTGATTTGTCTTTCTCTAACTGGCTTATTTCACTTAGCCTTATACTCTCTAGCCCCATTCATGTCATTGTAAATGGTAAGGTTTCATTCTTTTTTATGGCTCAATAATATTCCATTGTATCTATATACCACATTTTCTACAGACATTCATCTATTGATGGATGCTTGGGCTGCTTCCATACCTTGGCTACTGTCAATAATGCTGCTATAAACATAACAGTGCATGTATACTTTTGAATTAGTGTTTTTTGTATTCTTTGGGTAAATACCCAGTAGTCTGATCATAAGGTAGTTCTATTTTTAACTTTATGAGGAACCTCCATACTGTTTTCCACAGTGGCTGCACCAGTTTGCATTCCTACCAACTGCACAAATGGTCCCCTTTCTCTCCACATCCTTGCCAACACCTGTTGTTTCCTATGTTTTTTATTTTAGCCATTTTGACAGGTGTGGGGTGTTATATCTCATTGTAGCTTTGATTTGCATTTCCCTGGTGTTGAGTGATGTTGACCATCTTTTCATGTGTCTGTAGTTGGTCTTCTTTGGAGAAACGTCTGATCATGTCTTCTCTCCATTTTTAAATTGGATTATTTGCTTTTTGGGTGTTGAGTTTTAGAAGTTCCTTTATATTTTGGATACTAACCCTTTATCGAATATGTCATTTGCAAATACCTTCTCCCATTTGGCTACTTTTTAGATTTGTTGATTGTTTACTCTGCTGTACAGAAGCTATTTTTTTTTAACTTTGTTTATTTATTTTGAGAGAGAGAGAGAGAAAGCACACGAGCGAGCATGAACAGGGGAAGGGCAGAGAAAGAAGGAGAGAGAGAGGATCCCAAGCAGGCTCTATACTGTCAGCATGAAGCCCAATGTGGGGCTCAACCTCACCAACAGTGAGATCATGACCTAAGTTGAAATCAGCAGTCAGACACCTAACTGACTGAGCCACCCAGGTGCCCCAGTGCAGAAGCTTTTTATTTTGATATAGTCCCAAGAGTTTATTTTTCCTTTTGCTTCCCTTGCTTCAGGAGACATATTTAGAAAGGTGTTGCTATGGTCAATGTCAGAGAAATTACTGCCTGTGCTCTCTTCTAGGACTTCTATGGTTTCATGTCTCACATTTAGGTCTTTAATCCATCTTGAATTTATTTTTGTGTATGGTGTAATAAAGTAGTCCAGTTTCATTTTTTTCATGTTGCTGTCCAGTTTTCCCAGCACCATTTATTGAAAAGACATTCTCTTTCCCACTGGACATTCTTTCTGCCTTTGGTGAAGATTAACTGGCCATATAATTGTGGGTTTATTTCTGATTTTTCACTTCTGTTCCATTGATCTATAGGTCTACTTTTGTCCCAGTGCCATACTGTTTTGATGACTACAGCTTTGTAATATAACTTGAAGTCCGGAATTATGATGCCTCCAGCTTTGCTTTTCTTTTTCAAGACTGTTTTGGCTATTTGGGGTCTTTTGCAGTTCCATACATATTTTAGTTTTCTTTGTTTGAGTTCTGTGAAAAATGCTGTTGATATTTTGATAGGGATTACATTAAATGTGTAGATTGTTTGGGTAGTATAGACATTTTAACAATATTTGTTCTTCCAATCCACAAGTATGGAACGTCTTTCCATATCTTGGTGTCATCTTCAATCTTTCATCAGTGTTTTACAGTTTTCAGAGTACAGGTCCTTGACCTCTTTGGTTAGGTTTATTCCTAGGTATCTTATTACTTTGGGTGCAAGTATAAATGGGATTGTTTAGTGTATAGAAATACAATAGATTTCTATAATTTTTTTTTTAATGTTTATTTTTGAGAGCAAGAGAGAGTGAGGGAGCATGAGCGGGCAGAGAGAGAGAGAGAAAGAGAGAGAGAGAGACAAAGAATCCGAAGCAGACTCCAGGCTCTGAGCTGCCCACACAGAGCTTGACGTGGGGCTCGAACTCACAAGCTGTGAGATGATGACCTGAGCCGAAGTTGGATGTCCAACCGACTGAGCCACCCAGGCTCCCCAAAATGCAACAGATTTCTGCACGTTGATTTTGTACACTGTGATTTTACTGAATTCGCTTATTCTAGCAGTTTTTTGGTGGAGTCTTTTGTGTTTTCTACATAGAGTATCACATCATCTGCAAACAGTGACAGTTTTATTTCTTCCTTACCAATTTGGATGCCTTTATTTCTTTTTGTTGTCTTACGTCTATGGCTAGGACTTCCAGTACTATGTTGAATAAAAGTGGTGAGAGTGCACATCCTCGTCTTGTTCCTGACCTCAGGGGGAAAGCTTTCAGTTTTTCCTCATTGAGTATGACGTTCAGTGTGGGTTTTTCATATACAGCCTTTATCATGTTGAGGTATGTTCTTTCTAAAACTACTTTGTTGAGGGCTTTTACCATGAATGGATGTTGTACTTGCCAAGTGCTTTTTCTGCATCTACTAAAATGATCATATGGTTCTTATTCTTTCTCTTACTGATGTGATGTATCACATTGATTGATTTTCGGCAAATACTGAGTCATCTTAAAACCCCAGAATAAATCCCACTTGACTGTGGGGAATAATTTTTTTTAATAATATTGTTGAATTTGGTTTGCTAGTATTTCATTAAGAAGTTTTGCATCTATGCTCATCAGGGATATTGGCCTGCAGTTCTCTTTTTTAATGGTGTCTTTATCTGGTTTTGGTATCAGGGTAATGCTGATCTCATAGAATGAATTTGGAAGTTTTCCTTCCTTTTCTATTTTTTGGAATAATTTAAGAAGAGTAGGTATTAATTTTCCAAGAAACAGACTCTTAACTATAGAGAACAAACTGATGGTTATCAGAAAGGAGGTAGATGGAGGTATGGGTGAAATAGGTGATGGGATTTAAAGGGTACACTTACCATGAAGAGCAGTGAGTAATGTATAGAATTGCTGAATCACCATATTGTACACCTGAAACTAATATAACACTGTATGTTAACTATACTGAAATTAAAATAAAAAACTTTAAAAAAATTTAGAAACAATGATAAACATAACTAAAATACTAAAACTTTCAAAGTCAAAAGTACTTATACCATGACTTTCATTAGTTTCTTCTCTTCTTAGTTATCCTAATTATACTTCCTCAAAATTATCACGGCGTTAATTCTGTGTTCTAATATATTATAAATTATTATCTGAAATGTTTATAAAATTTTAGAGTCATAAGAAAAACAGATTAGTAGAGTCCAAAGTTGGTCTCTATACAATCTCCTGGGAAGCTATCAAACAAGACTGCTGGGCCCCACCAAAGATCTATCAAATCAGAACCCTGTTGAGGTGGAAGGCCAGACCTCACAAACTGTAGTTAAAACAAAACAAAAACAAAAGAACAAAATATTCCTGGGCTGATATTGACATAATCCCTGCCCCCCTGGACACACATGAGGGATTTAGGATTCAAAGTGATGAAGAAACCTTTAAAAAGATCTAAAACCAGTGAAAGCCAGAACTACCACTTGAACACTCATCTTGGAACCCTTAGTCCAGTCTTCCTTTTTCAACAACTTTTGCCCCAGCTGACAGTGAAAGACTCAAAAGAAGGATGTACTGTAACATCATGTATACTCAGAGTCTCCCTTCCGTCAAAATGGGATTTAATCTAACTTGGATTAAGTTTTTCCTTTCCTTTTACCCAATGTCCCCTTAGGTTTTGTTTCTCCTTTTTTCATTTTGTAGTTGTGGAAGACACCTGTACATTTGTATCGAATGGCTTATAAGATAATTTGCATATTTTATGCTTTTCTCAGAACAGGGGAGTAAGCTTTCTGGCCCTGAAACTCTTGACAGTAGACTAGAACAGGGGTTGTGAAACTAGGGCCTATGGGCCAAATGAAGCCCAGTACCTGTTTCTGTAAATAAAGTTTTATTGAAACAGAGCCACACCTCTCCATTTTCATACTGTCTACTACTGTTTTCTTGCTACAACTGCAGAGTCAAGTAGTTGTGACATTGTCTGGCCCTTTGCAGAAAAATTTTGCTGATCCTACTCTAAAATCATGAAAATTACCCTCTGTCATTAAGGACAGAGATGGTAATAAGACTATCTTTTTAGTTATGTTGTAATGATGATTATCATGACAGTCAGTTCTTCTGGTGCAGGTGATAATTAGCAACAAATAACTAAATGATAGGGAGGAGAAACACAAGACCGACAAACAAAAGATCTGCAAGCTAGATATCCAGGACCTGACCGCATGATAAATATTACAGATATATGAAATGGGGGAAACACTTTGGCTCTGAATGGTGACCCAGGGGGACCCTGCCCTGCCTGTCAACCCACCTGTTCTGCCAGCCAGGCAATGTGCTTGACCTCCTTGCTGCCTCCTGCTGTACTGGTTGCACCAAGCATGGCATTGAGTTCAGCCAATACCTGTGGGAGGAGAGCCATTATGTTGGTGTGGATAGCTACGAACCAGGAGTGTGCTGTGGCTGTATCCTTGCAGCGTAGGATCAACGTGTTCCTGCTATCAGGAGAATGTAGTTCTATCAATCTGTGTGGAAAAAGAAAAAAAAAACAAACAGTAAGCTAGATCAGAAGTCATCAAACCTGCCAGAGTGCAACAAACATAACTGGAAATCTATTTTAATTTTAAATCCCAGAATAAAGATATTTTCTCTTAATTCCTTAGGGTCCAGTTCCAGAGAAAACTACATATGGAAAGATAATCATCAGAAAGACTAACTGCTGGGTCTGTTGTTTTAGTGTGTTAACGTAATGACCTAAAATGAAGGAACCTATTGTATGGCCTATAGTAAAACACCTCACTTTGCTTTAATTTCCATGTCAAAGAAATGGAAACCATGCTTGTTGAATGTCATAGGCACATTGTAAAGAAGGAATTGATATTTTTTTAAATATGCAGAAAATTCTGGTATAAGGTATTGCTTGGTAAATACATCTGACTGCCAAATAGTGAACTGAAATTTCCACCATGTGGAATAAAGAAAAGAGAAAATAACTGAAGAATATGACTCTTTATGAAAATCTGAAACTGTTTTTTAGTATCTGGGTAACATTATATGATTAAATCAGCCACTGAGTCATAGTAGAAAAACAGTTAAGATATCTTCAACTCTATAACTATTACTTGTCAGTGCTCAACTGAGAACAGTCTATACTTCAAAAGTAACCTTTAGGAATTTGCTAAATTTTTTTTACAAGTACATTGGTCAAATTTCTTAGAAAGCAACTTATTGAGTGCTTTCTTCTGCTTTGGTCAAAGTTTTTGCCAAGATGAGTTTTAAAAGTCAAATAAATGTTGTGCTCTAACGGGGGAACATATGTACCTTTCAAAATGGGAAAAAGAAAAAGCTCTTAGGAGTGTTCTTCTTGGTGGGTTAGAAACTGACCAACTGCTACTGACCAAGGACAGATCTTTTTATTCTTTCATCTTTCTGAAGACAGTTTTTCCTGCCTTGAAGCACTGTCACGAGATCCTACACCACCTGTCAAAGATAAGCAGTTTACATGATACTAGCATTCCTGCCTTGAAGTTTGCGCCCCTCTCTTTTGCCACATTTCTAAACCCTTTATGATTACAAGTATTTTAATTTGACACAGTTAATATGGCAAATATTCACTGTCAATTGGTCAGTCTGTCCTTTCTTAAATAAACATTTATTGAGCACCTACTATATGTCAGTTAGTGTGAGACACTGACATTGGAGATACAGTGGTGAAAAAGAAAAAAAATAATCTCTATCCTCATTGGACTTATTGTCTAATGGGGAAGGTAGAAATTACAGGTTACAAAAAGTGCTCCTATAAAGGACTGTGATTACTATGAAGTTCTTGTTTAAAGGAGGCAAGATGGTAGGGGTGAAACAGGACTGCAGGGGAGGCCCCTATACCTCTGAGGCACACTTACTGAGCTAGTGTCCTGCTTTGAAGCAGGTTTTATTTGTTTATTATTTTTTTAAATGTTTATTTATTTTTGAGAGAGAGAGAGACAGAGTGTGAGCGGGAGAGGAGGAGAGAGAGGGAGACACAGAATCTGAAGCAGGCTCCAGGCTCTGAGCTGTCAGCACAGAGCCCAACATGGGGCTCGAACTCACTGACCATGAGGTCATGACCCGAGCCAAAGTTGGGTGCTTAATCGCCTGAGCCACCCAGACGCCCCTGAAGCAGGTTTTAAACACATCTACCTTATATTACCTACTCACCTATCATTCACTTGCCCTCACACTAGAGTTAGTCATCTAGTTATCAGTCTATCCATGTTTTATATGCCTTCAAAGTTCTAGGGCAATAGCCAAAAGACCAAGAAGTTCTAGAAAATAGCCACAACATAAAATAAAATCTGGGAACAATCAAAACTTCACTTAAGCCCATACTAGAAAGTTCATACTAGTCAGAAAAAAATCTTTAGATAGCAAGTCATAAGCTATTTGCTTTTATTTTACAGTTTTAATGAATTTATTTATTTGATTTCCTATCCTATAACTACATATAGTGAGAAGTAGCTTGAGACCAAAATTTAGGGGGTTTGAGTAGTAGGTTAAGTCTGGATACTAATAGGTAAGCAATGTGGAATCCTGAGGATTTTCAACAGGGGAACAACATACCAAAACAATTAAAAAATAATTTTATGAGGTATCTGTACATCCATGTTTATAGCAGCATCATTCATATAGCCAAAAGGTAAAAACAACCCAAATGTCCACCGATGGGATGGATAAACAAAATGTGGTATTATATAAACAATGGAATATTATGCAGCCTGAAAAAGGAAGGAACTTCTGACATAAGCTACCACATGGGTGAACCTTGAGGACATTGTGCTAAATGAAATATGCCAGCCACTACGGGAGAAATATTGTATGAGTGCACTTTATATGAAGTATCTATAGTAGTCAAACTCATAGAAACAAAAACCAGAAGAGTAGTTGCTAGAAGAGGGGGGGAATAGGAAATTGTTGTCTAATTAATAGGTACAGAGTTTTAGTTTTGCAAGATGAACAAGTTCTTGAGATTGTGGTACTATATATACACTTAAAATGGTTAAGATGGGAGGAGTTTGGGAGGCTCAGTCAGTTAAGCATCCAACTCTTGATTTCAGCTCAAGTCATGATCTCGTGGTTCTTGAGTTCGAGCCCCATGTACAGCTCCGTGCTGACAGTGTGGAGCCTCCTTGGGATCCCCTCTCTCCCCTCTCTTTCTCTGCCCCTCCCCCACTCATATTCTTTCTCTCTCAAAAATAAATAAACTTCAAAAAAATGGTTAAGATGGTAAATTTTATGGTATGTGTATTTTCCCACAATTAAAAACTGTAAAATAAATTAATCAGAAATAATCTTATGGTAGCATGTAAGATGGATTACAGTAGAGAGAGAAATGGCCTGGGGAGATTTAATTGGACCCAAGAAAATCTACACAGAGCTCACCAGGAGGACAGACTCCTAGATAGGAGGAATTCATCCATCCTAAAAGGCAGCAAAAGTAGAAAGAGGAAGATAAACAAATACCTTAGTATTCATATTGACCTTTATCTAGTACTTCATGTTATTTTATCATATTTATTATTTATTATTTTTGATGTTATTTTTCACTATATCAATTGTTGCTGTCATGGTATTTAAGGTATTTATTTATTTTTTATTAAAAAAATGTTTTTTAAATATTTATTCATTTTTGAGAGAGAGAGAGAGAGAGAGAGAGAGCACAAGCAGGGAGGGGCAGAGAGAGGAAGACACCGAATCTGAAGCAGGCTCCAGGCTCCCAGCTGTCAGCACAGAGCCCGACATGGGGCTTGAACTCACGAACCACGAGATCATGACATGAGCCAAAGTCAGACGCTCAACCGACTGACCCACCCAGGGATCCCTTCAAGATATTTATTGTCTAAAAAACTGATTATATTCTCTAGAAGAAAAATAGCTATACATCTGTTATGGGACGAAGATTTAAAACAGTACATTATACTCAATAACAATAAACTATTACACTAAAAGGTAGAATAATTTCTATTTTAATTCTTTGGATGAGTTAATAATTGTATTATTCAGAGAAACTGCTTGTCTAATCATTAAAGTAGCCAAACTTAGAGTAAATTTACTTAATGACAAGTAGTTATCTATAAAATACAATGCTAGATTATTAATGTGTGAATATAAACACAAAGTAAGCTGTTTTATATTTTCTTTATTACTTATACTAATCTTAAAAAAAAAAAGTATTTCCAGTATTTCTAGAACTCCCTATATACCACAGCAATTGAGCAGCACACACATTTAGTCTATTCCTTCCTGAAATCCCACTAAATACAATTAAAGGGGATTTCTGAAAAACTTAACGGACTTTTTCTTTTAGCAGGAGTAGGTTTACATAGAAAAATGAGTAAGAACTATAGAGAACTCCCAAATACCCCTCTTTGCCTCTCCATAATATACCTTAATATTAACATCTTGCATTAGTAGGGTACATTTGTTACAAATGATGAGTCAATTCTGATACAATATTCCTTTAAAAAATTTTTTTTTAATGTTATTTATTTTTTGAGAGAGAGAGAGACAGAGAAACAAAGCACAAGAGGGGGAGGGGCAGAGAAAGAGGGAGATACAAAATCCGAAGCAGGCTCCAGGTTCTGAGCTGTCAGCACAGAGCCCGAGGAGAGACCTGACTTGAATTCACAGACCATGAGATCATGACCTAAACCAAAATCAGACATTCAACTGACTGGGCCACCCAGGTGCCCCTAAGAATTGTTAGTTAGGCGCCCCTCAATACAGATACAATATTAGGAACTAAAATCCCAGTTCACTCCTTGTGTTGTATATTGTGAGTTTTGACAAATGTATGGCATATCTCTACCATTACTGATAGAGAATAATTTCACTCCTCTAAAAATCCCCTTTGCTCCACCTATTGATTCCTCCATCATTCAGGCCCTGGCCCTGACTTCTGGCAACCACTAATCATTTTACCATCTCCATGGAATCACACAGTATGTTGCTTTTTCAGACTGGCTTCTTTCACTTAGCAATATGCATTTAAGGTTTCACCATGTCTCTTTTGGCTTAAGGGCTTATTGTTTTTGTTTTATTGCTGAATAATATTTCAATGTCTGGATGTACCACAATTTTTTTTATCCATTCACTTACTGAAAGACTTCTTGGTTGCTTTCAAGTTTTGGCAATTATGAATAAAGTTTCTATAAACATCTGTGTGCAGGTCTTTGTGAGAACATAAGTTTTCAACTCCTTTGGGTAAATACCAAGGAGCACAACTGCTAGGTCATAGAGTAAGACTATGTTTAGCTTTGTACAAAACTGCCAACTGTCTTCCAAAGTCTCTGTACCATTTTTTATTCCTACCAACAATGAATGAGTTCCCATCGCTCTACATTTCTCTCCAGCATTTGGTACTGGTGTTTCGGATTTTATGCGTATTGTGGTATCTCCTTGTTTTAATTTGCAATTCCCTGATCACATAGGAAGTTGAGCACCTTTCATATTCTTTAAAAAATTTTTTTTTCATGTTTATTCATTTTGAGAGAAAGAGACAGAGAGAGACAGAGGGAGGGGCAGTGAGAGAGGGAGATACCGAATATGAAGCAGGCTCCAGTCTCTGAGCTGTCAGCACAGAGCCTGATGCAGGGCTTGAACCCATGAACTGTGAGATTGTGACCTGAGACAAAGTTGGATGCTCAACCAGCTGAGCCACCCAGGAGCCCCAGCACCTTTCATATTCTTATTAGCCATCTGCATTTTTTCTTTGTGAGGTGTCTGTTCAGATCTGTTGCCCATTTTTTTTTTAATATATGAAATTTATTGTCAAATTGGTTTCCATACAACACCCAGTGCTCATCCCAAAAGGTGCCCTCCTCAATACCCATCACCCACCCTCCCCTCCCTCCCACCCCCATCAACCCTCAGTTTGTTCTCAGTTTTTAACACCCAATTAAAAATGGGCAACAGAGTTTATAGCAGCACTCTGTTGCCCATTTTTAATTGGGTTGGTTTCTTACTGTTGAGTTCTAAGAATTCTTTGAGGGGCACATGGGTGGCTCAGTCAGTTAGAGTCTGACTCTTGATTTCGGCTCAGGTCATGATCTCATGATTTGTGAGTTCAAGCCCCACGTCTAATGCGTGGAGCCTGCCTAGGATTCTCCCTCTCTCTCTCTCTGCCCTTCCCCTGCTTGCTCATTCTCTCTCTCTCTCTGTCTCTGTCTCTCTCTCTCTCTCAAAATAAATAAAAAACATTAAAAAAAATTCTTTGTATATTTTGGATACCAGTCCTTTATCTGATAAGTATTTCACGAAAGATTTTCTCCCAATCTGTGGCTTATCTTTTCATTCTCTTAACAGTGGGTGAAAATTAGTTTTATGTGTCACCTTAACTGGGCTAAAGGATGCCCAGATACCTGGCAAAACATTATTTCTGGGTGTGTCTGTGAGGATTTTTCTGGAAGAAAGTAGCATTATCAATAGAAAATGGCCTTGGGGTGCCTGGGTAACTCAGTGGATTAAGTGTCCAATTTCAACTTATGTCATAATCTTGTGGTTCGTAAGTTTGAGCCCTGCATCAGGCTGTCTGATGTCAGCACAGAGCCCACTTTGGAGCTTCTGTCCTTACGTTCCCTGTCCCTCCCCTGCTTGTGCTCTCTTTAAAAAAAAAAAGGGTGACTGGGGGGTTCAGTCGGTTAAGCATCTGACTTTGGCTCAAGTCATGATCTCAGTTCATGGGTTTGAGCCCCACATCAGGCTCTGTAGTGATGGCTTAAGAGCCTGGAACCTGCTTCGGATTCTGTGTCTGCCTCTCTCTCTGTCCCTCCCCCAGTCACGCCCTGTCTCTGTTTCTCAAACAAATAAAATAAAATAAAATAAAAATAAACATTAATAAATAAATATTTTTAAAAAAAGAAAGAAAATGGCCCTTGCTAACGTGAGTAGGCATCATCCAATCCAGTCAGGGCATGAAGAGAACAAAAATGTGGAAGAAGGGTGAATTTGCTTTCTGCTTGAATTGGGACATCCATCCTCTCTTGCTCTTGCACACTTGCACTCTGGGTTCTTGGGCCTTTGGACTCAGACTGAATTACACCAATGGCTTTCCTGGTTCTTCAGCTTGTAGACACCAGATCATAGGACTGGCCTTCATAGTGCACTAAGCCAATTCCTATAATCTAGCTACCTCTCTATCCATCTAACCATCCATTCATCTAACCAACCACCCATCCATCTATCCATCCATCTACCTATCCATCTATCCACCCATCATCTATCCTACTATTTCTGTTTTCCTGGAGACCCTATTACAAGTGTCTTTTTTCAGAGCAGAAGTTTTTAATTTTCATGAAGTTCAACTTATCAATTTTTTTGTTTTCTGTATTGTGCTCTTGGTGCTGTATCTAAGAAGTCATCAGCAAACTTTAAAGGGGATTGATTGATAGATTGATTGTAAGTAATCTCTACCCCCACTGTGGGGCTCGAACTCACGACCCCAAGATCAAGAGTCACATGCTCTACTGACTGAGCCAGCCAGGAGACTCTAAAGGGGACTTTTAAACAGCATAATCCTGGGGCACCTGGTGGCTCAGTCAGTTGAGCATCCAACTCTTGGTTTCAGCTTAGGTCATGATCTCATATTTCATGGGTTCAAGCCCCATGTCAGGCTGTGCGCTGACTGTGTGGAGCCTACTTGGGATTCTCTCTGTCCCTCTCTCTGTCTCTGCCCCTCCCCTGCTTGTGTGCGCTCTCTCTCTCTCTCTCTCTCTCTCTCTCAAAATACATAAATAGGAGCACTGGGGTGGCTCAGTCGGTTAAGCATCTGACTTTGGCTCAGGTCATAATCTCACGGTTCGTGGGTTCAAGCCCCGCATCGGGCTCTGTGCTGACATCTCGGAGCCTGGAGCCTGCTTCAGATTCTGTGTCTCCCTCTCTCTCTGCCCCTTGTCCACTCACACTCTGTCTCTCTCTCTCAAAAACAAACATTAAAAAAAATTTTTTAATAATAAATAAATAAACATTAAAAATGTTTCTAATAAACAAAAAGCATAATCCTGGGGTGCCTGAGTGGCTCAGTCAGTTATGCATCTGACTCTTGGGTTTTGGCTCATGTCATGATCTCATGGTTTCGTGAGTTCAAGCCCTGCGTCAGGCTCTGTACTGGCAGTACAGAGCGTCCTTGGGATTCTCTCTCTCTCCCTCTCTGCCCCTCCCCTACTCATGCTGTCTCTGTCTCTCTCAAGTAAATAAATACACTTAAAGATAAAAATAAATAAAAATAAAGAGCATAATCCTACAAGAAAGAACAGAGAAGAGCAACTACAACAAAATTTTGGAGGCTGGCAAACAGAAAGAGGAGTGAAATGACTTAGCAGACTTAAGAAAAATGGGGAGGGTAAAATCCCAGCCAATCCATATTACAGAATACTGAAGAGGATGAGCAAATTAGAGGCACCAGTTACCTCTGGGAGTGGGAGTAAAACACACAGCTAAAATGAAGAGGCTGGCTGAAAGTCTCTTCCAGCATTTCCCACACCCAGCAGCCAGTGACTGCCCCACCCTCAACCCAGCAAAAGATTCATATCCGCTCTCATCCCACTCAACTGGTAGAAGAGCCAGTGATGTCCCTAATTCAGTCCTTCTGTCAGGTTGGTTGTTCAGGGCCATTTATTTCCACCTGGCTGCTTTGGCACTGTAACCAGCTTAACATCCTTTAAACACATGCTAAAAAGTTTGGTCGCAAAACCATGACGAGAAATTTCTTTCACTCCTCCTACTGACCTACTTAGTACTAAAGATAGGAATCTGTTCATCCTTCTCTAGGCACAAAATGTTCACCTTCTGAAAAAGCCTTTACACTTCATACTGTTTCTGGGACAGTCTCTCAGACTCCTTCGACACAGTCTAAAGTCTGAAAATCCTGATGTCAAAGATCCTAGTTATTAATAACTGGAAGAATGGAAAATAAATCTGTTATAAAATAAAACTAAACCTGATTAAACAGGATAAGATACTAGGACCACTAGGCTGGAAAAAGATGAAAACAGACAGTACATTAGTTTATAAGGCAGGAGCACCAATTTTTCATGAAAAGAGAAATCTAAGTGGGTTGGTTTTTTTTTGTATTTTTTTAAATGTTTATTTATTTTGGAGAGAGAGAGAGAGAGAGCAGGGGAGGGGAGTGGCAGAGAGAAAGGGAGACACAGAATCTGAAGCAGGCTCCAGGCTCTGAGCTGTGAGCAAAGAGCCCAATGTGGGGCTCAAACCCACAAACCGCAAGTTCATGACCTGAGCCGAAGTCAGACGCTCAACTGACTGAGCCACCCAGGTGCCCCTGAAATCTAAGTGTTTCTTAAGAACAGATTGTGAAATAGAAAATTAACTTACAAGAAACCGAAAAGAGACTCCAAAACAGGACTGAGGATTCTAGGATGCAGAAGACTTTGTCTTTGGAAAAGGAGCCCCAGAACTGATAAAGGAGACAAAGTATTTCAGAAAGTCTACTACTGTTTTAAAAGAAAAACTCGAATGAAAACTCTGCTAATAAAAATTTGAAGGCAGTCTGCCAGTAATTGTTCAGCCTACAGGAGAGAGGAGGAGACAGCTACAGTGTGAAAAGTTTTGGCTTCTAATCAAACCACTGAGGATTTCCTGAGAAATGCAAGTACATTTTGATCAGATGAATCAAATCAATGTTTAGGTACACCGGAACATAGGATTCTGTAAGTCTAGCCTGCCTATTTCTTCTTTTAGTAAAGTCTTGGAGATAACATATTTTATTCAGTAACAATCATATTGTTTTATAGGTCATAAAGCCAAAATTTAGCTTTTATGTGGAAAATAGCCAATGTGAAGATGACCAAGACTTTGTGAACCACCTCAAGGTTAAAGATTTATATTTATGAAAAGTAGCATTTTAAAAAAAATGTTTATTTTATTTTTCAGAGAGAAAGAGCAAGCACAAGTGAGGGAGGGGCAGAAAAGAGGAAGACAGAGAATCCCAAGCAGGCTCCACACTGCCAGCACAGAGCCCCACACGGGGCTTGAACTCAAGAACTGTGACCTGAGCCAAAACCCAGAGTTGGACGCTCAACGGATTGAGCCACCCAGGTTCCCTGAAGAGCAGCATTTGAGAACATCTTGTCCTTGCTGAACTCCGTACTGCCCACAATGCCGTTTGTGAAAGAATGGGCTCGTGTTCTCTCTCTGGACTTAATCATTATTTATTTAGCTTTCACTTCCCACAGTGAACTGCCTAAAACTATCAGAAGCATCTAGTGAGGTCTTGAGAACAAACTTCCTCCTCCTTATTTACTCATTCTGATGATCAGCACTTTTTTCAGCTCTAGATGTTGAAACTAAATCAAGGTAGTAAAACAGAAAAAAAGGATGTTTCCCCTCTCATGTCAAATAAACTTTATGTCGAAATGAAAGACGATCCAAAAAGAGATTCCACTACATACCACCAGAATAGTTAATATTAAAAAGACTGACTCCACCAATGTTGGTGAGGATGTGGAACAACAAAACCGCTCATATACTGCTGGTGTATTTAATTTGTTAATACAGTATTAATTTACTGATAATAGTATTCATTTAAGTGGCACAATCACTTTGGGAAAAAAGTCTAGCAGTTCTTGGAAAACTAAACCTGTTTCTTTTAAAGATTTTATTTTTAATAATCTCTACACCCAGTGTGACACTTGAACCTATAACCCCAAGATCAAGAGTCACATGCTCTACCATCTGAGCCAGCCAGGCACCCCCAAAACTAAACTCTTAGACCCTGCAATTCCACACCTAGGAATTTACCCAAGAAAAATGAAAATATACGTCTATAAAGGGGTGTACAAAAATATTCATAGTAACTCTATTAATATTAATTAATATTAACTCTGAACTGGAATTAACTGCTAAACTCTAACTTTATTAACATTAACTCCCATCAATGGGAAAATAGACAACGAAACTGTGATATATTCATATAACACCGTAGCATTCAGCAATAAAGGATAAAAAATTTTTGATATATGCAACAAGATAAATGAATCTCAAAACTTTAGGCTGAGTAAAATAATTCTACCACAAGAGTACATATAATTACATTTATACAAAGTTTTAGAATAGTTAAAACTGGGGCGCCTGGGTGGCTCAGTCGGTTAAGCGGCCGACTTCGGCTCAGGTCATGATCTCGCTGTCCGTGAGTTCGAGCCCCGCGTCGGGCTCTGTGCTGACAGCTCAGAGCCTGGAGCCTGTTTCAGATTCTGTGTCTCCCTCTCTCTGACCCTCCCCTGTTCATACTCTGTCTCTTCCTGTCTCAAAAATAAATAAAACGTTAAAAAAAAATTAAAAGAAAAAAAAACTGATCTATACTAGAAAGTCAGAACAGTGGTAACCTTCAAAGGTGGGAGAAAGAATTGACTGAGAAGGGGCACAAGAAGACTTTCCAGGGTGATGGCGATGTTCTTTATCCTGATATGCTTGGGTTACAAAACTATATCCACTTGTCAAAGTTTATGATTTGTGCCTTTTATTATATGTAAATATTTCCTCAAAAGGAAAAAAAAAACTACAATGAATCACCCAACTACTTATTTATATACATGCTTAAGTATTTAGGAGGGAAATATATTATCTGCAATTCACTTTGAAGTGTATCCAAAAAAAAGTAAGAGGGAGTAATGGATGGATAGATGGGTCAATCTGTGCTAAAGCAAGTATAGTAAAATGTTCATGGAGAATCTAGGTGGTGGGAAAATGAATGTTGACTATAGAATTCTTCTGACCTTGCTACATGCTGGAAGATTTTCCACAATAAAATGTTAGTAAAAAAAAAAAAAAAAAAAAAAATGATGGGAAACCACATGCCTACCAAGGGCTTAAAAACCATATTAAGTATTTTCCACATTAGGAACATTCAGGCCTATTTCTTGCTCTGAGTTTTACAAGAGACTGTGTTGAAGATTAAAGTTTTCAAACAGAAATATGGTCAGTTATATAAAACTGCAACTTGATAAATGTTTTGCTCACAGATGTCCTAACGAGACCTGTTTTTACTGTTACCACAATGGACTATTTTTTAACATGGCTTTAAATGTTGCAGCTATGTTACTTGTCATGACATTTTCCTGTGACAGAGCTAAGATAAACTTAAGGATCAAAGAGCTTCAGGTGATTTTATAGATATTATCTTATTTATCCTTGAAGTAGTTCTAAAAGACTCTAGTTGAGCAAGCGTTATTATGTCAATTTTACAGACAGAGAAAACAGGACAGGGGAATTAAGGGATGTATTTAAGGTCCTAAGGACGTGGCCCCTATAATAACAGTATACTGAAAGCTTACTATGTCAATTTTACAATCATTCTCTTATTTAATCTGCACATAAGCTTTCATTTTATATAGGAGGAAACCAAGGTTTACAGAAAACAAATAGCTTGGCTAAAGTTACAAAGCCCATCATCCTAACTTCTATCTAATTAGTTAATGGGTTCTGAACACTTAGCAGTTCTGACTGCTAAGACATACAAGATAGATGTTCACATTCTTGTGGACATAACTGAAGTTATGCATAATCTTGCCAGGTACTTGTAATTCTACTTCTTCTCTTTTTGTCTAGTCAGCACACTGAAATGCAAGTAAGAGTGATATAGAAATAACTTTGAATCTCTTCCAATTTATATTTTATAAAAAGCAAACTATCTACAAATTTTAGTACTTCAAGTAATATGAGAAACAAATTACTTTGCAGCATTAAGACTGAGAATCTGCAATCGCCTGAATCTTTTAAGACCTTTCCTTGTATTTTATAACACGGTTCAGAAGACTAACACATCTTACTGAAGAGCAAGGTGTAATACAATTCTTGTATCCCAAACTGCCCTCTCCAATTGGTTTTGAAGGCCTATTTCAAACCTGATCATGCACCCAGTGTCTTTAGCATTTACCATTTATGCTACAGAGAATGCAGCCCCAAGTTTTAATGAGCTCTAAAAGATGTCTAGGTAGAAGATAAAGTAGCACAACCTTCAATAATACAGCCAAGTCACATCACCTTCCTCCTTCTTTTTCTCCCCACTCCCGACACCCCAGAGTTCTACAGAAACTTTATAATACTTTAGCTTTTTCTCTAATATCCAGCTATATCAGCAGCACTAAGGGTGCTGTAGACTGAATGCTTGTGCCCCCCCACATTCATATGTTAATACCCTAACCCTCAATGTGATAATATTAGGACATGGGGCCTTTGGGAGGTGATAAGTCCATGACAGCAGAGACTTCACGAATGGGATATGTGTTCTCATAAGAGAGACTCCAGAGAGCTCTCTAGACTCTTCCGTTGTGTGAGGACATAGCAGGAAGATAGCCACCTATGAATCAGGAAGCTGGCCCTCACCAGACACTGAATCTGCCAGCGCCTTATCTTAGATTCCTATCCTGTCCCAGAAATGTGAAAAATAAATTTCTGTTGTTTATAAGCCATTCAGTCTATGGTATTTTGTTACAGCAGCCAAAACAGACTAAGACAACAAATAGTCTATTCTCATTCTCAGAAACGATTTACAATGAAGAGACTTAGCCTGAAAACTTTGGTCAGCCTGACAACCAGTTGATAAATTTAGTTGCTGTTCGCTCTTTATCACATTGTTTCTCTATTCTAGTTCCTTCTTTGTGGTCCCTACTAATTTTTTTAGGTCCATGATTAACCAAAGGCTCTATATAAGTATATCTCATTTGAAGAAAAAAATTAATTTTGGCTTAAGAGGCAGAAGTGATTCTTTACAAATTAAATTCTTACTTTATGAAAAAAATAGAGCATTTCATTAAAGACTAACGTTTACTGTATTTTGATAGGATTTAACATGCACACAATCTTTCAAAAATAAACCTATATGTAACTCGAAACAATTTCTATAATATCTTGAACTTTTAAAAGAAAGCAAACTGAGCCTGGGTGGCTCAGTCAGCTAAGCAGCTGCCTTCGGCTCAGGTCATGATTTCACAGTTCGTGGGTTCAAGCTCCACATCAGGCCTCTCTGCTGTCTGTGCAGAGTCTGCTTAGGATCCTCTGTCCCCCTTTCTCTCTGTCCCTCCCCCCCTTCTCTCTCTCTTTCTCTCAAAAATAAATAAATTAAAAAAGAAAAAAAAAGAAATTATCCAATCCAGAGGTGCCAGGGTGGCTCAGTCCGTTAATCGTCCAACCTCAGCTCAGGTCATGATCTCACAGTTTGTGAGTTCGAGCCCATATGGGGCTCTCTGCCATCAGTGTGGAACAGAGCTTGCTTCAGATCCTCTGTTCCCCCCCTCTCTCTACCACTCCTCTGCTCTCTCTCTCTCTCAAAAAATAAATAAATTAACACTGATACTGAATCAGTAATTACATTGGTTGCTTTAAAATTAGATTGGGGGCACTGACTGGCTTGGGCAGTGAAGCATGTAACTCTCGGTCTTGGGGCTGTGTGAGCCCCACATTTGGTGTGGAGATTACCTGAAAATAAAATCTTAAAAAAAAATTATTCAATCCAGCTCTCTCTTTTTACAAATAAGGAAACTCAAGGGGCGCCTGGGTGGCTCAGTCGGTTGGGTATCCAACTTCAGCTCACGTCATGATCTCACAGTTCGGTTCATGAGCTCAAGCCCCACATCAGGCTCTGTGCTGTCAACAGAGCCAGCTTTGCATCCTCTGTCTCCCTCTCTCTCTGTCCCTCCCTCACTTGCACTCTCTCTCTCAAAAATAAACAAACTTTAAAAAAAATAATATGGAAACTCAAGAGACATTAACTTGCCAGGATCACATTGCTAGTTGATGCAGCCATACCTATGATCAAATCTCTGACTCTATACACTAGCCACAATATAAGGAGTTTCCATCTAAGGGGACATTTAAAAAAATTTAACAAGATTTTTTAAAATTATAGAGTAATTTCATATTGAGAGAAGGACTAACACTCCAGAAAATATAAAATGAAGAGCAGAAGCCCTTCCTCTCCTACCTTCTAATCCTATTTCACTCCCTGGTAGTAACCACCATTAAATTTCCTGCCTGTTTTTCCAAAATATTTCTATATAAGTACATGTACATATGTGTGTGAAGTAATTTAAATATGGAACTCCAAAGATTATTCACTCATCTCAGGCTGATGTTTTCCTCCGTATAATATAGTCAACAGTCATATTATTAAAAATATACATAAGTTATATTGCAACATGTCCTTAAGTTTATAAAGCTGTAAATGATGTTCTTCTTAGGTACAGCTCACCTGTTTTCCAGATCCGGCATGCTTAGG
This sequence comes from Panthera leo, assembly GCF_018350215.1. NCBI lineage: Eukaryota > Metazoa > Chordata > Mammalia > Carnivora > Felidae > Panthera > Panthera leo. The sequence continues at coordinate 44,278,345 of NC_056693.1, read as the reverse complement.
TTTCTAGCAGCAAAGCACATTTTGAGAGGGATGACCTTCCTGTCCTTGGTGCTGTTCTGGTGTTTTGGAGAACCAGAGTCCTCACTGCCACTAAAGCTTGGTGACTGAGGAGATGCACCTTCCCACGGTAGATCTGATACTAATGATGGCTTCTTGATATATGGTGTTACTTCTCGGATGAACTTGACTATGAACAAAAATCAAAGAAGAAGGTTACTGTTTTTGCTTCCTATGAAAAAATGACAACTGAAATACACACATACACATAATATCTGCCAGGAAGTGAAAAAAATACACTAAGTTAAAGAGCTAGCACACAGAATCTTAGGATTGGAGGGTATTTTGAGGCCACATAATCCAAATGAAATACCACTACTATGTTCTAAAAAGTTTAACTTTTGAGCTTTTGCATGTATTGTTCCTTCTGCTTAGGACTCCTCTCTTTCTGTCTGTCTGGTCAACTCTACTCCAAAGTCACCTCCTCGGCAACCTTTCCTGTCAACTCTCTGCAGGGTATTACCATTACACCTCTATAACAACCTCTTGGCACCCTGGGTTGTAATCCTTGCTAATACTTCCGTTTGCTTGCTGGGTCTGAGTTCCCTAAGGGCGGAATTATGATTTATTCTGTCTTAATATCCAACACCTAGAGCAGTGTGTGCTCAATATATGTTTGAATAAATGAGTAAAGAAATAAATGAACAATTAAATACTTGAATTATTTCCATAGTTAACCAGTCACAAATGAATCTTCTGGTGATAGATTCCGTACCTCCTGAGACAGTGCTACCTAGCTTTAGACAACTCAACATTTACAAACTTCTTGAAACTTCCACCATTGGTTTGCCTACCCACTGAAGCCATACAGAAAAAAACTTAATCTTGGGGCGCCTGGGTGGCTCAGTCGGTTGAGCGTGTGACTTCGGCTCAGGTCATGATCTCGCGGTCTGTTTGATTCCCGCGTCGGGCTCTGTGCTGACAGCTCAGAGCCTGGAGCCTGTTTCAGATTCTGTGTCTCCCTCTCTCTCTTCCCCTCCCCCGCTCATGCTCCATCTCTCTCTCTCTCTCTTTCTGTCAAAAATAAACATTTAAAAAAATTTTTTTAAAAAAGAAAACAACTTAATCTCTTCCACATGAGGATACTTCAATTATCTAAAGACTGAGATTATTTTTCTCTCTCTTCTCCCAACTAAGCTAAGTATCTCTAGTTCAATTCAATTCAACACAATGAATAGCTTTAGCTACCTACCATGTGTCAGTAATTAGGCTAGCCACTAAAAATACAGTAACAAATGAAGCAAGAACCCTGCCCTCACAGAATGCCCCATCTAGTAAGGGAGACAGCTATGTAAACATCATTACAGATTTGAAAACAAGTACAAAAATAAAGTGTATTCAAGATAAGGTATTTTGATTAATGGTAGCCCCAAATTAAAACACAGCTTTAGTAGATGGAAAACTTTTTTCTTTTTAAGTTCATTTTTAGGACTCATAAAATACTTCTTTTACCTCAGTCATGACTGGCGACTGCTGTCATTTGAGGCATAGGGTTCTTGTTTCAAAAACCAGATAAACCGCAGTTTATTAAAATTTCAAATCGCATTAAAAATGTAAATAGTTGAATGCAGACGCATCAGTTATCATTACCTCTGCTATCACGATCTATCAGTATTCTACTTCCCTCTCAAATTCTAATGTGGTAGGTCATCAGAGTAGTATCATGGGAATCGAAAAACTAGAAAGATGATCATTATCAATGTTTATCAATATCATAATAGTCAGTATTAATATTCTACAGCATTAGAAGCTTTACAAGCCTAAGAAACTAATAACAAATAGATTACTAAATCTAAAAAATAATTTCAGATGTTTCTAAAAACATGCTTAACAGTATTTAAAATATTTTGTCTTTTGAACTAATGTACACACACAAAACAAAATTCAAAAAGTATAAAAGATTTTATAGTAAAAACTCTAGATTTCTAGCAGCCCAGTTCCCATCCCTTGAGGCAACCATATGGTCTTTGAGGGATATGCTAGATATGCTAAGCGTATGTAAAAATAAACACACACACGTGTACATTACTTCACATAATGGTAGTGTATAATAACTACTGTTCTGCACCTTGCTTTTTTCATTTAATAATATTGGTAAGTCTTTTATAAGCCCATTCTACAGCTCATTCTACAGCATGCTTTGGACTCAGATGGACCTGGATCAAATACCAACTGTGTTTTCCAACTCAGTTACTAGACTTCACTTGACTGTTCTAAGGTCCTCACCTATAAAATGGAAGCAACACTAAACAAGTAAAAACTTCAGGCATACACTAAAAATTCAATAAATAATACATGCCTTTCTTTTCCTTCTCTAAATTGAACAGTTAGAAAAGTTAAAAAATTTTAACAGCCATCAGTAGAAAAATGAAATTATTTTCTTGTAAATTATTAAACAAGATCTGCTGAAATTAAGCATAATCCTAGAAAATGTAACAATGTTAATGCCAGCATGTAGATACAGTTTATGGGTGTTTCTGTATGTGTGTGGGTGCTTTCTATGCATAGTTGTAATATGTGCATTTCCAGGTGGAGAAGGTAAAAGCTAGCTGCCTCGGGTCACCAAGGAGATTTTTTCATCCTAGAAAAATGAGCAGAGGTGCAGCCAGTATATCCCTTGAGTGGCTGACTCAGGCATTTCAGTACATTTTTTAGTTTTATGCTTTCAAGAAAGAATTAGATCACAAGAACTTTAGCAGAAATTCCTAAGTTTCCAGTCACTGCCAATGGTAGAGATTTGTTTTCTCAACATTTAAGACACTATAACCACTATTGGGCTACCAATGAAAGGAAATTATAGGCATTCTAAATGACTACTCTTGAATATTATAGTGGCTGGAAAAGGACCCTTCACGATATACTCAGAAGTTTATTCAGTAACACAGTCGATCACTGAACTGATGACTGCACGTATGTTTAAACTGACATATGTAAAGAGCCTATTTCATGGCCTTATGAAAGAGCAGTAGTTTCACTTGAGTTGATGACAATGATGTCCATATCCCAATCTAACTGGTCATCCATAATGGGTAAAGAACTGTTTCTTTTCTTTCTTTTTTTTTTTTTTAAGTTTATTTATTTACTTAGTAGGGGGAGGGGTAGAAAGAGAGGGGGAAAGAAAGAGAATCCCAAGCATTAACAACACGGAGCCTGACGCAGGGCTTGATCTTACCGACTGTGAGACCATGACCTGAGCCAAAATCAAGAGTTGGACACTTAACAGAGCCAACCATGTACCCCTAGACATCTGTTTCTAATTTACCTGAGATTTGGGAAAGGTGGGGAGTTAACAGTGTTCTGTTTTAGTCTTATTAGACCTCTCCAGTTACCACAGTACTTTAAAATGGACACCTGGCTAGATAAGTAGACTCTACTACACCCCTTCATGGCAGTCAGGTCGACTCAGAACTCAATATATTTCACAATCTCATTTTGCCTGATAGCTGAAAATCATCCTCAAAATGTTTAATTAAACACTATTTGTAGTGTTTTAGGTGTTTAGATGTTTATCACACTTACTGAAAATGAAAGAGGCTTCCCTGCACCCTAAGAGCATCATTATAACCCTTTTGTCATTAGAGTGACAAAAACACATACATGTACTGTATATGCCTCTGGAGAGATGTCTGGAAGGATTTTCATCAAAATACCAACAGTGCTTATATATAGGTGTAAGACTGCCTTCTTTTTATAATATAGTTCTATATATTTGACATTCTCATGAATCCATATAATTTATAAAACTTAAGAAATGAAGATAATTTATTCTGAAACCTTGCTCAAACTTTAAAGATGGAACCACCTTAAATTAAAATCTTGATGAGCTTCAAAAACTATAATGCATTGGATGGGATCCAAGATCCAACTGATTCTTACCGAATTCCATGCTCAGGTTTATAGGAGGCCCATGTATTTTAATGAGGCACTCTGCTTTCCTGCTTTGGGGCATTAGGCAACATCGGATTTTGAGCTGAATGCCATTTTATGATTTTTTTTTCATAATGCAGACATAACTTACGCTGTAAACACCAGTGTTCTAGTAAATCAATCACCTTCTCCTCCAAACACCTTTTCTTCCAAACATCTCTCATACCGTAATTATCTTCCTGTTTATCTCTAACACTTATCCTTTTCTTACCTAACCTGGTGACCTTTACTATGAGTTTAACTGAAACCAATGAATCAGACAATGCGGGCAGAATGGTGCCATTATTTTCCTAGATGGCCACCAGAAACATTAGGGAGGAATTATTTACTTTCAGTAAAAAGTCTTTTACATTCTCAACTTGCTGGTGTCTTTCAGCTCAAGTATCCTGTCATCTGGGGTTTGAGTAGACTGCACAATCTAGGGATTGGCACTATAAACCCTAAACATATTCAGAGTGATTATGGTTCCACTATACCTTTCTATTTTAAAGCAACATTGCATATTCACTAATTCACTGCACTCCTGGTATATGCCAGGAACTGTTTTAGCAACTTAGAATAATAAATCCATGAACAAGACATACAAAAAAAAAAAAAAAGGATAAATGTAATTAATAAGTAGAATACTACTTGGTGATAAAAAGTAATGAACTATTGATACACTGAGCAACTTAGATGAATCGCAAAGATATGCTGAGTAAAAGAAGCCAGTGTTGAAAGGTTACATTCTAACGATCCCATTATTGAAAAGACAAAAATATGTGACTAAGAACAGATGAGTGGTTGCCAGGGTTAGGAATGGGAAAGATGTGATTCATTTTTTGGAGGATGGAACTGTTCTGTATTATGACTGTGGTGGTCATTATAATTTATACGTGTGTTAAAACTCAAAACTGTATACCATAAGATGGGGAAAAAAGGCAGTTTTACTGCATGATAATTAAAAGATAAGAAAAAAAAGTAAATTATATAGTATGTTTTAAGATGTTAGGTGTTACGGAAAAAAAACAGTAAGAGAAGGCAGATCAGGAATGCTGCAAGGGGGGGTTCATTTGCAATTTTATTTTATTTTTTTCAATTTGCAATTTTAAATACGGTGGTTAGGGTAAGCCTCATTAAGAAGACATTTGAACGAAGACTTAAAGGTGGTGGGGGAGTTAGTTATGCAGATATCTGGGAGAAGCATTTCATAGGGAGAACAGTGTCAAAGCAGTAAGGAAAGTCAGTGTGACTAGTACAGGGTAATCGAGGGAGAAAGAGTAGAAAGTGGGGTCACAGAGACAGTGGGAGTGGGAGGCAGATCATGTAGTGACTTTTAGGTTCACTGTAAGCACTTTTGGCTTTTATTCTGAAATGGTAATACATAAGGAGTTTTGAAGCAAAGGAGTGACATGATTTAACTTGTATTTTAATCGTCCTCACTAGTATACTGAAAATAGAATGAAAGAGGAAAAAGGCAAAAGGAGGAAGATCAATTATTAGTGACAGATTACCGAGGCACCTGAGTGGCTCACCCAGTTAAGCACTGACTTGATATCGGCTCAGGTTGTGATCTTGCGGCCATGAGATTGAGCCCCGCAACAGGCTTGTGCTGGGTGTGGAGCCTGCTTGAGATTCACTCTCTTTCTTTCTCTGACCCTCTCCCCTACTCACACTCTCTCTCTCAAAATAAATGAAAGGAAGGAAGGAAGGAAGGAAGGAAGGAAGGAAGGAAGGAAGGAAGGAAGGAATGGGGCGCCTGGGTGGCTCAGTCGGTTGAGCATCCGACTTTGGCTCAGGTCATGATCTCGTGGTCCGTGAGTTCGAGCCCCACCTCAGGCTCTGTGCTGACAGCTTGGAGCCTAGGGCCTGCTTCAGATTCTATGTCTCTCTCTCTCTGTCTCTCAAAAATAAATAAACATTTAAAAAAAAAGTGAAAGATTATGGTAGGGGGACCCAGGGGACAGGAATGAATGTGGTGAGAAATGGTGAGATTCTCTACTAAAGGTAGACCTATTTACATATCCTGACAGGATGGGGCAGGAGTGGGGGGGCGGGGGGTGAGAAAAAGGGAGAAATGGAGAATAATTTTAAGATTTTTGCCCTAAACAACTGGCAGGACAGAGTTGCCTTCAGCAAGTTTAGGAAGAAAGATTAGTGAGTTGATACCTGTATTAAACAACCAAATCTAACTAGCAGCCAGATACATGAGTCTGTAGTTCAGGAGACAGGTGTAAACCCGAGCTACAAATTTGGGGACAACTGGCATATGGCTGATACTTTAAGCCATAAAACTGGAAAAGATTACAGTATAAGTCAGGGTCCCAGCAGCAAATGAATGAATGGCACAGGATTTAATAAAGAGACAATTTATAAAGTTGTGGGCAAGAGTTCAGGGAAACACAAGGGAAAACAGAGTGTGATATCCTGTTTACATACCTAGGCCTAAAGGAACCAGGACAGGAAGTGGTTACCAGACCCAGGGGAGTACTGTAGGGGGCTGACTAGTGACCTTCAGTCAATTCAGCTAGATTGGGAGCCAAGGGGATAAATGCTCCAATTTCACTTTCATCCTTCTTTCCCTCCAGGCCCTCTTGTTGGGACTCTACATTGACCAAACTCAACAAAAGCCAAAGGGCAAAGCAGCTTGTTGATGTAATTCATGCAGGTCAGCCTCCTGGGAAAGAAAGCAGGTAGAGAAGGAAGAGTGAACCTAGAGGGGCAAATGGAAGACTTCCAGCATGACCGCCAAGGAAGTAAGCATAGATGTGGAAGAGGACTCTCTACTATTAAAGGACAAGGGAGAAGAGAATGAGCAGCAAAAGAGACAGGAGACTCGTGAGACAGAAGAACTCCATGAAAATACTGGCCTACAATAGTTCCAAGTTCACCCAAACTGAAAAAGCCATGCTCTGATCTTACTAACCCTGACTTGGTTCCTTCCTCTCTTTACCACATTTTGGAAAAAAAAAAAAAAAGTTTATGCTTGTTTCTATTTTCTCCTTTTGCTCTTTAACCTTTCCTGAATAAAACTGCATTTGAAAGAGTTACTAATGTTTTCTCACTCAATCCAAATTTCTCAATCCTTAATCTTGCCCATTTCAACATGTGACGGTGTGCTCCATCAACTGTTTTTATTCCTCCTTTCTATGCCTTTATTTTCAAAAGCCTTGTTTCTCCTCACATACCTGCAATGTAGCTGCTCCCCAAGGCTCCAATTTTAGCGCATTGTTCGCACTTTGTCCTCTAGTCCCTAGCAACTTTCAATGCTAGATCCCCAAATTTAACATGGATCTCTAGAACCAGTTTCTCTTGTTGGTCCCGATTCCTGCCACTTGGGTGCTGTCCCAGCCCTTCAACATCAACATATCCAACTGTGAACTAATCTTCATTATCCTTAATCCTCTCCTGTGTGCATTGTTTTCATTGCTAGCATTAGCATAAGCATTTTTCTAGCCATCCAGTATCTAAACCAGTAGTATAGAAAGTTTAGTTAAAGCCCAATAATCTGTATCTTATTTTGGATTAAAGACCTAAATGTGAGACCTGAAACCGTAAAACTCCTAGAAGAACGTAAGAAGTTATTTCTTTGACATCAACCAAAGCAACAATTTTCTAGCTATGTCTCCTGAGGCTAGGGAAACAAAAGCAAAAATAAACTACTGGGATTACACCAAAATTGAAAGTTTTTGCACAGTGAAGGAAACAATTAACAAAATGAAAAAGCAACCTACTGAATGGGAGGGGAGAAGATATTTCCAACTGATATATTTAATAAGGGGTTAATATAGGAGATATATAAAGAACTTACAAAACTCAACACACACACACACACACACACACACACACACACACACACACCAAATAATCCAATTAAAAACGGGCAGAGGACCTGAATAGACATTTTTCCAAAGAAGACATATAGATGGCCAACAGCCACATGATAAGATACTCAACAGCACTTATCATCAGGAAAATGCAAATCAAAACCAGAGTGAGATAACACCTTACACTCATCAGAATGGCTAGAATCAAAAGGACAAGAAATAACAAGTGTTGGCGAGACCGTGCAGAAAAAGGAACCCTCATGCACTACTGGAAGTAATGTAAATTAGTATAGCCACTGTGGAAAACAGTATGGAGGTTCCTCAAAAATTTAAAAACAGGAATACCGTATGATCCAATAATTCCACTACTATTTACCAAAGAAAACTAAAACAGTAAAAACACTAATTTGAAAAGATATATGCACCCCCATTTTTACTGCAGCATTATTTACAATAGCTAAGATATGGAAGCAACCCAAATGTCCATTGATAGATGAATGGATAAAGAAAATATGAGGGGCACCTGGGTGTCTCAGTTGGTTAAACATCCAACTTCGGCTCAGGTCACGATCTCACAGTTCTCGGGTTCGAGCCCTGCATCGGGCTCTGAGCTGATGGCGCAGAGCCTACCTGGGATCCTCTCTCTCCCTCTCTCTCTGTCCCTCCCCCTCTTTCTCAAAAATAAATAAACATTTTCAAAAATTAAATAAAAAAATAAGGGCATCTGGGTGACTCAGTCGGTTGAGTGTCCGACTTCGGCTCAGGTCATGATCTCACAGTTCGTGGATTCAAGTCCCACGTCTGGCTCTGTGCTGACAGCTCAGGGCCTAGAGCCTGCATGGGATTCTGTGTCTCCTTCTCTCTGCCCCTCCCCCACTCGTGCTCTCTCTCTTTCAAAAAAAAATAAACATTAAAGAAATAAAAGAGAAAAAGGCAGGAAATTCATGTCTCTTTATATTTTCTTTGTCTGAAGACATGGGAGGAATGATTTGTGAGGCTGTAACAGTGAGGAATAACAAGATGATCACCTGAACCTCAGATCTAATACAAATTTGATTTATAATACTTTGGATTTGCTTACCATCATTTCCAAAGTCATACTTATTTTCTCATTATTGCCTTATCATTTAACCCTGTGGAGTTAACTCATTCCTTCTTGCTAGTCACCAGGAGGGAAAAATTCCCAGTACAGAACCCAAGCATGTCCTCAGAAGCAGTTCATGTGCCCGTAAGATACAATTTCTACGTTTTCCAGTTAAAACAAATAACTATAGTTCATGTTGGTCCTGCGATTTTCAATTCATTTCATTACCCGTGTTTCCTTCTCCATTCAATCCAAGCCCTTTCTAAGTCAATAAAAATAGGATATATCCTTTTCAAGCATCTCAAATTACTCTTAGAAAGACAAGGAGAATCAAGTTTCTTTTGGAACCTCTGAGCAATAGTGGGATGAGTCTAAATAAGACAGAAACAAGGTAGCTCTGAAATTTGTTCCCAGTAATTAAAACTTCAGGATTTTTGAAGTATAGCCTTTTATAATACACTTATGCAAACTGGCAACAAAAATGATATAGTTTTTAGGCCTCAATCAAATTCTAACATGGATATCTATTACTTTTGTACAAAAGTATTAGCTTTCACACTTTGATATGTACAAGCATAGAACAAAACGCTAGATTGAAATAATTTGGGTCTTTGGACTCTTTACTGTATAATTTCTCCTTGGTAGTCTTTAACTACTAATCTTACATGGTAAAATTAGCTGTGGGTCATTTATAAAGTAAATATATTTTAAGTGAATTTAAAAGGTGATTTTCTTTAGAATGTTTCCTCAAATTGGAAAAAATATGCAAGCTTTTCAACTTTTTATTAAAAAAAGTTTTAAACATCTTAGGTTTGCATTTTTAAATGTTTCTGTAAGGAAGAGAGCTACCAGCAAACTTCCCTGTGGAAAGTGCCATACATTAAGTATGTGTGTTTAAAATCCTATATATAACTAATCCAAAAACTGAGAAACACTGCATCTGAAAAATGACTTCAAATTACATATTTTTCTTTTTCTAATTGCTTCTCGGCCTTTTGGCTAACATCAAGTGTAGTACATATTTCTCTTTTCCTTTTGGTGTTGAGATTTGTATTTATTTTCTATGTTCTATCTCTGTTGTTATGAGTCAATTCCACTTTTAGTACTTCTCTTTCTCCTAATAAAAAGAAGTATCACTTTATGAGAAACAGCCTTCCAATCTGTTTCAGACCATTCTGCTTAATTCAAAACGTACAAAGCAGAGAGAGAGGACAACTGACAACAGTAGAAAAGTCTTGACCACCTAACAGGATTAGAAAAAATAGAAAGATAGGACTTCATTTAATTTCATTTTCATTGAAGCAGAGGCAATTTGAAAAGTAAGCTGCATAAGAAGGAGGAGACTGGTTAGGAATAATTGATACTGCTTCTTAGTCTCCTGCTGAAATATTAAAATAGAGGCTAGTTTTTTGTGAGGAAAAAATGAACCCTACCATATTTTATAAAATACCATAAAATGACTCAAACACTATAAAACTAAGGACCAGACTAAGGGTATCAGAGTTTCCAAGTGCCAAAAGCGAGTTCTCAGTTTTATATCCCCCCCAAAATTATATAGTTAGTATGTCCATACAGTGATCAAGAAAATATGCCAATTTGCTAATAGCAGTTATATTTGCACTGCAATTATAGGGACTTCTATTTTTGTTTTGTTTTGTTTTTGAGAGAGAGAGAGAGAGAGAGAGAGAGAGAGAGAGAGAGAGAATAGCTTAAGTAGACTCCACGCCCAGTGAGGAGCTGGACACAAGCCTCAGTCTCACCAAGGTGAGATCATGATTTGAGCCAAAATCAAGAGTCAGATGTTTAACCGACTAAGCCACCCAGGTGCTCCGGGGACTTCTATTTTTGAAGTTAACTGTTCCTATAATGTTTAAGCTTTTTACAATAAACACGTGTTCTATTAAAGTTAACTTTAAAACACATGCTGCCAGTTAATAAAAATGAATTAGAAAAGTAATTTCAGAAATAGATTCAATAGCAGAAATTAGGCAATAGTGGCAGAAAAGTCACTATTCAATAAATGCTGAAAAAAATGGAGTATCAGTATCGAACTGTCTTAGATCCACAGCTCACACCCTATAATGCACTTGCATTAACCTATAATCGATGCCCTTTGCATCATTTTTATAAAATCATTAAAGTATAAAAGCAGAGCATCAAACTTTAAAGTCAAATGACTCTCAGTTCAAGTCTTGATATCACATTTGCTTTTGGGAACGTTTGAAGCACATAATTAACCTCTCTGAGCCTCAGTTTCCTCATTTATAAAACATAAAATACCATTCCTAAAGGGCTATTGTAGGTATTAAATGAGATAATGAACGAAAGGTACCTAGGCCTGTGCTTGAGTGTCATAGGTACTGAATACTAGTGTGTACGTGTGCGTGCAATTATTACAACATACTTTGGAGGGAGTATAGTAAGATAGAGTCTAAGATTTGAGTTTGAACTGACCAGATTCGAAGTTCAGTTCTGCCAATTATAAACTTTGTGATTTGGACAAATAATTTCATTTTTCCAATTTCTAATCTATAAAACTCTAATATTAATCCTAATGCCAGTTTTACTGAGTAAATGAGAGGATTAAATAAGATTAACTAATAAAATAAAATAAAAGTAAACTGTTTGAGAGCCTGGAAAATAGTAGGTGTTGAACAAAAATGATTTACAGAATGGGATTATTATGCAACTTTAATGTTAATTATTTAATGAAAATCTGGAGATGGTAGTGAAGATATCTCCAGAAAAACAGCAATTGTTCTTTGTCTCCCCTTTCACAAAAAGACCAATTTTGACAGCACATAGCCTTCTTCATTTATATTCCTGTAACACTCCCCTTATCACTGTAATGGTACTTGTCATGTGTCACAGTTTCTGTTTTGCCCATCTCTTCCACTTGACCAAGGTACACTGAAGGGATTAAACTCAAGACACCATAAAAGTCCACCATAATTACAATACATCGCTTCTATAGTGTTTATCTACCTGTGGTTCTTTTACTTTTTCCTTCTAGTCACTTGTCAGAGCTATGTTGCAATTTGTGCAGGACTATTTAGGGCCCTAATACATTCTCTCGCACATTCATGAGGCAAAATCCATGTGTTTTTCTAGTATGCACACAATCTTTCTGTGACCCTGGCTTGACATTACATTTGCTTCTAACCCTTTAGAGTAAGTTGTACCCCACTCCATATGACATCATTATAACAATATGCATGCTTAGAGGGCGCCTGGGTGGCTCAGAAGCAGCCGACTTCAGCTCAGGTCATGATCTCGCAGTCCATGAGTTCGAGCCCCGTATCGGGCTCTGTGCTGACAGATCGGAGCCTGGAGCCTGCTCCTGTGTCTGCCTCTCTCTCTGCCTCTCCCCCATTCATGCTCTGTCTCTGCCTTTCAAAAATAAATAAATGTTAAAAAAATATCTGCATGCTTAGTTACTGCACAAATGAATTTTATCCATTAGTCAAAATTTGGCAATATTATCAATAGTGTTCGTAGCAGCGATCACTAACACACAGAAGATGTGCTGTAAATAGTGGTTAGATGAAGTATGAGAAATTCTGTCACAAATATAGATATATTTTTGTAGTCCTAATTTCCCTGTCCTGGTGAATCATGAAAAGTATTTATGGCATGAGTAATAAAATCCAGTTAAAAAGTGTTGCTAATAATGGGTCGTCTGGCTGGCTCAGTTGATGAGGCATGTAACTCTTAATCTCAGGGCTGTGAGTTCAAGACCCGTGATGGATAGAGAGATTACTATTAAAAAATGTTGCAGGGCACCTGAGTGGCTCAGCCAGTTAAGTGTCTGACTCGAGATTTCAGCTCAGATCATGATCTCACAGTTCATGAGATCAAGCCCCAGGTGGGGCTCTGTGAGTGGAGCCTGCTTGGGATTCTCTCTCTCTTTCCCTCTGCCCCTGCCCCCTGCTCACACACACTGTCTCTCACAAAAAAAAAAAAAAAAAAAAAAAAGTAAAGGTTGTTAATAGATATAGATTAAAGTTTTTGCAAATATTTGGATAAAGGATTATTGCTAAACACTGTTAGGTGCCTTTTGGATATGTGGGACCGGGTCACTCCTTCCATATACTATAGGTTATCACATAACTTCTGTATGTATCATCTTTGTTGAGGTTCTCCTCAGCTAAATTTGCTATTTGAACAAATCTGCCATTAGAACAAAACTCTCCTTAATAAACTATTATTTACTTAAACACATGGCTTATGGATACACAGTTCTCGCAGTGACATAAAAATTTAATCCTATTACGAGAGGTCAGTAATGGATTAAAAAATTCCTTTACAAGAAAATCCTTTCCTCAATAAACTCAGGCTTTCATCTATTCCTAACATAAATGATAAGAAATAATTTCTTACTCTTAAAAACTATGTTTCCCTCTTTCATCAACAAAGAACTCTCTCTTATGTATTAAGCATATGGGATATTTACAATGTCTGATATATATATATTCTGTCCTCATGTTGCGTAGTTGAGAAGGAAAAAGAAAACATGTACCCTCAAAAAGACCAACTAATAAAGTAGAAATTATAAAAGACAAAATGTGATAAATGCTATAAGAGAAATAGAAATAAAATGTTATATACAATTGGATATAACAAAAGCAAATAAAACAATTGAAAAATACTTAATAAAAATGCTAATACAGTAACATTTTCCCATTAGACCAAAAAAAATTTTTTTTAGCTGTTTAAGCTTCAAGGAAATCCTTATCCTTATTTTTGTTGCTAAGTGGATGTGTCCTGGACTAGCTGGACACACCGGATGGTTTGTTTAGATCAGCACCTAAGTGATAACTATAGACGGAAACACAATATTAAGCAAGCACAATAGCTGTGTTCAAGGGGTCAGCAAGCACTCCATCCTGCACATCCAGTCAGAGTTACCAGTGGGGAAGGAGAATGCCATCCAAGTTTCCATATCTTTAAACACTTGGTAATTTTTTTTATTGTACAAAAGAACTGCTATTCGTAACTGCCAAGCTTTTGTTGTCATTAGGGATTTTCTGACCAAATTGGCAGAATTAACTGAGTTCAGGAAGAGGAGAAGAGACAAAGATGTGTTCATGTTCTCGTCCCCCTCATTCTTATGTAACAAACAGCTAAGGAGTCAGTTTTAGTAGCCTGAGAATTGTCAGAGTTCATAGGAATCAACTGGTGAATGCTGAGCTGAAGTGCAGTCCATTACTCAGTCCACATCAAACAAATGTATTCACTGATAATTTTTTACTAATTTTTTAAATTAAAAAGTAATGAAAACAAAAGCTGGAACACTTGAGCATCAAAATAAATCATAGTGGCATGGAATTATAACCTATAAAATAAAGAAAATAGCCATGAGTCCATATTGATATAAATAATTGAACAAATAAATAAATGGGGGGGGGGGAGAAGGGACAGCTCCTAGAGAACAATTCCAATTAATAAGTGTAAAAGAATGAGAGAAATAGAAAATCATCATTAGACCACTATAATAATAATTGTGACAGGCATGACCCGTTGATGAATGCTAAAATTACTGAAAAGTTTAAAGAGTAAAGGGTGAAAGTTTAAAGAGTAACAGGATATTTGCAGTTTCAATTAATCTCCCCCAAGATATCTGTTAATTACAAAGGGGAAAATGTAACATTATGTGGAGAAACCTGACAGTAATCAAAATTTACAACACTGGTATTGAGACATATTGATGTCATGGGCCCTATGTTCTCATATACACTGAAAAGGAAGTATCACCTCTGTGGCATTCTTGCTATAAACAACTAGTAAGCTCAGTCTATTCATGATAAAACCAGACAAATTGAAATTGACATTCTACAAAATGACTTAAATGATTTGAAACTGAATACCACATAGGGTTAGTTAGCAAATCTATCATCTTACATAATTAGAATTTTTTTGTGTGGTGAGAAAATTTAAGATCTACTCTCACAGCACCTTTCAAGTGTATGTAACACAGTATTGTTAACTATAGTCCCCATGCTGAATCCCCAGAACTTATTCACCTTATAGTTGGAAGTTTGTAGCCTTTGATCAACATTTTCCCATTCCCCCCACCCACTTTTACTTCATTCTTAATGAGCCAGAGTAAATTTGAGGTGTGAGAATAATGACAAAAGCAAAAAATACCGTCATTCTAAAGGCATCTATATTTAATTCCAAAATTCCATTAAGGTACTATTATAGAGCAGCTTTGGACATTTGAGGGTTTGCCCTTGCAACTGACAGTCAATCTGTGTTAATATTAGGTTCCTATAATCAGTAAGAGGGCTTATCTTGAGATTATATTTATCTTTATGCATGCTAAATCTTCCTCTCTCTCTCTCTCCTGGAGATTATGCCAGGAAAGAAGAAAGATTCACCAGTGTAAGTACACATGAATTACAGAGGTACACTCAATATAGCCTAAATAAATTACTATACTTAGAGATTAATGAAATAGCTATCAATTTCAAGTGTATTATGTTTGGCCCCCTTCTCTCTCTCTCTCTTTCTTACTCACTCGCTCACATTCGTCCAGTGTCTTGGGGACAAATAGTAATCTAAAAATAGATAACTTACAAATTGTAGGGCTAGCAGACACCTTAGTGATAATTCAGTCCAACCTGTTCATTTTTAAACTAAAATTAAAATTAATTGTAATTAGTTGAATTAAACTAAAGCCCTAGAAAAATGAGGCTGAGAAAAAAGAAAACTTCTTCAAAGACATACAATCTGTGGCAAAGCCATGGCTAAAAACCCATGTCATCTTTTCCCGAATATATCCTCAGCTTTCAGTTTGCTTTTTTATCTTCTTATTTTTATTTTTTTTTAATTTTTGTTTAATGTTTGTTTTTTTTTACGAGAGAGTGCACATAAAAAAAAAGAGAAAGCGCACGTGGGGGAGGAGCAGAGAGAGAAGGCAACAAAAGATCTGAAGCAGGTTCTGTGCTGAGAGCAGCAAGCCCATTTGGGCGCTCGAACTCACGAACTGGGAGATCATGACTGAGCTGAAGTTGGACATGCAACCAACTGAGCCATCCAGGCGCCTCTGGTTTTTTAGATAGTGTAAAATCATAACTAGCTGGCTAACAATCTTGCAGAAAAGTAATTTTATTACTACTACTTTACCGTTAATTTATTTTAAAGACTCAGCCAGAGTCCTTTCACCTTGTTATAATTCACCTTTTCTATATGAGACATAAGACTTTAAAAAAAATAATCAGAGATCAATGTTTAACTCACTAGTACACCCACTCTGAAACACATGGTGCTTTCTGAGCCATCAGAAGCACAGTGGGGCTGGAAGAGTCACAGACACTGTCTCCTTCCTTGTCATGACCATGGCAGCAATGGCAGGGGAGAGGGTAGTTAGAATAGTGGCACAGTAGCCCCAGCCAAGTGAAAACTAAATAAAAATCATGAGGTAAGAATACAATTTTTCAGGGGCACCTGGGTGGCTCAGTCGGTTAAAAGCATCCAGCTCTTGATTTCGGCTCAGGTCATGATCTCACAGTTTGTGAGTTCAAGCCCCATGTTGGGCTCTGTGCTGATAGCGCAGACAAGGCTGTTTGGGATTCTCTCTCTCCCTCTCTCTCTGCCCCTCCCCTGCTTGTGCGTGCTCTCTCTCTCTCTCTCAAAAATAAACAAACATTAACAAAAAAGAATACAAGTTTTCAAAAGAAAGCTATTCCTTTTTGGAAAATATTGTGCTTCCCTGTGACCATCCCTTTAGAACCTATATCTCCGTAAGTGTCTTAATGACGTTTCTTTAGATTTCAGTTTCTTTATATGTAAAACCTATCCTTTTTTTCTTTTAACGTTCATTTATTTTTGAGACAGAGAAAGACAGAGCATGAACAGGGGAGGGGCAGAGAGAGAGGGAGACACAGAATCTGAAATGGGCACCAGGCTCTGAGCTGTCAGCACAGAGACAGACGCGGGGCTCGAACTCACGGACCGTGAGATCATGACCTGAGCCAAAGTCGGACGCTTAGCCGACTAAGCCACCCAGGCGCCCCTGTAAAGCCTATCCTTAAGGGGTCATTGTGAAGATTAAGTAAATTAAAGTATGGAAAATGATTTCAGAAATTATAAAAGCCACACAAATTTGAGAAATTACTGTTATTACCTAATGCAGAACTTGACAATCATTTCCACCAGGTTCAGAAGTTAGCATGGTATCTGGCAAAATGCAGATGCTCGGTGTTTATTAAATGAATAGTGAACAAACCTGGCTAAGACCTCCTCCCAAGGGCATTATCATAGAGCATAATGGATTACATGTGATGGGAATTCAGAACAATGACCGCAGTGCCTTTCTGAGTCTGACCTATACACATCAGAGAACTGTGAGAGCTAAGGAGATAAAGTTCACAAAGGAGACTAGGGCTCTGAGAAAAAAAGGGTCCTCTCAGTACCTGTGTTCTTGAATGTATAAGCCCATCACATCACACAAAGGACATAGAGCAAAATAAAGCTGAAAATTTAAGTGGAATACAAGCCTCTTAAAAGAAGACAAAATTGAATAATTCTTAAACTTGGATTATTCTGCTGAAATGTTCAGTGACTGGATAAAATGTTTTGATACCATACATACTAATTTTTAAAAATGCCTCAGTGCTCTAATTTTACAATTATATTTTTATTTTCTGTTGGTAGAAATCCCAAAAGTACAAAAGTGTGAAATATTATCTCAGCAATAATGCAAAGAGGATGCCTAGAATGAGTAGGAAAGCATACACATATGAACCATAATGGGATCTTTAATAGGAAATGTCTCCCTTTTTTATGTGGGTTAAAAATAAGAACTGGAAGAATACAAAAATACTAACTCAAAGGATATATGCACCCTGATGTCTATAGCAGCATTAGTTACAAGAGCCAAATTCGGGAAACAGCCAAGGGTCCATTGATTGATTAATGGATAAAGAAGACGTGTTACACACACACACACACACACACACACACACACACACACACACACACACACTACAATATTACTCAGCCATAAAAAAAGAATGAAATTTTGCCATTTGCAACAACATGGATGGAGCTACAGTATTATGCTAAGCGAAATAAGTCAGTGAAAGAGAAATACCATATGATTTCACTCATATGTGGAATTTAAGAAAGAAAATAAACAAGCAAAGGGAAAAGAGAGAGGCAAACCAAGAAACAGACTCTTAACTATAGAGAACAAACTGATGGTTAGCAGAGCGGAGGTGGGTGGGGGGATGGGTTAAACAGGGGATGGGGATTAAGGAGGGCACTTGTGCGGAGCACAGGTGATGTATGGAGGGGTTGAATAACTATTTTGTATACCTGAAACTAACATTACGCTGTATGTTAACTCGTTTTTAAATAAAAAAAAAATAACCTGGAAATCTCTGACAACACATATGTCGGGCTCCCCAGCCTCATGCAAAATTACAAGTGTCCAGTTACTTTTCTCTTGTCTTCTTTCTCAATAATCTGCACCCTCCCCAAGAGACAATAATGTGGCTCCTTGTTCTCACATAAAATAACCCTCACTCTACAAGAACTTAAAATGCACTTCATAGATCCAAAACTGTGGTAAAATACTGAACTCCTGAGACCCTTAGGTCATGAAATCCTATTCTAACCCTGAACACAGCATATTTGAATTTATTTTTTAAAAATTTTTTAATGTTTATTTTTTTGAGAGTGAGAGATGGAGAGTGTGAGTGGGGGAGGGGCAAAGAGAGAGGGAGATACAGAATCCAAAGCAGGCTCCAGGCTCTGAGCTGTCAGCAGAGAGCCTGATGTGGGGCTCAAACTCCTGAACCTCGAGATAATGACCTGAGTGAAGTCAGACGCTTAACTGAGCCACCCAAGGCCTCTGAAGCATATTTGAATTTATAATTATTGGTAAGTAATTCTTACTAAGGGTTAAAATCGATATTTTTTGAGTTTTATTTGTGCTGAAGGCACAACACACTGTACAAAAATCTTAAAATAATAGTATTTCTCATAGTATAGCCTATTGGAATAAGGAAGAAGACAAGAAGTACATAAGTAGGAACATAAAAGAAAATAGATATAAAGCTCTCGTGGTGTTAGTTTCTCACTGAATCAGCATTTATAGATCAAACCTATTAGAGGCAAAATACTGGGAAACATAAGATGAAACATGACATTCCATGTCTTCAAGAAGCTCAAAATACAATAGAAGACATAATTACACAATCACCATCCTCACTACTCATCTGTGTTGTATGTGCCAAAAAGAGTTACGTGTTTTATGTGTATAATCTCATTTAATCTCACAACAAGTTGGGGTCACATTACCCCCACTTTACAAATGGAAACCAACATCTTAGAGAAGGTAAAACAAAACAAAACAAAACAACATGCCACTCTGCCATTAAATAGCAAAGATGGAAAGAAAGACCAAGCACATAACTAGTTAGTACTCTTATATTTTACCACTGAACAAATAATTAAGCATGATTATAGAAATATATATAAAATGTATTATACAAAGTAAAAAAGGTAACCTAAAAGAATACTTTACTTTGAAGACAGAAGATAGGATGGGGCCAGTCAGGAAAGGTTTCACATAGGACACTTTGATCTCTGAAAGATAAGCAGAAGTGCCTCAGGCAGACAGGGTAGAAATGAGTGATCATGGCTGGGGTTACAGCATAGAGGCAAGGAGGAACACGAAACATTCAGAGAAATGTAAGTAGGTAGGAAAGGCTAGAGTAGAGGCTTCAAGGTGGAAAGCAGTGATCTGCTATTGAAAGATTGGCTAGGGACTGCGTTCGCGCTTTCCCCTGGTTAAAAAAAAAAAAAAAAGAAAGATTGGTTAGGGGCGCCTGGGTCCCTGAAGTCAGTTAAGCATCTGACTTCAGCTCAGGTCATGATCTCACAGCTTGTGGATTAGGGCCCTGTGTGGGGCTCTATGCTGACAGCTCGGAGCCTGGAGCCTGCTTCGGATTCTGTGTCTTCCTCTCTCTCTGCCCCTCCCTTGATTTGCACTCACTCTCTCTCTCTCTCAAAAACAAATAAATAAACATTAGGGGTGCCTGGGCGGCTCCATCGGTTGAGCGTCTGACTTCAGCTCAGGTCATGATCTCGTGGTTTGTGAGTTCGAGCCCCACGTCGGGCTCTGTGCTGACAGCTCAGAGCCTGGAGCCTGCTTCAGATTCTGTGTCCCCCTCTCTCTCCGCCCCAACCCAGCTTGTGCTCTCTCTCTGTCTTTCAAAATGAATAAACATTAAAAAAAATTAAAAAAAAAAACATTAAATAGAAAGAAAGAAAGAAAGAAAGAAAGAAAGAAAGAAAGAAAGAAAGAAAGAAAGAAAGATAGATTGGTTAAGGGTTATCAGCCACCATGAAAAGTAGTCCTGGCTGTTAAGGATTATTCCTCCTTAAAGAGCTACCAAGGCAAGTGTACAAAAGGAAAGAAGGGCTCTAAAAACTACAAAAGAATTTTCTTTCAAAGCAGAGTCTGAGATCACTACAAAAACACAGATCACAAACTTCCTCAGATAATGCATAAATGTATATTTTATAAGAATTAAGTTAGGTATGTCTGGGTGGCTCAGTCAGTTAAGATCTGACTCTTGATTTTGGCTCCCAGGGTCATGGGATCCAGCCCTGAGTGGGGTTTGGCACTGAGGTGAACATGAAGCCTGCTTAAGATTCTCTTCTCACTTCCCCTCTGCCCCTCCCCTGCTAGTTTTTTTTTTCTCTCTCTCTCTCTCTAATAAAAAATTAAATTTTAAAAATAAAAGAAGTGAGTTAAAGAAAGTCCACAAATAGATTTTAATCATGCATCAAACATGTCACATGAGTTGTGAGCAGGACATTATAAGACACATACTACAGTGTTCCTGCCCTCAAGTAATAACATATAATCAGGTAAAGGGATTGTCTCTGTGCACTCCAAAGATACCTGCACAGGTTATCCCAAATTTAGCTTTAGCCTTAATCCACAAATCCAAGTAAAACAAACCGCAACAACAGAGGCCACATGGGAAAACCTTTTCAATATAACTTGCTTCTTTTTTATTTCAAGTTTATACTGAAGAATAGTTAAAGAATGATTAAATAGCATTAGAATCTTGACATTTATAATGGTTAATTAAGCAGCCTTAAATATATACACACAAAACAAGTTTTTTTAAGTACATGCCCAAAAGTACTATGGAATTTTGCCCTAAGCCTCAATCCAATAAATATAAGATTCCCTTTTTCCTTTCATTACTTTACAACAATTTCATCTCCCCCCTTTTTTTTGAATCACAAAAGTAATTGGTCACCCTGTAAACATTTTAATATCACAGAAGTACATAATATAGTAGATGAGATGGCTCTGTGAAACTTCCCTAAATGATCATCGTGAGAACACAAACTGCTTATCACTATTATAATAAATCATGTAGGTACATCTATAAGAATATAATAATATATTCTCTTACCTTATAAAATGATCCAAAATAAACTATAAACAGAAGAAATCTGGGGAAAGGGGAATCTTTAATTTATACACTTTCCTATTGATTGCATTTTTTAAAATACTCAATTATGTTGTGACAAAGTTATTTTTAAAAATTAAATAATGGGGCACCTGGGTGGCTCAGTTGATTGAGTGTTCAACTTCGGCTCAGGTCATGATCTCATGGTTCATGGGTTCAAGCCCTGCATCGGGCTCTGTGCTGATGGCTCAGAGCCTGCAGCCTGCTTCAAATTCTGTCTCGGGCCCTCCCCCGCCCCGCCCCTGGCTTGTGCTCTGTTTCTCTGTCTCTAAAATAAATAAACATTAAAAAAAATTTTTTTTAATTAATGACAATGTCAAATTTACCAAAAACTGAGGAAATTACAAAATAGAGATCTCCAGAATTTTGCTGTGTATATCTGTGTATATAACTATCTTGCTAAACTTTTAGGGTTTGTCCTCTAAAGTTGTACATTTTCCTAGTTATGTAAGAATCAACATTTGGAATGAATTTTGATCATAGTTAGTAAAACTGTAGGCTCTGGAGCCAGATAGCCTGGGTTCCTATCACACCTTCTCTACTTGCTAGCTATTCATACTTGGGCATATCTCAATACTTCAAGTTACTTACCCTTAAAATAAGGGAAAACAGTCCCTCCTTCATGGAGTTGTTATGCTAATTAGTTAAATGAGGCAAAGCACTTAGAACAGTATCTGGAACACTGTAATTGCTCAATAAATGTTAGCTATTATAATTGCTACCCATTCTCTTAACAGTAGTAGTATTAATTTTTTAAAAATATGCCAGGTATTGGGGTGCCTGGGTGGCTCAGTCGGTTAAGTGTCTGACTCTTGATTTCAGTTTAGGTCAAGATCTCATGGTTTGGTTCGTGAGATAGAGCCTCACATCGGCCTCCACACTGACATTGCAGAGACTGCGTGGGATTGATTCTCTCTCCTTTCTCTCTGCCCCTCCCCACTCGTGCTCTCTCTCTCAAAATAAATAAGTAAAATTTAAATGAATGAATGAATGAATAAATACGGCTCACAGAAGGTATTCCTCCTGTAGGGAAACTGGAGATTAATTACCTACATTTTGCCCAAATAGTGTATTTACTGGAGACATGAGTAATGACAGCTAAACAAAAAGTTAAAAGGTAGGAGCCAAGAGTGGCTTCCCATATTCATTAACACTTCCTAATAGCATAACTATGCAAAGGGCCTGAATAGAAAGACAGGATTTCATGAATATACAATAGATTCTCTCTTGTTTTGTTTTGTTTTGTTTTGTTAGAGAGACAGAGCAGAGGGGCAAAGGGAGGGAGAAAGAATCTTAAGCAGGCTCCACACTCAGTGCAGAGCCTGACACAGGGCTCAATCCCACAACTCTGGGATCATGACCCAACTTGGAATTAGGAACAGACACTTAACCTACTGAGCCACTCAGGCGCCTCTACAATAAAATCTTTTTATTTGAGGAAAAGTTACTTACCTTTTTCCTCTCTCAAATTCATCTAAAGTTACCAGAACCCTGAAATTGTGTTTGGGATCACTAGGGGATCATGTGTGTGAAATGTCAAAGAAGTAGACTGTAAATGTTAGATGTAGGAAAGAAAAAATGGGAAAGATAGTATTATCCAATTAAAAGAAAAAGCCCGCTAATTCAAAGGGATACATGCACCCCTATGTTTATAGCAGCATTACTTACATTAGCCAAGATATGGAAGCAACTCAAGGGTCATTGAAGATATGGCACACACACACACATGCAACGGAATATTATTCGGCCATAAAAAAAATGAAATCTTGCCATTTGCAATAACATGGATGGAGCTAGAGAGTATAATGCTAAGTGAAATAAGTTAGAGAAAGCCAAATACCATATGATTTCACTCATATGTGGAATTTAAGAAACAAACAGGCAAAGGGAAAAACATATGAGAGAGAGAAATCAAGATGTAGATTCTTTTTTTTTTAATGTTTATTTTTGAGAGAGATAGAGTGCTCACCAATGGGGGAGGGGCAGAGAGAGAGGGAGACACAGAATCCCAAGCAGGCTCCAGGCTCTGAGCTGTTAGCACAGAGCCTGATGTGGGACTCAAACCCACGGACTGTGAGATTATGACCTGACCCAAAGTCAGACCCTTAACCAACTGAGCACCCAGAGGCCCCTGTAGATCCTTAATTATATAGAATAAACTGACGGTTAACAGAAGGGAGGTAACAGGAGCAGGGGGGTGGGGGGTTGGGGGTAGGGGGAGATGGGTTAAATAAGTGTTGGGGATGTAGTGAGCACTGAGTGAAGTATGAAATTGTTGAATTACTATATTTTACACCTGAAACTAATATTACACCGTATGTTAACTAACTGGAATTAAAATAGAACTTTAAAAAAAAATAAAAAAGAAAAAGCCATTATGTCACACACACCAAACAAGATGCCAGAACACACACCCAAGGATCAATGGAGAGAGGGAGAAGGAAAGAAGGAAGACAAAACTGCTGGTCTTTCTCCCTGCCTTATGAGGGATCATAAGAAGTATCTGTGAAATTTGAATTCCAGTAACAACCTCTTCCCTGGGATAGAACTGAGGGCAATTACAGAGAAATTACTGAATATTTCTTCCCTTGAGAGTAAACTGGGTCATGCATATGTGGATTCCCCTTTGCTAAGGGTGCCACTCTGTACACAGCCAATTTAAAATACAACTTTAGGGAAACAAAACAAGATTATCAGTACATAAAAACTGAACATATGTGGATGATGCAGCGGTAACATCACTGAATAATTTCCATTACTACTTCCATAACTGAATTCAACTCAACAGTTAAACAATTTAAATTAAGCAGAAAGGTAATTTGATGCCAAGAAAGATGTGGTAAACTGGAGAGTGGAAAAATACTTGCTTAAGCCACAGACTATTCATCTGAGATGGATCATTGAAGGGGCCCATGCTGTAGATTTCCTTATGCTGGTATATCATCTGAAAATATCTGGCTTCAGTTTAAAACAGGATATTCTTAAATGTCTTAAGTTTCCCAAAGCTTAAATCAGCAGTCAGTTCATTTAGTTTGTGGGCAATGCACTAACTTAAGATCCTTTCTTTCCACAAACCAAAATTAATCAATCATCTGTCTCTGTAAAGAATCTGTGCTTCTGAAAGAATTTTAAATCTATGTTAGGAAAGGCCTGAGGTAGTAGGTCTAAAAGGAGGAATTGTGGCAAAGTCTCACTTCTTAGAAACTGCTGTCTCAACATGTTTTTCTTCTGAGGAGCAATAAAATTCCATATATGATATAAGACTTGATGTGGGATGCCTGGGTGGCTCAGTCATTTAAGTGTCTGACGATTTTGGCTCAAGTCATGATCATCTCATGGTTGGTGAGTTTGAGCCTCGCACTGGACTCCACGCTGACACTGCAGAGCCTGCTTGGGATTCTCTCTCTCTCCCTCTCTCTGCACCTCCCCTGCTTTCTCTCTGTCTCTTTTTCAAAATACATAAATTAAAGGGGTGCTTGGGTGGCTCAGTTGGTTAAGTGTCCCACCTTCGGCTCAGGTCATGAACCCATGCTTTGTGGGTTTGATCCCAGCATCAGGTTCTGTGCTGACAGCTAGGAGCCTGGAGCCTGCTTCAGATTCTGTCTCCCTCTCTGTTTGCCCCTCCCCTGCTCGTGCTCTGTCTCTGTCTCTCTCTCTCAAAAACATTAAAAAAAATACTATTCCAAATAAAAAAATAAGAACTTTAAAACTTTTTTTTAACATTTATTTATTATTGAGAGACAGAGACAGAGCACAAGCATGGGATGGGCAGAGAGGGGAGGAGACACAGAATCTGAAGCAGGCTCAGCACAGAGTCCGAAACAGGGCTTGAACTCACAAACTGTGAGATCATGACCTGAACCAAAGTCGGATGCCCAACCAACTTCCCCCAAAAAGGGAAGGAAAGGATTTAAGGAAGCTGCTTTAAATGGAAAAGAAACAGCAAAAATCCAAAGATGAACATTATTTTTAAAAGTAAAATTATTTTAAAAAATAGTGCATAAAATTCATGACCTGCATTTAGTATGAATAGTAACCATCATATTATATTTGTTGTAAGCTCTATCTATCTATCTATCTATCTATCTATCTATCTACCTTTAATTCAGAGAGACAGAAATTGCAAGCAGGGGAGAGAGACAGAGAAAATCTTAAGCAGACTCCAGGCTCAGTCCAGAGCCCAACACGGGGCTTGAACCCATGACCCTGAGATTATGACCTGAGCTGAAATCAAGAGTTGGACGCTCAACTGACTGAGCCCCCAGGTAGGTACCCCATAAGCTCTTGAAAGGTACGAACTTTTGTTTGTTCAAAATAATGCCTACTAAATGGGAAGATGTGAGGAGTTACTCCTGCTTTCTTCATTAGCCTTGAGTGAAAATTGGGAAGGACAAAAACAATGAAAAAGCCTCCTAGCCAAAGAGAACAGAGGAGACAGGGCCAGAGGCTATAGCCCCTTGATCATATAATATGAGGCTGCAAAAAAGTGTGCCTAGCTCAAGGTTAAATTTGATATGCCTGTAAGGGATCACAGAAAGGCTGGGAACAAAAAGATGTAACTAAACATCACAGATACTCAGGTAATAGCTGAAATTATAGGAGCAAATGACCTAAACATAGGTTGTATACAAAGGAGATGAATGAGGATCCTATCACCTTCTATTGCTTCACTGACCTCCTAAACTAGCTAGCACCAGTTTCTCCCAATAGGCAGAATGAGATCCTGAAACAATTTTCCATGCAGATATGAAGTACAGAAAGGAAGTGAGGTTAACATTTTTTGAACACCTATCATGTGCTAGGTTATATAAAAAACTTGACATAACCTTCACAATCATTTGACTGAGAAAGAAACTGAGGCTTAAAGTTATTTTCCTGACATCATGCAGAACACTAGGTCTCCTTGGCTCCAAAGCCAATGCTATTTCTATAATATAACACAATCATCAGCACAGATTCACTTGGGTATATTCTGCTCAACAGTACTTTCTCTTTCCCTGGAAGAGAGGCAGCCCTGGCCTGTTCTCGTCACCTTACTGGGTCATAATAAGCCACTGATTCTCTAGCTCTTGCCTTAATTATGGCTCTCAGGCTGTGCCTCGACTGGTTCATGACAGCTGTTCAGCTTA
Source organism: Panthera leo (assembly GCF_018350215.1). NCBI lineage: Eukaryota > Metazoa > Chordata > Mammalia > Carnivora > Felidae > Panthera > Panthera leo. Next base: position 44,251,839 of record NC_056693.1, on the reverse strand, counting down.
CTCCTACTGCTGAGGAGATGCTGCAGAGACAATGTCATGGAAAAGGCATGCGTGAACTGCTGGTAAGTTAAAAAACACATAAGAAGCAGAATTCTACCAGGGTCAAGACTTCTAATTCTATCATTCTCACTAGTGGAAAGGATAAGGAAACAGTCCACAATAGTGGATATTTCACAAATAATTTACATCTTCACTATTTGTTGTTGTTTTGTAGCAGCAGCTTTACCTCTCTAATTACACTGTGCTCAAGCAAATATTAAAATTCATCTTCCGTCTCAGAGTAAATGCAGCAGATTGTGGCAATTCAACGCTCCACCCGGAAACAGGACAAAAGAAACCTGACGGAGACGAAAAATTCTAGGAAAATAAGTAGCAAAACTGATCCATCTTACAAGAATCATTAAGAGTTGATTGCTCAGAGAAAACGTTTTAACCAAACATAAAACAAAACAAAACAAAACCAATTTATAAAAAAATAAATTCCGGGTGCAGTACAAACTTAAATATGAAAAATAAAACTTAAAACACAAGAAGGAAAAAAGAAAGAAAGAATGTTTTAACCAAATTTAAGATTATTATCCTCCAAATAAGAAATCCAAAATAACTTTTCAAACTTTTTTCCAAAAATCTGGGAATAGCTTCTCAGGGGAATCTCCTGGGAGGCGGAGAGGGAGATGTGTTGCTGTTGACAATAAACACAAAAACACAATCTAACAGGGTTAAACATTCCTTTCAGATGCACTTTGTTCCCAAACTGGTTAATACCCAATGATTTACTAACAGTCCCCACCCCCAACCTAAAAATACATTTCTCCCATAAATAATTTTAGATTTCTTCAAATGGATATAATGAATACCTTACTAAGCAGTATTAAAGGGTTTTATGTCCATGCCTTTTTAATCCTTCCTATTTCGCCACATCCTCCCCTCCCCATTCAGCATATCAACTTGGCAAAAATAAGCTAGCCTGGTATTTTAAGTACAGACCTGCATTTGAGACAGTCTTACAAGTTCAAGACTGCAACTTTTGGCTCACTGCATTCTCTCCCATTTATTCACGTTAATGAGTAGTCCTCCTAGTTTTGTGGCATTAATACCATTACAATGCTACAACTGTACAAGATGCTTAAACAAAAGGTAAAGGAGGCATCAAGATCTTTTAAATAATCATGCATTCACAGGTAAGACTTCATTATTCCAGGTAGCAACTTCTAGGCCAGGATGCTGTTTTCCTATGGCTTTCCTGAATATTCTGCTTCAAAACCAGACCCTAAAAGTGTGATAGGGAGTAATTATAATAAAACAGAGAGAGAGGACTCCATTTGTCTGATACTTCAGTGATCCATTGCTGAAGAGGAAACACACATAAATAGGTCAGGAGCGTAGAGCAAAGTGTTTGCTAAAAGTTACACAGCAGTCTTCTGCCATCACCCCACAAAGAGAAAGAATGAAGATCTTTAGGGTAGAAGAACCTTGTCAACCAGTTGAGGACAAAGTGATAGCAAAGAAAAACAGTCAATATGAAAAAATTATTTCAAGATGGATCATAGGTCTAAACTTGAAATGCCACCATAAAACTTCTAGGAGAAAACACGAAATATCTTCGTGACCTTGAAGTTGGCAAAGATTTCTTAGACAGGACACACAACACCAACCGTGAAGAAAAAATTGCAGCTCAGCTAAATATCCTTAATGGAAACGAGTAGACAAGCTACAGATTAGAAAAAAAATTCACAACACACTCTTCTGACAACAAACTTGTACCTGGAATACAGAGTTCTATAAGAATAACTAAACAACTGAGTAAAAAATATATCTAAAAGAACTTGAACTTTAAGATATAAAAATATATCTTAAAGAACTTGAACTTTTAAAGATACATGAATGGTCAATAAACACGTGGAAAGGTGCTTTTTCTTTATTCACCAGGGAAATGGAAATTAAAAACCACAACAAAATACCATTTCATAACTATTACAAGGGCTAAAATAGTAAGATGAATAACATCTGATGTTAGCAAGGATATGAAGCAATTGGAACTCTCATACATTGTTGTTAGGAGTGTAAGATGGTACATTTACTCTAGGGGATTGTTCTGCAGTTTCTTTTAATGTTTTTTTTTTTTTTTCACGTTTATTTATTTTGAGAGAGAGTGAGAGCAGGGGAGGAGCAGAGAGAGGGGGAGAGAAAGAATCCCAAGCAGTCCAGAGCCTCACTTCCTCAATTTCATAAACCATGAGATCATGACCTGAGCTGAAACCAAGAGTGAGATGCTTAACCAACTAAGCCATCCAGACACCCCTAGAGCATATGGGGGTCATAAGATCGTGCCCCACGTTGGGCATAGAGCTTACTAAAAAAAAAAATTGATACAGATAAAAACTATGAATCTCAAAGGCATGATGACAAGTGAAAGAAGCCTTATGCAAGACAGTGCCTACTGTATGGCTCCATTCCCACATAAAATTCAAGAACAAAACTGGCAAAAGAAATCAGAAAGTAGTTATCTGGGCTGAAGATAGGGAGAGAAATTGACTTGAAAGAGCAAAGAGAACCTTCTGGGGGTGATAGAAATGTTCAACAGCTTCTGTAGTGGTTACACAGGTATATATAATTGCCACAACTCATTGGGCTGAACACCTAAGAACATATTATTGTATTAATTATATTCCAATTTTCAAAAATGTTAAGGAATCAGAATTAATCCAAGTGATAAATAGTCCAGCACAAAGAAAAATCTGACAGCTTTTTAATTTCATCTGAATTTTCAAGACTGAAATATTTAAAATATGCTAAAGGGGCGCCTGGGTGGCTCAGTCGGTTAGGCGTCCGACTTCGGCTCAGGTCATGATCTCACGGTTCGTGAGTTCGAGCCCCGCGTTGGGCTCTGTGCTGACAGCTCAGAGCCTGGAGCCTGCTTCTGCTTCTGTGTCTCCCTCTCTCTCTGCCCCTCCCCTGCACATGCTCTGTCTCTCTCTCAAAAATAAATAAAGAGTAAAAAAAAAAAAAATTGAAAAAAAATATGCTAAAAAAATGTAGTGTCAATATCATGAACATTCATATAACTCAACTTGATCAATCTTAAACATTCTGTCATATTTGTTCAGGTTTATTTCCTCACAAAAAGCCCCCATGAACCTCTCTTTGACTCCATTCATCTTCTCATGCCCTAGTAGTAATCATATCCTGAATTTGGTGTATAACAAGTTCATTATTTTTCTTTTATTTCAACTCCAGAGACCTAAAAAATAAACTACACTGAAAGAGCATTTTTAGGGACCTGTATTTTAAATAACTTTTTTATACTGAGATTTAATGCTCTGTATATTCCATCCTTCTTTCATTTAGCAAACATACATGGTAACAGTGATACGAGTGATGTTTTGCTAGGTGCCAAGGACACAGTCTACAGGAGAATGCCTGGCATAAAAATAATTTCATGCCAGTGTGCTAATGCTAATAGAGAATACATAAAACTTTTTCAAAAGATGTTGATTCCTTACCTAATCAGAATATTCCAAACATCTAAATCATTATGAGTAGATTTGCTTGACAACAAAGGCCAACACAAATATAATATTTATTGCAAATAATTTCCCCCTTTCTCTTGATTTTTCACACTAAACAGGACAAAGAGAAAGGAATTATTTGGCATCTAAGTCCTAGAGTTTGGTCTTTCTTTGCCAATATTCATTAAGAGAGTCTTGCCCTCATTCACTAAAGAACAATGAAGAAATCTCAAGTTACACAATAATCAGTGGCAAAATTAATTGCAATCTAGATTACTCAATATTCTTTCTTCCTAAGTGATTCTTTTCTGCTTGAAGAAGACAGCTTTATAAATGCTGCCTGTGTTGGTCCAAAGGAGATTAGTTACAATGAAAGATGGAAAAGCAAAGGCTGATTTATCTGCAGATCTACAACATAAAATCTCTTATCTGATACTTGTGTTTATCTCTATCACAACAATAAAGTTCACAATAAGGTATTACAAATCCTGAGGCTCCATCTGAATGATCAAAAAGAGATTAAATTGTATTTAGGGTATTTTTAGTGTTAAAGATAATTTGATTATATTTTAACCCTCTGACAATCCATGATGTATTTGTACACAATCAGTTTATTTAAAAAAAAATCTTTTTACATTTATTTATTTTTGAGAGACAGAGCACAAGTGGGGGAGGGGTAGAGAGAGAGAGGGAGACACAGAATCTGAAGCAGGCTCCAGGCTCCAAGCTGTCAGCACAGAGCCCGCTGTGGGACTCGAACCCACGAACTGCGAGATCATGACCTGAGCCAAAGTCGGACGCTCAACCAACTGAGCCACCCAGGCGCCCCTACAATCAGCTTATTTTAACAACAACTCTTCATTCTCTATCTTATATTTAGAGTGATAAAATATGAGAACTAGAAGGCATCCTATTTTTAATAGATAAGAAATACAATGCCTTAATGCTGAAATTATTTTTTCCAAGGTTACATAGAATGCTAACGGCCGTCAGAAATGCTTTGCTTTATTTTTCTCCCAAGTATCTTGTCCTCTTGTGCTTGGGTTTAGAAGTATTTTTGGTGTCAGAAGACTCAGGTAGTTTCTGTAACGATCACGTCCCAAGGACTGGAGATATCTTAAAGATCCCAAAGACTTCTTTTGAGACCCAAGCACAAAAGAAATAGAAGAAAATATAAGAAAAAAACCCAAAAACAAAAAGATAAGAGCGGGAGGAAACTGGTTGGTTGAAGAATAACAAGAGTGGACCAGATCGTTCTCGCAACCACAATCTCCCTAGAGAGAAGCAGAGGGAAAACATTTTTCTTGTCAAAATATACATATGAAAATATATATACAAATATATATGAATATATTTATAAATCTGCCAGACCTGGCTACTAAAAAACATCTTGGCAGCATTTAAAATTATTTTATTTCTTTATTTACCAATATCAATGCCATAGACTAATCTTGTAATATTATTACTCCATATCCAGAAACGAAATTAACAAGTACAAAAATCAACTCTATGACACTGTAGGTAGACAAAGCAGATCAATATTAAAACATCTGTGGTAAGCAGTGACTTGCAGAAATATCACTTTAGTCTTTGTCTTATTTTTTGGCAGAATTTATATTTGCCCAGAGCCAGCTTAATTTTTTTCAATTACTTTTACTTTATGTTCATTGAAAAACAAATGCAGTTTTATTCTACAATGTAATTAATAATCTTTGAAGAGACTAATGCCAAACATTTATCCTTAGCACCTAAAACGTAGTACTGTTTACTAGGGTTTTTAAAAATATAGATAGCCCTTATTGCAATGAAAACAGCTAACAATTTAAATACTTCTACTGGCCACCAATTACAGCAGAATAAGGAGGTAAATCCAAGACGCTTAGTGTTCAGTGAAACAGATTGTATTTCATTTGGGCAAACATTTATTTGTAAAAGTAAATATGGTTTAGAGATGTTTTTCAAAAGTAAACTAACACAGGGGCGCCTGGGTGGCTCAGTCGGTTAAGTGTCCGACTTCAGCTCAGGTCATGATCTCACAGTTCGTGGGTTTGAGCCCCGCGTCAGGCTCATGCTGACAGCTCAGCGCCTGGAGCCTGTTTCAGATTCTGTGTCTCCCTCTCTCTCTCTGCCCCTCCCCTGTTCACACTCTGTCTCTGTCTCAAGAATAAATAAACACTTAAAACAACAACAACAATAGTAAACTAACATAGTAATATACCAAAAATGGAAGAGCACCAAAAAAGTTTGGCTACGGGGTGCCTGGGTGGCTCAGTTGGTTGAGCATCTGATTTTGGCTCAGGTCACGATCTCATGGTTCGTGAATTCGAGCCCCATATCTCTCTCAAAAATAAATAAATAAACTTAAAAAAATTAAAAGAGCTTAGCAGAGTGAGCCCTCAATAACATCATTATTATTTCCATTGTTTTAATTTTTAATTTACAATTTAGTTATAAAATATTTTGAGGCACCTGGCTGGCTCAGTCAGTACAGCATATGACTCTTGATCTAAGGGGTCATAAATTCGAGCCCTACGCTGGGCATACAGATACCTTAAAAAAAAAAAAAAAAGTTTTTTAATTCTATAGCTTCAACATTTGCACTGTAATAGCAGAAGCAAGTTTGCCTAGAAACCACCCCATTCCACATTTCAGTTTGGCGAGGATGCCAATCTTGATATAACAGCGTTGGGCACATGACCCAGGTCTAGATCACAGTCTCCATCACCTTAGAAATAGTGCTAGTTTGAAGAGGTGGACAAAGCAGAGCTAATCAGAGTCCTTGCCAGAGACTGAAATGCAGGTGCCAGAAGAAAAATGTTTCTTTTTTAACAGGGGTTATTAAGTTAGGGTGATATATTCCTAGACTGCCAATGCTATTTTAGCTGACTAGGCAGAATTAGACTCCACAGCAGGAGATGTTGCAGCCAAGATAATCTGAGCCTTTGGATCCCTCTGGACCTAAACCTAGATCCGCCCCCAGTCTTAAGAACTATGTGAGGCAATACGTTCCACTTCTGCTCAGTTTGGTATGGGTTTCTGCAACAAAAATACTTCTTACTAAAAACTGTATGCATCTATTTCAATAGATTTTTCTCTATCCCAACCTACCTCTACCTTCAAGGCCTGCCCCTGAGCTCTATCTATACATTTTTGTTGTCTATACATGTTTGTATACATTTTGTTGTCTATACATTTTTGTTTGTATAGATGTATACATCTATACATTTTGTTGTATCTATACAGTCATGATGCATACTTGTGAAGTTGCTTGAAATTCATACAAAAGTAATGTTCAAAAACTCAAATAAATGCTGGGAATGATTTATTAGTCACTTCAGAGTGTCAAAAGTTTTTGAAAATTTCCAACTAGCTCATCTGTACCCAAGTGTATTCTTCTTGTGTTCCTTTTATATCTGTCTATAAAGTTTCTAAATCCCTCAACTAATAGAGTAATTAAGACCATCTTCTGATGTTTTTAGAACATCATAGTAGATCACTGTTGTTTATGTCTGCCTGGTATCCATTTTCCTTTCTTCTAGTAACACCATGTTGACTATCCTTGGAGACACCCCACTTGCAGTCCACATAGAACCAGGGGAATTACCCTATTCCCTGACTCCAAGGTGAGTACATGATCTGGGCCTGGCCAATCAGAACTCCTTGCCACATGATCGGAACATGGATGAGTGGGGTCCAACTTCTGGCAGAATGATTGGGAAATAGGTGTTACAAAGACATTAGTTTTCTTCAAATGAATTTATGAATTTAATACAATTTTAATCAAAATCCTAAAGGATTTTTTAATGATAAAATCATTCTAAAATTTACCCAGAGAATTAAGTATACTCTCATACCACCCTGCAATTGTTTACTGTTATTTTTCAAATTTTTCTTGACTGGTATAGTTCACTTGAATGATCAGATATTAAATGTTAAAGGTTTAGTATGTTATAGTTTAGTATGTTACAAAACACTCAAATAGAATATAATACAAAATCCAGAATCAGACTGCAGAATACAACAAATTAATTATATAAAAGGGTCCATTTCAAATCAATGAGGAAAGGCCAGGTCATGCCTACGGTGACAGATACACAGCATGTGTACTATACCTCACCCGTGCGGCACACTCATTGCAGACATCACTAATTAAGCAGAGCATGCTTTCCTGTTGGACCCAGGTATGGCTCTGGAATCTTTCCCTACATGGCACTGCAGGCAGCCCCATCAATCTATTAGACAACTCATGCAAGAGCATTATTTGGCAAATAATGCTAAGATAATCAGCTAACTGTTTGGAAAAATAAAGTTAAACCTCTATGGCAGACCATATGCCAAAATAAATTCTACGTAGATTAAAGAGTTAAATGTAAAAAAATGAGACCATAAAAAGACTAGAACAAAGCTTTTGCAAAAGATATTCTCTGAGAGAAGCATAAGCTCTGAATGAGGAAATGTGAGAGGGAGTGATGGCAATGCCTTGGTTCTTGACATCACTGATGCAGGGCTGCTTAGTTTTTTCTGGAGTCCTGAGACTTGTCTGTATCTTTACAGTACCACCACTATTTTACTTAAACTAGTTTAAATAGCCTTCTGTGCTTTAAAACCAAGAGCACATTAAATAAGGCATATATACTTTCTTTCAGAAATTTTTTTGTTGATCAACTCCTTTTACTACTAATAAAGAAGTTTATGATTTTTTTTTTTTTTTAAATAAGAGAGAGGGTGCCTGGGTGGCTCAGTTGGTTGAGTGTCCAACTTCAGCTCAGGTTGTGATCTTGTGTTCCAAAAGTTCGAGCCCCGTGTTGGGCTCTGTGCTGACAGCTTAGAGCCTGAACCTGCTTCAGATTCTGTGTCTCCTTCTCTCTCCCCATCTCCCACTCATGCTCTGTCTCTCAAAAATAAACATTTAAAAAATTTTAAACGAGAGAGAGAGAGAAAGAAAGAGAGCACGCATGAGCAGGGGAGGGGCAGAGAAAGAGGGAGAGAGAGAATCCCAAACACACTCTGCACTGATGGCCCCTGTGGGGCTTGATCTCACAAACCATGAAATCGTGACCCGAGCCTAAATCAAGATTCGGACACTTAACTGAGACACCCAGGTGCCCCAGTCTATGACTTTTCTGAATCCCTTTCAAATCAAAGCTTCCCATTTTCTGACTGTGAAGTATAACATTTTATATACATGACAGATTATTCTTAACTGTAGTTATATGTCAAAGCATTCTAGCAACTTCTAGCGAGCCAGATTACAGAAACAAACCAAGTTGGAGTTTAGTAACTTTTACTCTTTCCAAAAAGCCAATCTACTGACACCATAATCACTGGCACTTTGTTCCTATACAAAATCATTTCATGAGATTTGTTTTTAAAATGAAATCAAACACAAATTGTATGAAGAAATCAGCGTAGCTTCCTTAGAATGGCACTCACATAAAGTGAGTAAATCAACTGTCTTTCTCCAGACACAAAACATTAAGTGTACCAGAACATACAATCATTTCTCTGAAGCTAACAGCTCCTTTCTCTAATCTAGGGGGGGAAACCCTTTAAAGGAAGAATATGCTCTCATGCTGTGTGACCAGATGTAAAGTACTGTTTATAAAACTAAAATTTTTCTTCTCAGTGCCCAGAGCCAGCAGTCATATCACCTAAGTGCTTTATAACAAAGCTAAATGGTATAAGCTTAACACCCTCCCAAAGTATTCCATTTTTTCCCACTGTCAACAACCATTCTCCTATTATCCCCGGAGAGAAATCTCAGGGCTAATTGATGATATCCAATCTGTACCCAAAGCCCATCATTTCTTCCTTGAAAACAGTGGCTCTCAATTTTCCACCCAATGTCTCTGATGGATCAAATGCCTGGCTAGCAACAGAGGCGCACTGCCAGAGATTCTCCACACGTGTCAAATCTTTGGGAGCACAGGCAGTCAGAAGGAGGCTTTCTGGGTGGAAAAAGGTCCCCGGCGGATTCTGCTGACCCCTGGCAAAAATCATCTGCTTTAATATGTTTCCTGAATTGCATCTTCATATCTATTCCCTGCTACCACCACTACCCCATTCAATGATTATCATCTCTGCTTTGGGTTGCTTTTTACTCTAATAGCTGTAGTTTTTCCTACCTTTTGTCTTTCCTCTTTGCATTGGATCCAGATCATCCACTGCTGCCAACCCAAAATTCTGTTCCCATCATGTCACTTCCTGGCTCAAAAATGGATTGCATCAGTTCCCCACTCCTTCTATCTCTTCAGCCTCTTCCCTTGCCTGTTGGCCTTGTTTCCTTGCTCTACAAATATGTCCCAATTATTTCCCATGTAAAACAAAATAAAGAACAACCAACTACAAAACTAAAACGTTCTTTGGACACTTCATTCAACTCTAGTTACCATCTTTGCTTCTTTGATTTTTCTGAGAACTTTTAAAAAGCATAGTCTATTCACTGCCTTCTGCTCCTGTCATTCTGCTGAAATTGCTCTTATGAGAACTTTAATGATTCGGTTCTCTAATTACCAAATCCAACAGATTTCATTTTTGTTCTTTACTTTCTTGGCTTCTGATGCTGATCACACCCTCCTTTTCAGATTCTTGCCTCACTGACTTCTACAGCACCATTTTCTCCCGGCTCTCTCCCTACCTCCTGGGCCATTTCTTTCCAGATTCTTCTCCTCCCACTCCTTGTTTCAAATGTAGGGGTTCTGCAGGGTTCCATCCTGGTTCTATCTCCCTTTTTTATTTGCATCCTCTCTTGATGATTATATCTATCCTCATGGCATCAATTACCACCTTACCCTAACATCTCCTAAGTCTTCATTCAGTTCTCACATTTCTCTTCACTATAGACCACACTCCAGACCCGCTATTGGACTTTTGTGCCAGAATGTCACACAGGTAACTCAAATTCAACACGTCCAAAACCAAACTTATCTTCACCCAAAACAGAGTTCCTCCCCTGTCAATTTTGTTATCTGGTTTCCTAAGCCAGAAATCTAGGAGTTTCCTCCACTTTCCTTTTTCCCTCGGTCCCCAAACCGATCATTTAGACCTGCTGTTTCTATCTCAATATTTTTCAGTCTCAGTATCCTTATGGTGTCACAACAGCTTCCTAACTGCTTTCCCTTACCTCATGTCTTGAGCTCCTACACTCCATCTGCCACTCTGAACCTCCTAAGACATCACTCCCTCACTTATTTTTAGTATTTTCTATTTAATGTTTATTTATTTTGAGAGAAAGAGAGGGAAAAAAACATGAATGGGGAGGGGCAGAGAGAGAGACTCCAAGCAGGCTCCACACTGTCAACACAGAGCCTGATGTGGGGCTCAAACACATGAACGTGACATCATGGCCTGAGCTGAAATCAAGAGTTGGACACTTAAATGACCGGGCTACCAAGGCACCCCATTACTCCCTCATTTAAAGCCCTTTAAATTAACCTGGTGGCTCCTAGGCCTAAAACTTCTGACAGCACACACCATTAGGAAAAGTGTGAGCCTACACTCTCAATCTGTGAATATTGTCTAATATATGTATATTATTAAACATCCATAAAATACAGAAATCAAGAAAGAATGAGATGAAGATGAAATAAAAACACTAACATATTTCTGATGATGTCATACTATCATTGTTACTACATTACTCAAAGTAGAATATACTCTTAGGGTCAAGTTCATTAATAATGACAATGTATTAATCCACATTTCAAATAAGTCTTCTTGGCAATTTCATTTTTTAGGCTGACTTCTTGACGATACGGTCACCTTGAGATGTGACAAAGAGCTCCTATTAGGAGAAATGTTGGCTTTGCCTTTTTGTTATTGTTTATAGTGTTATAATTGCCTTCAATCCATGGTTTCTTTGCGCAAATCTTTAAGGCACTCATTTATTTTGTGAAGACTAATTTAGTTAAAAGCACATGCAATATATCCATTCAATCATGTTCAAGAAAACTGCAGTAAGTCGCAGTATGAAAATAGCAGACTAAACAAACAAACAAATAAATAAAACAAGAGCAGACAAATTAGTAAGGTCGCCACTAGCAATCCCTTTGCTTTGTGAAGCTTCCACTCTTTCCTTGAGATTTCACCTTGTGTACCAAATGTGTAATGGCCCTGTCTTGTAAGACTAAGAGAACAAGTGTCACCAATACATTAAATATTAATAAAGCTCAAATTCTTTTTTCGGGTTGAAAAGCAAATATAAGCCCCACTGAGAGACCATTGCTTGCACTGCACACAAGGCACTTGATGATCTCTGGCCTCCGCCCATCTTCCCAAGTACACACTTCCTGTACCTTACTTACCACGCTTTACTTCTCTCAACACACCAGCTACTTGTCACTTTCCAACCTTTGACGCGCTGTCTCCTTTGCACTTCTTTCTCTCCTCTAGGGCACCAAATTCTCACCTCTTTTAAAGCACTTATCACAAACCTATTATAACTATTTCCTTCCTAGCCTAAAGGGTGGGGATTACTCCCAATTTTTAATTCCCGGCATCTACCACAACACCTTGTTTGCAGTAGCTACTTAATAAATGTTGACTGACAGAATGAAAAAGGTCCAAATTCCTTTGGCTGGCTTTCAAGGCCTTGCATAATCTGGCTCCAATTTATCTTCCCAGCTTTATTTTCTTCCAAGTTCAATCCTATTCTCCTCACTTCCTATCATATGTCAAGTTCATTTTGGCTTTTGCTCAGGTTATCCCCTCAATTTGGAAGGACTTCCACCTACAGGGAAGCAACCTGTCCCTCAAGCCTCCGATCAAACGATCCTTTCCCCATGACGGCACACTCTGCTCTTCCACCCTATAACTGATCATTCCCCTCAGGGAACTCTTGAAGAGGGAGTACTACCCATTTGATCAATTTCTGTGTGGCAGTTTTCTCTTTCCAATTTCAGTGTCAGCTCTTAGACACCAGGGACTACCTTCAACTTATTTTGCACGCTGACCTCTCACAACACATTACAACATGATAATGTTCAGGAGATCCTAAGAGACCTGAGTGACTGGCTGTACGTAGCACAGTACAAGGCAGAAAGCAATGACCTGGGTTTTAGTCCAAGTTCCACCACTAATTAGCTAGTTGACCTCAAACGTGTCGTTTAACCTCTCTGGTCATTAATTCCTCATCCAGAAGATGAGACTTTACAACTTTAAAAAATCCTGGTAAGATTTTTCCTTTTGCCCAAAGAGCATTAAAATTTTTCCTCTAAAAATCAAGAGAAATTCTGAGACCTTTAGTGACTCACTTAACTTTAATGAACTTTAGCGTAATCATTTGTAAAACAAAGATAAAATGCCCATCACTTCCAAGGACTGTGTAAAGGTCAAATGAGAAAATACAGATAAAAGTGCATGGATAATTTAAAAATGTTAATAAAAATGTAAGGCATTATTATCTTATTTAGGGGAAAATGCAAGCAAGTGGCATTATTTGTTGTTCAATTAGGATAGGATGTAAACCTAACCAGGAACAGTGATTGGATCCTTGAAAAGTCAGTCAGCTCAGAATAGCTGGACACTTCCACAGCCACAGGCTGTACCTCATTCCTTATGTACAAAGACACACATTTGATCACAAAGTAAAGCAACCTTTATCCCGGAAGAATTACACAGCAGGTAATATATTAAAGTTACTGAGTTATCAGTTAAGATCTAAATTAAAGCCTGGTTTTGGTTTCTAAAAATGTTCTTAGAATTTTCATAACCACTCCATATTAGAATCAATAAACTTCTCATATTTTGATAATAATTTGGGGGACATATTTTAGCACGAGACTCTATGAGAAGTAAACTGGTTACAAAAATATAGTTTCTCATATAAACATGTCTAATCATTCAAGTGAAACATGATGAGGCTAGTTAAACAAAAAGAAAGGAACACAGAAACACAAACTTCCTGACAATTTAGATGTTCTTGTAGAGATAAATGAATGACTACACACACAAAATCTCAAAGAAAATGTAAAATGTTTTCCTTAGAAGACTCCCAACTCGTCCAACATACACTGAAGAAACTGGCAGTATAGGAATCCAAACTAGCTTCTTTAACTTAGCAGCCTAGTAATGTCAGCAATATGTTACATGTCCCCTAACACACACAACGAACCATATTATATAGAACAGTGAAAATCTCAAGCCATTCTGGACACAAAAATTATTTTCAATTTTCAAGATACGTTTCATGCCAGTCCACTTCCTCTATACACTTAACCATTTTCTTTTCAGTAGATTTGATAACAAAACTTAGAATTACGTTTAGGCAATAAATGATTTTCCAACAATATTCCAACGAGAATTGCTTCAAAAGTACTGATCATTTCTCAAATTATCAAACTTTTTTTTAATGTTTATTTATTTTGAGTGCAGGAGAGTGTGTGTATGCCAGCAGGGAAGGGGCAGGGAGAGGGAGAGAGAGAATCCCAAGCAGGCTCTGTGCTGTCAGCACAGAGACTTAGGTGGGGCTCAAACTCACGAATCCTGAGATCATGACCTGAACTGAAATCAAAAGTCACATTCTTAACCAAGTGAGCTATCTAGGCATCCTTAAAATATCAAATCTTGGGGCGCCTGGGTGGCGCAGTCGGTTAAGCGTCCGACTTCAGCCAGGTCACGATCTCGCGGTCCGTGAGTTCGAGCCCCGCGTCAGGCTCTGGGCTGATGGCTTGGAGCCTGTTTCCGATTCTGTGTCTCCCTCTCTCTCTGACCCTCCCCCGTTCATGCTCTGTTTCTCTCTGTCCCAAAAATAAATAAAAAAAAAAAAAAACAAAAAAAAAAAAAAAAAAAAAAAAAAAAAAAAAAAAAAATAAAATATCAAATCTTAAGTTGAACACTTTAAAACTGTCTTCCCTAACCTCTTCTGGAACACTTTCCAATGTATAGTCTAATTTATGTTCACTTAGTTTATTTCATAGCCCTAAAAAATATAAATGCTAGAAGCTACTTAGACCCTATTTTTAGCACTCAGGATACACTAAATTCAACATCTAATATCTGACAGGTGAGTAGTCACCTCTTTATGCTTAAAATCTGAATAACTCTGCATGGCATATCTTAGTATCAATGCTAACAGTCACTAGCTAAAACTGCAAGTACACAGTGAGTAGCAAATTTTAAGGTTCTGAGTGATAAAATCACTTCTTGACCTTTTGGCTAAAATCAAGGGTAAGGTATGGGGGTGCCTGGGTGGTTCTGTTGGTTAAGTGTCCAACTTCAGCTCAGGTCATGATCTCATAGTTTGTGGGTTTGAGCCCCGCGTCGAACTCTGCGCTGACAGCTCAGGGCTTGGAGCCTTCTAAGGATTCTATGTCTCCCCTCTCCCTGCCCCTTCCCCGCTCATGCTCTCTGTCTCAAAAATAAAACAATAAAAAAATTTAAAATCAAGGGTAAGATTCTACAATAAATAAATAAATACATACAATAACAATAAATAAAATAAAAAAGAACAAAAAAATTAGAAAAAAATCAAGGGTAATGTTCTGAATGGTAAATGTGAAGAAGAAAAAATCAGAGGAATAGGAAACTAAATGCAAAATTTTTTAAGTTTATTTATTTACTTTACGAGAGAGAACACATGAGCAGAGGAGGGATAGAGAGAGAGGGAGAAAAGATGAGCAGAGGAGGGACGGAGAGAGAGGCAGAAAAGATAAAGAATCTCAATCGGTCTCCACGCTGCCAGCGCAGAGCCCAGGGCGGAGCTCAGCGCGGGGCACAAATTCAAGAGCCATGATATCATGACCTGAGCTGAAATCAAGAGCTGGACACTTAACCGACTGAGCCACCTAGGTGCCCCTAAATGCAAATTAAAAATAAAAATGTTGGCCTATACAAGAGATGTTAGGAAAATAGGAAAACAAGAATCTTTGCTTCTAAGAAATGCAAACTCATTTCTTTCTTTCTTTTTTTTTTTAATGTCTATTTATTTTTGAGAGAGAGACAGAAAGCAAGCAGGGGAAAGACAGAGAGGGAGAGGGAGAGGGAGACACAGAATCCGAAGCAGGCTCCAGGCTCTGAGCTGCCAGCACAGAGCCCGACATGGGGCTCAAAGCCATGAACCATGAGATCATGGCCTGAGCCAAAGCCGGACGCTTAACCAACCGAGCCACACAGGTGCCCCGCAAACTCATTTCTTAACCGGTTCGCCTAAAGTAATTCTTTTTCTTACCATGTTTTTCTTTTCAAGTAAAATGGAACCTTGGATTTTAACTTGTTATCCTGGCTATTCTGAGAGTGCTCGTGTTAATTCAGAGCATACCTTCATGACCCAGTCCTACCTTCCTCATTCAGAGTTTTGTTTTTGTTATTGTAGATTACTGCCATATTCCCAGATATCAAAAAGTATCAAATGAATAACAACCCTTTGAAGGCGGTATTATCATCATCCTGGTTTTTCAGATGAGGAAACCAAGGCTTAGCAAGGTTGAGTAACTTGCCAAGGGGTTACAAACCACTACTCAGAAACAGACCCACGTCTGTCTGACCACAAAGTCCTCACTTGTACTTACCCTCACCGGGCAGAATAACTTCGTAATGTTTCTCATTTGTGTGTATTTTCTGGTGGCAGCTTTCTCTTAGGGGAAACTTTAGCTTCACCATCAACCTTTTCCCAGGCATCCTCAACCTCTGATCCCCATTAAGGTCTTCTATACATCTCTCCTTCCTTTGTGTCCTCTCCAGAGTTCTATTATAACATCACTTTAGCCCTTTGCTGCGGTTATTTCTCCCCTCTCTCTCTTATGTCAACTCCAAACTTCCTGAGGGCAGGAATCAGGGAACTTCAAGCACCTCTGACACATGGCAGAGTTGAGTAATGTTTGATGTATGAATGAATAATCCTGACAAATCCATGGGATAATAAGGAGCCCTTTAGCTCAGTTCCCTAACCACAGGCAACCAGAGACTACTGCTTTCCTTTACCAGGGGGTGGCAAGGGCATGCCTAAGATTCCCTGCCCACACCACAAAAGAGTATCACTGTGCTGCTTAAGACAGCTTTTCAAGTTTTGAGACATCTAATGGAGGAACACTACGGTTCCAAAACTTGAAGGGCTAAGCATAAAATCTATCTTTTAGCTCTCGATTTTAAATAATGTTTGCTTCAATTAAATGACTGTTTTCAGTGATTTTGCATATTCTAAGTAATTTTATTTTTATATCTCTTTGTCTTGAAAGTGCAATTGCATACTTCCACACACATATAAGGACAAAAACTACTTGCCCTTTTTTTTTTTTTTTTTTTTTCAAAAACTACTTGTCTTTTACAAATTAGGAAAATAAAGTAGAACCTGTGTGTTAGGTAAAAAGGCACTCAATAAATATGTTATTATGCTGCTGTTTGTAAATCCTCCTCCTAAAAACACATGTGGCCTATTTTAGACTAATGAATACTGGGAAACATTTACTAGATGATTTTCATTTAACTGATATGAATACCAGGTTCAAAATATACCTAAACAAAAGCTGTGTTTTTAAAAAAATATATGGTGTAGGGGCACCTGGGTGGCTCAGTCGGCTAAGCCTCTGACTTCAGCTCAGGTCACGACCTCACTGCTCCTGAGTTTGAGCCCTGCATCGGCCGGCCTTCTGCTGTCAGTGCGAGGTCCACTTTTGCTTCCTGTCTCCCTCTCTCTCTGACCCTCCCCAGCTCGTGCTTTCTCTCTGTCTACAAAATAAAAAATAAAAATTTGTGGTGTAAAGAGATGAAATATCTGTCCGTTACCACCGAGTACTACATAAACAGTACTACTTCAATATTCTGGCTCTGGGGCTCCTGGCTGACTCACCGAGTGCTGACTTTGGCTCAGGTCACGATCTCATGGTTTGTGGGTTCCAGCCCCGAGTCCGGCTCTCTGCTGACAGCTCAGACCCTGGAGCCTGGTTTGTATTCTGTGTCTTCCTCTCTTTCTGCCCCTCCCCACCTCAAAACTAAAATAAACATTAAAAAAAATTCTGGCTCTAAGAATTTATAACCAAATGCACATCGAGACCAATTTCAAGGTACATATTTAAGGTTACAATTTTTAAAATAATTTTTTTAAGTTCCTTTTACTCATTTTGAGAAACAGAGAGAGCACAGGAGGGGCAGAGACAGAATCCAAAGCAGGCTCCACATTGTCAGCATGGAGCCCAATATGGGGCTCAAACTCACCAACCATGAGATCATGCATGACCCGAGCTGAAATCAAGACTTGACCGCTTAACCAACTGAGCCACCCAGGCATCCCGGTTACAATTTTTTTTTACATACCCACTACCCAAGCCACAGTCTACAATTTTACTCCATTTATTAACACTAATTTCTGAGAAGTGTCTGGTCCCACCTATAGTGAGATATAAATAATACTTGTAAATAGAATATTATAAAGATGGGACACGGAAATTTCACACTTGGAGCACATACAAACTAACATTTTCCCAAATATTTACAAGCAGATTTGGAAAAAAAAAAAAAAAAAGTGAAAATCACTTTGCCAAGCTGGACTTCTGACCTCTCAGTTTGTGACTGGCCTCCCATTCCCCAATCCCTTCTGTTCTTCCTCTGCCAGGAATACCCTCCTGACTCATCTCTGCCTATGTCCATTACTTCCTTGGAGACCTGGCTCAAGATTCAGCTCCTTGAAAAAGGCCTCCCTGACGAATCCTGAATTCCACTACTTCCTAACTTTGCATTTCCTTGGCATTTATATATAGTTTGCATTACATAATCAGTAACTTGTAAGTTGTTTTGCATTTTTCCATCA
This sequence comes from Panthera leo, assembly GCF_018350215.1. Taxonomy (NCBI): domain Eukaryota; kingdom Metazoa; phylum Chordata; class Mammalia; order Carnivora; family Felidae; genus Panthera; species Panthera leo. The sequence continues at coordinate 44,233,590 of NC_056693.1, read as the reverse complement.
TGTCCCCAACTAGAGACCAAATACAGAAACATTATCTGTTATATCCTCGTCTATATAGCCAGTAATAAATGCTTCTTGAATGACTGAATCACCAGTGAAAGAAAGCCAATTGCTCACAAATTTCTGAAGTAAGCCAACTGGCTTTTCAGATCACATTTACAATACTCTACCACCTCCAATATGGATGGGTCCTTCAAAGAAATGAGATTTAATTTGGCCTGCCATAAATTCATCACGAAGGATCCAGGTTACAGATCACTATACACTTAAAGTAAAAGTAGTGGCTATTCAAACCTATCTTGAGATTTAACATTTCAGGCTTCATTTAAAGCCTTGAAGCAGCATGCCTGTGAATGGTAGGAAGCTGGCACCAGTCTCGTGCAAAAGGGGCAAAACTCTAGTTGGCAGTAAATGTTCAAACACGTGAGCCTCCACTGTTAAACAAGGCTCATTAGCCACACGAACTTGCTGTTTCAGCTTTCCGTCTTCAATGAAGTGCTATGATCTCTTTTGGTTATTGTTGAGAGCCAATGATGGGTTAAATTCCCATAAATTAACCAGTAGTTTTGGTGGTTTGCCCAAGCATACCACTGGCATGGGTGTGGGTGATTTTTTATTTATTTATTTTAACAGACCCTCTCGCCCCAGGAAGCCAGATGTGAATGAAGAAAGCGCCAACCGGGCACTTCTCGGGAGGCAAACCGAGACCTCCAGGACTCGAGCCCTTCAGTTTCCCCCTAGTTCTTAGTGTCAGCTTATCGTGCAGAGGCGGGGCTTCAAGCGCGGCTGCTTTTTACTAAATCTCAACCGACTCTTCCTTAGGGACTGAAAGCCAACTTCTCCTGCAAGGACCATCAGTTTTTCCATACTCCAAGCCCTAGCAAGCAGAGTCAAGGGGGAGCCGGGCCACTAGCGCAAGGAAGCCGAGGACGCGGAGGGGGAGGGACCGGACCCGCTCCGTAAAGGGCAGGATAGAAGAAACAAAGTGAGCGCCGGCCGGCCCAGCGCCGCCCGCCCGCCCGCCCGCCCGCCCGCCGCCCGTCGGCCCCGCTCACCCTCCAGCAGCACCTCCTTGCCCGCGCGCTTCAGCGCCTGCACGGCCTGGTCGTGGGTGGCCTGGCGCAGGTCGGTGCCGTTCACCGACAGGATGGCGTCGCCCAGCCGCAACGCTCGGCTCTGGTCGGCTGCCAGCCCCGGGAAGATCTTGGAGATGAGGATGGGCATCCGGTTCTCGCGGCCGCCCTTGATGCTGATGCCCAGGCCGCCCGCCTCCTGCTTCACTACCCGCACCCGGCGCACGGGCGGCGACGCGCCCGCCTCGCCCGCCGGGCCCCGCGGCGGCGCGGGCGGGCTCGGGGGACCCAGGCCGCGGCTGGGACTCCCGGGCAGCGAGTCGCCGGCGCCACCGCCGTTCGGGAGGCCGTTGAAGGCGGCCGCCGCCGGCCCTAGAGAGGGCTCGGACTCAGCCGCTGCAGCGTCGCCGGTGAGGCTTAGGCTCTCTCCGCTGAGCTCGGCCACCACCCGAACCCAGCGCTCCCTTAGGAGCAGCTCCACAAGCCCCGCTTTGGTGGCCCGCGTCCACACCGCCATGGCCTGCCCCGCTCCCGCCGCCGCAGTCGCCGCAGCTACCCTCATTCCAGTCAGGCAGCCTCGGCGCTTCCCCCTTCCCGCCCGAGGGGGCGGGCCCGGCCCCCCCCCCCGCGGTCGTTTATTATTCATGAGGGGCCACGCCCATCGTCCGGAGGGGCGGGGAGAGGCGGGCGGAGCTGCTTCCGGAAGGTTAAGTTGCAGCGCTTAGGCTGGTTCTTTGCTGCTCGCTGGATATGGACAGCCTGAGCGCTTTGGGGCTCCATCTCAGGTTCTCCTCCTTCGTTTCGTCTCCAAGGGCCACCCCGAAGCTCCTGACCTCCACCGCGTAGCTCAAGGGAGCAGCCCCGGCATTGAGAGCAAAATCAGCTTCAAGAAGCACTTTGCAAGTCTGCAAGACTGGGTTGCACGTTCACTCTTGCATTGATTGGTTCATTATGTATTTACTGAGTGCTCAGCCCTGTGCTCCTTTTGATGCTTGGAGATGAGCTGAATAAAATGTACCACAGTTGAGAGCTGGCGGTCTAGTGGGGGAGGAGAGTGGAGAACCAACCATCCTGGTGTGATACTGTGTTGTTAAGTAACATGTAGAAAACGCCCTGAAAGCAGAGTAAAAGAAACATTCGTTTGGGCTTGGGGTCAGCTTCACAGAGGTATAGAAGGTGAGTAGGTGTAGCAGAGGGAATTGCATAAGGAAAGGTCTGGAGACAAGAATACAGGCATTTGTTACTCTGCTTTGTAATCACCCATTTGCTTGCCTAGAGTGACAGAGGGGTTTCTTTTTCAGCCCTGCAGCCACTATAGGTAGGCCTCAAAGATATTTACAGGATGATGATTACTTAGGAAGATGTCAGAAATCCACTGTGAACAGAGCATAGGGTCAGTGGAGGTAAAAGGATAGGACTGTGAAAAGTTTCATATAATTAAACATGGAAGAGTTTGGACTTGGCTTATAGATCTAACCTTCCTGCCCTGGAGGTCATGGCCTTTTGCTGTGGCAAATGTTGGTGGGTGTCCCCAGAAACTGTATGCACACTGCAGAGCCTGCAGTGGCTTTTATCCAAAGATAAAGGTGGTGTAGTCCACCCCCTTGCAGCTTCATGGGCTGGGAGAGCTGAGGAAACTGAGGCCCAGAGAGCCAAAGACTCTGGTCCGAAGTCCACAGTGAGGAAGGAGAAAAAACTCAGGTCTCCCAGATTCCTGGGCATGACTACATACCTCAAGCCTCGAAAATGAGGATCCAGAAATCACACTGCTGAGACAGATCTCAGCAAAAACATGAGGTCAAGGTGCCCTCTAACTTCCCTTCAGCCCTAAAAGCACAGTCCCCATGTTTTCACTTGTTGGGAGTAGGGCTACAAGCAGAGGGAATGTACACCGATTCCTGTAAAAGGGTCTGTATACCTGCTTGCTCATGAAGTACATGTTGAAGCTCGTGAGCCATGTTCTTGCACCTCTCTATGAATGCACATTCATGTGTGGGCAGGAACTTTCAAAGAGCCTCCTATACTAGGAGTTAAAACGATAAAAATGGAGACTGGAAAGTACCCAGAGCCCAAATGAAGAAAGAATTCAAAATGATAAAAGTATCTTACTAAAAAAAATCGTTACAGCAGAATCCTCTTTGCAATTAGTGGAGCAGGATTTTCCAAGCTGCAAATGTCAGCAGAAGCTCAAACCTCCAATCCTCTCCTAAATCAATTGTAGTGAGGCCAGTTCCCCGTTCCAGCAGGTCCCAATGTGCCTAAGTGCATCTGCAGTCACAGACGTTTCTGGCTTTGCTCCAGCTGAGGTGTGAGCCCCCAGAGGCCTGAGTTACATGAAATTTCTGCTTTTGAGAGAGCACTTGACAGCTGATTCCTTGGAGTATAAGCATTATTTTGAACACTTTTACATGCATAATTATCCAGAGGTTGGGCACTTGAAGACACCTTTATTAGCAAAAGAGAAGTGCTATAAATTATTTCTAAAAGTATCAATACCTTTTGATCAATAGAGCTGGAGGAAGTCATAGATCTTCCAAATAGTAAAGGCACTTACATAAGATAGTAAGTTATGTCACAAAATATTTAGCTCTAGGAACAGAGAAGGTAATGAAGATTGCTATTTGGATTATTTGGGAGTTTTTAAGCTATTTTTAGGGACACCTGGGTGGCTCAGTGGGTTAAGCCTCTGACTCTTGATTTTGCCTCAGGTCATGATCTGAGATCTAGCCCAGAGTAGGGTTTTGCAAAAACAGCATGGAACCCGCTTGGGATTCTCTATGTCCCTCTTTCTCTGCCCCTCCCCTGCTGGTGCTCTCTCAAACATTTAAAAAATTATTTGTAAATATATCCATTTAAAATTCCAAATTTATTGAACTGCTTTCACAAGGTCCTCCATCAGAATCTAAATTTCAGTGTTCTCTCTCATCACTACTTTCAGATTAGCCAAACTCATCCAGTCAGTGTCTCCCAATGATGTCCTGCATGTTCCCCACTGAGGCATCCTTCCAAACACCTCCTTGCCTCTCTCAACTACTTTCCCACCTAGCAAGATCTCATCGTAGTTTTCACTGTCTACCCAATTTTGGGGGGATTTTTCCTCTAAACAATTTTATTGTATACCTGCCTGTTTTGCCCAAGTAGGTTATAAAATACAGAAGGGCAGGGACCACCCACTGACTTCATTTCCTGCTATTCCAAAAATATTGCCTTGCTGAGAAGAAACTCATTAAACATGTGATTGATTGAAATTCAGTGCCTCCTGTGCTGTAGTCATTTCAAATAATCCCTCTGAAGGTTTACTGGTTCCTTGCAGAGTGAAAATTACCATCTAGGAAATCTCAAGTAGTGGGAATCTACTTACTGTGGATAATGAAATCTGAAACAAAAAGAGTACACATCTGTTTCCACGGTTTCTTAGGGACAGTGAGACAAGATTAGATAATTCTTTGAACATGTTATTTTATCTACCTCTAAAAAAGGAAATGGCTGAGATAATTCCTAATAAGCTTTCATTCCTGTCACCTATCAATATGTAATAACAGGCTGTTATTACTATTCTGTTTCTCAGAACAAGGGATGGATCATTGCTAATTTATTTTTTATTACTCCTTTGTATATTTTTCTGTTTATCTTAGAGAGAGAGAGAGAGAGGCATAGGTGGAACATAAAGAGAGGGAGACAGAGAATCCTAAGTAGGCTCTGCACTATCAGTGCAAAGCCTGACGTGGGGCTGGAACTCACAAACAGAGTGGTCGTGACCTGAGCTGAAGTCGGACACTTAACCGACTGAGCCATCCAGGCACCCCTATTTTTGATTACTCCTTTAAAATGAGGGGGTTAAGGGGCGCCTGGGTGGCTCAGTTGAGCCAGTTGACCGCGAGATCGTGACCTGAGTCGAAGTTGGACACTTAACCGACTGAGCACCCAGGCGCCCCATGAACCTGTTTCTTATTCAGAAAAATTCAGATACCTTCTGCCTCTAATGGGGGTTGTAAGGGTTAACTGGGATGTCGTATGCTGTTTTACAATACTGTACCTTCCACCCTTTAAGAATTCCATAAAAAGTACCTGCTCCTGATATTGTTACCTGTTGATCTTAAGCAGCAGCAAAAATACAGCCTTTGGTAAGAAGTCTCAAATTAAGAGTCTATACTTTATCTAGGAATGTGTCTGCCATAATACCATTTGATTCCAGGATTAAAAAACAAATGGCCAAATTAATTTTGGTGACAAACAGATCTTGTATAAAGCTACAGTTTGGTTGAAAGGGAGTACATATTGCCAAGAGTCCGTCAAAGGAAAGAATTAGTGGATCTGGGGTTCGTTCCAAGGTTTGAGTGTTGTGTAATTTCATAAGGAAGGAGGGCCCCAGGCAAAATTGCAGCCCTTAGCAAGCCTGAAGGTCACCACCACAAAGGCGGCCAGATGCCAGAGGAGCAAAAACAAGAGCTGCTCAATTACTACTAAAGAAGAGACCAAAGGAAGAATGAAGCTTGTAAGAAAACCAATCCAACATGCAACTTTGAAAATTTATCCATGCGTAACTCTTTCCCAGTTATAAGACAGTGAGATCAATTGTCCCTTTCAATAGGCAGTACTCCTTTGCCTTCCAGGAGAAATATCCTAAAATGTGTTTTTCTTTCCAGCACAAACACGATGTGAAAAGAGGGAAAGGTGCATATATCGTTTAGCTGATGCAAGCACATTTTAAAATTCATCCCACCAAGATAAACCACTATTTATCTGAAACCCACAAAAATGTATTAACTATCTCATGCGTTATGACTATGAAAACCCACATCTGCTAACCACATTCTTAATGAGCAGCAGCTGGTGACAGTTTTGTAGCTCTGTGACTTTCTTTTTAGGAAAATATTCATAAGGACATACTAAGCAGAAGGTTAGTTTCATTGAATCCACTTACTTCTGGAAAACCATCAGTAGTTTTTTGTTGTTGTTGTTGTTGTTTAATGTTTATTTATTTTGAGAGAGAGAGAGCAAGCAGGAAGGGGGAAGAGTTTATTTTGAGAGAGAGAGAGCGCAAGCAGGGAAGGGGGAGAGAGAGGGGGAGAAAGAATCCCAAGCAGGCTCCATGCTGTCCACGCAGAGCCCAACACAGGGCTCCATTTCATGAACCATGAGATCATGACCTGAGCTGATATCAAGAGTCAGGCACTTGACCAGTCGACTGAGCCACCCAAGCGCCCTGGAAAATCACCAGTGTTTTTAAGTCACAGTCATAGAAATTGCACAATTTGCCATGAAATTTAAATAAGTTCCTCAAATAAAAATCCCCATTCCCTCAATACCAGTTCCAACAGAATTTCCAGTGCCTCACCATAAGTCTTGCAGTCAGCTTCACCTCTTCTTTCCTAGGTCACCGAGCTCCATATCATGTTTACTGAGGCACATGGTGTATTTAGGCCTTCATCTCACAGCTTCAACTCCTTCTTCAGTCAGTTAACACAATGGCCCATTAGAGGATCCTAGACCCCTTTGAAAATCAGCTGTATGCTGTGGACACACCTCAGACAAGTATTCACTTATGCAAAATACAGCATTCAAGCTCAGGGGATCAGGAAGCCTCTAAAGGCCTTCCATGGACTCTTTCATGGGCTGAATTGTGTCCCCTCAAGGTTTGTAGGTTGAGGTAAACCCACAGTACCTCAGACTGTGAGTGTATTTGGAGATAGAGTTTTAAAGAGGTAATTAAGTTGAAATGAGGTCATTAGGGTGGACCCTAATCCAACATGACTATTGTCCTTATAAGAGGAGGACAGGACACATATACATACATAGGGAAGTCAAAAAGATGGCCATCCACAAGCCAAGAAAAGGCCTTAGAAGGAAACAATGCTGCTAATAATACCTTGATCTCAGACTTCTAGCCTCCAGAACTGTGAGAAAATAAATCTCTGTTGTTTAGGCCCCCCAGCCTGTATTACTTTTATGGCAACTTCAGTGGACACATACAGAACCCACATTAAGAACCTACACAACAGCCTGGTTTTTTGCCTCCCTAACTGCCAGTCTCTTCTGGCCCTTACTTACACAAATGGGCATGTTTACTGTGTCATTCCTTTGAATTTGAGTAGTTCACAACTGTGTTTTCTACTGAATGAAAATTCTTTTTATTTATTTGAGATGGGGGGAGGGGGAAAGACAATCCCACACAGGCTCTGCACTGTCGGCACAGAGCCCAGCACAGGGCCTGAACTCACAAACCGTGAGACTATGACCTGAGCCAAAACCAAGAGTTGAATACTCAACCGACTGAGCCACCCAGGTGCCTCTGGATGAAAATTCTTAACCACAGACTTCAAGGCCCACTCATACCTGGTCTTATTTCTCACTACCTGTTGGCTTAAGCGTTCTTTATCCAAAGTTTATTTACCTTTTCTACACACTTTTCTAAACTGCTTAGCTTTCCTCTGTGGAAATTGCTCTACTCTTAGCTTTTATAGGAACCTCACCTGCTTCTTAGCTACCATACGCAAGGGAAGCTCTCACCCTACGGGGCAAGCTTTCCTAAATAAGACATGCATGCTCTCATTACTTTGGTAGGGTCTGCCTGCCATTTTGGCCTTATTTTTCTCCATTCCCAATATATACGCTGTGTTTCAACCATGTGGAACTACTGGTAGTCACTGAACCAGGCTATGCTCTCTCTTGCTTCAAGCCTTTGTACTGAGAATGATCTAGGAATGCCTCTTTTCTTCTCTCTTCCCCCTTGATCATTACCACCCAATTCCAAGAGTTATTAGCTCAAGGACCATCTGCTACCTTCACCTGATCTGCTAACTCTACCAGTTAGGTGCCCCTTATCTGTGCTCATCTCTAATGTAGCATTGTTGATTTAGTTGTTTCTCCCCTTCCAGCTAGGCTATGATGTTCTTGAGAGATGAGAACATCTTTTATCTGTTATGGGTAGACAGCATATAGTAGGCACTCAATAAAATTTCAGTTCTGTAACTTCCTAAAGACAAAGGACACAAAGCTAAGCCTTCATATCTGCATCTTTGCTGTCCATATATGAAAGCTACTAGCCACATGCGGCTATTTAAATTAAAAATCAAATAAAAATAAAAATTCTGTTCCTTTGCTGCACATTTAAGTGCTCAATAGTAGGTGGCTCAATTGGTTGGGCATCAAACTTCGGCTCAGGTCATGATCTCATGGTTCATGGGTTCATGCCCCACATTGGGCTTGCTGCTGTCAACACAGAGCCCACTTTGGATCCTCTGTCCCCCCCCCCGCCCCGCCCCTGCCCCTTCCCTGCATGTGCTCTCTCTCTCAAAAATTAAAAAAAAAAAAAAAAAAAAAAAAAAAAAAAAAAAAATATATATATATATATATATATATATATATATATATATATATTAAAGTGCTCAATAGTCACATGGGATAGTAACTATCTTATTGTACAGCACAAACAGAACATTTCCACCACCACAGATAACTGATCTGTACCTTAAAACACCTTAGAATATGAAAGAAAAAAAGCCAACACATAAGGGAAAAAGAAGAGGTTATGAATATGTAATTTAGTTAGCTCAACAGCCAAAACACATTTTAAAAAAGTGAGCAATCTCTTTAGTAAACAAATGCAAAATAAAATGAGATATGATTTTTCACCAATTAGATGAACTGAAACTGAAGTCTTCCACTACACTGGCAGAGCGTAAAGAAATGAGTACTTTAAAACACTGTGGATAGAAATCTAGCCACTCCAAAGGGCAATGAAAAATGAAAGAAAACGAACACTATATGAGCTAGCCATTTCACTCCCCAGAGAAACACCCCCAAGGAACACTACCCCACTACAACACTCTGTATGATTTACACACAAGCCTGCCCAAAGCACTCAATAAATCAAGTTAAATCAAGCTAAATCGAGCTAAATCAAGCACTCATTCAGACCAAGAAATGCTTAAACACCTTCCCTGCAGCCTGTGAGATGGAAAATCTTTGGTGTATCATGCTTGCTAATCATATTTACAATTGGGTCCCTACAACCAAGAGACAGTAGGGGAACAACTGTAAGGATGCCACCTTGGCCTCTCACGAACTGTTGTGTCACCATGGGAAAAATAACTTCCCCTCTTGGTCTCCATTTCCATAAGTATAAAAAGGAGGCCATGAGGCAGTTTCTTTCGCAAATCTTATTTCTTCTACCCTCAACCGCAACAACAGTCAGAACAGCTTCACTTTTATCTGTATATTATGGTTCAGAGTACTGTTTGAAAAAAGTTTTGATGCTTAAAAAAAAAAAGCTTAAAAAAACCTCCACGCTATGCTTCTTGCCTCCAATATTCCAAGATTTTAGTTTCTGTCTAATCTGCTATAAATCTCCAGGCTAAAGGGTACATTATCCATCTAGAGATCAGATTACTAACTACTATATAAGAAAAGTGAACTTTTAAAGCATTTAAGTTGGCAAAAAAGACCTTTTCTAGGTTAGTTCTCAGATCAAAATTTTTCTGTAGAATCCAAGTAGGAGCCATAGTCTGCAAAATGCCCAGAACAGAAACAGGCTGCTTCTAGGTTTCAGAGATTCCTGAAGATAGAGTCACCCTGGAACACCACACATGCACCGAAGTGTTCCTCTTATTTAAAACTGCTTTGCCTTCCCTTCCCCTGATTTCTCTTAACTTGCCCCAATCAGTTTCTGCTTCATTGGTATTCAAAGTTCTCTACTTAGGAAGAATTTCAAGACCCAAAGATCTTACTTCCCATACCATTTATGGAAATCCAAATCACTGACTGGAAATGTTGCAAAGGAATACTTTCTACTTTCAAAACTTTTACTTCTTCACTCATGATCTGTGAGCCCTTTCTGTCAGAATTACACCCTCCATAATCCTTACAAGATTCCAGAATATATTTAAGGTTAACTAAATCAAGTCTTAAACTAGACTCCAGTTCATACTTTCTGAATTTACAGCTCTAGAGTCAGTGAAAAGCAAGTGAGTTAATATTTAAGGCATCCTAGCCTCCTTCTAGTCATACTCAATGAACACCAGTGAATGGAACTTTGGTTTCAACCACACAAAAGACCTGAACACTTCTTAAGAAGGGCAGGATCTTACAGTCTACTGATCCAGTCTAAAGCAGACCAGGACAGAATGCCTCAGGAAATCTATTCAAGTAAGAAGAAAGGAAAATTATTTTATACAGAGGGCCTAAAAGCTTGCAGCTATTTGTTTAAATTACTTCTAGGGGCACCTGGGTGGCTCAGTCAGTTAAGCGTCTGACTTCAGCTCGGGTCATGATCTCACCGTTCGTGGGTTCGAGCCCTGCGTCAGGCTCTGTGCTGACAGCTCAGAGCTTGGAGCCTGCTTCAGATTCTGTGTATCCCTCTCTCTCTGCCCCTCCCCTGTTTGCACTCTGTTTCTCTCTCTCTCCCAAAAATAAATACATATTAAAAAAACTTAAAAAGAATTATTCCTATTATGGGAATTTCCATGTCTATGCGGATTCCCTGTATATCTATTTAATGTGATTTTCTCTTGCTAAAAAATAAAGAACTCCTATTTCTGTAAAAACAAAAAAACCTGAACAGGGAGAGAAGTGGCATCCATTATAAACCTGTTTTATCTACTTCCTCTTAGCAAACCTGAAATAGGCTGTCCTTTATGTTATAAAGTACTGGGCTTTGCTTCTCTCTTATTACTTCTCTATTAACTCTCTTCCCACCTATCTACCTTAAATTCTCACTTTTTTAATTTCCCTTTCCAGGGTGGAGGATGGGCTTCATCTTAACAAAAATGTTTCTCACCAGCATTTTATTCATGATGTCATCAGAACCCATATCCTTCTCTGCCTGTACCACAGCCCTCCAACCGAAAACCAAACAAACAAAACCACACATTCTGGATTTCCACAAGCATGCAACAGAATACATCCACTCAGATGGGAAGGAAATCGATCTGCTCAGGTCAGGTTAACTTGAGTTCTTCACTTTCTAGTTTAAAAGACTACATTAAAACTAGTCAGTTGATAATACCCATGGGAGTAACAATGTGAAAGCAGTAGAAGATGGAAAAGGTAAGATATATGGCAGGCTTTCTGGTCCCACCCTCCACACCCACTCTCAACAAAAATCCCTGCCCAGTGTTTCCTTAATCTTTGAAACTGGCATATTAACATATTACATATTAATATGTAAACATCAACATTAATGTATAAATATTAACATAAAACATTAATATTTATATGTTAATTTAATATCAACATATTAACACTAATATTAACATATAAATGTATACAGTATATATTAATTTTAACATATAAAATATATATAGTATATTATATATGTATACATTTTTGTATACATATTATGTATGTATACCTATATTATATACATTTATATATGTGTATTAGGTGAAAGATGGTTAATGAAATTAGTATCCCAAGCCTGATTTTTTCCCTTTATTGGTTTTTTTTTTTTTGAGAGAGACAGCAAGAGAGAGTGGGGGAGGTGCAAGGGGGGGTGCAGAGGATCCAAAACGGGCTCTGTCTTGACAGCAGCAAGCCCAGTGTGGGTTCAAACCCATGAACTGCGAGACCGTGACCTGATCCCAAGTAGGACGCTTAACCGAATGAGCCGCCCAGGCACCCCTGATTTTTTTCCCTTTAAATAAAATAAATGGCTGACTGTCAGAGGCCAAAGGCTTAAGTTTTTGAGATGGGGCTTTGCGTTAAAATTCTTCCTTGAAACATAAGGCTGATTATCACTATTGGTAGTTAAGCTATCTTGAGCAAACAGGCATAGCTCCCCTGCCCTCTAGGGCAATGCTGGGCAGGTCCCCACACCTCTGCATTGGCTGTAGGCAGAAGGCTGGCAGACAGTGAAGGTCATCAGCCCTCTGAAGCAAGCCTCAGGCAGGCGTTAGGGAAGAAAAGATAAGAACCATCTTTTTTCCCTGAGATTGTGGTCTAAAGAACAAACAGGATGAAGTGGTAGCTGCTTAGAACATTATCCCAACTACAAATACCTTGGAATTCCCATTCACTTGAGTCATTGAAGGGAAATTACTGTCCATTATTTTGGAAGATAACATTCATAATGACTAGTCCTAAAGAATAACTTTGCTTTATTATCATGATTTGTGAAAACAGAGCAGACAGTTCAAGGAAGGGCACAGACCGTGCCCTATTTTAGGTCCCAAATTTCTTCTTTTTGATGGGTGGTGGGAGCTGAGCGATGATGTCATCCAGAGGCCGTTCTACTGCCACCAGTGTTCTTTCATCCAAAAGATCCATGAAGAGCAGAGGCTGTAGAGAGATGACAATGACTTTACCAGGAGTTAGGCACCAGGGCTAGTCCTGAACAGACTAACTAGAGGTAAAAGGTCAGCCTCGTTCAAGGCTGGAGTAATTGAAATCTCTGACAATCCTTCCTGCCTTAGGACTCAAAGTAGTTGGTGAAGTTGGGAACTTTATTTTTTATTTTTTAAAAGTAATCTCTATACCCAACGTGGGGTTCCAACTCACGACCTCAAGATCAAGAGTCATACGCTCTTCTGACTGAGCCAGCTAGGCACACCAAGGTTGGGAACTTTTAACTGACTTCGTTAATAATAAAAGATTTCAACAAGATTTTTCATGTTTTTCTATATAGAACATCTGTTCCATAATTTCTTAGGAATCAATGTTAAGCGACGGCTTTGGAGCCTAGATTCTTGGCAAACAGCAAGTTACAAATGCATCAAGAAACTAATCATACTTAAATAATTTACAGATGTCCCTCTTAAAAAAAAATTCTTACAGACCCCTGAGAAAATGTTCCAGGACACCCAAGGAACTCTAATCTGAGAAGCATGAAAATGGAACTTTGGAGTTGGCACAAATAGTTGTAGTATCGTAAGTTCAATGAATATTTGTTTCATATACAATGAAAAGCTTAGCCAAGAAAGTAAAAGTCACAATGACTAAATTCAATGACTTCCACTTGCCTGAAATTTATCTTGTGGACCATTCTCCAATTAGAAGTCACATTAGAAGAAGAAGAAAAAGAAGGGGGGGGGGGAGAGGGAGGGTGGGGGAGGGAGTGGGACAGGGAGAAGGAGACTGAGAAGAAGGAGAAGGAGTAGTAGTAACAACCTTTCAAGGCCAGCTTTAACACAAAAACACCACCTAAGATTCAACATAATTTCTCACCACCTACGTATTTCACTTTGGGGAAGTATGATGTGCACGCCTCTAATCACCTCAAAGATAATGAAATACAAATGTAAGGAACAGACACCCTCAGAAAGGTACCTGTCTCCCCAAATCAGGTATTCTGCATATAAAATGAAGGTGCTCTTGTCTGCTTAATGTGGAGCTTATTACATTTTGATAATATCACAAGGAACCAACCGTCTAGAATATAATGCAAGATGTTTTACCTTATATATCTTGGAAATTTTAAAGGCATGGGCGGTACGCCTCCTGATGACATCTGATTCGTTCGTGGGAGGAAGAGGATTGTACAGTAAGGTTTTGTCATTTGGAAGAGGCTAAAAAGACAAAGACATACTGTTTAAATCGTCATTTTATTGGGCTTCTACAGAACAAAGGATTATAGTGACTTTTCAGGCAAACACCACCTTCCAACCTTCATATTAGACATTTTCTACCTCCCTGGCTCTCCTTACTTCAGTAAGAAAGCTGTAGCCACTCTTCCAGGTATACTGTAGAGGGTGGGAGTATGAAGCAAAGAGCATGGTATTCTATACCAGCAAGATCAAAGGGCCCAGCTGGGGATTCTGGCCAGTCTTGTCAGTAACACTTTGTGAGACAGGAACAAACTGGCATGTACAGGAGCTCAGCCCATACAGGCTCTGCTTTCTAGACTCTTGCCCCAACCAGATCATGGACAGGCCAAGTGACTAAAGTTCTCCCCAGGCCAAAACTGAAACACAAACCACCCCCACTGATGTCACTGACACCTCAAGAGATGGCGTCTGGCCAACCAAGTGATATTTCATCTCTGACTTCCTTGGGAAATAGCTCTGCCCAGCATGAGGAAGTGATGGACTTATCACCGATGCTTGACAAAAAATATGGACAGCCCTGGGCTGAGTTACAAAGAGGCAAGTGAGTGGGAGAGGCCCTTCCTGTATCACTCATCCTGCAGAAGGCACTTGTCAGCCAGCTCTGTTTCCCACGCCCAGAGGATACAGGGTCCACGAAATGAGTTCCAGTGACACATCATGCACATCTCCTTGAGAGCCATCTGTTGCTTTCCCCATGGTTCCTTCCACCCCCACCTTTACAGATACACCAAAACACTGTGCGTTAGGTGTAACCTAGGCCCAAAGTGCATTACAGGCATGGCCACAGCTCATAGGGCTCCTAGGAATAAAGTATCTGCCCAGAGAAGACATTTAAATTTGGGGTGAATCAAAATAGCAGCTGGCAGAGGGTGGAATCTAGAACTGAAAAAAATGCTCACATCCCACCTGCATCCTAGCCATAAAGAACAGAATTTTCCTGGATGGGCTTTTTTCAAGACATTAAGACCAACTCTTCAAGCTTACAGTGTTTCAGCATATTCAGGCAAGGGGCAAAAGTGGTCAAGACCTCAGCCTGTGTCTCCTTTAATAAAACTGTGCTATTTATTCACTCACCCCAGGGTGCAAAGGTGTAAGTGATTCAGCCAAATCAATGGTATTCCTCATGACAGTTACCTTCTGAACACTGACCTAATCACTTTCCTCCTTAAGTTTATATGTTCATACGCAAAGCAGAGAAATGGTCAAAATCAGCAAAAACCAGTGCACAAAGGCCTCCTTCTACCCTGGGAGCCTCACAGGCCTGAGAATGAAAATAAAGAACTCTGCAAAACAAAAGTTCCTCTCATCCAAAGAATATGTCAGGACATTTTATTGATTCTTCCTTCTCTTAACTCATACTTGTTGCTTTTAGAACTTGAAAATTCTTAAGTACAGATGAATCAGTGTGAGCACAGGTAGTAGTAGTGGAGAACTCACCAATGACTTGTCTATGATGCAGAACATATAGGCATCATGGAGAAGGATGTGCATTGGTCTCTTGGGATGAAAACTGATGTGTGTGATGGGAGTATCCCTTTGGAGCCAAAGGTAATGAAACCCTTGCTTCTGGATGGTCCGGCTCCACTCTGTATACTGTTTGTCTGGGATGCTGTACTCAAATACCTGAGAAAGGATACGATACAGGAGAAATGCACACTAGTACCCAGAAAACCTGGAAGGGTATCTCTCATTCCTAATCAGAAAATATCTATACAAAACCTGACTATATCATGCTCAGCTTTACGCTTTCTACTGTTTTTAAGTAAGACATTTTTAAGGTAAACTATGGCACAGTAAACAAAATAGCACAGAAAGGTTTACAGTGAAAAGTCACCCTGTCATCTTGACATCTCCCTTTCCCAAGAGTAGTCTATTTTGTTCTTTTTAAAATTTATTTATTTTGGGAGAGAAAGAGAGCAAGCAGGGGAGGTGCAGAGAGAGAGAATCCCAAGCAGGATCTGCACTGACAGTGCAGAGTGGGGCTCAAACTCTCAAACCAAGAGATCATGACCTGAGCTGAAATCGAGAGTCCAATGCTTTACAGACTGAGCCACCCAGGTGCCCCCAAAGCAGCCTATTTCTGTTTAAAAAATGTTTTAATTTACATCCTAGTTAGCATATAGTGCAACAATGATTTCAGGAGTAGATTCCTTAATGCCCCTAACCCATTTAGCCCATCCCCCCTCCCACAACCCCTCTAGCAACCCTGTTTGTTCTCCATATTTAAGAGTCTCTTATGTTTTGGTCCCCTGCCCTGTTTTTATATTATTTTTTCCCCTTCCCTTATGTTCATCTGTTTTGTGTCTTAAAGTCCTCATATGAGTGAAGTCGTATGATATTTGTCTTTCTCTAATTTCACTTAGCATAATACCCTCTAGTTCCATCCATGTAGTTGCAAATGGCAAGATTTCATTTTTTTTGATTGCTGAGTAATGCTCCATTGTATATATATACCACACCTTCTTTATCCATTCATCCATCGATGGGCATTTGGGATCTTTCCATACTTTGGCTATTGTCAATAGTGCTGCTGTAAACATTGGGGTGCATGTGCCCCTTCGAAACAGCACACCTGTATCTCTTGGATAAATACTTAGTAGTGCAACTGCTGGGTTGTAGAGTAGTTCTATTTTTAATTTTTTGAGGAAACTCCGTACTGTTTTCCAGAGTGGGTGCACCAGTTTGCATTCCCACAAGCAGGGCAAAAGAGATCCTTTCTCCACATCCTCGCCAACATCTGTGGTTGCCTGAATTGTTAACGTTAGCCATTCTGACAGGTATGAGGTAGTATATCGCATTGAGGTTTTGATCTGTATTTCCCAGATGATGAGTGATGTTGAGCATTTTTCATGTGTCTGTTGGCCATCTGGATATCTTCTTTGGAGAGGTGTCTATTCATATCTTTTGCCCATTTCTTCACCGGATTATTTGTTTTTTGGGTGTTGAGTTTGATAGGTTCTTTATAGATCTTGGATACTAACCCTTTATCTGATATGTCATTTGCAAATATCTTCTCCCATTCCATCGGTTGCCTTTTAGTTTTGCTGATTGTTTCCTTCGCTTTGCAGAAGTTTTTATTTTGATGAGGTCCCAACAGTTCATTTTTGCTTTTGTTTCCCTTGCCTCCGGAGAGCGTTGAGTAAGAAGTTGCTGCAGCCAAGGTCAAAGAGGTTTTTGCCTGCTTTCTCCTCGAGGGTTTTGATAGCAGCCTATTTCTTATTTACATCTTTCCAGATATTTTATGCATACAATATATGCTATTCTGCATGTTGCATTTTTCATTTAGCATTATACCATGGAGACTGACCCATGTTGATACCAATAACTTTATCTATATATCACTCTTGCCTCCTTAAAGAACACACAACAAGCCATTCACTTTCTGGATGTACCATGATTTACTTATCTCATCTGTTTAATGGACACTTATTTCCAGTCTTTCACTACTGTAAACAAGGCTGCAATGATGATCTCGGTATCAATGTCTTTTTGCACAACTCAAGGTTTATATCTACAGGAAGAACTTTTAGAATTAGAACTTGTGAATCAAAGATTACATGGATTTAAATTTTTTTTTACATATCTCACTGTGTCCTTCCAGCACTGTGTACTATCAACTCTACTGATCTCTGCTAATCTAAAAGATATAAAAAATTTCCCACCAGCTTTAATAACTGAAGCCCCTATGGGACCAAATGCCAGGAAAAGGCATCAGGTGGACTTATGTGTGACAAAGACAAACATGTGGCTTCACTAATCTTTCAGACTCTAGTCAAGGACAAAAACCCACAAAACTGAAATGAGAGATTTCATTTTCTGAATAGAACATATACATGTGCGTATGTGTAAGATCATACTTAATCTTTCCAACAGCTCAGTGAGGAAAGTATTATGCCCATTTTACAGATGAGAATATATAAGTATTGATCATTTCACAATGTGTTCTATAACTCAAATATTAAAAAAAATTTTTTTTTAATCTTTATTTTTGACAGAGAGAGAGAGAGACAGAGAGAGAGAGAGCAAGCACGCGAGTGAAAGAGTACGAGCAGGGGAGGAATATAGAGAGAGGAAGACACAGAATCCAAAGCAGCTCCAGCTCTGAGCTGTCAGCACAGAGCCCAACACGGGGCTCAAACTCACGAACTGCGAGTTCATGACCTGAGCAGAAGTCGGATGCTCAACTGACTGAGCCACCAAGGCGCCCCCACAATTCGGGTACTTTAAAGATCTTCTTACAACTTGGTATGGAAAAAAGCAGTAGGCTATGCACTCATTTTGATAAGTCTGTTACAGACAACAGACTTCACTATGGCCTGATTTCGTTATTTCAAAACTGAAGGTGAAATACATGATCTTTTCGTCATTTCAACTCTTAAGACCTTACTATATCCTATACCCAGTCTAACACCTGGGTCTATGTCATCTCTAGTCTATAAACAATCAGTAAAATGAGTACTTAAAAACTGCTCCTCCTTCCTGTACTTCTTTACTCTATAATCTCAGTGCTTCATCATTCCATTGTGCCCATCAAGCCAAAGGATATTACTGGCCTACAATGTACCCAGGCTACACACAAAGTTTCACTTCACACAGGAGGAAACTACCTATATATCATCCAGTACTTTTAATTAAAAGCTCCTCCAAAATTGTCATTATCTTAGCTTCCTAGTTATTATCCAGCAGAAAGGAATTAGAAAGCGCTGGTATCTCTTACCTGCTGATCAGAATGAGCAATGACAAGGTTGTTGGTATTGGGGGCAATAGCCAGAGCAGTCACAGGGAAATTATAGGCAGGTACTGTGCAGTGAAGCTGAGAACAAATGACAGACACAAAAGATAACTCTATATACCTCCTTTCAGGAATGACTCGATGGTCTAGGTCAGTTTTTAAATAGCGTTCCTTAGAACTCAAAAGAGTTCTATGGAAGTTCCCACAAACATCAGGCAGTACCCACAAATAATAAACCTTAATTTTATTTAAAATTAAAAAAAAAAAAAACCCACACATTTAACGCTCACACAACTGACAGCATTTGCAGAAAACTTCAGAGTAAAGCTTTTGCTGCTATCTCTCATCTATATGAATTGTTCATAAACACATCATTGAACAAGGAATCTGTAGCTCTACAGTAAATTTAAAAGAAACTAATGCCTTGACACGGACATTTATGCAAGTTGCAAGACATGTGCAACACTACAGTGTCAGGCAAAGCTCAAAGAGCAGTACATGCTTCTGCCACAACGTCATAAAGATTAAGTTATGCAGTTAATAGACAAACTCACTAAATGTTGCAGTTTGGTATTCTATAAACTTTTGATGCTCATTCCAAGTTTTGGGTAGTTCTTAACTGATTTTTAGGATGAAGATGAAAACTTGTAAGGGATCAGTAGTAATTCAATGTGTGAATGACAAGATCATTACTGATTAATGAAAAGTATTTTCCTGTTACTCCTTTGTCAAACTTCTGTTTAATTTAAAAATACCTTGAGATTACAAGGCAAGCTGTTAAAAGAAATTGTTACGATCTGCAACTAGTCATCTGGGTAAATCAGAATTTTCCTCACCATAATATAGAAATAATCTGGATGTGAATTCATCATCCATAAATCCTTAATTTCAAAATTTTGTACAAGCGTGTTTTCACTGTTCCAATTGACTGATTTTAATGTTGCAGATTATAGTTTTGGGGCTCCAAACAAATAAAACAGGAAAAATTCTTAGTTTAAAAAAAAAAAATGTCCACTAATTTTCCAGGTCATACCAATCTGCTTTGAGTCTTGTAACTGCACGGTAAACTTCCTCTTGTTTCCTACTACTACACCCTATGCTTACCTTTAGATGTTTTATGTTGTACACATGGACTCCAGCACTGGTACCTGATGCAGCTAGCCAATTCCCATCTGGACTAACTGCCAAAAGACACATGGACTCCACTGTCCCTGTGCAGACAAAACAATAGTTAATCTCTAAATTCAGTGTCCACAGCCAGCCCTGGCCTGGATATGATGGCAAAAGTCAATTAAGACTTTTATGTATTTATTTGTTATTATTTTGTATTGTTTTTAAAGAGGGAGAAATTTTTTTTTAAGTTTACTTATTTATTTTTGAGAGAGAGCACAAGGGAGAGAGGGGCAGAAAGAGAGGGAGAGAGAGAATCCCAGGCAGGCTCTGCACCGTCTGTACAGCCTAATGCGGGCCCAAACTCACAAACCATGAGATCATGACCTGAGCCGAAGTCGGGAGCTTAACCGACTGAGCCACCCAGGCGTCCCAAGACTTTTATTTAAATCACAATTGGATAATTTGATAGTTTTGCAAGTAAGTCTTACATGTTAGTCTACTATTTTCATTTAATTAGCCATCCATCATGTAAAGAGGAGCCAGAGATAAACCTGAAGGCATCACTTGCTCAAGCCTGAGTGAGACACTGCCTACCAGAGAAATGGAGAATCAAGGCAGCAGCTACCTAAAGTCTGTATTTTAATTGCTTCAAACTCCTTTCCTACCAAATGGTTTTTAATCAAAGCTAAGGACAAACAGCAAGCTCAAAAGGCTTGACGCATATCTTTAATTTATTTGGTACCTGCTGTATATTTAGCACTAAGGGAGCATGGGCACATATGGGCCATCTTTGTCATCAAGGGATTTTAAACCAATCTGGCAAAATGAAGACTTGTGGGTTAAAAATCAAACAGTGATGTTATATGCCAAAATTTGTGCTGCAAACAACACCCCCAAAGGATGAAAAAGCTTTATAACAAGACATAAACCAGATGCTAAAGATGGGTGGAAAAGGATGGAGAACATGAGCTAAGTGACAAGGACTGGAATACACAGGTTTGAGGGCTATGAAGAAACCAGCTTGACTATAAGAGGACAAGAGATGGAAGAGGAGGAGCAAATAAAGTAGTATCTATAATGCCGAGCCTAATTTTAAGAAATGTTAAATGCCAAATACAGAGTCTAAGTTGTTTTTAATAAAAACATATACAGGCACTCAAAATACACTGTCTCTTATTTATCTGCCTCCTAACTTGTGGGTTTCTTTTCCTGTATGCTTCTGGAGCAGCTTATGAATAGTGAAAGTTTAAGTTAAAAGAGTTGATGTTTTAGGCTGATGGAGTCTAAATGACAGTGAAGCTGCTATATCTAGGGCAAGAGAGAAGGGAAAAGGCCCACGGCAAGTACTGGGTACTAAGTTCTCAATCATGAACTCAGCAACAGTTAGCTATACATAGTTACTCAGTCATGCATACTCATGCTCTCAGAGAACAGGGGTGACAGGTAATACAAATGCATGTGTAAGTTCATCTTTATTGAAAACCACCGATCAAAAAAATTGACACGTCCAAAAAATTACCTATATATAAACATCTATCAGAAATACACAAAAATAGCGGTGTCTGAGTGGCTCCATTAATTAAGTGTCTTGACTTCAGCTCAGGTCATGATCTCATGGCTCTTGAGTTCAAGCCCCACATCAAGCTCTCTGCTGACAGCTCAGAGCCTGGAACCTGCTTCACATTCTGTATTTTCCTCTCTCTCTCTCTGCCCCTCCCCCAATCACACTTTGTTTCTCCTTCAACAATAAATAAACATTTAAAAAATTAAAACAAACAAAAAAATACACAAAAATATTAATGGCAGTTATTTCTGGGTGTCAGTATTAAGATGATTTTAACTTTCTTGCTCTGCTAAAAAACTCGAAGGGTGATGAAATTTCTGGCCCCAAATAAGGACTAAAAAAATCCAGTGAGAAAAGAGTAGGTGTAAGGAACATTTCAGATCTCATCAAGCATTTTCACCAGATATCTCCTCCTACTTTAAATTGCAAACATGTGAGTATTTACAGGGTGGGGAAGAGCATTAGGGAGCCCTGACAATGATTTAGGTTTAAAAGGGAAAAAAAGATACATCAGAGACTGACAACTCTCCCCCTTGGCCAGTTACCAAGTTCCCACCTGACTGAGGCTGGAAAGTATGCAGGTGCTTGAAGCTTCCTTCCAATAGCCGAATGGTATGTAGAGACCCTTGATTTGATGCCACAAAGAGCTTTGTTGAATCTTCAGAAAACAAAATCTGAAGGGCAGAGCGAAGGAATGCTGGCATTTTGGAAACCTTGGGTGAACCAGTAGTAAAAACCAGTAAGAGAGAGAAGTGAGACCTAGAATCCATCAAAAATAATCACAGCCTAGCTTAAAAGACATTAATACTCCCTGATCTAAGGAAGCCAACTGATCAAGAAACACTAACATGCCCATTATAACCTTTCCATCCCCCCTTTCATCTCTGCAAAAGCCTATGCTTTATTGCCACTTTCTGGCATTTCCCTATTCCTCCAAAAACATAATCTATTCAAAATGGAAATAAAATACTGTTTTATAAACAGCTGTCTCCAAATAGCTTTTCATGATTCATACTCAGTATGTTCTGCTTCACACAAAAATCACACACTTAAGGAATTTTTTCTTGTTCAACCAGACATTGGGTTATCACTTACCCTTTGGAGGCTTATGTTGTCATGTTCATAATTCAACCGATAAAGAAAAAAACGAGAAGTTGTAGAATAGGCTATCCAACTTCCACACGGGGAGATACAGCTGCAAATAATGTTCTCAGGACCCTGGCAATGTCAGAAATCAGGATGAATATTCATGAAAAACTTCACTTTGTCAAGGTTCACTGTGATATGAATCCTCAAGCTGTTGCCACTCTGGCCATAACCACAAATACCTACACATAATCTTGACACACATATGCTATGTGTCACTAGGATTATTTCAGAGGTACAGCACCTGAATGGTGTGGCTTGATTTCCAAAACCAAGAACAGAGGTCTATGAATATGTGAACTTCTCTCAGCCCTTCGTGTACCTTAAAGATGGCTTCACACTAAAACCTAACTAGAAACCTGAGAAGAAAAGCATTTAATACAGTAAGGTTTTGTAGGCCAGGTGACTTGGAAAACTAATTTTCTGAGTTATGTTTGTTTCATTTTCTCTATGATACCTAACAACCTGTAAGAAATAGCAAAAAAAAAATCTGAAAAACAAAGGAAAAGTCCAATGTAACATTATATAATTCAAAAAACTCCCAAAATATCTAATTATATGTATGTATGTATACATACATATACACTATCACATAGAAAAATACCTGGAAGGAGAAACAGCTAATCAATTAATTATTCCAGGAGAGTTGACTAGAATTTTAAGAGGCATTCAAGAATACAAACTATGAATAGTGTATAAATTCTTGATAGTAAAACTGTATTTGCAAATATTTGTGTAATTAAAATAAGGACATTTAGGGGCACCTGGCTGGCTGAGTTGGAAAAGCATGTGTTTCTTGATCTCAGGGTTATGAGATCAAGCTCCATGTTGAGTACAGAGATTACTAAAAAAAAAAATTAGAACTTAAAAAAAAAAAGACATTTAAAAGGAAATTACAAGGCAGTGTGCATGTTATATTCTCATTACTGTAGAAGGGAAGGATATACACCTGCACACATGGGTGGAAATTTTTTCTAGAAGGACATGTAAGAAACTATTGGCAGTGATTATCTCTGGAGAGTGGGACCAGGATTTGGGTAAGGAAGAGGCTCATTTCTCATTGTATACTCTTTTACCATTTCAATTTTATAAAAATACACAAGTTATTTACATAACAACAACAACACACCAATTTTCTGTATTCATTCATCCAATAAATTCTGCATGCCTTACTTATAATCACAGGAAACCCAGTTCTGTTGACAAAGTACTTCATTCAAATAATTGAAGATTTTAGACTTTTATGATGTCGACTAAGCCTCAAAATTCATTATGAGAAAACGGTTCTGGATTTCACAGCCTGGACACACAGATAAAACTTCCTTACCTTTGTCTTGAGGTGCAGCAAATGATCTGCGTCTTTAGAAAGTGGAAGGGTATCCCCATTCTTTCCTGGAACAAGAAATTTCCCTGAGTTTTTCTTCTCAAAGAAACGTTATTTGTACATTTTTCTTCTAAAAAGTCATTTCTAGGTAGAATGAAATCTCTACCACTGGAAATAAAAATGTCTGACACAGTAAACCCAGTTTTCTGGGTTTATATAAAGAGGAAAGCAGTGAGTACTTTCTTAACTTCTATTTTGGTGCCTCAGATGTGGCCCATGGTATATCACTAATTCTCTGAAGCTTTAACACACAGCCAGGCAGTGAGATGGGTGGGAGTGGGGTTTGTGAGACCTCGACTTCAACTTCATTTGCTCATTTTGGAACCTAAAGCAAAACCCTCCTATCTACTATAAAACAACAGAACCCAAACATTTTCTCAACTGGTCATACAAAAAGCCACTAGACTATCACCCCAGTAAGAACCACGTGACCTCCTCCTTCTCAATGCAGGGCTGTCACCACCCAATATTAAATCTTGTCATTTTCAGCAGTGTGTTTTGCTCCCAGGGCAACCCTCACCTCCACTATGCCCTGCAGGGCACCTTACAGAATCATAAACTTTTAGCATTTGACCCAGTAACCTGCTAACAATTCTAACACTGTGAAGAACTCCTTTGGTCTCTCCTGTGGCTGGGAAAACCAGAAGTTGCCAAAGACAGAAAAATACTTCCATTTTTCCACAAGCAGAATTTCAACTGCAATTCTAATCCCTCGCTTCTCTCTCCAGTCCTCTTAGTGGCAAAGACTTTCTCTCACTGTACCTGTTGCAACTGTAGATCCCAGTCGCCACAGTTCCAAGTGATGAGCAAACTGGAAAAGGAGAAGGTGCCTCTTTTTTGAACAGGAAATGAGACGTCGCTGTATCCAAGAATTGAAAAGTGATAAATAAGCAGGGTTATTTATCGCCTCAGTACTAGATACAGCAGCAACATCCTAGCACGTTTTTTACTGATGAAATCCATTTACTTCATAAAAATGTCCTAAGTACTACCATATGTCAGTACTGTCCTAGGATCTAAGAGCATAATGATAAATAAAAACATAGCTACTGCCCTCGAGCTCGTAGTCTAAAAGGACTGACAAAGAATTAAACAGGTAGTTGCACCAAGTGTGTTAAGAATTTTAATAGGACTAAGCACATCATGTAGTGAAAAAAAGTAGAAAGGATATCCAATGTAGCCTCATAAAGCCAGGAGCCCTGATGAGGCTCATTAATAAAGACAAATCAGGCAAAAAAAGGTAGGGCAGGACGTTCCAAGAGGAATGGCATATGAAATAGCTCAAAGGTAAGAGAGCATTACAGAGAATAAAGTCTTTCAGCACACTAAACTAGGTGGGGGTAGGGATGAGGTGAAGCACGTGTTGGACAAGAGAGGGGAGAGAAGATGCTGAAGGACGGGCCAGATCAAGACAGGTTTCAGAGGCCATGCTAAGGAATTAGGTTAGCCTGAAGGACCAACCAAAAGCTTTTAAGCATGGAATGATGAGCAAAGTTGTTTTTTGAATGGATCAATGGAGAACAGGCTGAAATGGAGCAAATATAATAAAATGAGATCATTAACAGGTGAATGCAGTTGAGAAAAGACACCGATTCAAACTAGGATAATGGCAGTGTTAAGAGAAATGACTAGATTCACAAGACAATGAGGAGGTAGACTCAGTAACGTTTACTGGTTGAATGGAACGTAGAAGCAGGTAGCGGGGAGAAGGGTTTCTAGCTTGGGAAGATGTCCTTTTACCTAGAAAGGAACACTGGAAGCCTGGATTTTCGTGCTCCCACCCAGAATAATAGAGTCCAGCCTTAAAAACAAAAAAACAAACTTCCCTAAACCACAACTATCCAGAAGAGGGAATGATTTCCCCAGAAAGTGAACTAGGAGTGTTGCTGTACATCTCTTGGCCCCTGTAAATGTTTTTACAGGACGCTTACCTCACAAACAGAAGAACGAAGAAGGTAGGTAACTATACAAGTCCTATAGATTTGCCCAGAAAGCGTGAGCTGTACTCAGTCTTATAGGACAGAGGGACGGTGGGGGCCAGGGGACAATACTTACATGGGGAAAAGTGATTTTTCGGAGAGCAGCATCGTAATTCTTAACCTCCACCTTCTCCATGAGAGGACGAATGACTAAGTGGGTGTCAGTGCCTGCAGTGGGAGGGGAGAGGGAAGGCAGCAGAGTTGGAAAAAGCCCCACGTGAAAATAACCAGAGCCGGGTAAAGCGGCAGCCTGGCAGCGAGTGCAACCCACCTCCAGATATCAGTGCCGTCGGGCTGTGGGCCACGGCTCGGACATCATGTGTGTGATGCTGGAATGGCTTTGTCCGCACCCACTGCTTCTCACTGCTGTTGGAAGTCACAGAGACCAGCTGAAAATGGAATACTGTCCCCTCGGCTGTGCCCACCACGAAACTGTCTTCTTGCTGAGAAATTAAATCATTAGGGAGGTACATTTGAGCAAAACAGGGCCCAGTTTGAAAAATATTCCCTGAGGTTTTCTGTCTGCACAGCTTAGGGGAAAACCTATGCCCAAAACCGTAAGGTACGTTATGGGGTCTTTTTCCTCCAGAAGCTGACAATTCCATTAGAGGAGCAAGCTCACACACAGGTAATAATGTGCCCTCTACTGACAAAATTAACAATGTGTACCTCAAACAATTACAGTGCTTTCAAACATACAAACTAGACCCCATTAGAAAAACAACAAGAAAGATCACCTAGGAGTAAATTTAATATAATAAAAACGTATCATCAAAAGACTTGGAAACAAGGACTCAGATACGTGTACGCCAATATTCATAGCAGCATTATTAACAAAAACCAAAACATGAAAATCCAAATGCACATCAACAGATGAACAAACATAATCAGTATATACATATAATGAAGTATTAGTCAGCCTTAAAAAGGGATCAAAATTCTGATAATGGTATTAATGTGGATGAACTTTGTTTGAAAACATTATGCTAGGTAAAATAACTCAGACAAAAACGGACAAATATTATATGATTCCACTTAGATTTCCTAGAACAGCAAATTCATAGGGACAGAGAGTAGAATAAAGGTTTTAAAAGGGCTTGGGAAAAGGGAGAAATAAGGAGTTACTTTTCAATGGGTACAGTTTGTGTGATGAAAAAGTTCTGAAAATGGATAGAGGTGATGGTTGCACAACACTGTGAATGTACTTAATGCCAGTGAATTGTACTTAAAAATGGTTAAAATGGCGTATTTTCTGTTATGTACATAAACAGTAAACAAAAAAAAAGTACTGAGAATAATGGAAGAAAGACTGCAAAACTGTAGTCAAAACCTGAAGCTCATTGCCTTCTTTTTTAGGGATGAAGAGAGGGTGGGCTGAGGAGGGAGGGAAGTAGCTATCACACAAGGACCCAGGTGCCTAGTCCTCAGTTTTAGGCTCTCTCTCACCAGGATGTTGAACACTGTGATTTGTGTTAGTTTTAAAAGGTCTTAGTATGTCCGCAATTTTTAAAATTCCTTTGTATGCTCAAAACCATTCTCATCTTAACTCCGGCTTAAAAAAAAAACAAACATTTAACTTTGAGCAGGGGAAAAAAAATAGGATGGATCTTTGATAAGGCAGTGATTAACCTAGGAACCTGGACCAGCAGTTAACCAATCAAACAGTACCAAGACTAGGTTAGTCAGGTAAGAAAAATGAGATATCTAAACACGTATGAACATGTAGCTGGATCAACTACACACTCACTGTGCTAAGAACCATATATATGTCGTATAATCTCTAGTCCTTGAGTAACCTGCAAGGTTAAGTGACCATTTGCCCTACGAGGAGAAAGTGTGAATGACTTTGAAATAAATGTAACAGGGGCGCCTGAGTGGCTCAGTCAGTTGGGTGTCCGACTTCAACTCAGGTCATGATCTCGCAGTTCATGAGTTGAAGCCCCGCATCAGGCTCTGTGCTGACAGCTCAGAGCCTGGAGCCTGCTTTGGATTCCGGGTCCCCCTCTCTCTCTGCCCCTCCCCCATTCACGCTCCGTTTCTGTCTCAAAAATAAATAAACATTAAAAAAAAAAAAAGAAATAAGCATAACAAGTACGTATCCTTGTTTAGGGAGCGCTTTGACTGTCTTGGGCCAGTTTACAAGTCTGTAAACTCTAGTACTGAGAGTTAGGCCAAATAAGTTTGCCTGATGGAATGCAACTGCTAACTGCTCTGTGGACACGGAGTCTTGCAACAATTTGTAAACTCATTTTAGCATTCCTAATGGCTGTATAGAACTCTGTGTTTGTGAAATTGTCCTTTGAACTGCTTATAACATCTTACTGGTTTCCTTGTTAATGAGTTACAGAAAATCTCTGACATTTCCATTTCATGTTTGTATGAGTAATGATTTTATCTCCCCCCCCCCCTCACCCCCCGCCATCATCATTGAATAGCTCTTTACACAGGTAAGGAAACGAACTTCAAGAGGTCTACAGATACGACAAAGACACATGGCCATCTGCCTTCAAAGCCTTTGCTCTGGGCACACCACACCACCTCAATCTTGTGCCAGCTCTCTTTGAGGTAATTTGCAGGCACATGATTGTGAGAAGGAAGGAAAGCGTATCTGAAGGACAGCATATAACTTAACCCAAACCAGCCTCTCCCTTTCCTGCTCTAAGGATACTATTTGAAAACCATTATCCAAGGAAGAGTGGAGATACTGAGCAGCTTAGGAACTTACACACGGTCCTCCACACCCAACTAAACAGTTTATTTATATACAAGGGGGTGGGGGGTGCGGTTTGCACAAAGTCCCACCAAAAGAGAGGGACCAAAAAGACAACTCTAACTCACTCCACATCATCTTTCCCCAAAGTAGAATCATAAAAGAACTGAAAAGGAAAAAAGAAAACGCCTTTCTCAGGGCACAGAGGGAACAAACCAAGGCGAACGCTGACCTGAAAAGGGAGGGGGAAGTGTCCTAATTTAATCACAGAGTGACTGTTTCACACAGAAAAACAATCTCAAGACTGACCTCTAAATGAAAGCAAATGTTCCCTACAACTCTCTGCAGGAATCAGTACTTGCCTACTTGATAAGGGTGAAAGACATCTAAGATCAAAGGACTGGGTATTTGCCACCATCCACTCTTCAGTCAATGAAAATCCATTAAAAAGATATCTAAAAATAATCAACTGTGCTGGCAAGAGAATGTAGTGGAGAAAACCCTTGAAATTAGGATCAATTTCAAAAAAGATGTGAAAATGCCAATACCACACTCATTCTGTGCCAGGTACTGCACTTAGCACTCTACATGCACTACCCAATTAATCCTTCCCAAACGCTATGAAGTATGTATTACTAGCATCCCTGTTGTCACAAAGAAAGAAACTAAGATTTAGAAAGAAGCAGCCTGCCCAAGTAGCCTAAGTGCTACAGTTGGGGTTCAAAACCAAGTATGCCCTAGTTCATAGGGTATGATAAGCATTTTGAGGGCTGGAATTTGTACAATTACATTTGTCCACTAAAAAAATAAAAATAAAAAAATAAGTAACAGTTTACTAACTCTCAGGCACATATTTGCCCACATTTAACTATCTTTGAAATCAGGATATCTTATAGCTTTCAACCTAATGCATATGTATTATTTTCAGATAAAGAGCAGTATCAAAACTTGCAGAATGGGTGGCACCTGGCTGGTTCAGTCGGTAGAACATGCAACTCTTCATCTCAGGGTCATGAGTTTAAGCCCCAAGTTGGGTGTGGAGCCTACTTAAAACAACAAAAACTTGCAGACTGATTGTCAAAAACCTGAAACAAAATCTTGGGACTACAGTAGGACATCATCTACCAACACTATGGATGGCTGAGAGGCATGTGTGGGAAACATGGACCCTGATGACAGAGTTGAAAGGTGATTCAGAGTCCATCTGTACATGTGAAGAAGTTTTGGGAAAACCTTATTCACTTTATTTCATTCATACTTTCCTGGTTATATATGCACAAGACTAATATAATAAAAATGTTATGCTTTGGTCTCAAAAAGCTCTTCAATAAGAGCTATTTAGAGAATAACTATTTACAAGAATGATAAGAATTTATAAGAATATGAATTCTATGTTTAAATTTTTTTTAATGTTTATTTTTGAGAGAGAGAGAAACACAGAGCATGACTGGGGGAGGGGCAGAGAGAGGGAGACAAAGAATCTGAAGAAGGTTCACTCTCTGAGCTGTCAGCACAGAGCCCGATATGGGGCTCGAACCCACGAACCACAAGATCATGACCTGAGCCAAAGTCAGATGCTCAACCAACTGAGCCACCCAGGTGCCCCAAAATTCTCTGATTAAAAAAACATCGTGTCAGTTTAAATCATAATAGTCTGTATTACAAAATACAAATTTTACATTTCAAGAAAATCACTGTTATAGTTTAATTGGCAGTGTTTTTCCTTTCCCATGATAACAAAATTATGGCATGTCTTACAATCATTTGTATCTAATGATTCAATGCAATACAGTAATTATAGGCACAGAGTAGAAGATCAAATAGTAAAATGGTATACAGTACAAATTAAACCTGCCTCCTGCCTGCCAGCCCCAACTTTAAAATTACCATTAGCGTTTTTTTAAATATATATATATTTTTTTAACGTTTATTTATTTTTGAGACAGAGAGAGACAGAGCATGAACGGGGGAGGGTCAGAGAGAGAGGGAGACACAGAATCTGAAACAGGCTCCAGGCTCTGAGCCATCAGCCCAGAGCCCGACGCGGGGCTTGAACTCACAGACCACGAGATCGTGACCTGAGCTGAAGTCGGACGCTTAACCGACTGAGCCACCCAGGCACCCCTATTACCATTAGCGTTTTAAAAAAATGTTTACTTATGGGGCGCCTGGGTGGCTCAGTCAGTTAAGCATCCAGCTTCAGCTCAGGTCATGATCTCGCGGTTTGTGGGTTCGAGCTCCACGTCGGGCTCTGTGCTAACAGCTCAGGGCCTGGAGCCTGCTTCTGCCCCTCCTCTGCTCATGCTCTGTCTCAAAAATAAATAAAAACATTAAAAAAAATTTTTTTAAATGATTATTTATTTTTGAGAGAAAGACAGTGAGTGGGGGAGTTGCAGAGAAGAGGGGGAACAGAGGAGTACAGGTGGGCTCTGTGCTGACAGCTGAGAGTCCGATGAGAGGCTTGAACTCACAAACTGCGAGATCATAACCTGAGCTGAGGTCAGACACTCACACCAACTGAGCCATCCAGGCGCCCCTACCATTAGCATTTTTAATCTTTTCAGGAATGTTGTAAGTATATATATTAGCAAAACTACATATGCAGAAAATATCAAACATAAATATCTAATACAAAATCTGCTTCTTTTCTTAACACATTACTATGTACTACTTCATGCACTATACTGTGCTACTTTTCCCCCTTAATGTATTCTCTTAATTGTTACATAGTAACAAATATCCACATCTTCCTTGGTCTTTGAAACATGTGCATAATATTTGAGTGATTACACTTTAAAAAAGCACCAGGGCACCTGGGTGGCTCGGTCAGTTAAGCTTCTGACTTCAGCTCAGGTCATGCTCTCACCGTCGGTTTGTGAGTTCGAGCCCTGTGTCAGGCTCTATGCTGACAGCTCAGAGCCTGGAGTCTACTTCAGATTGTGTGTCTCCCTCCCTCTCACAAAAAATAAACATTAAAAAAATTTTTTTAATGGCACAAAATTTAATAATTAAGTCTTAAGTTTAATAATTACAACCATTTTGGATCAAAACTCGATTTTTTTAAACATTTCTTTTTCAAAAATATTTATTTTTGAGAGAGAAAGGGAGCACTTGTGTGAGCAGGGGGAGGGGCAGACAGAGGGGGACAAAGGATCTGAAGTGGCTCTGTGCTGACAACAGACAGCCCAATGTAGGGCTCGAGCCCACCAACCATGAGATCATGACTTGAGCTGAAGTCAGATGCTTAACTGACTGAGCCACTCAGGTGCCCCTCAAAACTCTATTTGAAAAGGAAAATTTCTCTTGGTCATTTCAACTTGTTCTTCATTACACTTACATGTGACATCTAAATGTTTCACAGGGCTTTAAGACCCATCAAATTGGTCTCATGGAAAATCTGTGAAGTGGGATAGAAACAACTTACGGGCAAGAAAAGCCAGCATGAGTGATCTCTACAGTACATACTGCATGTCCACACTTAAGACACCAAACAAGCCTCAAACTAAGAAGACAAAGGATCTCGTCAGCAAATCTCGAAGTCACTTTCCACGCCCCACTGATAAAACAGCCAAAGGTTTCTGATTAAGAATTGATGTTACCAAAAGGGAAGAGGCACACTTGTTCAACACGAGTCTGCTTAAGTCTTACTGAAATAGGGATAATTTAATATTTTCTTATTTTAAATTTTTTTTTAACATTTATTTATTTTTGAGACAGAGAGAGAGAGAGCATGAACAGGGGAGGGGCAGAGAGAGAGGGAGACACAGAATCTGAAACAGGTTCCAGGCTCTGAGCTGTCAGCACAGAGCCCGACACGGGGCTCGAACTCACGGACTATGAGATCATGACCTGAGCCAAAGTCGGAAGCTTAACCGACCAAGCCACCCAGGCGCCCCAAAATTTAATATTTTCAAAATCATCTAATAAAATCATCTAAATTCCCAAGATAGGAAGCAGGAGAAGAACTGCACAAAGAGAGGAAAATAGCACCTCTCAAGATTCTTCTAGGATACTTGTGGCCTATCTAAATCAGACTGGATTAACTGTGGGTGGGGAGTGTCTGAAGAAAACCTCCCTGCTAACTAATCTAGAGAATATTTTCTAACTAGTTTTTAAGAGAATATGAGGGTTCAAAGAAATTATGTGGGTTTCAGATACATTTTCCTAAACTCATCTTCCTTCAATGCAACACTGAAGATTAGGGAACACCGTTTGTGTTACATTACTGATACAGCCTTCCCTACTCATCCCCCAGGTTATACAGTAACCGTTCAAAACAGGGACCATACTCACATCAGATACGGCAATAGACTGCACATCAGCATTTGCAATGAGATGGTTCTTCACAAGTGTCCCAGTGGCTGAGTCCCAGAACTGCACCTTCCCAGCAGAGTCCACACTTATGACAGTGCCATCAGACAAGAAGGCCACGCCCCATATGATACACTTCCGCTTAGACACACCCATATACTGCCTATCCACCAGCATCTTATGAACAGCGCTCCCTGAAAAATAAGAAAAGCCCAAATTTGAATGGTACTTACCTCTTTTGTCTTCAAAACCCGCCTGTGGTAGGCATCTATTAAGTCAGCTGCCTGAGCACATCGCACAAACAGCCAGTAAACAGTAGTTAGAGTAGTTGTGGTAAACTCAGTCTTGGAACACCAAAATGGTTACCTGAAGATTGTGGGGGAGAGGTGGGAGGGGTAGCTGGAGACAGAAATTTGGGAGGGGCAGGGGAAGGTGAAATTGAAAGAGACATTTGAGACTTCACTTAAAACTGCCTAACTGCAGTGTGCACGATATTTGGCTCTTTTCTAAAACCCCACGGGAAAGGGGGAGAATCAAACAGTACAAAATTTGGGGAATTAAAAAAGCAAACATGGAATGGTAACTGATGTAGCAGAGTTCTAAAAGCAGTATGTCTCAAGTCAACAGTGGGGAAAGACAAGAAGCCACTTGATTTATACCATGAAATCCTTAGAAGACTTGGGAACTGCTGATGCCCAAAACTCTAGAAACAGAAGTTAAAGTGGAACTAAAAGGAGAAATTAGGTTGAAAGTAAGTTTATGAAACTTAACATCCTTCAGATACCTATCCCCTAACTAAAAAGCCAGGCAACTCCCCAACTCCACCTCAAACAAAACTGGAGACTTACTCTCTGAAGAGAGATACCAGGAACAACTGAGGGTAGGATTACTATATGGGAAATAAGGTGAAATGTTACTGAATATTGAGAACACTAGTTGTCTTGTCAGAATTTAGGTGGAAAGGCATATCATCATCAAGCAGGAGAATTAAAAAAACATTTCTGGGAAACATGACCAGCACAAGGAAGATGATTTAAAAAGCCAGTCTCTTTAGAGTTTCCCCAAACTAACAGTCCAGTCAGATCATTCTTCAGTGGAGCCCACGAGCAGTTAAGCTCCACTCTTGTGGTGAGGAAAGCCATCACCAGACAGGTAAACAAAGCTTTAATATGAAAGGCAGAGGCCAGAGAGAATACCAGAAAAAAATGAATACCAGAGAGAAAACAGCTAAGATGAAGAACACTTGACAAATATAATCTTGAATAGCCTTAGAAAGAGAAGGCAGTAAATAAGGAAACAAACAAACAAAAAAGCACTATAAAAAAAAACACTCAGGAAACCAAAAAGAACTTTGGAAATGGCAGAAATGAAAAACTCAGTACAGGACTTAAAAGATAAAGACAAGGGGCACCTGGCTGGTTCAGTCAGTAGAGCGTGCAGCCCTCAATCTCGGGGTTCTGAGTTGGAGCCCCACATTGAGTACAGACAGTACCTAAAAATAAAATCTTCAAAATCAGTCCATCAATAAATGATAAAGAAAAACTCTCAGGAAACAGAATAAAAAGTCAAAGAGATGAAAAATAAGAGGGGGAGGGGCACCTGGGTGGGTCAGTGGGTTGAGTGTCCCACTCTTGATTTCGGCTCAGGTCATGATCCCAGGGTTGTGAGTCAGCTCTGTGCTGATAGCACGGAGCTTGCTTGGGGTCCTTTCTCTGCCCCACCTCTGCACACACACACACACACACTCTCTCTTACAAAATAAATAAATAAGGTATAAAAAAATAAAAGAAGGCTCTGTGAGAGAATCGTTCAAGATAAAAGTGGTAAGGTGCCTGGGTGGCTCAGTCAGTTAAACATTCAACTTCAGCTCAGGTCATGACCTCATGGTTCTTGAATTCGAGCCCCACACAGGGCTCTCTGCCATCAGCACAGAGCCCACTTCGGATTTTCTGTCTCCCTCTCTCTCTGCCCCTCCCCTGCTTGTGTGCACGCTCTCTCTCTAATAAACATCAAAAAAAAAAAAAAAAAGATAAAAGTGATAGAAAGAAAATCAGATTTATATGAGCCTAATTTATGCAACTGGAAGAATCTGATGAGTCAAATGTATAAATATACATTTATATATGTGGAAGTAAACATCAAAGAATTAGCTAAGAGTTACAGGTGGTCGCCTTTGAGGAGTGAAAGAAGGAATACAGGGGGACTCCTGCTTCTTTGTAACAAGCCTCAAGGAGTTCTTCTTTGACTATGCGTGTATAACATACAATAAAAAATTTGTTTAAGCATGAAGGAAAAAGAAAAATGAGACAAACCAGATCTGTTTTACTTCCCATCTTAGATGGGAGTACAGATGGGCCTATTGAACAAGGTGAAGTCAGTCTCATCACTGAAGGATTCCATATTGCAATTTTTCAGGCCAAGAACAGAGAAAGTAGATGGTTCTCTACCTTTCTGATCTCATGCCTCACCAATTATGGTGCTAAGACCTAGTGTTCCTCAGAGAGGCACTTACTTTTACCAAGGTCTGGTATACACAAGTATTTTAACTGATCCTTTGTAGTAAATGTCTTATTGCTCCAGGGGGAATTTTCAAATGAATTCTTATTACAAATAAGATAAAAAATATCCATCTGATTGAAGAAACAGGATTCCCCCAAAAGCAGCAGTAGCAATCCAAGAAAGGAGTGAAATCCATGGCTAACATCTCAGAAGGTTAAAGAGAGGTTAGGCCCTAGAGGTCAGTAAAAGCACAAGGGCTCAAGCTTTTGGAAACTAGCAATGTGAATCAAGACCCAAACCCCAAATGAACTGAGAAAAACAGTCACCTGATTTGACAGCAAACACACTAATGTAGTCTATGGAGCCAGCTGCAATGTGGGTACCAGAGGGATGCCAGCTGAGACTCAGGATGCGACCTTGGGAGTTGTACAACAAAAAAAGAAAAGGACATACACATAAATACACAGTAAAGGGTAACTGAGTTCTCCTTTGACAATTACCTACAGGTCTGGCGTTCTACACTCTTAGCTCTCATCTACTACGCTCTGGTGAAGGACTGTTTTATAACAGATGAGGATCAACTCTGCCCAACTCTGGAATCCATAATGAAGTATTTAATATCACTTTAATAATGTAGAAACGGCTGATGGGAGTATAAAGAAACACAACCTTTTGAGGGCGACCCCTTTTGAGGGTGACCTGTTAAGAACATAACAAAATTTAAATCTGCTTATTTGGCTCAGCACTTTTACTGGGAATTAATCAAGGAGAAATACTTGTAGGAGTGTGAAAAAATATGTATACTGGAATAGTCATTGCCGTCCTGGTTGTAGTAGTGAAAAACAAAAAAATCCATCAATAGGAGCTTGGTAAATAAATTATGGAACACCATTAAATGGAATGCCATGTAGACTGGCATGACTGGCATGGAAAGATGTCTGTGATACACCAAGTGAAAAAACAAGCACAAGCACTCGTGTGTATTCATTTATATGAATATACAAACACGTCTTGAAGATTATTTCCAAAACGTTGCCTACAGAACAGAACGAGATATTTCCTTTCACACTTGGCTAAGCACATGAATTTTGAATAAGCATTATATCACCTTTATAATTAAAAAAGAACACTCAAGGGACACCTGGGTGGCTCAGTCAAGTAAGCGTTGATGCCTGATTTTGGCTCAGGTCATGACCACGCAGTTCGTGGGTTCAAGCCCCATGTTGGGCTCTGTGCTGACAGTGTGGAGCCTACTGGGGATTCTGACTCTGCACCTTCCCCAACCACTTTCTCTCTCAAAATAAACTTAAAAAACAAAACACAAACAAAAAAACAAAAAACCAAGCCTGGTTGGCCCAGTTGGTGGAGCATGTAACTCTTATTCTTGGGGTTGTAAGTTTGAGCCCCATGTTGGAAGTGGACGTTACTTAAAGATATTTTAAATAAAGAATATTTTTCTTTAAAAAAAAAATAGAAAAAGAACACCCAAAAGGCATTAAAAACAAAAGGGACTCTGATTAGCAGATGAAAAATATTACTAACAGACACAGAATACATGGGATAGTTATTATTTTCTAAGAGTCTGCAAGCTATGGCTCAAAGGCCAAATCAAGTCCATCAATTATTTTTATAAATAAAGCTTTACCAAAGCACAGCCATACCCATTTATTTATCTATGACTACTTTTATAGGACAAGAGAGTTGACAGAGCATATGGCCTACAAAACCTAAAATATTTACCAACCTCCTGTTTTTACAGAAATAGTTTGCCAACCCCTGCTCTAGAGGTCGGTGTCAACTGGGTGGAACATAGACAACTGTTTGCAAATTCTAGGTTTTAGTATTTATGCACTCTGTTACAACTTCAAAAAAAACGAGAAAGTGAGAACAAAGTGACTTACACAGAAACATTAGCTTTCCTACTCTGGATTTCTAGTTTACTATATTACTTAAGCAGGCAACCACCACTATGCAACGTGACAGAGAAAGCCTGAGTGGAGGATGGCTTCGAGCACATACCCTATATTGAGGTAAAGTTAGTGTGGAGAGAAAACATTACCTGGACCCATGGGAAAACAGCCCATCCCCAGTGGCACAGAAACATAACTTCTTGTTGAGGCTACTCACTGCCCCCACCAAAATGACCCTTACTTTTCTGCCGATCAAAATTTCTTTCAAACTGGATTTTATCTGGGGTGATTTGAAATAGCTTCACAGATCCGTCTTCACAGCCAACCTATTAGAGGAAAATAGAGAAGATAAGCATTTTACGTAACTAAATATATGTATTTATAAATATAAACGTTTCTTCCTTGAAGCTATCATTTGCTGTGAAAGAGAAAAATAGTTTGTGACAGGAAAAAAAAAAATTACTGCTACCAAGAAACTGGTAGTGTATTCTTGGCAGGCTTCACATCCTAGCCAGAAAACAGGCTAATCAGTGGCCTAATTCCTGTATAGGACATGGAATAGAAGTAGGATTTCACAGCATACCTCTGCTAGAGACCCAGAGCCTAAATAAAACACCCATTAACTATACAATGTAAGTGAAGAAACATCAAGATATTGTACAAATTAGTACAAATCAAACAAGAATCATAGGCTTATCCCAGAAAAATGAAACCTCTGGAAACACCCATTTTAATAAGTCTGTGTGAGGGGGGAGGGATAGTCTTCTCAGTCTGCACTCAATTTTTGAGACATTGTGGTAAAATAGTTCCACAAGTCAACTTGTGGAAGGACCTCTCAGAAGTTGTAACATACATTAGTGTGTTGTCAATCTACAGAAGAATTTTGTATTAACATGCCATATTCTGAATTGATATTTATCATAAAACATAAAGCATACCAGAGCAAAAAACAGCCTCCACATCTCCCAATTCCAACTAGTTTGAGAAATACTGAACCAAACGAACCCTCTCATTTCATAAATGAATAAACAAGGTCCAAAGTAGCAGTAGAAATGATGTAAAAAAACAAGAGATTTTTTTAAAGTTTTTTTTTGTTGTTTTTTGAGAGAGTGTGCTTACGTTGGGAAGAGGTAGAGAGACAGGAAGAATCCCAAGCAGGATCCAAGCTGTCAATGTAGAACCTGACACAGGGCTCAAACTCACGAACTATGAGATCATGACCTGAGCTGAAATCAAGACTCAGACGTTTAACCGACCAAGCCATCCAGCTGCCCCAGGACAAGAGATTTTTAATCCCCAATATCAATTCCAATCTTGCATCGCGGTTGCTGGAATCCACTTCAGAATGGAATTGCTACATGTCATAATATAACTTAACTTTACTCTCCTGTAAACACAGGGAAGAATGTTTACGTGAGCACAAGAGAATTCTTGCTTTAAATTACCAATAGCTGCTTACTGACCAAAAGTTGAGAGCCACAGGGGCTGACAGCCATGCTCCAAATGGGTCCTCCAAAGGCATCCACGGCATATTTGATGTTTAATGCCTGCAAATCATACTCGATAATCTCTCCATTGAGTCCAGCACTAAAGAGTCGCTGTCCTTTTGCCCAACACAGAGCTTCTGTAGCCCGAGACTCATGACCTGGAAAAAACTACAGAAACGCCGTAACATGTCAACCCCCATTGAATTTATCAGCTAACAGCACTGAATGGTCACAGGCAACAACGTCAAAACTAAAACACTTGCCTAGAAATGACTACATGGGGTTTTGTTCTACCAGAAGATCATGTCTATTAATATTTTCATTTTTTAGATTCAAATTTTAGTTACCTATACAGTTGGTTTCCTTTTCCCAGGACTTGTCCTCCAAACCTTTTCAAAAGAATAAAGTTTGTATCCAACTGTATTTGATATATGAAATTTTTTACAAAATCAGTGTAAATATCTTGATTAGGTGATGGTTTCATAGTACACATGTATGTCAGAGTTATCAATGTATACACTTTAAATTTTTTTAAGTTTATTTATTTCGAGAGACAGAGAAAGAAGAGTGCATGTGCACGTGGGAGCAGAAAGAATTCAAAGCAGGGCCCTCATGCTTAGTGTAGAACCCGATGCAGGGCTTAAACTCACGAACCGTGAGCTCATGACCTGAGGGAAAATCAAGAGTCAGACGCTTAACCAACTGAGCCACCCAGGTGCCCCTTGACATGTATACTTTAAATACATGTTTATTGTGTCAATTTTACCTATAAAAAGTTTTCTTAAAAATAAAACAAATGGACGCCCGGCTGGCTCAGTTGGAAGAACATGTGACTCTTGAATTGAGGGTTGTGGGTTTGCACCCCACCTCCAACTTCTCATTCAAGTCTCAGAATCTTTTTTTTTTTTTTAAGATTATTTTTTTTTTTTTTACATTTTAAGTTTTTATTTATTTTGAGAGAGAGAGAGAACGAGCAGAGGAGGGGCAAAGAGAGACAGGGACAGAGAATCCCAAGCAGGCTCGGCACTGTCAGTGCAGAGCCTGATGTAGGGCTTGAACCCACAAACTGTGAGATCGTGACCTGAGCCGAAGCCAAGAGTCAGCTACTTAACTATCAAGTCTCAAATTTTTTAATGTTTATTTATTTTTGAGACAGAGAGAGACAGAGCATGAACGGGGGAGGGTCACAGAGAGAGGGAGACACAGAATCTGAAACGGGCTCCAGGCTCTGAACTGTCAGCACAGAGCCTGATGTGGGGATCGAACTCACAGATCATGAGATTGTGACCTGAACCAGAGTTGGAAGCTCAACCGACTGAGCCATCGAGGTGCCCCTCAAGTCTCAGATTTCTAAGTGCTTTATGAGCACTTATAAAGGTTTCATGTAGGGTCCCTTGGGTTGTTTAGTTGGTTAAGCGTCTGACTCTGGATTTTAGCTCAGGTCATGATCTCATGGTTCGTGAGTTCGAGCCCTACATCAGCCTCTGAGCTAGCAGTGTGGAGCCTGTTTGGGCCTCTCTCTGATCCTCCCCTGCTCGCTTTCTCGCTCTCAAAATAAGTAAATAAACTTTAGGAAAAAAAGAAGTTTTCATATATATCAACACTTTATTCTTATATCTGCTCAGCACAAAAAGCACTGAGTAGGTACAATTTTTCTTCTCTTTACTTGAAAGGACACAAGTACTTGTGGGTTAAGGGGCTTGCCCAAAGTGCCACAGTCAAATGTGAAGAGAACATTTTAATTCTTATTCCAAGCCCCTACTCTTTTCACTCTAACGGACAAAGTTTTTTCTTGTTCTGAGAGTGATTAAGAAGTAGGGAAGGGACTATTGAAAAAGCAAAATACTAAATTATTGTTGAAATAAGAACAGATGAGAAAAAATAGGAGACATTCAGTAAAGAATAACTGACATATTCACTAAATAAACATGAATGCAGGAGTGGTTCTGCACTAGACACTTGCTAAATGCTGGGAATAATGTCATCAATATCACCCACATGGTCCCTGTTTTCACAAAATTTGAAGTTCAATGGGGAAGAAAAACATTAAACAAATGTACAAACTATTATGTAATTGTAATTGTCATAAATGATAAGAAAAACCACAGGGTGCGACAAGCATGTACCATAGCACATTTTTCACAGCATAGAATGTGACTTATTTATGGTAATCAGCAATTTTTTTAACTTTCTTTTTAAGTTTATTTATTTTGAGAGACAGAATGCATGCACAGCGGAGGGCCAGACAGAGAAGGAGAGCAATTCCCAAGCAGGCTCCGTGCTGTCATCACAGAGCCGATGGCAGGGATCGATCTTGTGAACCCTGAGATCATGAACTGAGCCAAAATCAAAAGTCGGACGCTTAGCTGACCGAGCCACACACGCACCCCAATTTTTTTTTTAACTTCTTAGTTCTTCAGGGGTCAACTCAATAAGTCATCCCTTTCCAGGATTCCTAAACCCACATCATCAGAGTAAAAGCACCTCTCCACTAAGATTCTAGGCCTGTGCTTAGCTTTTTTTTTTTTTTTTTTTAAGTTTATTTATTTATTTGGAAAGAGAGAGGGGACACCCATGTGCGTGCATGAGCAGGGAAGGGCAGAAAGAGAGGGAGTATGAAAACCCCAAGCAGGTTCCACACCGTCAATGTGGAGCCTGATATGGGGCTTGATCCCACGAACTGTGAGATCCTGACCTGAGCCAAAGTAAGAGTCTGATGTAAACAGACTGAGCCACCTAGACTGCTCTGGTACTTAGCTTTATCATAAAATTTACCTACTATTTGAAAACTGTATACTTCTATTTCCCCACTGGACTTTGAGCTCCTTCAATGTAGGGCCTCTGACATTTGTCATAATGCCTAATACTTGCCACTCATCACTCATTCATTTAGAAACAATTACAGGATGCCTTAATTCCAAGTATTAAACTGCTGGGCACTAAATTCATGCATTTATCCATCTACCCATTCATAGGCATCCATTCAGTGCTTAGGGCAATACACATTCATTAATGTAAAATGAATTATTTTGTTGCACCTGCAATCAGTACTTTTGAAAAATATGCTGCTATAACAGCTCTCTGCATACACCCAAATGCTATTTTACTTTTACTCCCAATTATAGGCAGTTCAGTCTACATTCTCTCAGATGAACTTAGAAATCCATCTTCCTACCATCGTCACCAAAAAGTTTGATATTAAAATGTTTTTGGGCACCTGGGTGGCTCAGTCGGTTAAGCATCTGATTCTTTTTTTTTTTTTTTTTTTTTTTTTTCAACGTGTTTTATTTATTTTTGGGACAGAGAGAGACAGAGCATGAACGGGGGAGGGGCAGAGAGAGAGGGAGACACA
This sequence comes from Panthera leo, assembly GCF_018350215.1. Lineage (NCBI taxonomy): Eukaryota > Metazoa > Chordata > Mammalia > Carnivora > Felidae > Panthera > Panthera leo. The sequence continues at coordinate 44,191,788 of NC_056693.1, read as the reverse complement.
GAATCAGAAACAGGCTCCAGGCTCTGAGCCATCAGCCCAGAGCCTGACGCGGGGCTCGAACTCACGGACCGCGAGATCGTGACCTGGCTGAAGTCGGACGCTTAACCGACTGCGCCACCCAGGCGCCCCATAAGCATCTGATTCTTGATTTCAGCTCAGGTCATGACCTCAGGGTTTGTGAGATGGAGCTCTGCAATGGAGCTCTCTGCTTGGGAGTCTTTCTCTCCTCTCTGACCCTTCCCCACCCATGTGCTCTTTCTCTCTCTCTCAAAAAATAAATTAAAAAACTTAAGAAGAAGAAGAAGAAAAAAAAAGGATTCATTGTTTCTTCTGAATTGACAATGAAATAGGTATTGACAACCCCAGCAGGAAATTCCACCTTACCAAAGTTGCACTGGTGCAGAGACTGATTGTAAAGCAATGGGTCTTGACAATTTCCCTTTTTTGTTGTGCTCCAAAGATCCAGCAAACCTCAGTTTTCCAACAGACAGTGGGCCACCATAATTTCTAGGTTTCTTTCTAACCAACGTTATAGATCAAAACTCTGAGCTCAGTCAAGAGACTGCATATTTACTACACATGTTATATAGTTCTAAATAACCCAGAGAGAGTACAGTCACTTTCTTTTGAAGTCCTTCAACACAAAAGACATACACGTTGTAGAATTCAACTTAGTAAGAAAATTAACTCAGCAACACCAAATCAGGCTTCCAAATGACTTACTTTTTCCTGAAAGTAGTTTGCTGACAAGTTATAAATTTCCACAGTGCCATCTGTTCGTGAAACAGCCAATCTGTTTGACTGGTTATTGTAAGCCACACAGCGGATCCCTGATGGAACATAATTAAAGAAACGTACTCGATGGACCTTAAATTCACCCATTCCTGGAGGGGGGCGGGGGGGGGGAGGAAAAAGAGTCATTATTGTGAAACGTTAACACCAGTGTGTCGCCTGTATTGTTCCTCACTATTGTTAACAGCAGTATATCACATGTATTATTATCGCCATCCTGTATGGAAGAGTCTAACTGTACCTGAGATTCACTTCTGAATATCTAACTAATGATGCTTTCACACCCCCCACCCCCGCAAGAACCTATCAAACTATTTCCAGAAGCGCAGGATGCTTCAGCAGAAAAATTAAAAGATCGACACACAGAGCATTCCCCAGACTCCTAACAATCCTGCCAATTACCTGAAAAAGTACTCTGGGAAAGAAGAATGACAAAATACTGAACATAACCTCATTCTCTAATTGGGTGTGCGCACTTTAAGGAAGGGAGGCACAAAGAGTTGACCGGTTGTATTCGAGGCAGAAACTAAGGTACTCCTGGAAAACACCACTAATACTCGCAAAAAGCAAGAAATATTGACAGCCTAAATGGGTCTCTCAAAGCCCGGTCCACAGAATTTCTGCATCAAAACCATAAGGAAAAACGGCTTTTAAAAATGCAGGACTCTGGGTCCTACTCCACAGCTCCAGAATTCCTCTCTTGGCTGAGGAGAGAAAGGGGGTAGGCTAGGAATCTGCATTTTAGCGAACACTTCTAACTTTATAGCACTCTAAGTTTACAAATTACAGACTCAAGCTAAGGTAGTGACTGACAGTGGGACTCATGGGGCTGGCAGAACCGAGAGCTCCTCAAGGAAAGAAGCGACGGGACTTAGTTTGGCATCTGTCAACTATCCCCTCCACACCGCCGCCAACAATCACACTCGGTGAAGACAGGGGCCGGGTCTGGTTCGCCGCTCGCTCGTCTTTCTTCAAGGTTAGGAACGCGCGGGCAGAACAGGCGCGTTCCGCCGGGCCCGGCCCAGCTAAGAAGGCGTCTGAAGTGCGCGCTAGAACTCCGCCGCCCCTTCTCTCTCCGGGAATCTACGAGCAGCACCCACCCACCCACGGCACAGGGGGGACAGCGAGCTCCGCCGGCGTCTGCCAAGAGCAGGCCGCAGCCCCTCAAATTTCTTTCTCTCCCTCTGCTAAACATACCCCTTCCTCAACTCACCTATGGCTGGGGGCTCGTCTCTCTCTACCGCGGCCCCACGTGCGCGCGCGCTCGCGTGCTCTGCCCCGGAAGTGCTCGCGGCGCAAGGCCGGAAGTGCGCAGGCAGTGCTCGCGGCGGCGGCGACGGCGGCGGGAGGTTCGGTTGTCGCCCGTTGGCCGCGCGGCGCCGCGCTCGGCGGCCGCCATTGCAGGTCAGGCCGCGGGCGGGGGTCGCGGGAGGCCGCGGGGATTGAGGGCTGAGCCTGGGTTGGGGGCGAGGGTGCGAGGGAGCGGGAAGCTAGGGAGCTGGGGCCGGGTGGGGCGCGCGGCTCGAGGAGAAGAATGGCGAGCCGAGGGGCGGGGAGCGCGGGCGGGGGAGGGGCGGCCGGGAAGGGGGAGGGGAGCGAAGAGAGCCGCGGAGAGGTGGGGGCGAGCCCAGAGGAGCCCCCGGGGTGGGAGGGCCGGGAATTGTGGGGGAAGGGAGCGGTGTAGAGACGGAAGGCGGAGGGAAGGAAGGGAGCGAGCGGGGCGGAGCGAGAGAAGGGCGGAAAGGGTGGCCGAGCGCGGGCGGAGGACGGAGAAGGGGGCGGCGCGGGCCGGAACCTCGAGGTACGTGCGGGAAGGGGTTCTTCCCCGGGTGGGGAGGGAGTCCAGCACGTGAGGCTTGCGGGAGCGGGGTAGAACTGGAACCCAGGAAGTAGCGGGCATATCAGAAAGCGTACTGGGGGGGGGGGGTAGGACTATGAGGTTTGTTCGAGGGGACATTTTTAAGTCGCGGTGGAGGGGGGAAGCTGCTGGTAGAGGTAATTGGGAGGGTAGTTGCAAGAAAGAGTGCTCCAGGCTCTTTGTAGGCGGAGTGAGAGACTGGGGAAGAGTGGGGTGGGGTCCTGGAGTAGCTAAGCACTTCAGATTGAAGAAGGAACAGGGCAAGATCTGGAGAACGAGGGTGGTAGAAGGACGTGTAAAGAGAAATCTTTGGGAGGAGGGTGGACGGTTTGGAAGATCACTCCAGTGAGGGGTGTGGAGGAATGCAGTTTAAAGAATACTTTCCTTGGGAGGTAGGAGAAAGGGTTAATTAGGTTGATAGATCCCACCGAAAGTCTGGGGGTGAACTGGAGGGGGTTGGGGAAGAGAGGGAAAGCGGATCGAGAAGTCCCAGAAAGTGGGCGGGACTAGACGTAGGAAGTGTTTGTAACTGAAGGGATGGGAGGGGGTCAGGGGTGAGGGAGGAGAAAGTGGGAGCCGGTTGGGGGGGCGGAGAATCCCGGATAGTGTAAGACTTCAAGCAGGGCTAGAAAGGATGGGCTTTGGGGTAGATAGGGGTTATAGTAAGAGGAGGAAGGGTTCAGATGGGGCTGCAGAGTAGCAGAAGATGGAGAAAACTGGAGTAACTCAGATCGACTGAAGCCATCTTTTTCACCCATTGTCTACAAATACCAGTAACTGATTCCCTCCATCATGGGAATCCTAAAATGTGATGGGAAAGTACCACGTGTATGCATAGTATCCACACATGTTTTTGAACACACTCTTCACTAATGAAAAGTTTGGAAGCATTCATTTCCACCCACCCTCCATAGCCCCTCTTTGGAGGGGAGCAAGCTTCTCATTTAGAAACCGAATTTTAGCGGTTAATGACATAAGCCTGTCAAGAGACAAGATTTTCCCTTTGAAACTTAGACCATCTCCTTCAGTCACAAACCACAATGACACTGTTAATAAAAATAACCTGCATTCATATATGACAACTTCCTGAATTGTTGGTTTAATGGAAAGGCACATAGAGAAATAGTGATCTTTAGAGGAAAAAAAAAACAAAAAAAACCCTTTCAGAACTTAATTCTTGAAGCAGTTTGGTGAACCTTGACTGTCCTGTTTGAATTGTTCTCACATTAATGTAAACTTGGTTTTACTCTGATAACCTGCTGCTTTTCTGGATGTTTTAGTCCACTGTAAACATTAATAATTATACAGTATAGTATTAAGACATTATTTTGGACATATACTAAGAAAATGTCACATTCCTCCCCATGTAATAAATAGTTTGACCCTAAAGGCATACCACGTCTTAGTCGCTGTTCTGAGGATTTTACATTCATAACCTCATTAAATTTTCACAACAATCCTTTGGGATAGGTTCTTTCTTATGCCCCATTTGTTGGTGGGGAAACTGAAACTTACAAAGTTAGATTACTCCCACGTCCTATATAGGGTAAGTGACAGAATCCAGGTCCCACAACTTGAGTTCTCACAGCATTTCTAAACAAAGAACAGTCCTGGGACTAAATAAAAGTTTGGTAAATGCTAAGTGTTGGCCTAGCAATTTGAAAACACTTTGTGTCATGGATTTAGTTTTTTTAAATAAAAAACAAAAATTTTTATATTGAGAACTGTAAAGTTTAAGCCTTTATTCCCTATTTTAAAAAACAACATACAAGATGCATTGAAAGGTGTAATGAAAATTTGTAAAATACTACTTAGCTCTAGTGAAACTTAATTTGTAATTACCCTTGAGTCCCCTTATTTGGGTAAAAACCGTATGTTCTGTTAAATCTATACCACACTTTGTTCTACCACTTTGTATTTTGGGGGCAGTTATCATTATGAGGCTCATTGCTCATTCATTTTCAGTTCTCTGTAAGACAGCAGTAATATTTTAAAACAGTTTAACAATTCAGAAAGCAAAGTATAAGAAACTCACTGACAAAGAATGTACTCTCTTCTTTCGGCTCATGTTGCCTTCTAAATTTTGAATCCTGGAGGTGACATTGAGTAGATCTCTAGAGATTTCAAAAATCTAAATTTCAGCAATTGAATATGTTTTCAACTACCTACCCCACAGATGTAATAGCTGCTTTGGCTGCAAGTTTTGTAGGTTACTTGGTGTGTTGTAGACATGAGAAAGGCTAATAATATCTGTAAAACACTCAGAAGTGATATAGATGTACTGTATTCAAGGGGCTGTGGGAGAGGACTGCTGGAGAGGCCATATTGTGGAAGCGTTGAGGTTCACATCCCAGCTCTACCGCTTACTAGCTGCGTGACCAGTTACTTAACCTTTAGTTTCTCTGAGCATGTTTCTTCATCTATAAAATGGGAATAAGTGTGTACATCATTAGGGTTGTTTTCATAGTTAAATGAGAAAATCAGATAAGTGTCCACAAAAGTTTAGCTACGGGAGAAATTAAGCTTTTTATATCATAATGCCTGGATTTTTTTTTCCTCTTAAACTGTGTTTGCACTCTGATTTTTCAGGTTTTTAATAACAACTTTACCAGTAATTAAGTTCAAATAGAGGTAGAAGTCAAATGATAGTTCTAAATAAGGTACATCCCAGATTGGTCTGGTTCTAGTTAAATCTTTTGAATTTTGGGTAGCAACCCATTTTAGCTCCGGATTGGTTTTAAGAATGCTGGTTCCTTTGCTGTGCTGTAATTTGTTCAGGGGTCTCAAAATTATCTGGACCACTGTTCCTGAAAAACAATAGTGTGTTGATTTTACCCAGGACCTCCAGACTAGCTTCATGTCTGAAGACTGGGGATGATCTGGGGCAAGCCATTTCTAGAAATTTTTAAGCCCCACAAAGGGCTTTTTTTTTTAAGGGAAAAAGTTAGAGTTAATTAGAATGTATAAAGTGCTTTTAAAATTTCTTTTATAGAGCTAAAGTCACTTGACTAAGTTAGGAATACAGAATTATGTATTGTTTATTTAGCTATATGAAGGCCCAGAAAAATTAAGCAGAAAAAAATACCCCTTTGTTGAGATGTGGGAGTTGGGGGAGGGGGGGGGGTCAAAATAATTCATTTCAGGGAAAAGAGGTTGGGTTTTCTCCTCACTTTGCCATCTCTTCAGGTCCACACTCTAGCTGTAGCCTATGAGGTTCCACTCTGAAGTACAGTGAATTAAACATCTTTTAAAAAGTGAATCACAAAATTCTCCTTGGCTCTACAGTTACACATATTGTCAACTTAGAATTATTATTCGTAAACCAAAGTAAGTTAGTTGGTCCTAGCCAGATCTGGGATTAAACTCAATACTGTTGAGAGAGAGGTGGCAAACAAGCTCTTCCATTGCTCCTTTTAGTTTCATGATTTGCTAGAGTGTATTCTTCAGGCTGTGTCTTTAAATGTTGTTTTTGATAAATCTGCAGTTTCTACACAGTGTTTTAAAACAAACGTAGAAATTGTTCTAGTTGTCTTTATTGCTGGAATTAGTTGAAACTGAAGACTCAGAAATTTTTGTTTTGTTCTACAGGAAATATTTATTGTAATGTTACATCTATTATTACTAATAGGATTTGGTTTGCACTATACTTCTTCACTTCTTCATTTTCCTACTACCTGCCTATTGTCAAGGGTATAATAGGGACAGATTGGGCTGCATGTTCTCAGATCCTTTTTAGACAACTCCACATTAAGTGAAATACACATTCCCTGTTGCCTCCATCAAGTATGTCCTCAGTGAAGTACCAGGTAGATCTGCCTGCTCTGACCCTGAGAACAGTTGCAGACAGGAGTAATCTCAAGGAGCAAGAGAAGGAAGGAATAATAAAATTCAGGTGATAGGCTATTTAAAAACATTTTTTTAAATGTTTATTTTGAGAGAGTGAGTGTGTAGGGGAGGGGCAGAGAAGGAGGGAGAGAGAGAATCCCAAGAGAATCTCTATCTGCGCAGAGCCTGACTCGGGGCTTGATCCCACGAACCTCCAGATCATGACCTGAGCCAAAATTAAGAGTGTGATGCTCAACTGACCGAGCTACCCAGAGGCCCCCAATTTTTTTTTTTTTTTTAATTTGAGAAAATGCGAGGGGGGGGCGGAGAGAGAGAGAGAGAGGGAAAGAATCTTAAGCAGGCTCCATGCTCAGCACAGAGCCAATGGGCTCGATCCCACAACCCTGGGAGGATGACCTGAGCCAAAAATCAAGAGTCCAACTGAACCACGCAGGCACTCTGATAGGCTATTTTAAAGTCTAATTTTAAGGGGCACTTGGGTGGCTTAGTTAAGAGTCCCAACTCTTGTTGGCTCGGGTCATGATCTCACAGTTCCGTGGGTTTGAGCCCTACATTGGGCTCTGTGCTGGCAGAATGGAGTTCTCTTTCTCCCCCTCTCTCTGTCCCTTCCCTGCTCACGCTGTCTCTGTCTCTCTCAAAAATAAATGAATTTTTTTAAAGAGTAGAATTTTAAAATTTGCTAAAGGAATGCCCTCTCCTACATTTCTTACTACCTTGGTAAATACATCCTCGTGTACATAAATGTAGTCAGGCCAGTCTACAGGTTCCTATGAGCTAGATTTCTATAAGTAGGAATGAACTTCATTCCTGTTCACATCTGCAGCATCCCAGTAGGACTAACACAAATTTTTACCAGCCTGACTAGGTACAGAAGCAGGATGGTGAAGATGGTGGAGCTGTAGGCCAGGGAATTTTTATTTTCAGGAACATTGCTGGATGTCTGCCAGCGTCAGGAGATCTACTGAGGCAGGGCTTCCTGCATAAGTGGGTAAAGCTGCGTGTGCTCTCAAGTACCAGGGATTAGTACGCAGGTACAGGTATTCTGTCCCAGCTATCAGGCATCTATTTTCCTTTGCCCACTTAGGCCACTGTTGTCAGTTCCTGTTCTAACAGGAAACTTTCCGGGAAATGTGGAATACAATTAAAATATTTCTGCAGCCCATATGTACTCGTCTCAAACATGGTTCCAGAGGCCTTAAAGATTGATTTCCTTCCTTGCCGTGGTCTTCCTAGAACCTCTGTATCTGTGTGAACACGTAATTGTTTCTCAAAGTATCTATATTTTGTTATAAATATACCCATCAAGTAATATGTAGTGCGTTGTCAGTCATCAAAAGCTTAGTTATAAGAAGCCTTTAATCTGTATGCATTTATTAACCTTGAGAAACCTTCCAACTTCAGTTTCTAGTTACTAAGTCTTTTTTGATTCATGGCTAAAGTATACCTACCATTCTCTAAATTACAGTCACAATTATAGTGTGGAAATACTGATTTATTTTTTCCCTTCTCTAAAAAAACTAGCTATTTATCTTTAAAGCATTTATGCATATATGTGGTCTTCAAAGTAGGCTAATGAGTCAGATAATCTAGATGCTAGCCCCATAGTCATTAAGTGATTTGTGTATGATGACACAGTGAAGAGTTTCTACACTTCTAGGCTGGAACCTGACTTTAGGTCTTCTGATTTTAAATTGTAATCCTTTCTCCTTCAGGAAACCTTAGAAGAATTTTAACAGTTCTTTTGGTTATTCTGGGTGGTAGTGGTAGGGCCTCCTTATCTTGTCACAAGACGTTTGCCCTTGAGCCTGGTGTATTTGTTCTCAAGCAGTGCCACAACTGGTGCTACTGCGGAAGGTCTGTCTTACTCAGAGATTCCTTGATTCCCCCTTGCCCTTCTGACCAGCTCTTCCACGTATGCAGTGCCTGCCTGATGCTTTGGTGCCTTTTCATTCTCACCGATACTTGGTTTTCTCCTTTGGGAGCATATTGATTATGATGGGTGTAGCATAAAGTCACGAGGCCTAGGTTCTTATGTGTGAACAGCATCTGATTCGTAATACAAATTCAATAAATATTAGCTACTGTTTATATCTGAATTTAAGACCAGTGAATTGACTGACCTTATGTTCCCAAAGTGTTTGGTGCTCAAGAGTAGAGGTTCTGCTGTCCTGGAAGGCTTTTGTCAACATACTTTTCCCTGAAGATCCAAAATGAAGGTCAACATACCAGTGAAGAAACCTGTTTAACTTTTTAATCTGGTGTTTGCACGTGCTTGCTTCAGCAGCGCATAAATTAATCTGTTGTTTGCTAACCTTGAGCACAATTAAACCTATTAACCTGCAGTACTACAACTGGTAAACACTAGACTACTAACTTTCCGCTAAGTTCCATCAATTCATTGGAAGGACTTATACAGAACCCGTAGTTTAGGTTCTCCCTATCCCCCTAACCCCCCAGGAATGTATCCTTTCTAGAAAGACAAGTGAAGATAGTTGTTTCAGGCAAAAATTCATTTTAACCCATGCTTTTAGAGTACCACAAACTTGCCACCAGGTGGTACTGTTGTATAAAAGGAAAGTTGATGGAGTGCCAGGGTATTTTAGTACCAAAGTGAAAGATGGTCAAGGCGTATGATGAGAGTCATGTTAGAAATCAGCTTACCATTCACTAAAGTTGTCTGAAGGACTTTTTCGTTTCTTGGCTTTTGTTAAAGAAGGTCTTTTGAACCTTGAAACATAACCAAAGTGTTAGACATGAAGTTTATATCATCACCAAAGGAAAATGTAGAATCTAAATGAATTCTTTAATTTCTTAAGAAACATGTAGACTAGGGGTGCCTCAGTCTGACTTCAAGTGTCCGACTTTGGCTCAGGTCATGATCTTGCGTTCATGAGTTTGAGCCCTGCACCGGGCAGGCTCTCTGCTGTCAGCACAGAGCCCACTTTGGATCCTATCTCCCTCTCTCTGCCCCTCTCCCATTCACACTCTGTCTCTCAAAAATAAAAATTAAAAAAAAACAGAAAATAGAACATCCTTGAGAAAGGCAAGTTAGCATTGTGGTCAGCAGTGTGGGCTCTAGTGTATGTTTGGGTTCAAATTCTGGCTCTTTGACTAGTAAATATGTGACCTTGAACACAAGTATAATACGTGTTAACTTTCCACACTATTGTTGACCTTTGGTGGTCTTAAGCAATGTTACATGTACGGTGTCAACTCAAAAAGATTTACATCTTAAAAGAGTTGTTAGGGGAATGAAATAAAATTTGTCTAAAGCACTTAGAAAAATGCCTCACATATAGTACTTGATATATGTTAGCTATCATTATTATTGTCCTAAATTTTTTTTTCCTCTACAGCTTATTTTCAGTTGCTTTTTAAAGACGGAAAGCTCATGGTGCAAATTGTTATTTCCAGGTGAGTACATTTTGAGACTTCTTTTGTTTAGCTTGAATGATTAGGGTTCTGTAGGTTTGACATTTTCCTGAAAGAATTGGGGTTCTCAGGTGCATCTTGCACACGTCCTTGCATTTCAGTCTCTAGTTCAGTGCCTGGCACTGCCTAATTTCCCAAGAACTTATGCTCAACAAAGTTCTTCTGGGCCTTGAATGGTGGTGTAGGACACTATTCATCCTTCACCCCTCAAAAATATTGTAACCGCCAGCCCTTTGCTTGCAGTGCCGGGGCTGGAGGCCTGGCAGAATGGGTGCTGATGGAGCTACAGGGGGAGATCGAGGCTCGCTACAGCACTGGATTAGCTGGAAACCTCCTGGGAGACCTACATTACACCACTGAGGTGAGGGGACTTTTCTTTCCCTGCCTAATGCCTCAGGAAAGCAAGCTACACCAAGGTGGTGCTCCCAGGACCCAGAGTGAGGACTGCCCTCAGGTTTGTTATTCGAGGTCTAGCTAATCTAATCTATCTGCTTGTTCTCCCCCAACCCCTGCAATAGCAGGGGAATTTAGCTTTGGGGAAGCTGGAAAAGTCACTGTTCTAAAAAGTGGAAATTCTCTTACCTGGGGTTAGAAAGAGTAAAAAGGGCATGAGGGTGGTTGCCTGGTGTGGCTCTTCAATATTGTTAGAGCCAAACCAGGGAGTGGAGGTGCCAGCATTGCCTTCCAAGAGCATCTCTAGAAGGCACCTGAGTATTATGACCTTGCCCTGAACCTTAGGCGTTTCGTTCTTGTTCTGCTAAAGGGAATCCCTGTGCTGATCGTGGGGCATCATATCCTGTATGGAAAAATCATCCACCTGGAGAAACCTTTTGCCGTCCTTGTCAAACACACTCCTGGGGAGCAGGACTGTGATGAGCTTGGCTGCAAGACTGGCACCCGGTACCTGGTGACAGCACTCATCAAAAACAAGATCCTTTTCAAAACTCGCCCCAAGCCCATTATCACCAACGTCCCCAAGAAAGTATGAAAGAACCCCGGATTTTCCCTAGAGAGCGGCCAACTCCTTGGACTCGTGCTCAGTTGCCACCTCGAGGACGACTCGACGGTTCCTTGGGACCACAGGGGGGTCCTGTCCTAAACACAGGTCACCCGCTGGGCATGAACTCTGATCCCTTCCTTATGTCAACTGGTTCTCTTGGTGGAAATTTGGCCCCATTTCCAAGGAACCCATCGCCTTTTCCAACTTCATCAGGCTCATTGGCTTCAAATCCAGCACCTTTCCCTGCTGGTGCTCGTGATCCAGGCATGGCTTCTTTTCCAAGAGGGATGAATCCCACTGGCACAGGTGCAGTTTCTTTCCCAAGGCCTGGTGGCCTCTTGGGCCCAGGTCCAGGCCCAGGCCCAGGCCCAGGCCCATCTCTAAACCCAAGGGCAGGGGCTCTACCAGGCCCAGGGCCTCTGTCTAATCCAAGGTTAGGGGGTCTCCCGGGGCCAGGTCCTATGTCCAACCCAAGGGCAGGTGGTCTCCTGGGAACAGGTCCTGACCCCAGAAGTGGCGGCCCCATGGGCCCTGGATCTGGGCCCAACCTGAGAGCAGGTGTCCTGTTGCCTTCTGGGAATGGTGCTCCTAATCCTAGGCCTGTTGGCCTGGGACCAGGACCCAGTCCCAATCTGAGATCAGGCTTCGTTGGTACAAACCCTGCCCCGAGATCAGGTATGTTTCCAGGCCCTGGCCTTGGGCCCAACCCAAGAGCAAATAGCCTGGGCCCAGGCCTTGGGCCCAACCCAAGGGCAGGTGGCCTGGGACCAGGCCCAAATCTGGACACCAGAGCAGGCGGCCTCCTGGGCACGGGATCTGGTCTTAACTTAAGGATGGCTGGACCTCAAGGCCTAGATCTTGCCCCCATTTTAAGAGCAGCAGGTCTATTAGGAGCAAATTCAGCTGCTTTCTCACAGGCTTCTGGAAACATGGGCACAAGCCCATCCTCTATGGCAAGAGTACCTGGCCCCATGGGCCCAAACTCGGGTCCTGGTTCTCGGGGAATTGGCCTTCCAGGGCCAAATCCATCTCCCATGTCCAGAGCTCCTGGCCCCATAGGCCCTAATTCAGCTCATTTTTCAAGGCCAGCTGGGCCTATGGGAGTAAATGCCAGTCCCTTTCCAAGGGGGACCGGTTCAGGGGGGCTGAATCCAGCTGCCTTTTCTCAGTCTTCTGGCACATTGGCTTCAAATCCAGCTACCTTCCAGAGGTCTGCTGGCCTCCAGGGCTCAAGTCCAGCAATTTTCCCAAGAACCTCTGGGCCACTAGGCCCCAACCCAGCTAACTTCCCAAGGGCCAGTGGCTTGCAGGGCCCAAGTCCTGCTGCCTTCCCAAGGTCTACTGGCCCATTAGGCCCTGGTCAGGTTACTTTCCCCAGGTCAGCTCCTGGGCCCCTGGGCTCTTCTCCAGCAGGCCCTGTGGGCATCAACCCAGCTCCTTTTGCAAGGCCAACTGGGACCCTGGGTCTAAACCCGGCTTCCTTTCCAAGGATGAATGGCCCCGTAAGCAAGACTTTGGTCCCATTTCCTAGAGTGGGGAACCTCCCAGGCACAAACCCAGCTGCTTTCCCCAGACCAGGGGGTCCTATGGCTGCAATGTACCCAAATGGAATGTTACCCCCTTAAACACTTTTCTCTCCAGGACCACTCTGGTTTCCAGGCACCGTGGTTCTGGGCAGGAGCTGTGTTTTAGGTAAAAGGGTAGATCTGGAGCTACAGTCTGAAGTACCATAGCTGGGGCTCAAGTTCAAATGAGCCATCTTTTTCCTCCGCTTCTTTCTTGACTGAAGGTGAAATGTTACTTGTGAGAGATGGACTACTGCAGGTGGGAATGATCCTGACCTTGAGAGAAAGGATCTCCAGCCCTCCAGAAGCCTGCTGTGCTTTTGTCCCACAGCTTTCTGCCCCTTGTTTCTTACTAGTTTCTTGAATTGTTCTTGTGGACTTTTCCTCAGGGATACATTGGCCTGCAGGTCCCAATTCATATGTAGTCCTCTGCTCACCACTGGAGAATCAGCTCACTGCTCTCTAGAACTGTTGCAATGGTGAATGGACCATGCTTCAGCAGCTCTGCCCTGGGCAGCTTGGACCTGGTCATCCTCTACTGCCATACCTTTCCCTGAGGGCTTGAACACAGAACAGGGAGGTGGGCAACCACTTCAAAGACCCACCAAATACAATTTTGCTTGATTAACTGGGCCTGCAGCTTCCTTCTCCTGGGACTCAGAGGAGGCCAGAATCAAGGCTCCACCGCTCACCTAATTCCCTCTCCACTAGTACTCCCGATCAAAGAACCTCAAAATTTAAACTGACGTCAATGGGAATATGGGAACTGGGGTAGGGGGTGGGGGGATGAAGGGGAGAAATCACTGTGCTTCGTTCAGCCTGAGGTGAAAGGATGGTTGGTGTTTTTCCTGCATTGTATCTTTTCTTACTGTTTCTTTAATAAATGGGATGAGAGGGCTGCCAATGTCACTCCATTGAGTTACCTGTTTCCACAGGAAAGGAATTTTACCCAGTGCTTTTCATTGTTTTAGACTGGCCACAGTCCTGTATTATCTGCCAGATAAAATGCTGTCACTCAAGGAGGAAATAGTGACCTTTACCTTAGCCAGGACTCCCTTGTCTGCCAGTGATTTCACCAGAGACCTTGCCCACCTTCAACAAAAGTTGGGCTGTTGTAGGTGTGCAGTTAACAGTAAAGTGGGCCTGCTGTATTCCCCAGGTCCAGAGGCAGCTGTGAACACTTACCTGTTTTGAGTTCCACTGCAACTACCTTGACAAAACCATTTCTATCTCAAGTACCTCTTTGGAAATGGAATAAACCAGTTTAAGGAAGAAGTAGTCCAGAGATAACCAGCATTATGTGAGAATCTTTATTTTGACAAGTGCAGTATAAAATTTTGACCTGAAAAGTAAAAAACAAAAACAAAAAGTAAAAATAAATATGTTTACAAATTATTGTAGAAAGAATACAAAAGGCTTAAAATTCTCAATGAGGAAAAACCAAAATGTGTCCAGTTGTATATAAAGGCTCTTCCCTTGCAAGAAACGGGGATAAAGCTGAAGACCCAGTTTGGTTTCGCTGCTGAAAAATGTACAAAATAACTTAGAAAAACCAGTCGAGGTCAAACGTTGTGGGCCCACTACTTGTACCTGCCTACCCTTGTTCTGAGCACAGTTGAAAACCACAGTGCAAGGCAGAGCTGATGGTAGGACAACCAGTTCTCCATCTGGAAATCCATCCGACATTAACCTTCAAGTAAAAGCTGAAGAAAAACAAGCCCTTAGTTAAGTGTGAGCTCTGCAGTTGGCTGGCTGACCGGATTTCCTCCATTGTAGTGCTCAAAATAGTTTACTTGGCCAGCAAAAACACGCAAGAGCCTGGAACAACCGCCTTTAGCAAATGCCTGCTGCCTCTTCCCAGCCTTCATGGGTTGGACCCAACACCGGCCAGCAATCTTCTCAGAAGCTCGAGGTCTGTGTGATGTAGCGATGTTGGTTGCACCTGGAAAACCCTTGCGTTCATGGGAGATGAAGGAAAGCACCAGGGTTTGCCAATCTGTGGCTCAGAGCACACTTTGTTCCTGTGTAGGAAGCACCTGGGCACACTAGAGTCTTGCCCCTTCAACTCCTGTCAACTTCAGTGCTGGTTCTGAGGGGCTAGCAGGCCCTGCTAAGAATGGACATTCGGAGAGCACAAGTACACCTGCAAGCAAGCAACCCCTAAGTCAAAGGGTTAGTCAAGATTCCCAGTTTCAAACTCAAGAGCTGAGAATTGTCTGTGGATTGCAAATGTCTAGAAAATGCTTTCCCTCGCTCCCCCCCCCCCCCCAAAAGGGCAGAGAAATAAAAGCTTCAAGGGGCATGAGAGAGAAAACAAGAACCTTAGGATTTAGGAACCAATTCCATCTCCAAGCTTGGTTTCTGGAAAGAAGCAAATGCAATAATGACTATCCACAACTTGGCTGTAATAATCTCCTTGAGAAGCCACTGAAGAGAATGGACAGTTTCAAAGATGACCAGCTTGGATTGGAGGCTTCACTTAGGGAACACTGAAAAGGTTTTCACTGGACATGATTGTCAAGATCTGTAGCCTGAAAGTCATGCACGCTTAGCCAGCTGCTAAGGAATCTGTATAAGCACTTCCAAGATTGTGGCTAATTTGGTCAGAGGCTCCTAATCATTTTTCCCCCCACCTGCTGAGGACAGGGTTGCTTATTGCAGAGGGGCTATGAGAGTCCAGACTCTGCCTCAGTTGCTAACTTGAAAAACTTACCAAATGAGAAGGAAGGTGGACGAGGTGACTTGGTGCATCACCTTGAAGCAAGCCAAGTGGAGGCTGTCTTAGACTCAGAGCTGAGTTTGAGAGAGGAATTCAGGAGTGTGCAGGATCAGGTACCCAAGCCCTCACTTCTTTTCTGAGCATGTTGGGGTTTAATCTTCCTGGTAGATGACCAAAACCTTTCCTCTCCCCAGCAGAGATCACAGACAAGCTCATCTCGATGTCGGGCAGTTTTCAGGTGAGCTACATTCAGCCTAAGGCCCCCATATAGGCCATGGCCTTTAGCACAACCACCAATCTTTGTTCCTCCTGGCAAACTTTCATTTTTAACATATATGTATATACACATACACACTTAAAAGGAGTTCAGTGCTAACTCTGCTAGTTTGGCTCATCCTTGGGATGTTGAGATGTGGAATGGAGTATGTCATGTAATAAAGCACCATTCCTGGACCCTGTTTTCTGATGCCCAAAGATCAGGCTTCTGGGCCTTGTATCAGGCACAATCTTATTGCATTGATAGCTAGATTTGGGGGTGAGGGTGGGGGACACATACTAGCCAGCCCAGATCTCTCAAATTCTCCCACCACCTCTGGTTGTGTTCAGATGGGCTAAGAGAACCCCTTCCCGCAGGCTGTCATTGCTCACTTACCTATCAGAAGTTGCCACTGATTGGAACTAATTGTTTTAGCACACTTCTGGGTTGCCTTTGGATCCCGGGGCAGGAAGTGGAATCTTTCCCAGAGGCCATGACACACGCAGAGGCCAACAGACAGGCGGCATGAAAACAAGTCGCCCCCTGAGCTGGAAAGGTGTTGCCTCTAAGCAGAACTGCCCCAGGCCATAGTACAGTCACCATTCTTTGCACTTCAGATTTGTCCTTTGGACCATTGACGAACTAAAACAGCACTCCCTCCTCCCTCCCACCCCATCTTTTCTCTTCCATTCCCCTTCCCTCCCTTACCCATTGCACTTTTCCCACTCTGCTTGGGGGCCGTGTCACACCTCAGCATAAGCTAAGCTGTACTGCTCTGGCTTCTTCCCACATCGCCGGGCGATGATGGCCAGATACAACATGAGGAGGGCTACCCAGTAGCAGCCATACAGGATGGCCCCAGAGACCAGGAATGCTAGCTCTGTCTCGCTGAACAGATCCTGGCAATACGCTGTGTAGGCCAGTCCCCCTAGAAGGACTGCCACCCAGATGGACACAGGGATGAGGCCAATGAAGTTCACCACGATGGTTTTTCGGCCAGAGGTGCCCCAGCCAGACTTGTTGATGGTAGCAATGGCAAAGATCTTGGCTGGCAGGAGGCTGGACATATACAGAAGGGAATAGAGGGACATGAAGATCATTTCTGCATTGCCCCGAAGGAAGCAGGCATAGGTAGCCTTGATAATGCCCACCAGCTGCACCGTCAGCAGGAAGAGGAGAATATTCCAGATGCGGCCTCTGTAGAAAAGCTGTATGACTGTGGCAATGAGGAAGAAGGGGAAGAAACCTGTGACCACTGATTCGTAGGTCATCCAGAGGTGGTGCTTATGGAACCACAGAGAGTTGTAGAGCCACTCTCGGAAGTAAGACTTGCTCCAGCGGGTCTGCTGGTTGAGCCACCGGAGGTACTTGGTGGGAGTCTCTGTGAGGCACTTGGAGCGTGCTGTATACTTAGTCCGGTAGCCGAGGCTCAGGACTCGGTTGGTGAGGTGGCGGTCATCTCCGAAGCTGCACTTGCTGCCCAGGAACTTCTGATGGTACCAGTCCTCCAGGAATTGCTGGAGGAGGCTGTTGCGGTACATGCCCAAAGGCCCACTAATACACTGCACGCAGCCGAAGTAGGACTGGCAGGCCCGCTCCACGTTGAAGGCCATCCAGTACCGCACACTGCTCAGGAAGGAGATCCACGAGTCATACTTGTTGAGGATCTGCAAGGGAACCGGAGATGCTGGGCCTCCTCACCTGAGGACTTGAGCCCCAGGAGATAGACAGCAGAGACCATGAAGCCTCCTTACCCTGAGTTCTGAATCCCATCGCTCAAACTCCTGGCCATCAGTCCTAACCCAGCCAAAGCTAGAAAACCTGAGGCTCGGAGGAGCCAACCACACCCAGTCACTCTCACTGTGGTGTGCACTGACTGGCCCAGTGAAGTTGCTCTAACAGCGAAAGCCACCTTCCATCTCAGCAAACAACTGGATGGTGGCAGAGAGAAGGGCTTGAAGATGCAGCTCATCACCCCAGCCCCCTATCCTGACCCTTCTGCACTCGGAAAGCTTCTCAGGAAGACTTGGTGTGTCACCAGCAGTACCCTCTGGAGGAAGATGTGGCCCCTTATTCTTAACCATACTGCCCTGTTCTTAACCATTCAGGGCAACTTCCTGAAGAACAAGGGTTTTCTGAAGGGTCCAACTTTGGAGGTGCTTGCTGCGCCAGTGCCCCCAAAAAGCAGCATCCTCCGTGATCAGTAGCCTCAGGATACTGAGCCCCTCCCAGCAGCATAGGCTCTCTACATACCTTTAGTGATTTCCTTTTTCCTCAGGTTGAAAAAGAGCAGGATAGGGATGGGGTAGCAAGTGAGTTCTTTGATACTAGTGAAAACTGTCCAAGAAGAACCCTCCCCCCCACACACTTCCAAAATACTAGACATTCAAGATGCTCATTTTCCAGGCATATTCACTGCATTAGGAAGAAGAGTCTAGGCCCTACCCCCCAGGAGTCCCTGATTACTTCTTACTTGTACATCTCCTCCAACTCCCCCTACTTGGGGGTCCTCCTCCAGGACTCGAAGCATCTCGATGGTGCAGGCTGGATCCAGCACTGTGTCAGAGTCGCACACCTGTAGAGGGAGGAGTGCATTATCAGCCCATTTTGACCTGAGGCCTATGCACACCACATGCTGCTCACTGCTGCAGGGACATAGCCGCCTCTCCTAGGATTCACTTCCAGCTACCAGCAAAGAGATCTACACTAAATGCAAGAGGTGCGGCAAATAACAAAAAGAAGGAAAAGGAGACTTTAGATACCAGGTTTGACAGCCACTGGGCTGAGAGACAAACCCGGGAGACTTGGTGTCAGGCCTGGAAAGGGAGAAGGGCTTAGCACTGGGCAAGTTTTTAGCTTCTACAGAGACAGGCTCCACAAAAATGGTCGCCAGACATTTCCCTGGAGTCCCTGGGAAAAAAGGAGGAACACATTATTGAAATCAGATGACAGTACAGTAGCTAGGCCAGGGCAGGCAGACCCTCCACATTAGGCCAAGAAATGGCTCTTGCCAGAGGCTACTGCCCGAAGCGCTCTCCTAGGATTCTTAACGAGGTCTCTTCCCAGTTTCAGCCTCTGGTACCAGTTTTGGACAACCTACAGCCCAAGAGCAGGAGGCATCTACCCAGTCATAGGCCCCCCACTAATAGGGCTGCGAGGCCTTCTGTGCTCCTTTGGCCAAGTTTCTGAGGTCAGGGCACAGTATGTTCAAGGGCTGCCCTCACCTGCATTCTTCTCTGGGAAGCAGGAGCTGGAGTCTGGCGCCTGACACCACTTGGCCATCCTGACACGACACCTGGACTTTATATACTCTGGATGAGTGTGGAGGCTGGCAGCTGCTGCCTCCAACTAGGGCCTAGAACAAATCCTGCCTACTTGTCCACATTCCCCGGGGAGAACTCATGGTCTGATTCTAACAGGTGGCTCCATTAGTAGTTGAATCTGAGCTATGAACTCTCACCCAGGTGGCTGACTCCTTGTCTATTTTCTAGAAAATTACACAGAGCCCAGATAACCACTGGAAGAACAACAGAGCAAAGAGCAATACCCACAGATGAGCCTACACTCGGCTTTCCAAAAGCCTAAAATCCTTTTACTGAAGTTGCTAATCCTGCGGGAAGGGGGCTGCCCTCCCACCCCATGCCCCGACCCTGCTGGAAGACGTGCTGGCTACAGACCAGCAGCTAAAGGTGGAGGGGGATCCAGGCAGAGCCATCACACCTGCTCCCTCCTACCTCCTCACCAACCTCGTGCTGGACTCCCAGCACTTCCTGAACTTTACAGGCCAAGTTTTCCAGGACTGCCCGTCTCAAGACCACTTCCTCCCCTGACCCTAACCCATTCTTCATGCTGCTCAGCTTCCCTCACTCCAGGGAGGTCTTTCGAGCAGAGCAGGGTTAGAGTAGTTAGAGCTCCTGCCTGCCTGGGTTTCCCCCTGGCTGAGGCAGGGCCGTCTCCCTCGGGGAAAGACCCACCAGTAGCAGGGCTGTTGGAAGACAGGCTGGAATCCACCAAACGTGACTGAAGCCCAAGCTGCCCCAGGCAGTGAGCCCAGAGCCATAAAGGGAAAGGCTGGCTCAGGTGTGTGAGCCTATTCGCTGATCCACCAGAACACACAAGTAATGGTCAGTAAAGGAAGATGTGTGGCAGGTCGGGAAATTCTGTGCTTCAAGAGAGCAGATGACAACGTCCCTGTGGTTTGAGCATGTGCCAAGTCTCAAGGGCTTTTCCTGTGTCCTCTGAGTCTCCAGGAAAGCTTTAGAGGCCCCTTGACTCTAGATGAACTACAGAATCAAATGCCTCAACAGCCCTCCCTACAAGGCCGTGGAGGTCCTTGGGCCTAGGAAGACAGAAAGAAGTCAAGGTACCAACTCATTTGAGGATGCAAGTTTCAAAAAAAGCCAAAGCCAAAATGTCTGTGGCAAGCTAGTTTTAGGTGGGTACAGTACAGAACATTTCAATATCAGGGTCCTCAACATGCTGTCACCAAGACTGGGTTGGTACATAGGTGGGCTACCACGACAGGCGCTATTTATTCTGGCGTGTGCAGAGAAGGAATGCAACAGAGAAACGGACGGTGTGGATGCTGGACCAAAAATCTGGGGTTCTGGGTGCAGTTTCTACTTGGTACCGACATGTGTGTGGTTTCAGTCAGTTCTTTCTACATTTTGTTACTTGAGAATTGGAGCTATGTAATCAGCCTAATAAAATTTTCAGGCTAATGTCAATGACAGTTTTGACCAGAAGCTAGACTGAATCTGTTCAGGATCCCGACCTGCCGAGACTGCTGAAGGACTAAGCTGGGGGGTGACTCACTGCCGTGTCTCTCCATCTCACAAATGCAAATCTGACACGGGGTAGAGAAGGACCCTTTGGCCCATAACTAAAACAATACTTGAGTGCTTTGGAGCATGATTTATTTTACTCTTCACCACACCTTCTTATGGAGAGACTCATCTCCATGTTACCAGTGGCGAGGCAGTATAGCACAACGGGTAAGGGCAGACATGAGACGGACTGCCTAGGTTCAAATCCTATCTTTGCACCTTAGTGCTGTGTGAGATTAGGCAAGTTACTTACCCTCTCTGTGCTTCAGGTTCACCTTCTATGAGTGAAAATAATAGTAGTACTTATCCTCTAGGAATCCTAGGAGGATTAAAAGAATGGTCTCTGAAGCTCCTGCAACGGTGTGTGGTATGCAGTAAATGCCGCACGCCGATCTGCTCTTCTTAGTAGTGGGATACCAGTCCAGAGACCCACCCAAAGTCACAGAGCTAAGTAACAGAAGAACCAGGATCCCATCCCAGGTCTTTCTGACCCCAGGACTGCTGTTCCGAGCAGCAGCTGTCTTGTTGCCCTTCTGAAGCGCAGAGGAGGGGTGTGCTCAACACAAGAGACCTAAACTGGACCTAACCTCCCTGGACAGTATAGGCCCAGCTGGCCGGACACACCCCCATGTCTGCATGCTTCTGGGAAGGCACGCTTACCTGGATGTAGTCCACTGAATCACCAAGAGCCTTGAAAGCCGTGTACATGACCTCTCGCTTGCCTCCCCACTTCTGCATGATGCAGGAGAAGGTGCTGGTTCTCACCACATCCCGCACACGGTCCATGCCCTCCTGCAGGCTGGCCTCGGTCTCCCCTTCACCTGCCTCATGGAAGTTGCTGCGCCACACAAAGAAGCCAGCTTGCTCAGTGCCGCCTAGCACCTCGTGGAAGATGTCCAGCATGTAGGCGTCCTCCTGGCGATTGCCATCCACCACCATGACCACCTTGAGGTCAGGGAAGGCGATGCGCTGGGCGGAGCGCAGGCACTTGCGCAAGTAGTCGGGGTCCTCCTGGTATGCCGCGATGCACAGTGCCACCGAGCGGCGCGATGGGGAGGCGAGTTTCAGCGGCCGGCCCGCCCGCCGCATGCGCCGGTGCTCCAGGAAGGCAAACAGGCTCTGGATGAGCAGGTGCAGGCCCAGGATGGCACCGTACAGGCCGAAGGACAGGTAGTGCTTCTCTGTGTGAATGAACTGGTAGCCTGTCACGTAAGCCGCCAGGATGCCACCCAGCACCGCCAGGGCAAACAGGCTGGTGCCCACCACACGCAGGGCTGTCGTCAGCTGCACCGGCATCTGGTGGGAGGAGGGAGGTGTGGAGTCAGGCAGAAGGCAGCGTTTCTAGTCCATGGGAGTGGGGGTGTTTTCTCTGGGCCTGGCCCAGAAGAGGGGAAATGATCCACTAATAAAAACCACTGCCGCTGACTGCGCATGACTAAGACTGTTTGTACAACTCGGTAGTCAAACTACTGGGGTTCAAATCCCAGCTCTCTCACTGTCTGTGTGACTGTGTTCTGCCCCTTAGTTAACTCATCTGTAAAGTGTGGACTACAGCTGTACCTTGTAGCATCTTTAAGGGTTAAATGGATTACATATGTAAAGCATTTAGAGTAGCATTTTTTATTGTTAGACAAACCAAAGCCAGAAAGAGCTAGGTGATCCCCACCTGGTAGATGGCGGTCCTGGGGTGTGCATGACCCAAAGCTCTCCTAGGCAAGCTTCAGTTGGGGGGAACCTGAGGCCAGAGGCAGCTCTCAGCACATGAGAGGCCCAGGGAGAGCAAAGAGGAGGATGGCCAGGGAGGTAGCCAGTGGCCAAGAGCTTCTACCTGCCCTGTACCCACTAGGGAGCTGCACAGTGGGAGGGGAAGCAAAGCACAAGCACCAATGAGGCCCATGAAAAAGTAGGAGAGGCAAAGAGGAGAAAGAGCAGGAAACATAAAGAGGTGGAGGAGGCAGCTTCCCTTTCTTCAAACAGCAAAATCAGACAAAGTTCCCCCTGTGTTCTCTGCTTTCTCACCTTTTTCTCATTTACTTGAGAGGCAGGAAAGAAAGGGAAAGCAACCAGGGAAAAGCAGACAAGGACGAAAAGGAAATGAGAGTTGGGGTGTGGACAGCTCTCCTGGAAGCCCAGCAGTCAGGGCGTCGGAGGGAACTGCAGCCACCACTGCAGCAGCCTGGGAGGGGAGGGGGGGCGGCCTGGGAAGCCCCATCCACTCGGTCCTAGTGCCCGCACGGAATCTCTGTGCTCAGCCACAGGCCCTGCCACTCCTGGAGATGCTGCCGGGTTTGGTGTGCACTAAGTCAGGGCTCCCAGTAGCGCCCTGTTGGGAACAGCTGTGTTTTAATGAAAAGAGCCTAGGACTCAGCACCGGAAGACTTGTGCTTGAGACACAGCTCAACCGCCTCCTGGCTGCCTGACCTTGCCCAAGTTGTCTGAGACTTGGTGTCCCCCGCCTAAGAAGGGGTTCTAATGATTTCTGGCTCCGTAGGTCTCAGGTAAACAATTTGCCTGAAATTGGAAGCACTTCCAGCCCTGATGGACTATCCAAGTGGGGAGGCCGGGGAGGTGGGGAGGGTCTGATGAGGACAGCTCCCCCACTCCATTCATACCCAGGCCTCCTCCCCATCTACTCTTTGCCACCAGCCTCATCTGGAGGATCCCATTTCCAACACCACCCACCCGCCACAGGCAACGGGGTCTCACTTCCAACCTTCTCCAACTCTGGATCTGAGCCCCACTCCCAACACAAATGCACCTGAGCACAACTCCCCTGAGCCCCACTCCCAACACAAATGCACCTTCTTGCCAGGGGAACAGTGTCTGTTCCCTTACCACCTGCCACATAGGACGGGTAAGAAGCACGCAGTCACTGCCTAAATCAGTCTGAGATTCAGGCACCAACAGCATTCCAGCAGCTGCGGTCCGGAAAGTGCTGTTGGCAGCCTCGCCTCCTCGGGAAGCGCGGGCTCCAGGCGCTCTGCCCCGCCATCCCTGGGAGCCTGCTTCCTCTGCAGGACTCCCAGTCTTCCCTGCCCCCCACCCCCACCCCGCCGCCATGCGCCTGTGCCCAGGGGAACCCCGGGGCTGCACCTACTCCAGAAGGGTCCCCGTCGCCCTCTAGACTTTACATGCCAAAGGGGCGCCTCTGGGCACCGCCGCCCACCTGCGCCGCAGGAAAGGGCAGGGGGCGCCGAGGCCAGCCCAGCAACCTGCCGGGTGCTGGCGCCCCGCCTCGGTGCAATGCCGGAGGCGGTGCCCACCAGGTTAATGCAGCCGGGAAGGCACTCGCCAGGCTTCTCACCCCCGCCTGAGCCTCGCCTTCTGGCACAGGCGGCGCCGGCCACACCCACGTGCCGGTTTCCCACGACTCAGCGGGGAAGGAACGGAAAACCCAAGAAATCAGTCGGACCAGGCCCCGCTCATCTCCTCTGGGCCCCAGTTACCTTGGCAAAGTGTGCCTGCAGACAAAGGCAGCATCTCCGATGTCGCCGGCCCCTTCCTTTCCCGGGCAGGACCCCCAACCCCGCACACGAATTGGAGGCACTACCCTGGCACCCCTACCCCACCGAGGGCCAATAAGGTTCCACAGCCAAAGAGCCCACGAGCAATCAGGTGCTGGTGCGGTCTCTGGAAGGGGCGCCCCTGCCCAGACAGGGGGCCGTGCCAACCCAAGCGGGCGAAGGGTAGCCTAGATCGCCTCTCATCCACCCCCATTTCGCTCAGAAGGGATCCGCTAGAGCTCGGTCCCCCTAGTATAATGCGCACCCGGCTTCAAGGACACGAGGTTGGGGGGAGCTCCCTAGAACACTTCTCCCCCCCACACACACCCAGATGACGGAAGGAGAAAATCCTCAGCCAAGGACGCACGCCGCCAATCTACACCCGAAACTTTGCGGGGCTGCCAGTGTGCAGCCTCTCCAGCTGACAGGTGTGCCCTGCTACGAGGCCCACACTCGGCGGGATGGAAACTTGTGCGCGGGGCTGGGGCTCTTTCCCTTGCGCCTGGCCGGCCGTCCACCCCCCCACCCCCCGCCCCTCCGAGCCTGCTAGGAAAAGGGAGGCCGGGCCCAAGGATACACGCGGCCGTGGCCCGGCTGACCCGCAGGGACCAAGGCGCTGGGCATTTCGGTGCCGGACAGGTGCGAACCCCCAGGGTGGAGTGGGGGAGGGAGAGACTCCAACCAGCCTCGTGCCCCGCACCGTCGTCCGCCCCCTAATCCATTCACAAAACAGGAGCCGCAAGGGAGGAAGGGAGGAGAGGCTGGAGGAAGAGAGGATGGAGGAAGAATGGGAGGAGGGGTCAGTGGGGAGGGGGCTGCAGGAACCACCGCCCGGGAGCCTGGAGATACTGCAGCCCTCAGCCGGCCTGCCGGCGCCGGACGCGGCGCCCGCACGGCGGGGGAAGCCGGTGGGGGTCCGCCGTGCTCGGCAAGCGGCACCCCTGGAGCCCGGCGCAGCCCCCGCGCGGCGCGGCGCGGCCCGCCCCTCCGGTGTGGCCGGCTGGCCGGGCCCGCGCTCACCGTGCCGCCGGCTGCCCGCGCTCCGGTACTCAGCAGGCCCGCGGCGGCTCCATGCCCCTCCTCCTGCTCCTCGCCGCCGCCGCGCCTCGCTCCCCGGTGCACCGCCGCCGCTGCGCGCTCCGACTGACGAGCGCCGGCCCCACGGAGCCGCCTTTAAGTACCGAGCGCGCACCCGCCGGGAGAGGCGCCCTCCTCCGGCCCCAGGGCCGGGAAAGTTGGAAAGAGTGGGAGGGCTCCCCCAGAGGGCCGCGAGGAGCACCCCCTTCTTAGCTCAGTCGGAGAGGGCTACACGCGGCCGGTGCTCGGCGGGACGCGGGGTCCCCCGTGCACGCGGCTCCAGATTCGGTCTCTGCGCCCTGGTAAGGTGGGTTCCCCCAAGGCAGCCAGAGGCGGAGCTCCTCCGCGCTCGCCTCCGGACCAGCTGCCCAGGAGGAGGCGGTCATTGTGCTCAACCTAGAACCTGAAGCGTTAACTTTCAATATAACCCCTAGCGACTTCCAAAACTGTTAACTCTCCGTCCCCCCTCCCCCGCGCCCCGCTAAGCCTCAAAATCTACTCACTCTGCAAGCCCGCGGAGGCGATGGAAATCTTCCTGCGGTTGCGGCACGCGGAGAGGTTGTTCGTTGTATAGGGTACTCCCTAAAACCAAGACAGTAGAACCTTCCTGCCCGCAAAAAAAAAAAAAAAAAAAAAAAAAAGAGGCAGAGGCGCAGAAGAGAATAATTGTCAAATATAAAAAGACTGTTCAAAGAAGGTGTTAACAATTGTGACAAGCTTAGCTTTGAATTCCGCAGTGGGGCGCTGATGACTTTAAGGGTTTGCAAAACCTCCAAATGGTTTTGCAGGAACCTTGGAAGTTCCGGTGTCTTAAAGCCAAAACCAATTCCTCCTCCCCCTTTTTTTTACACTTTTATTTCCGACATCCATAACCTCCTAAAATTCCCAGATGACCTTATAGCCAGTGTTTTTCAGGTTCCTTAAAAGCTGGTGCTAGACTTGGATGAGATGGGAGTGGGGTCAGGGAGAGGTGAGGAATTGTTAGGAGAGGAAGTTTAGAACCAGCTAAATTAGAACCCTATTTCCAAATCTCGGAAAAACTTGAAGAGAAATTATAATTAAAGACTAGTAAAAAATGAATTTACGTGTCCTCCAAACACACCCGAGATAATTTCCATCGCTTCTTCCCAACCTGCAACACATTTATAGGAACCTGAGTTGCAGTCTACAAGCTGCTCCTGCCCACCCTAGGCTCTAGGCCACAGAACTCATTGCTGGGTCCCACAAGCAAACAAAGACCCCTGGCAAAGACACCTACTCCACCCACTCCCATCGTGCATTACAGAAATCAGATCATTTCACACTTTGGCTTGAGAAAATCATCACAAATATGCTATATGGTTTAAATATTCTTTTTTGTGTGTTTTAAAAACTAGTATTAAGGGGCGCCTGGGTAGCTCAGTCGGGTAACGGCCGGACTGGATTCTAGCTCAGATCCTGATCTCATGATCCGTTAGATTGAGCCCTGCAGTGGGCTCTGTGCTGACAGCACGGAGCCTGCTTCAGATTGTCTCTCTCCCTCTCTTTCTCTCTGCCCGGGCCCCCCAAATATAAACATTAAAAAAAAACAACAACTAGTATTGAATCCACAATGGGAATGTGTTTTGAAACTTGAGACAGGACCTAAGAAGAGCTAATAATATGCAGGTTGATAGAGAAGCCTCTGGTTAAGAGGAAGGCTTTGGAGTCCGTCCTGCCACTAGCTGCAAGGCCCTAGCCTCAGGGTCTGCCTCCCAGAAATGGGATTGAGTATCTACTTAACAGGGTTGTTACAAAATTGAAGAATGGGCTGAGAGCAGAGGCTCAGTGAAAGTTAACTCCAGTTATCCTCCACCAGAGACCAGCATCTGTTTGCAAATGCCGTGGATTCTACAGGCTCATTGCTCCAGGATGTGATACTTGTGACCGGAAATTCAGAGACCAGTGTTAATGAAAAAATGCCTTGTCTCAAATGCATTATGGACTCCCAGAGCCCCAGGCCATCTCCTCCACCTTCAGGGGCATCATCACAGAGCCTGGAGTTGCCAGAGACCGAAAGAGCTATCTGATCCTACCTCCCACCCCAATTTGCAACCTGCAACATTTTAGATCAGGGAATACAAACGGGCTGGGTGGGGACAAAAATGAGTGTATCTGCCTGGGGGGAGTGAATATCCCGTTTAAAGATATCCCAGTAAGGAGAAGGGCGCAGGTGCTCTGTTTTCAAGAGAAATCTGAAATCCAGATTTTTATGGGAAATCTCCTAATTTTTAAGTGTTAGCAACTAATTCAAATGTTGAAAGAAAAAAAAAAGAAGAAAACACTCCACAGGCCAGGCAAAATGTGTCTGTGAGTCATATACAGCCAACTGGCTGCTTGTAAGTGACCTGTTTAGAAGCTGAAGGAATGGAACAGCCAGTTTGGAAAGATCTGTCTGCCCTCAACGCAACAGCAGCATGACTTCTCTGGGAGCAAGTTTCCTGGGGATGTTCCAGGATGGTCTCATGCCTAGTTAATTTCTAAGGCTTCAAATTTGCCCCACAGGCTTATTGCCTATCTCACTCAGTTGGCTCCAGGGAGTTTTATAGTTGGTGGGCTAGTCCATTAAAAACTCCTAAATGAACAGCAGGTCCAGATGCAACATCATGAGAACAGTAAACATTCTGCCCATACCAGTTGGCTTGGCCCCCTGAATGGCTTCCCATAAGAAGCAAATTCTCTTTTTCTAATCTGCAGGGCCAGCGACCCTGTGTCACCAGGCAGCAAGTAGGGTCTCTACCTTTGTCGCCAGCCTATGCCAGAGAGGATTTGACTGTAATTAAGATCCAGTTTGTGGTGCCCTATTTGCATTCAGCTCATCAAGGGCAAGAGGGGGGATCTTTAAGGGGCTGATACAATAAAGCTCAAGTTTATCTCTGCTTACCACTGGGGATTTAGGAATAGGACTAATTCCACACCTAATCATTTAAACGCGTGAATTCAGATGTTGTTGAAATGGCTTTTACACGGGTTCCAAAGGATAAGCCTCTTCATTCGGCTCAGTAGTAGAAGATGTGTGCTGTATTTCAACATTCACTTAACAAACACTGAAGACCAGCTCTGAGAAGAGAACGATGCTTTGACACCAGAAAATCTCAGGCTGGTCCCTGCCATCTAGACAGTTATCCATTTTGAAGACAAATACACTTCAAAAATGGTCATCATACAAGACAGTTTATATAATTAGATGTTGATAAGAGAATCCAACTAGAAGAGTTTGAGGATTTCAGGAAAGAGATCTCAGGGAGCTGGAATAGGCTGAGCAGAGTTTCATGGAGAACTTGAGATGACTGTGCAGAAAGTCAGGAACATTCTAGATGGGAAGAGTAGCTTAAGAACAGAGCAGGTAGAAGAATGGATGAGGCATGTTTGAAGGGCAGTGAAGAAAGGCCTGGATGAAACAAGCCATTTACACTGAAAGGGCACCTGGTTTGGCTCAGTCAGTGGAGTGTGCAACTCTTGATCTTGTGTTGTGAGTTCGAGCCCCACATTGGGTGTAGAGATTATTTAAAAAAAATAAAATCTCGGGGCGCCTGAGTGGCTCAGTCGGTTAAGCGTCCAACTTCGGCGCATGTCATGATCTTGCGGTTCGTGGGTTCAAGCCCCACGTCGGGCTATGTGCTGACAGTTCGGGGCCTAGAGCCTGCTTCGGATTCTGTGTCTCCCTCTCCCTCTCCCTGCCGGTCCCCCCCCCCCCCCCCCGCTCCCCGCCACCGCTTGTGTTCTCCCTCTCTCTCTCAAAAATATATAAATAAGCATTTAAAGAATTTTTACAATATCTTTAAAAAAAAGAAATTTGCACTGAAGAACTTGCAACAGTACCTGCTCTAAGACGTGCCAGGCAAATTCTAGCTGCTGAGGAGGAGGATGCTAAGGGCAGATTCTGGAAGCCTTGAATGACTGAATAAGGACTTTGGGCTTTATTTGGTAGTAATGGAGAACTATTGAAGAAGTCTGAGCAAGGTAGGAATAGGTTACCAGTATTGTCTGGGGACGACTGAGCTGTGGTTTGGAGGTAGGGAGCGGGAATGGGTGGAGGAGGCATGTTAGCAAGCCCATGAACCAGAGCAAGGGGGCTGCATGCAGTGGGAACGGTTGGTGCCGCCATCAGGAAGCACCGCTAAGGGCAGGCAGTGTCACTGTCTTGGGCACAAGTGGCAGGAGAAGTGGAGCAATCATCAAGAGAAAGAGATTCCTATCGTTTGCAGGGTTGAGAGGGCCATTCTCAAAGCTTTGGAGGGCTTCAGGTCACTGAAGCTGACAGTTCCACAAAAAAAGATTTCATCTTTCCGCCAGTTTTCAAATCCAAACTTGTGAAATGCTCAGACACCTTGCACCAGTAGGAGTCTGCCGTTCAATCTCCCTTGTCATCGCTGGTGCTTGAAGCTGCAGGCCAGCCCTGCCAGGAACCAGGTGCTGCACAGCTCTGCTCTGCTGGTCTCCTAGTGAGTGACAAGGCGGAGGGGCGGAGGGGCATTCGGGCTCCACAGCCGCCCCCCTCACCCTCGGACCTCACGCTTCAGTGCCCCTCGATGGCATGCAGCCCGCAGCTTCCAGCGAAGCAAAGCAGAATGGGGAATGGCAGCCAAGCCGTCCCTCCAGGCTGCCTCCCATCGGCTCCCCTGGGCCGAACAGAATCAAAACCTCCTGAAGCTAATGAAGGTGAATTTAAACTGGCCTCCAAAGAATAGCAGGTTATGTCCCCCAGCTGACTAAATAGGGCTTCCTCTTCGAGGCAGCTTAATCTGCAACACCAGGTTAATACATAATTCAAAGTGGAAAGTGTGTGCCTTGACTACAGCGAGGCAGCTACTACCAAACAAAGTTACCCTTTCATGCCTTTCCCCTCCTACTGACAAGTACTCTGTAATCAGTACCATTTCTAGGTGCTATGTTTGAAGAAGCAGGTGTAAGGACTTTTCTGTCCTGCAGTTGCAGTGGTAAGAGTTTAACTCCAGTCTGCCTCTCTCTCTCTCTCTCTCTCTCTCTCTCTCTCTCTCTCTCTCTCTCTCCTTGGATGGAAGAATCATTTTCATTTCAAATTAAGGGGCCTCTGCTCTGCTGGCGGCAGAGCCATTAGCCCCTACCGAGGGGCCAGGTTCTTTTATGCTGGCTTGAAGGTCAGGATTAGGAGGGCATACCAGACCGATAACGGAATATCAGACCAGACCTGGAGATGCTTTTCTTGGAATCCTGAACAGAAAGAGCTCTTCCCGGCCATTTTTCCTTTCTCTCCCTCTCCTAGGCAAATGCAGAAAAAAAAAAAATCCAGAAGGTGATTTTCAACCGTAATCTCCTTCATGTTGGGATATGGTACAGCTACTAAAAACTATGTTCATGAAGATGAGGAAGATGCAAAAATGTTTCTGATGCAATGTTAAGTAAAAAAAGGCAAGATACAAAATTGTCATGTATACATGATTATGTCCACTTTGTTGCTTTCTTTTAAATCCTATAAAGTAAAAGGCAAGAGAGAAGTTCACCCAAATATCAAGATCAGGTTTGTCTGGGTAGTGGAACAATAGATTTTTTTCTCTTCACTTTTCTCTCTGTGGTTGCCAAATTTTCTATTAATAACTATAATAATTTTGCAATAAAAATGTATTTAAAATGATATGAGTCTTGAATTTGTAAAATTTCCTTCTAAGCTGGGGCAGGGTGGGATATAGTCTATATCACACACAAGTTCAGGTGTAAAGGGTTTAGGAACCTCAGTCTACAAAGAAAGCAGTCAAGGGGCACCTGGCTGGCTCAGTCAGTAGAACATCTGGCTCTTGATCTTGGGGTTGTGAGTTCCAGCCCCACACTGGGTGTAGGTATTACTTCTTTAAAAAAAAAAAAAAGGCAGTAAAGTTGGGAAGGCGAGGATATAGATAGAATTAGTGGTAGTCAAAACTTCAGTAACTTGCTTTATTTAAATCCTTCCCACCGATCCTTTGAGAGAATTTAGCAGGGAAGGAGGCAGTGTGCATCCAGCACCTTTGAGTGAATTATAAAAAGACTTCTTCCTGGCAACATAGTCCTGAGCCAGCATACATGGTTTGCTTGGTACACCCCAGCTGATGCCAGCCCCCACTCACCCCCTCATCCAGGATCCTAGTGATCCCGGGTAAGGGAAGAGGGTGCACATGAATATGGGCTCTAGGCATACCCTGAAAGGATGCTTTTCCTGAAAAAAAAAGGGTGTCCAAGAATGATGTCAACAGCACGGCATTGAGGCTGGAGGAAGCCCCAGGGACAGGTTCTCTGGGCGTGGTAAAGAGCCCCTCATGCAAGTACCCGCGCGTGTGCCCATACCCACGTGCGCACCTCACTCACTGTACTAAAAGTGGACACATGCATACATGCTCATTACACAAGCACACACCCACTTTCTGGACTTTAGTAGAACACTATCCCAGTCTACAGTCCCAGCCGCTGTATCAGCAGGAGGGAAACAGATTGCTTAAGGTAACCTTGTTCCAAATTCATTTGGCTCTTGTTACAATAACATCCACAACAGTTTTTAAATGTGCTGGCATTTCTGCTTTATGTCCCCTTTCTTGATGAAAGACATCATTAGTCACTGTCACAGAGGAGGTCCAAAGCCGGATCCTCTGTAAAAGCAATTAGAGAAGAGCCAATGGTGGAGGCAGATCTCATCCACTCCTTCATGGGGAAGGACCTCCCCCAACCCCACAAAGTATGCCCAACTACCAGATTTTCTTTTTTCTTTTTTTGGCTAGGACACCCCCTGCCCCCAACACACACACACACACACACACACACACACACACACACACACTCCTTTTGCACAAGGTAAGCTAATGCATTGGTTCTGGCATCTGGCCGTTGCACATTAGACTTTTAAAACCTTGGGGCTTTTTAAAAAACACTAATGCCTGGACCCTATCCCAGATCAATTAATTTAGTAAGAATCACTGGGGGTGAGCCCCAGGCTTGAATTTTTTTTTTTTTTAATTCCTTAGGTGATTGATTCTATTATGCATCTGAGGTTAAGAACACATCCTGAGGATTCTCCTCGGCTGAGATTTGCAAGTACATATCTGGCACCAGGAGGACAGTAGAGAGCCAGCCAATCCTGGAGGTGAGCTCCAGAGAGTAGAAGTGTCTGTCCATTTCCCTCTAGACCCTTGCCTGCTGCACCTGACTGAATTAACTGACCTTAAAAACTGAACAATGAACTAATGAGCTACCAAGCCAGAAGAAAAGAAGAAAAAGGAGAAGGGATGCTGATTTAAACTGGAAATTAGGAAGGAGTGCCAGGGAGAAACACAGAGGAGGACAGGACCAGATGGGAGGATCAGTCCCCACATCCCCGCAATACACCTGGAATTGGATCGACATAGTCTTTTCTTTGGCTCAAGTGCTGCCTGCCTTCTCTAGGAGAAGTGGGGGGCGGGGGAAAGCAGCCAGCTCTTGTCAATGGCAGGACAGAGCTGCCAAAACCCAACTTGGATCAGCTTTCAGTTTCTAAACAACAGAACTTCGGCATTTTGGGGGCTCTTCCTATTAACCCAAAGGATGGGTTGGTACTGGGTCTGAGCTGCTCTCTTTTGGGGCATGGGGTCCCAATCTCTCTCCCTTTGTTCTGGCCTTGGCCATGGAGAAATTCCCACATGGCTGACGCTGGAGCCTCCAACACTGATACAGTTTCTTTGGGGAGTCTGGCCGGGAGCTCATCCCACCCTCCAGCTCTCTGAAGCATCAGTACCACCATTCTTTCAGTAAAGACAGCCTAATTCAGGCTGGCCCTTCCTGAGGATTAATATGGTCACCACAGGGTTTGAAGTCTTGAAAGCGGTGTGTGGTCTAATAGAAGGTGTGTGTTGTATGTGGGGGGGGGGGGGGGGAGGGAGGGGCAGGGACGATTGTTCAAGTTCTAGAGACTCTGGAAGTAGGGAGCAGGTGGCTTTGTTCTCCCCAGTGCCAGGCTACCTTGGCGTGTGATGACTAGGGCTGTACATCAGAAAAGCCCCACCCAGACACTGTTCTGAGCAGGCTTCAGCTCTAAGGCAGACAGTGAAGATTAAATCTTACATCATTTAATAAGCCACTTAAAGGCCCCGCGGCTCTTCCTAGTTCCCCAGCAGAGAGGGCGCTCCAGCAGCTCAGAAGCTCCCCGCGAACTGCTCTCTGACAGTGTCACAGCTCTCACCGCCAGCTGCTCTGGGATGGAGGGAGGTGCTGGCTGTGTGGCCAAGCCTAAGAATCCGTGAATAGAGGAACGAGTTTCTCTGCCCTACTGCACTCTCCCCTCCCCTTCCTCTTTCTCTTCCCATATGCAAGAACTTACCTGTCTGGACCTTATGCTTCCCTTCTGCAAACGAAGGCTGTTAATTTCAGTCTCAATTTTTTCTCTCTCAGGGATGGTATGGGACAGAGCTATCAATGTATTTAAGCAAGAAATATAGACACAACAGATAATAGTTTAAACTGATCCACTGTGATCATTCTGAAAATGAAATCTGAGAACTGAAACGCTGCTTCCAGGAGATGAAAAGGTAAAAAAACAAAACAAAACAAACAGCCAACCTTCAAAGGGGACATTTCTGGGCTCTGGTTAGATTTCATGGGAAGACGTTGTACATTTTCTATGTTGCACACACACGCACGCACACATGGCTCTCTGCCTCCTCTGCTCCCAGGAAGGCAGTCTCGGGTGGCTTCTACCTTAGCCACCCCCAGAAGGAAGAATAAGGCTTTAAATAAGCAATTTGTGAAAGCTGTTGGAGTATAGGAGCAGGAGGGCTGGGGAGTTTTATCAAACCTCATCTCTAGCTGCTGGGCAAACAACAAGTTCAGGTGTCTGAGGCTGGAGTTGCTATACGAGGACACTACTTGGAGGGAATCAGGGCCGGCATAGGTGGTCCATTTAAACAAGCAGGTTGGGGCGCCTGGGTGGCTCGGTCGGTTGAGCGTCCGACTTCGGCTCAGGTCATGATCTCATGGTCCGTGGGTTCGAGCCCCGCGTCGGGCTCTGTGCTGACAGCTCAGAGCCTGGAGCCTGTTTCAGATTCTGTGTCTCCCTCTCTCTGTGACCCTCCCCCGTTCATGCTCTGTCTCTCTCTGTCTCAAAAATAAATAAACGTTAAAAAAAATTTTTTTTTAAACAAGCAGGGAATCACTTTCTTTATCCTCACTTACATTAAGAACACTTTAAAAAAAAAAAAAAACATTTGAAAACATAGTACCTATTGGGTAACAGCAAAGCACAATGGTTATAAGTCCAGCTTTGGAGCCAGACTTCCGGGGTCCAAATACTGGTTTAGCTACTTACCACTGGTATGTAATCTGGGGCAAGTAATTAGCCTCCTGTGTGCCTCACTTTTCCCATCCGTAGAAGAGGGATAATAATAATACCTACCTCACAGGCAAAGTGGGAGGATTTAGTGAATTAATATACCTCAAATGCACAGAAGAATGTAATAAGCTCTTTATAGTGTTAACTGATTATTATGTACAGTGCTGGAGAGCAGTCATTTATCTTGGATTTTACAAGATGAACTTGATACTTTGAGGGGCCATCAGACCCTACGTCCTGAGTCTGGTTTGGGAACCATGGTCATTATCCTGGGGACACTCCAAACCCCCTGAGAGGGCAAACCCTACATCTCAGGACAGAATCTCAGAACTGAGAGTCTGGTAAAAATTATATTTTATTTTTTTAGCAGGCTGTACGCCCAACGTGGGGTTTGAACTCACAACCCCTAGTTCAAGAGTCACATGCTCACTGACTGAGCCAGTCAGATGTCCCCGGTTAAGAATACTTTTTGGAAGCCCTGTAGGGCCTCAGGATTTCTCTCCAGGATGAGGACTTGTAAGCTGCTGAGTGTACCTGCCAAGTGTGTTATTGTGCTCCCATTGGTGGTTTGGTGTACAGAAAACTCTAGCCCCTGAAGATTTCCCAGTCCTTGAATTATTTAGAGAACGGTGTCAACACTTTGCCGTGGAGACTGAACCTGTATTTCACGGTGTTAAAATGTCAACTGAGCATAGGGGAATGCATCCAAAAAGCACATACTTTTTGGTGGACATTTTGGTACTAATATTTTAAAATGTTCAGAGCATTTTGGTCCAACATTCTGTCCTCCTAGGACCTAGCTTATAGAAACA
This sequence comes from Panthera leo, assembly GCF_018350215.1. Lineage (NCBI taxonomy): Eukaryota > Metazoa > Chordata > Mammalia > Carnivora > Felidae > Panthera > Panthera leo. The sequence goes on along the minus strand of NC_056693.1, from coordinate 44,156,780 downwards.
CTTAAGTATGTAAACAATTGTGTTGAGAATCACTGGAAATTAGCAACAACTCAATAGACCATCAAGAAACAAATGCATAGGGCTCCTGGGTGGCTCAGTCGGTTAAGTGTCTGGCTCTTGATCTCAGCTCAGGTCTTGATCTCAGGGTCACGGTCTAAGGGCCTTGAGTTCAAGCCCCATGTTGGGGTCTGTGCTGGATGTGAAGCCTTCTTAAAAAAAATGCTTAGGGGCGCCTGGGTGGCTCAGTAGGTTAAGCATCCAACTCTTGATTTTGGCTCAGGTCATGATCTCACAGTTCATGGTGAGTTCGAGACCTGTGTGGGGCTTTGCACTGATAGCATGGAGCCTGCTTAAGATTCTCATTCTCTCTCTCTCTCTCTCTCTCTCTCTCTCTCCCCCCCCGCTTTGCGCCCCCCTCATTCTCTCTCTCTCTCTCTCTCTCAAAAAAAAAAAAAAAAAAAAAAAAAAAAAAGCTTAAACCAGCTGTAGCTCACCTATACTACAGAAGACATGCCCCATCTCAAAGGAGAGAGATCTATAAGCTCTGGCAGGAGAGTGTCTCCAAGATATATAACTAAGAAAAAAATACGTGGGACCCTATTTATGGTTCAATCCTACTTTTGTTTTTGAAAGCAGTAATGCATGTCTGTATTCGTTTGGAAAAAGTATGAAAGGAAAGAAATATCTGAAGGGATATACATCAAGTTGTCAGTGGTAATCTTGGGGTAGGAGTGGAAGTGAAATTGTGGGCATTTTTCTTATTTTTGTTACATATATATATTAAATTTGTCAGTTTATGTAACATGTGTAATTAGAACACACAGATACACACACACAAGCAGCCAGGGTATCCATACCTGAGGGCTCTATCACTCCCTGTCATCCTCAGAGGTGTCACGGGGCAGGCACGGGGGTCTTGGTAGGCACACGGCAGCTTGTGTCAGCACAAATCAAACTATATCTTCGTGGGACACCTATGCTGAAACCCCTGAGCTTTCTTCCCAAACTGTGCTCTAGTTGAAAAGTTTTTGCTCCTATACTTATTTTGGGGGGATGGGGGCAGGTGGGGAGAGCCTCTATAGTATTTAACAGGTGTTCAAGAGTCTCACTGAGACCCAGAAACACGGGGCCAAGTCCAGCCAAAGGCGGGTAACAACAGCTTGCCTCCCTGTTCCACGAGGTTGTTGTGAGAATCAGACACGGTTTTGGATGCACAACGACTTTCCAAACGAAAGGGAACACAGAGGAACTGATCCTCCTGTTCTAAGCCCCACGGGGACTGCAGAGGGCGGGGAGGGAGACAGTCCCTGAGCCCTCCGGGAAGCACACAGCTTGGGAGTCAGCGTAAAGAATGGTCGAGAGGGACACCAGGAGATGATCCTTCAAATAAGTGGGCACAGCCCCTTCCAGGGCGGATTGTGGGGGTCTGCATTTCCTCTTCACCTGCCGGCAGGCAGCCCCAAGCCCCGCAGTCAGGGCAGAGAAGACAGCCCCACGGCGGCGGCGGCGGGCTCCCTGGAAGACAACTTCCCAGCCCCCAGCAGCACCGGTCTCAGCCAAGCTGAGCGGTGCGAGCGAGTCAGAGGTACGCGCACTGCAGTGAGGCTGCTGCATGTGACTGCAGAATGTCTGTGGCTGCAGAACTTGCCGAAGGACACGGCCAGGCTCTCACGGGTCAAGCCGGCTGCCGCCCAGGGGCTGGGGGATGGAGATGCCTCGTGGTCGGCAGGGGGTGGGGGGGAACAGTGGCGGCCTCTCACAGCCCACCCTGGAACTCAGCTCCCCTTTCTCATTCTCTCCCTTGCCGCTGACATTCCAGCTGAGATTCTGGATCTCTGTGCAAAAACACTCCAGAAGCCAGTCTGGTTTTGCACAGGTCAGAATCATCCAACTTCTTCCTCCCAAATGATCCACTTTCACATGTCTTAGCCATCTCTCCATCTCAGCAAAGTGCTGTTGAGGCGGGCAAGGCTCCATTCGGCAACCCTCCCACCCCGCAACGAGGGGTGGGGGCGGTGGGTGGGCGAGGGCAGCCTGACACATTTGCTTTCCAGGGAAGGAGATGGTGAAGCGATGGGGCTCACCACTTCATTCCAACTGAGAAAAAAAAGTGGCGGGGTATGAAACGCCTTTGGGCTACACGCATTTCCCGTTTTACGGCATTCACACACTCAGCCTCAAAGCACTGAAGCAGAAGTGGCTTCAGGGAGAGATAGGTCTGTGGCTGCCCCCGCCCCCTGCCCGCTCAGAGTGCCCCATAAGGCTTGAGAGATGTGGCATGTCACACTGCCCCATCCTCTCTGTGTCCCTCTGGCTCACTCTGCCACAGCCGCACTGGCCTGCCGGCTGTCCCTCAAACCTGCCGGACACACTCTTGGCTCCAGGCCCTTGCCCTTGCCATTCCCTCTGTCTGTAATGCTCTTCTCTCAAATATCTTCACTGTCAGTTGTGATCCTTACTCAAATCTCAACTTCTCAGTGAGGCCTTCTCTAGACAACTGACCTCAACTTACAGCTCCCATCCCTGTACGCTCTACACACACCCTCCTGACTTAATTTTTCTCCATAGGATTTAAGCTCACTTGACATTCTTCTATGTTATTATTTATTTATTGTCTGTCTCCTTCCGTTACAATGTAAGTTTTCCCTGAGGGTAAAGGTTCTGTCTGCTTTGTTCACTGCTGTGTCCTTAGTGCCTGGCACAGCATCTGGCACATAGTAGGTGCTCAATAAATGGCTGTCACTCTTGCTGTGATTTGCTCTCCTAATCTCCAGTCCCTGCCACCTCGGCCCTTATACGTAGATGGGTGAGCGGAGCCACAGGAAAGTAAAACAATGGAGAAGAGAGGTGAAGAAAGGAGAATATTAGGACGTATGGACAAGTATGTGTGTGGAGGGATGGTAAGGAGCAAAGTGAAGGTTAGGAGACTTCCGATTAAAGAAGAGAGGACTTGTAGAAGGGCAAGTGCTGAGGAGGAAGAGACACATAACAGAGAGGGAAACTCTCCAGAGTTCTGGGAAGTCTAATCTGAGCAAGCAGTATATGCTAGAGCAGCAGGCCTGGGGTCTGGCTGCAGCCAGGGCTCTGGGCCCCTGCATGTCTCTTGCTACAGGGCCATCCTCTGTAAGCCGAGGTGCTGTGTGAACAGTAGGCCTGGAAAGAGTTGGAAGAAACCAGGAAGGAAAAGGAGGGGGAGAAGGCAGGACAGGGCCAAGTAAGAGACCCCATGAGTGATCCAGGTGATCACTGGGCAGACTGCTGGGTAGTGGAAGGGACCAAAGGTGAGAGGCTAAGAGAAGTTCAGTGGGATGGATAAGGAAGCAGACTGGAAGGGCAGCAGAGGGAAGACAGCCTGGGAGGAAGGGCAGAGGTGGGAGGCAAGCCTGAGGCAAGTTGCTATTACATATTCCATAGAACCAGACATGCCTCCCAGGCCCTGCGCAGGGAGGCCCCGGGACTGCTGCTGCCATCTGCCCTGGAGTTCTGTTCTGTGCCTCTTTCTTTTTTCTTTCTTTCTTTCTTTCTTTCTTCCTTCCTTCTTTCTTTTTTTCTTTCGCCCTTTCTTCTTTTCTTTACTTTTCTTTCAGTTTTGTATTTTTATTATCCTAAAGCTCTTTTCTTTTTTTTCTTTTAGTTTATTTATTTTTTCAGTAATCTATATACCCAATGTGGGGCTCAAACTTCTGGCCCTGAGATCAAGAATCTCATGCTTCTTTGACTGAGTCAGCCAGGCGTCTCTATGCTAAAGTTCTTAATTCTTGGGGCACCTGGGTGGCTTGTTCAGTTAAGCATCTAATTTTGACTCAGGTCATGATGTAGCAGTTTGTGGGTTGAAGGCCTACGTTGGGCTCTGTGCTGACAGCTCAGAGCCTAAGCCTGCTTCAGATTCTGTATCTCCCTCTCTCTGCCCCTCCCCTGCTCATACTCAGTCTCCGTCTCTCTCTCTCAAAAAATAAATAAAACGTTTAAAAAAATTTAAAATAAATAAATAAAGTTCTTAATTCTCATGTTCCTTCCCAAGGGCAGATGGAGATTATATATATTATATAATATATTATTTAATATATAATTAATTATACATAATTGATCTATAATTATATTATATACTATATTGTTTATATATTTTAAATATTATATAATATATAATATAATATTATTTTATATAATATATGAAATAATATATAACATTATATACTATATATTATGGACATAAAATAATTATATATATATATTTGGAAATTTTTAATATTTGGTCATGTTTAGGAGGGTTACATTACAGTGTCTTTCCCTTGAATTTGGTAACAAGGTCAGAAAAAGTCACTCTCTGAAATGGAATCCATCAAAATCAATAAAGAACAGATGCTTTTAGCTACTTGCCAAATAATTCAAATTAAGAGGCAATTTATAAATGGAGATACAGGGACTAGAATGCTTGGTGAGACACTCCTTAGGAGTTCAGGTTTTGAGACTAGAGTTTCTCAGTCTAATCAAGGTGATCAGTTAGGATATATCTTCAGAACTGGAATGCATTTAATGCAAATGAAGTTGTAAGTGAATTCAATCATCTAACATATCCAATCTGATGATCTGAAGTAGGTTGTATGGAGTGTGGTTCAAGGAAGGCCAAGAAACAAGAATTTTTAGGATATATCCAGCTGGTTCAAAGGAGATTGTTCTCTGGTTTGAAACCCCAATCCTGATTCTCCAGACATCCTAATTTGGAGAATGGAGACAAATCCAGCTACACTAGCTGAATGGAAATATTCCCTAAAAGCATCTAATTCCCTTTGTTCTAATTCTTTGCTTACTAAGCTAACTCGTGATCCACATCTAACTATAAGACAGCCTCTGTAAAGGAATGCGTGCCACAAAGGTTCTAAGCTAAGAACCACATCTGTAATCCTGCTGGAGAGAAATGTCCTGTTAATTGGCAAATGGGCACGCTCATACACGGCGCCTTCAGTCACTTAAGAGTTTTGGGAAACTGTGTTTTGGTTGCCCTAGGCCTGATTACCCTAGAGAGTGGAGATAAAATCCTGTACCTAGCCCCGAAAGCTGAGGACTGGTCAAGGAGCTCTGGGTTAGCCTTGCTGAGGTGTTGACAACAGGGAGGGCTCATCCGAAGCACTCAGCCAATCTCTCCTTTTTCTCTTCTCTTTTAGCTGTAATCAAAATTCAGTGGCCGAAATACATAAATAAAGAGGAGCCCACAGTGCTACATCTGATAGGATTTCAATAAACCTTGCTTCAGGTCACCAATATGCTACACGCTTTCCAGCACACATTTAATTAACCCATTGTCTAAGCATTCCTTCCTGAAGGAGCAGAGCGACCAAATGCTATATATAAACTCTCTCATCTGAGATGTTTATGGCTCTCTTCTATAATCAGGGCCCTTTCATGCAAATAGCAGCAGGGGGAGCTAAGAAAATGGCCCGGGAGGACAAACACAGGGCTACTCTTCATCTCTGGAAGATTCAACAAGCTTGACTCTCTTCTCTGGAGTGCAAATCCTCCTCAGTGCCACAGCTTTTCATCCCAATAGCTGAAGACCAGATTCAGACCTATTATTCTTTCCAGCCAAAATAATTTTATTCCATTTTGCATGTTTTGATAACAGTTTCCTTCCCCTCCCTACCTCCAACTGCATCTCTATACTCTGATAAGCCTCTTGAGTAGCCAAGGATGAGTAGCTCTGGCTGCCCCTCATTATCACAAGGAAGAACAATCTCACTATGAAAGAATGTCAAGATATATGACACATGTGCCACTCAGGAGGGTGGTCAACCTCTTCTGTTCAAGTCACAATAAGAGAATGGTCAATTAATCAAATTCTACCAGTTGTGTTAAAAATGTACTTCCATCGAAATATATATATATTTCCATCAAGTAGACTTCCTTCTCTAAATGCTCCAGGCCAGTGAAAAATGTGCAGATAAATGAGATTTGTAATCTTTTGTCTTCTAATGACACATGCTTCAGGCTGGATGCAGGATGCTAAATAGATGCTTTAGGAAGGTCAGCCTGAAGGCACAAATGACCAGATACATAAAGCCATCCAGGGTCAGCCATATTGCCAGCACCAAAGAGGCAGTGGGGCCACCTGCTGGAAGGACTGGGCACCGCTCTTGGTCCTCTACCTCCTTGATGTCCTTAGAGCCAGGTCTAGGGCAGGACCACAATCTTTTTCTCCAGCTTCTGTGGTGGGAAAAGGAAGTTTCTCATGATCTCATCCAGCTCTTCAAGGGCCAGCTGGGCGTGGAGCTTGGCCACATCATCGGGCTCCAAACGCACCACGTGTTTCAGCAGGTGGTAGAGATCCTTAAGGACATCCCTCAGCACCTGTATGAGAGAGACAGTGTCATGACTATCTGTCTACTGTTCCAAAATTGCTCACAAAGACCTATTTGCCTTCTCCTGAGAAGTTCTGTGAGAAAACTTGCAGGCTCCCTTAAGAAGATAGTGCATGGCCTTCTCAGATGGAAGGAGGAGCAGCTGTACTGAGATAGGCTTCCTCTGGGGTTTCTCATGACCCCTGACACCTCACTACACTGGCCTTGGGGGCCGCTACTCCCCAATATCTCCAGGCCAAAGTATAGATCCCAGACCCCTTCCTTCGGTCCCAAAGCAGAGCAAAAACCTTAGAACCACAGACAGGGAATAGTGCCCAGACATGGTTACTCCTAGAGCACAATTACCAGCATCTTCCTCTCTAGCTCCCACAAAGCCCTCTGCTGACACCCATCTGCAGACATCTATCATATGAAACCCAGAAGGCTCTCTCTTCAACAAGCATGCCTTTCCTTGCCACTACTTTAAAACTTTTCTACCACAGGAGCACCTGGGTGGCCCAGTTGGTTAAGCACCCGACTTCGGCTCAAGTCATGATCTCTCGTTTGTGGGTTTGAGCCCCGTCTCAGGCTCTGTGCTGACAGCTCAGGGCCTGGAACCTGTTTTAGATTCTGTTGTCTCCCTCAATCCCTGCTCCTCCCCTGCTTGCATGCTCTCACACACATTCTCTCTCTCTCTCTCTCTCAAAAATAAATAAACATTAAAAAAATTTTTCCACCACAGTTCCATCTCCATGCCCTTCCTCAAGTCACTATAATTTGGTTTCCAATTGCAACCCTGTAACAGGAGACGAGAGGGCTGTGTAGACAGCCACACCCAGTCCTCACGTCCCATGTTCTCATCTTATGCTCTGACACGGAATTGGGAGGGTGCCAGAGCACCTACTCCCAGGAGCTCCTAATTTCCTTCAAAATCTTCCTGGCTTTGCAGTTAGAGCTTCTAGAAAGAAACAGGTTTCAGGGGTGCATGGGTTGCTCAATCAGTTCAGTGTCCCACTCTTGATTTCAGCTCAGTTCATGATCCTAGGGTTGTGGGATCAAGCCCATGTCCGGCTCCATGCTGAGGGTGAAGCCTGCTTGAGATTCTCTCTCTCTTTCCCTCTGCCCCTAAGAGGCCTTAGGGATCAAGTGGTCAAACTAGGGGACTGAAGACACTAGGTCACAGGGGGGTCACATGACTTGTCTGCGACTACTTGTGAAATTACTTCTGGTCTGGGCTCAGTGCCTCAAAAGCTACTATTTTTGGATCACGTACTGTACTAGGTATTTTTCATATATTATCTAATTTTTATGCTGGTCATATAAAGGAAAGTTATTAGCCTCGTTTTACAGATGAGAACATAGAAGATTAGAGGGTTAAGTAACCTCCTAAGATTACTCAGCTAAAAAAAATGGTGGAGCCAGATTCGAAACATCCAGAACCTGTGTTCTTATTTATTTTTACTGAAAGGTAAGGGGCACCTGGGTGGCTCAGTCAGTTAAGAGCCCGACTTCAGCTTAGGTCATGATCTCACAGTCCATGGGTTTGAGGCTGGCATCAGGCTCTGTGCTGATAGCTCAGAGCCTGGAGCCTGCTTTGGATTCAGTGTCACCCTTTCTCTCTGCCCCTCCCCTATTCACACTCTGTCTCTCTCTCTCTCTCTCTCTCTCTCTCTCTCTCTCAAAAAAAAAAAAAAAATAAATAAACTTTAAGAAAAAAAAAGGTAATACAATACAAAAAATTATGTATGAAAAATATTAGCCTCTCTTGTACTCCAGACTCTTAGTTTTCCTTCTCAGAGACTATCATACTTAATTCTGAGAAATGTGCTAGGTGTTTACAAGCATATATGTTTCCCCCCTCCATTCATTCATTCATTCATTCATTCATTCATTCATTCATTATTTATTGAGAGACAGCAAGACAGAGCATGAGCGGGGGAGGAGCAGGGAGAAAGAGGGAGACAAAGAATCTGAAGTAGGCTCCAGGCTCTGAGCTGTCAGCACAGAGACCAACGTGGGGCTCAAACCCACGGACCATGAGATCATGACCTGAGCTGAAGTTGGGCACTTAACTGACTGAGCCATCCAGGTCCTTCTCCCCATCCCTTTTGAAAAGCACAGAATTATATTCTACGCTGTTATGTGCCATGATACCTGGTGACTTAATATACTTTGAAGATCTTTTGTATAATTGGCTGTATAGGATGAAGGTCACACAACTTATTTATACACACTCCCAATTAAACTCATTTAAAAAACTCTTTTGCTATTACAAATGTTGATGCAATAAAGACTCTGCTACTTAAGTCTTTGCAGACATGAACAAGTATATTTATAGGACAAATATCTAGAAATGGAATCTCTGGGTCAAGAGTTCATGCACACATAAAATTTTGATATATGTGGCCAGAGAGGTTGCAACGACCTACATTTTTACCTAACACTGTGAAAATACCTGTTTCCCCATATTCTCCTCAGTGCTATGTACTGTAAACTCTTATCTTTGCTAATCCAGTAAGTGAAAAATAGTATCATGGTATTTCAAAATTGCATCTTTTTTTTTTAATTTTTAAAATGTTTATTCATTTTTGAGAAAGAGACAGAGTGTGAGCAGGGGAGCAGAGAGAGAGAGGGAGACACAGAATCTGAAGCAGGCTCCAGGCTCTGAGCTGTCAGCACAGAGCCTGACGCGGGGCTTGAACCCACAGACCGCGAGATCATTACCTGAGCCGAACTCGGGCGCTTAACTACTGAGCCACCCAAGTATACTCATGCCTATACTTCAGTTTGTAACTCGTATCACAACTATAGCTTAAATATTTATTGTGTAATTAAAAGTACGTTTTCCTCACTAGATCACATATACTACTCACACTGAGGCCATATCTTGCCTTGTTCATTCTGGTGAAGTCCCAATGCCTCATACAGTGACTGTCATGTGGCAGATACCTAAAAGATTTATGAATGAAAGAAGGCACGTATGCATGCTACTCCTGGCCAGTTTCTCACTTGGTAAAAACTAAAAATTTTAAGAATATCTATTGAAATGATGCCAGACAACCAGGCTCGCTTCATGGCTGTGTGATCTGTGCAGTCACAGCAGGTCCCCCAATCAACAGGGCCACATGCTTGGTTCAATGATCTGCTTTTGTTGTCCTACAATTCTTTTTTATTTTTTAAGTTTATTTATTTATTTTGAGAGAGAAAGACGGAGACCAAGTGGGCACTAGCAGGGGCAGGGGGCGGGGGGTGGGAGAGAGGGAGAGAGGGAGAGAGGGAGAGAGGGAGAGAGGGAGAGAGGGAGAGAGGGAGAGAGAGAATCCCAAGCAGGCTCCATGCTGTCCGTGCAGCACCCAAAGGAGGGCTCAATTTCACGAACCGTGAGATCCTGACCTGAGCTGAGATCAAGAGTCAGACACCTAACCAACTGAGCCACCCAGGTGCCCCTAAAATTCTTTCTTTCACCATTCTTTTACAATTTATTATTATTATTATTATTATTATTATTATTATTATTATTGAGAAAGAGAGATCATGGGGGCGGGAGGATAGGGGCAGAGGGAAAGAGATAGAGTATCTTAAGCAGGCTCTGTGCTCAGTGTGGTGCCTGACGCAGGGCTCAATCCCACAACCACGGGATCATGACCTGAGCTGAAATCAAGAGTCGGACACTCAACCGAGTCACCCAGGCGCCCCTATTGTCTTAAAATTCTTAATTTTCTCTTTGACTTTGTGTTTTGAAAGCGAAGTACAATGGGACAGAGGAGCCTCAGTATGAGCAGATGAGATATGTCCCACATGTGTGTCCACCATTCTTTGCCAGTGCATTCTGTTCACAGCATCGGCCATGCCCCTTGAGCACAGAATTCCGATGGACCCACAATGTGTGGGGGTTCAACAAGACTTGAAGCCAGTAAAAGGGCAGCATGCTTGTCATGATGGTGACTGAGCAAATGGAGGCACTAACAGCCCTGAGAGGCCACACTTCCCTGATGAATCAGAACTTGCTTCAAACACAGAAAGAAGGCAATGGCTTTCTAAGACACCTGGATGAGTCAGATACCCTACTACATCCTTCGTGTTGCTTTTCTGTTTTAGCCAACCATTTGCTCTGAAAATGATGACAATACACAGTTCTTGTTCCTTTCAGTCCCTTCTTATTCATCAGTAGACTGAAGTTAAAGAGTGCTGGCAGCATGCGCACGAATCAAGAAGTGAGACAAAAGCAGTTGAGTTAGTTTTGTGCAAAGGTTCCACTGTTCTAAGAAGGAAACACATATGCGTGCACAAGCCACAGAATACAATTCGTGTAATTTTGGTGATTCTACATATGAGTTAAATGGTCTTATAGTTGCATTTAAAACTGGCATTGCACAATATAAGGAGCTACTGCAAACTTTGTGCTAGTAAGCTCACATTCAAAATTTCCTCTACTTAGAACAGCATTAGTGGCAAATCATACACACGTGACAAGTCGAAGGAGCGAAAGACTGAAACAACCTTATATTTACATATCATTAATGGCATGTTTTCCTCATTTCTTTGAATCAGGGACACCACATTCTCATTTTCACTGGGCGCCACATATTACGCAGTGGGCCCTGCAGACAACTCTCGGAGCTCTTTGCCCTGGGTCACTACACCGAGCGCCCAAGTCCCGTGGGCCCACCTCACAGACACTCCGCCCCAGGCCTCGTGCAGCCGTTTCCTGGGTTTTCTCAAGGAGCTGCTGAGACATAAAGGAGTGGGTCTTCCGCGCAGGCGTGTCTGGTGCTGACTGGGGTGCTCACCCGCTGCCCTCTGGTAACCTCTCTTTCTTTCCTCGAGGCTGGCGGCGTGAAAAGGAGAGATGATTCCCGAAAGAGGATGACTCCCCAGAGCTAGTGCCTCATGATTACTCACTCATTCAATAATCATTATTAAGGGCCTGCTTCGTGCCCAGGCAGCGTGCTGGTGACAGAAGGATGAATAATGCACGAACCCTACCCTCTGGCAGCCACAGCCCAGCGGGGAGGCAGACACACACACACCAGACGTACGACCTCCTCTCGAAGAGATAAGCTCCGCACTTCTGTGGAAGCAAAGGAAGTGATTTCTGCCTGTGGAGGTGGGTGTAGGGAGAACATTTCCCCACCAGGCGACGGGGGCTTCACTCAGACTTTTATGTGTAGCCAAAGGGTGGCACTGCCGAGTGGCTTGGGGAAGCCATTGATCAAGTCCCCTCAGCCTCAAGTACCCTCAGTTAAACGCAGATTCTAAGGGAGCCCAGGCTGCTTGTTATGTGAGGTTTATTTTATTTACTTTTGTAAAGGTTTATTTATTTATTTATCTTGAGAGAGAGAGAAAGAATGTGAGCACGACCAGGGAGGCGGAGAGAGAGAAAGAGAAAGAGAGAGAGGATTCCAAGTGACTCCAAGCTGTCAGTGTGGAGCCTGACTCGGGGCTTGAATTCATGAACTGTGAGATCATGACCTGAGCCGAAATCAAGAGTTGGATGCTTAACCGACCGAGCCACCCAGGTGGCCATCAAATACAGTTTAAAGAAAGTCTCCTGACACCCTTTTACAATGGCATTAAGCCCAAAGTGTCTCTTACACAGAAATTCTAGAGTTCCCAGTGTTTATTACAAGGTCTTCTTTTTTCTTCTTCTTCTAGAGGAATCTTTCACCTACTCAGAAATATCTTCGACAATTTTTGCTAGAGCCTCCTAACATTCAAAATAAGGTTAGCTTTTACTTGTTAAAAAGGGAGCTTCTAAGGCATTCTGTTCTGCTAAGGTACTCTGCTCTTTCCTGGTGTGGGTAGGAATGTTCCCCTTGGCACTGCTGTGTCCTTAAAATAACAATAATACTTGTGCCAACACCACTTCATACTTGAGGGGTGCTGAGTTCCTTGTTATCAATTACCGGATCTCCTTTTTTGGGTAACTGAGTGTTAGGCAAAGGCTCCTTCTTAATTAATGGGTCTATTTTAGCAATCCACCCTGGCAAGGCTTCTTCCCATTCCCTGTATCGCTGGGGATCCCACACATCACAGGACTTCCTCTGGACTCCCCAAGGATCAAAGCTTCCTGCCAGCCAGGGATTGTCACCAAATCCCACGGATCAGGGGCTGAATACAAGGAGAGTTCAAAGGTAAAGTTACTCACAGGAGCCACTGTGGTGGGCAGGATATAGGCAATCCCATGGAGGAAACCTTTCATTAAGAGTTCAACACACCTGCTCTTCCTCCCCGCCTCAAGCATCAAGGCCCAAGGACTCCAGGGAAACGTAGAGGGGTAAAGGTCTGAGTGGGGGTGGGTGCTCTCATACGGAGGAGATCTAGCTTAGCTTTTTGTAGCTGATGGTTGAAAGAAACATTTTCACCATCTGAGAAGCTCCTGAGCCAGGGATATCTTAAACAAGTACCTAGGTTCTTAGTCTGAAAACTCTTTGGAAAGGGGTGGGGTTCATTCAGGTGTTTTATTAAAAGAATTTTGAGCTTGCATGCCACACACACACACACACACACACACACGTGGGGGGGCGGACCTGATCAGAATGTGGGTGGTGGAAGAGTTCAACCAAAGGAGAACAATGGAGAGAAAAGTTTATTGAACACACTGCAAAGGATCAGCGGGCAGGACAGCAAAGGAGACAGTCGGCCAGTTGGCAGTGATGGGGCTGTAGTTAAGGAGGGGAAAAGAGAAGATATGGGAACATATGGAATTTTCCTCTTTTGGGTACCTGTGCCTGGTTGTAAGTAGTCCATTGGTCAACATATTTTGAGGTGGGTTGCCTAATGAACCTGTCTGCAATTCAGCCTGGGGTCACTGTGGGCCCTTTTACCTTTCTCAGGTTTCCACTGCTCAAGCCTGTTGCCTAAAAGCAGTGTCTACAACGCAAACACACACACACACACACACACACACACACACACACACACACACACACTTTCTCACCTCCCCTCCCCCTTCCTCTCAGCTCCTTGAAGCACACAAAGCTGATGCTTCAGGGACAAGGGCAGTCTTTAGGGTTAGACATGGCTTAAAAAAGACCAGATGAGGCAGGGCATACTAATAAGGAAACGGTGTGAGCAAAAGACTGCCTTGGGCACACAGGTGCATTTTCAATGGCAAAGCAGGAAAGCAGTTTTGACTCTTTCAATGACCTTGACCCTAAACATCCTTGAAGTGGTTGTTATTTATATCTTTGAGTTAAGATCAAAAGAAGAAATAAATGGCAAGTATTTTTCTTCTTTTTAATTCCTAAATGTATTTATTTATTTGATTATAAAAGCAATATAACCACAACCTATAATATCTGGAACAGAGGAAGAAAACAAGTCTCTAGTCAAAAAAGTACCTAATACAAGCTCCATTTGTAAAGACATTTTGTAATTAGATTCATTTACATTTTTCACAAATTATTTTAATATTAAAATTTTTTTAAATGTTTATTTATTTTTGAGAGAGAGAGAGAGGGAGACTGCAACCTGGGGAGGGGCAGAGAGAGAGAGGGAGACTGAGAATCCCAAGCAGGCTCCAAACCATCAGCACGAGGCCCGATGTGGGGCTTGAACTCATGAACCGTGAGACCGTGACTTGAGCCGAAGTCAGGTGCTTAACCAACTGAGCCACCCAGGCGCCCCAAATTATTTTAATATTTTAAGTCTTTTATACTTCAAGGTGATTTTACAAATGGAATTTAGGTGGATGAAATTGCTATTCTTCTGTTATTATGTGGGACAGGACACAACACAAATGGTCACAAGTAAGACATTTACAGAAATATAAACTCTAGAAAGATGTTATCTAACAGAGGATTTCCCATCTATAATTTCTTAATGTTTAAGGGAAAATGGGCCGCTAAATTTAAAAGGATAGGGGCGCCTGGGTGGCTCAGTCAGTTAAGCATCCAACTTCAGCTCAGGTCATGATCTTGCGGTCCGTGAGTTCAAGCCTTGTGTTGGGCTCTGTGCTGACAGCTCAGAGCCCGGAGCCTGCTTCACATTCTGTGTCTCCCTCTCTCTCTGCCCCTCCCTATGCTCTCTCTCTCTCTCTCTCTCTCAGAAATAAAAATGTTTAAAAAATTTTAATTAATGTTTATTTATTTCTGAGAGAGAGAGAGAGAGAGAGAGAGTGAGTGGGAGAGGGGCAGACAGAGAGACACAGAATCTGAAGCAGGCTCCGGGCTCTAAGCTGTCAGCACAGAGCCCGACACGGGGCTTGAACTCACAAACTGCAAGATCATGAGCTAAGCTGAAGTTGGACGCTTAACTGACTGAGCCACCCAGGCGCGCGCCACCCCCCAATTTTTAAATATAAAAGGATAAAAAAGTTAAATGTTAGCATACACTAATTGTACCTAGAAATCCAATCTTCCCATAGAACCAACAGATAAGGCAAAAAAAGGATGAGAAAGAAGGAAAACTAAATTCCATACAATCCTATCAACCTACCATTGTGGCTAAGAAAAAATATTGGGCACAAAGACAGAAACAGGGACATTTAGACATTGAAATAAAAGGTAGGGGCAGACAAGAGAATGAGGGGTTGGTGGTGGTGAAAACTGGAGTTAGTGGGTAGAAACTGGCCTGGCAGGCAAAAAATTCTCTAAGTTGAGGCTCAGAAAAGGAGAAGACCCCAGAATCTGCCTAGTTCTGTTTACAAAATATTGGAATAAGCGTTTGGCATAGGATGAATCTGTCAGAAAGCCACAGGCCAACTGCTAAGGGCCCTCATTTTGATGACTGTGCCTCCCTGTTAAGACCAGTGTATGACTTGGTGGCTGAGGGCAGTGAGAGTGGACAGATGGGGCTAAGTACAGAGAGTCAAGGATCATCAACAGAGCACAACTCAGCCACCTTTTCCCAAACCATGTGCAGGAGGCTCTGCTAAGCATTCTGGGTAAGAGGACCTGTGCCCGCCCTTCAGGAGCTCACCACTGGGTGGGGGAGACAGACGTGCAGAGCTGAACCTAATGACACAGAGGCAGGTGGATCAGGTGGGGTGAATTTTGATGCTCCCATTCACTAGCTAGGGAATCTTGAGCAAAAGACTTCAGCTCTAGGAATCCCAGTGATCTCATCTGCAAAATGGGGATAATACTGCCTCCTTGTAAGGTGGTAAGAATGAGAGTTAATGTCTGTAAAGATCCAAGCACAAAGACCTGTGTATGGTGAATGCTAAATAAGTGTGTGTGTGTGTGGGGGGGTGCCAGTCTCCCCCACTAATACTGTAATCTGTGTCCTTCTTGTTACTCTTCTATCCTTGAGGCCTAGGACAGAGCCTGGCATGTAGCAGCTCTGGCGTTTGGTACATTTTTGTGTGTGTGTCTATTTACTTATTTTGAGAGGTTGGGGAGAGGGGCAGAGAGAGAGGGAGAGAAAGAATCCGAAGCAAGGCTCTGTGCTGTCAGCACAGAGACCTACTTGGGGCTCGAACTCTCGAACCGTGAGATCATAACCTGAGCCAAACCCAAGAGTCAGATGCTTAACTGACTGAGCCACCCAGGCGCCCCTGGTGTGTAGAAAATTTTTGATGAATGAATGAATGAATGATAACAACAGCCAATCCTTACATAATACCTGTTATGTGCCAGCTATGGTTCTAAGCATCTCATCTATAGTAACTCACTTAATCCTCACAACAATGCAATGAGAGAGGTACTATTATTATCTCCAATGTGCCCACGGCCACACAGCTAGTAACAAGCAAAGCCAGCATTCCGACCCTGGCAGCCTGACTTGAAGCCAGTGTTCTTTATTAATGACTACATTTTCCTGCCTCGTGAAGTGGCTATTATGTTCCCTCTCCCGAAGTGGGCAGCGTAAAAGCACACTGCCTACCTTACAGGTTGATTGTAGGATCAAAAGAGACGATGCATGTGAGAGTACTCTGCTATGATAAGCCAAGTGATACATAATTCAAAGTAGTGTTGCTATTATTACTCTGACATTGAAATAATTGGATTTACCACCACGGGGCTAAGAAAATGAGGGGAAAGGCACGGCTCTGAAAATGAAAGGGAGCAGAGGCCAAAAAAAAAGAAAAAAAATGTGTTAGGAAGACGAAGGGGAATTAGAAGAACAGGTGAAAGAAGGAGAAAAGGGATTTAATGCAGTCTGAGTGCAGGATCAGGGCCAGAACCGGTCCCTGACAATGGGTTCCTGACAACTGCCCGTGTTATTCCACAGGGCTGCAGACACCAGAAAGAACTCTGCTGGGCAATCAGACAGGAGCCAGGCTCTGAGGTCTTGGAAGCGTGTAGCCTCTCTAAGATAATGGGCAGGAAACAAATAAATTGGGGAAGGAGAAAGGGGGTAGACAATTCGGACATCATTCAGGGAGCTCTGGCCTGATGAAGAATAAATGCTTTACTGACAAAACCCAAACCTTCACTTTGATGGGTGTATGAAAAAGAAATTAAGACTGATTCAAATAGAAAGACTGGGCTTTTGAGACACCTCACTGAAAAAACGATGGAAAGGTCGGCAAGGAAAGACAGGATTACTATTGTCTAAGAGATTTCTATCCATGCCTGACAGAGACTCTCAAACATGCTGAAGTTCACGGAAGCATTATTATTAACCGGAGGTTACTGAGCTTTTCAAAACCCTTTTATTTCCAAAGTATTTTTCTCTGCTAGACCTAGAGATAAATGGCATTTTTACCCTTTCTGGTTTGTGTCTGGCTGTTAAATGCGGAGGGTATCTCAAGTGCAAATTGGAGAAAGGGTGGGGAGAGGATGAGGGGAGTATCATGTGTGATTTTCACTGAAGAACGAAGGGGGAGATTTTTAACTGGTCAAGTGCCGAAAATGCAGGGACGTAGGCAGGTTGGCAGTTTAGGGACAAAGACCAAGACAGACACTATGGTTAACCCCTGGTAGGGGTGACAGTTCGGGAGTCCTAAACAAAAAGTGGGCGATCAGACTCACCGACGCAACCCCTAACGGCGTGCCCTTAGGCTGGCTGAGGCTGAGGCACGCTATCCAGGGCTTCGAGGGGCCAGACCCGTGCCCACTGGGCTGTATCCCTCTCTCAGTGGCAGGGCCAGGAGCGGTCGCCGCAGCATCTTTCACAATGTCTTTAAATAGCAACCTGAGGAAGGCGGCAGCTTTCCTTCACCCCCACAGGCACGGAAATAGAACAAAGAAGGCAGGAAAAATGGCCGGAGTGTGTGCAAAGGCAGCAGGCTGCTGCTTGTGGGAGAGGAGATGGGGAGCTTTGTCCTTAAAAGGTGATTACAATCTCAGCTTTTAAACTGTGCTCCGTGACCTCGCGTGGGGAAAGGGCTCCACTTTGCTGGCCTGGGAGGCTCTCCCCAGCAAACACCCTGCTAAGGGACCCCAGTCCTGCTCCCCGCCTGAGCTTGATGCCTCCCACGGGATGAATGCCTGCAAAAGGCTCACTACTACCATTTACTTACTGAGTGTTTATATGACGTTTCAGTCACTGTGCTAAGCCCTTCGCACACAGTATCTCATTTAATCCTATAAGACAGGTGCTGTTAGGTTCAGTTTAAAATTAGGGAAAAGAGGATTTAGAGCGGTTTCAGTGACTTGCTCCAGGACACGCCAGAGTTCAAACCTGTGTCAGGGCTAACTCTATAAACCTTGCTTTTAAATATGTGCAGTTACTAGGAAATCCAATATGCAAAAGGAAGCAATGGAGAAAATCTGACCTTTTCCCTGCCCCATCAAAGTTGTTTATTTGGATGGAGCCTGGGCAGGGAGCAGGGGGAGCTGTAACTGGGCTACTGGCTGACCATAGGTTTGGGTTTCTTTTGGGGCATCCTGCATCACCCCAGGCAAACCCCGATCACACCGTTTCAGGTCTAGCTGAAATCGTCCACAGGGGAAGGACAGGACACTCTCTTGAGGGCATCTACTCAATGGAATTCTAGACTCTGTGCACGATGCCTCAGGAACCAAAGGCCAGAGAAAACCAGTCACTGACGCATCAGAGGTCCTGATGGGGTTTGCATTATGTACTAATACGTACATGGTGTGGACTAGACCAGAAAGAAGAACCCTGCTACCCACACCAAAGTATGGCTACAAAGCCCACATGTTGCCTCTGCACAACAGCATCATTCTAGCGTAGTGATTTCCTACCCTTGCTACACATTACAATTCCCTGGAGAATGTTTAAAATGTCTGGGCCCCCACCTCACACCTAAGACTCAGATTCATAGGGGTTAGGACTAAGGGCTTTTTAAAAAATGTTTTAATTTATTTTTATGATTTTTATGCTCTCCAGGTGACTCTAATAAGGAGCCAGGATGCAGTAGTGTGGGAGGTTAGGAAAAAACCCTGGGTGGGAGACTAGGAGTTACACCATGGTTTCGAAAGTAACAACACTGCCTGGGAAAAATCTAAGTGCCAGTTTAATAAGGGTGACGTGATTTGGACATAACCTATTACACTTCTTGGAATTTTCTTAACTATCAACAGTCAGGTTTTTATTTTCCAAAGGGAATGGGGTCAAAATCATTTTAAGATCTTATTTTTAGGGGCACCTGGGCGGCTCAGCCGATTAAGCATTCGACTCTTGATTTCGGTTCAGGTCATGATATCAGGATCATGAGATTGAGCCCTGCATCAGGCTCTGTGCTGAGCATGGAGCCTGCTTAAGATTCTCTCTCCCTCTACCAGTTGTGCTCTCTCTCTGGAAAAAAAAAAAAAGATTTTATTTTTAAGTAATCTCTACACCCAACGCGAGGCTTGTACCCACAACCCTGAAAGCAAGGGTCACATGCTCCACCAGTTGAGCCAGCCAGGTGCCCCTCAAAATCATTTCTGATCCACAAATTGGCACTGCATCGTTTTTCCAAAATATTTAAAAAATTTCTTCTTAAACAATGTGTACGTGAAGTGCGATTCTGAAGACATAGAAAGTTACAGGCTACCAACATGCGTTCTTCAAGAAGATGAAAGGATAAAACAAATGCAGCTGTCTCTGTTGCTACGTTAGCTGGAATTATGGCAGAAACCTTTGCCCAGATGGGAGGAATTAAGGGAAATACATGCGTTAGAACTTTGAACAGAAGTGTATATATATACATACCCATACACATATATTGCTATATATATAGCACACACATAGTATATCTATGGGGTGTGTGTGTGTGTGTGTGTGTGCGTGTGTGTGTGTGTGTCAAGAAGCCAAGTTGTGAAATGCAGAAGGTTCTGGCGGAGCATCCATATGCATCCTGTCACTCTGCCTCAGTTCTTCTTCTCCCAGCTGATTTGGACAGCATGTCTACAACCCAACTGCAATGAAAACTTTAGGCATTTCTAAGTAAAGGAGGGTAAAATTCCCTCCTAGTGAGAACTTGTTTCGACAACTTCTGCTCTTGGGAAACCTGAACACTGGAAGAGCTTGGAAATCCCAGAATTTCCAGTTGAAGATCAGCAAATCTATTTATCATAAAGGCAGGTGGAAAGAAATTTAAGAGATGTGTTCCATGCTTCTTAGAGAAAAGATTTCGTGCACTCTCTCAACAAACATTCATTAAGTACTTACTTTGTGCAAAGCAGTGTGTGAGATGTGGGGAATACAAAAGTGAATGGAAGGAGTAGTCAAATTCACACAGACAGAGGGAATGGGGATTGCCAGGCGCTGAGGGAGGGGAAAATGAGAGTTAGTATTTAAGGGGTACAGAGATGAAAAGAGTTCCGTGGAGGGGTGGCGGTACTGGTTGCCCAGTAGTATGAATATACTTAAAGCTACTGAACTGTACATTTAAAAATGGTTAAGATGAGGGGCACCTGATCCCAGAGTCGTGGGATCGAACCCCATGTTGGGCTCCACAAGAGGCGTGGAACCTGCTTAGGATTCTCTCTCTTTCCCCCTCTGCCCCTCTCCCCTGCTCATGCTCTCTTTCTAAAAATAAAAAAATAAAAGAAAAATATTTTAATGGTTAAGATGGTAAATTCTGTGTTATGTTTCTATTACCACAATTTAAAAAAAAAGGTGGCTGGTGTGTTCAGGGGTTCACAGTCACCTGTTGGCATCAAACATGAAGAAATCATCACACTATCTCCTCTAGTCCAGAGCTGATATGTAAAGTACTGTGGAGCCTGGAGAAGCGAGGACTAATTTCACCTGAGAAACCAGGAAAGGCTTTTCACAAAGAGTATAAAATTTAAGTAGAGTCCTAAAGGATGAAAAAAAGCTAATCAGATGGACAGGTGAGGGGAAAAGAAGGCATTTGTGGCATAAGAAATAGTAGGGACTGGCACGCCTGGGTGGCTCAGTCGCTTAGGCATCTGACTCTTGATTTTGGCTCAGGTCAGGCTCCGTGCTGACAGCACAGAAGCCTGCTTGGGATTCTCGCTTTCCCTCTCTGCCCTTTCCCTGCTCATGCACTTTGTCTCTCAAAATAAATAAACGAACATTTAGTAGAGACCAAGATGTCGGCAAGAAACAGTCTGCAGATTATCTGGGGCTGGCATGAGGTTGTCAGGGCATTTGAGGAGAAGTACGGAGGAGACAGAGAAGTCGGGGGGAGATCCAGAATATAAAGGGCCTTGTGTGTCATGTGAAGAAGCCTGGTTTTTATCTCATGGATCAGGGTAAAAATGTTAGCTGGGGACTAGGCTTCAGCAGATTTGCATTTCAGAAAGATCTCTCTAGCTGCAGTTCCCCTACCATGCTGACTGAATGAATACCTGTCAACCCTGGAGAATTACAGAGTCGGAGCAAGTGGAGTGGTTAAGGAAATAGAAGTCGTAGGAATGCAAGTTTGTCCCAATATACCTGTAACAGTTTACCTCTTCCTCAAGTATCATCTCAGGCCAGTTCTAATTAGTTCCGTCACAACAGCCAAGCTGGCAATAAGGGAGCCTGAGTTTGTATTCAGTTCTACCTCTTACTGGCTGTGTGACCTGTGCATCTAAATGTAAGTATTCTGGACCTCAATTTTCTTATCTGTAAATAGAGTTAATAAGCATGTTTATCTCAGAGGGGTTGTTAGGAGGATTCCACGAGATCATGAATGTGAAGAAGCTGGTGCTTTGCCTGCCATACATAAGCCCTTAATAAATGTTCTATTATTAAATACTAACCCTCAGAGAACATGCAATGTATTCAGAGCAGATTTGCTAAGAGCAAACAAACCATGGAGCAATGAGCAATGAGCTGGAACAGACTCCAGAGCATCAATCCTAACTGTCATTTCACTCCAAGGAAGGTAGGGTCAGAACTCCTTCCCTGCAGAGGATGAAGCAAATAGACGTGGGTTTTCCAACCCAGAGGCCCATCTGATTATTACAGGAAGAAATGATTCCAATCAGGCTGCAGGGCAGAAGGAAAGTCCCAGGACTCTTACTCCCCAGCCTAGCAGCCCTGAAGGTGTTTGGTCTGCTCCCTGCTTTTTTCAGTTCTGTATACACTGGGGGAAGTTGCTGGATGGCGTAGTCCATGGTTGGCCTGAACTTTTGGCAAGAGATAGTGGAACATGTGGTAGGGTAAAAGGAAGCCAGGGCTGTTTCCTGTCTCTGCTCTGTGAAGAGTTCACTCTGGCAGGTCCTGGGAGGTCAGGGCACCTGGGTCCAAGGCCAGCCCCAAACACTGTCCTCTCACTGTTCCATCCTTCTCCAGGGCAGACAGTAAATAAGCTGTCAGGAGGTAGTCTGGCCTGTTTTCCTTTTGGGTATCAGGTTTCCAGGATCTGAAGCAGCCTTCTGTTGGCCGATTTGTGCAGAAAATGCCCAAGTGATTTGGTCGCTGAGTCCTTCAGATGACAGTCACTGAACATTCAGGCCTGTCCGTGCTGCCTGGGTTTATCTACTACTGCTCTGCCACTTACTAGTTGTTGGAGAAGTTACTTATCTTCTCTGTTAGTTTCCTCATGTATAAAATGGGGATATTAATCATACTTAAATGGACAATGAAGATTAAGTGAATTAATTAATGTAAAGCACTTAGATATAAGTGCTATCATAGAGTAAATGCTCAAAGTATTTTTATGGAGTTTCAGAATTGCAACTACCATATAAACTAAGAGAAAATAATATTTTCATTTGTTTAGAATTTTACAGACAGCAGTTTACTCTTTCGGAAAATCAAGCTCTACAATGTACTTCTGAGCTGCTCGTCTGATATCTGTATGATTTTGTGTTTGTAGGTGTTACATTCATGACGACTCTACATACAAGAGCAACCAAATAATAGTTCATCATATCTTAGAGTTGGCCTAGACATTTATATATCAAAATATATGTTATTTTGGGGGTACCTGGGTGGCTCAGTCAGTTAAGGGTCTGGCTTCGGCTCAGGTCATGATCTCACGGTCTGTGAGATTGAGCCTCGCGTTGGGCTCTGTGCTGACAGCTTTGAGCCTGGAGCCTGCTTCGGATTCTGTGTCTCCCTCTCTCTCTGCCCCTCCCTTGCTCATGCTCTGTCTCTCTCTCCCTCAAAAATAAATAAATATTAAGAAAATAAAAAAAGAAACCATGTTATTTTATTATAAACTCTTAGCCTTTTATTCCTCCTTTATATATTATAGTTGGGGCATTATGTTGATTTTTAAAATATACATGTAGGTTGGGGCACCTGCGTGGCTTAGTCGGTTAAGCAACCAACTTCAGCTCAGGTCATGATCTCACAGTCCGTGGGTTAAAGACTTGCATCGGGCTCTGTGCTAACAGCTCAAAGCCTGGAGCCTACTTCCAATTCTGTGTCTCCCTCTCTCTCTGTCCCTCCTCCGCTCACGCTCTGTCTCTCTTTCAAAATAATAAACATTAAAAATAAAATAAAATATACATGTAGGTAAAGAAGTTACAAATTTCATTTCAGGAGAATAAAGGGGAAACAACAAAATATTTGGTATAATAATTTGTTATAATAAAAGTGTGTTGGGTCTGATCAAGAGAAAGGGAGCTGACAGCAGATACTCCCAAATCTGGTGCTTTAACTTGTGCTCCCTTTATGATGTCACCTAAGATACCCTGGAGAATAAGACGAACCTTGTTCCAAGTGAATGAGTGAATTAAGTAAAAGGAAGAGGGAGAGATGCTATCTTTTTATTAGCACTTGGCCAATGCAAGTGACCAGGAACAAATGGAAATGAGTGCTCGTTCTTCCTGGCATTAGCTTTGGAAATTTGTAACCACTGTCTCTTCATGAACTTTATTTCCTCATTCATAAAATAAGCAGTTGGATTATTTCCCAAAGTATGTTCCATGGAACATTATTACTTGGCATGCTTATAATGAAAAAAGGGTTCCTTGGTAAAGGAGTTGAGGAATTGTTAGTTTTCTTTGCTGCAGGCCTTCTCAGACTCTTTAATAGGCTAACATGTACCTAATCGCCAAGAGAAAAACATATAGTCATATGCAGCATTTTCCAAACTTATTTGACCATGAAGACCTCATGTCAGAGGAACAACTCATAAGTTAATAAGCCAAGGAAAATTTTTGTGAAATAAAATTAAGGAGTCTCTAAGTCCTCTTCCACCTCTAACATTCTAAAGTTCTGAGTTTGGGGGTGCCTGGGTGGCTCAGGTGGTTATGTATCTGACTCTTGGTTTCATCTCAGGTTGTGATCTCGCAGGTTGTGAGTTCAAGCCCCATGTCAGGCTCTGTGCTGATGGTGTGGAACCTGCCTGGGATTCTCTCTCTGCCCCTCCCCTTCTCATGCTCTCTCTCTCTCTTTCTCTCTCAAAATAAACAAACTTTATATATATATGTGTGTGTGTGTATAAATTCTGAGTTTGACAATACTTTCTTCTTTCTTCTTGGCCTTTTTACATCAGGAAAGAAGGGTAAGGGGTGCCTGGCTGGCTCAGTCAGAGGAGCATGTGACTCTTGACTTTGGGGCTGTGAGTTTGAGCCCCACACTGGGTATAGAGATTATGTAAAAATAAAATTTAAAAAAAAGGATAAGAAGGGCAAAGAATAGGCTATCCTACAGGAAATAAAATAGTGTGTCTGATACAGAAGAGGAAGACAAACCAAGTTCTAACATATGTAGATCTATGCAAATGATGGTGCAGAAGAGGCAGAAAGGGTACAGTCTTAAATGTCAGGGCTTCCAAACTGTCATGTATGTTATCACTAGAAAAGGTTGAACGTTGATATTTTAGCAGTCACAGTAAGGTACTGAGTTGTAATCTTTTTGGCTTTATTTCTCAAACCCATCACTACTGTCATAGGATTTGGCCAAGTTACTGTTGTGGCAATCTATGGGACTATCCCCTACTCCTAGGCACTGACCCCAGCTCTTCTCTCACAGATGGGTACAATGGAGGCTGAACGTGGTTTTACACAAAACAGCATTTCCATATACCCTACCCGGCCCATCTACGTTGGTCGATAGGGGGATGGGCATCTGATCCTAGCTGGAATGTTAAGTTTCTTTCCTGGAATTTTTGCATTTGGGGCCAGGTAGGGAGGGAATCTCTGAGTGTTGGGTGTAAGAGCAACCATGGGTCACTGTCAGTGGTCATATTGCTGCCACAGGAGGAAAGCTAGATGCCAGTGCAAAAGAACAAAGATGAAATACAGAAGAAGCAGAGACAAGATATGGGGCATTTTAATTCCTGATTCTAGGAGTCACTGGTAGCCAGCTCCATCCATATTTTCCCACAACATGACTATTCAGCCCTTCTTTGGATCTCGCAGGCTAAAAAGTTCTCTGCTTAAGCTAGTTTCTGTTGCTTAAAGAAACAGACTAGGTTTCTGCTGCTTAAAACCAAAAGAGTTCTGACTATAGTCACATATGTCCTCCATACCTACTTTCTTCATCTATAAGAGGGAAGAACAGAAGCTGCCGTCTCAAAGCTGGTGGACTGAACACATGCACACACCAGTCCTCTTTCCTGGAACCCCACTAAAAGGACAGCAAAGGGAGAAAAAATGGCATTAAGCTATCAGAACAAAAAGCACTAACAAGGCAATAGCAAGAAAAGTTTTGATGCTAGAAAGCAGATGGATGAATTCTAGGGTCATAATCCTGATTTGCCCAGGTTAATATGTTTTACATCTGTTGCACTTACATAATTAATAAGTGTCCTCTTTCTCTCTCAAAAGTGTCTTGGTTTGGATAAAAAATCGATTCACTAAACCCAGAAGCAAGCCTAATGTACCACAGAAACTCAAAAAAGTTCACCTCTTAAAATGGAGGTGAACAGAAGCCCTGGTTGGAAGTCTGTTTGAGTACTAAGTAGGTGGCCTGATGCCTTCCATTTTGTGTACCCAGGTAACTGCCCTTCCCCAACCACAGCAGAAGCTTGGAGTTTACCCTTTTAGAGGATCCAACCAAAGAGACTATGGATAGACAGACATCAGGTACTGATAAGGATGAGGCTACCATGTTGAAAATAGAAGGATTAAGTGAAAACCTGCATACAAAATGACGAGACTGCCATCATCCTTCTTCCACTCATCTTCCATAACCCTGGCAGCTGGGCTCACATCCTCTAGGTAGAAGAACAGAAAATTCTCTGACCAGCCCCAAAGAAAACAACTTCAGAGAGTCTTGATGTCTACCAGTGAAAGTAAGTCTCCTAATGAAATGACTTGGCTATATCATCACCCTCCTATAAAGTTCACCAGTCCATAAGTATTGCCCATGCACACAAAGCATTGTTAACTTGTAAGTGCTGTGTTCTTAAATCTTGCAGTAGTCTTAGAAAGTAACTAGTCCACACAAGAGCAAGCGAATGAAAGATTATAGGAGATATGTCTCTCAGAAGGTGAAACTATTAGAGCACTTGATATGTTTGAATCTTTTAAGAGATTTATAAACATTTAGCATGGGGGACAAATTGGTAATAGGTACTTTTACAGAAAAGTAACAAAAATAAACCTGAGACATTTATTAACATCAGAAAAATCCAAAATTCATACAAGAAAGGAAATGTAACCATAGTAGATAATATGGCTCAGTTGTGGATAATATTTACAGTCATAGTAACATAAACACTAAATGTTGATATAGCAAAAACTGTAATGTAATTGTATAGGGAAAATGGGGAAGGAGAGTTGCATATATTTGGGGCATATTAATAATAATACTAATACATATTGAGCTTTTAGAACCTATACGTTCTAAATGCTTTATGTACATAAGGTCATTTAATTAAAAAATCTTAAAAAATTTTTAAATGTTTATTTTTGAGAGAGAGAGAGAGAGAGAGAGAGAGAGAGAGAGAGAGAGAGAAAGAGAACTCAAGCTGGGAAGAGGCAGAGAGAGAGAGAGAGAGGGAGACACAGAATCGGAAGCAGGCTTTAGGCTCTGAGCTGTCAGCACACAGCCTGATGCGGGGCTCGAACTCATGAACGGTGAGATCATGACCTGAGCCAAAGTCAGATACTTAACCGACTGAGCTACCCAGGCACCCCCTGGTCATTTAATTTTAAAAAACAACCCTATGTACTATGATTATCCTCATTTTTACAGATGAGGAAATCGAGGCACAGAGAGGTTAACTAACTTGTGCAGGGTCTCACTGCCAGTAAGTTGTAAAGCTAGGATTCAATCCTAGACATTCTAGCTCTAGAATCTACATTCTAAGTCTAAGCCACTATGCTGCTTCATTGAATCTCACTGCAGGCCAGTCTTCTGGACCTTAGGAACATAATCACTGACGAAGTCCCACTTGTACATATTAGATCTAGCAGGAAGTCAAAAAGTGTGTTGAAAAATCAAGAAATAGCAATGTAAGCATGCTACTTAGAAATATGGAAGTAGGGGCACCTGGGTGGCTCAGTCAGTTGAGCAACTGACTTTTAAAAAAAATTTTTTTTAATGTTTACTTTTACGAGAGAGTGAGAGAGACAGAGCGTGAGTGAGAGAGGGGCAGAGAAAGAGGGAGACACAGAATCCGAAGTAGGCTCCAGGCTCTGAGCTGTCAGCACAGAGCCCAACGCGGGGCTCAAACTCATGAGCAGTGAGATCATGACCTGAGTCAAAGTTGGATGCCTAACTGACTGAGCCACCCAGGTGCCCCTAGTTTTGAGTATCCGACTCTTGATTTCAGCTCAGGTCGTGGTATTGAGCCCCGCGTCAGGCTTTGCACTGCAAGTGGAGCCTGCTTAAAAGTCTCTCTCTCTCTCTCTCTCTCTCTCTGTCTCTGTCCCTCTCCCCTGACTTGCAGACAGTCTCTCTCTAGAAATAAAAAAATAAAAATAAAGAAATATGGAAGTTAGGGTGCGTAGGTGGCTCAGTCAGTTAAGCATCCAACTTTGGCTCAGGTCATGATCTCATGGCTCATGAGTTCAAGCCCCACGTTGAGCTCTGTGCTGACAGCTTGGAGCCTGGAGCCTGCTTCAGATTCTGTGTCTCCATCTCTCTCTGTCCCTCCCCACTCATTCTCTCTCTCTCTCAAAAATAAACATTTAAAAAAAGAAATATGGAAGTAAACACTTAAAGAAACAGCTAATCAAATTGAAAACAGTTGCTAATGGGAAGAGAGAATGGAGGGTAAAAGGGAGGATGGGACTATGGATCTTTGATTTAAGCTTTGTAAAACTATGAATGACATTTTTAGATATGAAAATCCCAATTAAAAAACAAACACACATATGGGGCGCCTGGGTGGCTCAGTCGGTTAAGCGGCTGACTTCGGCTCAGGTCATGATCTCACGGTCAGTGAGTTCAAGCTCCGCGTCGGGCACTGTGCTGACAGCTCGGAGCCTGGAGTCTGTTTCAGATTCTGTGTCTCCCTCTCGCTGACCCTCCACTGTTCATGTTCTGTCTCTCTCTGTCTCAAAAATAAATAAAACGTTAAAAAAAAACTAAAAAAAAAAAATAAAAACAAACACACTAACAATAAAAAGACAAGTAACCCAATTTAAAAAATGGGCAAAGATTCTGAATAGACATTTCTCCAAAGCAGATATCCAAATGGCTAATAAATCCATGAAACAATGCTCAACATCTTTAGCCACCAGGGAAATGCAAATTTAAACTACACCACCTCACACTCACTAGGGTGGCAATAATCCTAGCAAATGATAAGACAGTAACAAGTGTTAATCAGACTGTGGAGGATTTGGACCCTCAGACATTGCTGCTGAGAATGGGAGATGATGCAGCTGGAAAATAGTCTGGCAGCTCCTGAAAAAGGTAAATGCAGAGATACCATATGACCCAGCAATTCCACTCCTAGGCATATACTCATGAGAATGAAAGCATATGTTTGCATGAAAGTGTGCACACAAATGTTCACAGCAACATTATTTAAAATAGCCAAATAGTGGAAATAACCCAAATGTCCATCAACTGATGAATGGATAGACAAACATGGTATATTCATACAATGGAATATTATTCATCCATAAAAGGTTATGAAATCCCAATGTAGGCTACAATACAAGATGAACCTTGACTGCATTATGCTAAGTGAAAAGAGCCAGGCCCAAAAGGCCATATATTATGTGATTCCTTTGATATGAAATGTCTAGAAAAGGCAAATCCATAGACAATAGGTAGATTGGTGGTGGCCAGGAGCTGGGGACAAGCGGGGAAATGGCGGGTAATGACTGCTCTTGGCTACAAGGCTTCTTTTGGGGGGTAATGAAAATGCCCTGGAATTAGATGGTGGTGGTGTTGGAACAATTTTATAAAACACTAAAAACCCTGAAATGCACACTTTAAAAAGGTGAATTTTATAGATACGAGTTATACCTCCATTTAAGATTAAATGAGATTAAACAAAATACGAGGCAAGGGGGAATGGGGCTATTACGCTATCAATGAACACAGCACTCATTTACCTCCCTTTAGATCAGCAGCCGTGGCCTGGTGGGAGTGTCTTCATCTGCCTGGACCTGGCCTTGCCTTTCTCCCATTCAACTTCCCTTAGGTTGGCTCTGACTCCAGCCTGGCACACTCCTCGCCTGACACCTTCTAGCCTTCCTCTCTCAGACGCTAGCTCAGATCCTGGGACAAATACGCCCCTGAAAAATGCCCCGGATACTATCCAGGGTTTTCTAGCTATAAACCCTCTTTAACTCAGTGATGTAACGGTATGATATCTGAATTACTATCCCATATACAAATCTTGTATTTGACAGATGGTAGAGATCCTTGGAAAAACAGGCATTCATTAATGACTAAACATCTGATTGTTACTGTGTGGGAACGAACATTTGAGAAGTTGTGCTTCTGGTCTGACTGGGTCTTAGAAAGGAAAAGATAGAAAATTATATTGGGCTTTAACAGAATAAGACAAGCTTCTAAACATACATAACAGGTGTAAAAAATCACCATAGTTTTTCCTGGCAACCCCTTGCCACACAGAAGTGATGAGAACTTTGCTATTTACAGAAAACGTAGATGGCTGAATAGGAAATGGAACTTGGTACAAGTCTTGATTAACTAAAATGTTACTTTAAATATTCTCACCATGGCAAAGAAACTGGTGATTGCTTAGTGGATACTTTCATCAACTACTGGTGTACTTATTTGCTTTAAAATAATCTTTATTTGCTTTTATTTTATTTTATTTTATTTTATTTTATTTTATTTTATTTTATTTTACTCTATTCTATTTATTTTTAAGTAAACTCTACACCCATTGTGGGGCTTGAACTCATGTCTGTGAGATCAAGAGTCGCATGCTCTCCTGACCGAGCCAGCCAGGCTCCCCTGTTTACTCTTTCTTTAAAAAGTCAGTGGCCGGGGCGCCTGGGTGGCTCAGTCGGTTGGGTGGCCGACTTCGGCTCAGGTCATGATCTTGCTGTCTGTGGGTTCGAGCCCCGCGTCGGGCTCTGTGCTGACTGCGCAGAGCCTGGAGCCTGTTTTGGATTCTGTGTCTCCCTTTCTCTCTGACCCTCCCCCGTTCATGCTCTGTCTCTCTCTGTCTCAAAAATAAATAAACGTTAAAAAAAAAAAATTTAAAAAGTCAGTGGCCCAGAGGCACATGGGTGGCTCAGTTGGTTGAGAGTATAACTTCAGCTTAGGTAATGATGTCACGGTTCGTGAGTTTGAGCCCCACGTTGGGCCCTTTGCTGTGAGCACGGAGCCAGCTTCGGATCCTCTGTCCCCCTCTCTCTCTGTACCTCTCCTGCTCATGCTGTCTCTAAAAAATAAAGTTAGGGAACAGAAAAGCCAGGTAGAGTACAGGTTAATCTCTGAGGGTCTTCCTTTAGTCATTTGTAAAATGGGGACACCTACCCCTCAGTGCTCCTGAGAGAATCAACTGAGATAGTCCAATAATGCACCTAGCTCAGTGTCTGCTTTATGAAAGCAGACAGCATTATTATTATTTTGTGGTGCTATAACCACTGCCTCATAGTGATACAGAAGAAAGGGAGTGTTGGAAGTCAAATCATGTCTGGACATATATTAAGTCCTTTGGTTCAGTAACTGCAGAGCATGTAGGTTCTCTCACTCTCTCTCTCTCCCTCTTTGATGTTTATTTATTTTTGACGGAGAGACAAAGTGCAAGCAGGGAAGGAGCAGAGAGACACAGAATCTGAAGCAGGCTCCAGGCTCCAAGCTGTCAGCACAGAGCCTGATGCAGGGCTCAAACTCATGAACCGTGAGATCGTGACCTGAGCCCAGGTCAGAAGCTCAACCGACTGAGCCACCCAGGCGCCGCCCCCCCTTTTAAGTTTTATTTATTTATTTTGAGAGAGAGAGAGGGTATGAGCAGGGGAAGGGCAGAGAAAGAGAATCACAAGCAGACTTCTCACTGTCAGCGCAAGCCTGACGTGGGGCTTGGACTCACGAACTGTGAGATCGTGACCTGAGCTGAAATCCAGAATCAGATGCTTAACCAACTGAGCCGCCCAAGTGCCCCCAAAGCATCTAGGTTCTTATACTTTTCCAGTCGAGTCGTTGTCCATGAGGAAGAACGAGGTGGCATATGCAATCATGAGATCCTTGCACAGAGTTAGAAGGCTGGATTCCACATAATAAAGTCTATCTTCCCAAGTCTGAGATGACCGATGGTGTGAGCCTGGTGTGACAAAGTGTAAGGTTCTAAAAGTTCCAGCCAGGAAATACTTGCCTATTCATTCAGAACAAATATGAAATTACCTTTGGTGGATTTAAAAATATTGTTCAAAACCCCAGCAAATCTAAGGATGACATAGTAGTAGTGGCCGTGGTGGTGGCGGTGGGGGTAGTAATAGCAATGACAATACCGCCGCCACCCGAGATGAGTCGTAGTCATCATCACTGTCATCTTTCATATTGGCAACCCTTCACAGTGTGAAGCATTTGCCAAGTTATCCCTTCTAATTCTTGCCACATCTGTGTCAGGGGGATGGGACGGATGTGCAAATGAGGTTCAGGGGGGTTAAGAGATTTGCACCAAGGCCAAGAGTCCAAAAAATTATTCTATGCTCCTCCTTATTCTTTCTAGTCAAGTGTCAGAATTAAGTTCTTTCAAGGTAAGCATGTCACAAACACTGCTTCTCTGGTCTTCCTGAGGGTACAGTATGTGGTACAGGCCCTTAAAGCAGACAAAAAAAAAAAAAAAAAAAGTAAGAGTGTGACAAAGAAGAGATACCCTACACAGAACAGGCTTCTTTTTAAAAAAAAAAAATTTTAAGTTTATTTATTTATTTTGAGAGAGAGAGAGAGAGAAAACAAGTAGAGCAGGGGCAGAGAGAGGGAGAGAGAATCTCAAGCAGGGTCTGCACTGTCAGCACAGAGCCCAATGTGGGGCTTGAACTCACAAACCATGAGATCATGACCCGAGCTGAGATCAAGAATCGGCTACTTAACGGACTGAGACACCAGGCACCCCCCAGAACAGGCTTCTTAAGATGTGGCAGTGATGAAGAGGTGGAGAAGCATAAGCACAAAAGAGAGAGCACTATGGAATTATGGGTTGAAACGTGTGTTCCCCCCCAAAAAGATACCATGAGGTCCTAACCCCCAGTACCTCAGAATGTGACCTTATTTGGAAATGGTTGTTCTGATGTGACTAGTTAAGGTCATAGTAGAGTAGGGGGGCCCTAATCCAGCACTGGTGTCCTGAGAAGAAGGAAGCCATGTGAAGACAGAGACACACAAGGAGAACACATGTGACAACAAAGGCAGAGACTGGAGCGATGTGGCTACAAGCCAATAAATGCCGAAGCCTGCCTGCAAAGCACCGGAAGCGAGAAGGAAGGAAGAACTTCCCTACAGGTTTCAGAGGGCGCATGGCCCTGTAACACTTTGATTTTGGACCTTTAGGTCTCCAAAACTACGAGACAACAAAGTTCTGTTTTCAGTGGCACTTTGTTAGGCAGACCCAGGAAACCACTGTGGAGCCCGAGAGGATCCCGTCTTCTAAGAATGAAATGAGGAGAAGCAACTATATTGTCTGAGAGAAAAGAAGGAAGTGTTTGGGGGGAAGAGACCATTTATAAACCTATGACTTATTTGAAAGTCCCTCTAAGCCACCGTCTCTTTTGACATTGTAAACGTTGTCCAACAAATGCTGAATTCCTTAAATCTTTTTTAAGCTTATTTATTTTGAGAGAGAGAGAGGGAGAGAGAGAATCCCAAGCAGGCTCTGCACTGTCAGCACCAAGCCCGATGTGGGACTCGAACTCACGAACCATGAGATCATGACCTGAGCCAAAACCAAGAGTTGGACGCTTAACCGACTGAGCCACCCAGGCGCCTCTAACAAATGCTGAATTCTTATTAAATGTCTTTAATGAAGAATATCAATACTGTAAACACCAAGCCCTGGCCATTGGCAGATGATCAGCAGAACTGCTGCCTTGATCAACCGGCTATAGCCCTGTGCTCCCAGGAAGGGAAGAATCTCTTTAATTTCAGTCCTGGAAGGGCACTCTCTCCCAAGCACTTTTTCAAAGTTTACAGGGGAATAATTATTACCTGGATCACAGTCATGTTTACATAAATGTTCTTTTCATTTACTCTTCACACAGAGCCTTCGATCTGTTAAAAGGAGCAATGTGTGAAACTGGCTCTGGGAAGGAACTGGGCCCGTTTACTGTACACATAGCACCAAAACCACACCAAATGTTGCCAAAATAACTTTCAGGATAGAACAAAACCAATAAAAGGAAGGAAAGTTTCCATTCAGCTTGCCCATTTACTTATAACTTGCCATTTGTGCCGTGTCAGAGATTAAGTGTCCTACCCTCCTCGGGTCCCAGTTCTTGGTCTGGACAGACAGGAAACAAGGTGAACCCAGGATGCACGCACTCAGTCTTTTAGATGGACCACGGGTAACTGCTGTAACCAGAAAAGCATCACGTCATACGTGAGCCTTTTTTTTTTTTTTTTTTTTTAAGCCAGGGTTTGCTTTCTCTGGACAGTGAAGTAGGAGAGTAACCTCTGACTGCACAAATGTTCACGAAGCCACTGCTCATTATGTTATCAGGAAGAGGTTTCTGTCATCCGAGTCCAACTCTGGATTCAAAGAAGGAATTAAAAATCATTCCTGGGTGGAGACCTGGGTTTGGCTCAGAACCTGCCTTAGCCATCAGTTAATAATTAATCCCAAACTCTTCCTCCAGAAGATGTTTCCAGGGTTTGCTTATTTTTAAAGACAGGACCTGGTGTTAAGACTCATTTAACATCTTGGGGCACCTGGGTGGTTCAGATGGAAGAGCATGTGACTCTTGATCTTGGGATTGTGAGTTCGAGCCCCATGTTGGATACAGAGATTACTTAAAAGAAGGAGAAGAAGAAGAAGAAGAAGAAGAAGAAGAAGAAGAAGAAGAAGATTTGTTTATCATCTTGAAGGAATGAATTCTAAAAGCCTACTACTTATCTCCTACTAGACAGAATATAGATTAGGTTTTTGTCACCTAAAATTAGTGATTAGAAGGAAGAAAAGCTATGCTCCAGGAAATACCT
Organism: Panthera leo; assembly: GCF_018350215.1. Classification (NCBI taxonomy): domain Eukaryota; kingdom Metazoa; phylum Chordata; class Mammalia; order Carnivora; family Felidae; genus Panthera; species Panthera leo. The sequence continues at coordinate 44,122,677 of NC_056693.1, read as the reverse complement.
TTTAATATTAAAAAGCAAGGGAGAAAGGAGCGCCTATGTGGCTCAGTTAGTTGAGTGTCTGACTCTTGATTTCGGCTCAGGTCACGATCTTATGGATTGGGAGACGGAGCCCCGCGTCGGGCTCTGTGCTGATAATGCGGAGCCTGCCTGGGATTCTCTCTCTCTGCCTCTTTCCCTGCTCACACATGCTTTCTCTCTCACTCTCTCTCTCTCTCTCAAAATAAATAAATAAATATTAAGAATAAAAAATGCAAGGGAGAAATTTTCAATATAAAATGTTGCCAAATTTATAGTCACTGTAAACCCATATGCAAAATTCTCAAGTACCTGATAGTTCTTGGAAGTCTGCTTTCTGCAAACTGTGTAGAGGACTGTAGTAGTTCTCTCAATAAATCTAGAACTACAGTCAGTCCCAAAGTACTCATTCTTTTTTTCTAAGATCATCAATTTTTTTTCCTATTATATATAGCCAGTTCTCGTTATTCATGGTAGTTATGTTCTGCAAAGTTGCCATGAACAATGAATTAATGGAGACTGAAACATTGCTCCTAGAGGAAATATAGGTTTAGGTTTCTGAGAGCCTCTGGTCATTCCAGATCACTTATCTTTATTTTTATTTAATTGTTTTTAAATGTTTTGTTTATTTTTGAGGGAGACAGAGTGCAAGCAGAGGAGGGGCAGAGAGAGAGAGGGAGACAGAATCCCAAGCAGGATCTGCACCATCAGCACAGAGCCCAACATGGGGCTCGATCTCACGAACCATGAGATCATGACCTGAGCCAAAATCAAGAGATGGATGTTTAACCGACTGAGCACCCAGGCACCTCCTTCTTCTTTTTTAAAGCAAGCCTGTATCTTGCTTGGTCAAAGGTTCGGGAAGAGATTCAGGCAGACAGAATTTGGGAATCCTTTCTCAGGATCTATCCATCCCAGAATTTCCCCTCTCTGTCCTGAAACTGCGGTTTCCCCAGATCAACGTCCTGGTTCTCCAGGCTAGAAAAACTGTGGTATCTCCACCAGTGCCCCTCCTGCATTGCATTTGCTCCCGGATAGACTTTTTCCTAAGTTAAAAGCCAAGAAAACGGAAACTTACTCCATACAATGCCTGTCCTGTGAGCATGGACTCCCCATAAGAATCTGCCTGCATGTGACTGCTCTCCAGTGTCTCAAGGTAGCTGCTTACTATATTATGTCCAGAATTTATAGTTGCTATCTGAAGGAGGGCCAGTCTTGTCGGCTATTACTCAGCCATTACTACCCCAATTATTCATTATTGTCTTTGGAATGAATTTATGAAAATGGATGTTCTAAATATTTACAATACTTAAACAAGTCACTGTGCAAAGATCTGGGAAGGTCTGGATAGTTAGGCACAATTTTTTCATTCTGTTCCTCAGCTTACCCTCCACATGTGGAGGAAGGCTGTTCTGAACCCTGAAGCCAACAGAAGGCACATATCTAAACTTACCTCCTCCTCTGAACATCCCTAGTGAATTTAACTTCTAGCAAGGGTAAGGTAGAATCGGTTAAATGGGAGTTCCTTCTGGCCTCTCCTAGGCTTCAGGCTACAGTGGTAATAAATTAACAGTTAACAGACATGGCCATAAGGCCAAAATAAGGCTAAGCAGAGAAAGTAAGTTTTTCAATAAGAAAATGTATGTAATATCTCCCTCCAATGTGGATATTATGTTGACTGCACAAAATTCTGGCTACTTTTTTTTTTTTTTTTTTTAACGTTTATTCACTTTTGAGGAAGAGAGAGAGAGAGGAGAGAAACACAAGCGGGAAGGGGCAGACAGAGAGGGAGACACAGGATCCAAAGCAGGCTCCAGGCTCTGAGCTACCAGCACAGAGCCCGATGCCAGGCTCGAACTCATGAACTATGTAATCATGACCTGAGTCAAAGTCGGACGCTTAACCAACTGAGCCACCCAGGCCCCCATGTTCTGGCTACTTTTGAATGAGAAAGAGGTAAAAGCTACCTCTTGAGTGGGGGTAGTGAGGTCTTCCCTCTCTGATCCCAATCTGTCTTCTGATCTTCTGAACATCCACCTCTTCCTGGATTTCCTGCCTCCTTTCTGAGCTGCCAGAACCACAGAGGTCCTTAGCAGGCGCATCTAGCAGCAAGAGAAAATTCACTGAACCCTGGAATTATCTTTGGCATTCTGTAACTTTAAAAATAGTGATTAGAAGGGAAAAATGCGCGCGCGCACGCACGCACACACACACACACACACACACACACACACACAACTTCATCAACAAAGTGGCACTTTCATTTCAGCTGTTCCTGGGGGCAAACAGCAGAAAAGATAAGTCCTAGATTGAAAGCTTTGTGGTTATCTCCGTTTCTCATTAAAGTGCCCCTGATTATAATCACACCCACGATTACAAGATTTAACACACCTGGTCTTAAGGATGCACCAGGAAGAGGAATCCTACATTCATCTCATCCCATTTCCTTTCCTTTAGTCACTGGGTGAGCACAATTTATAAATTTCTGTGAGTGCAGAATAGAGAACAGGAGAGAGGTTTTCCATTCACATGGGTTTTTGAAGGTGACAATCATCTTCCACAGCCACAAATTATGTTAGCACTGGTGAGACCAGGAGTGTTGCTTTCATTGGCTACACACAGATCTGAGAAATCTGGGTAGGCTTTCTATTTCTTCTCTCACTTTACTAACTAGACACACACACACACACACACACACACACACACACACACACACAGTCTCTCTCTCTCTCTCTCTCTCCCCCCTCACTCACTCAGGGTGTGTATGCACTTGTAGAGGTTTTCTTTTTGCTACTTTTGTAAAAATCCATTTTTATTAATAGAAAATAAACACTCAGTTTCAGTTGTTATACCTGTTGTTAATAAAAAAAAAGAATTTAAAATAATCACTTAATCCTGTTTTGACTAAAACAATTGAAACTATGGCTTAAAAAAAAATATTCAGCACCATTTGCTCATAGGCCTTTCAGTATTTGTTCTTAAAGTTTCTGGAACTTTCCTGTCTGTGAAGTACAGGAATTACTAAGCCTCACGAGGAGGCCTCTCTGGGACGACCAATGAGAAGGCAAGCAATCGTCATAAAAGGAATCCATGTACATTCAGCACGGTAACTCGGACAATACAACGATTCCCTCCCCTCCAGCTCAGGAGGGACATGCTTCTGAGCACTGAGGGATGAAGAATCAGGCTGTTATTTGCTGTTGGAATTGGCTAATAACAGTAAATCTCTGGCACAGATGCTACTGGTTCTTAATATCCTGTGATTTTAGGAAATTCTGTAGATAGTTTGGATTTAATTCAATTTATTCAGAAATTAAACCTATGTAATAAGGTACACTACTCTGTCAGAGTATCTTCTGGTTTAGTATCTTATAAAATACATGTAATACATGCAGGCAAATCATAGTCTTAAAGTATACTTAGAATACTGCATTATTCAAACCAAAACCTATTTTAACAAAATGTCTATAATTAAAAGTAGCTGATGAAACGAAATCCAAAGTTATGACAAGGAAGACTCACTCTCACTAAGCAACTCACTGTTGCTTAAAGAACTTTAAAAAGCACGTGCCCTGGGGCGCCTGGGTGGCTCCTTTGCTTGAGCTGACTCTTGGTTTCGGCTCAGGTCATGATCCCAGGGTCTTGAGATCAAGACCTGCATCGAGCCCTGCACTGGGCTCCACACGGAGCATGGAGCCTGCTTAAGATTCTTTCTCTCTCCCTCTGCCCCTCTCCCCAACTTGCACTCTCTCAAATAAAAATAAAAATATAAATAAAAAGCATGTGCCCCTACAGCCATTCAAGTACAGGTGAGGTGCACCCTCTCCTCATTTTTTACCAAAGGATTCCAATCAAGGATGGGCCAGAAATTAGCATTTCTAAATATTTCATAAAAGTCCATAGAAATATTAAAAAGACTTTTAAGAAATAACCCATACAGAGAAAGACAGATACCATATGTTTTCACTCTTATGTGGATCCTGAGAAACTTAACAGGTACCCATGGGGGAGGGGAAGGAAAAAAAAAAAAAGAGAGGCTACAGTGAGAGAGAGACAAAGCATAAGAGACTCTTAAAAGCTGAGAACAAACTGAGGGCTGATGGGGGGTAGGAGGGAGAGGAGGGTGGGTGATGGGTATTGAAGAGGGCACCTTTTGGGATGAGCACTGGGTGTTGTATGGAAATCAATTTGACAATACATTTCATATATTTAAAAATAAATAAATAAATAAAAAGACTTTTAAGGGGCGCCTGGGTGGCTCAGTCAGTTAAGCGTCCGACTTCAGCTCAGGTTATGATCTCACACTCCGTGAGTTCGAGCCCCGTGTCGGGCTCTGTGCTGACAGCTCAGAGCCTGGGGCCCGCTTCAGATTCTGTGTGTCTCCCCCTCTCTCTGCCCCTCCCCTGCTCATGCTCAGTCTCTCTCTGTCCCAAAAATAAATAAAAACATTTTTAAAAAATTTTTAAAAAAGACTTTTAAGACTGTCTCTGTATCAGTGAGCAGTAGTGCCCACCAGAATTTCCTGAGAGCACAAAGACAATGGCAAGTCATATACTCGCTCAGATATTCGAAGGATGGGGGAGGGTGACTGTTGGGTCATCCTTAGCCGGAGCTTCTCCAGGCTTTTAACTATATGTTTCTCACCAATGTGAGTCAGGTGGACTTCTGTGAGAGAATGGTGTTCGGTGGTCAGGATCTCTTTTGTACATTTTTTCCTAAATGGAATACACAACAGATAAGGGAGTAGAGGAGGTAACACAGGGAAGATACTCCTTCTAGCTCAGAAGGAGTGGAATTGATAAAGCCCATATATGCATTCAAGAAGTCCATGGAGTCCTCCAGCTGTGGAGAGTGGCTAATGTGGTCATCTAGAATTGACACTGTGGAACATGGGAATGTTTTCCTGCACAGCTCCAAAAATTCTGCATAGAGGTTCGTGGGATCCTATGGCCCACCGATAAAATGACTGGGAATAGTCACAGAAGCAAGAGCTCTCACCCAGCATGTTCTAAACTTCTTTCTCTGGATGATGTACCGCAAGAGACTTGATAACTAAGTTCTCGTCATTGTTGCGTATCCCTGCCCACATGTCCCACAGCTCACTCCCAGAGCATTTGATGTACGGCCCATAGACTGGGGTGAGACCTCGAGAGAATACAAAGAAATTTGCGTCAATCGTGTGAGGATGGGTGACAGCATGCCTCCATTTAAAAACATTTTTTTAATGTTTATTTATTTTTGAGAGAGAGAGACAGAGACAGAGACAGAGATAGAGAGTGAGCATAGGAGAAGCAGAGAGAGGGAGACATAGAATCCGAGGCAGGCTCCAGGCTCTGAGCTGTCAGCACAGAGTCTGACGCAGAGCTCGAAGCCACAAACCACAAGATCGTGACCTGAGCCGAGGTCGGACGCTTAACCAACTGAGCCACCCAGGCGCCCCAGCATGCCTCCATTCTTGAGCTGCTTTTGGAAGAGAGGACGGTGAATCTCAGGAAATATACCTCCATTTGACAGATAGAGACTCCTCACGGTAAGCTGACGAGATCATTTCTGCTCGAACCTATAGAGCACCTTCTGAGCAACGATACCTCTGTAATCATGAGACAAAAGGTTGATCCTATGGTTCTGGAGCCCCAGATGCCACAAAAATGCCTCTACGATGCTGGCCTGCTCAAATATGGAACAGTGATGTGGTCTTGTTTGTCACTGCAACCAAAGACCAAGAAACCCAGGGCAATCACTCGTTAAAACCTCCCGGTCAGACCTTCCCAAATCTTGTACTAATCACAGCTGGAAGTTGGAAACCTAGGTAAAAGCACAACTATCTCAGGATTTCCAACCACACCCACAGAGTCCTGGTAGAAGATGTGCAGTCTCTCATAGGTGAAAAATCTGCCTGACGACTTCCATGAGTGAAGAGCAGGAGACAGCTGGAGTGCCGGGAAACGCAGATAGGCCACAGACAGGGGCACGGCTAGTCACCCCACCTGAACCCACCACTCCTTCATTGTGTGGAGGTGATCTCGGTGCACCATGGCTGCGTCTTATCCCCTGCTGCCCAGCACAGCAGTTTGGAGCACCCGGTGCCACGGCGCCCGCGGCATGGCAGGGCCAGGCGGCAGCCAGGCACAGCACACAGCCCGCAAAGGCAGCGCCAGCCAAGACAAGCAGTGAGTAGTGGTAAGTACCCAGATGTGCTGGTTGCCACGGCCCACTCACACAGTTGTATAGACCTATTTCAATAGTGTTGTAATTCATATTTTAAACTACAATTTTACTTTGAAATAATTTTAGACTTACAGACAGCACAGAGAATTCCTGTATACTTCTCACCCAGTTTCCACTCTTGTTAACAACTTACATATCAATGGTGTATTTGTCAAGGGTTTTGTAGATCTTAAGGATGGGTGAAAAATACTTTAACTCCCGCTTGTACAGCAGACTCTCATCAAGGGCAGTTTGTAGCCGATAGCAATTTATTTAATTAATCTGCATTATTGAGTTATGATCTTTGTGTTCCCCACCACCATCAAGACCCTAGATAATAACTAGGGGACAACTGATGAGTTCATGCTTGCACAAAAATGGTGTCAAGAACTTCATGTGGCAACGGTCTATCATGAATAAAGCCCGTGGGTCTGACAAAACAAACACTCTTCTAATGGCTTCACTGACAGTTAAATACTGATGTGCCAGCCACCAGTGAGCACTGTGGATGGCAGGAAGTGAATTATTAATGTAAACTCTCTCCATAAACTCATCTGGGAGTGGGTTTCCATTAAAATCAAGAGGCAAATTAATTTAGAGGTCACTCATTCTTAGCACACATAGGGATATATATACTTTCTTCCCGTATTGGCCACACACTAGGGAGAAATCCAACCAAATCCACTTGGAGAAGGAAAAATGTTTAACTTATGTAGCAACTAAAATCTTGTGGATTGAATTCACAGCTAAAAAGGAAACATTTTTAAATGAGATCCTTTAGTAATTTGGTATGAACAGTGAAAGGAGTCAGGGAGACAAGTCACTAAAGATCAGGCTCCAGAGGCAGGCTTAGTGTGTTCCTGTTCGCTCACCTGGAGTCTGCCCCTCTGAGAAGAACACCAGGACTCAGAGTCTCGATCTACAGACTTATGCTCTGGTTCTCCTCCAGCAGTAGGGTGTGGTTTGCCTACTATTTCAGAAGAAATAGGGACTCCTATTAAAGATGCAAGCAATATAACTTTCCTACTACAGAATAAAATCTCTGCTGATTTTATTCTGGGGATAAAGTCTGAGGTCTCCCGTGGTGAGATTGATGAGCAGGAAAAAAACCAAAAAGGTACGGAAACTGCATATGGTGAGAAACTGACTTACCTCAGTGGCTTTCTGGCTGAGGCCCCGAAACAGCAGCACAATCACGTGGATGGCAGCTCTGCGCACTTGAACTTCATGGTCTGTTTTAGCCACAGCAATCAGGCAAGCTGTTACCTAGGAGGGCGAGGGGAAAAGTCAATAAAATTCAGGATTGCATAATTACCTAAAGTTTTTCAACTATGTTCCACTTTCTACACATCCACCACAAACAATCTGGCTTAGAGAGGGGTGGATAGTTACCTCATTCTCCATAAAGAGAGACAGATCTAGTGGTGGAGATCTTGATTTAGTCTGGCTTTTCCGGAAAAGGGCAAAATCCGGTTTGGAATTCAGGAAGAAGATTAGGGAGTCAGCAGGGATATGTGTATAAAACAAAGGTATGGTCAAATTCAAGTATTTCCTCAAAAGTAGGAAGAAATGTTACTTGTCCCCCTTTGGGAATGCTAAATGAAAGGAAGGAAAGATGATCCAAACCATAGTGGCTTTCTAGGGAGTGAGGACCATGGGGATTTAGCTAAGCAGGCTTTGGAGTTCAAGGCCCAGCATGAATATGAATGCGCCGTTGATGAAAGTTACAGCCCAGGGATAGAAAAATACATAAATATTCTAACTGATCTACTTCCACATGTCCAGGTGTCCTGGTCCTGCAATCTAGCATACCCCACCATGTGAGTCACCCGGGGCCAATTTCAGAGTCTCCCCGGGTTTCTTCATGTGTATAATAGGTCTTTCAGTGCTCATTTACTTTAAAAGACAGCTCTATAACAGAAAAGACTAGAAATTACTAGCACAGCATGTGCCAGATATATAGCTAATAATTATATGTCGTAAAATAAGAATGTTTCTAGACCCTGTTACCACCCTGCCCCCATCCCACTCCTGGTTAAGAACAAAAATATTTTAAAACCTCAGGAAAGAGATACTCCTAAAAACAATGGCAAAAAAATCTTCCTGAGGCATTCATGCAAGATTTAAAAATTGAAAACGAAAATTTTGAAAGTGTGACCAACGGAACAATAATCTGAAGGTAAGTCTCAATTATTCAATTGGCTTCTCACATATTTTGTTATTTCATTTACTGTGTGAGTGTATTTCTTGGCCAACCATGGAAGGATTTCTAACCATGATAAAAAAATAGCCAGATTGTGTGTTTGGAAACATGTATAAATACATATTATGTTTAAAGAATGGTTTTTAAAAAGGTTTTAAAAAAAAGAATACAGGCACAAACGAGGAAATAGGCTTGTGCAGAAATTTTAACTATGCAGGTTGTATTTTTCACAGCTTTCAAACAGTTGGGCATAGTTCAAAGTGTCTAATTAATCAGCGATGGCAGAGAGATTAGAAGAAGTAGCTTGTTCTTAAATATAATTGCATCTGTGATGTACTGGCACTTAATCAAGTTGTACATCTATTAGACAAACTTGCATGTTGCGAGTGAAGGGAAATCCCAGGAAAGCTCAACAATTTGGGGGCTGTTTTTCAGTAAGATCCAGCAAGCTGTTTCTGCTTTTGACCTGGGACACCCTGACCCAAGGCCATCAGTGGCTTCCATGCCTGTGGCATTAACGGTAGAAGCAATTCAGTCTTAGGAGGAATTCCTTGGGTGACCTCCAAACAGGTAACAATATAATAGCTACCTCCACTTGCACCCTTAGTATTTACAAGGTAAGAGCTGAAATCAGAGAGACAAGTTAGAGCTAGGTCTGAGTCCTTCCTGACACAAGGAGGTTTAGCTTATTCAGTCTAGTAACTAAAGGACAAAAACCAGCCTGGGGCCGTATAATGTGCAGATGCTCCCGAGCCTTTTGCCTGCCTCTCTCTGGGTTTAGTTTGGGGCCCAGGTTTCCAGGTTTGGTGGATCAAGGCTTCTTGGCCTAGAGCCCTGCTGGTATCCAGCTTTGCCACCTCTGTCTCCCACACTATGCTGAGCACGCTGTGCCTCAGCTCTCAGTGAGTCCAGCTCTGGCTGTAGGGTGTTAATCCCACAATCAGGAGAGGCAGAAGATTCCTGCCTGGAAAAGGGCTTGCCCCGCAAGGCCAGTGCTGTAATCCTTGTGCCACTTTGAAGGCATGGCTGAGAGAATAGCTGGTTATTACAAGCTTTGGTGAGATCAGTTGGAATGGCCTCCTGCTTGCTACAGACTATTATTTTTTTTTTTTAAATTTTTTAACGTTTTATTTATTTTTGATACAGAGAGAGACAGAGCATGAATGCGGGAGGGTCAGAGAGAGAGGGAGACACAGAATCTGAAGCAGGCTCCAGGCTCTGAGCCGTCAGCCCAGAGCCCGACGCGGGGCTCGAACTCACGGACCGTGAGATCGTGACCTGAGCTGAAGTCGGACGCTTAACCGACTGAGTCACCCAGGCGCCCCCAGACTATTATTTATGCACCGAACAGGACCCAGTCCATCTGCAATCAGCCATCCAGGATGATCAGGAAGTGGCCCATGAAAGGAAGGGTGTTCACAAACCTTCCTTAACACCTCTGTCACAAAGACTAAATCCTATGAAACATATGATGGTCAATTATGCAAAATGTTTTTTTTTTTTTTTAAGTTTATTTATTTTTGAATGAGAGAGACAGAGTTTGAGCGGGGGTGGTGCAGAGAGAGAGACAGAGAGGGAGACACAGAATCTGAAGCAGGCTCCAGGATCTGAGCTGTCAGCACAGAGCCTGACGCGAGGCTTGAACCCACAGACTGCAAGGTCATGGCCTGAGCTGAAGTCGGATGCTTAACCAACTGAGCCACCCAGGTGCCCAATGCAAAATGTTTTTAAAGCATCAGAATTTTAATATGGTCTTGCAGATATCATCTGGAGACAAGAACAGCCTTCTGTTCAGGTCACGCTCCCATAACCAACTTGTAATGTTGCTCTCCTACAGGCCACTGAGGCAGACCCCTAGTCAAACCCTAGAAGCAGGGAGGATGCATAGCCACTCTCTTCCATTGACCCATTCGGAACAAGTCACTCTCATACCTAGTCTCTCTCACCTTCAACCCCAAGGACACACTTACCATTGACTTTGACCTCTAAAAGGCTTGGCAAATAGATAGATGATGTAAGGTCTTTACTAATTTATGAATTGGTGTCATATTTCTATTCTGTTCTGTTCTGTTCCTAAGTCCTCCCAGAGGATAAAATCCATCCTATGTGATCTTCATGTTGCCTGCCTTCAGGGTCGGCATACCTAGTCTAGTAAACCACACTGTGGAAGGCTTTCTTGTCATCACTGCCTAAAATACGTACATCATTCTGCCATTCTGAGAACCACGCAAAGAGGAAGATGATGATTCCTCTGCATACACTATAAGTCAGTGTAAGCAATTTAACACTTGATGGGAACTAACAGGAATAAGGAAAAACATCACTTCCCAAATAGCTGGCACACACCAAGCATACTCAGAACTACATAAATAAAGATAATACAAATGGCAAGATTACCAAAAACCAACTTTGGAAAATTCCAGGAGAGAAGGTACCAGAGTTGAGGTATATGTCAAGAAAGCAGGACTTCAATTTTCCAACTGCATTTTCATCCCTTTTCTTAACCATTTCTTTGTTAAAATTTCGGTTGGTCTGCTTACTTATGTGAAACTAGACCATCTGCCCCTTCTATTTCATCAACTAAGAAACCTTAAGAACAAAGGCAGTACAGTCTCCAATTCATACGTGCTCAGCTTGCTCACATAACCTGCTCACGGAACCATGCTGGGTCTGTTAGCTTCTGGAGGGTCTCCCAGAACGTGCACTCCAGTCCTCATCTCAGGGGCCTATGCAGCTTCAACACGCACTTAGGGAACTGCGTCAGTCATGGTGAAACTGGTAATCAACCCGGATCATCCAGTGGGATCAGAGGTGATAGCTTTGCATCAGACCTCAAAGCTCAGGTTTACGGAATTCTGGGCACCACATTAAAAGTGGATTTCCCTATGGACTTCTCACCTAGGGCACATCTTACTTACTGTACTGAGGATAGGCCTCTCACTGTGGTTCCCTTCCATCATGTTTACTTTCCAGAGAGAGCGATGAAGATGAAAATGCCTATCAAGATTTGGTTTCAAGCACCACAGCTCTTGATAAGAACAAGGAGAATTAGGGAAAAATAACAATGCTTTCCAAACAAGTTAAATCTTGACATCAACAGAGAGGAAAAACCTGAATTTCCAGCACAGGAACTGAAGGCATTGATCCTATCCTTTATATTCCTTCCCTACCAGCAAATGCCATCAAGAATAGACAGTGCCCAAATCTGGACCACCCAACAGGTAGGACAGCTTTCTGCAGATGCCCAACAGCTACAGCTACGACCCCCCAGGTCAGGTCATGTTAGAAGAGACCATGGTGGTTAGTTTGTTCAATTTCGTACCCAAACAGATTACACATATCCTCTTTCTCTGCCTGCCTGACACTTGATCAATGCAATCTTCTTGCTGCCCTGATAAGTCTAACTGAGGGTCCCAGCTGTGGTTCCCTCAGCACCTTGTGCTTATTCTATCATATCACTCTAGTCCAGTGTCTATTTATTCTTCTGTGTTTCACATTCTACAGAGATTTCCTTGGGGGAAAAGACTGTGTGCTTCATCTGTGTGCTCCAGTATACCTGGAACATGGCAAATGCTCACAGAGGAGAATTCCTTCAGTTTGCAGCCAAAGGTCAGTTTCCCCAAAGTTCCTTCTCCACCAGAACATACTACAAAAGACTTAAGAGCTTTCATGGGACACTTAACAAACTGTCACAGAGAATGACACGGTAACTAAATAAATAATATCATTTCATTCTTGGGGCGCCTGGGTGGCTCAGTCGGTTAAGAGTCCGACTTCAGCTCAGGTCATGATCTCGCAGTCCGTGAGTTCAAGCCCTGCGTCAGGCTCTGTGCTGACCGCTCAGAGCCTGGAGCCTGTTTCGGATTCTGTGTCTCCCTCTCTCTCTGACCCTCCCCCATTCATGCTCTGTCTCTCTCTGTCTCAAAAATAAATAAACATTAAAAAAAAAATTAAAAAAAAAAAAAGATCATTTCATTCTTCTGCTTTGGTTTCCCAACTCACTCAAAGTAAAAGCCAAACTCCTTATGAGGCCCCATCAAGACTGCCATCACCTCTCTGACGCACTGGCCTTGCTGTTCAGTAGCATGTCAAGCATGCACCTGCCTCAGGGCCTTTGTACTTGCTGCTCCCTGCACCTAGAATGCTTTCTCCCCAGGTATCTGTCTGGATCAGCCCCTTGCTTCCTTCAGGTCTTATCTCAAATGTTACTCATCAGTGAATCTTTTCCTGTTCATCCAAGTTCACATACAACAACAAGTTCCCTTTGTGCCCCTTCCCTTACTAGATTCATTTCCTTAGCACTTACTCCATCGGACACAGTATATATTTGTTTACTTCCTTACTTATTCATTACCCACCCCTCCTTTCTAGAACATCAGCCACATGAGGAAAGGAACTTTGTTGTGTTCACAGCTGAATCCCCACCATCTAGCACACAGCTTGGTTGCAATTCCTATAAATGGCACAGAGTAAGTGCTCAATGAACATCTGTGGAAGGTATCAACAAATAAATGAAGAACTACTTCAGACCCATGTCCACTATCCCACTTTTTCCATGAGAATGGACAAGAGCGGTCTAACTATAGGAGGGCTCAATGGCCAAAACACTAGGGCTGTCAGGTGTCCAATCATGTTCAAACTTGTAGTCCACCCAAGGCAGCTGGTTTGGCACTGATGACATGGCAAGCGTGGGATGCTACATGAGAAGGATCATCTAAAAAGAAGAGACAAATTATGTGGGATGGAAACACCTGGTTTTTCAAATCAGAGGGAATATGTTGCCTTCTGAAGTTTCATTGCCAAAAGCAAGGGCTATTAAGATGGAGCTACATGACCCTTCCTGTCAGTAGCTCTACTTGTATGGCAATTCTCTTCCTTTTTAAGCACAAATGCAATCTTTTTTTTTTTTTTTTTTTTGGCAGAAAAGAAATCTTATAAGTGAACTGAAAACATTTATTGGGAGACAACATACAGTTTGGTTAAGAGCATGGATTCTGGAATTGCCCGCCTACATTCAATTCCCAGCCCTGCGCTTCCTATCTGCATGGCCTTGGCAACTTATTTCTCTGTGCCTCAGTTTCCTTTGTGAGTACTGGATCAGTTGGTACATGTAAGGTACTCAGAAAAGTACTAAGTGCTTGCTATTATTACTATTTTTAAGATTTAAAAAAAATTATTTATTTTGGGGTACCTGGGTGGCTCAGTCAGTTGAGTGTCCAACTCTTGACTTTGGCTCAGATCATGATACTCACGGTTTGTGGGATCGGGCCCTGCATCAGGCTTTGTGCTGACAGCGCAGAGCCTGCTTGGGATTCTCCCTCTCAGTTTCTCTCTGTCCCTCCCCCACTCTCATGCTCTTTCTCCCTCTCTCAAAATAAATAAATAAACATTAAAAAATTTTATTTACTTTGAGAGAGAAGGAGAGAGAAGGGGAGAGAGAGAGTCCCAAGTAGGCTCCAAGCCATCAGTGCAGAGCCCAATGCGGTTCAGATCCCATGAGCCATGAGATCATGACCTGAGCCGAAACCAAGTCGGATGCTTAACTGACTGAGCCACCTAGGCAACCTCTTTTTTTTTTTTAAGATTAAAAAACAAACAAAAACAATTCTTTATTTCAAGAGAAAGAGAGAGAGAGAAAATTATTACTATTCTTAAAGCATGTAGGAACCAGTCTTCCCAAATAAGCCTTACCTTCTTCTTCATTCAATATTTATCAAGAAACACTGCATGTCAAGCATTGTGATGGGTGCTAGGGGGTATGCAAAGGTAAATAAAGATGGGCTCTGCCCTTGGCACGCTCACAATTTGTTAGTGATCATAAACACACCTGGGATTGATGTTTCAGGAAGTCCAGATCTCAAGAAGTAGGGCAGGGTGTCACTGGACAAGGGGCTGGCCAGGCAGGTACCCCCACAGCAGCAGCTCCTCACATGGAATTTAAAAGCTGTCTTTTGTGTTAGCACTCACGGTAAGTGAACAGCCTGCTACCTATTTACACTTCATTTCTGAAGGTTTAATAAGCAATCCGAGATTCTTGCTGTGAGCCAGGAAATTGTAAAGCTAAAAGACCCCTTATGATGTAGACCCTGCCTGCCTCTCTTGCCTCGGTTCTGCCACCAACTAACCTCCCACCCCCACTCCTTCACTCCAGCCTTTAGGATCTTCCTACAGTTTTCCAAATATTGCCAGGCTGTCCCACACAACACTGCCTTTGCACAGCTATTCTTTCTGCCGAAGTGCCTTCTTGGGCTACCCAATTTCTACTTGTTCTAAAGATTCAGGTCCAAACATCTCTTCCTCTAGCACCTCTTTGTCAACACTCAAACCTGACTGAGGGGCTCCTAAAATATGCTCCTCTAGCACTTATCACGAAGGACTACAACTGTGGCCATTGATGTTTGTGTCTTCTACTAGGTTACCCATGCCTAGAAGGCAAGGTTGGTATCTTGTAGGGTTTTGTAACCTTGGCCCCTGACAAAGGGCCTGGCACACTGCAGGTGTTTGGTAAATGTACGAGCGGTAACATCTGAAGGAGGCTAGTTACCCCTGTTCTTCTCATTTCCTTGCTGCCATGATGATCACTGTCATCATCGGCCTCCTTCAAATCACCAAAATCCTCCTTAAAGAAAAATCTCAGCACAAAAACAAAACAAAACAAAAAACCAAATCGTTACTCAAATGTCACCTTCTCAATGAGCTTCACCTTGAATACCCTATTTAACATTGCAACCTCCCCTCCACCCAACACTCTGGCCACCCAGATCCTCTGCTTTTTCTTATTTTCCAGATATACATTATCTCTAGATCCTTGTAACAATCCTTCACTGCAGGCATTTTAATCCCGCCCTCTTTTTTTAGTAATCTCCATCCCCATCGTGGGGCTTGAACTCACGACCCCGAGATCAAGAGTTGCATGCTCGACTGACTGAGCCAGCCAGACGCCCCTTTGATCCCATTTTCTAAGTCAGACACTGAGTTCAGAGTCTAAGTCATGTGTGCTCGAATGAACGCAGGTAAGTAGGTGGAGGAGGTAGGCCCTCACTGATTCCCATCCCCAAGTGCACTTGGAAATTTCATTCTCTATCAACAGGTCAGGTGGGTCTCCAGAGAGATGATACTTCTTGAATGTTATAAAAACCTGCTTGAGCTCAATTTTTCTAATCAACCAAACCAAGAAATTTCTCTAACACTCTGATGGGAAATCATATGCCGCCAGCATGCTACAGTTTCCTTAAGAGAGAAAATGGGAAGAAGAGTCTAGGGACTCAAGAAGAAACATGGTCTCAGTTTGGTTCAGAGAAGACCATGATGTTCAGGTATTGTTTGGGGTCAATGGTTTCAGAAAGTATATGGGATCCTGTCAAACCTAAGCTGATCCACTTGGAGATCCAGGGTAAGTTTTCATTCCATTCACAGCTATGTTTTAAAAAATTTTGTGATGCTTACACAATTCTGCAAATATATTAGAAGCAGTTGAATTGTACCCTTTAAATGGGTGATTTATATGGTATGTGACTTCCATCTCAATAAAGCTGTTATTAAAAATAATAATGTTTGGGTTTGGTTCATATCACAGCTTATGGCTTGGTTTGGGTTGAGTCATATGAAGGTACCAAATAAACAGGAAAAAAATGTGGGAACTGCTTCCATATTTGACCCAGAGAAGTTATAAAAGGCTGAAATCTTTAGACAATATAATTAAATAGACCCGCAAATGCCTTCTATTGTGTTACAAGTTCATATACTAAAGGACAAGAGATTCACTCCTTGGATGAGTGACATCCAAAACAACCAAAGATCAGATATCTAATGGTTCACATATGGTAGAGCACTCTAAGGTGTTAAGTTGGTAAGAAGCATTATTTCTAAGTTTTTAAAAAAAGACACATAAATGGGTAGTGGGGACTATTAAGGAGGGCACTTGTGATGAGCATCGGGTGTTGTACGTAAGTGTTGAATTGCTAAATTCTACACCTGAAACAAATATTACACTATATATTAACTAACTGGAATTCAAATAAAAACTTTTTTAAAAAAGAAAAAAATATATAAAAAGATGGGCAGAGAGGTGTGTCCCTCATGGAAGATTTAAAGGAGAGGAAGTGACTGACGCATAACTTTCTTAAAAATCCTAAGTTGGAAAAAAAATCCTAAATTGGAATTTAAGGGCATGAGTAGCCTTTACTATCAATAAAACAAAGCCTATAAAGCTCAGGAATCAGGAAATGCCATAAATTCAAGGGTATGCGTACATCCATGAGTGTATTTTTCTGCTTAGCGATAAGACACAATCACGACATCAAAGAAAATTCCTTCTCCCTAGGAACTTCTTAAGATTTGTTGTTCAGGGGCGCCTGGGTGGCGCAGTCGGTTGGGCGTCCGACTTCAGCCAGGTCACGATCTCGCGGTCAGTGAGTTCGAGCCCCGCGTCAGGCTCTGGGCTGATGGCTCGGAGCCTGGAGCCTGTTTCCGATTCTGTGTCTCCCTCTCTCTCTGCCCCTCCCCCGTTCATGCTCTGTCTCTCTCTGTCCCCAAAATAAATAAAAAACGTTGAAAAAAAAAAAAAAAATTTAAAAGATTTGTTGTTCAACATGGTCTGAATAAAGAAGCCAGTATTACAGTTTTGTAAGTTTTTGGTCTAGTGAAGTTATATGCTCTATGTGAGAGATATGGTCTCTCATAAATAAAAAGGTAATATAAACTTTTAAAAATTTATATATTTATAATTTACATGTCATTTTCTTCCAAATAAAGATTTAAGATAGTCAAGCGCATTGGTAATAAAACGACTCCTGGCTACTTATTAACTAATCTTTTTCCATCCAGCATCATCTTTAATAGCAGAGTGCCTAGCACACAGCAGGAAGTCAAGATATATATTAATATACCGATGACTAAATAAACGTGAGGGCAAAGATAAAACGTAAGGGGCTAGAGGAAGATGTTCGTAGAGGACAACAACAGGACGCACATTTCATTAACTCAGCAACTCTGAAACCAGGAAGAGCGTGCAGTGCCAACATCCTATATGGCTGCCCAGTCATCCTCGACCTACTATGTACCAGGTACTAGGTGTAACATGGTAAACAAAACATGGAACTTAATTAGTCTTTCTGGTAAATAACCTCGTCCCCCTGAATACAGGGCACCTCTGACCAAAGAGGACCAATTAGAATCTATGCCTGGGAATTTTCTGTGAACAGAGATGAGCTCACAGATGGCCCAGAGACCTAGGGTAGAGATGTTTATTTTTGAGAGAGAGAGACAGAGTGTTAGTGGGGGAGGGGCAGAGAGAGAAGAAGACACAGAATCCGAAGCAGGCTCCATCCAGGCTCTGAGCTGACAGCACAGAACCTGTGCCGGATTGAACCCACAAGCCATGAGACCATGACCTGAACTGAAGTTGGACACTTAACCAACTGAGCCACCCAGACGCCTTTTTTCTTTTTTTAAATAACATTTACTTCTTTTATTTTTAAGTTTATTTATTTTAAGAGAGAGAGAGAAAGCGTGCATGTGGGAGGGGCAGAGAGAGAGGAAAAGAGAGAGAGAGAGAGAGAGAGAGAGAGAGAGAGAGAGAATCCCAAGCAGTTAGTGAGGAGCCCGATGTGGGGTCCGAATCCACAAACCATGAGATCATGACCTGAGCAGAGACCAAGAGTTGGATGCTTAACTGACTGACCCACCCAGGCGCCCCTCAATCCTCTTTTAATACATAAGGCAAGTTAAGGTGACTTGTTGTCACTTGCCATAAAAAATTCTTATGAATCTAACTTCCAATATACATATAAGACCAGTGAGGCTGAGGTAGGTTCAATGATTTACCTGATCTGGAAAAAAAACCAGAGATCTGACTCTCAACCCCAAGCTATATCACAGGCCCAAGTAAAAACAAGCATTAGAAAAACAATCAACATGCAGTACCTCATGAACCACAGAGCCCAGCAGAAAGTCCATCCTCTGGCACAGTTCTCCAAGGTTAGATAAGCTGCTGGCCCTGTGAGCACTATCTGGATCTCTTGCTCCCCTCAGGAATGTGTGGATCAAAGGTTCTCTGTACTTTGAGACCATGTCCCCTATAGGAAAAAAGAAAAAAAAAAAAGAAATCAAAATCTTTAAAAACAAATTTTCAGGTTCTTAAAGAAGGAATAATGATACTATCATAGTATATTGTATGGTGTTTTATACTTTTCAAAGTACTTGCATAACCAACCATTAGAAATTATGCACTGGGAGCATATTTAATGTCACGTTGGAAGAAAACTAATAACTGACCATTAGATTGAGTAACAATGAGGACACTGTTGACTCTGACGAGAACAGTTTTGATGGACTGGTAGGGGTAAGAGCATGACAGAAGTGTTGTTGTTGTTTTTTCAGTTAATTTATTTAAATTCAAAGTCAGTTAACATACAGTGTAGTATTGGTTTCAGGAGAAGAAGCCAGCAATTCATCACTTACATACAACACCCAGTGCTCATCCCACAAAATGCTTTCCTTAACGCCCATCACCCCACCCATATTCCCTCCAGCAACCCGTATTTTGTTCTCTTTATTTAAGAGTCTCTTATGATTTGTCTCCTTCTCTGTTTTTATCTTATTTTTCCTTCCCTTCCCTTATGTTCAACTGTTGTTTGTTAAATTCCACATATGAGTGAAATCATGTATTTGTCTTTCTCTGATTCACATCACTTAGCATAATACACTCTACTTCTATCCACGTTATTGCAAATGGCAAGATTTCATTCTTTTTTAAAACCATTTATTCACTTTTGAGAGAGATACTATGAGCAGAGGAGGGGCAGAGAAAGATGCTCAACCAAACAAGCCACCCAGGAGCCCCAAGATTTCATTCTTTTGACTGCCAAGTAATATTCCATTGTACCACTTCTTTACCCATTCATCAGTCGATGGACATATGGCCATAATGTGGCTATTATTTATAGCACTGTTGTAAACACTGGGGAGCATGTGCCCCTTCAAATCAGCATTTTTGTATCCTTTGAATAAATACCTATAGGACAATTGCTGGCTC
Source organism: Panthera leo (assembly GCF_018350215.1). Classification (NCBI taxonomy): domain Eukaryota; kingdom Metazoa; phylum Chordata; class Mammalia; order Carnivora; family Felidae; genus Panthera; species Panthera leo. The sequence goes on along the minus strand of NC_056693.1, from coordinate 44,103,217 downwards.
ATAGGGTAATTCTATTTTTAATTTTTTGAGGAACCTCCTACTGTTTTCCAGAGTGGCTACACCAGTTTGCATTCCCACCAACAGGGCAAACAGCATTCCCCTTTCTCTGCATCCTCGCCAACATCTGTTGTTTCCTGAGTTGTTAATGTTAGCCATTCTGACAGGTGTGAGGTGGTACCTCATCATGGTTTTGATTTGTATTTCTCTGATGATGAGTGATGTTGAACATATTTTCATGTGTCTGTTAGCCATCTGGATGCCTTCTTTGGAAAAGTGTCTATTCATGTCTTCTGCCCATTTCTACACCGGATTATTTGTTTTTTGGGTGTTGAGTCTGAGAAGTTCTTTATCTGATATGTCATTTGCAAATATCTTCTCCCATTCTGTCAGTTGCCTTTTAGTTTTGTTGATTATTTCCTTTGCTGTACAGAAGTTTTTTTGTTTTTAAGTTTATTTATCTATTTTGAGAGAGACAGAGAGAGAGAGAGAGAGAGAGAGATGGGCAGAGAGATTGGGAGAGAGAGAATCCAAGCAGGCTTCGCACTGTCAACGCAAGCCTGATGTGGGGCTCAAATTCACAAACCATGAGATCATGACCTGAGCCAAAACCAAGAGCCAGATACTTAATCAACTGGGCTACCCAGGCACCCCTGTGCAGAAGCTTTTTATCTTGATGAGGTCCCAATAGTTCATTTTTGCTTTTATTTCCCTTGCCTCTGGAGACATATCTAGCAAGAAGTTGCTATGGCTGAGGTCAAAGAGGTTGCTGCCTGTTTTCTTCTGTAGGATTTTGATGGTTTCCTGTCTCATATTTTAGGTCTTTCATCCATTTTGAATTTATTTTTGTGTATGGTGTAAGAAAGTGGCCCAATTTCATTCTTCTGCAAGTTGCTATCCAGTTCTCCCAGGACCATTTACTGAAGAGACTTTTTTTCCATCAGATATTCTTGCCTGCTTTGTTGAAGATATATGTTGGCCAAATATTTGTGGGTCCATTTCTGAGTTCTGTATGCTGTTCCTAGAAGTGGGTTTAAGACAGTATGGGAGAAGTGGAGACAGAAAGATCACTTAAGAAGTTTTTCAGCAAAGCAGATCAAGGAAATGGGGTGGCTGCTGGTCAAGGTAGGGAAGTATGTCAAGAGAAGTTGTTTTATTTGAAAAGAAGAGAAATAGCATGCTAAGACATCAGAATTGACATTTTATATATGGAAACAACTTCTTCCTCCACAGGCATACCAAGAGCTAAAGCTTTTTTGGCTTGATCTAGGTTCTGAGGCTCTAGTTCTAGAACCCAAGTATAACACTCTACCTTTAGCCTTTTTGTAGTACTAAGGCTACATGACATCTATCTATGAGGTGACAAAATGGTTTCCAAAGCATTGCTTAAAGCCACCCATTCTTAATCACATAAATGATAAATCATAAAAAAAATCACCAACTTGTCCTATCAGGCTCACCTCAAATGCTATTTCCTTTGTGAAAACTTCTTCAGTCAGCCTTAATTAGTCCTCCAGGGAAGTTCCACAGTTCTTTGAACTTAAATCACCTGTGTCACTAATGCCTTGATTCCTAGAGGTTTTCAGCATCTATCTCTCCCATGAGTCTAAATTCCTTGAAGGTAGAACTTCGTTTCCATCAGTTCTCAGTAATCTTTTATGTATGAAGTACTCAACAAATGCTAATGTTGAACTGAGTTCATTAATTTGTTCAACAAAACAAAATTATGTGCTAGGTATCATGATAATGTTCTAGGGATAAAAAAACATAAACATAATCTTTACCCTTTAGAAAGCCCAAAGTTTAGGAGGTGGGTACAAACAGATAAGTACCAACAATTACAGTACTGTGGTAACTGCCATCATAGAGCCAAGCAGAGGTTGCTTGGAGACCCTAATCTCACTAATTTCAAACACTTGGAAGGGGGAGGAGGAGACTGTTTTGATTTCGTTTTCCCTCAAAACACAATGTATTTTCCACACAGTATGGGATAAAGATGAGGGAGAAATTTCTCTAAAAGGCTCCCAGTTCCTAATATACTACAGACAGTCAAAAGTCTCATCCCCTGCCCAGTTAACATGACTATGAATTGCAGAAATTGAGTTAGCAGTAATTCAGCCATAGCTTGTTTTCAGAATAGAGGGGACTTTGTGCCTACTCTGAGACCCAGTATTTGCATTTCTGAATATCAATCCTGAAGAGAGAGTCACATATATGCACAAGGATATCTGCATAAAGACTTAACTACAGAATTGTAACAGTGAAAAATGAGAATTAAATATTAATTAATATGGAAGTGGTTAAATAAACATATATATTATGGAGTACAATGCAGTCGTTAAAAAGAAAATGACAGAATTATATGCACTAATATAGAAAGGTCCCTGAAGACACTGTTAAAGCAAAAGGAAGTAATAGAACCAGTATCATTCCATTTGTGTATGTAAAAATGCACAGATGCAACTTCTCTCACTATTAACAAACCAAACTTACAGATTTAAATATGTATATGAAATATACAAATGTATAGAAAAATGATAGAAAGGATATACTAAAAGAGAAGATTTAAATAACTTGTCCGTAAAGCAAATACGCCCAAGATCAAAGTTACGTAGTTTGATACTTAACTCCTATAACATACTGATTGTATTTAAAATTTCCAACTAAGAGGAAAACATATATTTCTACTTTTACTGTAGTACTTTTCCTTTCTGGTCTTAGGAAGGAACTTGCTCATTCTGTAGTGTGAGATATAGATCCAGAGTTAAGAGATGTGTGTTCTAGTTTTGGCCCTGCTACCAACTAGCATTTTGACTTTGGGCAATTTGCTTCACCTCTCTGTACCAACTAGAGACAAGTCAATTAGACAAGACGTCTCTCAGGTCCTTTCCAGTTGTACGAATCTATGAGTTGATGAGTCACCTCTGGTTTAGTCATCAGGGGAATGAGGTTCAGGAGACTGGAAAAGGAAGAAGCATACATTCACCATCCCTAGAGGGAGGCTGTTGCTGTTAAAGGAATGAAGTTTCTTTGTTGGGAAGGAAGGCACAGGAAAATGAGAGAAGGAGGGGAAATTACAGGCTGAAAGGTAAGAGCAGATGACAAACAAGTGAATGGTTACTAATGTAGAGATTTAAAGTGAAAAATGCATGGTAAAGAAAAGGTAATATGTGCTAGGCACTGTGCTAGGCACTATACTAGGCCTGGGGATCCAATCATAAACAAGAAAGACACAGTCCTTTCCCTCATGGCATTCAAAGCCTAAATGGGGAAGAGGGAAAAAAACGACCAAGCAACAATGGAGTGAGATGTGCCCAACATGGTGATAGAAAAGATACTTTTATGAGTAATGTTTTGATCAGGTTCCTATTTCTATTAATAATAGCTCCAGTATTATTCATCCAGACTCAAAATCCTGATGTTCTTTTTGACTTCTTTCTTTTACCTTTCATTCAGTCTGTGCATTTATTATTATCCAACATTTGTTTATTTCCATATAGAATTTGAAGAAACTTGTAATAAATAATATTGAAATTATGTATCACTGAAATAAGTACTTTTAAAAGCTCTACAGTAAGTGAGGGAGTGCAGATATCCCAAGCTAAGGATCCCAGAACTTAGCTTATCAATTCCTGGTGGCTAAGACATAAAAGGAAACAGAAAAAACATAGTTCTTATTATCTAATAAAAAAAGGAACATCAATTTGGTAACAGAGAAAAATTTTAGGAAGAACATCAAGAGGTACCTTATTCATTCATCCAGCCAATCTTTTAGTTTTAAAAAAAATTTTAGTAATGCTATCCCCAGCGTGGGGCTTAAACTCACAGTCCCAACATCAAGAGTCACATGTTCTACCAACTGAGGCAGCCAGGCGCCCCTCATCCAACAAATCTTAAAGGAGTACCTACAATACTCCAAGAACATTCTCAGTCTGGAGGTGACAAAACATGAAAAAAAAAAAGTAAAGGTCCCATCTTCATGAATCCTACTTCTAGTGAGGGAGCAAGACAATAAACAGTAAACACATCTTCCTGCAGCAGTAACGGCTGTGAGGACAAACTAAGGAAGGTGTGTATGTGTGTGGAGGACGCTGAGAGCCAGGGGTGAGGGCTCAGAGGAGAAGCTCTCAGAGGAGAAGGTCTGAAGGAAAAAGTTGTGAAGACTCTGGGGGGAAAGTGAAGAGCAAATGGGCAACAGAAGTTTGATACTCAATGTAGATACCATACAGCTGTTTCTTATCCTGACCCACCATAAAAGTCGCGGCCATACCACTACATTAACAAAACCACAATTTAACGTTGCATTTATGTAAATTCTGGCCCTGCTTGAGTTTCATTACTACTTTCAGAATGAGCATCCATTTAACTGCATGCTCTACCAGTTCCATCCCCAAGCGCACCTAAGAACCAAGAGGAGCCAGTAGGAAGGTTAGCATCTCAAGAGCCCTGCGTTGTACCAGTCAGCAGGCCCTGGGCCCACATGCTACTTTCTTTTTCCACAGTTGAGGCTAGAAGAGCTGGAACACTGTATTCACCCTGCAGTTCTCAAAGTGCCCTGCCGTCATGTTCTCTGCAACCTGAACTCACACACACAGCCTAGATTTGTCACATCCTTGATCAATCCTGGTGTTCTTTGTGGATTTACATCTCTGCTCCCATTTCCTGGGAAGCTACTGCTTGCCTCTGACTAATCTTCCCTTCTCTTAGTGCCTACCATGCCATGTGGCTAGTTTCTCAAGACTGTACCGGATCCTAGTACCTAGGCTGGGGGTCAGTCCTGACCAGGTTTCTGTGCAGAACAAAAAATGAATGCATGTAGTCAGAGAATATAGCTCCCAAGGCTACATTTTGACATGGGCAGACAGTTTCAAGATCCTACATAAAAGGTACTTAATTTGAGCTTTAGGGATCCCAAAAGCCACATTTGTTATGCACATCGCATTGGCATTCTCCCATTCTTCCTTGCAAATAGCATTCTAATTTTGTTCAAGTACCCACCTTCCCCCGCCCTGTCCCAACCATCACCCATTTGATTCAGACTAAGGTCTTCATTGGTCTAAATGAATCATGGTGGACACATCCCTGTGCATTAATTGATTTACATATGGGCATGTGACCTAGTCTGGACAATGAGGTGTAAAGGAAAATCTGCTGGAAGACATTTTGCCTCTGGCTATGATAACGATATGACACCTTAGAGTTACTGTAGCCAACTTGAAACCATGAGGGACTAGAGGACGAAGCCAAAAGCTGAAGTTGGCAGAGCAGAAAGATGAAAAGAATCTGGGTCTTGAAGGATATCACGAAGCCAAAAAATCAACCACTCCTGGACTTTTTGTTATGTGCAAGCGATTCATTCCTTACTGTTTAAGCCAGTTGAGTTGGGAATGTCTGTCACCTGCAGCCAAAAGCATTCTAACATATAATATGAAAAATGGAATGTTCTTTAAAACTACAGAGCACTTTGGGGTGCCTGGCTTGCTCAGTTGGAAGAGCATGCAACTTGTGATATTGGGGTCGTGAGTTCAAGCCCCGTGTTGCATGCAGAGACTACTTAAAAACAAACAAACAAACAAACAAAAAACCTTTAAAAACAAAACATAAAAAATAAATAAAATTGTAGAGCAATTCTATGTCAGTTTGATGTCTATCAATATAAAGTCAGGAAAGTTAGATTTGCCAAAACAAAGGAACTTAACACAGTATATGTTTTTTAAAGAGTTCAAAATCATTTTATAACAAAAGAAAAAAATCAAACCCAATAATTTTCTTTCTTCTAACTGCAATTTTAATTGGGACAAAAGCCTAGTACACAGCATGACTCTTACGATATTAGCATATATATATGACTTTCCCAAAGAGCTAAGTCATCTTTATACATAAGCCAACCTATTAAAAAAAAAACAAAACAGGTGAGTAACTATTTAAAGTAGTAGTTCATGTGAAAGGCTTAAATACTGAGTATATTTCCCAACCGCTGACTAACTCATTCCATTATAAACTAAAACCCTAGGCTCTGGGATACCTGCTACTATTCCTTGGTTTCTGATTAAGCAACAAAACCTGAATTATCCCATACGGGAGGGGTTAAATTTAGGGTGAGTTTTTTTGCTTTTGTTTTTGTTTTTTTGTATTTTTCTTTATTCAGATGAGATGTGCTTATTGCTTCAGTTGAAATTTATTTGAACCACAAAATTCCAAAATCCTAATGCACCTTTTGTCTTTAAGATAGTATATACTCGACCCCTGACAAGACCAAACATTCATTACCATCCTGTTATTTCCTTAAAAACCGATGTATTATATGGCTTTTATAAAAAAAAAAAAAAAGGTACTGATTTCTGAATTTCCCACCTCCCCACCCATATTCAGAAAATACTTACCACGGACTACAATATTTAGACTAAGAGATACCCACGAGAACTGAAGTTAGAGAGACCATAATCTTTTCCTTGGGCATTTCTGAACAGCCTCAGGCAAATGAACACGGTAAATCCAAGCTCACTTTTACAAACTTACTCAAGTAGATGCTAGTCAGAGAGGTATATCTTAGTTCAGCTCTGATGACTTCTACTTTGTGCAATGATGATGACAACACCTGGCTATTTGCATCTCCATGTTCTTTTCAGGAAGTCAGCAATAATCAATCTTACTGAGATGCACACAGCTGTGTGTTCAAGGAAACCAGAGAAGGATCTAGATTTGTTTGAACAAACTTAATGAAAGTGAGTTGCTTTGGAAGGTGAAAAATCAAATGCATAGTGAAAAGAGCTGAAAACCTTTTTAAACTGCCTATGACTTACTCGTACCAATTATCATCTATGTGAAAAGACTCTTAATAAATTAGGATTTGGAAGATTTTTTTTCAAAAATTTTAAGTTTATTTATTTTGAGAGATGGGGGAGGGGCAGAGAGAGAGAGAGAGAGAGAGAGAGAGAGAGAGAGAATCCCAAGCAGGCTCCTCTTGTCAGTGCAGGGCCTGACCTGGGGCTTGAACCCATGAACTGTGAGATCATGAGCTGAGCCGAAGTCAAGAGCCAGACACTTAACCAACTGAGCCACCCAGGATTTGCTAGATTTTTATCAAGTTTTTCTTTCTTTTCTTTTTTTGAATATAATTTACTGTCAAATTGGCTTACATACAACACCCAGTGCTCATCCCAACAAGTGCCCTCCTCCATGCCCATCACCCATTTTCCCCTCTCCCCCACCCCCCCATCCACCCTCAGTTTGTTCTCTGTATTTAAGAGTCTCTTATGGTTTGCCTCCCCTCCTCTCTGTTTTTAACTATTTTTTTCCCTTCCCTTCCCCCATGATCTTCTGTTAAGTTTCTCAAGATCCACATATGAGTGAAAACATGATATCTGTCCTTCTCTGACTGACTTATCTCACTCAGCATAATACCTTCCAATTCCATCCATGTTGCTGCAAATGGCATGATTTCATTCCTTCTCATTGCCAAGTAGTATTCCAGTGTATATATAAACCACATCTTCTTTATCCAGTCATCAGTTGATGGACCTTTAAGCTCTTCCCATAATTTGGCTATTGTTTTATCAGGCTTTTCAATGGTACTTTAAGTCTAGACTGATAGATTCATTGATCAGATCCCATCTCCTTTCATGCAGAAGCCGAGATGACTGCAGCAAGAGACTCTTATATGGTGGAAAGGTGCTATCACATCCGAATTCACACAATCACTTTTGGAGCCAGGGGACCTGCTGATTTCAAGGGCTCAACCATTCCCCTAGTTAACTGAAACAGGTCCTAAAAGTGAGAGTGAGAAAAGGAAATGCCACCCTTGGCCAAATCCTTATGCCATCCTATCAAAACTCCATTTTTTATGTCTGGTGACTCCTTTATTCTTTTTCTTCTCTCCCTTCCCTCCTTTTCTTTTAATTAAAAAAAATTTTTTTTGAAGACATAGAAATGAAGACAGATAAAACCACTCCTAAGTACTCTATTCAATTTACCAACAAGAAGTAAGTAAGAAATATCCTAGCCTGCTGGCTAAGGTACTGCTGAGTAAAACCAGTTATATTTTTCAAAGATTGAATGAACACTTACAGCCAGCACTCCTCTGTCATCAGAAGTTTATATACATTCTGACGAATGCTTCAGTCCAATGTTTCCCAAACACAAACATGGGCACTGAAATTGTGCAGTGCGACTTGATTATAATGCAGATCCAGGTGATTCAGAATTATCATTAAAATGAAAATGCAACATTAAAAAACATCTTTTAGATGGGGTACCTGTGTGGCTCAGTCGGTTAAGTGTCGGACTTCGGCTCAGGTCATGATCTTGCAGTCCATGAGTTCGAGCCCCGTGTAGGGCTCTGTGCTGGCAGCTCAGCGCCTGGAGCCTGCTTCAGATTCTGTGTCTGCCTCTCTCTCTGCCCCTCCCCTGCTCACGCTCTGTTTCTCTCTCTCTCTCTCTCCCTCTCAAAAATAAGTAAATATTTAAAAAAAATTTTTTTAAATCTTTTAGAGAATTCACAGACCCCTGAAATACATCAGAATTTAATCTCCAGACTTCAGTTTGAAAAATGTTCTTCCAACAGGCCAATTTAATGAAAACATTTAATAGGTACTGCTATGTGCTAGGGACTCCATGGGGCACTAGAGACTGAGAAATGAAAGAGATTCTGTTCTTATTTCTAGGAAACTACAGTTACCAAGTGGCACAAAAGCAACAGGGTGGGTGAGATTTAGTCTCTTCAGGGAAGACTTCATAGAGGAGGTGGCGTCTAAATCGAATCTTGAAAGATGGTGAGGATTTCATAGATACAATAGGAAAAGCAGGTAGATGGAACTATGTCTGTAGCCATGGAGGCAAGGGGGTGGTGGGGGGAGAGCAAATAAAATGGATGGCATATTCATAAAAAGCAGCTATACTAGGTGACTGTAACAAAGGGTGCACTAAAAGGTGAATATGATCAGAAATACCCAATATCAAACCACAGAGGCATGAAGGTAAGGTAGTGAACAATGGAAAACTGATAATGCTTTCTTCTTTTTAATAGATTTTATTTTTGAGAGCAGTTTTAGGTTCACAGCAAAATTAGGCAGAAAGTACAGAGCTCCCATATACCTCCTTCCCCTCTCTTTCCCTGACTCCCCCGCTAACAACATCCTGCACCGGGGCCATATGTTTGTTTCAACTGATGAACTTATATCAACAGATCATTATCAGCCAAAGCCCAAAGTTTACATTAAGGGTCACTCTTGTGTTGTACATTGCATGGGTTGACAAATGTATAAGGGCATGTATCCAGCATTATAGTATCATACAGAACAGCTTCAGTGACCTAACAATCCTATGCTCTGCCTACTCATCTCTCCCTTTGGGCTAACCCCTGGTACCTACTGAACTTACTGTCTCCACAGTTTTCCTGAATGTCATACTGTTCCAAAAATATCATATGGTATGTAAGCTTTTCAGATTGGCTTCTTTCACTTAGTAATCGGCTTTAAAAAAAAACAACTATGTATTTATTTTGAGAAAGGACAAGTGGGGGAGGGGCAGAGAGAGAATCCCGAGCAGGCTCCACGCCACCAGGGCAGAGCCCAGTGCGGGGCTCGAACCCACTAACCATGAGATTAAGACCTGAGCTGAAGTCGGGCGCTTAACCAACTGAGCCACCCAGACACCCCTTAGAAATAGGCTTCTAAGGTTTCTCCATGTCTTTTCATGGCTTGATAGTTCATTTCTTTTATGTGCTGAAAAAATTTCCACTCTCTATACCACAATCTATTTACCCATTCACCTACTGAAGGACATCTTGGTTGCTTCCAAGTTTTGGCAATTATGAATTAAGCTGCTATAAACATACATGTGCAAGGGAGCCTCAGTGGCACAGTCTGGCATCTGACTCTTGATTTCCACTCAGGTCATGATCTCACGGTTTGTGAGTTTGAGCCCCACATTGGACTCCACACTGACAGTGTGGAGCCTTCTTGGGATTCTCTCTCTCTCCCTCTCTCTCTCTGCCCCTCCCCCACTCTCTCTTTTTCTCTCTCTCAAAATAAATAAGTAAACTTAAAATTCTTTAAAAAAATTTAAAAAAATTTTAAATAAAAGAAATATATATATGCAGGTTTTTGTGCAGATGTAAGTTTTCAACTCATTTGGGTAAATACTAAGGAGCATGACTGCCGGATTATATGGTAAAACTATGTTTAGTTTTATATGAAGCCACCAAACTGGCTTTCAAAGTGGCCAAAGCATTTTACATTATTCCTTCCCCATTGTTCAAGTCCTAACTTCATGCCCTCTATGATGTGACTCTGCCTATTCTTGGTCATATTCATCTTGCTGCATGCCCTTTGTTATAGGCCCCTGGTATAGCTGATTAAAAATATGGTATATTGATTCAGAGGAATATTACTTGCCAATAAAAAGAAATGAAATACTGACACATCCCGCACCATAAATGAACTTTGAAACCATCATGTTAAGTGAAAGAAGACATCACACACAAAAAACACACGTGTATGATTTAATTTATAGGAAATGTCAGCAATAAGTAAATCCTTAGAGACAGTACATTTGCGATTGCCTGACTGGTAATGGTATGTGAATGGTTTCTTTTGGAATAATAACATTCCGAAAATTTATTGTGGCAATGGTTGCACAACCTTGTGAACACACAAAATAATTTAAAATTGTACATTGCAAATGGATGAATTGTATGGTAAATGAATTACATCTCAAAGCTGCTTTTTTAAAAAAGCAAGTTTTGAAAGTAGGAGGGGTAGGAGAATTAGAGAATCTATTTTACAATAAAGCTGGAAAAAAATAAATAACTTCTATAAAAATCTTCACATACTAGAAGAGAAGAGGTATATATATATATATAAGCAGAATCTGATGTGAAACACACTTCTGCCTTCTAAAAGCTCAGAGACCAAAGGCTTGGGGCGAATTCTACAGACAAATCACAATGGCTGTTCCCTTCAAACATGAGGCAGGAGATGCTTTGATGAGATGCCCACTACAGGAAACAGATCCTGCCCTTGACCACCAGTCAGGCAAAACCCAGAGCTTTCCCACTGCTCTATGAATGGCATTGCTTCTGCCAGCTCTTTGCTTCCTTATTTGTCAGTAAACGATGGTGCCAATACAATTTCAGTCTTTACTAACTTCAGAGCTGGCAGTTTAATGGGTGACATTTTTAAAAACCTTCTAAATTAACTTTCACTGCATCAGTTTTTTTTTTTTTAATATTAGTGTAATTCAAAAGTCTCTTAAAAGAGGAAAGAAAAATATTGAAGATTTAAACCTAGAGGTCCTTATATGTAGTTAGCCATTTGGTCCAATATCCTATCTTGAGGTATGGCTGTGCCAAACCGCATTTGACAAACATTAACCCAGAGATAGTTAAGACCTCCTGCAAATATTTAAAAACCTTTGTGCTCTAGGCTTTTTATTTTGTCCAAACCAAATCTCTTCTGCTCTTTATTTCCTTTCCCTATATGGACCAGACTCAAGTAGAGATAGGGAATTGGTCTTTCTCTGCATATCTTTGAATTTTAATCTTATCTTTGCGGGCTCCCAGATCTCAGTCTTTAAATGCCCCTCGGTAATCTGACCAGTTCAAGTCTGCTCTTCCTCTTTCCAAGATGGTACTCTCTGTACTTTAGGTTTTTGTATTAGATATTTTCGGGAGGAAAAAAAGTAAAGGTGCAAGACAGTTAAATGATACAATACACACTTAGTTTCACTAAATCAGTTACCAAAAAAGAGTCCAGAGGAACTACTTTTCCTCTCATCTTGAATTCCCAGTTATTCTAGAATGAAAATGAATAGATCTTTAGGGGTAACATCATGGACAGCCACATGCCCTCACAGAAATACTGCTGCCCAATCAATAAGGAAACAGAAGACAAAATATAAATCTAATTCTCTCCATGTACCCTATTATGTCCTCCTTAACATCTATTCATTTTTCTTATATTTCAGGGCCTAGATCGCTACATAAGAATTACTGGTTTCTTGTAACACCTCATGAATACAAGTTATTGCCATGTGTGGACCAGAGTCAACAGAGATTATAATTTCTGTCAAGGTCAGAAGGAGATTTGATTGACAAGGCAGAGTCTGACAGGCAGGATTTCCTCTCCAAAAGCCATTTAGAGAATTAAATAATTTAAATGCAATTAATTTTTGATGAAATTCATCATTAAAAAATTCAGAGGTAAATTTTGATCTATTAACAACAATTACTTTTTAGCCTTGAATTTCCCCTGCAGCTCTGGGGAAATCATCTTTTTTCTGATTTCTGTTTCCCTTCCCCACATAGCCCTTTATGATCAGGAGAGAGATTTTAGTTAAGATAAATTATGCAGCTACAGATATAAAATGCTGTGGAATAAAATGCTGTGCACAGTATTGTGTGCATTTGTAAGCCTCTTTATCTACAAAGCTCTGTGTGCCTATTATCTTGTTTGAACCTCACAAGAATCTGAGGTAGGTGGAAAAAAAATACTATTAACCCTGTATTACAAACAAGGAAAGAAAAGTTTAAAACAGGCTGATCCGAGGTCACACAGCTACTGAAGGACAGACAAGTTTTCAAGATCAGGCTCTTGTCTCCAGGCAAAAGGTGTTTTCTACTGCCATCAGGACATTTACTTGGCTCTCCGTTAAGATCAGCAGGAACTTCCGTTCTGAAACAAAGGATATTAATGTGGCCAGCTGATTCTCCCACCACATCTCTGACATTTCAGTCCTTGCAATTTTCACCTTTCTTTGTTTAACCTCATAAAGAAAAGGCAAAAGAGAAGCCAGGGACTTAGTTCTTAAAACAGTGTATAAGCAATAGGGCATAATGGGAATAAGTTCCTCTGGTCCATGGGCAAACACCAGAACTGTCACTTAATTGTCTTGTGTAAAGGCTGGAATCCTATTAATTCTAGCCTGAAGAGAAGAACAAAAAAAAAAATTCCCCTCTTCTTTACCATTTTCAAAGTGGAAAAGAACTGAATACTTCAGATTTCCTAGCAGTAGGAGGTGACTGACAAGTGGCTTTGTAAAAGTGGCTGAACCCCTAAACCTGATGCACATATTAGGGCACTGCAGAGTGCTAGAGCCAAAGCCACCGTGTAATCTTGATAGGACTTGCAAGGGAGGCACGTCACAGTAGTCACTAGGCAAGAATGCTGGGTAGTCCCTGGATCGACTTCCCCCTACTGGTGTCTACATGTTAGGACCCACATTTCTCCCTAAGGCTAATTGTTGATCTGCTGCTTTTGGTTTTTCATTCATACTGTTATCCTTTTTAAGGTAATGTAAACAAGACATGACCCTGAGCTATGAGTAGGTTAGCAAAGATTTCCGGGGTTCTTACCCTCCCTTTCATGGGCCTAGTTTCACTGTACCTCATCACAGAGAGGGGCACAGGGATGGTTTACATGCAAATTGTATGTAGACAGACTTTGATAGGCTTAGATGTAACCAGAGGAAGACCCCTGTGGGACAAGTTATTAAATAAAAACAAACCTGTTAGTGGGGCTATTATGGGTGCAAGTGATCTCCCAGGTATGTTTTAAAGAGACAGAGAGACCTTCTTGTCTCCTAATAGTTCTTTTCTTAGCAGATTATACTGCCTTGGAATCTATTTAATGATTACAAATTTATTTCTTTGGGCTACATAGCCTCATTACTTAAAATGCAAAATCATCCCAAGAAGGGCAGCACAATGGGAAGCTGCCATCTACCCCGTAGTAAATATTAATATACCTGCTACCTCCTTTTTACAAGCTGGGAAGGAACAAGAAAGATTTAATGGTGAGATAATTTCTGAAATTTGATTACTTTTAGTGATGGTCAAGCCTGTGTAGGTACCTATAGAGAGAAGTTTTAAATGGGAGAGGAGAGGGAAAAAAAGAGTTAAGTGAAGGTAATGGGAGAAGTAGAGACCCGACCTAACACTTCAACATGCACAAGGATGTTTTCTTTCCTTGTCTTCAAATGACAGAGTGATGTGCAAATAAGAACCACAGATAAATATCTTTTGGACAAAGTAAGACAATGTACAGGAAATGCTTTGTACCAATGGACTTTTGGCAACTCAATGAACTAAAGTAACACAGAAACAAAGAAAGGTTCAAACAGGGGATGCCAAGACTTCTATAGTTATGTATTAACTAGGTTACTCATTCCATTTCATCAGCTCATTGAACTTCAAGATTGGTTTAATCAGTGTATAAACTATCAGTTTACACAAAGTCACCCTACAAGGAAAATCTGCAATAATTGACTCCACCCTTATGTGTTACTGACAAGAAAAATAGAGTAGTTCTGGAAAATGTGCTTGAGACGGTAACAGATTTCAGAAACAGGGTGGAATTTTCTTTTTTCCTTTTTTCACTTTTTTTTTTTTTTTTTTTAAGTAGACCTCAGGCCTAGCACAGAGCCCAATGTGGGGCTCAAACTCATGACTCTAAGGTTAAGACCTGACCTGAGACCAAGAGTCAGACTCTTAACAGACTGAGCCACCCAGGTACTTCTGGACTTTTCTTGAAGGACGGAAGTAACAAACTAAAGCCCAGAAATGTGATCACAAGGAAGGGAAAGTTCCAGGTTTATGGCAAGTTATTTTAAAAGATGAAAGGCGAAAAAAAAACTAGATATTTTAAATGAAGGAGATGCTCTTTACAATTCTGTAATGATTAAAGTATTAAAACCATGCCACTGACTTAATTAATTTAATTTGTTGCATAAATGTTCTAACTCGTTAAAGCATGCCCAAGTGTTAGTTAGCCTCATAATATTGACAAACACAAATCAGGAAGCCTGTGCCATGAAGAAAACTTCATGTTTGAATTATTAACAGAACATTCCTCAAGTGTTACAGAATCAATCTCGACTATATCAGATCAAAAAAGAGGAAAATTAAGTTACAATTTCTTTCTGAAGGGAATATTATATTTTAATTAGATTGTTGGTGTACTCTCTTGTAAGTCCATAAGTCAAAGCGAATGAAAGAATCTATTTCAAGACTTGCAAAGACAGAATCAGGTGCTCCACTGTACTGTATCCTTTCACATACGCAAGGAAGGATCCAAATTAATGCTTTGATTTGCTCTAAATTGGAATAGGGGAATGAGACGAGAAGACAAAAGTATGAAGACACTGAAAATAAAAATAGCAAAAGAAAACACTGAAGCATTCAAGTATAATTATATTATTATCTTTTAAGAAAGGGCCCTTGCCGATGGCATCCTATATGTATCCTGAGTTAATGATTCTTGCAGTTGGTGACTTACAGGAAAGAAATGCATTATCTACTCAAATCTAATTAAAGAAAACTAATTATAAAAGGTAAGGTTTCTGCTGTTTAGAATACAAAGCTTGGTTTGGGGGAGGAAAAGGACTTAAGAATGATTTGGAGGGGTGCCTCGGTGGTTCAGTCAGTTGAGTGTCTGACTCTGGATTTTGGCTTAGGTCCTGATCCCAGGGTCGTGAGATCAAGCCCTGTGTGCGGGCTCTGTGCTGAGCGTGGAGCCTGCTTAAGATGCTCTCTCTCTCTCTCTCTCTCTCTCTCTCGTTCTCTCTCTCTCTCTCTCTTTCTGCCCCACTCCCCAGCTTGCATGCTCTGTCTCTCTCTCAAAAAAAGAAAAAAGAATGATTTGGAAAGATGAGTCACTTCCAAAGAGGTTCCATTGAAAAGCACACAGTGAAGGGCTGTCAAACAAACAGATTTATGTACTGGGATAATGGTTACCTTAGAATAGAGGTCAGGAGACTTTCTGTAAAGAGTCAAAGAGTAAATACTTTTGGCTCTGAGGGCCATACAATTTCTGTGTAACTACTCAACTTTGCCATTGTAGTGCAAAAGTAGCCACGGACAATACATAAGCAAATAAGCTTGACTACTTCAATAAAACCTTATTTAAGGACATGAAATTTACATTTCATATTCTTACCATCTCACAAAAGATTATTATTTTTTTGCTCCCCTCCTCAAGTATTTAGGCTTCATTATTATTTTTTAAAATAATCTCTACATTCAACGTGGGGCTCAAACTTACAACTCCAAGATCAAGTGTTGCATGCTCTACTGACTGAGCCAGCCAGGTGCCTCTCAACCATTTAAAAATGTGAAAACCAGGGGCGCCCGGGTGGCTCAGTTGGTTAAGTGTCCAACTTCAGCTCAGGTCATGATCTCGCAGTTCATGAGTTCAGGCCCCGCATCGGGGTCTGTGCTGACAGCTCAGACCCTGGATCCTGCTTTGGATTCTGGTCTCCCTCTCTCTTGAACCCTCCCCCTCTGACTCACTCTCTCTCTCTCTCTCTCTCTCTCCCTCCCCCTCCCTCCCTCTCAAAAATAAATAAAACATTAAAAAAATTAAAATAAAGAAAAAAAAATAAAAATGTGAAAACCATTCTTGCTTATAGGCTGTGCAAAAGTAGGCAACCAGCTGGATTTGACACTCAAATATTTGTAAACGATACCACATATATTATTCCATTTGAGTCTTTCAACATTTCTATGAGAATAACAATTGCTGGATGGATTATAACTGCATCTCTACTAAATGCATCTCTACTAAAGGATGAGTCTCTCATTTCTTGCTCTGAATTGCCTATTCTACTTTTTCTCACCATTCACACAGACATCCCTCTAATCAAACTGCTCATCTCTTTGTGCCAAGGAATACCACATCAGGCCTCCCAGAGATCTCTCTGGCTCTAGGCCCTCCTTTCTTCATCCATTTTCCATGCCCCTGCCAACCACACCTACATGCCTCTCATGTTGCTTCCTTTCTTAAGAATTTATCATGATTCCCAAATGCCCATCATATCGAATCCAAGCTCCCCTGTCCAGCCTTCAGGGCTCTGCCCCATCCTCTCCATCTAGACTTACTTCCACAAGGCACTTAACACAACTTGCTGTAGGAAGACATTTCTCAATTCGTACCACATGCCTTCCACTTTTGTTCTGTTCTCATGCTTTCTTTCCTATCTGGGGACATCTTTTCTCCTTCTTTCTCACATACCCTGGTTGGGTATCCACCATCATCTCTTGCCCAAATTGCCCAAACAACATTCAAAGCAGGTCTCCTTGCTTCTGGTCTTATCCCACTCTCATCCTTCATAAGCATCCAAAGTGATTTTGCTAAACTGTAATTATGACCAATTCTTCCCTTCTTAAAACCTTTCAGTGGCCTCCATTTAAGGGGTCAACAGAAGTCCAAATCCCGTAACAAAGCACATGTGGTTGTTTACGATCTTGGCTTCTTGAACTAGGCCAGGCCATGGAATCTGGTCTGAGTTTGAAGATGAATGAGAATCATGATTTCTTCCCTTTTTTATTTAATTAAAAATGTTTTAAGTAAACTATATGCTCAACATGGAGTTGAAACTTACAGCCCCAAGATCAAGAGTCATATGCTCTACGAACTGAGCCAGCCAAGTACCCCTGATTTCTTCTCTTTTAGTTTTATTTACTCCTAAAGCAGCAAACATGCAGGACAAAGATATATGAGTTAGGTAAGGATTCAGGTGTGTGAATACAGTTTCCCACTGCCTCTCTTCAATCTCAGGGAAATGTGCTGAAATGTACAGATCAGACTCAAAGCAGCTTGCAGCTAAGGCTAAAAGTACTGAACTGAGATTTCAACTGCTGCACATCACAGGCATGACAAAGTCTGCAGTTTGAGTCTAAGTTAATTGCCTGTTAAAACAAAATTTAACAGTGTTTGGTGGACTACAAAAGTATCCACAGTCTCCCCAACATAATACCCATAATGTCCAGGGAATAATCCAAACTTAGTTGTTATACAAAAATATGACCTATTCTACAGGAGAAAGATGATCAACAGAAGCCAATACTGAAAGGATAAAGATATTTTAACTACCAAAATGGATTTTAATTTTTTTGACATTTACTTATTTTTGAGAGAGTGAGACAGAGCATGAGTGGGGGAGGGGCAGAGAGAGAGAGGGAGACACAGAATCCGAAGCAGGCTCCAGGCTCTGAGCTGTGAGCACACAGCCCAACATGGAGCTTGAACCCACGAATCGTGAGATCATGACCTGAGCCGAAGTCGGACACTTAACCAACTGAGCCACCCAGGTGCCCCTACCAAAATGGATTTTAAAGCAGCTACTATAACTATGTTCAAGGAAGTAAAGGAAAATACACTTCTAATAAATGAAAAGATAGGAAATCTAATAGAGATGCAGAAAAATATAAAAATAACCAAATGAGGAATAAAAGAACCCAAATATGAAATTCTAGAAATGAAAACTACCTAAAAAAATTCACTAGATGGGCTAAATTCACAGGATGCCAAAGAAAAGAATTTCTGAACCTGAAGATGGGTCAACTGAAACTGTACAATCTGAAGGAAAGAGAAAAGTTTGGGCAGGAGGTGGGGTGGTGGAAAGAGCACAGTCTAAGAACAATAACAAAAAAATTCTAGCACATATATAACTGGAATCCTAGAATGAGGACTAAAATATTAAACAAAGAGATAGTACAGCTAATAAGCCAAGAGTGGAGATTAAGAGTGATAAAATATACTTGATCAATTCATAAGAAATAAGAAAAAGAGGGAAAAGGGAACAAAGAATAGATGACACAAAGAGTAGGATGGTAGATATAAATTCAAACATATCAAAAATTATTTTAAATATGAACAACCTAAACAATTTAAAAGACTGAAATTAAAAGAGATTATCAAACTGGGTAAAAAAAAAAAATCCAATAATATGTTGTCTACAAAAACCCGTCTCAAATACAAAGACAAATACAGATTAATAGATAAAGAACAGAAGAAGTTATACCATAAAAACACTAATTTTAAAAAGTGGAAAGACCATATTAACATCACGAAAAGTAGAATTTGGAAGAAGGAATAAGAAACAAGGATAGAGGCATCAATTCAATAAGAAGATGTAACAATTCTAACTGTGCATACACACAGTAACAGACGTTCAAAATGCGTCAAGCAAAAATTGACAGAATTCAGAGCAGAAATAAGACACATCTGCAATTAGAGTTGGAGATTTCAACCTCCTTTTTCAGTAATTGATAGGATAAGTACACAGGAAATCAGTCAGGATACCGATGTCCACAAATTATCAACTAACTTGATATAATTGATATTTATATATAGAACACACTTCCAAGTGCACACGGAACATTCACCCAAAGAGACCATATCCTGGGCCATAAAACAAGTCTCAACACACTCAAAATAACTGAAATAATATACAATATGTTCTCTGCCCACAAAGAACTCAGGAAGCAATAATGTAAAGTTACTTGGAAAATCAGTAAATATTTGAAGGTTAAACAACAAACACATTTTTAAGTAAGCTGTGGTAGAAATAGAGATCACAAGCAAGATTAGAAAATATTTTGAAATGAATAAAAATGAAAACACATCAAAATTTATGAAATGCAGCTAAGGTCGTTCTTAGGGGATAATTTGTAGTTTTAATGCTTACTTTAGGAAAAAAGAAAGGTCCAAAATCAGTGATCTAAGCTTTCACTTTAAGAAACTAGAAAAGTAAGAAAACTAAACCAAAAGTTAATAGAAGGAAGTGTTGTAGGCAACCTCTGAAATGGCATCCTATGATTCCCATCTCCTAATATTCATGCCTTGTGTAACTCCCTCCTCTTGAATTGTGGCTAAAGCTAGTGACTCACTTATAACAGACTGTGACAAAAGTGATGGGATGTCAATTCTGAGATTAGGTTACAAAATGACTACCACTTCATCTTGCTTGCCCTCTCTTGCTCTCCTGCTTGCTCAATCTGGTGAAAGCTAGCTGCCATGCCTATGGAGAAACCCATATGGCAAAGAACTGAGGGAGGCTGCAGGTCAACAATCAGCAAAGAACCGACACCTTCAGTCTAACAGCTCACAAACAGCTGAATCCTACCAACCATGTGAGTGAGTGTGAAAACGGCTCTGTTCTCAGTTTATTCTTCAGATGAGACCGCAGCCCAGGCAACACCTTAACTGCAGCTTTATGAGAGTCTTTGAGGCTGAGACACCCAGTTAAGCCATGCTCAGATTCCTGAGTTATAGAAACTGAGATAAATGTTGTTTTCATCTGGTAAGTTTTGAGGTAATTTGTTTCATAGCAATAGATAACTAAGAGAGAAAATTAATTAAAGGCTGGTTCTTTGCAAAAATAATGTCAATATACTCGGTAAACCTCTGCTAGACTGACCAGGTAATGAGTAGCACTGTGTGCATGAAAAGAGAAGAGGACTAAGGACACTGCCCTCGAGGATTCTGACCTTCGGAGATCTGGTAGTGGAGGAAGACTCAGCAAGGAAGACCAAGGAAGAATAGAGGGATAAGAGGAGAATCAGGCAACTCTACTGTCTGGGAGGCCTGAAGAGGAAAGTATTTCGAAAAGGAAGTGGTGGCCAAACACATCAAATGCTACAGGATGATTAGGTAAAGTGAGGATGAAGAAGGAATCAATGGCTTTTTCAATATTTTGGTGGATACGGGAATGTTGAGGATGAAAGTACCACTGGAGTGACTTGGGAAAAAAATGATAAAGGAGAAAGTACAGCAAACAAATCCAGACAGCTTTTTCTAAGAGTTTTACTATGAAAGAGACCAAAGAAATAGGGCAATAACTAGAAGGGGAGATAGTTTTCTGAGAAGTCTTTTGTTTATTTGTTTAAAAATTTATTAAGTAATGTTTATATATAGATGGAAGTAATTTAGTAGAAAGAAGAAACTGATGATGCAGACGACCCAATTCAGAAGCAGTTTTACTTCAGGGGCCTTCACCCTTGGGAAATTACTAGAAATAAGCCCTAGTCACCAGTGAGCACGGTCTGGGGGTAGGTGTGTCTTTGTTGACCTTCCAAGAAAGAAGCTTGTTCCCAGTGGTAACTGTAGCTTTAGTTCTTATGCGTGAGTGGGGGTACTACAAAACTGGTCCCTGGCTTTATGCTAGAAGCCTGGTTTGGGTTCAGTTCCTATTTTCCTGAGAAAGTTGAAATTCTACCCACTGCTCTCTGGTGTCCCAGTTGGCCTGAGGCTTTAGTCCCTGTAGAGTTAATACTTGGAGCTTCAGGTAATAATAAGCATCAACTGCTTATTATATACCTGGCATTTTAATCTTATTAACTCCCTGTAAGCCTCACAACAGTTCTATGAAGTAGGTGTTATTATTATGATTATTTTACAGATGAAGAAACTGAGGCACAGAAGTGTTAAGTAGCTTGCTTATGGTCAGCCATTCAAAATTCAGGGATTTGAGTGCAAGCAGCCCGACTTCAGAACCCAAAGGTTTTGCAGTAATTTACAGAGAAGGAATACATAGGAGTAAGGGTTTATCTTGCAGCACATAATAATTTGGGCATGCTGATCTAAAAGAATTCTCTACTGTAACATCAAAATATTCACACTGTGGACAGTGATTTAATTTTAGCAAAACATGATATATCACATTAAAATACTGTTATAAATTTGATATTTTTGCTGCTGTTGGCATTAAAATTTTAATTATGGGGGGGGGGCCTGGATGGCTCAGTGGGTTAAGCAATCAACTCTTGATTTTGGCCCAGGTCATGATCTCTCAGTATGTGGGATCAAGCCCCACATCAGGCTCCATACTGATAGTGTGGAGCCTGCTTGGGATTCTCTCTCTCCTCTCTCTCTGCCCTTTCCCCTGCTTGTGCACATGCACACACACTCTTTCTCTCTCAGAATAAATAAACTTAAAAAAAAGTAAATGTGTTTGTTTTTAAAGCTGTAAATAAACTAAAAATTATAACCTAATTTTATGTTTTTGCATATTTACTTAATATTATAATAAATAAATATTATTTAACCAAAAAATTAATGTCTGCTTTTCAAAAGACACCATTAAGAAAAGACTGGGAGAAAATGTTCATGATACATATTCCCGACAAAGGACTTCTATCCTCTCCATGTAAAGCACCCTTACAACTCAATAAAAATAAATAATACAATTAAAAATGGAAAAAGATCTGAAAAGTTACTTCACAAAAGAGATACATGAATAGAAAGTAAGCACATAAAAAGACATGTGCTCAACATAATTAGTCATCAGGGAAATACAAATTAAAACCACAGTGAGATACCACTATAGGTCCACTAAAATGGCTAAAAACTAAAAAAAAAAAAAAAAGTATTGATAAAGGGATGGCAAGGATATGGAGCCACTGGAACTTTCATACATTGCTGGTCGTAATGTACAATGGTACAACTACTTTGGAAAACAGTGTGGCAGTTTCTTATACATATACTGTATGACCCAGCAATTCCAGTGTCAGTACTCAACCAAGAGAAAAAATATACATACATTCACACAGAGACTTGTACTAGAATGTTCATAGCAGCCACACTCATAATAGCTCAAAACTGGAAATGATCTGAATGTCCCTCAACAGGTAAATGTGTGAACAAATTGTAGTATATTCATATAAAGTAATATTACTTAGAAATAAAAGGTAGTGAACTAACGATAGACACAACAACGTTGATGAATCTCAAAAACAGCATGCTAAGCAAAAGAAGTAAACCCAAAGGGGTACACATTGTATAACTCCATTTACGTAAAACTCTAGAAAAGACAGATCTAACCCATGGTAACAGAATTCATCGGGGGTTCCCTGGGGTGGAGTGTGGAATGGGACATGGGAGATAATTTGAGCACAAAGGAACTTTTTGAGGTGATGAAAATGTTCTATACTTTGACTGTAGTGATGGTTACATGGATTTATATCCAACTTTGTTGAAATGTGCACTTAAAATGGGAGCATTTTATTGTATGTAAAGTATACCTTGGTAAAGTTGGCTTCAAAGAAAGGAAATTGCAGATTAATAGCATGTACTAATATTAAGAGTAATGGTAATAGTATTAAAATTTGTTTTTGTAAAAGAGGGAAAAAGCCCATATATGTCTGCATGTACCTATGGGAGCACAGGGAAAGGTATGACAGAATGTATACCAAACTATTATCATTGTTTTCCTTGGGAGGTAAGAATAGTAAATGTAACGAATATTTGGGAGAGACTGGACTTTCCTTTACCCGTATTGTTCGGCTTGTGGCAATAACCACCACTATTTTTGGTAGTGTGGTAGTTAGTACACAGAGGTATGGCTGCCAACACACCATCCCTGAACACAGTGCTGTTTCTCTCATCAAAAATTAGAGGCTACTTCCCCTCCCCTTGAACCTGGGCTGGATGTGCAACTTACTTTGATAGTAGAATGTGGCAGAAGTCATACTAAGCCAGTTCTAGGTTGAGCTCTTAATAGGCATGGTAACTACCAAATGATGAGTGTCCACACACAGGGAAGAGAATAACCATGTGGAAGAGCACTAAGCTGCCCCAGTCAGCACCCCAGCCAAGTGCAGCCTCCTGGGTGAGCCCAGGCTACACTCCACGCAGCAGAAGAACCACCAGCTGAGCCCAGACACCTCCATGTGAAGCAGACACGGGCTGCGCTGCCAAGCTTAATACATATTACGGAATTCTGAACAAACGAATGGTTGTTGCTTTAAGCCATTAAATTCTGGGGTTGTTTACGACACAGAAGAGAGCCAAAACGTGTTATGAAAGAAAAGCCCACAAAGTAAAATTTTTTCATCACTAAAGTAAAAGTTAAAATATTTCTGGAAACTACCTAATTAGAATGCCCTTGAAGTGAACGATACGATGCTGCACCTTTGAACAAATTTTGTTGAGTAAGATAGTTCTAAAGCTGATTTGTCATTCCTTGACTAGTCTTGTAAATTGCTTAAGAGCAAGATGTATTAATAATGTATTTCTTAAAAACAAGACTTTTTCCCCCCATTGCAATCAAGACAAAGAAAATAACACACAACAAAGAACTTGCTTAGTCTGTTCCCTTTGAAAAACACAATTTTCAAAAGATATTTTTCTCTATCTGCCAACACACATAGCAGGGGGTCCAAAGAGCTCTAGCTCACCCACAATTTTAGGAAGTAATCTGTTAGTATATAAACAATTTAAAATATAAACAGCTTTTGAGCCAGTGATTCCACTTTGGCAAATATCGATCTTACAGAAATAAAGGCCCAGTACTTAGCATGTACATATATACAGAAAATGCATATATACATATTAATATATATTTCTGTTTGCACACATATATGAGAATTCATATTGCAGTCTGTATGCCATGGGAAACACAAATCAGAAAAAACTGAAGGTCCAAGCACAGAGGAATGGTTAAATAAATGGTAAAAACTGTGTGATACATCCATACTATAACAATATTATAGTCATTTAAAAGCTCCTCTCCTCTACGGGAAACGGGGAAAAGAGGAGAGAGGGAAATAAACTACAAGAGTCTCTTAATGATCCAGAACAAACTGAGGGCTGCTGGAGGAAGTTGGGTGAGGGATGGACTAGACGGGAGATGGGTATTAAGGAGAGCACTTGTGATAAGCACTGGGTGTTGAATGTAAGTGATGAATCACTGAATTCTACTCCTAAAACAAACTTTGCACTGTATGTTAACTAAAACTTAAATTAAAATTAAAAATAATAATAATAATAAAAGATCCTCCTCTCATCTTAACTCCCAGGCCAAACCAACTGGAAATCAGAGTAACCTACTAGATAAATCCAATTATCCCATCTTCCTTTATTTTCTACAACTGGCTAGAAGAAGGTGTTTGTCAGAGCAGAATCTGGGGCTGAATTCCCTCCTCTCTGGGAAGACGATAGGTTCTCTAAAGTCACATTATGGGCTTCACCTGAGCTAGATGGGATCATGGGTTGCTCACGATTTGGATGAACTCTAAGGTAGCAGTGACTGCTGAACTAAAACTTAAAAAATGAAGCAGGTAATATGGAAAAGTTGATAGAGCACATTAAATAAGGGTGTTTTACAGGTTTTAAGAGTTAGAAATATACCCTCAAGCACAGGACCCACCCTTTTCTTGGAATATAGAGTAATTTGAGAAGAAGTGCCTTTTAACCTGGAAATATAAGCTGTTTTGCCCCACTATTCCCAGGTGATACTCTACTTCCCATAGCATACTCCAACAGAGACAAGAGATTTGGTTCTCTCCCCTCATTCCTCATTCCAAATATTAATTCCTGATCTTTCCTACAGGGTTCACTGAAGGTAAATTCTTCAGATGGAGCAACATGACTATGGCTTTCTATTTTCACTCTCATTTTTAGAAGTTTCTGACCTACAGTAAACTGGAACTTGTCTGAGCTTGCTGATTAGAAGACTACGTTTTGCCTCTATAAATAATTGCGTACTGTTCTTTGCATATCATGATGACACTACCAGATCTGAGGTGCGCTTCTGGAGCAGCAGTGGTTTCACACTGAGTCATGTATCCACCCTTCCATCCATCCATCAGTCCTTCCCTCCTTCTCCCCCTCCTTCCCTCCCTCCCTCGCTTCTTCCTCTTTTCATCTACCCACCCACGGACCAACATTCTCTGACAGGTTCCTCCATTCATTCTGGAAGCAAAGGTACACATTTTGGAGATGGCTGGTTAGGGTTAGAAGTTTGGTCTGAAGTCATGGAAGATTTTTTCTCTGTGAGAACTTAGCAGTCTCATTCACTGCTAAGAGTACACATCTCTGGAGGGCAACTTAGCTCTAAATATCAAGAGCCTTAAGCACATGCATATAGTTTTTGACCTAGTAATTTTCCTTGTAGGAACCAATCCTAAGGAAAGAATCAATGACTTACCAAAAGAATTTATGTACAAGAATAATCAATAGCACACCTCAGAATCCTCATAAAGTTCCTCATAAAGTAAGGAACTGGAAATAACCTAATAAACAATAATCTCTTTCTAAAAGATAATTAAATAAAATTATGATAAATTCAAGCTATTGATTATAATACAACCAATAAATCTTATATTCTCAAAATTTTAACGACATGGAAAAGTGCTTCTAAGTAATGTTAAATGAAAAAAAAGCAGTATACATACAGTATGATTACGATTATGAGAAAGAAAAGGAAACTAGAAGAAGACATCAAAATGTAAACAAAGAGTGGTTACTTCTGAATGGTGGAACTATTAGTGATCACCTTTTTTAATACTTTTTCATATCTTCCAAATTGTCCAAGATGACCATGGATTACTGATACAATTATGAAAAAGGTCTATAAATAGATTTTAAAGTTACACCTCTCAAAAAAATTCGACATGAGTAAGAAAAAGAGAAGGAAGATGAGAAAAAAAAATAGCTATTCGGTCTGGGCCTCAACCTTCAATTCCAGCCAGATTAGTATTTCCAGTTTATATTAATATAAATATCCGTTACATTGAACTATATTGATGCTAACCTAGGCAGACTTGGCAAGAAGCATTTCATTTGATCCTCTGAATTTTGCTGAAAATTTTCTCCTTTTGGAATATGAAAACTCTAACCCTTGCCTGTTGTCTATTGCTGCTGAAATCTATAAATACTCAACTCCCAGACTATCCAATTATTCACATGTCCGACCTACCCTTTTATCTTAATTCAGACATATGCTGTGAGTTGAAAATCTCTGAAAACTATCAGACAAAAAGCTATTTTTCAAAAATTGGCCTGCGGTGTGGTGATAAGGACAAGGAATTGATGCAGCCCCATAGTACAGTGCCACATTCAACTGCAGGATCTCAAGAAAAAGGACAAAGACCACTTCCCCTGCGCTCCTACAGCGCCCTCCACAAGCAGACCACCTGACAGAGGTGGTCTGTGTATGAGTCACTCTCTCCTACTAAACTGTAAGCTCCTTGCAGGAAGAGACTATGGCTTCTTCATGCTCTTACTTCCAGCCCCAGGTACAGAATATGCCATTTAGTAGCTAATCAAAAAACATTTCTGAACTAAACTATATTGATACTCCTACCCCCAAGATTAAGAAAAAAATAAGTATACTCAAGACTAAAAACAAAAAACAAACCTTTGAGTATTAGGAAGAGCTATCATATAACCCAAGAATTTATATTATTTAGAACTTGACAAAAGCAGGAAATTAAATTAGAATGCAGAAAATGTTTGGGTATTATTATGGGCAGAGGTGGAAACTGTTTTCCTGTCAAGGATTTCTGACCTAAGCTTTGGATTCACATGAGAGCCACGTACAAATAAAAAGCAATCTCATGTATTCTTCTCTCTCCTTTCTAAGAATATGAAATAGATGCTGGAAAAGTATATAAATCTTCCCTAAATATAAGAGATAATTTAAAAATATAATTTAGTTCATATTATGGTCCATTAAATGTAAAAGGAAGGCAAGAAAGGGTAGGAGGCATATATAATCACCTCAAAGGTAGACACAGGCTTTTTAATAAGGACAACTCCCAAATTCAGCAGGTATCAGAGAAGATATCACTGGAAATTACGGTCATAAGATTGGTATAAAATAGATAAACCAGGTGCACAAGCTCCCACATCCAAAAGGATGTGTAAATATATTACAGAAAGGAACAAATAACTTTTTCAAACTCTCTCCAGTGAGATGGCAATATAAAAAGTAACAGATGGGAGATAGGCTGGAAATTCGGTCAAGGCCACCAGGATGACTGAGTATTGTACAACTCCAGGGCATGCCATTCATACAATAACACCTCTTAGAACTTTTATGGCTGTGAACAACCTGCATAATTGTATGTTGTAGTCCTGCATTTATCACATGTGAGTAAGGTTATAAAGCAGAAACAGAATGGTCCACATGAGCTCTACAACAGGGTATATCAACATGGGGCCCTACTGACATTCCGGGCCAGATCATTCTGCATTGTAGGGGGCTGTCCTGTACACTCACTGTAGGCTGTTGAGGAGCATCCCTGCCTTATACCCACTAAATGGCCAGTAATATTCTCCTGCCCCCAGTTGTAACAACTAAAAATGTCTCCAGATATCTCCTAGGGAGCAAAATTCTTTCCCCTGCCTCCCTATTTGAAAATCACTAATCTAGAGAACAAAGGACGGGGCAATGTTTGTTCAGCCCTGCTGAAGAGAAAGCAGATATTGCATCTGGCATATGTGAGAAAGCTGTGTAGTCTTCATCAGATCAGGAATAATGCTCCAGGCGGCCTCAGAAGGAAATACCGTCGCATATGTATTCAATCCTCTTCACTTTAATTCTACTTTTTAAGTAATGTCCCAATTGCCGATTCACTATCTTGGGCACAGTATTCTAATGATATATTTTTAAAAGAAGTTTTAAAAACTGCAATGACAGATAACAGTCCACAGGTTATTGTCAACATCGACACTGGGCCATATAAGAGGAAACATATGGAGAAACATTTGGAGTGATTGGTAATTTAGCAATGTGTTAAGATTAAATTTCTCAAAGTACAATAAAAAACTAAACAGTTCCTTAAATAAAAGAAACGAAACCAAAATCTCTCCACAATATTTTCTACATTGAAGAGTAGAGATTAAAACATACAGATTAATATATAATCTTGGTTTGAGAAAGCCTTCCTATAGGAAGAAAAACCATAAAGGAGTAGATAGATTTGCCTATATCAAAATAAATAACTTCTGTGTTTCAAAATAAAGGGAAACAGAAAGTATGAACACAACTACAATGTAAACAACCCATAGAAAATAGTCACAACATAAATTTCAGTGGTTCACAATTTTTAAATAGGTAAAGGTTTTATAAATCATGTAACAAAATCAATACCCCCAACAGAAAGATGGAGAAAGAATAGGAAAAGGCAATTTACACACACACACACACACACACACACACACACACACACACACGCACGCACACACACATACACACACACACTCTCCACATACAAAATTTAGTCAATAAATATATGAAAAATGTTTAACCTTATCAATGGAATTAATGGAAGTAAAAACAAGGTAGCATTTCTTTATACATGTGCTTGATAAAAATGATAATACATGGCATATACAGTACGGACAAGGGTATCACTCAAACACTGAAATATAAACTGGCACAATCCCAGGGGGACGGGCAAAATGGCTAAAGGAGAGTGGGAGGTACAGGCTTCCATGGAATGAGTAAGTCACAAGAACAAAAGGCACAGCATAAGGAATACAGTCAATGATACTGTAACAGCATTATGTGGTTGACAGATGGCGGATATACTTGTAGCGAGCACAGTATAACGTATAAACTTCTCAAATCGCTATGTTGTACACTTGAAACTACTTTAACATTGTGTGTCAACTATACTCAAATTAAAAATTTTAAATAAATAAACTGGCACAACCTCCCTGGAAGACAACTTAGCAATAAATATCTTTAAAAATATGCACATGCTTTTAACAAATTCTACTTTTAGAAAATTGTTTTCCTAGGAAATGATCATGAATCTGCACAAAGGATTTAGCTACAAGGATATTCATCTTAATGTAATTCATAACAGCAAAAACTCGGACCAACCTGTAAGTTGGTCACTTGAAAAAATTATGGTACATTCAAATGATATATTACCATGCAATCATTAAAAATTACAGAGGATGTGGAAAATGTCCATGTTAATGACAGGAAAAAGGTGCTTAATAACATGGGAGAATATTCAGGATGCAACACTGTTTTGGGTAATAAGACTGGGTCTGGAGTCAAGCTGTCTGAGTTCAAATTCGGGATCTACCATTAATTAGCTGTGTGACATTAGGCAAGTTAGTAGCCCTCTCTGTAGCTGTTTCTTAATGTCTAAAAAAAATATACAACCCTTATGAAATAATGGATCTAGGCTACAACGATCAATGGTTACTTAAAACCATGAGGAGGAAGGTTGATGGAGAAGTTTATAACAGATGTACCTGACTAGAAACACCGCTAATCGCTCTCAGCACCACTAAAATGAGACGACCAGACATTATGTACCTCCTCTTGTGAGACAACAGGAAAGACCATACACAGCATGCCTATGAAGTATTTTTAGCCCCCAAATTTGACCCCAATTTACAAAAGTGTCTAGATCTGTTGGCATACTAGAAATATGGGGATTTGAGTCCATGAAAATGAAGTTTGAGAACAATCAAAATAAACGGACAGTGACAAAAAGTTTAGAATAGTGCTTACCTCTGGGGCAGGTAGAGACTAGGAAGGGACAAAAGGAAACTTCATGGGCTACTACAAGCTTTCTACACTGACGTTAGTATACTTTATATACTTCACTGTGTGTGTGTGATACCTCCGTTTTTAAAAATGGCAAGAAAAAAGCTCCTGATTTTCACCAGCGTCTAGCAGCAGGAAGGAAAGCAGACGTGCTTGGGGAACTAGGCATGATGCCAAGAGGAAGCAGCAGTGTCCTGCACCCGGTTCCCACCCGTGGGCCTCGTTCTCCTGTGGAACTCCCCATGCTGCAAAGAAGAGCTGGGCGTGGGGACAGAGCAAGTCCCAGGCCAATGAAAGCAGGGTACTTATTAAGGAAGCCTTCCAGAGAGGCTGTCCACAGAGATTTCCATATCACTGGTAAACTAAGAATACTGGCTATGTTGTAAAAACGGGCTTTAACTCCAGTGAAAGGATTTCAGCAAGCCACCTCGTCTCCGCACTTGGACATGTTGGTAATGTGAATTAGAAACTGGCAGGTAAAGCTAAAGGCGGTATCTATGGCTGGATACCCAAAAGAGTAGGCTATGGAAACATTAGAACTTTGAGAATTGATGGAGTTTTCTTTGAAACAGCCCGCAAAAGACTGTTTTGGGAATTGGGCTAATTATAGGCACATGTAAGGTGGAGTAAGGCCTCTCTCCCAATCCACCCAGTTCTTCACCTCCACTCCCACCCCTGGTCACTAGAGACCGAGAAACGTGCATTTCGGTGTTCATCATCCCGGCGGTAGAGGTCTACCAGAAGTTACAGAGAAAGTACATGTTACACTGATGTAGTCTATGTATGGCATACGTTCCTTCTTAGCTCCGATAATCCCAATGATAGACGCAAATAGAAGTCACAGGTTGCACTTGGA
This sequence comes from Panthera leo, assembly GCF_018350215.1. Taxonomy (NCBI): domain Eukaryota; kingdom Metazoa; phylum Chordata; class Mammalia; order Carnivora; family Felidae; genus Panthera; species Panthera leo. The sequence continues at coordinate 44,072,292 of NC_056693.1, read as the reverse complement.
CCTGAGATACTTGAAGCTTAACATTCACACCTCCTGTGAGAGAATGATTTCTTATAATGGTGCACTTGTCTGGTATGTTTCGGATCCATATTTAGGACTAAGGCAAATATAGAAAGTTGGTCTTTCTTTAAAGACTAGAAAACATTTTTTTTTTCTAAATTTCACTTTCATGAGATTTTTCTTTCACTAATCAAAAGATTTAGGTAGAAAAAAATTATTTAAGTGGGTAGAGATCTAGGTCCTCTTTTTTAACCAGGAGGGACGCCCAGAAATTAGGAAAATTCAGGGCTATATCTGAAGAAATAATGCATGGTTATTCAGAAGCTTTGTAAATACTTTGAATGCTGGTAAAGAAGAAATCAGTGTGATTTCTCAAAGAAAGTGGCAAAAAGCTATTTTGTTCTCCAAAATCTTCACCTATTGGGTAGAGTAACATTTATGAGCTCACAGACAAATTAGTCAAACTGAAGCTGAGATCACTTCTCTCTCTGCCTTAGGTCACAGGCTAGGGGATACATGATGGAATTACTAAAGGGCCGAGAACAAATCTATCGGTGCTTGAGAAGATGCTGATCTAGATTAAAGAAGAAGTCCAGTTCGGTGCGGCATTGTTTTCAGGCCAAAATATTAACCACTCATGCTACTACATCTCTTAATGTAATGTGACACAGACATACAGAGTGAGAATATGGCCCCCAAACATACCTTAATTCTCCAAGTTCAACATGGCAGCTGGTTGGCTCAATGGATACTATATACCACTGGCCACACTTGAACGACTGGTTTGCCTTATTTTAAGGCTTCAAGCTATCTATATTCAGTGTAGCAGTCAATGGCTAAGTTTATGTAATGCAAGTTAAAGAACCCCCTCCCAATTCTATGTTATATAGCCCGATATAAAAATAACAACAGTATACTTTTTGACTTATGGAGAAATTTGTTAGTTTATCTTAATTTAACCCCCATCTTTAACGTGAACAATTGTTTTCTTTGTCCTGACTCCCCAGTGTCCCATCTCCCAGCCCCTTAAGGGTACTCAATAAGTAGTAAATAATAAAGTATTTCTTTTCTTTAAAAAAGCAATCTTTCTTGTTAGCAAAAATGAAAATTTATTGAGCCTGTACTGTGTGCCAAACACTATTCCAAGTATTACCTTATTTAATCCTTACAATAGCCCTATGAGGTAAGTGCTATTAATATCCTCATATTATACACGATGACACTGAAGTACCAAGAGGTTCAGAAATGTTTCCATGGTCACATAGCCAATAAGCAGCAGTTTGAGATTTGAACCCAGATATTGTGACCCAGGAGCTCATGCTCTTACTTACAACTCTCAGCTTATGTAGTCTGGAGCAACGTCCTTTGAGTTGGGGGGTTCAATTCTCAGCACCACTATTTACCAGCTGAAAGTGTCTGGGGACAAACTGCTGAAGGTCTCTGCACCACGATTTCCTCACCTATAAAACGGGTCTAACAACAGCCTCTCTGTAGCATTTGTTGGGAAAACTAGATGAGACTATATATGCAGACGACCTGGCACACAGTAGCCATTCAACAAGAGCTAGTGCTATTCCTTCCCTGTCTGACATTCCTCCTGCTGCTGCTCAGCCAGTGTGAAACTCTCATTCCAGCTCCAACGAAAATCAGGCCCCAACATAGCTGAGGGGCGGAGAACAAGCAGTGGTAGGAAAACAGGCACTATTGCTGCCAATCCCTTAGTGGGCGTGTGGATTGTTGCTAAATCCTTGAGCAGGAAGTAGTTCATCTCAGCCCTGAAACTGTCCTCCCCTTGCTAGCATAAGAAACCTCCAAGGTACACAGACTTTGGTTCCGAAGCAATACTGCCCCCCACCATTTTCCAGGCCGTGGAAAACTCACCTAATGCCCGGACAACTCGCATCAGGACTTCCCCGACTTTCATTCTGGTCTCTGGCGTGTGCTTGTCTTTACCACCGTCATACTGAGCCAACAGGCCAAGCAAGATTTTCTCAGGGTACACATCTGAGAGCAAGGCAACCCCTGGGGTTAAAAATAAAAAGAAAGGATTCATTATGGTTTAAAATTGGAAAGCAAATAAACCCAGACAGCCTGTGACGGGATGAACACTGAGACACTTAAACCCACCTCTGTAATTCTACCAGGAAGGGCTGCCCTTTATTTGGAATGACAGCATAGTGAGAGCAGAGAACACGGGTCTGGGAGTTCAGACTCCTGGATTCTTCTAGTCTCAGTCCTATGTGTTCTCTAAGATCACTTCCAGCACTGGCATTCTATGATTTATGAATTCTAGACTCTTTTTTTTTTTTTTTTTTTTGAGAGAGAGAGACAGAGAGAGTGCAAGTGAGGGAGAGAGAGAGGGGGAGGAGGAGAGAGGAGGAGAGAGAGAAGGAGAGAAAGAGAGTCTTAAGTAGGCTCCACGCTCAGCACAGAGCCTGACTTGGGGCTCAATCCTACCACCCTGGGTTCATGACTGGAGCCAAAATCAAAAGTCAGATGCTCAACCTGATGCTCAAATGAGCCACCCAGGCGCCCTTGGATTCTAGTCTCTTAAAGCAGAGGGTAGATGATTATATATTGTGGCAGGGATTCACAAGCAGCAGGAGAAGACTGGATTAAATACCCTCCAGAGAGCCCTCCAAGTCTGAGACTCTATGGTTCTATGACTAGTATTATTCCTGCCAAAGCACAGCAGTGCTTCCTGTCTTTGCTGCGGTTCTCTGTTCCAATATGAGTATTCTCTGTAAAACTGTCAACGATGAGAGTAATTTCCACAAGGAAATATCTTCAGAGCATTTTGGGCATGATCAGTAGGAGACCTATACTTATGGCTGAGTTCCTTGATCAGAAGTGAGGAAGGTCCTGCTCTTGAGTCTCTCTTCCAAGTATGGTAGTAGCCCCCCCTTATTCGCAGGGGATATGTTCCAAGACCCGCAGTGAATGTCTGAAACTGCAGATAGTTCCAAACACTCTATATTCTATGTTTCTTCCTATACATACCTACCTATGAAAAAGTTTAATTAATTTATTTTTTGATTTAATGTTTATTTATCTTTGAGCAAGAGAGAGACAGAGTGCAAGCAGGGAAAGTGCAGAGAAAGAGGGAGACACAGAATCTGAAGTAGGCTCTAGGCTCTGAGCTGTCAGCACAGAGCCTGATGTGGGGCTTGAACCCACAAACCATGAGATCATGACCTGAGTGGAAGTCGGACATTCAACCTACTGAGCCACCCAGGTGCCCCTAATAAAGTTTAATTTATAAATCAGGCACAATAAGATATTAACAACAATAACTAATCAAAGAGAACAATTGGAACAATTGCAATAACAATAACAACTGTCATAAGTGTTATGTGAATGTGGTCTTTCTCTCTCTCAAAATATCTTAATGTATTGTATTCGCCCACATTCTGCTTGTGATGACGTGAGATAATAAAATGGCTACATGAGCAGACGAAGTGAGGTCAGTGACGCAGGCATTGTGACAGTGTTTGGCTACTACTGACCTTCTGATGATTTAGTCAGAAGGAGGATTATCTGCTTCCAGACCACAGGTGACTGAGGCTAATTGAAACTGTGGAAAGGCAAACTGCAGATAAGGGGAGACTCCTTCACTTCCTGATTCCTTTTCCCATCATGCCAGTACCTCCTAGATGTGTAATCATTATCTGAGCCCCGCCCCATTATCGAGCAAACTTTACACGGACGGAGAGAGGAGGGGATATATGATCTATGACAGAATTAGAAATAAAGCCCCTAGTCTCAAAATTATATAAATACAAATTGGGTTACTTGGGAAGAAAACGTTACACGCTTTTAAAGAATAGTGGGGAAGAAGAAAAGAAAAACAAAGGAAAGAAATACAGGTTTCAAAATATATCCGGGAAGAGACTGCTTCTTTTTACCACCTCTACTTCAACTACTCTGGTCCATTATTTCTGGCCTGTTGATTTCCTTTTTTTCCCCTCCAATAATCTCCTAATTGGCCCGTCTGCTTTTACCATTTACCTTCATCACAGCTGGAACCATCTGGCTAAACCAAATCAGGCCCCATCATTCTTCTGCCCAAAGCCCTCAATGGTTTCCCTCTCCCTTGTTTATGAGCAAACCCCATCTCCACCTGCCTTTGCTCACTCACTGACCTCATCTTTTACCACTACTCTCCCCTGCTCACTATCCTCCAGCACCTCTGGCCTCCTCACTGTTCTTAGAGTAGACCACGCTGCTTCAGGTCTACTGTCTTCCTCTGACATCCCGCTCTGCCCAGGCTTCTCCTCCTACAGGTACCCTTAGGGCTTGCTCCCCAAGCCCCATCATGTCTCTGCTCAAATATCACACTTATCACATATAAAATGGCAGCCTCCTTCTCCTACCACTCCTTATGCTTGATTTTTCTTCTTAGCACTATACACATTATATATGGCATTTGCTTATTTATCGACTAGTCTCCTCCTTAGAAGGTAAAATTTGCAAAGTGAAGGATTTTGTTTTTTCCCTGCTGTAGCCTCCATGCCTAGAAGAGTGCCAGCACACAGCAGGCACTCAGTAACTATTTGTTGAATGAATGAATTAATAAAAGAGTTCAAAGATATAGTCTTGATATAAATTTCAGGAATTAAGAAAGATGGGGAAGGAGTAATAGAAATGCTTAAGAAATCTTTAATAATTTTTCATCTGAGTTTGCCAATCTCCCGTTTGAACTTGACATTCGTGCAGGCAAAGTCTACATACTATTTTCTATGTTGTAGGTTGTGATTCCATTCTCTGGTAAGTCAGATATACACAAAGGCAGTACACTTGCTAAAGGCTGCCTGTACCTGCTTCTTTTCTGCCTTCCCCACCCCTACCTTTTCATTGCTTCCAAAAAGCCTGGGAAGTCCCTGCATGTGGTCCTAACCACCACTTCCTTTATCTGGCCTCCAATCTTATAAAAGCAAAAGCTCTGCTCTTAAGGAAGTTTCAGGCTGTGACAGAACCTGAATCAGACAGTTCCCCTGTTGGCACAATGAGACACTGCATTTGTAGTTAGCTCTATTATGCAAAACGATGGGAAAGTTCTTGGATGTCCAAGATGAAGTTAAAGCTATCTTAGCAAAGGAAAAATGTCAGTGGCTAAGAAAAGATAAATAGAGGCGCCTGGGTGGCACCGTCAGTTGAGCATCAGACTTGATTTCAGCTCAGAGTATATGATCCCAGTGTCGCGAGATCGAGCCCCATGTGAGTCTCCGCGCTGAGCGTGGAGGCTGCTTAAGATTCTCTTCCTCTTTCTCTCTCTCTCCCTCGGCCCCTTTCCTCTTCTCTTTCTCTCTCCCTCTCTCTCTCTCTTAAGAGAGAGAGGGAGAGAGAAAGGGAGGGAGATTGTTTACTAAGGGAGGGAAAGGAAACAGCTTCCAAATCTGAAGAAGCCCAAAGCAAAAGTGAATTGGTAGTTGGTAACCGCAGTTCTGGGAGAATTGTACCACTGCTACATCGCAAGCTCTGGTAGGCACCACAGATCTACAGCAACCATAACTGCTTTTTCATCAGAAGTTCCCAAGTGAGAAATCTGGTGGATTTGTTCCCTTTTAGGAATACAGTTGTGACTTTATAATGGAAATCGGTGGGAAAATGGGGTCTGCTTAATAAAACTTTGATCTATTTCTAGCTTTTCTGAAAAACATTTATTACTGAAGTCCCTCCTACGTTGTTTATGCCTATTTCCTCTCATTAATCTTTAGCAGAGAACACATATTTACCTCTAACAACATTATCTTGCTATCTACTTCAAAACCAGGTGAGCTCTTGATTTCCTCTCTGTAGCAGGCAGAGATCTGGCTGCACATAGCATCTACTCTGTCTTCTGGTAGCAACACCTGATGGTCCTTTGGGAACTATCCTTTTCCTACACTTAGTCTAAGTGGTTTAAGTGGAGCCAACTGTCCACTTTCTCCCCCCTTCGTGTGTGAACTCATCTGGCCAGTTAGGACATTCCACCCCAAGCCCACGTAATGATGGGCTCAGTAATGGGCAATGAGACTCAATTCTGGATCCCACATTGCAACTACTGGGACAAATAGGGTTTTGGGGTGTGTGTGTGTATTTTCCCTGTTGAAGTTATTAGCCTAGAGCTGCCTGTGGCCACTATGTGGAGAAAGCCCCCTCAAAAATACAGCCAACACAGAAGAGGATCAAGCCAAGAGAGCGAAAGAGAAAAGGAAGAGACCTGATAATCACACTTTGAGCCTCTGGATTCAACTGTATTTCCACCCACTTAGACTCTACATAAATAAATCAATAAATATCCTTTTATGTGTATGCCGATATGATTTTTTTTCATCCAAAGGAATCCTAACATATCCTTCTTCAGATTTAAAAAAAAAAATGATTTATTTATGTATGTATTTATTTACTTACTTAAGTACTTTTCCTATAATGCCAAACTTTTAATTCCACTAGGGAGCTTTAAATCCTTCCACTCTTGCATTAAAAGGTTGCCAATAGCAAAGCCTGGTTTCCTTGTTTCCCACAGTCCCAGGTTAGCAACTGTTTATCTTCTTGCTGCCCTGCTCCCCAGACTGCTGCCAAATGGCCCTCTGACTGTTTGAGTTTTACCGTCTAGGATACAGCTGCCACCTAGGAGTTTATAAATCCCTAGAGGACAAGGGCACCTCCCTCCTCACTCTTACACCAAGCAGCAAAGAGAATTACATATGATGGTTAAGACTGCAGAACAATTAAAGAGATGAAATTTTGTGTGACCGTTTTTGTTTCTTATTTGAAAGCTCCCTGAATTTTGACAATGGAGGAAACACGGCCGTAACCTTCACATGACCCTTGGTCCCTTGCACTTGATAATTCCTTTGTAATTTGAAAGTGGGGTAACTTCTGGGTCAGCACAGGCTTCAAGGAAACATGACACATCAATCCTTTTGGCAAAATAAGAACCAAATGAGTCTGGGAGAGATACCTGCCCCTGCTCTGACTGCAGGAAAATGACTACGCACTTCAAGGTATGGTATAACAGGTTAAGTGACGTAGAAGGTAAAGGTGAATCTAAAACCGGCTAGGGCTCATGAAAGCGTTCTGATCTGTATTTTCTGGCAAAGCTCGGGATATAAGCAAATTAACTCAACTGAAAAAAAATATTATTTAAAGTATATCATGCAACAAAATAGAGACAGTCAACTTTGTAAAATAACTGTGTGTTTCCCCCAAAGACTTCCCTTGCAAAGCCAGAAATGTATTCTAATCCCAACAGCACTGACTTCAAGATGATTCCTCAGCAAGCTGTTCACTGATTCTGTAGATCTTCAGCAGTAAAAATAGTCTAGGTATAGTCTTACCTTACACAATGCTCTTGCACTGTAGGAAAGATACTTTAGCTCTGAATGTCTTTGCTGACTGGCTCTTTCCCAAGAATCTGCTAAGCCAATCTCCACTTTGAAACTAACCTGCCCCCTTCTCCTGGGCAGAGAACAACCTATCTCCCAAAATGCCCACATCAACCTGAAAAACCACCTACTCACTCAAACTTCTCAGGTACTTCTGAGACAAAAAGGTAAGAAACATAAAACCCACATATTGTGTGATTCCATTTATATGAAATATCCAGAATAGGTGAATCTATAGGCAGAAAGTAGATTTAGTGGTTACCCAGGGCTGTAGGAGGTAGGGGGAAATAGGGAATGAGGGCTAATGGATGTGGAGTTTCCTTCTGGAGCGATATAAACCTTCTAAAATGATTGTGATGATGGGTTCACACTCTGTGAATACACTAAAACCACTAAATTGTATATTTTAAATGAGTGAATCGTATGGTATGTGAATTATATCCCAAAAAGTTCTTATTGAAAGTATGATAAAAGCTATTTCATATCTACCCTTTTAGGTTTTTAGAATAGAAGAAAAGGGGAGAAAATAATATATCACATCTTAAATATAAAGGGAAATCCACCTCCAAGAGCAAAGTATCCACTTACTTTTGTATTCAAACCTATTTTGGTTGCCCCTATATAGGGTGCGGGTGGACAGAAGGGGAAAAGGATTTGTCACTTGAATGGGAAAAAAGTCAAATATTTCACATTTCACAGAATCTGTCTTACAAGTGTAAGAAAATATAATACATCTAAAATTCTAAGTCCTGTGTTAAGCCAGAAATTCTATTCTCGGAATTTGTCCTAGCAGATACACAAGCACAAGGAGAAAATTACTTATGTACAAAATCATCACTCTACCACTACTGGTAAAGAAAAGACTGGAAACAAATTAAGTATTCATCAATAGAGGACTGATTAAGTTGTGGTCACTCACACAATGTGATACAGTGTATCCATAAAAAAATTTTAAAAAGCTTTTAGGGTACCTGGGTGGCTCAGTTGGTTAAGTGTCTGACTTCAGCTCAGGTCATGATCTCACAGTTCGTGAATTCAAGCCCCGTGTCAGGCTCTGTACTGACAGCTCAGAGCCTGGAGCCTGCTTCAGATTCTGTGTCTCCCTCTCTCTCTGCCCCTTCCCTTCTCATGCTCTCTCTCTCTCTTCTCTCTCTCTCTCAAAAATAAATAAACATTAAAAACAATTTTTTTAAATAAAAAATAAAAAAGCTTTTTAAGAACTGTTATAGAATAAATTCTAAAATCTACTGTTAGGTAAAAAGCAAAGTGCAAAACAATGTGTATAGAATTCAACCATTTCTATACAAAAGGAAACTATACTATAAAATATTCCTGGAAGGATACACAATAAATTAATGATATTGGTTATTTCTGGAGAGGGAAATGGGGAAAGATAGGAGAGAAAGTTTTTATTCTGTATGTTTCTACCTTTTGAACTTTGAGCTATGTAATACACTACCTATCAAATATAAATTTTAAAAATATAAGTTAAAAAATCCTACTGAAGTGACAATTAAGGAATAAAAAGGTATAAACCCCAAAACAAGGACAAAGAGAATGGGATAGGTGTCAAAGGCTGAAGTCTGGGTAAAGAGAACAAAGATGGAATGACATAATGATACGTATTCGATACAGCTGTTAAATAATTAGGAAGAACTTAGCAATAATTACACAGAAAACTAAACAAATGTATAAGAAAGGAAGACTGAACTAGGCTCAGCAATGAATAATATCCAAGTAATCAACAGTAAATACAGCCCAATGATGTAGCCAAAAATCACGATGGGGAAAGGGCAGGAGGGAAGGGGTATGTACAGGTGCGCATGTGTGTGCAGGCATTAAATCCTCATCCAACACATGGAAAATGAGTAGATAATGTCCAAAGTTTGTTAAATCACAAGAAATATGTGTGAGCAATTTATTTATAAATAAGGAGGTAATCACTAGAAGAAACTACTTAAAAAGGGGTGGGAGGGGAATGGTTATCTCTGGGGACTGGAACTTCAAAGGGGAAAGAAGCAGGACAGGGGATAAGCTTTGTGACTCTTTACGAACTATGTTCAAATTAATAAAAGTAAGTTTATATTTGAAACTACAAAGAAGATACAATGCTATTAACCTGTAGAGGAAGCTCACTGTAAGAACAATAATGGGTAAGCGAAGAGGCCAGGCACAGGAGAATTTTCCTTCTGATTCCCGAAGATCATCACTAATCTGTGACTATCCTCTCTTGCAGCTCTACAACACAAAGATACAAAAGGCTAAAACCTGAAGGGAAGGAAAATACCCTTCCTTTTAGCAAGGTACTTCAGTTGTTACATTAGAGCCCTCTCATTATGATGAAAGCCAACAGTAATTTCAGCTCCAAGAATCCAGGAAGTTACACAAACTGGGGAAGTTGGTTATTAAATCAAGGAAGTGTGGAGAATTCCACTGGATGGCTGGTCTGTCTTTATAATTAGAGTAAAAGACAACGTCTAGCATGCCAATTCGATGTTAAGTTTCTCAACAGCTCCAAACCTCTGCTAAGTGTGGACAAGCCCCAACAAATTTATAAAGATACAATATGAGTTGGTGTTACCCAGGCCTGAAGAAAAAACAGGGTTAGACTAATAAACTGTCACAGTTAACAGCTAAAGGTTTGTTAAGAACCGTACCTAGAGTCTATCTCTTTAAATCAGGATCTAAATAATACATTCGAGGGGCGCCTGGGTGGCTCAGTTGGCTCATTTAATGCTCCCAACAATCTTTTGAAGTAGGTATTATTATTACTCCTAATCCAACTCTTGATTTCAGCTCAGGTCATGATCCCAGGATTGTGGGATTGAGCCCCACATTGGGCTCCACGCCCAGCGCAAATTAAGATTCTCTCTCTTTCTCTCTCTCTCTCTCTCCCTCTATCCTTCTCCCTCGCTCATTCACTCTCTCACAAAATAAAAATTAAGTAAAAAAAAAAAAAAAAAGAATTTAAATAATACATTCGAACAGTAAAATAATGTCAACGTGTTTGCTTAAATTATTTTCTACTTCCCTGAGTGCCTGGGTGACTCAGTTGATTGGGTGGCCGACTTCAGCTCAGGTCATGATCTCGTGGTTTGTGAGTTCAAGCCCCATGTCAGGCTCTGTGCTGACAGCTCGGAGACTACAGCCTACTTCAGATCTTGTGTCTCCCTTTCTCCTTCTCTGCGCCTCTCCCACTTGTGCTCTGTCTCTCTCTGTTTCTCAAAAATGAATAAATGTTAAAAATTTTTTTTTTCATTCTTTTCTACTTCCCATTTTGGAGGGGGAATGTTAAAAGGAGTGAATAATCTATATTTACTGACAGTTAACTATACTTAATGAGAGCCATTTGGATCAAAAAGTATTACTGCAATAAATAAAAATCTAATAGAAAAGACAGTAACATTCCTAACATTTACTGAGTGTTTTCAACATGCCAGTCCATTCTAATGACTTCTATATGCACTCATCCATTTAATGCTCCCAACAATCTTTTGAAGTAGGTATTATTATTATTCCTAATTTTACAAAGGGAGAAACTGAGGAACAGATAGATGGGTGAAAAATATGACCCAAGATCTTTGGCACATGGCAGAACAGACGGGCAAACCTGCACTCTACTACGCCACAGCCCCCCCTAGAGGTCATGGAGAAAATAACTGCTGGAATAATGATATAAGCCCAAAGACAGCAACCTTACATTATTGTTTTATTTTTTTAGTTTATTTATTTATTTTGAGAAAGAGAGAGTGGGGGAGGGTCAGAGAAAGAAGGAGAAAGAATCCCAACCAGGATCACTGCTGCCAGGACGAAGTCCAACACAGGGCTTGAACCCATGAACTGTAAGATCATGACCTTAGCTGAAGTTGAACACTTAACGGACTGAGCCATCCAGGTGCCCCAAACCTTACATTTTCAAGTATATGCTCTTAGCCTCACTCCATAAAATTTACTTTCTATTCAACTTCAAGGTCAGAGGAAGGAGAGGCACTCTGCACACTGCATCCCAGAAGAGACAGGCCAGAATTCTCTACTGAGTCTAGTTGGGCTTCCTAGGGACTGCTTCATTCCTAGCTGGTATCTTTATTTAGCATGTCAAAAAGGGAGGTAAGTGATGTTAATGAAATTCACAAATGATTCTGACTTGAGATGCTGCTGACATTAGTGGTAACAGAGGAGCCATACAAAAGGAAATTGAGAACTTGGATTTTCGTGGGTTCCAGTTTTTAACCAGTGATTCTCTTTTTTTTTTTCTTCAGTATATGAAGTTTATTGTCAAATTGGTTTCCATACAACACCCAGTGCTCATCCCAAAAGGTGCCCTCCTCAATACCCATCACCCACCCTTCCCTCCCTCCCACCCCCCCCCTCCCTCCCACCCCCCATTAACCCTCAGTTTGTTCTCAGTTTTTAAGAGTCTCTTATGCTTTGGCTCTCTCCCACTCTAACCTCCTTTTTTTTTTTCCCCTTCCCCTCCCCCATGGGTTTCTGTTAAGTGTCTCAGGATCCACATAAGAGTGAAAACATATGGTATCTGTCTTTCTCTGTATGGCTTATTTTGCTTAGCATAACACTGTCCAGTTCCATCCATGTTGCTACAAAGGGCCATATTTCATTCTTTCTCATTGCCATGTAGTACTCCATTGTGTATATAAACCACAATTTCTTTATCCATTCATCAGTTGATGGACATTTAGGCTCTTTCCATAATTTGGCTATTGTTGAGAGTGCTGCTATAAACATTGGAGTACAAGTGCCCCTATGCATCAGCACTCCTGTATCCCTTGGGTAAATTCCTAGCAGTGCTATTGCTGGGTCATAGGGTAGGTCTATTTTTAATTTTTTGAGGAACCTCCACACTGTTTTCCAGAGTGGCTGCACCAATTTGCATTCCCACCAACAGTGCAAGAGGGTTCCCGTTTCTCCACATCCTCGCCAGCATCTATGGTCTCCTGATTTGTTCATTTTGGCCACTCTGACTGGCATGAGGTGATATCTGAGTGTGGTTTTGATTTGTATTTCCCTGATGAGCAACGTTGAGCATCTTTTCATGTGCCTGTTGGCCATCCAGATGTCTTCTTTAGGGAAGTGTCTATTCATGTTTTCTGCCCATTTCTTCACTTAACCAGTGATTCTCAAACACCTCCACTCTACCTGTTACTGCAAGTCCCCTAAATCTCTTATTCTACTATGCTCCCCAAATAAATAAAATCCAAAACAGCACCAAAAAGCTTAGAGTCCACCTTGTCAGACAGGGCTGCCTCTATTGAACACCTGTGGGTGACAGAGAGGAAGGGGTAAGGAAGAGAGCTGAGAAACACTGAGCCTCAACACCACCACAATGATCAAGCATTCTGTTGTATGTGCAGAAATATGCACAAAGCTGCCCTAATACTGGCTGAAGGCGTAAGTGAGGAAGGAAGGAAAAGAAAATAGCAATTACCGCTGCTTTGAGGGTAATCACTGCCCTACACATCCGAAAAACTCACATTTCAGCTGTTCCAGGGTGAGAAATAAAAAAGCAGGATGCCATTTGTTTAATTCTCTTTATGTAGCTTTCCCAGAGTTAAAAAAAATACATTAACATTCTCTTTATGATATCAAAACATTTCCTGATAAGAAAAGAGGGGCTTCTAGTTTCCCATAAAACAGTGAATGGTTCTCTTTTAGCTGAATCTTGGCAAAAAATAAAAGTCTCTACATCTCCTCCAGATCCCAAGATGGGTGGTCCTGCAGGAGGAGTATCTACCTAAACCGCGGACTCATTTTCTCCCGGCATTTCACCTCAAGCGAACGTGAGGAGAAGCTGCAGAATCAGCAGAGCTGATGGATGCGTCAGGTTCTCATTCCTTCCGAGGGAAGCAACGCCTCCCGGGGGAGTTGTTGCCTGGCCTGAAGCTCTAACAAGACAGGGCTGATCTCTCATGTTCTCCAGTGTCTCGGAGCTAGGGGACTTGCTCTGTGCTTTGGGCACCAAGCAGTGATACAGGCAAGATATAAACTCTAACGAAATGCTCCTTTTTTCCTTAGTTAAGCCTAGCAGAAGTCCTGATGAGATGATTAGGCAAGTCTGTGATAGGCACTCCAGGCTAGGACTTGCTTGGAAAGTGTTTGTTTTCAAATCAGTAACCATGACGTGTAGGACTTAAACTGTAGTTTCACATGGAAACCAGGCAGAGCTATTATAAACTTCACCCACAGAGCCCCTTCTCCTCTGATAAAGGCACATACACACATAGACCCTGCCTGTAATTTCTGGGAGTGACCAGACCTAGTCACAGACCCTCTAGGAGTCCACACAGCCCTCAGGTTAAAATCCCTGTGCTAAGTAGGACACCCATAAATAGAGGGGAAAGGAGAAACCTTTAAAAATTTGCTTGCGCAATCAAAATAACTTGACTGTTTTGTTTTGTTTTTTAACCCTGGTGGCATAAATAATGCATGGTCACAGTAAAAGATTCAAATACTAGAGAAAAGCAAAAGAAGAAAGTAAAATAAAAATCACCTTTGGGAGGTATGGTAGGGAGCATTGAGGAGTGAAAGTTAAGGGAAGTGAGTCTCTGTTAAGGTAATGAAGATGGTGTAAAATTGACTGTGGTGATAGATGCACAACTGTATGAATATACTAATAGCTATCCTAGTTGACATTTAAAGGGCATATTGTATGGTATATAAATTATAATCTAGTATTTTTTTTAATTACCTGAAATCAACACAAACATTTTAGTGCCTGCTCATTCATACACCATTCCTTGAATCAATCTCTCTCTCTCTCTCTCTCTCTCTCTCTCTCTCTCTGTCACACACACACACACACACACACACACACACACACACACACACACACTCACATACAGTTTTCATTATGGACAATTTCATTTTATTTTAACAGCTTTCTTTTTTAAGGGAGGATGGGGGGAGATGGCATCCTCCCCAGATGTCATGGCTTTCACACTAGATCATTTGAAGTGGTCCAATGATAACCCTGAACACTTTAATAGTAATATTATTACATAGGACGGTAGAAACAGAAAGGATTTCTTTAAAATTTGACTTCAGTTAAAAAGAGGGAGAAATGAGGCACCTGGGTGGCTCAGTTGGTTAACTGGTCAACTTCAGCTCAGGTCATGATCTCATGGGTGGTGAGTTCAAGCCCCTCATGGGGCTCTGTGCTGACAGCTCAGATTCTCTGTCTCCCTCTCTCTCTCTGCCCCTCCCCCATTCATGCTCTCCCCACCTCCCCTCAAAAACAAACAAATAAACACTAGAAACAAAAAGAGGGAGAAGGGGAGCACTTGTCTGGCTCATTTGGTGGAACATGTGCCTCTTGATCTCAGAGTTGTGAGTTTGAGCCCCACAATGGGTATAGAGATTACTTAAACAAACAAACAAACAAATAAAATCTTAAAAAAAAAAAAAAAAGAGGGGGAACACAGCAAAAAAACACAAATCAGTTATATAAGAGCATATAGAAGTACTCTGCAGCTATGGCATGAATCATAATGTTTGGAAAACATCTTTAAATAAAGGCAATGGAAAGAATTTCCATTTCATGCATTCACCTATTAATAGTGTATTATGTGCCAGATACTGTTATTAAGTGATACAAATGTAATATGACAGTGTCCCGCTAGAGAAGGACAAATTAGCCAATGACAACTAAGAGCCTGTGCTGACAGCTCAGAGCCTGGCCCCTGCTTCAGATTCTGTCTCCCTCTCTCTCTGTC
Organism: Panthera leo; assembly: GCF_018350215.1. Taxonomy (NCBI): domain Eukaryota; kingdom Metazoa; phylum Chordata; class Mammalia; order Carnivora; family Felidae; genus Panthera; species Panthera leo. The sequence continues at coordinate 44,057,195 of NC_056693.1, read as the reverse complement.
CCTTCCTGCTCACGCTCTGTCTCTCTCTCTCACAGATAAATAAACATTAAAAAAAACAACAACAACACAAGACAGTGTGGTTAATATGGCAGGTTTGGGGAAAACGACAGCACAGAGAAAGAGGAGTCAAAAAAGGGTGTGGGATGGGGGTGGGGCTTCCTGGAGAAGGGACAAGTGAGCTGTGCTGCAAAAGGTACTAGATTCTTCAAGTGAGAGCTATGACTGGGCCCAAGAGGTAACTGCACTCAGTGTGGGAAAAATTTAATAGATCTTTTAGACAGAACTACGATAGGCATCAACCTCCTATTTACACTCTTAGGGTAGATTCCCCAAAGAGAAATAACGGACTCCAAGGGCATAAACATTTTCAAAACTGAATTTCAAATATGTTCCCATTAGTTTCCCTACCAAGAGTGCTCAAGAGTGCATTGGGCAGTACTGGATTTTCTCTTTAAAATATGTGTGTGTGTGTGTGTGTGTGTGTGTGTGTGTGTTTTGTAAATGGCATAAAAAGTTACATTTAATTATTATTTTAACCTACCTTCTTTATTAGAAAAGTCAAATATTTTACCAAAATCTTATTATTTTTTCTCTACCATGAATTGCCTATTTATTTTTTTATCCATTTATCTACTAGAGATTTTTATTATATTGATCTCTATGAGCTCTTTATGTAGTTAAGGCATTGACTGTTGGCTTGTCATTTTTGTAAAAAAAAACCACAGATTTACTGAAATATAATTCACATGCCATAAAATTCACAATTTAATGTGTATAATTCAGTAGTCTTTACTGTATTCACATGGTTGTGCAACCAATATCACTATTTAATTTCAGGACATTTTCATCACTCCAAAAAGAAATCTACCCTTTAGCAATCAGTTTCTTTTTCTACCCAGACTCCCCAGCTCTAGGCAACCTCAGATCTACTTTCTGTCTCTATAGAATGATGCTTGTCCTTTTTGCCACCAATTTTCCTGTAATCATATTTTGTGGTTTCATTAAGGTTATTTTTTACATAAGTGAGTTTTAAACTTTTAAGAGATCAAATTCATTAGTCTTTCCTTTTTGACTCCTCCATTGGAAACTATTGTCTCTCTGTGCTTCATTCTGCATTAATTTTTTTCCTTTCTACTTTGTGGTTCATTAATTCTCTCTTCAGCTGCATCTGTTGTAAAACCCATCCATTATGTTTTTAATTTTACTTATTCTTTTTTTTTTTTAATTTTGTACTATGTTTATTTATTTTGAGAGAGAGAAACAGAGTGTGAGCAGGGAAGGAGCAGAGAGAGAGAGGGAGACACAGAATCTGAAGCAGGCTCCAGGCTCTGAGCGTCAGTACAGAGCCAGATGCGGGGCGTGAACCCACAAACTGAGATCATGACTTGAGCGAAGTCAGAAACCCAACCGACTGAGCAACCCAGGCGCCCCTACTTATTCTTTTTATTTTTAGACATTCTATTTGTCTTTTTCAAAATCTGCTATATCAGTTTTGATTGTTTCCAGTCTGTGAAGTTATTTTCAAGCTTATCTTGCATTTATTTTAATATACTAAGCGTGGTCAATTCATAATTTATCTGTGACAATTCTAATATCTAAAATCTTCTTGGGATATTGTTTCCTTGTGCTTGGGTATTTTGTGACTACATACTACTTATTATTCATAATGAAATGTAAAATAATTATTAATTAAATAATTATTATGGGTGAAGGGAATGGAGAGTTATTACTTAATGGCTACAGGATTTGGGGTGATGAAAATCTTTTAGAAACAGATAGCTATGACACAACATTGTGAATAAATATGGTTAAAATAGCAAATTTTATGTTATATATATTACCATAAAAACAATCTTATTATTAAAAAACTAAAAATAGGGGCGCCTGGGTGGCTCAGTCGGTTGTGTCAGACTTCGGCTCAGGTCATGATCTCGCGGTTCGTGAGTTCAAGCCCCGCATCAGGCTCTGTGCTGACCGCTCAGAGCCTGGAGCCTGTTTCAGATTCTGTGTCTCCCTCTCTCTGACCCTCTCCCGTTCATGCTCTGTCTCTCTCTGCCTCAAAAATAAATAAACGTTAAAAAAAAAATAAATTAAAAATAAAAAGTAAAAAGTAAAACTTATTGGGAGGGTTCTTTGGGGTCTGGGATAAAGGTGCCTTCCTCCACAGGAGATACAGTTTTGTTTCTGAAAGATATCCAAAGACATTACCAATGTAGACATTTTAAGCTCTGATTCCCTGCTTGAAATTTGTGGAATCCCATAATGCAAATCTGCAGAAGAGGTAGCCCATTCAGTGATTACAACCTCACAGGGACAGGTTTTCTTTCCTTACTGCTCTGCTTAGTGCCAAGACGATGCCTTCCCAGGCCCTTCTCATCCGCCTGAAGGTGTATTTATTTGGAGTCTAAGCATAAAGTTGGAGGTCTTCTATTCGACTCCCCACTTCAGGTTGGATTTGGGCTTTCATGTCTGCAACTTGCCCTTCAAAGCTTTGAAACTCACAGCTTAATTTCATCAAATGCCCGCAGGTCAAATGCAGGTTCTTACAGTCGTCAGTTTACCTTTCAGGATTTTGACTTAAGATGTTGGTTTGGGAAGTCTCTGTTTTCTTGTTAGCCCTCTAATGCTTTTTAGCTTTTTAAGTGTTTTAAATATGTTATCCTGCATAATAGTTGTTTTCAGCTGAGCTGTCTCATCATCATCAGAAATGGAACACAGAAATGTATTTTCTCCTAGATTTTGCCTGGACTGAATTTAAGATTTAATGTTTTAATTCACCTGACAGATGGGGTACATGCTGAGGTTTCTTTGTTATTAGTAATGGTTAGCATATCAAATATTCCAGTTATAAATTCTGGTATCCTAAAAAAAAAAAAATCTTCACTACTGAGCCCCTCCTTTAAGGGGCTGTCTCAGAGCTTAATTTGGAGTTATCTTCGCATTTTACAATCTTTGACCCACTGACCTAACTGATCCTCTCAGCAACCTAATAAGTGTTCCATGTCACAGCTCCTGACACATACTGCTGAAAGATCAAACATGCCGTGCCACCAGAGAATCACAGTTAAGAGCAGAGCAGGGTGCTTTATGAGCTGTCATTTTCCTTGTATGTCCTTGTCACAAACAGCATCTGGACAGACACATCCGGGTGGAATTTTGCTGCCGACTTAACTATTTGGTTGCTGAATTACAAGACAAGAGATAATGAACATACTCAATTTTATCTGATTAGTATTCTCTGACTTAATAATTTTCCAAACTGAACCACTTTATAAACTAAATATAGGAAAGTTACTATTACGGTCTGGTTTCTAAGCAACCATTTCATTAACAAAAGCCCCCCTTGGGAAAAACATCTGTTTGTCAGTAAGGTTTCTGCTGTCATCATACAATTTCATGGTGAAAAAGCCATGGTCACCCTGTGCCTTAGTAATTCCTAGTTGTGAAAAGGTCAACAGGGGGTACTACAACAGAAGGAGCCATCTGTCTCGATTTGTGCTAGTCCCTGAACCTTGCTATCATGAAACGACTGTTTTCCTAAACAGCCACATAATTTAAAAATATTATCTTCTGATTATAAAAGCAATAAATGTTCATACTAATAAAGTGTGAAAAAATAAGAAAAAAAAAGGCATGAAGAAGAAAATAAAGATCACTCGACTTTGACACCACATTAGATCTCATTTGGAAAATGGATCCCACTGCTAAAAAAAAAATTATTTGAAAACCACTGGCCACAAATAACTCTTTATGGCTTTATCTTTTTCATCTGCAATTAGGATGTTTTTCATAATGGATAAAGGCTAAATGTTGAAACTGAATTCAGAGACTTGTAGAAATAGAGATTTGCTGTTGTTTTAAAAGCAGAACCTGGTTTTCACACGAAATCTTTAGAGGAGACTCAATGAAAGAGAAAAAAGCAGAGTCTTCTAGTTAGAGTGGGGCTGACTGGTGCTACCTCCTTCACTGACCCTAGGGTCCTGTAGAACACAGGCGTCCATGCGGTCCTCACTGTCTACAGGCTCTTCCCTGCCACAGTACCGTGGTTTTGCTGTTCCTTCAGTCTGGAACACTCTTTCCTCCCCCCTTTACTAGATTCATTCATAATTATCCCCCATATCTCAGCTTATGGGTCATTTTTCCCTCCCGCTCTCTGTCAGTAAAATGTCCCTAAGGCAGGCTCTCATATCACCATGTAATTTTTCTCCATAGCACCTGTCAAAGCCACATTTCACATTTGTTCATGTGATTACTGGATTACTACTTGCCCCCCACCATCTCCTCCCTGCATCAAATGTAAATTCATTGAAGGGAGGGAATCATTTTTTTTAGCAATGTAGTGAGCACAGTGCCTTTGCACATGGTAGATACTCGATAAATCTTTATGAATGAACGAATAAACGTTTTAAACCACTAAGAAAAAAAATCAATGGCCAAAGATATTTTACAATTATTTCTGCCCTTATCTAAAGTCAGGCTACCAATAATGGAAAATAGAAGTTGGACTTCAGGGCGCCTGGGTGGCTCAGTCAGTTGAGTGTCCAACTTCGGCTCAGGTCATGATCTCGCAGTTTGTGAGTTCAGCCCCACTTCAGGCTCTGTGCTGACAGCTCAGAGCCTGGAGCTGCTTTCGATTCTGTGTCTCCCTCTCTCTCTGTCCCTCCCCTGCTCATGCTGTTTCTCTCTCAAAAATAAATAAACATAAAAAAAAAAAAAAAGAAGTTGGACATCAAGTGCAAACCTGCTTCTAAAACAGACTTCTCCTAAGAAAGCAAACTTTAGCAATCATGCCTTGGCAGGTGGACAGGAGGGATGACCTAATTAGGTCTCTGTAGCTCAGTGCCTGTGATCCATTCCTGAGGTTCAATTCATTCCCAACCTTCCAGCTTCTTCAAGCTGGCCTTATGGCCAGCAGACAGGCCATAAGGCCAGGAAAACTGAGTACAAAGGTCCAATGTAAGAATCTAATGATGAGTTGCCAAAACTCTACAGATACCATTTAAGTGCACTTTTTCCACCACCGCCCAAGATCTTGACATGACCAAAGAAGGATAAACTGATGCTTCAATCAGTTAAAAATGTTAAACCTATGACTCAGCAACAAAAGGAACTATGTCAGGGTTAATAAAAAAATATAATTGGGCTTATTAAGTGTGTGAACAGTTTCAAGTATCATTTTAATCACATCTGGTGAGATTAGGAATTTTAATTTGTATTTGAAATAAAGGATAACATAGGCTGTCTGCTATTTAGTTTGGGAGAGAAAAGCAAGGGCAGGGTACCTCTCTAGCCACTACCTCAAAGCAGTTCTAGTAAAACAGATGGATTCCTTAGAGAGTCAAGTAATATCATACTTAAACAGAAACCTAAAGAGGAACTCGCTATTTTACTTGTGAGTTCTATCACTGTTTTATCTTCTTTAACTCGCCTTCAAATTCCAACTTTACTAAAGACAGGGTGGCTCTAGGGCAAAATTGAAACAGCTGTTCTGCAGAGAAGGTACTTTCACCTTCTTAATAGCTTGTAAAGTAGACATCGAAACAACTGAGTCTTTATCCCAAGGTGTCTCACTACTGCCTTCTTGGTAGTGAATTCTACCTTTGTGACCACTGGCTTACATGAATAGGAGGTAAAACATTTGAAATGAACCCTGAAAACCAAGAAATTAAGAAGTATTTACTTGCTCAGCTGAAAATGTCAAGATCCACTGGTTCCATGGCTTAATTCACTGTCTGCGAGAGCAGAGGCCATGATGATTTAAGAAAGGTCAGAAAATGGAATGGAGACTATAAAGAACTTATCAAACTCAACACCCAAAGAACAAACAATCCAGTGAAGAAATGGGCAAAAGACATGAATAGACACTTCTCCAAGGAAGACATCCAGATGGCCAACCGACACAAGAAAAAATGCTCAACATCACTCATAATCAGGGAAATACACATCAAAACCACAATGAGATACCACCTTACACCTGTCAGAATGGCTAACATTAACAATTCGGGCAACCACAGATGTTGGCGAGGATGCGGAGAAAGAGGATCTCTTTTGCATTGTTGGTGGCAATGCAAGCTGGTGCAGTCACTCTGGAAAACAGTATGGAGGTTCCTCAAAAAACTAAAAATAGAACTACCCTATGACCCAGCAATTGCACTACTAGGCATTTATCCACGGGATACAGGTGTGCTGTTTTGAAGGGATATATGCACCCCCATGTTTATAGCAGCACTATCAACAATAGCCAAAGTATGGAAACAGCCCCAATGTCCATCAATGGATGAATGGATAAAGAAGATGTGGTATATAGATATACAATTGAGTATGACTTGGCAATCAAAAGAATGAGATCTTGCCATTTGCAACTACGTGGATGGAACTGGAGGGTATTATGCTAAGTGAAATTAGTCAGAGAAAGACAAAAATCATATGACTTCACTCATTTGAGGACTTTAAGAGACAAAACAGATGAACATAAGGGAAGGGAAACAAAAATAATATAAAAACAGGGAGGGGGACAAAACGTAAGAGACTCAAATATGGAGAACAAACTGAGGGTTACTGAAGGGGTTGTGGGAGGGCGGATGGGCTAAATGGGTAAGGGGCAGTAAGGAATCTACTCCTGAAATCACTGTTGCACTATATACTAATTTGGATGTAAATTTTAAAAATAAAAAAGAAAATTAAAAAAAAAAAAAAAAGAAAGGGAATGGAGAGAGAAGGGGAGTAGAGACAGGTAGAATTTGGCTCTGGAGTTGATTCCAGTCTCCATCACTCACTGGTTGGCCTGGTAATGGCTTTCCCTGCACCCTCACCAACATCTGTGGTTGCCCGAGTTGTTAATGTTACCCATTCTGACAGGTGTGAGGTGGTATCTCATTGTGGTTTTAATTTGTATTTCCCTGATGATGAGTGATGTTGAGCATTTTTTTATGTGTCGGGTGGCCATCTGGATGTCTTCCTTGGAGAAGTGTCTATTCATGTCTTTTGCCCATTTCTTCACTGGGTTATTTGTTCTTGGGTGTTGGGTTTGATAAGTTTTTTATAGATTTTGGACACTAGCCCTTTATCTGACATGTCATTTGCAAATATCTTCTCCCATTCTGTTGGTTGCCTTTTAGTTTTGCTGACTGTTTCCTTCACTGTGCAGAAGCTTTTTGTTTTGATGAGGTCCCAATAGTTCATTTTTGCTTTTGTTTCCCTTGCCTCCAGAGACATGTTAAGTAAGAAGTTGCTGCGGCTGAGGTCAAAGAGGTTGTTGCCTGCTTTCTCCACTAGGATTTTAATGGCTTCCTGTCTTATGTTTAGGTCTTTCATCCATTTTGAGTTTATTTTTGTGTATGGTGTAAGAAAGTGGTCCAGGTTCATTTTTCTGCATGTCACTGTCCAGTTTTCCCAGCACCATTTACTGAAGAGTCTGTCTTTATTCCATTGGATATTCTATACTCACCCCCCTCTTGACACCCTCCTGCCTCTACTTTTCCTTCAGGCTTGACTCCCTCACTCTACTCCCACACATCTCAACCTTGTCCATCCACCCTTCAGAGTCCAAGAAGCTCCATGAAAACTACTGTTCTGAATTTTTTTTATTAAAATTTTTAAAAAATATTTATTTATTTATTAAAAAAATTTTTTTTTAACGTTTATTTTTGAGACAGAGAGAGACAGAGCATGAACAGGGGAGGGTCAGAGACAGGGAGACACAGAATCTGAAACAGGCTCCAGGCTCTGAGCGGTCAGCACAGAGCCCAATGCAGGGCTCAAACTCACGGACTGTGAGATTGTGACCTGAGCCGAAGTCGGCCGCTTAACCGACTGAGCCACCCAGGCGCCCCCCCAAAAAAAATATTTATTTTTGACAGGGAGAGAGAGAGAGAGAGCAAGAGTCAGAGTGTGAGCAAGGGAGGGGCAGAAAGAGAGGCAGCCATAGAATCTGAAGCAGGCTCCAGGCTCCGAGCTGTCAGCACAGAGCGCAACACGGGGCTCGAACTCACGAGCTGTGAGATCATGACCTGAGCTGAAGTCGGATGCTTTAACCAACTGAGCCACCCAGGTGCCCCATACTATTCTGAACTTTTTAAGTTTATTATTTTATTTTTAAAAGTGCAGAATTCAGTGATTTTTAGTATATTTAAAAGGTTGTGCAATGATCACCAATATCTAATTCCAAAATATTTTCATCACTCGTATCCATTATCAGTCACTCCCCTTACCCCTCTCTTCCCCACCCTCTGGCAACCACTAATCTAGGTTTTCTATCTCTGTGGATTTGTCCATTCTGGACGTTTCATATAAATGGAATCATACAATGTGTGGCCTTATGTGTTGAGCTTCTTTCACTTAGCAGGTTTTCAAAGTTCATCCATTTGTAGTGTGAATCAGTACCTTATTCCTTTTTATTGCCAAATAATACTTCATTATGCAAGATATACCACATTTTATTTATCCATTCAGCAGGTGATGAATATTTAGGCTGTTTCTACTTTTTGGCTAGTATGAATAATGCTGCGATGAGCATTCATATATAAGCTTTTATACAGACATATGTTTTCATTTCTCTTGGGTATGTATCTAGAAGTGGAACTGGTGGGTCATATGGTAACTATGTTTGACTTTTTGAGAGCTGCCAGACTGCGTTCCAGAGCAGCTGTACTATTTTACAGTTTCCACCAGCCGTGTATGAGGGTTCCGATTTCTCCACAGCCTCATAATTTATATCATTTTAAAGGAAGTTATTTTTAAATGTCACTTATTGGAGTCAGAAAAGCAACAAATGTCCAGAGTTCTGTACAGAAAGCTACATGTTTACCTGACCCACAATCTCTGATGATACAGCGATGAAACAGTCATGACCATCAGCAGGAAGAAAGGTAGGCAGTGTGAGGTCACACACTCAGATTCCACTAATGGAAGATGAATTTCAAAGATACACATAAAGAATGCTTAACAATAATACTGTACCCATTGCCAAATGGGCAAAGCCACACACACACACACACACACACACGCACGCACGCTCGCACGCACGTGTGCGCGCACGCAAACATGAGTTCAGCACATTGTTATAGGAAGGGTTGATTTATAGTGAAACCATTTCCTATAAGCAGGCCCACTTCTATACCTAGGACCACCTGGGAACTCAGCCCTTGTACCTGGGCATGAGAACAGTGTGCTTCCTTGGATTAATCATTTTTCCCTGTGGCAACAGCATAGTTCTCAGAGCCAGACTCAAATTCTGATGTTGACACTTAGTATCTGTGTTACTTCGGGCCAGTTTCTTAATCTTTTTGAGTCTCAGTTCACTCATTTGTAAAATAGGGGTGATATGTAACTTGCAAGGTTGCTGTGACTGGCACATAATAGACACTAGTAAGTGGTAACTTCTATAATATTTACTTCCATTTCTCTTATATGGCAATTATCCAAGGCAATCTTAGGGAGTGAAAATAACTAACCCTTGAAGTAGCCAGTACACCTTTTACTTACAGGTAAAAGTGCTAAACTGCTAAATATTCTGATGCAAATCTGAATGTTTCAATCCTCAATTGATAGAGGAAACCACAGGACAGATATTTGAAAAATGAGGCTAATGTAAAACTCAAGTGTTTTGGGTTTTGAAATGCAACCTGTAAATGGAGGAAGGGAGAGAGAGAAGGCATTATAAATTATATCACTGGGGCTGCAGCAAGATAAGGTACGGTAGACTGGGAATTCCTGAGAAATGGGTCTCCACCACCCTCCCGACTTTCGTGACTACAGGAAAGTCAATTATTCATTTATAAAAGGATGATCATATCTGCTTTTATTATATTTTGGGATTGTTGACACAATCAAAGGTTTCTAGATGATTAAGCATTATTCAATTTTTTAAAGTTTATTTATTTTTGAGAGAGACAAAGACAGCGTGAGTGGGGGAGGGGCAGAGACAGTGGGAGAGAGAGAATCCCAAGCAGGCTCCGTGCCATCAACACAGAGCCCGATGCAGGGCTCAAACTCACGAAACCATGAGATCATGACCTGAGCCAGGTGCCCCAAGCATTATTCAATTATAATAAATACTATCGATAATCATAATATCTGGTTTTTTTTAAGTTTATTTTTAAAAGGGAGAGTGCACACAGGAGAGGGGCACAGAGAGAGAGAGAGAGAGAGAGACACCAAGGATCCAAAGCAGGCTCTGCACTAACAGCAGAGAGCCTGATACAGGGCTCAAACCCACCAACTGTGAGATCACGACCTGAGCTGAATGAAGTCAGATGCTTAACTGCCTGAACCATCCAGGTGCCCCTGTTTTTAATCTTAAAAAGCACAACAATAGAGCCAATTTCTACCATTATTTAAAAAGTTCCAAAGAAGTAACCAAGTGTACTGAAGGGAAAAAAAAAACAAAACATTTTTTGGAAGGTTTTTAGAAGATTTGGAAGCCATGAACAAGGTTCAAATTGCTTGCTAAGTAATCTTAGAAAAAAGACTTAAGCTATCTAAGTCTCAGAGTGTTTAGCTATAAAATGGGATTATCTCTCTTCATACCACAAAATTAACTCAAGATGGATGGTAGACCTAAATGTAATTGTGAAAACTATAAAACTCATGAAGAAAACACAGAAGTAGATCTTCATTGTCTTGGGTTAGGCAGTGATTTCTTAGAAATGACACCAAAAATGCAAGCAATAAAGAGAAAAACTGGTAAGTTGGACTTTATCAAGAATAAACAGTTTTGTGCTTCAAATGACACCATTAGTAAGAGAAAAGACAACCCACAGAATGGCAGAAAATATCTGCAATTCATACATTTAATAAAGAACATGTTTCCAGAATATATAAAGAACTCTTATAACTCAATAATAAAAAGACAAACTATATCAGTTAAAAATGGGCAAAGAATCTATTCAGACATTTCTCCAAAGAAGATAAAGAATGTACAACAAGGGACACCTGAGTGGCTCAGTCGGTTAAGTGTCCTGCTTCGGCTCAGGTCATGATCTCACAGTTTGTGGCTTTGAGCCCCGCATTGGGCTCTGTGCTGACAGCTGAAGCCTGCTTCAGATTCTATGTCTCCCTCTCTCTCTGCTCTTCCCCCACTCATGCTCTCTCTCTCTCAAAATTAAATAAACATTAAAAAATTAAAAAAAAAAAAAAGAAATGAATAACAAGCTCATAAAAAGATGCTCAACTTCATCAGCCATTAGGGAAATGCAAATCAAAACCACAATAAGATACCACTTCACACATAACTAAGATGGCTGTAATTAAAAAGACAGACAATAACAAATATTGGTGAGTATGTAGAAAAATTGGAACCCTCCTAAATCTCTGATGGGAAAGTAAAATGGTGCAGACACTTTGGAAAACAGTGTAGCAATTCCTCAAAACGTTAAACGTCGAGTTACTATATGACCCAGTGATTCTAAGTATAAACCTAGGAGAAATGAAATCATATGTCCACACAAAAACTTGTACATAAATGTTCATAACAGTGTTTGTTATTCATAAAATCTGGAAAGTAAAAGCAACCCAAATATGACATCAACTTATGAATGGACAAACAAAATGTGGTTAATCTGTATGGTGGAACATTATTCAGCCATAAAAAGGAATACGTACCAATCCACGCCACAACATGGATGAACCTCAAAAACATTATTCTAAGTGAAAGGAGCCAGACACAAGACCATACAATGTGTGACTCCATTTACATGTAACATCTCCAACAGGCAAATCCACAGAGATGAAAAGTAGTTTAGTGGTTCTCAGGGGCTAGGGGAAGTAGGAATGGAAATTCACTAATAATGGATATGGAGTCTCTTCTTGAGATGATGAAAAAGTTGTAGAACTGTATCTAGTTCTAGTAGTGATAGTTGTGCAACTCTCTAAATATAATAAAAACATTGAACATTTTAAACTGGTGAATTTAGGTGTATAAATTACATCTCCAATAAAAAGTTTAAAAAGTGGGGATAATCTACTACCTAGAACTACTTCAAGAATTTACCCAGACAGCATATATGACAGACTATTTGTTAAAGGCTCATTTGTTAACTAGGTGGACGGGACAGGACATAAAAGCAATCTTCCCATTTCGAGGACATAAATGGAGATGATAAACTTCACAGGAACTGCATTCCAAATTTCAATGCCAGATCCAATTAGATGGTCCTTCAATGGATAGAATTATGTTCTGCTAATGGTTTCCCAACTTGCTTCACTTGACGTAGAAATCTGAGAATGAGATAGGGAGTTCGGCCTCTGACAAGTTAAGACTTGTAATCCCGCTCAGTTCGAAACTCAGTAAAAACAATTTCTATCCACCTCTCCCCCCAACCACCCACCCGGCTTCCCGGCCTTTTGGTCTCCCTCCCCTTGTCTCTTTTGGCCAGAAATGAAAACTGTTCTCTGAGAGAAAGAGGCTAGAAGAGTTAGTGAGATCTGCTTGGGCATGTCAGGATATCCAGGTTGTCTCACTACACACACGGGTACACCTTCACCTCCCATGCTTGGCTCAGAGCCTAGGGTTTTGGTGTGTCTTTTTTTTGTTTTTCCTTTTTCTTTTTCAGTGAGTCTGGTAGTTTTACCCAAAGATCTTTCTGACACCGACAGGGATCAGTTGGATCTCTGAAATGCATCTGTCGCTGGTTGCTTTCAAAATGTCCTTTAAATAATTCAAAGTGACTGAGAGAATACGTGAGCAGATCCACAGGGTGATAAATAACTTGGCTATAATGTCCTCCTTGAAGAATATCACTTATTTATCATATTCATTATTGAACATCTATTGACCATTATTGAACTGAAGTGTGAAAAATACTCCAAATATTATGGGACCCTCAAGGACGTATTTTAACTCCTATTTTGGAAAAAAAGACTTCCACTTTTTGCCTTATATATTTCCTGGTCAATTAAATGTTTTAAAACAATGAGAATGCATTAATTTGTGCAATTAATAATGATATACCAAAGAATTTTAAAAAAATATATAGATATACAAGGAATCCAAAAAGGAGAGACACTTAATGGCCACAGTCTAAGATTAGGTCTTCTACTTACTAAGGCTGGATTGCAACTCCAACGCAGCAATTTGGTATCTAATTCTCTGCCTGAACGACTCGCTACTAAGTACCACCTGGGAGCAGCTGCTGTGAGAATCATCAACCATCACTTTCTCAGTAGCACCACAAGGAGAGGCAGACCATCTTTCATAAAATTAAACTTTAACTCATAGGGAATTTAGTTCTCAGACTGTTGTGATGGACAGATAATACACACACCAATAGGTCTTACATCAGGTATCAATAAGGATCTGTTGAATGAAGAAGTTTAATTCCCCTCTGCTCTGTGCTCAGACTGCACAGTTGGTGAAAAATTACAAAGGAAATACAACTTACCAACAAATTAAGCAAAAGAAAGATTGTAATTTTCACATGGAGACATTTAGGCAGGTTAGAAAAGGAAAACTTAAAGACATGGATGGATGTGGACGTGAGCAAGTGCGTGTATACACACACACACACACACACACACACACACACACACACACACACGCTCCCCACAACGAAATGCTACTCAAACCACAGCCACACACCCCTTGTACTGCATGTTTACAAGGGGGCTGGTGTTGTCTGACTGGGAATCCAGAATGGCTTGGTTCCTGGAGTGCTTTGTATGTAGGCAAAAGGCATTGGCAATGCAGGTGGGAAAATTCAGCTCTTTCTTTTCTTAATGGGAAATTCACCTAAGGCCTTGGCCGTTAAATGCATGTTACAAACACCAAAACATCAATTAATTCAAACTTGTCCATTGTGGGGAGCTGAGAACAGAAATTACACCTCTACCTCCCATGTTCTTCATCACCAAATTAGCTACTAACTGATTAGCACACCAATTAAAATTACTAAAAACAAACATAAAACCAACAGTTGTGATTTTTATAGCAGACCCTAGAGGCTAATGAGCTCAATGGGTTAATCAGCCAAGAAGCTTATTCCAAACAGCAAAGTTGCCACATAAGAATGACATACCTCCTCTTCCCCGCAAAACCCTGTCCTAAAAAAAAAAAAAAAATCAAGAAACAACAGTATTACAGCTCCTTGAGAAAAGTACTGAATGACTTATTTTCTGAGACTTATTAATTATAGGTATTTGAGGTTCCTGCTTCATTGATTTACTATTTCCATAATTACCATTCATCGTCATGTGACTTCCTGAGCCCCAGGCTTATCTCAATTCTGAGCCTTCTTGCCCATTGACCTATAGATAGTTACCTTCTCTCTTGACACCCTCTACTCTTTTGGCTTCTGCTCTCACCTGTTTGACCTCTTTGGGTGGTTCTTTTGTCTCCTTGGAAGAATTTTCTTTTTGCTTTTTAACCTAGTCATGACAACTCACTGTTATAGTGTTTCGTATATAGCAGGCGCACAATAAATGTCTGCTGAATAAAGAATGAATTCCAAGGCTCTGAAAACTTCATTACTGGCTTCAATCCTCCACCTTTCCCTGCATTCATGCTCTTTGCTCTGTGACCTGGCAGCTTATCCCACTGAAGGGAACCAGTGTATTTCTCTCCCTCTTGACTTTTGGGTTGGGCCACGTTGACAGTGTAGCCAACAGATTGAGGGAGAAGTGATAGGATGCAGGTTCCAGCCTTAGACCTAAAAAGGCCTCTCAAGTTTGTTCTTGTTCTCTTACACTTCTGCCATGGGCCAGGGGTGTGGAGGCCACTGGGAGGCCACTGGGCCAGGGGTGACCAAGAACGGGCACAGCAAAGCTGCCACAGCCTGCCCGTAGAACCATCTAGCCAAGCCTGTCCTAGATCAGCTGAACCCTATCGGTCTACAGATGTGTGAGTGATAATAAATGATTGATGTTTTAAAGTACCGAGGGTGGGGGCAGTTTGTTACATAGCAATAACTACCTGATAGAGTCTGCCTACTCAGACTTTAGATCTGAGAAGTTACATACATTACCACATTATTATCTAGCAATCTAACAGTAGAAGCAGCAGTAATAAGATGATGATGATAACACTAAAAGCATAACAGCTAAACCTATTTGGACACTTACTATGTGCTAGGCACTTTCAAGGTATTAACTCATTTAATCCTAATATTAATCTCCCTTCATAGACTTTTTATGATAAAATAGTTTTAGATTTATAGAATCATGGAGAAGATAGCCCAGAGAATTCTCATATTCCACACCCACTTGCCCCTATTATTAATTTTTGCATTAGCATGGTACATTTGTCACAATTAATAAACTAAGAATGACATTTTATTATCAACCAAAGTCCATAATTTCCTCAGATTCTCTCTGTTTCTTCTGAATACCCTTTTTCTGTTCCAGGATCCTATCTACCACATTACATTTAAATCATCGTACCTTCTTACTCTCTGACAGTTTTATTCCTTTTCTCCCCTTAAGAATTTTAATTATTTTTGGTAACAGCTTGAGATATAATTCACATATCATAAAATCTGCCAATTTAAAGTATACAATTCAATGGTTCCTACAATATAGTAGGAACACAGTTGTGCAACAATCACCACAATCAATTTTAGAATGTTTTCATCATCCCAAAAAGAAATCCTTACCCTTCAACTATTACCTCCCAACACTTTCCCCTTTCCTGCCAGCCCTAGGCAACTACTTATCTAGTGATCGATACATTTTCCTATTCTGCACATCTCATATAAGGGAACCATACACTATGCACTCTTTTGTGACTAACTTCTTCCACTTATAATGTTTTCAAGGTTCATCCCTGCTGTAACATATTTCACTACTTCCTTTTTTTAATGACTGGCTAATATTGCATTGTACGGATAAAGTATATTTTATCTACCTGTCAGTTCATGGATATTTGTATTGTGTTCATGTTTTGGCTATTATGAACACTGCTGCTATGAACATTCATGTACAAGTTTTTGTGCGGACATAAGTTTTCATTCCTCTTGAGTATATACCTAGAAGAAATGCTGCGTCAAGTGGTGACTCTATGTTTATCTTTTTGACAAACTGCAAGACTGTTTTCCAAATTAGCTATGCCATTTTACATTTCCATTTAGCCCTCTTTCTACAAATATGAAATTGAAACCCAAAAGAATCAAGTAATTTGCCCAAGTCCATATAGCTGAGCAGCACAGGAATGGAGGTGCACCCAGGTGGTCTGTCCCAGAGTCCTAGCTCTTGACGATTATACTCCACTGGTGAAGCCAAGAGAAGCCAAAAGATAACCAATCTTCTCACCATTTCTGATTCTCACTCTTCTAGGAAGGATGCCTATTCTCTACATCCTGTTGAAGAAGCCTCTCTCTAGACTTGGAATCCACAAATTAATGGAGGTGGGGAGAACAACAAAATTTGTTGTTGCCATAACAACAAATTATGGCAAAAAAATATTTCAATGAGGGGCGCCTGGGTGGCTCAGTCAGTTAAGCGTCTGACTTCGGCTCAGGCATGATCTCACAGTTTGTGGGTTCAAGCCCCACGTTGGGCTCTGTGCTGACAGCTTGGGTTCTGTGTCTCCCTCTCTCTCTGCCCCTCCCCTGCTCATGCTCTCTCTCTCTCAAAAATAAAATAAACATTTAAAAAAGTGTTTAAAAAACATTTCAATGAAAAATTGGTATATATTCTGAAATTCTTTTAAATTAAAGGGAAAGCAATGGTGCATACTAGCAGTAGTCAGGTACAAAAAGGTTAAGGTAATGAGAGTTCATGCATGAGCCATTCTTTACTTCCTTGAATGAGAAGAAATGGGTTTTAATCTACAGAATGACAAAGACTTCCTCATCACTATCAGACACTGAAGCTCTGTTGGAACCCTTAGGAAACCATCCAGGAACATTATTATTATGACTTAAATTGAGTCCTAGCTAGGAGACAGGGAGATGAACAAAAGGACCAGCAGTCTTGTGGTTCCATGACTTTAGAGATTTTGTGCAAACATATATGCCACAATCTTTGGTCCACAGACTCAGAGTCCTTTAAACCAGGACTAACTTACCCTGAATAGCAGACAGATATACAAAGGTGTCTTCATGCTCCAAGTTCTCCAAGAATATCTGCAACCACAAAATAAAGGAGTGATATGATTTGCAAAGAAAAAACAAGACATAAGTGACCCTTATGGCAGCCTCAAAAGAATAAATGCTTTTCTTCTTGTTTGTCTTGGCCAGACATTGGTCTGACTTGAGAATCTTGTAGGGAAGACGGTGTATATGTTTGAAGACCCATTTTTACAATAGCTATAAAAGAGTACCAGTTAGAGGGAGACACTTCTTGAAGTGGCCAAGTATATATCAGAAGTAGGCACGGAAACCAAGATCTGGAAGAAGAATCCTCAACGTTTGCTCCACTACAGGCCATGGTGGGCAATACTCTCACATGTGACACGACAGACTACCAGTCATGAAACACAAGATGCCAAGTGTGGGGTTATGTCCAATTGATGGCATATTTGCTCTAATTTCATCCTTTTCCCTTGCATTCAGAAAGTATACGGAAATGCAAGTGACAGAGAGATGTTACTGAGATAACCCTGAATCTGTTCTAATTTATTTCTTTAAATCTTTTGCACATTTCGGCACTTCAGTTGACGTTAGTTACAAATTGTCTTCAACAGATTGTCTCACAATTGAGGAACGCACTGGGGTGTCAACTGCAGAGAGTACTTAAGCTTATGAAGAAGATAAGACAGTGACATATTAAGTTTAGGCCCTAATATGAGGGCCAGAGAAACACAGCAGCCATATGCCCATTTTTTTCCTGCTTGGGAGTCTAGGGGAAGGACGGGGGTATCTGCTCCACATTTAGTGATGCATCGTTTGCTGGCACAGTGAGTCTTGATACCAACTTGATGCTGCTGGTCCCCACATCTGCAGCATGTTAGGGAGAGCCGAAAATTAGTTTAATTGGAAAGAGGGCCAGGTTGGAAGGGGTGGGATCATGTAGGGAGTAAAGGAAGCTTAATCCAGGGTAGTGGCCATGGGAATAAAGAAGAAGAGAGAGAGAGGTATTTGACAGACTTCTTGGAAAAAGAATTGACAGGACCTGACCAATCATGCACAGAAGATGAAGGCTAAATAAGTTCAAGAAAATCCCAAAGACGTTCATAGCATTCACCATCTATTTGGTGTATGAAGGGATATCTTTGGTGATTGATTACTCAAAGGAGATACATAATTTGAGGCTTACAGTAATATTTTAATGGCAGCAGATCCTTGGCACATTAACAGGCCTTGGTTTTCTCATCTTAAAATGGGGATAATACCAATATTGCAGGTGTTGTGAGGACTAGAGACAATGTCTGAAAGGTATAGGACCAGGCTCAATAAACAGTGGTTATTATTATTATACTATTGATTCTAACACTTCAGTGACTAGAGATAAATGTTTTCAATCAGAATTATAACTCTTAATCTAATGGCTAAAGAATATGAAAGAGATGATAATTATGATGGGGAACCTTTTTTAGATGCTCATTGTGTGCTTATCTCTATAATTGCTTTACGCAGACTTTTTTTTTCAAGGTGTCAGCAGGCTCATTCATTCCCTCTAACATATATATATATATATATATATATATATATATATATATACACACACACACATACATATATATATATATATATATATATATATATATATATATATATATATGTAAATGTATTCATTCATTCATTCATTTTAAGTAAGCTCTATGCCCAACATGGAGCTTGAATTCACAACCCCTGAGATCAAAGGTTGCCCGCTCAACCAACTGAGCCAGCTAGGTATCCATACATGACTATTTTATTTTAAATTTTAAATATTTTTCCTTCTTTCCTTTTGTTTCTTTTTTCAGGTTTTATTTTTATTTTGGGGGTGCCTGGGTGGCTTGGTCGGTTAAGCGTCTAACTCTTGATTTTGGCTCAGGTCATGATCTCATGGTTTGGGGGTTGAAATCCTGTGTCAGGCTTCACACTGACAGCTTGGGATTCTTTCTCTCTCTCTCTCTGTCTCTGCCCCTCGCCCACTCAGTCATGCTCTCTCTCTCTCAGATAATAAACTTAAAAAAAGAATTTCTTTTCAAGTAATCTTTATACCCAATATAGGGCTCAAACTCACAACTCCAAGCTCAAGAGTTACATGCTCAACAGACTGAGCCAGTCCAGGTGCCCCTAAATCTTTCAACATAAGGTGGGTCCTACTGTTATTACCCTCACTTTACAGATGTAGAAACTGAGGGGGGGGGGGGTGCATGGGTGGCTCATTCGGTTAAGCCTCTGACTCTTGATTTCACCTCAGGTCACAATCTCATGTTCACAAGATCCAGCCCTGTGTCTGGCTGTGCACTGACAGCACAGAACCTGCTTGGGATTCTCATTCTCCCTCTCTCTCTGCCCTTCCCCCTTGAAAAATAAATACACAGATGTAGAAATTGAGGTTCAGAAATTTTAAATGACTTGTCCAAGAAAATGATCTGGGATTGGATCAGTAGTCTCTAGACTCTTTGCTCTTAATCTCTAACCCATACTGAGGTCAGGAAAATTACCACAAAAGGGAAAAGATCCCCAACCAAGTATACATTTTCTCCCACATACATCTCTCGTGTACAGAACAGACTCTTCACTGTGATGGAGGGAGAAGGCAGGAGTGAGGGGAGCCAGTTCTGCACAATTCCCCTACAAAGGGGGCCCAGAAAAAACAGGTGGCTTCTCTGGGAATTTGCTCATGCTCTGCCTTCCCCTTTTCTTTCCTGTTCAAGCTCAGCTGAGTGGTCTCAGGTGGTTATCTAAGTCTTTCCTGTGTCTACATCTTGCCTCCTCAGAACAATTACAATTTCCCTAAAGGTGGTCCAGGGCAGGGGCATCTGGGTGGCTCAGGTGGTTAAGCGTCCAACTCTCAGTTTCAGCTCAGGTCATGATCTCGCGGTTTCATGAGTTCGAGCACCACATTGGGCTCTGTGCTGACAGTGCAGGGCCTGGTTGGGATTCTTTCTCTCTCCTCCTCTCTCTCTGCCCCTACCCTGCTCACACTGTCTGTCTCTCTCAAAATAAATGAATAAACTTGAAGAAAATTAAAACAAAAAAACCCAGGTTGTCCAGGGCAGTGCTTGGTACATAGTCAAGGCTCCCAGAAAGCTGCCCCACTCTGCGTGCATCTGTTTTCCCAGTATGTTCTACTTACCTTGAGAAGCTTCTCTTGCATCTCAAGGGCTTTTGCTTCTCTCTGCTCTATCCAGCAGGAAAGAGTTCGCAGGGCAGCAGCCCGCGTTGGAATCTGAGGATCATAAGCTGATAAAATAACCTCCTGGAGCTGGTCTGTGGTGATGCTTCCAGACTTGTGGTTTGTAGTAGTTCTGGACGCACTGACCTCCTGAGCAATGGGTGGAGTGTGAGATTTCAGGCCCATTTGCCTGGATTTCTCCCGGCTTTGCTGTTGTTCGAGGTCAGACCCATTACTGTTCTTTTCATGACTGGTTTGTTGCTGTTCTTCTATTTTCCCTTCTGGATCCTTTCTGTTCAGGGTACTTTGGGCAGCCACACTGACAGCATCAGTGGAAAACGCCCCATGTGTCGAGATGGTGATGCGGAGATCGGCAGCGAGCTCTTGGATGACAGGGTCAGGGTACACACTGGAGACCTTTTCCAACAAAGGCAGCAATTGCTTCAGTACAGCGAAATCACCTGACTTCAACTACAAAATGAAAGAACAAATGCCAAACCCAAATTAATATAGCAGATGTTAATAATGCCTAAGCACAAGGGAACATATTCTGAGTAAGATCTTATTCATGGTGTAATCAGCATAGTCTAGCACTCAGTAACTATTGTTGAATAATTATAGCTAACACTTATTAAATACCGCGTGCAGGTATTTTTCTGAGTTAAAAATAAACTAGTGATGTACATGATTACACTTAATTTTTAGTGGGAATTTAGTGGGAACCTGGTGGGAAAAACATGATTATCCTATGGTTTTAATTTGCATTAGCCAGACTACCAGTGCTATTAAGCATCCTTTCATGTTTTTTGGCTGTCTGCATTGCTTTTTTCTGTTAACACCCTGTTTACATCCTTTGGACCCACTTACCTGTTAGACTGTTTGTCTCTACAGCTATTCTCACCATCTCAGGTTTTAGTACCCAGACATATGGTAAAATTATTTTCCAGATTATTATATTTTGACTTTTATTATCTTTTTTACTGCATTATTGTACTTTTAACTTCTATGTACCTTTTGCTATAAAAGATGAGTTAATATTAGCAACTTAGTGCCTGACACATAGTAAGTGCTATGTAAATGCTTTAAAAAGAAATACAATAAAAAATACGCACATATTCATATCCCTATAATCTAGTTATGATTATTATCTATATTATAAATGGGGGAAATGAGGCACAGAACAGTTAAATAATATGTACAAGGTCACACAACTGGAAGATGGTGAGATATGAATTCAGTAGGTCTGGCTCCAGAGTCCACACTCTTACCCAATACCCTACAGAGTCTCACTTGAACAAATAAAGCAGTTTTTTAAAAAAAATTTTTTTTTAACGTTTATTTATTTTTGAGACAGAGAGAGACAGAGCATGAACCGGGGAGGGTCAGAGAGAGAGGGAGACACAGAATCTGAAACAGGCTCCAGGCTCTGAGCGGTCAGCACAGAGCCCGACGCGGGGCTCAAACACACGGACCATGAGATCATGATCTGAGCCGAAGTCGGACGCTTAACCGACCAAGCCACCCAGGTGCCCCTAAAGCAGTTTTTTTTAAATGTTTATTTGTTTTTGAGAGAGAGAGAGAGAGCATGCATGAGAGTGTGAGGAGGGGCAAAGAGAGAGGGAGACAGAGGATCCAAAGCAGGCTCCGCACTGACAGCAGAGAGCCCCACACGGGGCTCAAACCCACAAACTGTGAGATCATGACCTGACCTGAAGTCAGACACTTACCTGACTGAGCCACCCAGGCACCCACAACTAAAGGAGTTCTTAACTACATTTTCTAAAGTGGCTGGTCAGCATACAAAGGCATCATAGGTCTGGAAGGTATCGAGACAATAATTGGCAAGAGGGAATTTTTCCTAGAAAGTGAGAGTGAAAATTACATAAGATTTTACTCTCTCCTGCAGCTTTGTTCTATAATGCCATATGCCTTACTAGGAAAAGTGTATGTGCAGGCAGTAGAGAAATGAGAATCAGTGAGAATCTTTTTCTCTTTGAAAACACTAGAAACATTATCATATGAGGCTTCATGAGCCCTTGATATTTGAAAACCTTGCAAGTCTTAAAATCCTTTTTAGAACAAGGCAGGGTATTTATTACTAACTCATTCACTCGTTTCATTACCCAACCAACCAATCAACCAACTGCCTGTGTAAGATCTATATAATATTCTCATTTAAACTCTAAGTCTGCAGAACTGTTACTGTTTATTTTCCCCATCACTTTCCTTCCAAGTAAATAAAAACTTGAGGTTTATGTCAGGTTTGTACCTATAGAATTTCACCACACACACCCCTCAGATTCCTTTGTTTAAACATTAGGAACTCTACAAAATTGACAGAAGGTAAAATTTCTAGCTTTGCAGAGTATGTTAACCTATCTGCATGTGTACGACAACTGACTACTGCATTGTTACTATATCTTAAAGGGAGAAGAGGATATGTATGTCCAGAATAAAAATTATGTTATCTGAGTAAAAGTTCAATTTTATCAGGAATCTGTAGAACTGGGAGAGATATTTTAGTAATAGACAGTGATAGATATTTAGATAATTTTGTGAGTATTACCATTATGCTAGACTTCAGCTCGTGCCTCCTTAGCATTATGGGCATTTGTTTTTTCTTTAAGTGTCTGAAATGGGAAAATCTATTTATAGCAGGAGTGTATGGCCTCTTTCATTTCTATTGTACACAACAATTACTTCTTAAAAAAAAAAAAAAAAGAGGGGTTCCTGGGTGGCTCAGTCGGTTAAGCGGCCAACTTTGGCTCAGGTCATGATCTTGCAGTCTGTGAGTTCGAGCCCCGCGTCAGGCTCTGTGTTGACCACTCAGAGCCTGGAGCCTGTTTCAGATTCTGTGTCTCCCTCTCTCTGACCCTCCCCCGTTCATGCTCTGTCTCTCTCTGTCTCAAAAATAAATAAACGTTAAAAAAAAAATTAAAAAAAAAAGATAACTAGACCAATGCAACAAAATAGAGAAACCAGAAAGAGACCTATATAAATATAGTCAATTGATTTCTTTTAAGTTTATTTTTTTAATTTAAGCACAGTTGCCACACAATGTTACATTAGTTTCAGGTGTGCAACACAGTGATTCCAATATAATCAACTGATCTCTGCCAAAGAAGGAAAGTCAACACAATGGAGAAAAGACAGATTTTCAACAAATGGTGCTGGAACAACTAGACATTCATGTAAAAAAAAAAAATGAATTTAGACACTGACCTTACACTATCACAAAAATTAGAGAGAGAGAGACAGAGCACGAGTAGGGGAGGGGTAGAGACAGAGAGAGGGAGACACAAAGTCTGAAGTAGGCTCCAGACTCCGAGCTGTCAGCACAGAGCCCAATCCGGGGCTCGAACTCACAAACCACGAGATGATGACCTGAGCCGAAACCGTGAGTCAGTGGCTTAACCGACTGAACCACCCAGGTGCTCCTAAATGGATCATAGATTTAAATGTAAAACGCAAACTATTAAATTCCTACGAGAGAAGAGAAAATCTAGATAACCTTGGGTATGGCGCTGACTTTTCTGATAAAATACTAAAGAAAAAAGTCCATTAGAGAAATAAGTGATAAGCTAGATTTCACCAAAATTTAAAATTTTTTCAACTTTTACTCTGCAAAAGACAATGTCAAGAGAAAGAGCAGACAAGCCACAGACTAAGGGGAAATATCTGCAGAAAGACACAGCTGATAAAGGACAGTGATCCAAAATACACTAAGAACTCTTAAAACTTAACAATAAGAAAACACGCAAGCAACCCAATTTACAAATGGGCAAAAGAGCTGAACAGACCCTTCGCCAAAGAAGATACATACACATACAGCATATGAAGAGATGCTCGGCATCATATGCCATCAGAGAATTGCAAATTAAAATGAGATACCATTATATACCTATTAAAATGACTAAAATCCAAAACACTGACAACAGCACAGCTGGTGAGGATGTGGGGCAAGAGGAACTCTCATTCATTGTTGGTGGGAATGCAAAATGGTACAGTCACTTTTGCAAGACAGTTTGGCAGTTTCTTACAAAACTAAACATACTCTTACCATATGTTCCAGCAACTGATCTCCTTGGTATTTACCCAAATGACATGAAAACTTCTGCCCATACAAAAACCTACACATAGATGTTTATAGCAGCTTTATTCATAATTGCCAAAACTTGGAGGGAACCAAATGTCCTCCAGTAGGTGAATGGATAAATAGATTGTGGTACATCCAGACCATGGAATATTATTCAGCACTAAAAAGAAATGAGCTATCAAACCCGACATACATGGAAGAACCTTAAATGCCTATTACTGAGTGAAAGAAGCCAGTATGGAAAGGCTACACAGTATATGATTCCAATAAGTTACATTCTGGAAAAGGCAAAACTGTGGAAACAGTAAAAAGATCAGTGGTTGTCAGGGGCTGAGGGGAGAGAAGGGTGAAG
Organism: Panthera leo; assembly: GCF_018350215.1. Lineage (NCBI taxonomy): Eukaryota > Metazoa > Chordata > Mammalia > Carnivora > Felidae > Panthera > Panthera leo. Next base: position 44,032,548 of record NC_056693.1, on the reverse strand, counting down.
AGGCAGAGCACAAAGAATTTTAAAGGCAGTGAAACTATTGTGTAAACAATATCATAATAATAGATGCGTGTCATTACACATTTGTCAAAACCCGTAGAAGTGTTCAGCACCAAGAGTAAACCGTAATGTAAACTGTAGGCCATGAGTGATAATGTGTCAATGCAGAATCAAAGACGTAATAAATGGATCACACCAGGGCAGAATGCTGATAGTGGGGGAAGCCATACTCTCTGGGGCAGAAGGTCTATGGGAAATCTGTGTAATTCCTGCTCAATTTTGCTGTGCACCTAAAACTGCTCTAAAAAAGAGTCTATTAATAAAATACCCAACCAACTTTTCTTCCAGTTTTCAAGCTTCTTAGTCATTGTTGGATTCATCTTATTTGAGCGAGTAACTTCCCTAATCACCATAGGCGTAGGTGGATTCTGAATCAAATAGTTTACAAGGCAATTAAAGTTATGCATTCCTTCAGTTTCATAAGCCTACAGATTTCCCACTATGAGAATAATTAGGGAAATCTAAGACTACAGGTGCCAACTATTTTGTTCATAGATGTTCAAAAAAATGTTGAGGTATAAAGTAATATTCACTTAATTGATAGATGAGAAAACGGAACCACTAAGTAATTATTAATAATTTTTCAAGGGTCACCAGAGGCCATATCAAAGTTGAGAATTAAACATAAAGCCCTCATTTCTACTCCTGTCACTGCTTCTCATCACAGATCTCATATCCAGACTTCAAAATTCTGTGTAGAAGGCCTGAGGCCTGAAGGAGCAGCCCGCAGGTGAGTGACAGATTCCTTTATCTGGCTGCCTCTCTTCCAGGATCTCTGGAAGGCTTCAGGAGTGGAATGGGCAGAGCTCTGTCAGCCCACCTCTATGATTTATTTCAGGGCGTCAAGAGTGAACCAGTTAGATGGTGAGTTGTTCTGAATTTCTGCAAGTTTTCAAATTTAAGAACTGGGGAATGGACTGGCAGGGGTGGGATTGGGGGTATGGAGTGGTGGGAGGGAGCACACCTGCTAAGGGAAGCATATGAGGACCAAAGTGACAGCCAGAGGACAGCATGCATACACTGAAAAAGCCCCACAGGAGGCTTTACAAAGCTAGCCTAAGGGGCATACGTCTCCTCATCCGGCCTTACTCTGCTCCAGTGAGAATCACTACTTTGGGAGAATCTGAGGGTTTCTTCCAGCAATAAAATGCTGACCTAATTCCATAAAATATTTATGTGTATTCTTTGTGTACTCATTTCTATATATCACCTATGTTTCTCCAGATACTTTGCTGAATAGTTTACATGTCCAGTTCTCATCTGTGTCACTGAATTTATTTACAAGTGGTATTTTAATTTTGGTTCTAAGTCAGCATGCAGTATGCCCTGTTTTATAATAAGCCGCACATAAAGATACTAATATGAATCTTTTTTCAAAAACTTAAGAATTCATCGGATTTACCACAGCCACTAGAAGGTAAGCTCCATGAGGGCAAAGAGGCACATGATAAATACTTCTTTTTTTAAAGTTTATTTATCTTTGACAGACAGAGAGAGCAAGGGAGGGGCAGAAAGAGAGGGAGACAGAGAATCCCAAGCAGGCTGCACACTGTCAGGGTGGAGCCCAATATGGGGCTCGAACCCACCAACCATGAGATCATGGCCTGAGCCGAAGTTGGATGCTTAACCGACTGAGCCACCCAGGTGCCCCAATAAATATTTCTTGAGCGAGTTCACTCTATGATACTCTCAGAAAATATGGTATGAGACCTCAGTATTCGGGTTTGAGTCCCAGCCCCACCACCCTGACCCTCCAAGCTCAGATCAGCTCCATGCAGTGGTGCTATAGGGGACACGGGCGCTGAAACATCATCAAGAAACTTTACCAACATCACACTTTTACTGACGACCAACCTTGAAATTTAGAAAATGAGTTTGGAATTACACTTGTCTTGTTAGCAGTCTTAGACCTACACTTTCTCTAAATTGACTCCTCTTCCTAGATACCGTGCTCTAATAATCATCTTAATTACATAAATTAGAAAGGAAAGAAAGAAAAGTTTAAATGCTGTTAGATTCTGTTTCATCAGCTAAAACAATGAACTCTAATCAGAGATTGATTTAGTATAATCTAGACTCTGAAGCAAAAGTCCTAGCCTGACAATGACCATCTGAAAACATAATTAAGAATCATGATTTTTTTTTCTATCACAAGGACAGAAAACCCAGAATTACTATAGAAGCCCCTTATGAATCCATGAGTCAAACAGAAAAAAAAATTAAGAGATCTAGGGCAAAAGTACAGGGTGACATGTTTATGTTCACTTAAGTAAATGCAAAGTCAGAGGAATCCAGAATGTCATCAGTGAGTCAGGATGGCTCATGGAAGGGCAGTGACAGGTAAAGGATGTACATTTGCATTAGCTAGGTGAATCGTCCTTAAAACATGACTAATTTACATAGCCAGTCCCCAAACAACGGGCTTCTAGAAAGGGAAATGGAAATATCTGCGTTCTATTTTCCATTTGGGATGTGGTACAAAATGATAGGTGTTAAGTAAGAGAAAAGAAAAGCATAAAGACCATACTCTCAACTTATGGAGACAAAGACTATTCTTAATATTCAACCAGAAAAACAAAAACCAATCAGGCCAACCAAATCCAATAATACAACTTAATAAAAACTAGTCCAATGATGAACCCCTCCTTGACAATTTAATGGCAGGGATATAGTAGGACTTCAGAAAATGAACCAAAAATGTTTTCTTCAAAGTACATGGAAAATATAAAATTTGGAGTGCTAAGTACATCTACCAAGAAATGGGCTTCACATTAACAACAGACCCAAATAAAATTCCTCTTCCCCTTAAGGACAAGCTTTGAAAGGACACAAATTTGAAGATTTGAATCTTCATATTAAAAAATCCATTCCCAGAGGGTTCTCCACTCATTGCTACGAGTCATGACCTGTCTGATTTTGGGTCAGATTTCATTACATTTGCATCAAGCTTATTCTGCCTTCTTACAGTCTCCTAACATACACACATGCCCACCTCCCTTCTTGTCCGGCACTCCTCTGACTCTCGGTCTCTGTAACTCAGCTACACACTGGCTTCTGTTAGTGTTTAAATATACCAGGCTCTTTTCTGCTTCCCAGACTTTGTATGTGATGTTGTCTTTTAATGATTTTCCTCCATCTGCACCCCGCACACTCCCAAGCTCCTATTCACTGTTCAAATCTTAGCTCAAACTTCTACTTCTCGGTAGAAACTTTCCCAGCCTAGGCTAGATGTTATGTTCTCTTGATACCCTCCTCTTTTCTTTTCAGGCACTTCATTCAATTCTAAGTATATCTTCTGAAGAGTTATTTAGTGTCTGACTCCCTCACTGGCTGTAAGCTTCATGAGGGTAGGGACCACGTTTGCTTTGTCCACAGCAGTATCCCGAGACCCTTAGCTCAGTGTCTGGCACATAGTGGTAAGCAATAAATATTTTTCAAGTGAATGAATTTAAAAATTACAAACTAAGTATATAAAAGATACATGCACGGGACACAAAAACTTTAACAGGCCACATGATGTGGGTTGAACAATGGATCCTGTGCTAAAACAGAACTATTCCAAACAGATGGAGTCCTAAGCAATCAGGAGGTTATCCAAGTTTTCCCCCAACTACAGCAGTGGGGACAAGGGCTGAGTTTTGGAAAGCCCTCGGAGTAAGGGGCAGAAAACCTAGCATTCGCCACAGATGCAAAACACTGTGCCAGGTATTTCCAAATCGAGCTTGTGCCAGGTCAGAAAGGGCCCTGCTCTTCTGACAGTGAAGTCTGAGCAGGGGACGGGGTGGAAGTGGTACGATCTTCTCATCCTCTGCTTTGGGGAGCATTCTCTTTAGCAACCTGACCTGTTTATCCTAGTCCTCCTGAGCGCAGCCTCATTCTGTTTTCTCACAAGGGTGAGAAGGGAAGCAAGAGGTTTCTCTCTTTCCTCTTCTCTCCTCCCTCTGTCCAGGTGGGGCTCATGTGTGCCACTCACCTGAACAGCTCCTCCCAGCATGACAGCCACCAGCCCCATGGACATGCTCAGCGTCTGCGATTCCACGGTGCTCTCTGCCTGGTGGGCCAAGCTTGCACACGCTCGCTGCAGGGTTGCTGCAACAAAGTCCACAACCTACACAGAAATAGAATTTAGAATCAGTGAGGAATAAGAAAAACAATCTCAAAAACCTCTTTACATCCTATGTCCACATCCTCACCTTCTTCCTCATCAACACATGAAGGCAAGAACCTGCAAGCACAGGCATGGTGCTCAGTGTCTTACACGCACAGTATCACCTACATCTCACGTCAGCTCTAGGAGGTCAGTGTTTCTGTCCTCATTTTTTTTTTTCCTAAGGTAAACTCTACCCTCAATGTGGGTCTTGAACTCACAGCCCCACGATCAAGAGACACATGCTCTACCGACTGAGCCAGCCCAGATGCCCCCGTCCTCATTTTTTGATGAAGAATCTGTGAGCTGCTCAAGCCCATACAGTCAATAAATGAGAAAGCCCATTTATACTTTCCCAAATGTTTTAATATACTAATCCAACTTCCTTGACTTTTCATGAATTTTGCCAGGAAATTAAAATGAAAAATAATTTGAGACTTTCTGACCATCTTAAAGGGTCCTAAATCTGCTTCTCCTAATGAGCCTTCCTCAAGGACTCCCCTGCCCCAACCCAGTTATGAAGGTCTGATTCCAATAAGCAGAGAATGGGGGAAAAGGCATTCAGTTTTATCTAGAATAGAGTCCTCAAACAATCAATACAAATGATCCAGCGTCATTTTTTTAAGTATCAAATATTTTTAAAGGATTCAGATCATTCATATATAAGATTTTATACAGCATTTGGCTAACAATTAAGCTTTAAATGGAATTAATTTGGTCAACTTCATTTTAGCAGCACTTGTATTAATCACCTTAAGTAGAAATACCTTTGAATAAAAGTGATCATACACACATCCGTGCTTGCGCACATACACATGTGCATGCACGCACACACACACGCATATTTAGGATTAATGGCTCAAAAGGGAAAAATCATTTTGAAAGTGGTACAGCTGACATAGGTCATAATAAGCCTCTAAATACCATGCAAGCTTGCATATTTAAATCTCTGGGCAAATCACATGCTAGGCTAGAGTCTTTATTGCAAGCTTAAAGTAAGGAGAACGGCTTGTTAACACTTGTCTTTGGAGCAAGGCAGGAAACTAGAAAGGTTATTAAAAGTTCCACTTACTGAAATGAACAAACGCTGGTTGTGGCAATTTTCACCACTCTCTCAAGCCTGAGACTTTACTGATATTAGAAGCTACAGACACTGGCCTTTCTAGAGAAAATGCTACATTTCTAGAGAAAATACTTGGGTCACCTATTTTGTCTCTGAAGAGTTTCCTAAAGCACCCCTTGATTATGGGAAGCTTCTGCTTCAGCACAAATGTATTGTTAAGTTGCTGGAATAGAACTATCTAGACTTTCCACTTTTTGTAAGTCCCTCTTTGCTATACATTTTTTCTTTCTTCTTTTTTTTTTTTTTTAGACGCCACAAAACAAGTAGTATGATCCTATTTTTGTCAAGAAAGAAACTATGGGGGCACCTGGGTGGCTGAGTCAGTTAAACGTCTGACTCTTGATTTTGGCTCAAGTCACGATCTCACAGTTCGTGGGTTCAAGCCCTGCATCAGGCTCTGCGCTGACAGCATGAAGGCTGCTTGGGATTCTTGCTCTTTCCCTCTCTCTACTCCTCCCCCACTCATTACCTCTCTCTCTCTCTCTCTCTCTCTCTCTCTCTCTCTGTCTTTCTCATAATGGACAAATAGGGGTGCCTTGGTGGCGCAGTTGGTTAAGCATTCAACTCTTCACTTCAGCTCAAGTCATGATCTCACAAGTTCGTGAGTCAGAACCCCACGTCGGGCTCTGTGTTGACAGCGCAGAGCCTGCTTGGGATTTCTCTCTCCCTCTCTCTCTGCCCCTCCTCAGCTTGCTCTCTCTCCCCATCTCTCTCTCAAAAAATAAACAAACATAAAAATAATTATTTATTATGTTTAATAAATAAACATAGGAAGGAAAAAAAAGAAACGATGCTTGTATACATGTAAAAAAAACCCCCACAAAAAACAAAAAACAAAATACCTGGGAGCTGTTAATTGCAATTTGATAGCCAGCTGTTACTGTCACCCCTGAAGTGCCCTTCAAGCTTTTTTCTTGTAACAGCAAAACCGCCATACCCATTTCCCATTTGGACAACAGCTCCTCCCTGCTTCTACTCATTTCCTGTGACCGGTGGGGCTACCAGCCACAAAGATAGGTAAGAAACGGAAGCGTGTTCTAGAATTCACATACGTTGTGGAGAGGAGGAGAGGTTTTTACTTTCCACTTAAGCATTTTTGTGAAGTTACATCATCTAAAAAGCCGAATATTCCTGCAAGTTTATAATGGAAAATAGCAGCGCCCTACCGCATTTCTCCCTGTCTATGGCTCTACAGAGGCAGCCACTTTTAATAGTTTAGGTGTTTAACAAGAACATAAAGCATTTACTATGTACCAGGTACTGCTCTGAACACATTACAGATATTAACTCTCTTAACCTCCCGATCACCCCCTGGAGCTGTATAAACCTGCTGCCGGCATTCTGGCAGCCGAGTGGAAGCGGGCTGAGGCCTCGCTGTTGAGTCTGCAGGCAACAACCTAATCCTCTGCTTTTTCAGTTTCCTGCCGCCACCCAAGTTCAACGTCGCCCAAGAATATTCCTCCAGTCTTCTGCTGAGGAGGGGAGGTGTCTGCACAAAGTTGAGGAAGGAATCCAGGAGTCTACCGAAGCTTGCAGAGCCTTTCAACCTGTTTTAAGCTCTAAATTCAGCTCTATCTTTACAGCTTAATCTAGCACCTCCAGTCTTTCTACTGTTCTGGAAGCAGAAGTAGCTTTTTATTTCCCTAAATAAAATATTAACAGCTTTATTGAGGTATAGTGCTTTCCTTCTTGACTTCTCCCCTGCAGGCACTTAAGTTTTCTGAGTTGCTAAATCAGCTATTATTTTCCAGTTTCCAAATGGTGTTATTCTCTTTTATCTGCTATCTCTCCTCTCCTGCTCTGTTGGCCCCTGTGGTTTCCAGAAGGAGCACATAAACACATGCGTTCAATATACTATCTTTAATCAAAAGTCCATACTTAAATTTTGCGCTTCCTTGTGGTTTAAATGCTTTTACAATGAGCATGCGTTAACTTATGTTAGAAGTGTTTTTAACATATGAGAAAGAACGATCATATAAACCACTTCTACTGTGCCAAGTACAGCGATCCAAATACAGAAAGGTGTAAAGGGTGGTGATTTTCTGAAAGGGCAGAAAAAAGGAAATCTTGCTCATTCCATTCTATTTACACTGGCCTTCTTGCTAAGCCGTCCATACTTAGCTGGAACACTCTTCCCTGCAGTATCTCCCTGGCTCCCTCCTTCCCCGCTTCCAGATCTTGGCTCAAAAGTCATTTTCTCAGTGAGGCTCTCCACAACCACTCTACTTACCACATGGCCTCTACATCCCCTTTCTTTGATTTTTCTCCCTGGAATTATCACCATCTAACACTCTGTGTGCTTCTGCTTGCTTGTTGTCTCTCTCCCCCAAGTGCATGTGATCCCATGAGGATAGATATGTGTGTTGTTCACTGCTGTGTCCCTCGTACCTAGAAGTGTAGGTGGCACATAGTAGGCCTTCAGTAAATATTTGTGGAATGAAGGAATTTGGGAGTTGGTGCAGGGCACTGTATCTGTACAAAGACCACTGAATGCCTCAGTTCTCTATCTTCTTGTACATCATCTGCCAACACATTTTATTGAATTTTTAATCTTTTAGCCATAAATACTTTAATACACATTTCTAACAAGGAGGTGTTTTGTTTTGTTTTGTTTTGTTAACATAACCACCACATCAGGGGTGCCTGGTTGGCTTAGTCGGTAGAGCATGCGACTCTTGATCTCAGGGTGGTTAAGTTAGAGCCTCAAGTTGGGTGTAGAGATTCTTAAAAAATAAAATCTTAAACACACACACACACACACACACGCACACACACACACACAACTACCATACCATGATTATACTCAATAAAAATTCCTTAATACCTTCTATTACTTGGCCCATGACTTGCAAAAATGTCCTCATAGCAACTGGTATGTTTGAATGAGAATCCACACACTGCATTTGGTTGAGGTGTCTCTTAAGCCCCTTCTAAGCTAGGGAAGCCCTGCATCTTTTCTATGCCATTTATTTGGTGAAGAAACTGGATCATTTGTAGTGTACAATGTCTCACACATTCTGGAACTGGCTGATTTTGCTTCCTTATGGCACTAACTTGCTCCTGTACCCCGAGTTTCCTTGGTTAGATTCAGGTTCACATTTTATGGACTTTGGTTTTTTAGTTTTTGTTTGCTTGATTGTGGGGTTTTGTTTGTTTGCTTTTTGGGGGAAGAACCCTTCTCAGGTGGTGCCACATACTTCCTATTTCATTACATTAGGAGAACACATCATGTCTGCTTACCTACTTCTGGTGATGTTAAGATGAATCACTCCATTGCTGAAATATTTAGGGGAACATAAACCACTACCTACATTAACCCTGAAATCCACCAAAAATTAGAAGGAGGATAGAGAGGTGGAAATGTAGGTAAATATGTGCTAAAGCAAATATAATAAAATGCTAGGTGATGGGTTTACAGGTATTCATTATAAAATTCTTTCAGATTTGAAGGTTTTCACAATAAAATGCTGGGGAAAAAACCATCAGTTGTTTTGGATGTATTTGACCTAATTACATTCATTATACCATACCCCTAATAGTTTCAGCAGACATTGATTAACACCTAGATCCATTATTTCATTAGAGGATTGCAAAATATAAATTTGTAGGTCTCTTTTGGAATATTTTAGCTGTGATTCTTACAGAAAGAAAATTTTTCGTTCATCGACTATTTGGTTACATTGAAATACAGTGCTGACAGAAAAGGCAAGATACATGCTTTGCGATCTTTCCTTTTATTTATCAATTTACAGAATAATGAGTTGATGTCCTAGCGACTTCCAAAGATACTCAAAAGGGATTTTCGGTGGGGGGGGGGGGGGGGGTGACTCAGGTTTTTATAACTTTGATGTGTTTCAATCCATTGCAGGCATTATTCTTTGTAATGATCAAAATGCCCTAACCATGGCCAGTAGGAGATCTTTCACGTTGGCTCCTGAGTGCTACTCACATGACTTCATTAATCTCAGATATCTTCCTTTTATTCAGGTACAACAAGATGCCCTGAGGCTTACAGTGTACAATACCTGCCCTAGACCTTGAATGAACCTTTAATCCAATGAGCTTTCTGTTCTTTCCGCAGGACATGATATTTAGAAACCATAATCTGGCACTAAGGATGTTTATTGCTGCTTGGTTGTCTACTTCTTGACATGGACAGTGGAATGAGCAAGGAAATATCTATTTTTTAAAAAGAAAAACCTGTGTGCTCGCTTCGGCAGCACATATACTAAAAAAGAAAAACCTGTGAGTTCATACTAATACTTCCAACTGAAATTCAATATTATAGTGATCTTTCCTTTGATTTTATATTCATAACTTTTTTTCTCATAGTGAAAATCTTGGTTTCTAATGATATTAACAAAATTACTTATAACAAGTATTATTTATAACTTATCCATATGTGTGTATATTTCAAAATAAATACTAAAATTACCACTAGCAGTAAAACTACTAAGTGTAATTTTTTTGTGTGTGGTTCTTTTCGTCTTGATACATTTTAACCTTAGCTGAAGGATAATTTAATGGGACAAATCACTTTTGTATCAGCCTAAAACCACTGTTCCTTAATTAGAAGCAAAGGGAGCTAAGTGCAAAAGCTCAAGTAATAGAGTATTCAGGCCATTTTCCCTTCCAACTAGCATCTTGAGACAAAAACGTAGGATCTGGGTGAAAAAGTCTTTAGGGAGCTGATACAAACACAGGAGAAACAAATCACCCTAATGGGTAACACAGGATCAGTGAACTGAAGGAAGAGGAAGCCAAGAAAGAAATCATGAACATAATTCTCATTAAACAGGCATGATAAGTTGGAGCTGACAGACAGCTGCAAATTTTCTCAGCAGGAGCTATAGTGAAATGCTGCTTAGCAACACCCGAAGGCGGATGACAATGAGGACGGTACAAAGAGCTGAAGAATCAGATTTAAGCGTGACAATCATACCATCTTACAACTGACTATTCACCAGCAGAGGAACAACTAATTCTGTAATAATGGTAAAATATGGTGACTGCACTGCCTACACTTTATTACTTTTATTTCTTTAAAAAAAAATTTTTTTTTTCTGTTTAAGTAGGCTCCATGCCCAGTGTGGGGCCTGAACTCATCACCTTGAGATCAAGAGTCACATCCTCTACTGACTGGGTCAGCCAGGCACTCAATTTATTTCCTATTTTTAAAATAGCTGGTAAACATAATCTCTGAACCAATAAAATTCAGGCACTGATTCACATAGTTACACTACCCTTGAAACATTTAAAAAAACATCTTAAAACTTCATAGGCTGTTGTGGAGATAGGCTGTTAGGTAGACCTATAAAATTTAAAGTGATCTTATTATCATTAGCAATTGTTTTTTTCAAATTTAAGTTTTATAGGCGTGCCTAGGTGGCTCAGTCGGTTAAACATCTCACTTTGGCTCAGCTCATGAATTCGTGGTTCATGGGCTCGAGCCCCACATTGGGCTCTGTGCTGACAGCTCAGAGCCTGGAGCCTGGTTCAGATTCTGTGTCTCCCTTTCTCTCTCTGCACCTCCCCCGTTCTCTCTCTCTCTCAAAATAAACATTAAAATTTTTTTTATTTTAAGTTTTGGAATCATGCTCAATATTTGATACATATTAGAATCATCTATGAAGCATAAAAAAATACAGATGCCCAGGCATTAATGCAGACATGCTGAATCACAATCTCTACAAGTGGGCCAGGCATTCGGATTTTGAAAAAGACTCAGAGAATCGTATTCGCCCCCAAACTTGAAAACCCCAAACTTGATACAACACATAAAGGTTTACAACAATTCTCAGAGCTTTCTGTACATGAGAATCACCTCAGGAGCTTGTTGGACATGCCAGCTCCCAGAATCTCTCAAAGTGTTGATCCTGTCAGTCTGCTGTGGGCTCGGTAATCTGCATGTTTAAGCAGCATTCCAGGTAACACTGAGGCAAGTGTTATCAAACCATACTCTGGGCAACATTTTTTTTTAAACATTTTTGGGAAAGCATGTAAAGAAACCAAAAGAAACAAATACTACCAGCCTGGGATATGGAATGTGGCAGCCACTGACCTGAGTGATATTTGTGAATATCTGCTCAGACATCCTCTCGCACAGAACGGCCAACAGCTGTAGAACCAGCAGCTTCTGGCCCTGGCCTTCCACAAGAGTTTGGTGCTGTTCTAACTCCAAGACGCTTTTGCTGGAGAAGGGTTTTGTTTTTAACTCTGTCTCATTTTCCATGGCCACATGAGTCAATTCCTATAGCGTGGAAGAGAAGAGTCAAGAAAAAGTCTGTAGAAACAAGGACTTCACAAACAGTGGGAAAACTGTTTCAAGTGTATGTTTAAAGATCTAGTCTATGTTCATTGCAGCATTATTTATAATAGTGAAAATCTGGAAACAAATAAATGTCTAGGAATAAAAGAATGGATAAATAAACTGTATCTACTATACTGTAGCAGTTGAAATAAATAAACCAGGTATATATGAAAATCAAGAGAGAGGCCTCAAAAACAGTGTTGAATGAAAAATGGAAGTTGTACAATAGTATGTGTATTATGATATCATGTATATAAAGATTTAAAACTTCATAATAAGGGGTGCCTGGGTGGCTCAGGTCATGATCTCATGGTTTATGACTTTGAGTCCCATATTGGGCTTGCTGCTGTCAGAGCGGAGTCCACTTCGGATCTTCTGTTTCCCTCTCTCTGTCCCTCCCTCACTCACGCTCTCTCTCTCAAAGATAAATAAAACATTAAAAAAAAAATTTAAGGGGCACCTGGGTGGCTCAGTCGGTTGCGTGTCCGACTGCGGATCAGGTCATGATCTCACGGTTCGTGACTTCAGGCCGTGCATTGGGCTCTGTGCTGACAGCTCGGAGCCTGGAGCCTGCTTTGGATTCTGTGTCTTCCTCTCTCTCTTTCCCCCACCCCCACTAGTGCTCTCTCTCTCTCTCTCTCAAAAATGAATAAACATTTTGTAAAAAAAAAAAAAAAAAAAGACCCCTTTGTTTAAAAGAAAAAATTTTAAACTTCATAATAAAAAAACATACATATACAAAGAGAACTAGTTTGACAGACTTACTTTATCAGTATTTTTTATGACGTCTACCACTAGCCCTATTGAACCGAGACCTCAAGCCAAATAACATTTCCAAACCCTTTCTAGGGATTATTAAATGCTTTTAGTACCTTCTCCCCTAAGATATTTAGAACTAAATCTCTACTAATAGACAATTCACTGCTGTGGGTTTTACAGGCTCTTCCCCTATACTTTACATCGTCAATTTCCTTGGGAAGGGGAAACCTTAAGTTCCTTAACAATTAATGCTTTACCAAAGTAACTGACAGTTTAGAGCAATGGGTTCCTAACTGCCTGGGAAATTCTGCTCCCCAGGGGGCATTTAGCAATGTGTGAGGACATTTTTGGATGTCGTAATTGGGGAGTGATACATCTAGTGGATAGAGGTCAGGGATGCTACCAAACATCCTGCAAGGAAGCACAGGAAGTCCCCCGCCTCCCAAAAAAAAATTATCCAGTCCCAAATGCCAATAGTATCAAGGTGTAGAAACCCTGGTTTATAGCAAAGCTCTTTGATTTTTGTTTTTAAACAATTTTTTTTAATTCTCCGATTAAGAACACATCTTCTTGGAATGTTATTTACAATGAGTGGCTAAGGAACACCTGGGTGGCTTAGTCGGTTGAACGTCCAGCTCTTGATTTTGGATCAGGTCATGATCTCATGGTCGTGGGATTGAGCCCTGTGTCAGGCTCAGTGCAGAGAGTAGAGCCTCCTTGGGATTCTCTCTCCCTCCCTCTCTCTCAAAATAAATAAACTTAACACACACACACACACACACACACACACACACACACACACACACACAAAGAGTGGCTAGGTAAGGGGAAAGAATGTGAATATAGGAGTTGAGAAAAGCACCAAAAAAGTGGCCCCTACTTCAAGTTCTAGGAGTGTGTTAGTCCTGATTCTCTCCTTGCATTCCCCCATAACCACACCAACCTTAAACTCCAGAGACATTCTCTTAGAATAGACACTTTACTTAGGGAAAATAATGGAGAAGGCAACACGGGAGGACAGAGAATCAGAGATCACTCTGTTTACAGTCTCAAACAGTGCAAGTAAGGAGTACAATATGGGGTATAAGTTGCTGTCAGAGATTAGAGCAAGAGGAAGCACAACCATCAGCACTACAAACAGACATGAAGAAGGTTTCAGGTGGTTACAAAACGAAACGAGAAAGGCAGGACTGCTAAATCTCCTTCCCAAATATCTGACAAAACAACAGTCAGAAAGGATAAGGGATTACTCCATAACTGTAAAACCTGCTATTAACTTCAAAAGAGTTCTTACTGTCAACACAGAGCAAAGATTAACCCTTTCATAGATCAATAGCTATGCTTTGGTCATCTCTAAAAGCTCAGGGCAGATTACCTCAGAAAATAGTTAGATCATATGTGTACTGCTGAAGGTAAGTTTTTTTCTCTTTTTACCAACCCAAAGGCTACTAAACAATAAACTGCTCTTACATCCTCTTATTATTTCTGTTAGATTAGGACCTGAATTTAAGGGGTAAAATTACAATGACCCTGAAAATCTGAAGGGGATCCTGGTATTGCCCTGAAATCAAGCTGACCATGTCCTTACCATGCGTAGTTCTTACCTGCAAGCAGAAGATGAAGAAGTCACCTGCCAAACCACACTCCTGGCAGTGGGATAACAAGTCCCCAAGGTGCTCAACCCGGCACTGCTCTGAGGACACCTTCTGGTACAAGGCTTCATCCTCATCTTCGTCGCTGCAACATGGGGAAAGATTGATCTTGGCAGTGTCACCCAGAGATATTTTTTTTTGGAAACTCAACAAAAATCTTCTGAAGTAACATGGTATCGGGGCGCCCGGGTGGCTCACTTAGTTAAGCCTCCAGCTTTGGCTCAGGTCATGACCTCATGGTTCATGGGTTTGAGCCCCACGTGGGGCTATGTGCTGACAGCTCAGGGCCCAAGCCCACTTTGGATTCTGTGTCTTCCTCTCGCTCTGCTCCTCCCCCACTAGTGCTCTGTCTCTCTTTCTGTCTCTCTCTCAAAAATAAATAAACATTAAAAAAAAATTTTAAATTTAAAGTAACATGTTATCTTCGTATGGTAAATCACTAGAAAGATATCAAAACTTTGTTAAATTATTTTCCTCTTTCCTCATGCTGAAAAGGTATTTATTCTCAGAAGGGAGGATGCCGTGTCCTACATAACATATGCTAAGTGGGGAAAAGATTCATGAAGGAAGTGGCTTTTAGGATAGATGTTCAGGGGGCGCCTGGGTGGTAAGTCAGTTAAGCGTCCAATTTAGGCTCAGGTCATGATCTCGTGGTTTGTGAGTTCGAGCCCCACATCAGACTCTGTGCTGACAGCTCAGAGCCTAGAGCCTGCTTCAGAATCTGTGTCTCCCTCTGCCCCTCCCCCACTCACACACACACACACACTCTCTTTCTCTCTCAAAAATAAACATTAAAAAAATGTTTTTAAAAGATGGATGTTGAGGAATTCTATTATTTCAATAAACTGAAAGAGCAAGAAGGAATAAAGTATAGGTTGTATGCAGATATTCTGGTTCTGGAGGAAGAACAGAAAGAAAGAAGTCTGCAAAGCAAGGTCAGATCACAGAGGGCCCTGGATGCCATTCAAAGAAACTCAGACATTTTTTTGATGAGCCACTGAAGGTTTATGGGCAGTAAGGAAAAGACACTATCCTTACAGAGGGAGATCCAGTCAGTCTCAACTAATAAGAACCAATGAGTTGAAATATGAACAGGCATAAAGGCTCAGAAAACTGAGTAGGCCAAATTTCCAAGTAATAAAATATGGCTAAGTTATTAAAAGCAGTGTTACGCTTTCTGCAAAAAGTGTCAAGAAATTTCTCATGAGGTACTAAGGCTTTTAGTTTTAATTCATATGGTAAGTGAAAAAGCCAAGACACAATATTATCGTACTATATCATGGAAACAAACAAAGAGGCACAAGATGTACTAGAAGACAAAACACTAAAAAAATGTGAACAGTGAACAGGATAGTGGTTACTTTGTTTTCCTCTTTATGCTTTTTTGTATTACACAAAGAAGGTATGTTACTCTTACGATTAAAGAAGGAATAACATTTTTTTTCAGACCAAACTGAGAAAAGAATGATAGATGTTGCTTCTTCTCATTGAAAACTACAATTATTAAAGTTTATTTGGCCCCATCCCATTGGGCAGTAAGTCCCAATTTGGCAGTTCACTAATAACATGGCCTTTATATTCCTCTAGTAGAATAACCTATAAACTAAGCTTAAGATTACTTCCTACATTATCCCAGAATCTTCCAGCATCCTTCAGATCAGTCATGTTATCTCCACCACATTTTACGTTAGAAAAAAAAGCTGAAATGGATAAATGTCACTTCTAAGCTTCTGTGAACCATCCTGTCAAAATGAAGTACTATGTTCAAATACTTTTTTAAAAAAGAGATGACAACAATTAACTTAAGAAGCTCTATTCTTAAAATTTCAATGGTAAACAGTCCATTCTGAATACTGTAGCTATATTTAGTTCCAGAAAAATAAAAATAAAAATAAAAAAGATCATGAAATCTAAGCTGCTCTTTTAGTGTTTCTTTAAACAAAGCTTTTAAACTGGGGCTTCTGAGCAGAATGATAGGGAAAAGGTAAGTGGTGATACTGACCTGCCCTGAAGGGACTAGCACCACAAGCAAGATCTTTAGAACAAAAGATAAAATCACACACACACACACACACACACACACACACCTCTGATACAGTGAATGCTAACTTTTTGGAGATATGGAGTGTCTTTAAGTATCAAATGAGAGCTATGGACCCTATTTTCAGAAAAAAATTCAGGTTCGCACATAAAATATTTCTTGCGTATAATTTCAGAGGGACTATGGACCGCTACAAGTCCATGGAGAAACCCCAAGTTAAGGATCCATTGCTTCTGGAAGTAAAGACTCATTCACTACTGCCTATTCAACTTTTGCCTACCATGAAAAGAAAAACTGTTAATTTTGACATATGTGCACTAAGATATACACTAGAGACTTGTTAAGATAGCAATTAACTTTAACTACTGATAAGTCAAATACTATAAAATTCTCTACATAGTCACTAAATTGGTCCCAGATTAAACTCTTCCAAAGTGTTTTTAAAATAAACATGTTGAGAAATTTTAAACTCAGTTCAGGGGCAAAGTTACAACTCTAAAACCTACTAGAGCTCAACAGCTCTTGGGAAATAAGTAGCTTGTGTTTGTACTGATGATTCTGTTTGCAGTCAATGTATGTTTTTCATTTTCCTCAAGTCCATCATACTGAAAGAGCGTTTTATAACTTCACTAAGTTAACCCTGAATAAAAAATTAAATTTGCACTATAACAAACAGCCACACTTTGAATGCATGTAAAATCTGAGTAGCTGCCAGCAGTTAAGAACTATATGGATTCTGGTCAATAGGAACTTATATTAAGAGGTAATAATACCTACACGTATCACCTAGAAAGTGGAAATAAATTTAAAATATACTTGTGTGCCATTCCACTAACACTTATTAAGCACTTTCTAAATGATCTCTAGAAGAAAGAAACCCCCATCCTATAATTAACATAAAATATAGTTATCAGACAATTTCCTTTAAGAGCAAGTCTGACTCTGAACATACATATACCATTTAGAGAGTCAGAAAGAGAACTGGATCGTTACGGCGCGGAGAGTAAATGTGTGTCTGCCCTTTACTCTGATTCACTGGCAAAGCCTTTGTGAAGTAAGTGGGCTTATGAGGCAGAGCTGTGAGGCTCCAGCAAATTGCACCTACTATTAGCTGGCATCCGGGGGAAAAAAACCTGCAGGATTATTTAAGGCACTCACATTTCATTTAGCGATTATAAATACCAGCACCTCAGCTGCCTCAAGTCCTCGTTCCCGTTCTACCAGCGCCCCTTAGTGGACAAGTCAGGGAAGGGCCTTTTGGGTGCAATTCCATCAGAAGAGAGAGGGTAAAAGGATGGGTGGACTCACCAAACGGTCTCTTTGACGGTAATCATGATGCCACCTTGAGTGGCCGCTCTAAACTGACACAGAGAAGGAAGAGAGGACACAGATTTGTCCAATCCTGCAAATCCTTTCAGGCTGGCAATTGCCTTCTTCCTCTCTAGCTTCCCCAGAATCCATAATAAGATCTCTTGGCAAAGTGACCTGGCAGAAAAAGCAGTTATAAATGAGCTTGTCATCTTACTCTACACATCTAACAAGATAACATAAAAAAAGAAAGGAAGACTGTCAGGTTCCACTGCATTCTAAATGCTGGCACAACCACCTAGTGCTACTGAAGTGCAGGACTGGAAAGTTATGTTTCCCGTGAATTTGGGAATATATCTAATATCCTGAAATTCAACGAGTGACTGGCTAATCTGGGCCCCAGAAGCAACACTGGTAAGACACAGGAGCTCCACATAATTTAAAAAAAAAAAAATCCAAGCGTACCATCGCCTTTGGGTCAGGCCCTGTGAACAGAAGTTTACACTGACAAAAACCGTCTATGAGTGGATCAAGAGCAGGTGACCAACAAACTCTTGCTGATGCCTCAGCCCCTTCCATCTGTGCCAATCAGCTAGGATAAGGAGGGAATAAACGTTCACTTATTCCTTCTCGGGCTCTGATGAGGACATGACAGTGCTGTGAGGATTTGGGTTTCAAAACTAAGACAAAGGTTATTTTATGGACAGTTATTTGAAGCCAAATGCACACACTCACAGTCTCCATCCTCCACTGTGTTTTCTCTTGTAGCTGTTGGACTACAGTGATGTGCTGACCAAAAGTTAGAGTCTAAGGCAGTATGTGAACTTTGAAAAATATGTAAGAATGAGTACTTTCCTTCACCACTTAACAACGATGATGACAACAATCATCTCTCAGCTATTTTCCAGGGACAGCGCTAGACACTTCCATGCACAGTCTTCATAAAATAACCCTATGAAGAAGGTAATGTTTGTAGGGGTTTTCCAAACACTAAAAGTCAGAATTCTCTAGGACTTTGAAAAGGATATAAACCCTTAAAAGGAGGAAAAAACAACATAAATATCTGTGAAAAAAGAGACCTGATACAAAATGAAGCCTACTTAAAACTCCAATACAAAAGATTATTTTCTGGGTGATTAAGAAATCCCTTCATTCCAAACAACACTGCGCAGCACTCATACTAAATCCAAGTCTAAATTACAGAGTGCCATGTTCAGATCCAGATTTCCCCAACTTGATTTCTCATTCCCCACAAGGTAGTTATGATCCCTTCTCTACTTCCTCCTTCCTAGACATGTAATTCCAGTATTTCTCATGGATCAAACACGGGCATGTTTACACATGTAAACAGGGGTTTCGTCTTTGATGTCTAGGACGGAGGCTGAAGAGAGCCATTCTAAAAATTACATCCAATCCCCAGCAATCTGAAAAGTGTTCTTTCCCTAGATGAGCAGAATAAGAGGATCCTCAAATGCTTTCCTGATTTTGAAACAAACAACAAAAAAAACAATTACAAAGTGGCACTAAGTTTTATATTCAAAATAAGAATAAGAATGACATACAAGAAAGATTTCACTATTTATAAACAAATAAGTTTCTCTAGATTGTTTACCTTATATGAGACACGCTTTGCTTGGTGAAACAGTATAGAGAAAAGAGCACACCCAAGACTGGAAGCAGGGAGTCCACTAAAACCGTCAAAGGTTCGTTCCCGACCACGTACACCTAGGGAAAAGAAAATGGTGAGAGGCACGGTGAGCACAAGGCCAGAGGAACAGGAATCAAACACTACACACCTACTAGCAGGGCTCAGAGTCTTATCTTAAGCAACGCTGTTGTCCTAAACTGAATAATTTTAGCTCTAAGACTAAGAAAACCATCTGAGATTGGCAGACAGGCTGAAGCACAGGGAGCCTGAACTGCAGCGGTGCCCTTTCATGGGCGGCCTGAAGAACTGTCAGGCAAAATGGGTAAATGAACCCATTTTCTGACCCCTTCCTTTCCTGCTTTTGACTACCTTTATGTCTCCCGCTAGTCTGCCTATTACTCATCTATGCAATAACCGTCTAATTACCAAAGGGCCTGCTCTTAGGAACTAACAAGCAATGCCAAACAGAAAAACTTAAAACTAGATTTGAAAATCAAAACCAAATCCAAAAACACGGCCTGCTCTAGAGTTGTCACTCTAATGTGTGTCTGGGTGGCTCAGTCGGTTGCGCATCCAACTTTTGACTGTGGCTCAGGTCATGATCTCAAGGTTGTGGGATTGAGCCCCACGTCAGGCTCCTTAATGAATGTGGAGTCTGCTTGAGATTTTCTCTTTCTCTCTCTCTCTCTCTCTCTCTCTCTCCTCCCCTCTCGACTCATGCACACATCCACTCTCTCTCTGTCTCTCTCAAAATTGAAAAAAAAAAAAAAGATCTGTCATTCTTAACATGTAACTGCCATATGGGTATGTCCTATTCTCTCCAGTTCAATGAATGTTAAAAGAAATTACAACGTACTCCTAGCTCTGCATTGACTTTATAGGGTTAAGTGTGTGTGTGTGAGGATGCTGATTTTTGTTAACAGTAATTGTGTCACACGTTTTAGTTGTCACTTCAAAAAGGATAGCGCAAATGCATTCAACAAACTTTATTTGAACACCCACTGGAATCAAAGCATGGTCTTAGGCACTGTAGTGAATATAAAAATGAGTAAGAGTTGTTCTCTCTCAATTGCTTGTGATCTAACAGGAAGAATAAAACAAGGAGACCAATGACAAAAATAATAATTCAAAACAGGTAAGTTAAAGAATTAAGAAGAGCAAAACACTATTTTTTTCCAACATTCTTTCTGTAAATCAGGGCCTCTGTAAGCTTCCATTTCCTCATCCTTAAAAATAAGACTGACCTTGGGAGACTGTTATAATTTTTTTTCCATAGGAGACTGTTATAATTTTAATAAGCTAACTGTTTAAAGAATCCAACACAGTAGCTGGAAGATAAAAATGCTGGCATAGTTCCGGGAACACATATTAAGAGTGTCGGTTCCTCAGCTTTCTCCTTTTATCATCATTATCTGTGTCCACACTATCAGGTTCCAATTAATTTATTAATTAAGTTGTGTTGAAGTGAAGGAGGAATCATTGTTGTTTTGTGGGATCCTACAGGTCATGGAGGCACAAGCTGGAAGACGCTCTGTGCTTTTCCAGAGAATCCTGTCCCTTTAAATCAACCCTAATTTTTCACACTGCTTAAGCCTCCCAGCATCTCTGTGGAGCTTGATAACCAAGGAGTCAGCTTCCTGTGCATGATCTAATCTCCATAAACCCAGCTCAGTGGGGTGCATGGTATGGCAGTGTTCACAGTAATATGCAGGCCTAATTATGATATCATCAATTACAAGTGGTAAAAGAGAGAGAGAGAGAGAGAGAGAGAGAGAGAGAGAGAGAGAGAGAGAGAGAGATTTCCCCAGATCACGTAAGGGCCTATTGTTTGGCTCTGTGGTCTGTGTTCCCAGAAGTAATCCCTGTGGAGCCATCCTTCCTTATCAGCATCTTTTACACAAAAAACAAAACCCAAATGGAGTTAACTCTCCTTTATTTACTGGCTTGACTGAGACAAAGCACCTAAAATTTTAACATGAATTCAATCGAGCCCATTTCTCAGGGGTATATGTTGTTATTGATAAATTCCTCCAAGTTTTAAGTTCTCTTGTCATACTTTTCTGAAGAAACAAGTACTGCTTTTGTATTTAGAAAAAAATCGATCAAAGAGTTTTCTCTGTGGTATCTCAAACAACTCAAATGGCCTCTTTTTGCCACTTATAGATTGTCATCTCCCTTCCAGTATTAAGAGGAAACTTCTCCTTATACTGAGCCCAAAGCTACCTTCCTCTAACTTCCTTGATAGTACTTTGTTGTTGTTGTTGTTGTTGTTGTTGTTGTTGTTGTTTTTTGAAAAGTTTTAGATGGGCCATTCAAACATTCTACCTTTTCCACAGGCCTGCTATGTATTTGACTGTTCAACTATTCATCCATTCATTCACTAATTCAAATATTTAGTAAGCATCTAACCACCATTAATGACTTTCCTCCTATAAATTCCAATAGCACTTTGAGCTTGTAACACAGAATGTATAGTTCTCTCTCACCTTTTCAACTAGCCTAGAAGGCAAAAGTGAAGCTCTCTGTTTCAGCACCTATCACAATAGATGATTAAGTTGTGTTACCTGAATTTCTGGTGAATAAGCAGTTGTTACAGAAGTATACAATTTAAAGGAACCACATTGTTACTGTTCTTATGAAGCAAACAATAACTACCATTTACTGCAATGTCTACTCAAGAATAAACCAGGTTATTCAGCTAAACATTTAACATACAATCAATCCTCACCAGAGTCCTGCAGGTTAAGCATTTTTATTCCCATTCTAAAAATGTGGAAAACTAGGGCCCAGAGAAGCAAAGTTAGTGGAGCCAAGGTATTCTGTTAGTAAATGGCAGAATCAAGGTGAACAAAGGTCTGCCTGACATAAAATCCATGCACAATCCAGAGACAGAGAGCAGTAAAGGTTGTAAGGGGGTGGGAGTAGGGGAAAATGGGGACTGACTGCTTCATGGGTACGGTGTTTCCATTTGGGGTGATGAAAAAGTTCTGGAACTAGACAACGATGATGACTGTGTGACGCTGTGAATGCACTTAATGCCAGCCAATCGTATACTTTAAGATGGTTAAAATGGTAAATGTTATATTATTTTCTAAAAGAACGAAACACGTACTCATGGCCTCCCCAAACTCACCTCCCCCTGTACCTGTTTGCATTGCTTCAGTCCCTAACCCACACCACCTTTATCCCAACCATCTCCCCTCAGAACCAGTAGGCCCCAGCCTGCCAGGCTATTAATAACTCCAGTCCTGCGAGAAGAGTTCCTGAGTGGCACCAGGAGCTCCTGCACCGCCTCCCCTTCCGCCCGCTGAGACTCTTCTCTATTATACAGCCGTCTTCTACCAAGTCTTCCAGGGGGCTCCAGGGCCACAGCACGGCCTTTCCAAGGACAGCGCCCTCCTTCCAGTCTGTTGCCTGGCACTCAACTCATATGCAGGTTAACGGTTTGGTCTGGACCTCACATCCAACCTTACCCTCTCAGTATACTCCCGAAGTAGAATCTGGTCATTTCCCACTTCATGTGGACTCCCCAGGTCACTGAGTTATATCTGAGTTTAGTGACCCATAAAGGGACACAGGAGGCTGCACCGATTCAGCGATGTCTTGCTGACAGCACAGACAATGAGCAACTGCTCCAGGGAAAAAAAAACAGAACAACAGTCCTCCCAACAAAGTCATACTATATATGGAAGCAACTGTTAGGGCGAGTTCCTTCCAGTGTCCTTCATACTAGGCCGGTGACAGTATGGACTGAGGAAGCAGTGAGGGCACAACAGTAGGCTGGTCCTGCCCCACGGAGGACAGGGCCCTACTACCCTGCATCTCTGCTCTAACATCAGGTGTTGTGGAATTTCCTTGGACTGTGCTCATACGTAGTCTCCTGCTATCTGGGGTTCTTGAACTCTTGGGAGTTCAAGTTCTGAAACACAATCCCACATTGCATGTATTATTTCTACCTGTGGAAATTCCCTTTCCTCAGCAGTATACCTACTGGGTATATTTCACATAGGGTTGTTTGTAATACTTCCACTGACCAGCTGCAAGACTTATCACAAATCAATTGACTTATCTGAGTCTCAGTTTCCCTACCTAGGGAATAAGGAGGTTGGCAAATCTATCACCCTCTGACTTGACTGCAAATTTGCTCACTCCCTTCAGTATCCTTCTGGTACTTTAGCCATTAAGAGGTTTAAAAAGAAAACCAACTAGCTGGAAAACATGAAACAATCCTGCACCACCCGAAAATTTTTCCAACACTCAAACTGACCAAGATGTAAAAATTTCTAATCCTCCCCACATGCTTTCCCTTCTATAAGTTCTGAAATTAGAAATTTAAAGCTGAAATCCTCATTAGGTGAAAGATGTTCTGGTTACTTGAGATGTCTGTATGACCAGAGACCACCAAACAAAATACCAAGAGGTGGGAAAGCTGAAGCAGGGAAAGGAGAGACAGACTCTCAAGGTATCTTCAATTCTCTGGTGTGAAAAGCCTCTCTGAGAGTAAGTGAAATGGTGCTTCGAAGAAAAGTTCAACTTCCATGTCTATCTTTGGCTCTTCCAGTAGGACAGGACTGAGGGGCAAAATGAGAGACCAGTATGAATCTATGAAAATCATAATGGCTCAGAATAGATCAGTGGAGGAAACGGGTACCAATGACCCACTGGCAGCTTGGGGATTTCCTCATTCCTTTATAGGGATTTCCACATTCCTTTCTGAATGCATCTTGGCTCTCTATCACAGATCCAGCCATGAGAAGAGGTGTGGTTAAGCCTTACAACCCTTCATCTAAGCTCAGAGATCACTCTTACCTAGTAACAAAGACATGTTTCTGGATACTGTTAACAATCCATCACATTCTACTTGTAACTCTTTGTTTGCCTGACTGGGGGCTCCTTGAAGGCAGCAATTGGCTCTTAATCATTTCTGTTATTTGTAAACCTAGCTGAGTAGCTGGCATTCTGTATGTACTTGGTAAAAAAATGTTTTTTCTGACTGATTAACTGAATCAAAGAAAGAATAAATAAAGCACATTGAATGCTTTTTATTTTCTCAAAAGCTCTATTTTTGTGGGGGAATTACAATGCCCCCTGTATTTTCTTTTTTGTTGTCTAAGCTGCAGCTAGAAGCTAATCAATCAATGTTAATTAACTGAAGAATCCTAGAACTTCAGCCATGGAAGGGAGAGCAGACTGAACAAAAGGAGGTTTGATGTTACTGTTGGGGCTTAGTCAGTACCTATCTTCAATATCTAAAGGACTGAATTTCTCTGGAAGGACTGACTAGAAATTTAAATTAAAAAGGAACAGAAAAACCCAGAGGAGTCAAAATGGTCAAAAGTGTCACGAGCAAACATGTGTTTCTGATTCAAAGCAAAACAAAAGTGAAAGCGGTCCTCACATGCTCCATTTCTCATCTACTAGACTTCCATTACATTGTTAGGCATATCCCTTAGAGATCACTGTAGAGCTGAAAGAACACCAGGTAGTCAGGAGTCAGAAATGGGTATGAATATTGTTCCTGACACCTATATGATTGCCCCAAATCACATATTAAGTGAGTGAACACGGATAAGACATTTAAACCTCCCTAGGATTCAGTTTCCTCATTTATAATGCAAGCGTTAAGCTTTTGGCATAAGTACCAGTTAAGATAATTCATTTAAAATACTTTGTAAAATACACAGCCCTGTGCAAATGTTACGTTTATTCCTAAATACTTGCCGATGCTGCTGTAAATGGAACTGTCTTCTTAATTTACGGCCGTATCTTTTATAGGGATGTATATGTGTGGAAATAGAAACATAAATCAAGCTGACTGAATCCTACCATTGAAATTCAGTACAGGCTGGGACTTGATTTTACCCCTGTTAAAGATTAAACTCGTCAAATGCTGCCTTCTAAAATATCACAGGGATCCTTTTGATAGTAATGTTCCAGAACTCCTAATGCACTTACTGAGTTTAATTAAGACTTGTGAGAAGCAAAGGACAAGCCAAGTTACCTAATATAGGATTTTGCACTAAGCATGCTTTCAGAGCGTACTGCATAAAATAATCTTTTTAAAAAGAGTTTCCTTAAACCAAAAGAGAACTGACAGTTTTCTGAGCACAAATCATTTGCTAAAGAATACAATGAACCTACCAAAAGTTACCTGGTTTTATCCCTGAAACTCAAGTGTTAAATTAAGTCACCTAATAGTCAACTCTAGAGCCAGACTAGGTCTGTTGGACTCTAAAGGCCAGGTGGTTTTCACCACACTGTCCCACAGAATCTGAATGTACTGTCTAACACTTGCATTTCCCACAGCTTTGAAGAATACCTCCTTTGGTCTTCTGCATGTTATTCAAGGTCATAGTTCAATTACAGTTGGAAATATCCGAAAGAACGACTGCCTTTAAGGAAGAGCCATAGGTGGGAGAAGACTAACTTTTTACTGCAAAGCCTTTTGCACTTTTAAAATGTGTACCATGTGCAAATATTAGCTTTTCTAAACACAGAGTGAGAGAAAGAGAGGAAATGAAAGGACTGCTTCCTGGACCAGATCTGGCACTCACTAGTATGATTCAGGACAAGTCACTTCGCAATCTTTTGTGTTTTTTGGGTTTTTTTAGTAATGTCGACACCCAACATGGGGCTTGAACTCACAACCCTGAGACCAGGAGTTGCATGCTCTACCGACTGAGCCAGCCAAGCACCCCAACTTCACAATCTTTTGGGGTTTGTTTCCTTTACTATAAAATAAGGGATTAACTTGGCAAACCCAAAGATTGTACCACACCAACAGTGAACCCTAATGTAAACTATGGACTTTGGTGATAGTGTCGTGCTAATGCCGGCTTATCAACTGTAACAAATGTCCCACTCTTAATGTAAAATGTTAACAGTAGGAGAGGCTGTGCACATGTGGGGGCAGGAGATATATGGGAACACTCTGTACTTTCTACTTGACTTTTCTGTGAATGAAAAACTGCTCTAAAAAACAGTCTTTTCAAAAACAAACAAACAAAAAAAGAAATTAAATACTTCTAAATTTCCTTCCAGCTCTAAGATTCTGTTATAACAATTTACTCTACAAAAACAATTAACTATTCAGAAAGAGGAGTCAATTGGCGAATCTGAGAGAGTAACTTTAATTAGAAATTTGTTAAGATTAAATGGGGAAAAAAGACTTGGATAATTAAAGTCAGGGATTCCCTGAATCTGGAAACAGAGAGATAAAATGGAAATGAGAATGAAGAATATAAACTAATTAGGTACTTCTAGACTTTCCTGCCCGAAAATTTCTTCTGCCTTAGGGAGTCTCAGCAAGTATGGTGAGGAATACTAAAAGGAAACATTCCCCATTCCCACCCCTGGCCCCACCTAGTATCAGATTCTGGCCGGTTCTCTTAAGAGCAAGAAAATGTCCAAATCGTGAGGAAGTATAATTCTCTCATCCTACCCTACCCAGAACCAATCTCTATGCAGCCCAGGCCTCTCTTTACCTTTCTAGGCTAAAGAAAAACATTTATCCCTCTCATACTAGGGAGGACAAAAAAATTAAGTATTCTAGGGTTAGGAGCCCCAACATTCAGAGTCAGAAGAAAACAGAATAGGGGTTGCCCGGGTGGCTCAGTCGGTTAAGCATCTGACTCTTAATTTTGGCTCAGGTCATGATCTCATGGTTTCTGGGATCGAGCCCCATGTCAGGCTCCACATTGACAGTGCAGAGCCTGCTTGGGATCCTCTCTCTCCTTCTCTCTCTGCCCCTACACGTCTCTCAAAACAAATAAATAAACATTAAAAAAAATATGGAGACAGAATAGGAAGCCATTGGACTAAAAGTTATTTGAGCTGCAGGGTGCCTGGGTGGCTCAGCTGGTTAAGCATCTGACTTCAGCTCAGGTCATGATCTCACGGTTTCTGGGTTCAAGCCCCGCATCGGGCTCTGTGCTGGCAGCTCAGGGCTGGGAGCCTGCTTTGGATTCTGTGTGTGCCTCTCTCTCTGCCCCTCCCCTGCTTGCGTTCTCTCTCTGTCTCTCAAAAATAAATAAACATTAAAAAAATAAACCATAAAAAAAGTTATTTGAGCTGCAAATCTCTTTTTTGGCTTAAATCATTTTACCAGATGTAAGGTACACACATAGAAACGATGAGAATTATTTACGCAGAAGTACAAGTGGCTATGCCAAATTTTCAGTTCAGTGAGCATCTCTATGTACACCTGTTTTGTTGAGACCTTTCCACCTGGCCCACCAGGGCCACACTGCTCCACTCCATGCTGTATGTAAAGGATGCAAGCAGGGGCGCCTGGGTGGCGCAGTCGGTTAAGCGTCTGACTTCAGCCAGGTCACGATCTCGCGGTCTGTGAGTTCGAGCCCTGCGTCAGGCTCTGGGCTGATGGCTCGGAGCCTGGAGCCTGTTTCCGATTCTGTGTCTCCCTCTCTCTCTGCCCCTCCCCCGTTCATGCTCTGTCTCTCTCTGTCCCAAAAATAAAAATAAATAAATAAATAAATAAATAAATAAATAAAACGTTGAAAAAAAAAAAAAAAAAGGATGCAAGCAAAGAATGGCCTTCTCTTATAATTGCCCCTGCCACATTTTCATTCAGCAAGCTGAGGGCTTATTTCTTTAAATACCAAAATGTATTTATATTTTACCTCTTTCAGAAGAAAGTATTTTTTAAATGGAGGAGATGCAATCCTTGCCTCCTTAAATGAAGTATACTAAACATAGCACTCCCAACATACTTTGTTTTTCAAACTATTATGCCCTTTTGAATTTTTTTTTTTTAACGTTTATTTATTTTTGAGACAGAGAGAGACAGAGCATGAATGGGGGAGGGTCACAGAGAGAAGGAGACACAGAATCTGAAACAGGCTCCAGGCTCTGAGCTGTCAGCACAGAGCCCGATGCGGGGCTCGAACCTACGGACCGTGAGATCGTGACCTGAGCCGAAGTCGGACGCTTAACCGACTGAGCCACCCAGGCGCCCCAAACTATTATGCCCTTTTGGAGTACTTTTTCTGTCTCCTTTCTTGATCCTCTCCGTTGGCACTCTCTTGTCAGCATGCCTTAGTCTAACTAACTTCTAATTTTTTACTTCTAATTCCACTATGGTCCTAATCAGAAAACCAATCTGATCTGGATTGTGTATAAAGTAAAGAGGAAATTGGCTCTGAGGAACTAAGGGGCTCTGCAGCTAGGTATCAAGATGGCAGCCAGATGGGCACCTATTATGATACAGGTGACACAGGACATTCAGTTGGAAACATCAACTGAAACACTAAGATAAAATAGACTTAAAACTCCAACAGAAGATACCAGACTAAAACGAGAGCAGGACTATAAAAACTTTCCATTCAGAAAGAGAGTAGAGAAGGAACAAATGTGCGGAGACCAAGAGGAGACTGCTGAGGAAGAATTTCTTTGGGGAGAGCCATTGGTAGGCAGAGCATGTGACCCTTGATCTCAGGGTGAGTTTCAGCACCATGTTGGGTATAGAGATTACTTAAAAATAAAATCTTTAAAAAAAATAAATAAAAATAAAAATGGGTGAAGAGCAAACCCATAATAAGATACTCCCACCAGCAAGGCTATAATAATGGAGGAAAAGGGGAGGGCAGGGAGAGGAGGAGGAGGAGGAGGAGGAGGAGAAGGAGGAGGAGGAGGAGGAGAAAGAGAAATGGTAGTGGTAGTGTTGGCCAGAGAGGATAAACTGGAATTCTCACACTCTGCTGATGGGAATGTAAATGGTGCTGCCACTTTGGAAAATAGTCTGACAGTACCCCTAAAAGTTGAACACAATGTCATCATAAAGTCCAACGATTTCACTCCTAGCTATATACCCAAGAGAAATGAAAACACATGTCCACACAAAAACTTGTACATGAATGTCTGTAGCAGCATTGTTCACAACAGCCAAAATGTGGAAACAACAAAAATTCCCATCAACTGACAAAATGCAATATATCCCTAGAATAGAACACCGTTAGGCAGAATGAAATACTGCTCTATGCAACATGGATGAATCCTAAAAACATCCTGCTGGTGAAAAGTCAGCTACAAAAGACCACATATTACATAAGTCCACTTATATGAAATATCCATAATAGGCAAGTCTACAGAGACAGCAAGTCCATTTTAGTGGTTGCCTAAGGTTTGGGGACAAAATTAGAAGAAGGGAGGGTGCCTGGGTGGCTCAATCAGCTAAATGTCTCACTCTTGACTTGGGCTCAGGTTGTGATCTCACAGTTCATGGGTTCAAGCCCCACATCAGGCTCTGCGCCATCAGCTTGGGATTCTCTCTCTCTCCCTCATTCTCTGCCTGTCCCCCACTCACACGTGCTCTCTCTCAAAATAAATAAATAAACTTTTTTTTTTTTTTTAATTGGGAGAAGGGAGGGGCACCTGCGTGGCTCAGTCAGTAAAGCATCCAACTTTGGCTCAGGTCATGATCTCGTGGTTTGTGGGTTCAAGCCCTGAGTCAGACTCTGCGCTGACAGCTCGGAGCCTGGAGCCTACCTCAGATTCTGTCTCCCTCTCTCTCTGCCCCTCCTCCACTCACGCTCTGTCTCTGTCTCTGTCTCTCAAAAATAAAGAAACATTAAAAATTTTTTTAAATAAATAAATAAAATAAAATTGGGAAAAGGGAGAGTGAATGGGGATGGGGATGGGTAATGGGTATGGGGTCCTTTTAGGGGGACAATAATTTTCTAAAGTCAGATTTGTGGTGATGGTTGCACAACCCTGTGACTACACTAAAAGCACTGAGTTGAACACTTTAAATGTGTGAATTGTGGCGTATGTGAATTATATCCCAGTGAATCTGTTAAAAAGAAAAGAAAAAGAGAGAGAAAACCAGAGCTGGACATGTTCCCAAATGCCTCTCTAAAATTAAACACCCTCTTGTACCCTCTTGCTACCCAGTGAGCTGCTGGATCATTCAACTATCCCAGATGTTTTCCTTGTTTCCTGCCTTTGAGCTGTGCTCTGTAATTTAGTATTAGCAGAAAGTTAATAAAGACAACACAGCCTTTGTTGCTAAACTTTACACAGTGTTTACCATTTCCCCCCAACATACACATTTCCTCTGTTTTCCCAGTGCAGCTGAGCTGCCAAAACCTTGTAGGGAGAATAATTACCCTTCCGCACCCCTTCCTGCTTTCATAACCGCCCCAATCTTTTGTGCATAATCAAGTGTTTACAGCCAACTAATGTTTTGCTTGCCTCTCCAGGAGGTTTTAAATTCACCAAACTGTTCACCAAATTAGGAGGGTTTTTTTCCCTCCCCCTTTTTTGGGGAGCAAGAATAGGAACAATGGCAGGATTCACTGTTTCTGGATCTCTCCATTTTTTAGACGCTAATTCACTCGCCAGAAAGAAGCTGATTTGCTTTCTTTTTCCTCTAAAAGCAATTTTTTTTTTTTTACTTCCCAGAAATACTATGAGGGGTTTGTACCAGAGTGTAGTCACAATTAAGTTCTACCCCTGACACCACTTTCAAGTCTTTCTGACATTCCACACCCACCATTTAACAGTTTTCATCATGATATTCCTCAGATGGTGTGTGACTGAAGACAACCTTT
Source organism: Panthera leo (assembly GCF_018350215.1). Classification (NCBI taxonomy): domain Eukaryota; kingdom Metazoa; phylum Chordata; class Mammalia; order Carnivora; family Felidae; genus Panthera; species Panthera leo. Next base: position 44,001,936 of record NC_056693.1, on the reverse strand, counting down.
CTGAGAGTTAGCTGGGCTTTGTTCTCTAATTCAGAACATTTGCTTTCTACACTGCTCTATATAATTTCTTATTTTTCTACAATCAAAAATGTCCTTACCTATGAATATGTAGAACAGGATATAAAAACTTTCTTTTCATAAGTCTCTAAATGAGGCATTAAAAAAAAAAAACAGCATTATAGTCACTAAGTTAGGTTTTATCTATAAACAATCTGATGCTATATTTGTATGCCAGGTCCCTTTTTTTAATAGTGAAATTAAATGAAACAGCTTACTTTAGTAAAAAGTTGAGTGTTGAACAGAACGAGTTTTGAATTTTTAAGCGTGAATTTTATACCTACAAATCATGAATATCATACATTAAGTTTAAAACAAAAGAAAACAGGGACACCTGGCTGGCTCAGTTGGAAGACTGTGTGACTCTCATTCTTGGGGTCTTGAGTTTGAGCCTCATGTTGGGTGTAGAGATTACTTAAATCAATAACACTTTGCTGAGGCAAAAACAAAACAAGAACAACCACACCCCCCCCCCCCCCAATCATCTGCCTTCTTATCTGAAAGAATACGACTTAAGGTTTACTCTACACCGTCACATACTGCTAGTAGGAATGTAAACTGGTGCAGCCACTTTGGCAGTTCTTCAAATGGTTAAACACAGGGTTACCATAAGATCTAGCAATTCTACTCTTTTTTTTTTTTTTTTTTTTAATGTTTATTTATTTTTGAGAGAGACAGACACAGAATGCGAGTGGGTTAGGGGCAGAGAGAGAGGGAGACACAGAATCCGAAGCAGGCTCCAGGCTCCGAGCTGTCAGCACAGAGGCTGATGCGGGGCTCAAACTCACGGACCGCGAGATCATGACCTGAGCCGAAGTCGGCCGCTTAACTGACTGAACCACCCAGGCGCCCCTCTAGCAATTCTACTCTTAGGTATATACCCAGGAAAATGAAAACATATGTATGCACAAAGACTTGTACACAAATGTCCATAGCAGCATTAATCATAATAGCTAAAATGTAAAAACAACCCAAATATATATCAAAGGATGAATGGATTACAAAATAGAGTCTATATCTACAATAGGATATTATTCGGCAATAAAAATAAATCAAGTCTTGGGGCATCTGATTGGCTCAGTCAGTAGAGCATGCAACTTTTGATCTTGGGGTTGTGAGTTTGAGCCCCATGTTGGGTATAGAGATTACTAAAAAATAAAAGAAATCTTAAAAAAAAAAATTAGGTCCTGCTTTGTGCTTAATATAAACCTTAAAAACATCATGCTAAGTAAAAGAAGCCAATCACAAAAGACCATATAGTGTATAATTCCATTTATATGCTATGTCCAGAATAGGCAAATCTATAGAAAGAGAAAGTAGATTAGTGGTTGACTCGGGTTGGAGGTTGGAGGGGTTAGGAGTAGGGAGAATGGAAAAAAGAGTGGTAAAGGGTTTTGGGTATAGTGTGGGATTTCTTTTTGGGTAATGAAGTATTAGAATATACTTCTAATATGCAAGCCTTAGATTATGCTAAAAAGCCATTGATATGCATGCTTTTTTTTTTTTTTTAAGGTAAGCTCCACAATCAGTGTGGCACTTGAACTTGAACTCCCAAGATCAAGAGGTGCATGCTCTACTGACTGCGCCAGACAGGTGCCCTGATTTGCACACTTTAAATGGGTAAACTGTATAGTATGTGAATTACAACTCACAAAGCTGTTTGAAGAAAGATCTACTTTACATCCAAATGTCCATCAACTGATGAACAAATAAACCAAATGTGGTATATTCATACCATGGAATATTACTTAACAATTAAAAGGGACAAAATATTGATATATGCAACAACCTGGATAAACCTCCGAAACATTATGCTAAGAGAGGGTGCCTGGCTGGCCCAGTCAGTACACTTGATCAACAGTCCGTGACTCTTGATCTCAGGGTCATGAGTTCGAGCCCCATGTTGGGCAAAGTGATTACTTTGAAAAAAAACAAAACATGGAAACACCTCCCCACACACACACACAAAACATACTAAGAGAGAGAAGTCCGCCACAGAAGATCACATGTTGCATGGTTCCTTCCCATGAAACAGCCATAAAGGCAAATCCACAGAGGTAGACAGATTAGTGGTTGCCTGGGGCTAAGGGTGGGAACAAGGAGTGACTATAAATAGGCACAGGGACCTTTTTAGGGTAATGGAGATGTTCTAAAATTGTAATGTATTAGTTTCACAACTCTGTAAACTTACTAAAAATCATTGACTTGCATACTTAAAACATTATTTTATGGTCTGTAAAGTATATCTCAATAAAGTTGTCTTATAAAAAAAGATTTATTCTAGAGGCGCCCTGGTGGCTCAGTCAGTTAAGCATCCAACTCTTGGTTTCGGCTCAGATCATGATCTCGTGGATTTGTGGTCTGAGCCCTGAGTGGGGCTCTGCGCTGGCAGTGTGGAGCTAACTTGTAATTCTCTCTCCCTCTCTCTCTGCCTCTCTCTGACTCATGCTGCCTCTGTCTCTCTCAAAATAAATAAACTTAAAAAAAAAGATTTATTCGAAAAAAATTTTGAAGAGGCAATTTTTAAAACGGACAAAACGTGAATAGGCAATTTACAGAAGAAAAAATATGAATAAACCTAGAACACAAAAAGATGTTCAACTCACTAGTAATAAGAGAACTAACTGTTAACTAAAACCACAATGTACCTTTAGATGGGAAGCCATGGCAATGTGACCAGGGATAGGTAGATAGAAGATTTCAACTGAACTGGTAATGTTTAATTTCTTAAGCTGAGTGGTGGGTACATGAGTGTTTTACTCTGCATTTTTTACCTGTTTGAATTATTTCATAAAAAACTAAACACTTTCTCTAAAATGCTTAACTTATTGCCATAGAAAAGAAATGAGAAATGTGGAGTATAATTTTTAAAATTATTGATAAGTAATTTACATGCCATAAAATTCATTCTTAAGGGGTGTCTGGGTGGCTCAGTCGGTTAAGCATCCAACTTCAGCTCAGGTCATGATCTCATGGTTCGTGAGTTCAAGCCCCACATCAGGCTCTGTGCTCACAGCTCAGAGCTTAGAACCTCTGTGTCTCCCTCTCTCTCTGCCCCTCCCCTGCTCATACTCTGTCTCTCTCTCAAAAATAAACAAACATTAAAAAAAATTCACTCTTAAAATGTACAAGTGGCTTTTAGTATATTCACAAGACTGTATAACTATCACCACTGTCTAATTCCAAAACATTTTCCTTACCTCACAGAGAAATCCCATACCCATTAGCAGACACTCCTAACTCCCCAGCTCCAGCCCCTAGCAACCGCTAATCTACTTTCTGTCTCTATGAACTTGCCCAGTCTTAATATTCTACATAAATGGAATCATACAATGTGTGGTCTTTTTTTTCTGGTTTCTATTAAAGTTTAAAATTTGTTACTTTTAAATGTTTGCGTTGTGTTTGCGTTAAATGTGTCCATACTTCATTCATTTTTATGGCTAAAAAATATTCCATTATATGCATATATCACATTTGTGTATCTATTTATCAGTTGATAAACATTTGGGTGACTTCCACGTTTGGGCTATTATGAATAATGCCGTGATGAACATTTGTGCACAGATTTTTGTCTGAACATGTTCTCATTTCTCTTAGGTATATACCTAAGAATGGAATTACTGTGTCAAATAGTAATTCCATGTTTAATGTTTTGAGGAACTGCCAAATTATTTTCCAAAGCAGCTGGACCTTTTTACATGGCAAATAATTTTGAAAGCTATTTACTAGCGTGGATATTTTTCATAGTAAAATACTATTATAAATTTATTGAAATAAACCTTAAAGAATATTTATCCCAGCTCCATCTGGCCCTAACGCAATGGATTTCATTTTTTGTCTAAAAATATATGTTTCATATATATTTATAAGACTGTAATCATAGAGAACATACATTTTTTTTTCACTTTCAGTAATATATTTAGGTAGTCATTTGCAAGATTCACTTATTCAGACTTACTTGTATATGACGGTGATTACTTTAGAAAGATATAAAGTAGACTCAATATTCTCATACACTTTTGGAAGCCTATAGCACTGCAAATGCCACTGTCAATTTCTTCAAAAGACATGCTTTCATCAGTGGTATGTGCCAGTTAGAGAATCTAAACTGTTTAACATTCAGAGTAAATGATGAAATTGACAGTTTCAAAACGTATCAGCTTTTTTACTAACAGCTTATATTTTCCAGTTTTCAAAGTGAAAAAATCATGATAGTTTGGAATTAACATTTTTTTAATGTTTATTTATTATTTTTGAGAGACACAGAGAGACAGAGTGTGAGCAGTGGAGGGGTAGGGAGAGAGGGAGACACAGAATCTGAAGCAGGCTCCAGGATCTGAGCTGTCAGCACAGAGCCTGACGCGGGGCTCAAACCCACAAACTGCCAGATCATGACCTGGGCCGAAGTTGGAGGCTTAACCAACTGAGACACCCAGGCACCCCAGAAAGGCAAAACTATTTTAAAAGACTATGTGTAAATGTTATCTAGAAACATTAGTGACTCAAATTACCAACCTTAAATACATCCTCAATACATCTATTAAGTTCCTCTTCTGTTACCAAAATGGTCCCTGGAGCCATGTCACTCTCTGGAATCTCTAGAGAACAAAAAACAAAATTACCCATATTCAGTGCCTCATTGAATAGAGCTCAGGACTTAAGGAAGAAAGTGTTGCTAGATAGTTCTGTAAGTAACACCTACAATTAGAGATTCAACATGATTACCAATGTACAATACAACACCAAACACAGTATTTCATGAAATCTATGATGCCAATGATTATAAACATTCGTTGTTATTTTATATATCACAAGAAAGAAGAAAGCCAATAACTTATGAAACATTATGACTTGAAATTTTACTTGTAAATTTAATGAATGAAAAATTAGGGATCAAATTAAATGAAAATGACAGTCAATGGTTACGTGGAGATGAAAACAGGGTGCCTGGCTAGCTCAGTTGGTGGAGCATAGGACTCTTGATCTTTGGGTTGTGAGTTTGGCAAGCCCTGTGTTGTGTGTACAGGTTACTCAAAAATAAAATGTTAAAAAAAAGTTTTAAAATAGATTTTATAAAAAGGATTAAAAGAGGGGAGGTCAGTGGGGAATGTGTGAAATAGGTGATGGTGATTAAACAGTACACTTATCGTGATCAGCACTGAATAATGTATAGAATTGTTCAATCAGTACTTGTACACCCAAAACTAATACAATACTGCATGTTAGCTATATGGAATTAAGATTTAAAAACTTAATAAAAAAAGTATTGAGAGCTCTTTTAGATTTATTTAGACATACAATTTTATTAAATATCATTCCTTATATAAGCTATATAATTGGGATAAACAGAATAAGAAATTCTGAACACTTCACATTTAAAAAGTCCAACTCTTCTGAAACATTTCGACACCATTACTGATATCCACATATTGCCATAATATACTGAACTCTGTGCCACCAAGAATGTAGGTGATGTGAAATTTCTTTTTTTTTTTAATTTTTTTTTTTTAACGTTTATTTATTTTTGAGACAGAGAGAGACAGAGCATGAACGGGGGAGGGTCAGAGAGAGAGGGAGGCACAGAATCTGAAACAGGCTCCAGGCTCTGGGCTGTCAGCACAGACAGAGCCCGACGCGGGGCTCAAACTCACGGACCGCGAGATCATGACCTGAGCCGAAGTCGGACGCTTAACCGACTGAGCCACCCAGGCGCCCCTCTTTTTTTTTTTAAACTGTATTTATTTTTGAAAGAATGAGTTGGGGAGGGGCAGAGAGAGGGGAGAAAGAGAGAATCCTAAGCAGGTTCTGTGCTGACAGCACAGATCCCAGTGTGGGGGCTTGAACTCACCAACCGTGAGATCATGATCTGAGCTGAAACCAAGAGTTGGACGCTTAACCAACTGAGCCACCCAAGTGTCCCTGATGTGAAATTTCTTAAAAGTTCACCACTCTAGGGGAACCTGGGTGGCTCAGTCAGTTAGGTGTCTGACTTCGGCTCAGGTCATGTTCTCATGGTTCATGGGTTCAAGCCTCACATCAGGCTGTGTGCTGACAGCTTCAGATTCTGTGTCTCCTTCTCTCTCTGCCTCTCCCCGGCTCATGTTCTGTCTCTCTCTCTCTCTCAAAAATAAATACAAACATTTTCTTAAAAAAAAAAAAAAAAAGGTCACCACTCTACTGTTGTCTTCACAGTTTTTTCCTAAGTCACTGACATCCATTCTATGAGTTTTAATGCTCATTTGCAGGCACAGATAATGCCATGATTGCTACCTGGCCAACAATAATTGTGAGATACATCTCGATACCAGAATTGTTAAAATGTGAAAAATATTTCCAAAATTCACGTTTTTTGTTTTGGGGTTTTTTTTGTTTGTTTTTTAAGTAGGCTCCATGCCCAATGTGGGGCTTGAACTCACAGCCCTGGGATCAAGAGTTGGATGCTCTACTGACTGAGCCAGCCAGAAGACCCCCCAAAATTAAAGCTTTTTTATGTTAAAAACATGTGCACCTTAGAATTGATAAAATATGGTAATTTATCATAATTGTCACATAGTCTTAAAAATGTGATACAATATGAAAAACAAAATAAGAAAGCCTGTATTTTAGGCTTTTTTTTTCCCCCAGTGGCAATGATGGGGCTGTCTATATAAAACCAGTCAGACTATCATACACCCTTTTTGTTATCCGGACACTGTCAATGCAAAACATGTAGCTGGTGTTACGAATATAACCTAACATATGAAGAAATGTCTGGCAAATAGATGTCCAATAGGAATGAACAATGTCCAGGACAATAATAATTGATCCACAAATGGAATGGATCTAGTTACCCTAAGAACAGTGCTCTTAGACCAGTGTTCAAACTTGAACACACACCTGAATTACCCAGAAGGGCCTGTTAAAACACAGATTGTTGGGACCCACACCAGCATTTCTGATTCAGTAGGTCTGAGGAGAGCCCAAGAAGTTGCATTTCCAATAAATTACCAGGTGATGCTGATGTTGCTGGTCCTGGGGCCACACTATGAGGACCACTGCCTCAGACTACAATACCTAATTCATAGATTAGGTATTAGACAAGAGAATAGATTAGTAATGAGGTATACTCTTAATACATGAAATTAGAGAGAGAGCACGCAAGTGGGGGAGAGGGACAAAGGGAGACAGAGAGAGAATCCCAAGCAGGCCTCGCACTTAGTGCAGAGCGCAAGGCAGGACTCAATCCCACAACCCTGGGATCATGACCTGAGCCGAAATCAAGGGTTGGACACTCAACTGACTGAGGCACCCCTTGAGCGATTTTTTGAAGCATATACTGGATCTAGACTAGGTTTCTATCAAATATGTAAAGAAATTTAAACTATTTACTCAAATACCATGTTTAGTTCAGGCCGATCCATGGACACCTATATATATATATATATATATATATATATATATATATATATACACACACATACATGTATACATATGTATACATGTATATATGTATATATATATATATATAACGTTTATCACACCTGAATAATCAAAAATTTCACTTCACCAGGTTCAATTTGGTGAAGTTTTACTATGCACAAAAATTAGACTTTCTTTATCCCTGCCCACCTCACCCCCACTACACACACCCAGGAAATGTTTACTACAGATGACTTCTTAAAAAAGTCTACATAGAACTAAATTTGGTTTAACCATAACATCAAACTTTTTCTTCATTTAAAACCTTGGAACTACTATCTAGAAAGGTTTTTTGTTTTGTTTGTTTGTTTGTTTTTTTTAACAAAGAATGTTGAAATAATATTCTGCATCCAAGCATTAAATTCAGTAAACTGTGGGGGAAAAATTCAGTCAAGTATAAAAACATACTAAGGCAGGTGATGAGTTGGTGCAATGTCAATCTTCTAAGACATTAAAACAGAACTAAACCCACCAGCCAAATACGGGAAAATCTGAGCATCAAAATGAATGATAAGAGGGGAGGCTGGGTGGCTCAGTCGGTTAAGTGGCCAACTCTGGACTTTGGCCCAGGTCATGATCTCGCTGGTTTGCAGTGACAGCGCAGAGCCTGCTTGGGATTCTCTCTCTCCCTCTCTCTGCCCCACCCCTGCTCTTGTGCATGCACTGTCTCTCAAAATAAATAAATAAATATTTTTAAAAAAATGAATGACAAGAATGTTGGGTAACTCACTGAATAAAATCTTAAAAAAAAAAAAAAACTTAAAAAAAGAGATGAGGCAAGGAGAAAGAAAAGCTCTTCTTTATAGAAGAATAGCAACCTAACAAATTAAAATAACAAAGAAAGTAACCATTTTACTGGCAAGAATCATCAATGGATAACAAACCACAGCATGAAAGACTTAACAGGAAACAGGGCACACAGTCTCAGACTATCATCCCACAGATTACTTATTAATTACAGAGAAAGATATGTTAACAATGGAGAAATCAGGCTACTAATGAAATGATCAAATTTAATATCACCAGAATGGGATAAACTGATTACGTGTGCCCCCTAATCTAATGGAGACTGAGAAAAAATAGTCATCCTATGGAATATTGCTGCTGAAATGTTTACCCTGGATCTAATCATGAGGAAACAATTAGACAAATACAAATTGCACAACGTTTTGTTACCGAGGCTCTTCAAAAATGCCATGGTAAGGATGGATGCCTTCCCTCCTCGGCGTGGTCTGAGCGCCCAGCCTGACCCCAGCCCTGGGGTGCCGCTACAGCAGCGAGAACAAGGACTGGGACCAGGACAGAGAGGAGCGGAAGCTGCTGCTGGACCCTAGCAGCCCCCCTGCCCAAGCCCTCGACGGAGCTGAACCCAGTTCCCACAGCCTGCCTTCCGCTCACACTGACGAGCAGGCCCCGCTCTCGTCCGTCCCGGCTAACACAGCCGGCAACGTCACCGAGCCTGCTGAGGGCTCCCAGGGCCTCCCAAGGCGAACAGCGGCACCAGCACATGGAGCTGGCAGGCAGTTCAGCGCCCACCTGGCTGTGCTGAGCAGCAGCCTGACCCGCGGGAAAACGCAGCTGCCGCTGTCCTCTCACACCAGCCAGCCCCACCGAGTGCCGGCCGGCGAGCCCAACCCTTCTCCGACTTACAGCTGCTGGTGCCTACAGTGCACTTTCTCAGATCTGAGTGGTTGCAAAAGAGGAGCTGGGGGGCGCCTGGGGGGCTCAGTCAGTTGAGCATCCGACTCTTTATTTCAGTTCAGGTCATGATCTCACGGTTTGTGGGTTTGAGCCCCGAGTCGGCCTGTGAACTAACGGAGCCTGCTTGGGATTCTCTCTCTCCCTCTCTCTGCCCCTCCCCTGCTCACGCTCTCTCTCTCTCTCAAAATAAATAAACATTAAAGAAACATTTTTTTTTTAAAGGAGGAGCTGGATGTACACTTTGGCATCCCATGAAGAGAGGGATCCTTGGACAGACCTTTTTCTCCTCTCTTCACCTCGTCTCCACCCTGTCTCCCTTGGCCCCCAGCCTCACTGTGACTCCAACAATACCCTAACTTACTACTATTCACAGAGAAAAGTATAGAGGAGGAGAAGAGTGAGGTTGAAAGCCTGAGCAAGTGAGGATGGAGCAAGGGAGGGTAGAATCATTTGGGACTGGCCTTAAACACCCTGGCCAGGGGTTGGGGTGCTCAAAAGGTTAGGGCCCGGTAGGTCTTCACTATCTCTGGGAGGGTGGAGGTACCACTTTGAGGGTGATCCCTAGGGAACCTATGGGGGCCCCCTTCACACCCTTTCTCTTGGCCTCACTCCTGTCCTCTCCCTAACTTGGTGTTCACATGCACCTCACTAAGGTTTGTGACCAGGGTCCAGATGAGCCTGAATTTGAATGAACTGAGTTTGTCCTTCTAACACCTTGGGTTTTTACATGTTTGGGGTTTCACGGTTTTGTTTCAGCTTGTCACTCTTGATAAAGGAAGTGTATTCATCTGGGGAAAAAAACATCATGGTGAAAAACAAACAAAAGGCTAGGGAACTATTCTACATTAATGGAAACTAAAAAGATATAAGTAAATGCAATGCAGGAGTCTTCACTAGAATCTAGACTTAAACGAAAAAATAACTACAAAGGAAATTCTTGAGACAATTAGAGAAATTTGAATCAAGTCTGTATATCAAATGACGTCTGCAACTAACAAGCGCTGATGTACATGTTATAAAAAGAGAGAAAGATAAAAGCGAATGTGGCCAGAATATGAGCAGCTGGGCAATCCAGGTAAAGCGTACAGGGGTGCTTCAAGGTACTTTTCTTGGAATTTACATGAGGCGGATCTTTCAAAGTAAAAAGTTGGGGAGAAAAGAAAGCAAAACTGGAGACAATGAAGTATGACAGACTTCAGTCACTGAAATCTGAAACACTGAGGAAGATCCCTGAGAGGAACACAGCCACCAGACTTCCCCCTTTACCTGCGGTGTTTAAACATCGATGGAGGGGGGCTAGCACCGGTTCAAGCAAATACTTCGAAGCCAATTGTGGGCGTTCTCTCGACATGGTTATAAAGGTAGTGGTGGCAACTCTCTGAAACTGTCGCGCTGTCAATTTATCTTGAAAGTGAAATAAATCTAGAATCTACAAGAAAAAGCACATAAAGGTAAATACAAGACTCTTTGCAAGGACTATTACATTTAAATAAAGAGAAAGCGGTATTTCTTTAAGCCAAAAAACAAACTTACTGCAATAATACTGATTCGACAGAATTTTTTTTTTTTTTAATTTAACAACCCAGTATCAGCGGTGTGAGAACCGAAGAGGCCATGCTTCTACTAAATAATGTTATCAAATTTATAAAATAGATGTTCATTATAGAAAATTTACAAAATAAAGTTTTAGGAAGAAAAATCATCCTAAATCACTAAAACATTTATGCCGGGATACTTTGCCGGGATATTTCTGTATAATTTTTTTCTTTTTAATTATTAAGGCCTCACTTAATATTCAGTTTTACATATTGTTGAAATCTTCTCATATTGTAAATTCCTCAAAAATATTATATTGAAGCTGTATGTAAGAATTTATTAAATTATTCCCTAATATCCAGACATTGAGTTTTCTCTCAAAATTTTGTTATCAGAGTACACCTAAAACTACTATAACACTGTATGTTAACTATACTGGAATTAAAAGAAAAAACTTAAAAAAAAATTTTTTTTTGCTATTATAAGTAGCATGACCAAATGAAATTTCTGGATCGAGGCATAAAAATATATTTAGGATCTGAAGAGCCTGTCATGCCTGAACTATCCCAGAAAGGAGTCTATTTTATTCTCAAAGATAAACATAGATCTCCTGTGCCTATAAGTGGTTCACCCTAGTATAAACAGCCAATAAAACGTGCATTTCTCTTCCTGACTTAAAAGTGAGTCTTGCACTTTTTTGCAGACAGGAGTATCTTCTGTCCAAAAATTGTATGTGACCTTTGACAGTTCCAGAGAGAGACTCAGCACGCGTGAAACCTGTGACTTGTTTCATCGTTTTGTTATGAACCAAAACTGTAACTACTAGATTCAGAAAATACTTACTCATCATTGCAAATGCTAACTTTTTTCTGTAGGAAGATTTATATTTAGTATTTTTCAATATAAGATCTTTGCATTGTGATATTTTGTTCTCATGCATGCCTACCCATGAGAACCCTTAAGATAAGTGTAACAACTGAATGACCTTCACTCCAAAAGGTGTGGGGAATACTGATTAAGCAAACTCCTTCCACATTTTCCATATATAAGATTAGCAAAAAAAAGGAAATTCTTGTAACACATTGGTTAAGCAAAGGTGTGGGAAAACAGATACATAAACAATATCAGTCAAAAATTTAAATGCACATAACCTTTGAACCAATCATTTCAATTTTAGGGATTTTTCCTATGGCAATATTTGCATGTGTAAAAAATCTATAGATATTAACTGTAGCATGGTTGGTAGCAGCAAAAGAATGGAAACAACTCAACGTCCATTAATAGGAGGCTGGTTAAATAAATTATGGTACATTAATATGGTGAAATACTATGTACCCATGAACAGAATGAGGCAACTCAGTAGGAAATTATCTCCTAAGTACATTGGGGGTGTTTTGTTTTTAATTTTGTTTAATGTTTATTCATTTTTGAGAGAGAGAGAGAGTGCTAGCGCTTGCAAGAGCAGGGGAGGGACAGAGAGAGAGGGAGACAGAGGATCTGAAGGAGACTCTGTGCTGACAACAGAGACCCCAATGTGGGGCTCAAACCCATGAACTGACAGATCATGACCTGAGCTGAAGTCAGATGCCTAACCGACTGAGCCACCTAGGTGCCCCTCTCCAAGGTACAATGTTAAGAAGCAAAACGAAGGGGTGCCTGGGTGGCTCAGTAGATTAAGCGTCTGACTTCAGCTTAAGTCTTGATCTCGCAGTTTGTGGGTTCAAGCCCCCCATCGGATCTGTGCTGACAGCTCAGAGCCTGGAGGCTGCTTCGGATTCTGTGTCTCCCTCTCTCTCTCTCTGCCCCTTACCTGCTTGCGCTCTGTCTCTCTCTCTCTCAAAAAAAATGAATAAAAAACGTTAAAAAAAATTTTTTTAAAAAGAAGCAAAATGAAAAACTACGTGTAGCATGTTATCATTTGGATAAAAATTAGAATATATATACGTACATAGACACATAATTGTATATACATTAATACACAGAATATCACTGAAAAATAAACAAGAAATTGGTAAGAGTGACTACCTCTGAGGGACTAGAAAACAGAGATGAGAAGAAGATTTGTTTTTCTGTTTACTCTTATGTGCTTTTTAAACTGTATACCATGTTAATTTACCGTGTTTACTTAATACCAGTTTTTTTTTTTAAACTAAAACCACACAGAAAAGATAATGAACACAATGAAATTTTAGTTTCATATTCCAGCTCTGAGAGCAAGCTGAACTACTCATTTAACAATGGTGAGGCGTTCTTAAACCTAACAATTAGGTGGGTCTCTTTCACAGGTGTTTATTCACTTAATTCACAAGGCTCCTCACTGAACAATAAACTTAAATATTATATTTCTTTCACCTCCACATTAGATGGGGCGCCTGGGTGGCTCAGTCCCTTGAGTGTCCGACTCTTGATTTCGGCTCAGGTCATGATCCCAGGTTATGATCGAGCCCCATGTCGGGCTCTGTGCTGAGCATGGAGCCCTGCTTAAGATTCTCTCCCTCTGCCCCTCTCCCCCCACTCATTCTCTTTCTCTCTCAAAATAAATAAATCAACATTAAAAAAAAAAAAGCAAGGCCCCTCACTGAACAATAAACTTAAATATTACATTGCTTTCACCTCCACGTTAGAGAAACATTAAATGTCATTTCCATGAATAAGCAGATAATCCTCAAACAGTGAAAAGAAACAAAACTGTTTACCTGGGGGCAGATATCTCTATAGTAATCCTCTGGTGAAAGAGACTGCTGGGGACAAGAGGCCAGGATCTTTGCAATCAAGTCACACTTCTTCCAGTCAGCAGCCATTGCCTCTGCATCACTCCCGCCAGCCGCCCCAGCTGTCAGAGATGGACAGAGATGTCAAAAAGTCATTACTAGTTCCCCATATGTGGTCCTTAAAATTCTGGCGTAAACGTGTTTTTTCTCTACTGAAAACTGTTTATTTCTTTCATAAGATAATCTACCCCTCTGCATTTTCCTTTCGATGTTGGTTTCTGCAAAGTTAAGAGGAAAAAGTAGCAGCTTAATCACGGTAATGTTATTGTCCACATAATTTGAATACTAGTTTCCTCTCAGTGCTTATTACTTTTATTATTATTATTTGATGATGATGATATGATGTCTCTTTATATGCAGCATGTCAATAAAACTGCTTTAAACCAAAGCTATGCAGTAACAGGTACCAGATTTACCTTACCACCTTAAATTATTGGAAAACTGGACAAAATATATAAACAACGGTTTTTCAGACACTGGACAACAGGCGACCCAGGACACTGACCCCTAAGAGAAAAAAACAAACAAGGTGAGCCCCATGAATACCCTAGCTTACTATCTAGAGAAAATTTTAAGGCCTCAGTACAGGAAGGCAGAGCCGAAACAAAGTCTGGCATCTTGAGTTAAAGAAACCTAGTTTAGAGTCCCTAGTTTAGGAAGGCCAAGGCAGGTAGAATTTTCAGGATAAAATACCAGAAGGGAGGTATGTAAAAAGAGAGCTCCAAAGATCTGCACAGGAGTCCTCTTTCAAACCTTTGGCAGACTATAACCTATGCATATGTGCAAAAAACAAAACAAAACAAAACAAAACAAAACAAAACAAGGCTGGGGCAAGAACCACCAATAAGAAGTAGGGGGAAAATCCCTTGAGTTCACACAGGGCTGATGCTCTATTTTTGGGTTTTTTTTGTTTGTTTTTTTTTTCAGTTTTCTTTTCTTTCTGTATAATATCATTCCCACTAGTGAGCATGGAAAGGCCTCCAAATATGCAGAGCATCAAGAAAAATCTCAGAATGGTTATGCCTCAGGAGTGCGGCCAAATTACTTCAGATTAAAGGCTACTCTAGACCCACAGTAACAAAGCTTAAAAGCCAGGATCAAAAGGATCAAACTGATTCTAAGAAAATCAACTGCATCCCAGCATAAAGCCTAACAAAGAAATACAACAATATCTAGCAACCAACAATATAAAATAAATTTCCAATATCCATTCAAGAATTTCCAGGCATATGCATACAATGGAATATTATTCAGCCATAAAAAGGAATAAAAGACTGTTCATGCTACAATATGGATAAACCTCAAAAATGTTATGCTAACTGAAAGAAGTCCAACAAAAAAGAGCACATATTGCATGATTCCATTTGGATGAAATATCCAAAATAGGCAGATCCACTGAGACAGAAACTAGATCAGTGCTTACAAGGGGCTGGAGGAGGAAAGAATGGGGAGTGATTACTAATGAGCATAAGGTTTTGTGGGGAGGAAGATGGTGCAAATGTTTTGGAATTATATTTTCATAATGATTGTACAACTTTGTGAATATACTAAAAAACACTGACATGTACTCTTTAAAAAAGTGTATTTATGGTATGTGAATAACATCTCAATAATAAAAAATTAGCAGGCCTGCAAAGAAGCAAGAAAGTATGAACCATAATCGGAGGACCTATCATAGAAACAGACCCATTAAAACAGAGATGACAACATTAGGAAACAAAAACACTAAAACAGCTAGTATAAATGCATTCCCTATTTTCAAAAAGGCAAAGAATGATCATGATGATGAAATAAATGGAAGATATTTAAAAAGACTAATATTGAACCTCTATTAATTAAAAAGAAAATACGGGGTGCCTGGGTGGCTCATTCGGTTAAGCCTCCAACTCTTGATTTTGGCTCAGGTCATGAACTCACGGTTCGTGGATTCAAGCCCCATGCTGGGCTCTGTGCTAACAGCACAGTGCAGAGCCTGATTGGGATTCTCTCTCTCCTCTCTCTCTGCCCTTACCTGTACTCTCTCTCTCTCTCAGAATGAATAAACTTAAAAAAAAAAAAAAAAAAGAAAGAAAATATCTGTAATGAAAAACTCACTGGATGGGATTAACAGCAGATTAGACCCTACAAAAGAAAATATCAGTAAAGCTGAACACAAAGCAATAGAAATTAACCAAAATTACACAGAAAGAAAACTGAAAAACAAAAACAAACAAAAAAAACAAAAAAGAAAAAATAGAGCATCAGTAACTTGTAGGACACATTATAGTATAATATTAGGTATAACTCAAATTCCAAAAAGAGGGCCACCTGGTTGGCTCAGTTAGTACAGCATGTGACTCTTAATCTCTGGGGTCATGAGTTTAAGCTCCATGTTAGGGGTTAGAGTTTACTTTTAAAAAAAGTTAAAAAGAAAAAAAGAGAAGAGAGGATAGAAAAATATATTGGAAGAAAATGTCTGAGAAACTTCCAAATATGATGAAAACTATAAATTCTCACCTCTAATAAGCCCAAGAAACACGAAGCAGAAGAAACATGATAAAAATCACCCACACCAAGGAATATCGTAATCAAATATCTAAAAACCAGTGACAAGGAGAAAAAGCTTAAAAGCAACCAGAGGAAAAAAGATATATCATATAAAGAACATAGAGACAATGATGACACCAAAAACATTTTCAAAAAGGAAGATGAAATAAAGACTTTTTCAGGAATTCACTGTCAGCAGATCTGCACTACAAAAAATGCTAAAGTTCTTCAGGCAGAAGGAAATTTGAATTAAAATTCGGATCTACACAAAGAAATGAAGAACATCAGAAATGGCAAATGTGTGAGTAAATATAAACTGCTTCAAATCGGTTTTGAGAAGAAACAAGATTTAAATAGATAACAAAAAATATATACAAGCATAAGTAGAGGGGGAAAAAGCTCATGGCAAAAATAGGGTTCTAAGTGTCTTAGAGCAGCTCTCCAATTTGCATGGCCTTGGGTGAACTCGAACTTTTCTTTGGAAAAAAGGATGCAAGGACCTATTTGCGTGTGGCAACTTCTCACAGGTAACTGATAATTTTTCACTTCATTGCCCCTAGAAGCCAATGCCAGCAGAACTGGAGAGGCAACATTACAGGCACTCTAGACCACATCTATCAATGTCTGCCAACCACTCTGACCTCACCTTTGTCTGACAGGACCAACGTACATTTACCATACCAGAAATGCAATGTCGAGACGGATTCTTCTGTCTCTCTTCTTCCCTCCTCACACATCCAGTCCTTCATTAAGTTCCGGCAATGCTACTTCATAAATACCTCTTACAGTCATTCATTTCTCTCCATTTCTACTGCCACTGCATTGATCCAAGCCACCGCGATCTCTCAGATGACACTTCTTACCTGATCTCCCTTGTTCTGCTCTTACCCATCCCATTCTTCACAATACATCTAAAATGTAGATTTGATCATGCCTCTCTCCTTTGTAAAACCTTCCAATGGTTTCTCGTTGCACTCAGAATAAAGATCAATGCTCTACCCACACTGAAGCCTCCTCAAAAACACTATGCTTTTTCTTATACCAGTTTCTTCATATGTGCTATTCTCTCCGCCTGTTACTCTTCTCTCACTTTTTAAAAAAAAAATTTTTTTTTAACGTTTATTTATTTTTGAGACAGAGAGAGACAGAGCACGAACAGGGGAGGAGCAGAGAGAAAGGGAGACACAGAATCTGAAACAGGCTCCAGGCTCTGAGCTGTCAGCACAGAGCCCGACGTGGGGCTCGAACTCACGGACCGTGAGATCATGACCTGAGCCGAAGTCGGACGCTTAACCGACCAAGCCACCCAGGCGCCCCATCTCACTCTTTAATAAAGTCCTACTCAGTCTTCAGGGTTCAGCTTAAATGTCATTTCCATCAAAAAGACACTAAGTGTGTGGTAAATTGCCACATCAGCGATAGGAAACAAATGTGCATGGGATACGCGAGATAAGGGACTAAGCACAAAAGAAAGGCAAAGGAATCACCAGGATAAAGGTGGAGGGAGATCCTAGCATGTCTGCTATGTGAAAGATAACTAGTCCAGATTAGAGAAGACTCAGAGAGAGATGTCTCCAAGAAGATCAAACCAATAGAATATCAGGTGTATTTGAACATCTTGAAAGGAGACTTACACAACTGGAAGGGAATTTGAAAACAGATTAGTGAGACATACATGAAACACTAAGCAGACAAACAAAAATGGTATTTAACTGCAAGAAGTACAAAAGTTGTGTAAAAAAGAAAAGTAGTGGGGTGCCTGGGTGGCTCAGTTGGTTAAGTGTCCTACTCTTTATTTTGGCTCAGGTCATGATCTCATGGTGGTGAGATCGAGCCCCTCGTAGGGCTCCATGCTAGGCGTGGAGCCTGCTTAAGAATCTCTCCCTCCCTCTCCCTCTGTCCCTCCCCATGTGCATGTGTGTGCACTCTCTCTCGAAAAAACTAAAATTAAAAAATTTAAAAAGAAAAGTAGTCATGGCATACCACAGAGCTCAGCTGTAAATAGTAATAACATAGTTAGAAGAATACAAACCCCAACTATTGATCTCACCAAAATTAAGACATGAATATTTAGGAGATAATAGTGTGCCTGGGGGTGGTGGTGGTAGGGTTTTGAAAGAGAACAAAATCCTCTTCCACACATGGTGAGAAGTTGATAGATGAAGCCTAAAACTCAAACATTAAAAAGGTTCTGCAAACACCTTAATGGTAAAGACCAGAACAAACTCACTAAAAGAAGTCAAAATGCTTGCTTCTGAGGCAGGGAAATGGACAGGAATGTTCCCAAGGACTGACTGCTATTTTTCTCCATTAGCCTTGTAGACCAATTTGACTCTTTAAACTATGTATTTAAAAATATAGGGTGCCTGGGGCGCCTGGGTGGCTCAGTCGGTTGAGTGTACAACTTCAGCTCAGGTCATGATCTCGCGGTCTGTGAGTTCGAGCCCCACGTCGGGCTCTGTGCTGACAGCTCGGAGCCTGGAGCCTGCTTCAGATTCTGTGTCTCCCTCTCTCTGACCCTCCCCCGTTCATGCTCTGTCTCTGTCTCAAAAATAAATAAACATTTAAAAAATAAAATAAAATAAATATAGGGTGTCTAGGTCAGTCAGTTAAGCATCCGACTCTTGATTTCGTCTCAGGTCTTGATCTCACAATTCGTGAGATCGAACCCCAAGTTGGGTTCTGCACTGGCAGTATGGAGCCTGTTTAGGATTCTCTCTCTCCTCTCTCTCTGCCCCTCCTCTGCTCGTGCATGCTCTCTCTCTCTCAAAATAAATAAACTGTTAAAAATTTTTTTTCAATATATAAATTAAAAACTACTACCATGCTTAGCATGATAATCAACATTTTTCTATTCATGAGGACTTAGAGAATATAAATGGGGAAATAATCTACAACTTCATCCCACAGTAAACTTCCGTAAGGTCTTTCCAGCTACAGAGAACTGTCTTGGATTTTAAGTCCTGAGGTGAAGTACTCATAGCACCCTGGCACAAAGCCCTCTCCCATGGAGAATTTCACATTTGCTTTTGGGTTTTACTTTAACGTTCTGCACAATATTTTCCCCTGATATTATAAGTTATTTGAAACAGCCAACAATATTATTCAAGAATGTGAACAGTCTGTTTTAGAGAAATAGTCTGTTTTAGAAAAATGGCAAGAAAATGAGTTTCTGTGATAAAGAAGCTCATTAAGGTTTAATCTCCAAATCTAACCTCTTTAGTCTCTACAAAGGCATCTCAGTCTGAATCAGGTTTTATAGTCCAATGCTAAAGACCAATAACTCACCCTGACTCAAAGGAAACTGGATACCAAAGTAACAGAAGCATTTTATTTCTTACCACCTGCTCCTTCCAGAATGCCCCGGACTACTGCCTGAACACCACTGGGTTTCATCAACCTTTCGGAGAGCAGCTGCCCACATAGACGCCGAAGCCAAGCTGGGGCCCGACACCTAACTTGTGTCTTTTCATCTGTGCAGGACTGAAAATGGGAAAGTATGAATTGAATGTCAGTGAAATAGACAAGACATGTAGAAATTATTAAAATATATAAATATATACTGAGTCATACTGACAATAAACAATGTGATAAAGAGACTTCTGAAGAGCAACATTTTTTTCCAAAAAGACTCTCTTCTACAAAATCTTCTTCAGCATCACCTTCTAGGAAAGTAGAAATGCCATGAAACTTCCCATGAAATAACAAGTGAAATTGCAAACTCAGAAATACACAAACACACAAATGAATAAAATACAGATTTTAGAGGGCTACCTGGGTGGCTCAGTTGGTTAAGCATCTGACTCTTAATTTCGGCTCAGGTCATGATCTCACAGTTTATGAGATCGAGGCTCACATCAGGCTCTGCACCAACAGCAAGGAGCCTGCTTGGGATTCTCCCTCTCCTGTCTCTCTACCCTTCCCCCACCTCAAAATAAATAAACTTTAAAATACGTATATAATATAAACATATACACTTATTTCTTTTAGAATTAACATAACCAGTCTCTGAATGCAGTCCTTCCAATCAAATTTGGCCTCCATATAAGAGTCCTATGAACATTACTCACCACCAGGAGTATAGTTCATGACAGTATGAGGACATGCTAGTCCTTGCCTCCACGGTCTCAGCTACTCCGACTCTGTGGCACAGCAGTTTCAAAAAAGAGTTGAATTTCTTCAAGCACTCCTTTTGGAGAGCTCTGCGGAGCCACCATGAACCCAATGGACTTGGGGGTCTTGTTTTGGATCTAGAATGTCAACTATGTTGCTGTCAACCATGGCACTGAACTATGTGAACATAAAAATTAGTGACAGACACATTTAACCCTAACTAGCCTGTCCTCTTTTATTTAAGGAGGACTAATAATTACCACTTATTGAGAGTGTTATGATTTGCCAGGTGCTATGTTAAATACTTGCTACATAATCTCAAAAGAGACTTGCAAGGAGTTACTATCCAATCAGTAAGGAAACCGAGGGATGGAAACATTCACTAATTCACACAACTGCATGCTGGGGTTGAATCCCAGTAGGCTGACCACCAGAGCCTTGGCTTTTTGCCACGCTCTTATAATGCATTTGGTTTTATCTGGCAAACTGTGGAGTCATGCAGAGAAGCAGAGCGTGAGGCCAGAGGGGCCCAACAGGAGGCGGCAGTAACATTCTAGGGATGAGATGAAAATGACTTCATCAAAGAGTATCTTTGTACCCAGCTTCAGCTAGTTCCTGACCTACCACTAATTCCCTTGGCTCCTCACTCTTTACTCACCTACATCCAAAACTAAACGTATTGCTAAATGGTTACTCCATCTACATTATCAGATTAAAACATTTCAGAAAATAATTATTTTTAAGGAAAAAAGGAACTATCTTATGCCTAGCAGGATATATACTATTATGTTTTTCAAACAAAGGAGGTAAAATTAGTCCCAATAATAGCCCTAATTTGAATTTCTTGACTACAGATATTCCATTCAAAGAATAAGATGTCAGGGGCGCCTGGGTGGCTCAGTTGGTTAAGAGTCTGACTCTTGGCTTCAGCTCAGGTCATGATCTCGCAATTCGTGAGTTTGAGCCCCACATCGGGCTTCATACTGACGGTAAGGAGCCTGCCTGGGATCTTCTCTCTCCTTCTCTCTCTGCCCCTCCTCTGCTCCTACTCTATCTCTCTCTCAAAAGAAACTGTAAAAAAAAAATAAAAAAAAATAAAAAATAAACAAATAATAAGATGTCAAAATACTTCTACCAGAAAAACGTACTGTCAAACAGCCCCCATCCTCCCAAAAAAAAAAAAAAAAAAAGAGTTCTAGGGTTCCTGGGTGCCTCAGTCAGTTAAACATCCAACTCTTGATCTTGGCTCAGGTCTTGGTTTTGGGGTCATGGGTTCGAACCCCACATTAGGCTCTGCGCTGGGCATGCTCTGCACTGGGCATGAAGCCTACTTAAAAAAACAAAAAAAAATTTTTTTGGGGAAAAAAAAAAAAAAGAGTTCCAGTTTCAGAATGAATAAAATATATGTTAAATAAAATTGCCATATTCCAGTCAAAAACAATTTTTAAATAAATAAATAAATAAATAAATAAATAAATAAAATGACCACATTCCTGAGAAGAGTGGCCATCGTTCCATTAACAGAAAAATGCTTACAAATTATCCCAAGGGGCAGAGTACCTGGCTGGCTCAGTTACAGCATGTGACTCTTGATCTTGGGGTTGTAGTTTCAAGCCCCATGTTGGGTATAAAGATTACACGAAAGTAGAATCTTAAAAAAAAAACTGGGGCACAGTCAGTTAAGCTTCTGGCTCTTGATGTCAGCTCACGTCATGTTCTCAGGGTCCCACGATGGGCTCTGTGCTGGGCGTGGAGCCTGCTTAAGATTCTCTCTCTCTCCCTCCCTCTTTCTCTACTCCACCCTCCACCACTCATGTGCTCATGTGTACCACTCATGCACACGCACACTCACTCTCTCAAAAAAAATTACCCTAAGGGTTATGGTAACTTAGTTTTACAAAAATCACTGATTGCTCTAGAAAATGAAATAAGACTCAACTAGATTAGTGCATTGCCCAAGAGAAGACAACATTCTGCACATTATCATTAACGATTCACCCACAAGAGTCCCCAAGTCTGAATACCTGGGGTGGTCCTCCCTGGAGGATAAGTAATTCTCGGACTGCTAAGGGTTGATACGCTTGATCCAAGATGTCTCTCAAGGCCTCCCTAGAAAAGGTTCTTTCCTCTTCCGTTAAAACCTAAAGGAAACACGAACTGAGCTTTAGCAGGCAATAGAAGGTAATGCTTTACAATACTGTACAAAAACACCGAGGAGAGGAGAGGAGGGTAGGCTTCTTTCCCCTCTTGACTCCCTTCCACATGGAGGAAGTTACAATACTGAAACTCTCCTGGCCCTCTCTCCATCCCCTCACTCACCTCTGGGCAGGAGATCTTGGGCACCTAACTTATTGGTGAGTTTGGAAAAACTTACTTATTGGTGAGTGTTGGCATGTACCACTTAGCTTGTTCCTCTTCTGTGTCTTGGGAGTAAGTACACGTTCTGCCCCGCTCCTCCTTGCTGGACATTTTACAGAGGCATAGCCTTGCCATAGGGCAGAAGGTGCTGCCGTCCTCCAGCAGTCCTTACAAATGGGTGAGGAGGAAGTGTGTCTAACTTTGGAATGCACTGTTAGAAAGCCCGACTGTCTCCAACACTAAGCCATATCCCTGGGGCACCTGGGTGGCTCAGTCGGTTGAGAGTCTGACTCTTAATTTCAGCTCAGATCACGATCTCAGGGTCGAGAGCTTGAACCCCACGTCAGGCTCCGCACTGAGTATGGGAGCTTGCTTAAGATTCTCTCTCTCTCCCTCTGCCCCTCTTCCTGGCTTGCATGCTTGCTCTCTCTCTCTCCCTCTAAAATAAAAAAAAAAAAAAGGGGAGCCTGGGTGGCTCAGTCAGTTGAGGGTCCGACTTCGGCTCAGGTCATGATCTCACAGTCTATGAGTTCGAGCCCTGTGTCAGGCTCTGTGCTGACAGCTCAGAGCCTGGAGCCTGCTTTGGATTCTGTGTCTCCCTTTCTCTCTGCCCCTCCCCTTCTGATGCTCTGTGTTCTCTGTCTCAAAAATAAATAAACATTAAAAAAAATTTTTTTTAAAGAAATAAAATTTAAAAAAATTATTTAAAAAAAGGCTATATCCCCACCTTTGCACTTAGGAGCAATAGCGGTGACAATTTGAGTTTTCATTTCACTGACTCCATTAATGGTCTTTTAATTCGTTCAGAAGTTGGTCAGCAAAGAGGGGTTCTATTTGTTGGGTCCCCTTGAACCCAGCTGTCCCCTTTGGGTAACTCAGTGAAGCAGTCAGGGTCGTGCCCATTGCCAGGGAGCAATCTGAAGCACGGGCACTGCTTAGAGCAGCTCCTAGTGCTGGGACTTGCCCAGCTTCATAACACACCACTGTTTCCCCTTCTGTCAACCTCTTTCGCCTTCCTACTTGGTCCTTTCCGGGTGCTTTCCTTTTCTCCCTCCTGCTCGACACTCCGGGGCACTGCTTAGCCCCAGTAGCGGTAACAAGACCTCGCAGCCCAGAGCCCCCTCAGAGAAGTAGAGGCAGCAGGCACGGATGGCAACGTCCATCACTCATACCCTGTACTAAGAGCACAGCACACTGCTCTACATAACAGGAAGCCACCAGGGAAGCTCATAATTTCAGGTCACTGCTCAGATGATATAGCTTTTAGACAAATGTTTATGAACATATGCAGGAGAGAGAACAGAGAAGGGAACAAACAGAAAAGAAACAAGTTTGGGGGCATCTGGGTGGCTCAGTCGGTTAAGCATCCGACTCTTGGTTTCAGCTCAGGTCATGATCTCACAGCTCATAAGTTCAAGCCCCGCATCAGGCTCTGCACTGTCAATGCAGATTCTCGCTCTCTCTCTGCCCCTCCCCTGCTCACACAAGCTCTTTCTCTCAAAATAAATAAATAAACTTAAAAAAAAAAAAATACGGGTAGCCGGGTGGCCGAGTCTGTTGAGCTTCCAATTTCGGCTCAGGTCACGTTCTCACGGCTCGTGAGTTCAGGCCCCGCATCAGGCCCTGTACTGACAGCTCGGAGCCTGGAGCCTGCTTCAGATTCTCTGTCTCCCTCTCTCTCTGCCCCTCCCCTGCTCCTGCTCTGCTTCTGTCTCTCAAAAATAAATACATGATAAAAAAATTTTTTAAAAAGAAAAGAAATAAGTTTGAAGGGTGACACAGAGAGAAATGAGGTGGGCAGGCATTGTGAATCTGGCTGCAGCGCTAACAAATTACCGCACACGTGAGCCACGCTGACTTTTAATACATTTGTATCTCAACAGCTTCTTCTGGCAAGGCTCCTATGTTGATGGTCCTCTCATGGGAGAGTAGTGATCCCTGCTATGTCGCACTTAGGAGTCCTGTCTCCTCCGTTAATGTCTTATGCTTCTGTAACCTCCACGGCACCTTTACCGTCCAGGTACCCAAATCCTTACTATGTCAGCAAAAAACAGCCACGTCCCCCTAACAGCTAATAATAACAACAAACAGCGTTTGAATTATACAGCATACCCTGTGCTTTACATATTTCATTTCATTTAATCTTCCCAAGAACTTAATGAAGGAGAGATGAATAGTTTAATACCGATATTAGTAGTAATTACTTTTTGATGAGCACTACTGAGGATGGGGTTCGGTACTTTATACACATTACCCTTAATCCTCACAACCACCTTCCAAGGCAGGTATTATTATACACATTTTATTAAAAAGGAAACAGAAGAGGGGTGCCCGGGTGGCTCAGTCGGTTAAGCATCTGAATTCGGTTCAGGTCATGATCTCACAGTCCGTGGGTTTGAGCCTCACCCTGGGCTCTGTGCTGACAGCCAGAGCCTGGAGCCTGTTTCAAATTCTGTGTCTCCTTCTCTCTCTGCCCCTCCGCCCGCTCTCAAAAATAAATAAACATTGAAAAAATTTTTAATTAAAAGGAAACAGAAGCTCAAAGAAATAGCCTACAGTAGTTGTTGCAAAATGACAAGAAGAAAGAGGCTATATGGACTGTCTAGGCATGCTAAGGACTGGCATCTAATAAATGAAGCCCCAGCCCTGTAAAAGATTCATTTATCCACGGATATGCTTTGGCATTCAAGAGGAATTCTAGACCTTTCCAACAGCCCTTTTCCAAAGAACTAAGAGTTGTCTTTTATAACCACACACACAAATATTCACACAGACACGAAGACATGCACTCAATCTGTGTTTACCTCTTCCTCAGGTTTTAGCGGTTTTCTCTTGGTGGGGCAGAATCCCAGCTGACACAGACCTGCTGCAATATCCCCAAAATGGCGGCAGAAAATCAAGCTCCCCAGGGAAGTGTGATGCGCAATGTTCAGAAGAATCCTGCAGCTGGTGTAGAGTCTCCGGGTCGCATCGGGAGGAGCGCTCAGACACACCACATCCTGAACAACGGCACCAAACGCGGTCCTGCATCTCAAAGGGACTCCCACACCAGGCACGAGATACGGGCAGACGCCGAAGGTGACTACAAACTGCAACACGGACTGGACAGTCTTCTGCTGTGAGATGCTAAGTGTATCTGGGCTCAGGGCAGGAGCGGCTTCCGGAGTCCTCAGGCTGGGTTTACCTGGACTGAAGTCAGCTGCAAGGCGGATCATGGTTTCCTTCAAGCACAACAGCAACAACAAAGTTTGAGAGGTAAAACTCCAGGTGACATCCACAGAGTTTTGTGGCCATTCTGCCTTATTAGCAATTTCATCCCTTAGGAGTTTCAGTTTCTTCCAGTGCGGATCCTTCAGCAATTTGTCCTCCAAAGCAGACAGGTTGGAGCTTAAAGTAGCCAACAGGACATCATGTTTTGTGATCTGTAGTGAACCTGAATCCGATGCTTTTGAAGAAAAAAAAAAAAAAAAGATTATCTACCTGGGAAACAAACTGTACTCTATGTGGAATGCCTTGCCCTCTCCCAGCTCATCCCCTGGGGCCTGGCTCAGATATCATTGCCCCTGGAAAGCCTCCCCAAGTTGTGCTGCCCAAGCCTAGGCAGAATTCAAGACTACATTTTCTGCCTACCCAGAGCACTTTGGGATGTAGTTAGAACAGGGTACCTAACATGGTTCATCTAGTTGGTTTCTATTCCCCGTGTGTTCTGAGGGCAGAGGCCATGTCTATCGCCTTAGTGGGCTTAAGTTGTAGGCAGAACAGAAAAATAAAAGGCTGAATAGTTACCACAGTAGAGTCATTCAAACTGTTCTAAGTGCCAGAGATAAACCACTGAATAAAACAAAGTCCCTTCCCTCAATGATACTTACGCTCTAGTGAGGTAGACCACAAAATACAGGCCCAAGGTGCAGAGGGATTCATTCAATCACCTCTACACCCAAAATATCTATTCTCAATGCTTCCCGACCCTTCTTAAAATGGTCTTTTCTGCCCTCTACTGATGAAGGAGTGCTCACATGCTCACAGCAGTAGCTGACATAGTTAACAACTCCCTCCCTGAAACGCTCTTCTCTCTTTTTTAAAAATGTTTATCTATTTTTGAGAGAGAGAGAGAGAGAGAATGTGGGGGAGGGGCAAAAAGAGAGGAGGACAGAGGATCCGAAGCAGGTTCTGTGCTGACAGCAGAGAGCCCAAAGTGGGGCTCGAACTCGGGAACTGCGAGATCATGACCTGAGCTGAAGTCTGACACTTGACTGACTGAGCCGCCCAGGTGCACGGAAACACTCTCCTCTCTCAGCTTCTGAGACACCTCAGTGGCCATCCTTCCAGTGCCTCCACTGCCAGCTCCTCCTCTACCAGGTCTTTACATTCCCTGGGGCTTATCCTGAATTCTGTGCTCTCTTCAAGGATCTTCCCCAGGCCCATGTCTTTAAAAACCGTCTATAAGCTAACCCTCCCAAATTTGTATCCCCAGCCCATGTGTACCCTCTAAGAGCCAGGATAAGTAAAAAGAAAATCACATCTATGCATAGTATAGTCAATTGTTAAAACTAGAGAGAAAGAGAAAGTCTTGGAAGCAGCCAGAAAAATATGACGCATTATATATAAGGGATGATGCTGTGAATGACCGTGAACTTACCACAAACAGTGACTGCTAAAAAGATGGTAGAAAAACATCTTT
This sequence comes from Panthera leo, assembly GCF_018350215.1. Classification (NCBI taxonomy): domain Eukaryota; kingdom Metazoa; phylum Chordata; class Mammalia; order Carnivora; family Felidae; genus Panthera; species Panthera leo. The sequence goes on along the minus strand of NC_056693.1, from coordinate 43,974,735 downwards.
AAAGTATGACAGAAGAAATAAAATGTCAACTCAGAATTCTATATCTAGTAAAAATAATCTTCAAAAATGAAAGTAAATATATTTAGATCAATGAAAATCAAGAGAACTGACTTCCAGCAGACAAATGATAAAGTGAATTCTTCAAGCTGAAGGAAAATAATACTAGATGGAGACTGGGAACTTCAGAAAGGAATGAAGAGCATCAGAAATGGTAAATATGTGGATAAATATAAAAGACTAATTTTTTCCTCAATTTCCTTAGATACATATATATGTGTCTAAAGCAAAATTTATTTGAAGATTTTTTTTTTTTAAGTAATCTCTACACCCAATGTGGTGCTTAAACTTAGAACCCTGAGATCCAGAGTTGCACATTCTACTGACTGAGCCAGCCAGGTGCCACTCTAAAGCAAAATTTATAAAGTTTTATTATGGATTTATAACTTACGCAGATATAATAAACATGAACACTCTAGCGTAAATCCCAAGTGGGGGAGGGGGAGCTATAAAATGACCCTGATAGTTGCAAGGTCCTAAAGTGTTATGTGAAGCAGTACAATATGAATTCTAAGCAGATTGTGAAAAAATAAGAACATATATTGCAATTTTCCCAGGACAACTATTAAAAACACAATGCAGAGGCACCTGGGTGGCTCAATCGGCTAAATGTCCAACTCTTGATTTTGGCTCAGGTTATGATCTCCTGGCTCATGAGTTCAAGCCCCAAATCAGGCTCCAGGCTGATAGTGTGGAGCCTGCTTGGGATTCTCTCTCTGCCCTTCTCTCCCTCTCTTTCTCTCAAAAATAAATAAATACTTAAAAACAACAACAACAACAACAACAACAACAACAACACAATGCAGGGCTCAGTCTCTCCCTTTCTGCCCCTCCCCTGCTCGCACATGCACTCTCTCTCTCAAAATAAATAAGTAAACATTAAACAAAATTTTAGGGGCACCTGGGGGCTCAGTTGGTTGAGCATCCGATTTCAGCTCAGGTCATGATCTCATGGTTCGTGGGTTCAAGCCCCACATCAGGCTCACTACTGTCAGTGCAGAGCCTGGTTTGGACCTCTCTCTCTGCACTACCCCCAACTTGCACTCTCTCTCTCTCAAAAGTAAATAAAACATTCAAAAAAAATTTTTTTACCACAATGCAAAAATGAAGGTTATAGTTATAAAACCATAATAAAATGTTGAAAATGTAAATGAAAACAAGCAGTAAGACTTCAGAATGAAAGTTAATATATCTTCTAAGAGGCAAATTAGAAATGGGGCACCTGGGTGGCCCAGGGAGTTAAGTGGCCAACTCTTGATTTCTGCTCAGGTCATGATCTCACAGTTCGTGAGTTCAAGCTCCCTGTTGGGATTTGCACTGACAGCACAGAGCCTGCTTGGTATTCTCTCTCTCCCTCTCTCTCTGCCCATATCCCACTTGGGCTCTCTCTCTTAAAAATAAATAAATAAACCATTAAAAAAATTTTTTTTAAAGAAGCAAATTAGAAAGGATTAAAATGGAATAACTAAAAGAGTGCTCAACAGTGCATTACTTATAATGCGTAAAATGAGGAATACATATCCAGTAACAGATTGGATGAGTAAATTGCAGTCTACCTATATCTAACATACTATATGTATGTATAATATTTATTTTGTTTATTGTTTATTGTCTCTCTATAAACTAGAAAAAAAGCTGCTTGAGGACAGAGATGTTGCTCGTTTTGTTCACTGCTATATTCTCCTTGCCAGAACGAGGCCTGTCTGATATGTAGTAGCTGTTCATAACAAGTAGTTGTTGAATGAATGAATAATGGAATATTTGCAGCCATCAAGTAATGTTGAGGGACGCCTGCCTGGCTCAGTCAGTAGAGCATCTGACTCTTGATCTTGGGGTTGTGAGTCTGAGCCCCACATTGGGTGTGGAGATTACATTAAAAAAAATAGTTACACGGAACATTATTTAAGACATACTCATTAAATATATTCTGAAGTGAACAGAGCATGAAACACTGTATGAGCAAAAGATATGAATAGTTTATAGAAAAAGAAATGCAAATGACTTCTAAAATATGAAAATATGATCAACCTTGCTCATAACAGAAAAGTAAATTAAAACTGTACTGAAATAGCACTTCCCATTTATCAACTGGCTAAAATCCAAAAGTTTTATAACACATTATGTGGCAAGGTTTTGGGAAATCACACACTCTCATACATTGCTCTTAGAAACTAAAATGGTACATTCCTGAAGAGAGCAATTTGGCAATATCTAGCAAAATTACGTACATATTTAACGTTTGGCCCAGCAATCCTGCTTTTTAGGAATCTATACTACAGATAAATATATAGGCAAAAATGCAAAATGACATATACACAAGCTTATTCATTGTAGTGCTTCTTGTATTAACCTGAGACAACCCACATGTCCATTAATAGAGAACTGATGAAGTAAACAGTGTATATCCATATAATGGCATGCTTGTAAAGAGGAAGATTTCCATGAACCACTATGTAGTGACCTCCAAGACATAGTAAATTTAAAAGTAACGTATAAAAGAATGTCTATCATATGCTACCTTTTGTGTAAGAAAGGGAGGGAATATAAAATACATTATTTGTTTTTATTTTCAAAAAGGCAGTGAAAGAACAGGGTAAAAAGTAAAATGAGTTGTCTACAAAGAGAAGAAAACAGTGGGGAGGAGCTAGGGATAAATTGATCTAGTTCTAGAGTTTTCATTTGGGGACCCTGTCTATGTTTTTCAAGTTAAAAAAACAATTAAATGAAAATTTTTTCAAAATAATTCCTAAAAATAAAACACAAACAAACCTAATAATTCTGTACGTTATGTCCAAAGTTGTCAAACTACTATCTGCAGGTCAAATGTGGCCCACCACCTATTTCCATAAATAAAGTTTGATTGGAGCACAGTCATGTCCGTTTACTTACATGTTATCTTGCTTTCAAGCTACAGCAGCAGAGTTGAGTAGTTGTAACAGAGACAAAGCCCAAAATATTTACTGTCTGCTCCTTTACAGAAAAAGTATGCAAACTCCTGCTCTATACTGTTAGAGGCATAAATGGAGAGAATTATTTCAAGTGACTTGAAATATAGAACTTTAGGAGCACCTGGCTGGCTCAGTCAGTGGAGCATGTGACTCTTGATCTCAGGGTTATGAGTTTGGGCCCCATGTTGCATGCACTGTATTCAAAAATAAAATCTTAAAAAAAGAACTTCATACATCCTGAGGACAACAAATAAAAATAGTCTAGGACCAGTAGGTTTGTTCATGGTGGTAATGCAGGATTTGTTATTTTAAAATATTATATGCATGTGTGTGTGTGAATGGGTGAGCATATATTTATATATGTAAGTATATATAGGAAATAAATAATTACATTAATTTCACTGGAATCAATATTTTCAGATAAAAGAAATACAAATATTAAAATATAAAATATAGAAGAATGGCTAGGTGGACAAATATGTGATCAAGAAAGAATCTAGGTCATGGTATATGGGTTTTCACTGTAAAATTCCTTCTGCTTTTCTATAAGCTTGAAAATTTTCGGGGCACCTGGGTGGCTCAGTTGGCTAAGTGTCCGACCCTTGATTTCAGCTGAGGTCATGATCTCACGGTTGTGATATCAAGCCCCATGTCCGACTCCGTGCTGAGCATGGAGCCTGCTTTAGATTCTCTCTCTCTCTCCCTCTCTCTCTCTCTCTCTCTCTCTCTCTCTCTCTCTCTCTCTCTCCCCCCCCACCCCCCGTCCTTCTCTCCTGCTCAGTCTTTCTTTCTCTAGAAAGAAAGAAAGAAAGAAAGAAAGAAAGAAAGAAAGAAAGAAAGAAAGTTTGCATAACAAAATGTTAAAAAAATTTAAACTCCATCATATTTCATTGTAATTAGAATATCAGTAAGAACTGGGGCACCTAGGTGGCTCAGTCAGCTAAGCACCCAACTTTAGCTCAGGTCATGATCTCCTGGTCCATGAGTTCGAACCCCACATCAGGCTCTGAGCTGACCATATGGAGCCTGGAGCCTGCCATGGATTCTATGTCTCTCTCTCTCTCTGACCCTCCCCTGCTCACACTCTGTCTCTCTCTCTCTCTCTGTCTCTCAAAAATAAATAAGCATTAAAGAAAAAAAAAGAATATCAGTAAGAACCACAGATTTATGTTTTGGTTTCTGAAAACCCACAAAGGTCCTAGCTCTAATAATTGAAAAAGTCTGGAAGCAATGATATCAGGGGTAATGAATATGCCTATTACCCATATTGTGGTCTCTACCATTTCTCCTTAAAGAGAGCTGTTTTCAAGAACAGGGCAAGAAATGTATGAGTCTGAGACATCTTGTCATGCCTGTAAGGAAGGAGACTATCAAAGACTACGGGTCATTGCAAAGAGCCCAAGAGCCAATTTGGAGTGGTTTCCACAAACCACAATTTGAGTATCAAGAATAATGAGTACAGGAGCACCTGCTGGCTCAATCAGAAAACATGCGACTCTTCATCTCTGAGCTGTGGGTTTGAGCCCCACTTGAGGTGTAGAGATTACTTAAATAAATTTTTAAAAAAGAGAAAGAATAATGAATACATATTGCATGTACAAAAAAATCTATCAGTTCATAATAAAACAAAGAAATCACTTCACTGGTTACCTTTGGAAATTAAGACACTATCATTCTGAAAATGGATCAATAACAGGAACGCTATGAATCTGTTATTAAAATATACGTATGTACAGGGGCACCTCGGTGACTCAGTTGGTTAAGCGGACGACTTTGGCTCAGGTCATGATCCCCCAGTCCATGGGTTCGAGACCCACGTCAGGCTCTGTGCTGACAGCTCAAACGCTGGAGCCTGCTTCAGAGTCTGTGTCTCCCTCTCTGCCCCTCCCCACTCATGCGCTCTCTCTCTCTCAAAAATAAATAAAAACATTTAAAAAATTTTGAAATATACATATGTTTCTTTGGAAATTAAGACACTATCATTTTGAAAATTGATCAATAACAGGAACACTATGAACCTGTTATTAAAATATGCATATGTAGGGGCGCCTGGGTGGCTCAGTCAGTTAAGGGTCTGACTCTTGGTTTTGGCTCAAGTCATGATCTCACAGTGAGATCAAGCCCTGCTCTGGGCTCTGTGCCCTTCCCTGACTCGCGCGTGCTCTCTCTCTCTCTCAAGAATAAATAAACATTATGAAATAAATAAGATAAAATAAAATATACACATGTATATATACATATACATATACATATACATATACATATACATATACATATACACACACACATAGAAAAGTGTCTTAAAGGTTATATGTCAAGTGATGCCCGGGTGGCTCAGTTGGATAAGCGTCCGACTTCGGCTCCGGTCATGATCTCCCGGTTTGTGGGTTCAAGCCCCGCATCAGGCTCTGTGCTGACAGCCTGGAGCCTGCTTCAAATTCTGTGTCTCCTTCTCTCTCTCTCTACCCCTACCCCATTCATGCTCTGTCTCTCTCTCTCAAAATAAATGAATAAACCTTTAAAAAGAAAAAAGGTTGTATGTCAAAGTATTAAGTGATCATCTCTGGGAGGAAGGGTTATGGGTGATTTTTCTTTTTCGCTTAATCATACTTAAAATGTTTTTCAAGAGAGAATATGTATAGTTTACGTATTTGAAAAAGTTATTTAAAAAATTTTTTTAATGTTTATTTATTCTTGAGAGAAAGAGAGAGCATGAGTGGGGGGTGGGCAGAGGGAGAGAGGGAGACACAGAACCTGAAGCAGGCTCCAGGCTCCAAGCTGCCAGCACAGAGCCCAAAGCAAGTCTCGAACCCATGAACCATAAGATCATGACCTAAGCTGAAGTCAGACGCTTAACCAACTAAGCCCCAGGTGTCCCTAAAAAAGTTATTTTAAAGTTATAAAACAGGGGTGTCTGGGTGGCTCAGTCGGTTAAGCATCTGACTTCAGCTCAGGTCATGATCTCATGGTTTGTAGGTTTGATCCCCATGTCAGGCTCTGTGCTGACAGCTCAGAGTCTGGAGACTGCTTCAGGTTCTGTGTCTCCCTCTCTCTCTGCTTCTCCCAGCTCATGCTCTGTCTCGCTGTGTCTCTCAAAAATAAGTAAACATTTAAAAAAATTTTAATAAAAATAATAAAGTTATAAAACAGTATGTAGTTTATGAGACTTTTTTTTTTTAAATATGAAATTGTCGAGGTGGTTTCCATACAACACCCAGTGCTCATCCCAAGAGGTGCCCTCCTCAATACCCCTCACCCACCCGCCCCTCCCTCCTACCCCCCATCAACCCTCAGTTTGTTCTGTTTTTAAGAGTCTCTTATGTTTTGGCTCCCTCCCTCTCTAACCTTTCTTTCTTTTCTTTTTTTTCCTTTTTTTTTCTTTTTTCCTTTTTTTCTTCCTTCCCCTCCCCCATGGAGACCACTTTTGTTAAAAAGAAAATAGTATTTCCCAAAATGCAATTTCCATATACTGGAGATTAGGGTCATCTTAATGTTCTTCTTTTAGTTACCCTATTTTTTTTCTTTAAAAAAATTTTTTTTAATGTTTATTTATTCTTGAGAGAGAGAAACAGAGCATGAGCAGGCAAGGGGCAGAGAGAGAGGGAGACAGAGCATCCGAAGCAGGTTCCAAACTCTGAGCTGTCAGCATAGAGCCCGATGCAAGGCTCAAACTCATAAGCCATGAGATCACGACCTGAGCCAAAGTCAGACACTTAACTGACTGAGCCACCCAGCTGCCCTAGTTTCCCTATATTTTAAAAAACTTTACTATAAGGAATATCAACTACTTATATAAAAAGAAAAAGGAACATAAACTACTCATTAAGAATAATGAAAATCAGAAAAGTAAGAATTTTTCAGTACTTCTCTAAGATTGTCCAGGGCAAGCATTCTGACCCACTAACATGAATATCTGGTTCCTTTAGCTAATATATACCTAAATAGGAAATAAGTGCTTTCCTAGTTTATCACCACCAACCATTAATATCCCTAAACAACCTCTCAGGGACTTCCTGCAACTTTATAAGATCTTTGAACCCAAACATGGGAAGCAAAGTGATTTCAAACAAAAGCTTTGTTTTTCAAGAGCCACTTAATAAAGTAGTCTCCTCTGCCCTCTACTGGTGAAAAACAAAATCTACTTGAAAATAAAGGCATCCCCTAAAGCAGCAGTTTTCAAAGCAGGGTACAGGGACTCAAGTTTTCAGGGGTTTCAGATTTTGAGGGACTCTGCAGGTTCCAAACTATTTTCATATTAATACTAGGCCATTATTTGCCTCCTACAGTCTCATTCTCTCATGAGTGTACCAAGTGTGAAAAGTTCATTCAGTTTAGGGGCACCTGGGTGGCTGTCAGTTAAGCATCTGGTTCAGTTAAGTGTCTGACTCTTGACTTCGGCTCAGGTCATGATCTCACGGTTCATGGAAACAATCCCTGTGTAGAGCTCCGTGCTGAGAGCATGGAGCCTGCTTGGGATTCTCTCCCGCTGCCCCTCCCCAGCACGCGTGTGTGTGCTTTCTCTCTCTCAAAATTAATAACCACTAAAAAAACAGATTCCATATCGTAACTAACCTTTAAGAAATTACCTCTCGTTCAGTTTTAGTACAGTATGAAAAAATACAATTCTCTGAAAAGGCTATTGAGTTCTTCCTTTTCCAACTACGTATCTATGTGAGTCTAGATTTTCTTCATCTGTTCCAATCAAAACAACCTATCATGACAGATTGAACAGAAAAGCAAATACAAAAATCCAGCCGTCTTCTAGTAAGCCAGACATCAAAGAGACTTGCAAAAATGCAAAACAATGCCACTCTTCCTGATAAGTTAACTCTTGATCACTACACTACACCATGCAGCCTCGAAATGTTACTGTATGTACCACGTAAAACTACATCACTATCACACTTCAGGAAATGTTGCCCTTATGGACAGCATTATGGATTCTTCCCAATCACCAATTTGAATGCCTATGCTTTGTGACATTTAAAAGCAGACTTCACAGTTTGTGTGGAACTTTTTATTATGCTCAAAGTGCAAAGCAATATGGCATGCAAGATTAAGTATGGTGCATCTTCATTATACACAGATTATCAGATTTTCCAGCTCCTTCCCCACAACATATTCAAATTCAATGATAGAATTTGGTCTGTATTTAACACAGAAAGATATTTTTTAGGAAAACTATTGCTGAGATGGCCTCCATTTCTTACACACAAAACTTCACTAAAATCGACAAATCCCTTTCAAATTCTGCTTAGCACATTTCTTAACAAGAACCTTAACCCAGGTGGTGAAACTATTATTTGCCCCATGATTGACAATAGAAATGGAAGGCAGAGGAGAACACGCTTAATGCAGCAGAACATTTGATGCCTCACAAGTGAAAGACTATTGGCATCTCCCTTCCTTTCTATATAATTCCCACCGAGACCGAATTCCTCTTCCTCTTGTAGCCTTCCACAGCTCCACTCAGGGGTGACTCCTCTATCCAACTGCCATCTGCACTAGCCTCTCACCATTAGTGTGATCCTACTGTGTGAACTGTCTCTTCATCTACAGACACACTACCATCTCCCCAAAAGACAAGATACTTGAGAGCACACATTTTTATGTAATTTTGTTTCTCCAAGAGCAGTGAGGACAGACTATTATATACAGATGACTCCCAGTGCATATTACCTCAAAGGGAGTCAATTTAAAAAACTGTTTTAACGCTTATTCGTTTTTGAGAGTGAGAGAGACAGAGCATGAGCAGGGGAGGGGCAGAGAGAGATGGAGACACAGAATCCAAAGCAGGCTCCAGGCTCTGAGCTGTCAGCACAGGGCCCGATGCAGGGCTCGAACTCGGACTGAGAGATCATGACCTGAGCTGAAGTCAGACGCTTAACCGACTGAGCTTAACCGACTGAGCCACCCAGGCACCCTTCATGGGGAGTCAATTTAAAGACAGATCAGGGGCACCTTGGTGGCTCAGTTGGTTAAGCGTCTGACTCCTGATTTTCGCTCAGGTCATGATCTCATGATTTGTGGTTTGAGCCCCCTATAGGGCTCTGTGCTGACAGCGTGAAGTCCGCTCGGGATTCCCTCTCTTCCTCTCTCTCTGCTCTTTGCCACTCACACTCTGTCTTCCTTTCTCTCTCAAAATAAATCAAATACTTTTTTTAATGTTTATCTATTTTTGAGAGACAGAAAGAGACAGAGCGTGAGCAGGGGAAGAGGAGAGAGAGAGGGAGACACAGAATCTGAAGCAGGCTCCAGGCTCTGAGCTGTCAGCACAGAGCCCAACGCAGGGCTCAAGCCCACAAACCATGAGATGATGACCTGAACCAGAGTCAGACGCTCAACCGACTGAGCCACCAAGGAGCTCCAAATCAAATAAACATTAAAAAAAAAAAAAAAAAAAAAAAAGACAGATCAAAAAAAGTTTAATCTCGCTGCATGTAATTTTAACCAGTACTTTCACCCTAACTCCTCAATACATCAGGGACATCTGAATACTCATGACACACAGGTATTTTTTAATTCCCTCAGCAAGTGATATGATAAAACAGCAGGCAGATGCACACAATATATAATAGACTATATGTGCAAAATCATACCATTTTACCACAGTACTTATCCTTTTTCAAATAGGAATGCCTGAATTCCTGTATGTTAAGTGAGCACATGTATGTGACTCCACAACACTCTTGGAGATTTAGAGAGGTGTTCTATAAATGTGTTTTGTGTACGTGTGCTTTATGATAGATGATTACTTCCAGATTTTTTGCTTATTTAACCTTGTTCTCAGTCATTTGTAGATAGTTGCAGTTACTAGACAAGTGACCTCTCAATTAGCAAGTTAAAACTGTCTTTTGCAGTTTTCTTCTTCACTGGGGCAAAGTAGTATAGTTATCATACTATAGTGGAAGGTACCGGAACTTAAATCCTGGCTCTAGCCAACCCCCCGCCTCCCACAAAAAAAGTATCCAAAATATATAAAGAACTTATACAATTCAACACCCAAAAAACAAATAACCCAATTTAAAGATGGGCAGAAGGGGTGCCTGGGTGGATCAGTTGATTAAGTGTTTGACTTCAGCTCAGGTGGTGATCTCACAGCTCATGAGCCCGCTTTGGATCTTCTGTCCCCCCCTCTGCCTCTGCCCCTCCTCCTCTTGTTCTCTCTCTCAAAATAAATAAACTTTAAATAAATAAATATATAAATATATAAATAAATAAAAATGGGTAGAAGACGTGAACAGACACGTCTCCAAAAAAGAACTGGGGGTGGCTGGCTGGCTCAGTCGGAAGAGTGTGCAACTCTTGCTCTCAAGGTGGTGAGTTTGAGCCCCATGTTGGGTATAGAGATTACTAAAAAAAATAAATAAATAAACTTAAAAACAAGAAAAGACATCCACATGGCCAACAGACACATGAAAAGATGCTCAACATTGCTCATCAAGAAAATGCAAATCAAAACTACACTGAGGGGCACTTGGGTGGCTCAGTCGGTTAAGCATCCAACTCTTGGTTTTGAGACAAGAAGAAACAACAAGTGTGGCCGAGGATGTGGAAAGGCATCCTCGTGCACTGTTGGTGAGAATGCAAACTGTGCAGCCACTGTAGAAAACAGTATGAAGGTTTCTCAAAATATTAAAAATAGAACTACCCTGGGGGTGCCTGGGTGGCTCAGCTGATTAAGCATCTGACTCTTGGTTTCGTTTGGCTCAGATCACGATCTCACAGTTCATGGGATCGAGCCCCACAGTGGGCTCTGTGCTGACAGTGTGGAGCCTACTTGTGATTCTCTCTCCCTCTGTGTCTGCCCCTCCACCGCTCACAAGCTCTCTCTCTCTCTCTCTCTCAAAAATAAATAAATAAACATAAAAAAAATAGAACTACCCTATAATCCAGTTATCACACTACTGGGTATTTACCCAAAGAAAACAAAAACACTAATTCAAAAGGATATATGCACCCTACTTTCATTGCAGCATTATTTACAGTAGCCAAATTATGGAAGCAGCCCAAGTGTCCATCAATAGATGAAAGGATAAAGATGGATAAATATGGCTGAATATTATTCAGCCGTAAAAAAGAATGAAATCTTGCCATTTGCAACAACATAGATGGAGCCAGAGAGTATAATGCTAAACAAAACCAGTCAGAGAAAGACAAATACTGTATGATTTCACTCACGTGGAATTTAAGAAGCAAACAAAAAAACCCACAAGCAAAGGGGAAAAAGAGAGAGAGAGAGACAAACCAAGAAACAGCTGTAGCTAACAGTTCTCTTAGCTACAGAGAACAAACTGATGGCTACCAGAGAGGCCAGATGGGTAAAACAGGCGATGAAGATTAAGATCATTGCACTTGTAATGATCACCAGGTGTTGTATGGATCTGTTGAATCACTATATTGTACACCCAAAAGTAGTGTAACACTGTATGTTAACTATACTGGAATTTTAAATGAAAGAAAAAAAATAGGGGCACCTTGGTGGCTGAGTCATTTGAGCTACTGACTTGATTTTGGCTCAGGTCATGATCCCCAGGGTCGTGGGATTAAGTCCTTCTCGTTTAAGAAGATCCGGCTTAAGATTCTCCCTCCCTCTTCCCCTCTGCCCTTCTTCCTCCCTCACACTCCTTCTCTAAAATTAAAAAAATATATATTTTTTAATATTTGTTTAGAGAGCGAATGTGTGTGCTTTGTGTGCACATGCAAGAAGGAGAGGGGTGGAGAGAAAGGGGGAGAGGGAATCCCAAGCAGGCTCTGTACGGTCAGCACAGAGCTGAATGCAGGGCTAGATCTCACTAACCCAGAGATCAGGACCTGATGGTCCTGGGATGACTTGGATGACTGGGGAGCCTGGGTGGCTCAGTCAGTGGAGCAACCGACTTGGGCTCAGGTCATGATCTCACAGTTCATGAGTTTGAGAAAAGTATCAAGCTCGTTGCTGTCAGCGCAAAGCCCGCTTCAGATCCTCTGTCACCCTCTCTCTACCTGTCCTCTGCTCACACTCTCTCAAAAAGAAAAAAAAAAAAGAACATTAAAAAAAAAAAAAGAGTTGGATGCTTAACTGACTGAGCCACCCAGGCAACAGCTGCCTCCAAAAACCTTTTAAATAAAATAAATAAACTGTTTTAAATCCTGGCTATGATGCACCTGACTAGCTAAGTGAGTAGAGCATGCCACTCTTGATCTTGCAGATGTGAGTTTGAGCCCCACGTTGGCAGAGAGCCTACGTAAATACATTAAAAAAAAAAAAAAATCCAGCTCTACCACTTTATTAGACTGACATCGGGCAACTTCCCCATACCTGAGCTTTAGTTCCTTCATCTGTAAAATGGAATACAAAAAATATCTATGCTATGGAATTGTAAGGATTAAATAATACATGTAGGGGCACCTGGGTGGTTCAGTCGGTTAAGCTTCAGACTTTGGCTCAGGTCATGATCTCACAGTTCATGAGTTCAAGCCCCACATCGGGCTTTGTGCTGACAGCTCAGAGCCTGGAGCCTGCTTGGGATTCTGGGTCTCCCTCTCTCTCTGCCCTCCCCAGCTCGCACTCTGTCTCTCTCTCAAAAGTAATAAATAAACATTAAAAAAATTTAAAAAAATATATATATATATATGTAAACAGCATATTATTGGGCCTGATACTTGGTAGGCACTGAATCACTATTACTTTTTTTTTGAGAGAGAGAGAGAGAGAGTGAGAGGGCCCAAGGGAATAATGGGCACAGAGAGAGAGAGAGAGAGAGAGAGAGAAAATCCCATGAAAGTCAGAGAAAGAGAGAGGGGAGAAGAGAGAAAGAGAGAAAGAGAGAGAGAGAGAGAGAGAGAGAGAGAGAGAGAGAAGCAGGGCTGACCCGAAGCAGGGCTCGAGCTCACTGAGGGTGAGATCATGACCTGGGCGGAAGACAGATGCTTAACTCACTGAGCCACCCAGGCGCCCCTCAATGACTATTATTAATGACTTCTTTTCACTTCTCCCAGGTATAGTATAATGTTTGTGGAAGTTTCTGCATTTGGGGGAGTATCTTAAAATTTGAGACTTGAAGCATCACCTGATGGCCCTTCATGTACCTTACTTTGCTCACGAACAAACCCCTTCTTGCACATATACGGTCCCTATCTCTCGTGTCCTTTCTCCAAACTCCAGATAACATCAGAGGCTCCACACTTAATAATCTGCCTTGATTTGAGAAGGGAGTTCGGTAGACCTCGGCCCTAGGTCCGTGTTGTGCCCCTAATTTGCCCACATAATCTGTGTCAGGTCACTTCATCTCTTCAGCGAGCCTTAAGTGTCCCCAGGTGTAAAAGGAGAGCGCCAGGCTAAACCACCGCCATGGTCCCTGCAGATTCTAAATTGGGAAGATCTTGCCAACTCACCAGGAAAGATTACAAGTGACTGTAAATCCCTAAACGCTGTCCCCAAACCCAGCTCAAACGCCACTGCTTCCATCTTCTGCACGCCTCGCCATTCTGTACAAATCTCCAGCGTCCACATTAGACCCTGAACCCTCAGGAGGTGGGACCTCACTTAACGCGTCAGGAGCGCTACCCTCTTGGAAGCTCTTGCCGCAGTCCCTACCTCAGAGGGTGACAGTAAGGACTGAGTGGAACCAAGTACCCAGGGCGCTTAACAGTGAGTGCCTGGCACAAGGTTGGCGCTCAAGAGACGTCGGTTACCATCAGTGTTCAGCAAATCCCATCCCCTCCTTGAGCTTCGGTTTCCTCAAGTAAAATGAGGCTGGACGGACAATGCCCAAAGCCCCCAGGAGCCTCAGAGCTGGGGGTCCCGGGGAGGGCCTGAGAGGCGCACGCTGCGGAAGGCAGGGCAGCCCGGGAAGACTGGTGGCCCTGAGAGTCCCGAGTGCAGCCCGGCGCCGAGATCCGTCCTCTCACCTCCCGGGCTCAGCAGAAGCTTCAGCGCCTCCAGAATGCTCTCCAGACCGCACGTTGCCAGAGCCCCGCTGCCCGCGACCGGTCGGCGGGCCGCCATGACTGGAGTGGAACGCGCCACTAGCGACCTGCCCAATCGCCTCTGCGGACTGGCGTCGCCGCCATACTGAATGTGGCGGAAGGCGCTAGGGGTGGGGCCCGCCGCAAGGGGCGGGGCCGACGTGGGCGGAGCGCCCTTTTACACAAGTTTTCAGTCCCCGTTTAGTCCCTTGGGCAGAAAAAACAGTTAACACAACCAACCTACGTGCACAATTTCAGAAACTCAATATGATTAACCACTAAGTAACGAAGAAGAGAGAAGTATAGTAGTTTATCATAAAATGATACCTATTTCACTATGAAAATAATTGGGTACCGGAGCACCAAAAGACATAGTGAAGTAAACAGATGCTGTGCCTACTTATGATGAAGTTTGGATACATAAACATCACTCAACTGAATATTTTTTAATTTCTTTATGAATGATATTTAAAAACAAGTGCTGGGGGTGACTAGCTGGCTCAGTCAGTAGAGCATGCGACGCCTAACCTCAGGGTCATGAGTTCAAGCCCCAGATTGGATGAGGAGCCTACTTTCAAAAGAAATTAAAAATAAGTGCTAAACACAGACACATGCATTTGAATAACCACAAATATTGTTATTGGTGATACGATTTTTGAAACGTAATAATTACCGGTCCCAATAAAATGTTGATCTTTGCTGTGTTTATATTCTTGGAAAATTCTGGGTACATTAAAATTGTGCCCTCCCCACACCCCATTGTGTTTTTTAATTTTTTTAAATGTTTGTTTATTTTTGAGACAGAGGGAGACAGAGCATGAACGGGGGAGGATCACAGAGAGGGAGACACAGAATCCGAGGCAGGCTGCAGGCTCCGGGGAGTCAGCACAGAGCCCGCCTGGGGCTCGAACTCACAAACTGCGAGATCATGACCCCAGCTGAAGGCGGAGGCTTAACCGACTGAGCCACCCAGGGCCCCCCACCCCATTGTGTTAATAGGTAAAACAGAATTCATTTGAGAGTCACCCCAACAGGGACAGGCTTTCACCTACACGAATGCTGGTGGGACATTCTAAAGTCATGTTGTCTGAAAGTCATGCTACAAATCTAGGAGAGTACTTCTGAGGGCAAGACCTTTAGCTTCCCTTCAGTAAAAGTCAATAATCATTGTCACGGCCACCCCCACCACCCATTTTCTGAAAGTTCTCCCAAACAGGCTGTCTTATTTCTCCTTGAGATTCCCTGAACTAGCCTGAGTTCATCAGACCTGATGACTGCCCTTCAGCATTTAGCTGTTGGAAGTCTTAGGAAGTGGGATGTGCTCCACTGCGAGCCCCTGCCACTGGAGAAAGAAGCTGGTCACTTAACTCCTTTCTCAGACCCCTCCTGGTCACTCTCAGGACTTTAGGCTCCAGCCCAAATCCATCAACCATTTCCTACTCTCTAAAGTGAATAGGTAACAGAACCATTTGCACAAAGTTATCTTAGGGAGTTAAAGCGATACTGTTCTTAAGCATTTAGCAATGTCTCCCACAGAGGGGATAATTAAAAAATTGTACGTGTGTCTTACTCTCCATCTCTTCCTCAAATAAAATCCTGCAAAAATATCTTTAAATTGGAAAAACATTTTTGAAGGGGAAATAAATGACCTGCGAAATTACTACAACGCTCTCTTTATTGTGTTATACATCCCACGCCAGGCTTTGTGAATAGACAATTTTTCTCCAGTTATGTGTGTATCCAAGTTCATTTTGAGGAATAAAAAATTTAAGGTCTCCCTGTACAGCTCCCCCCCCCAAAAAAAAGCCTAAAACAAAGCAAAAAACTTAAGGTCATTTCAAAATATTAAACATTTAGTGAGTTTGGCATAAAGATTTGTGTGGGAATGGCCCAGCCCTAAGATTTGTGGGCACTAGGGTAGAAATACAAGTGGAGGCCTTCATATCATATGCTTAAGTTTCAAAGTATAAATCAAACGAATAGCCTGTTAAATAAAATCTTTTGTTCTCCTACTTTGAAAAATATACCAGGTTTCAATTGGGAATTCTCAAATTTGGCCTCAGAAATCCATATTGGATGTGGCAGTATGGCAGAAGTCAGCCTCCCACCTCTGGCCTGACCCCTTTCCTTCTCATTAGTGTCTCCATCCTGCATTCACACATGTGGATATCCCAGCCTGGATGTGCACACACCTCTAAGAAACTGCCCCTTGGCACCCCCTTAGTGTTAGGAATACACGAACAGGGTTCAGCTTCCAGAGGGAAGACCAAGCGAAGAGGCCCACGTAGCACTGGAAGCAGGCTCAGGGATGATTGGACAGGGAAGTCCAGAGTCCCAGAACTTGGAGTGAGGTCTGGAGGGAGGATTTGGGGTGGGCAATTCCCCTAGGACTGGCGTATTTCTTGTCCGTGAAGATGCGAATCATGGAGGAGGCCAGGTGGGGCCTGTAAGGATGGGACCCAGAACGGAGGCCCTACTAGACAAGCCTAAGGGCGATACTGGTGTGGGAGTTACAAAAGATGGTAAGAGGGGTCCCCAGAGCTAATCATCCTTTATCCCCAAACCAGATATTGGCATAAGATTTTATTATTTGGACTCTAAAAGGCTCATATACCACAAAATGGCATGTTCAGTTTTTTTTAATTTTTGTTTTGTTTTGACAGAGTGTGAGCAGGGGAGGTGCAGAGAGAGGGAGGGACAGAGGATGCAGAGCAGGCTCTGCCCTGACAGCAGAGAGCCTCATAAGGGGCTTGGAGTCAGGAGCAGTGAGATCACAACCTGAGCTGAAGTTGGACGCTCAACCGACTGAACCACCCAGGTGCCCCTCACGCGTATAATTTCAAAAGCAGTGTCAAAAAGATCCTATAAAATTTTTCCAGCAAAAAAATATATCCCACGTAGAATATTCGGTGCATCTTAACACATATGATAGGATGTCAGAGGAGTGCCTAGGGCCTATAAGTTGATAAATAAGCTCTGCATCTGAAAAAAAGGAAGTGTTCTCAAGCTTCTCCCGCCCCCACAAAATCATTCAAATTGGCTTTTATTTTATTAAAAAAAATTTTTTAACGTTTTATTTATTTTTGAGACAGAGCATGAACGGGGGAGGGGCAGAGAGAGAGGGAGACACAGAATCTGAAACAGGCTCCAGGCTCTGAGCCATCAGCACAGAGCCCGACGCGGGGCTTGAACTCACGGACCGCGAGATCGTGACCTGAGCTGAACTCAGACACTTAACCGACTGAGCCACCCAGGCGCCCCTCAAATTGGCTTTTAACTACCCTACTACTTCCTTAGAATCCGGTATTTACACTTACAGGATTTTAGTTTATAGAAATTGAATTTTGGCAGTCCCCTCCTCGTTTTGCTCTGGGCAAACACATAAGAAGAGCTGGGAGACTCTCGGGCAATCATGCTGTGAAATACCCATCACGACAAATATTCCAGAAGAGCTACATCGGAGAGGCTGCTGCTTCCCCACAATGAGCCACCCGGGGATGTTCAACACACACACAGTCTATATTCATGAAAAACGTATTCCATTGATTTTAAGTCAACCAACAAGGAGCCCATTATCAGGGACTTGGGGGACAGCAGCTCAACAAGATACCCCAGCCTGCTGGGGCTGCTTGCTTCAACCCAGAGAACTAACGAGGCTAATGGCACCCTGTAGTTATCCATTGTCTTACAGTAACGATTCCCAGTAAAGACCCCAGCAAATTAAGTGTTCTTATGGGTACTTATCTTCTAAAGCCACATGTGATGACTGGAGTGGTTGCATGCCATTTTCCATAAATGACCCTTAAATTCTTACCCTACTCTTGTCAAAACTTTACTCACTGTGATAATCCTCACCACTCCCTCCACAGAGAAGGGGCCCCTGAAACTCACCTAATTTTCATTTTTTTTAAGTGATTTTATTTTTAGGGTTTTTGTTTTTTAAAGATTTTAAAGTAATCTCTACACCCAACAAGGGGCTCAAATTTACAGCACTGACATCAAGTCTCATGCTCCAATGACTGAGCGAGCCAGGCACCCCAATTTTCATGTAATTTTTTAAAGCTTATTTGAGAGAGGGAGAGAGGGAGAGAGGGGGAGAGGGGAGGGAGGGAGACAGAGAGAGAGAGAGAGAGACAGACAGACAGACAGAAGGAGGTAGGGAGGGAGGGAGGGGCATAGAGAATCTCAAGCAGGCTCTGCCCTGTCAGCACAGAGCTCCATGCGGGGCTCAAACACACTAACTGTGAGGTCATGGCCCAAACCTGGATCTAGATCTTAACCGACTGAGACACCTGGGCGACCCTTCATTTACTTAAAAAAATTTTTTTAATGTGTACTTATTTTTGACAGAGCACAAGCGCGCGGGGCGGGGGAGGGGGGTGGCGGAAGGAGGGAGGGAGGGAGAGAGAAAATCAGAAGCAGATTCCAGGCTCTGAGCTGTCAGCAGAGAGCCCAGCGTCCCTTTATTTTATTTTCTTAATGTTTATTTTTGAGAGAGAGAGAGACAGAACGAGTATGGGAGGGGCAGAGAGAGGGAGACACTGAATTAAAAAAAATTTTAATGTTTATTTACTTTTGAGAGAAAGAAACAGAGGTGTGAGCGGGGAAAGTGCAGAGAAAGGGACACAAAGAATCCGAAGCAGGCTCCAGGCTCAGAGCTGACAGCACAGAGCCCAACGTGCGGCTTGAACTCACAGACCACGAGATCGTGACCTGAGCTGAAGTCGGACACTTAACTGAGTCACCCAGCCGCCCCCCTTCACTTATTTTAAAGGAAGGGGTTTCTCTCTGTAGTACCACTCTTTGGCATCAATCAGATATTTATCATAGAGGAAGAACTTTTCTCTATCCTCTTAGGTTCTGAATAGGAAGGTGTGTGAATTAAACAGACAAAAGATTAGAAGACAGATTTTTATTCACATCCAAGGGAGTTCATAGGAAAATGTGACTCAAGAAGTGATTACAATTTGGGGCTTATATTCCATCTTAATAGGGGAAGGGGAGAAACAGCTTACATCCCGTCTTACTAGAAAAAGGGCACTTATGGGAAAACACGTGACTTTGAGAGAAGATCAATGAGATGGGAGCTATGATTTCTGTCACACTATGTGTTTAGGTGATTTCTTTTTTCTTTTTTTTTTTTTTCAACGTTTATTTTATTTTTGGGACAGAGAGAGACAGAGCATGAATGGGGGAGGGACAGAGAGAGAGGGAGACACAGAATCGGAAACAGGCTCCAGGCTCTGAGCCATCAGCCCAGAGCCCGACGCGGGGCTCGAACTCACGGACCGTGAGATCGTGACCTGGCTGAAGTCGGACGCTTAACCGACTGCGCCACCCAGGCGCCCCGGTGATTTCTTATCCTGAGGTGCCAATTTCTAATCTCCGGTGGTAGGAGTCAATCCTCCCTACTTAGGAAACTCCTTGGGAGATGCTTTATGACTGCCAAATCCTTTGAAGAGGCTCTGCTTTTAGGGAGATAAGGGGAGTCTTTGGGAAAAAGCCTCTTCACGGTGCTGTATTCTGGATCCTTCATTTCTGTTTCAACGGACAGAGGCTCTTTACTGTCTTGGGTACCCTCCCCAGGACAGCTCATCACCCCTGCAAACAGATGCCATCTTCACACAACACCGCTTTCCATCGCATACTTCTGCTCACAACACTTGAGTTGTGCTCTCTGACCCACTAAATCCAGTCCAAAACGCAACGGTTGGCCTTTTCTCTCCAAACACACTGCGTCCACTTAAGTGATTCTCTCTACCCGAACTCCCTTGTTGTGCCCCTTATTCAATAATAAAAACAAGAGCTCACATTTAACAGACCACTACCATGTGCCAGGCACTCCTCTAAATGCTTTATACACATCAATGCTTCCTTTGGAGATAAGGAAATCGAGGCATCGAAAGGTGAAGTAACTTGCCTAAGCTCACAGGTGGGAAGGACAAGATCAGGATTGGAATCCAGGTTGCACGGCTCCAGGGTCTCATGTCTTCTCCACATAACTGCCTTGTCGGTACCCGTGGAACCAGCAAGAGGGAAACCGAGGCGCTGTTTTCCAGGCTCGATGCAAACCCCTTCTCTGTAGCCTTTCTCAGAAGTCACGTTACCTGACTGGTTATAGCCCTTTGCACGTGGTGGTACTTTGTAAACAGTTTAATTCTGTATAGAACCATTTTATCATTTGTCCTCATTGTAGTTTTTTCCCCTGACCTTTTTTTATTGTGGCCAAATACACACAACGTAATGCCAAATCTGGCGTCATGATGTTTTTCTCTCATTTTCTTCTGAGGGTTTTATAGCTGTAGCCCTTATGTTTTAAAAAGTCTTTCATTTTGAATTTATTTTTTGTATATGGTATAACAGTATGACTAATTTCATTCTTTTGCATATGGACACCCAATTTTCCCAGCACCATTTGTTGAAAACACTGTCCTTTTTGGCAGAGCATAAGGAAAATAGTCAATGATATTGTAATAGTGATGCAACAGGACAGATGGCAACTACACTTGGAATGAACATAGCATAATGCATAAACTTGTCAAATCACTAAGTTGTAACACCTAAAACGAATGTAACACCGTGTCAACTATAATAAAAACATATAAAGTTTATTTTTGAGAGAGCGTGAACACAGGCGAGTGGGGGAGGAGCAGAGAGACAGGGAGAGAGAATCCCAAGCAGTCCCTCCCACCCCCCAATGAGAGGGAGACAGAGTCTGAAGCAGACTCCAGGCTCTGAGCTGTCAGCACAGAGCCCTACGTGGGGCTCAAACCCACAAATCCGAGGATCATGACACAAGCTGAAACCAAGAGTCTGATAAACAAATGAGCCACCCAAGTTCCCCAATACTGTGTGCGCGTGCACACACGCACACACGTGCACACACACACACGTAATTTTTGTGTCATCTGCCCCCCCACCAAAAAACTGTCCTTTTCCCAATGGTCTTAGCACTCCTGTAGAGTATCAGTTGACCATATATATGAAGGTTTATTTCCAGCTTCCTAATTTCTCCCCAACTTTTAATTGTGAAATACTTCAAACTCGAAGAAAAACCAAAATAGTACGTCAACACTTACATGCCCTTCACCTAGATTTAGTCATTATGAACATTTTGTCACATCTGCCTTCGTGCTACCACTCTTCACACTTTTTTGTTGAATCATTCTTAATTTCGAGATGTAACACTTCATCCCTAAATTCGTCATCATTTATCTCCTAATAAGGTTCTCTTAGTGAACTATGTCCCCAAGAAAACTAATGTTTAGGGGCATATGTGTGGCTCAGTCGGTTAAGTATCTGAATCTTGATTTTTGGCTCAGATCACGATCTCATGGTTCATGAGTTCAAGCCCCTCCTTATGCTCCGGGCTGACAATGCAGAACCTGCTTAGGAGTCTCTCTCTCTGCCCCTCCCCCACTCATGCTTTCTCTCTCAAAATAAACTTAAAATTAAAAAAAAAAAGTTTATGGGGTGCCTGGGTGGCTTGGTGGGTTAAGCGTCTGACTTCAACTCCGGTCGTGATCTCACAATCTGAGTTCGAGCCCCCCGTCAGGTTCTGTGCTGACAGCTCAGAGCCTGGATCCTGCTTCAGATTCTGTGTCTCCCTCTCTCTGCTCCTTCCCCCACTTACACTCTCACTCTGTCGTAAATAAACATTAAAATAAAAGTTTATTCAGGAATATAATCTACTCTACTTATTACAATGTGCCCAATTTCAAAAAAAAAAAAAAAAAAAAAAAAGTCTTTTATGGATCTTAAATTTTCACTCCAGGACCCAACCAACCAAGGTTTCAATATTGGAGTCTCTCAAACCACACACAGAATTACCGTATGACCCAGCAATGCTCCTCTCAGGTTAATAACCAGAACTAAAAACAGTTTTTGTAAACAAGCGTTCACTGCAGCATCATTCACAATAGACACAAAGTAGAAACAACCCAAGATAAATGGATATATAACAACATGTGGTATATATGCGCGTGATGGAATATTGCTCAGCCGTAGAAGGAATGAAGTGCTGATACAAGCTGCAGTGTGGACAACCCCTGAACACATTAGGCTACATGATATCACCAAGTTTAAAAGCACATAAATTACATGACACCACTTACATGAAATACCTAGAATAAATTCATAAAACAAGGTAGAATGGAGGTAACTGGGGCTGAGAAAGGGGAGAACGGGGAGTTACTTATTGCCTATGGTTATAGAACTTGTTTGGGATGACGAAAGGTTCTGGAAATAGAGATGAGGGTTATACGTGCACTTAGTATCACTGAATTGCACGCTCAAAATCCACACACATTCAGTAGAAACCATACTTCCAATTTTGATCTTTTCCTGGGCTAGTGATATGCGGTCGGACTTTCTCGTGATGCTGGGCAGTGAGTGGCAGCCACGGCTTGTCAGTTCTGTGATCAGGAAGGTAAGCAACAGACACACTTAACCATTCCATTTCTCGCTGTCCATATTCAATAAATGACACGAGCTCTTCAACACTTTATTATTATAAAATAGGTTTTGTGGGGGCACCTGGGTGGCTCAGTCAGTTAAGCATCTGACTTCGGCTCAGGTCATGATCTCACGGTTCATGAGTTCGAGCCCCACGTCAGGCTCAGAGCCAGGAACCTGCTGACAGCTCAGAGCCTGGAACCTGCTGACAGCTCAGAGCCTGGAACCTGCTTCAGATTCTTTGTCTCCCTCTCTCCCTGCCCTTCCCTGCTCACGCTCTCTCTCAAAAATAAACAAACATGAAAAAAATAAACAAAAAAGGTTAATATGAGGGACACTTGGGTGGCTCAGTTGGTTAAGCATACACACTCTTGACTGATTTCAGCTTAGGTCATGGTCTCATGGTTCATGGGATCGAGCCCCTTATAGGGCTCTGTGCTGACAATGTAGAGCCTGCTTGGGATTCTCTCTCTCTCTCTCTCTCTCTCTCTCTCTCTCTCTCTGCCCCTTCCTCATTCATGATGTACTTTCAAAATGAATATTAATTTTTTTTACATTTATTTATTTTTTGAGAGACATAGACAGAGCACAAGTTGGGGAGGGGCAGAGAGAGAAGGAGACACAGAATCCGAAGCAGGCTCCAGGCTCTGAGCACAGAGCCTGACGTGGGGCTCGAACTCACAAACCATGAGATCATGACTCGAGCCGAAGTCAGACGCTTAGCCCATGGAGAGACCCAGGCACCCCTCTCTCAAAATAAATATTAAAAAAATATTTAAATATTTTATTTAAAATATTTATTTTAAATAAAACAGGTTTTGCGTGAGATGATTTTACTCAACTATAGGCTAATGTTAAGCATTCTGAGCACATTTAAAGTGGGTTACGATCTCATGTCTGGTGCCTGAGGCAAATTAAATGCACTTTTGACATATTCTCAACTTATGATGGTTTATTGGGATATAACCACATAAGTCAAGATCTGTATATATATTTGACCACCACTTAAAAAAATTTATATATCTATCTCAAGTCCTACACTCCAGCAGAGGAAAGTGACAGAACTGTAACAGGGTTTCTCAACAGCAGCACTACTGACATTTTGAACCTGATGATTCTTTGTTGCACATGGCTGTCCTGTGCATTGCCGGACGGTCAGCAGCATCCTTGGCCTTGACTTGATGTCATCACAATCAAAGTATCTCCAGAAATTGCACAAAGTCCTCCGGGAGAGGGAGCCATACTCTCCCCCAGTGGTGAACCACTGGACTACACAAACTTTTTGCTGACTGACTGAATTTGTCTGAAACTCTGCTAGGTCCCTCAGCAATGCCCACAGTAGTTTTTCCATTAAGAAGAGAATGTTAATGGCTTCTCCACATACCATATGGACAGTTTTCAAGTAAAGTGAATTTGTAAATGCAGTTTCCCACACTCTGCCCGCAATAGAAGGACACAAAGTTCTGGAGTAGTCATTTCAACATGAAGCTTCCTTCTCCATGTTTTGAATAAGCCCAAGTACCACTGGTCTTGCATGGAATTGTGGCTAACCAAATAAAACATGTGTCTGACAATGTTTAACAAAATTCTTTAATAAAATTTATAAAAATGAATATTTAAGAATTCTCTCAGCTTGAATTGTTTTCCTTTTCCACTCCCAAAGAAAATACAAAATTATCAACACCCACACACATATATACTCAAAACTATAGTGACATTCTCTATACAGGACTACATTCGAGTTTAAATTGTTGAAAAATCAAGACAATTCCAAGATGTGATTGCAGGGATGATTTTTTTTTCTTCAAAAAACACCTGACAGACAGTAAAGCAATTTAGATAAGATTATTTTCCATGGTTGTCAAAAGGTTCTTGAAGTTCACATTTCAACTAAAAGAAGATCCAAATCAGAGTTCTCCCCACACTCCCCTTACTAACACATTTTAGGGCCATATTTTCTTCCTGCTCCTAAGGAAAATAAATTGGATTTCCTGATATCGTTTTCTATGCTTGCTTGGAATTTCGGGCAGATGTTTCCAGATCAGCCAGCATATCCTGTGGACATCAACAACAGCAGGCACTTGGGGGGTTCTGGGCTGTCAGGAAGAAACTCTGGTAGCAGGATCCTGACTGGAGTCACATGTTAAGATTCTTCCATTCTTTCTCAGGACTAGAGGCAGAGCCACCTCAACCATCCTCAGCCTCAGTTTCCTAAATTGCCAGGCTCAACAACTTGTCTCCTGCCACCTTCAAACCCATTTTTCACGTTGCTCTCCGCTGGGACAAACACCTTCTGTCTTTGGCTGCAGCACTCGAGGCACTACCGTAAGTGTTGGAATAGATCACTCTCTTGTTTGAGCGTTAGATGAACATTAGATGTGGAGTGGCACCTGAAAACTCACCACCCTTTCTGGTCAAGGCTTCCTGTTTAGAACCAGATCACCCCAGTAATGACATACACATAACAAACATTCTTATGCACAACCAGTAAGTGGATGGATACCTATTTCAAGTTATATACTCAGAAGATTAAAGGTCTTAAGAGTAAATAATACCCAGTCACACTATGGCCAGACTAAGACCACACTTATCCTGAAAGGGCCCCACAATTTCTGCATCAGAGAACCCCTGTCTGGGGCAATGTAGGTTCAGAAGGAGTAAGAGTGGATAGTAGAACAAGGGGTGCTGTGCAGTGATAGGAGGAAAAAAGTACACAAATTAAAAATAATTACACACACATACATACATACACACACAAAATAATAGGGCAGTTGACCCCTCCCTTCCCTTAAAAAATGAGACGAAAACCCTTAAGGAAATCTGCAAGTTGCTAGCAGAACCTTTTGAGGCTGAAGCTATTGTTCTGAAGTATTAACATATGGGGGTCTTTGGGACAGCATCACCACTTAAAGAGTGAGGAAAGAAAAAAAGATTCAAAAATTAGGGCGAAATCATTCGAACACACACAGATTAGATCTATAAAGTGGAAATCCCAACTATCCTAACTGCATCACCGAGCAGTCTCTCTTCCCCAGAAAGTCATCTCAAGTGAAGGGAGCTGAGAAACCATGAGCCCTGCATTTTCTGTCACACGATGTAGGGGCCCATCTCCTTCCCCATTTGTCTCGAGTCCCCTAGTCATCCTCACCACCTCCGTACATGTCTGCCAGCTTCTTGAAGCGATTGCCCCATTCATTCAGGTAGTCATAGTCCTGATCTCGGTCTGATTCTGAGGAGTTTAAGGAGCTCAGACTAGCAGCTTCAGAACCGCTTCCTTCATAGTCAAACACAAGCAGAGAGTCGTAAGGAGGAGCAGTGGGGTCACTGTCTGCTGCCTTCAGGTTCTAAAGAAGAAGGAAGACGATAGGATCTTTCAATGAAAGGAATCGCACACCTGTCATCTGAGGCAAGATGCCTCCTCTAGGTGCCTCGAGCAACGAGTCACACATGACCATGCAACCATCCTGCGACACCAATAAGGTAAATTTATACAAACAGTCAAGGAAGACAAATCTAATATATATTTCATGAAAAGAGAACATTACAGGTAAATTGCAGAATCTTTTCCTCTATACTAATGATAAGTTATGTGTAGGCAGGAGACAAACAAGCCCGTCAGGATGGACAGAGGCTGAAAACAGTCATATTGTAACATATAGAATAAACTCCCTACTTGGCAGTAACAGTGTGCTTGAATGAAAATTTTTGGCTTCTACCCTACCCTTCCTACTTCTTCTTGACTGGAATACAGACCCAAGGCCTGGAAGTGTGGCAGCCATCTTGTGCTCATGAGGTAACAAGCACAAAAACAAGGTACCCTCTGTTATATCTGTTTAAGCTCCTGGAATTTAAAGCTGAATGCATTTCTGACATATACAAAGGGATGCTATTTTTCTGGCCCTTAGGTAGACTTATGATACACATTTAATATCACATCCCAACCAGGAGTGGGATGCAGGGGCAAAAAGACTCATTAGTGAAACCAAACTGGATCTACTTTGAATTCCTTTAGCTTCATGTCTACTCTTACTAAATCCTTTCAAGTCATTCTTGGTTTTGCCATATGGACTTCGCAAAATCGCTAGGAACAATTTGAAGTGCTCTAAGTTCTGAAATTCAGATGAGACACAAATAAAAAATAGCAGTCAGGGATCAGACAAGGAGAAAACATAAAGCAAAGAATCTAAAGACTTTTTCCTGACTTTCAACACAACTGTTCCTGAGTTGAGAGATGAATGGCACCATGGCTTTTGATTTTGCTAACTTACTTCATCAATAAAGTTTCCAATTTCATCAGGATTGGCAGGGCGGGGCCGGTACTGGGGCATGCTCAGGAGGGTTGGTGCCACATCATTGCGAGTCACTTCAGGCCGAGCATCCAGGCCCCTGTGCAACTGGCTCAAGTCAAAGTCCTTTGGAGAAAAAGGTAAAAATAGACCCGAGTAAAAAGAAACAGTCACAAATAAGGGGATATATTTGGATTATAGATTCTGGTATCAGATAATACCCTGTCAACTGCATGATAGTTGCAAGCATTTGCCAGTGTAAACTAAAATGACAATTTTCAACCTAAGAGTTTTCACAATAGCCCTAGAAGGAAAGACATCAGGGGTGCCTGGGTGGCTCAGTCGGTTGAGCGTCCGACTTCAGCTCAGGTCAGGATCTCAATGGTTTGTGAGTTCAAGTCTCACATCAGGCTCTGTGCTGACAGCTCAGAGCCTGGAACCTGCTTCCAATTCTGTGTCTCCCTCTCTCTCTGCTCCTACCCCACTCACACTCTGTCTCTTTCTCAAAAATAAACATTAAAAAAAAAAAAAAAAAGGAAAGACATCAAATGATCATGAGGAGCCCCTGTGGTAAGGATGTAGGCTGTTATACCTTATTAACTAAGTCCTAGCCAGTCCACAGATTCTTGTGAGCCTAGCTGCCATATACTCAATACCTGTGTCCTTCACAAAATTCATATGTTGAAACCTAATGCCCAAGGTGGTGGTATTTGAAGGTGGGACTTTTGGGAAGTGATTACGTCAGGAGGGTAGATGGAGCCGTCGGGAGGAGGACTGGTGCCCCAATAAAAGACACCCTAGAGATTCCTTTCTGCCGTGCGAGTACATTATGGCTGGTTATGAAGGAGGAAGCAAGCCACCACCAAACACCACATCTGCTGGTGCCTTGATTTTAAACAACCCAGCCTCCAGAACTGTGAGAGATGAATTTCTGTGGTTTTTAAGCAATGTCTGTGGTATCTTGTTATAGCAGTCCACACAGACTAAGACAGTAGCTGAGACCAGCAGTTGTCCCACAAATGCCTGAAGGACATTTCTCTGTACCCCTTAATATGTTATGCAAAACAGGCATTGAAATTCTAATCAATGGCTATTCTTCCAGACCACATCGCTCAGCAAATGTGCTCATGCATGGTGGGAGTCAAAAGCCGAACTCCGAGATGGGGCCCAAGGTTCCCTTTCTAGATAGAATACACTTTCAAAAACTCTCCAGAAAGGTGCCCGGCTGGCTCAGTCAGTAGAGCATGTGACTCTTGATCTCGGGTCCCTGAGTTTGAGCTTCACATTGGGCATTAAGGTTACTTTAAAAAACAAAAACAAAACAAAACAAAAAAACTCCGGGGCAAGGTAAGATCATCTCCAAAATCAGGGAAAATAAAGAAGGCCTGAAGATTTAACATCTACAAAAAGAAAAGCAAAAGTTTAGCATACCTATAAACTCAAGGGACAAAATATCACAACAGATTAATTGCTTTATGTCTAAATAATTTGAAGTTCATGTCCTGAGAACAGCCATGAGGAGGACAGGCTTGAGTCAGACTACCTGGTTTGACTGCTTCCTACCTGTGTGACTTTGGGCAAGTTATTTAACTGCCCTTTGCATCTGTCCATTCATCTGGGTGCTGAACAGAACAACGGTATTTTAAATGCCTACCTTCTCCTAATCATTGCTTCTTCCAAATAGAGATCACCACATAGCTTTTTGCCACAGTTTTAAAAAGGTACCTGATCCTCTTCTCCACCTCCTTCTTCATCATAGTAATAAACATTGTCCCTGGTGTCATCTTCTGGGGGTAGTAAGGGCTCTTTGACCACCCCTCTCCTCCGAACAAACAGCAAAAGCAGCAGAATCAGGACTGGTGTGGGGAAGAGAGAACAAGGAGAGCCACAGGTCAGGAAGGCCATAAAAAGCAGCTATCACACAGCACCACTGCCTTGCCTACCAGACAGATGGCTGTCAGACAACCCACATGGCGATGCTCACATACCTGAAGTTAACGTATACAGTATAACATAGTGGACAATTACATGGGAATTCAAGCGTGTCTTCAACTGGACTATTTATCTTTTTTAATGTTTATTTAATTTTGGGAGAGATAGAGCATGAGTGGGGGAGGGGCAGAAAGAGAAGGAGACACAGAATCCGAAGCAGGCGCCAGGCTCTGAGTTGTCAGCACAGAGCTAGACTCAGGGCTCAAACTCACAAATTGGGAGATCATGACCTGAGACGAAATAGGATGCTTAATGGACTGAGCCACCCAGGGGCCCCTAACTGGACTTATTAAACCAGTCAGTCATTTCTCAGAATCTGAGTTAAAATGCTCCAGGCAGAGGAAATGGTAGTAAGGACAAAGGACCTGAGGCAGGAGCATGATTGGCATGATTAAGAAAAGTGAAGTCAGCATGGCCACAGCAGGGTGAGTGAGGGGGAAAGAAGCAAACAGAGGGGTGGCAGGGATATGTCGACTACTAGAAGGACTTTGGCTTTGATTCTGAGTTGGAACCATTAGAGGTTCGTGAACAGGGCTGAGTCACCCTAAATGTGATTGACAGGTGCACATTATTTTTAATCAGTTCTGAGGAATGGGACACAGACCATATAATCACCTGGTATATTCCCTTAAGATAAAAATCATGTGGGCAAGCTCTACGATCTGTTTAATTTCCAAAGTTTTCATCTGATCATGGGATGTTTCTAGGGTATATATGATTAACAGCTGTTAAAAACTTTTAAACTACTTATCGTGAATGAAAAAATGATGATTCAATGTGTTTTCTTCATAGATGCTTGTGCCCAAGTACCTCTAAAGGACACCCTACAGGGGGAGGGAGGAGGGAAAGGACATCCTACTGAAACAGTATTATTGGACTGAAACAGGAGGTTGCATAGACTTGGGGAAAAGATTTCTTAGAAGTACCCAAACTCCCTATTGTTTCTGAAATCAGCAAGTTTCCAAGACTTTATTCAGATAAGCAAACTTCCTTGATCACAATCCATAAACGGGAACAGTGAGCACTTGCTGGGTCGGCCTAGACGTGCCTTGGCACCGAGGACACGGCCCTGAAGACCATATAAGATGTCAACAGTCACCATCCATGTGGAGCGTAGAGCAAGTAAGAGCAAGGAGCAGGTTATCATCTCCAAGAAGATGTTACTGATCAAACGTTACTCAAATGTTATCCCTTTAGAAAAGTAACAACATATTTTTACTGCTTCAGGAAGTACCACCCTATACACTGTACCAAAACCTCAGTAACCCCAGTGGGATCCTCAAAAAGCCTGGCACAAAGCAAGCAATCGAATATTGAGGGATTACACGAACATCCACATGTCCCGGCATCTTTGTAGAATCACCTTTAGAAGGCTAAGTTCTACGCTTGCCCACAAGGAACAAGAAGCTAGAAGTGTGGATCCTGGCGTTGCTTCTGCTTTCGATGTTGTTCCACATTTAAGCTTTCTGCCATGTTGTCCTTGGCCTCTGTGTCTAATAAAATATACCCCAAACAAATTGAGGTAAGGCTATTACTAAAAAATCGGTATTTTAAGTGTAAACTCCAGTCTTGAACATTTTCCTCAGAATGAAAGTACTAGTTTGTAACTGCTGTCCCCAGAGCAGCCTGGCCCGTTCAAATGTGATTGGAGTGGGAAGTAAGTGGGCAGGCAGGGCTTGTGCTGTCACACCTGTGCTGATGACACAGGAAGGTGAATTAACCTCATCCCACGGTGGCGATAAAGGCCATGTGAATTCTGAGGAACACAAGTCCAGAAAGCTCACTGAATTCTAAACAACACTCTCCTTCCTTTTGAGTTTTGAGACGACACAAGCAGCAAAGGGCAGGAGCAAATGAATCTGTTGAAGCAGCAAGCGGCAGGGGAAAGAACACCTGTGCTGAGTCGAACTTGAAACCCCAGAGGTGGCCCCACTGCTCCCTCTAAGAACTTTCTTCTACTCCAGCCACGTTGGTCTCCTCCCTGCCTCCCCTTCCTCTCTGTGCCTTCACTAGTGTGGGAACCGTCACGAATGTCCCTCTGTCCATCTGGATGCCACCAGTCCCTGTCCCGACCATCCTACATCTTCCACCAAACCTTCCTTGAGGCTCAATTAACAGCCCCCTCTTCTGAATGCAAAGGCATTCATGACCTGGACCGCCCTTTTCAGCCCCTAATTATACACGGTCTTTCCCCCACTCTGTCCTGATAGTCATTGATACTCACTATTCACCCTGCACTCCACCCCCACTCTGTGCCAAGTGTTAAATGGGCACATGGCCACTCAGTTAGGGTGGGACATTCTAGGTGTGGCTGTGTTTGAGCCATCGGAATGGGAGTGAAGGTGCACTTTCCAGATACGTGCCTTCCACTTCCTCTCTCATCCCTTCTCCAGGACGGAAGGTGGGGGTGGTGAGCTGGTAGCTCCGACCATGCTGGTGAGAATAGTACCCTAAAGCCTTGCTGCTCCGGGTTGCTCTAAGAACCTCCAACATTTGCACCCCCTGGGAGCTGGTGACAAAGGTGGAATGTGAGGTCCCACCCCAGATCAGAATTCTCATGCAGGCGATTTGTATGCACTGCCCTGAAGGATTCAAAGAACAACAAAATAGACGGACTGGGCCCCTGTTGATTTAATGGAACAGTGCTCCCTTCCAGTCCTGGCGAACTCAACTTTAAAATGCTCAGTAACAGATAAACCTCCCCCATTTTAGAAGCCAAAGACTGAAACGCTTGCCAGGCATACTTACTTAGTAAGGCGAGGATTCCTCCGAGAATGCCCAGAATGGCAGGAACTTGCAACCCCGCTTCAGCGTAAGGCATGGTCCTCTTGCAGTTGTTGACGACCCCTTCGCAGTCACAAACGTACACATCTAGGGTGGTCACCTGGTCCTTGTTCTGGTTATCCACGAGTTTGAGATTTATCTTGTAGTCGCCCAACTCTAAGGTTTTCTTTGGCTTCAAAATTAGAGATTCACGGGCTGGAGGAAGCAACAAAAATAAATGATGGGACCAGGAGAAAAAGAACAAACAAACAAAACAACCTCATTCTAGAATTATTAGGGTAAAGAAAATGGAGCTGCTTGGGTGGAAGATCACTGTGCAGTATGTTACAGAGTCAGATACCAGGAAAGGAAAGGGACCTTTGGGGGAATGCCTCAAATGCAGATGGGGCAAACAAACAAGCATCAAACAAAAGAGGTGACATCTGAGAAGCTGAGAAGGGACTTTCAGAAGTGGGTGGGGGGCAGGAGCAGGGAAAAGCATGGGGTCAGAGTAAGACTCCAGTTCCCACCTTGGTCACTGTAGTCAATGGTCCAGTTGACACTTGCCCCGTGTGTTAGTTCTGCCGTGAAGGGAGATGTGTTGGGGGGAAGATCTGGATCAAAGATGTTGATGATATGAGGCTGTGGATTTTTCTGGCAGAAATCCATACTTCGAGGTTCTGGTACGGGGCCATTGTCATTCACATCAGAGAGGATAAGGAGAAGGGTTCCCGTTCCAGTAGCAAGTGGAGAACCTAAGAGAAAATATATAGGAAATACCACAGCTCAGGAACATTCATGAAGCTCTACTGCCTCGAATCAGACCAAAGGCCAATCCTGGCTTGCTTCTTCAGAGATTCATCACCAGGCCCCACCCTCCCCATCTCAGGGCATCTTCACTTCTGGTCAGGCAGCTCTCCAATACGCTATTCCTCACTTTAACAACAATTATTCAAGTTATTCCTCACACCAAGGACAGGCTCCCTACTCTTTTGCACGTACCTTTATGCATCCATTAAACTTGAACCACTCCAAGAATTCCTCTTTGCCCCCCTACCAGTTCTCCCTTTCCGAACTTCTCTGGCTTTAAGGTCATTATCAAAGGGTTGAGCTTTTGAAATTGCTACAAGTTGCAAGTTGATTTTCAAAGTAGACTTGGGGAAAAAAAGACTTGGACAGTTCCGTGTGCATTTCGTTTACATTCTGACATATGTATTCTACCATTTTATGCTAGCATCTAGCATAAAATGGTAGAAAGAGTAGACACTCAAGCATCATCATTAATATTAGTGTGGGGTTTTTTTTTTTTCTTAAGTAGGTTCCATGCCCACCATGGAGCCCAATGTGAGGCTCCAACTCACAACCCTGAGCTGAGATCAAGAGTTGGGCACTTAACCGAGTGAGCCACTTAGGTGCCCCAATATTTGTTATAGAAAAAAAAATGCACAGGACTATTATCTCAAACCTATAATCATGCTTGGGTGGCAAGAATGTGGTGATTATTTTTTCTTTTTACTCTTAAAAAAATTATGGCTTAAAAAAAAAACCCCACATAGCATAAAATTTACCATGTTAACCATTTTAAAGTTCATTTTACATTTTAGGCTCAACAGTATATTCACATTGATCTCCAGAACAGTGTCATTCATCTTGCAAACTGAAACTCTGTAGCCATTAAACAACTCCCTGCTTTCCTTCTCTCCCCAGCCCCCTCCCCGCCCCTTACCACCATTGTACTTTGTTTCTATGAATTTGACCACTTTCACACCTTAAGTGAAACTATACAGTATTTATCTTTTTGTGACATGGCTTTTACTTAGCACAATGCCCCCAAGATTTATCCATGTTTTGATATTCCATTGTATACATATACCATATTTTATTTATGCATTCATCCATGGATGAATCCTTTTACCTTATGGGAGAGGAAAAAAAACAAAAACAAAAACCCAGCAGGGCCATTTAAAATTTTTTCTAATTAGGGGCACCTGGGTGGCTCAGTTGGTTAAGTATCCAACTTTGGCTCAGGTCATGATCTCACAGTTCGTGAGTTCAAGCCCCGCTTTGTGCTCTCTGTTGTCAGTGCAGAGATCACTTCAGATCCTCTGTCCCCCTCTCTCTGTCCCTCCCCAGCTTGTGCACTCCTTCCCCCCCCCCCCTCCCTCTCCCTCTCTCTCTCTCTCTCTCAAAAATAAATGAACATGGGCTGCCTGGGTGGCTCAGTCAGTTAAGCGTCTGACTCTAGCTTAGGTCATGATCTCTCGGTTTGTGGGTTCCAGCTCCACGTCGGGCTCTGTGCTGACAGCTCAGAGCCTGGAGCCTGCTTCAGGCTGCAAATGGGACCCAGTCAAGGTCTAACTTGCCTTCCTCACTAACTCCCAAATTACAGCTCCAGGGACAGGCTTTAAATTCTAACAGGTTTATCTTTCCCCAGCACATTCACAATGTGATGGAGGCTGCATCATTCAACAGCCATCCGCCCAGCCCCATCATGGCCTTACTCGCTTTCCTGTGTTTTCTAGATTGTCAACTACTTCAGAAAGCTGGTAAGTTAGTGAGGGAAAGAGACTCATTCACAATGTCAGGAAGTGAGTAGGTTCTAACAATAATTCTATTTCTAAATATCTAGCCAGGGAAATACTTGCACATAGAGGCATGTACAAGGATGTTTACATATGAAAGTCTTGGAAATAATGACCAAGTAGAAACCATCCCAGTGTTCTTTAATGTGTGAATAATTAAATTATGCTAGATCCAGGTAACAGTTTATTATTTTTTAATTTTTTAAATTTATTTTTGAGAGAGAGAGAGCGAGAGCATGCGTGTACAGGAGAGGGGCAGAGAGAGAGAGAGAGAGAGAGAGAGAGAGAGAGAGAGAGAATCCCAAGCAGGGTCCACATTGTCAGGGCAGAGCTCATTGTGGGGCTCAAACTCACGAACCACGAGATCATGACCTGAGCCGAAATCAAGAGTTGGATGCTTAACATACTGAGCCACCCAGGCAGCCCTAGGTAACATTTCTTTATTACCAAGAGGTAAATCTATAAAGTGCCAAAGTAAATCTGTGTCTTAAAGACATATTGTAAATAATAATAAATTACATATCAAGTAAATGAAAAATTTAATAGAAATCAACATGTATAAAATAATGGTTTTTACAATAAAACCAGGCTATAAACTAGATAGTCGCTTTATAATAAACTATCATTCATATGCAGAAAAACGAATTCAAACACACAGAAACAGCCTGGAGGGAGTCACATTTCACTAATAATGATGATGATAAAAATAATGATAGTCCTTATAGAGTAGTACTATGTAGCAGACACTCTTCTAGGCATGTTTACATGAATGAATTCATTAAAAATCTAGATGGGGTATTATCATTTTGTCAGAAAGAGGAACTGAGGGACATAGAAATAAGCTTGTAAGTCCAAAGTCACATAGGTATTATGTCCTAGGCTCTAGACCCAGGCAGTCTGGCTCCTGTGGGGAAGGAGTGGGTTCAGGTATAAAGAGGGAATGGTGAAAAGCACTTCTACTTGACCTAAATTATTTGTACCCTTAAAAATCATATGCTTTTTGTTTAAGGATAAAAGAGGAAGAATGAACTCTTGCCTCTAAAAGAAAGGTGGGGGGCAAAGAAGCAAACGAGCTGGGAGGGTGAGGCGGCCAAGGCCAAACCCTAAGGACATCCTTACCATTGTCGGTGGCGATAATGAGGGCCGTGTACGTGCTGTTCTTCACATGCTCAAAGTCCTCTCTGTCTAATTCAGCCCGAGTGAAAATGGCACCAGTGTCTGGATCAATCCTCAGCCAGTTGGCAGCATCCCTCCAAATCCGATACCTGAAAAGGCACAAGCTCTGGCTTAGAGTACAAGAGTGAACGGCACATAGCTAAGAAGGCTAGGGTTCCTCTTTGTTCGCTGTTCACATCTACAGGAAAGTGTGACCATCCATGTCCCCTTCACCTGGATTCACCCATTGTTGAACCATTTGAGAAGAAGTTGCAGCCATCATGTTCTCTTACTCATAAATACTTTGGCATATTATCCCCTCAGAACAGAGGCATTCTATTATATAATCACAATTGGATTTTTAATTTCAGGAAATGTAACATTTAATATATGGTACATATTTAAATTGTCGATTTCCCCAAAACTGTCCTCTGGAGCATCCCTGCCCTGATTCAGGATCCATCTACACATGACATTTAGATGTCACGTTTCCTCAATTTGGAAACATTCCTTAGCCTTTCCTTTCTTTCTCAACACTGGTATTTTTGAGACGTGCAGGCCAGTTGTTTTGGAGAAAGCTCCTCAATCTGGGCTGGTCTGATTATTCCCTTCTAAGTAAACTCAATTCATGTGAGGGAAAGGGAGGCAAGAACACTGGATAAGTGATGACTGTCCTTCTCAGGAGGACATTAGGAGGCACATGACATCTGTTCTTTTCTTGGTTAACTTTGATCACTTGGATAAGGGATAGGGCACCTGATTTCTTCCCATTAAAGGTACTTTTTTCCTAAGGGGAAAAAAGACCATTAGTCTATGGTCTGAGGGGAGAAAATGTGACAATATCCTGTTCACCAACTAACTTTCACCAAATAGATTTAGTATCTATGGGTAATTTTTGCCTGAAGCAAGGAGTACTATGAACTTTAAGGTTTTTTTTTTTTTTTAAGTTTATTTATTTATTTTGAGAGGGAGAAGCAGAATGTGCAGGGGAGGAGCAGAGAAAAAGGGAGAGACAGAATCCCAAGCAGGCTCTGGGCTTGATCCCACAAACCGTGACATTGTGACCTGAGCTGAAATCAAGAGTTGGACACAACCAACTGAACCACACAGGTGCCCCTCTTTATGTATTTTTAAAGCAGAGTCTTATAGGCCAGCTCCCCAAAGGGTACAGTACTCAAATGGTGGCAATATGCCACTCAAAACCCCCACCACGAACACTTGGAAACTCGTGTTGACACAGTGACTGGAGGATGTGCTGTAATACTGGCCTTTCATGGCAGGTGCCAGAGAAGCTCAAGTTCCTTCTGGCCTTACAAAGGAAGAGAAAAGTTTTATTCAAAATGCCAGAATGATTCGTTAAGCTATACCTACTTAGGAGTACCAGAAGCAGTCAATCAGAGAAAACAAAGGCATGAAAAAGAGAGATATACTGCCCAGCTATCTGCTAGGGTCATGGCAAGGCTCAGAAAAAGAAGCAAAAAAGCTAAGGATGCAAGAGCCCTGGATACCTCCAGGTATATCCCCACTTCCTTAGGAGTACAAAGCCATGAACTTAGCAAGTGGTCTTTGTTCCAGGAGTAAGGGCCTCTACACACAGACTTGGTCCCCGTACTTGCCCAAAGAGAAGCTTTAAATGACCCTTACGCTACTGCAAGCTAAGGCATCAACTGGCCTGGAAACCATACAGTCCAAGGCTTCATCATTCAACGAAAACCATACAAGAGGTCTTTGGTTTCCCACTATAGTTTTCAACCTTGATTAAAAACACTTCTTACTAGCCCTAAAAGTTTGGACCACCTAGAGGACTCCTTGGATTATGAGCAGTACATTGGATACATGTATAAAATTCAACACATTTGAAGTATTTTAAGATTTTAAGTAATCTGTACACTTCACATAGGGCTTGACCTCGTGACCTCCAAGATGAAAAGTCATATGTTCTACTGACTGAGCCAACCAGGTGCCCTGAAATTAAGATTATTTTAAAGCAAATCTCAAATGTCAAAAGATTTTTCCTGTAAATATCTTAGCATATATCTTATATAGATAAGGTTTTAAAAATTTTTTTAATTTAATGTTTATTTTTGAGAGAGAGAGAGAGAGAACCAGTGGGAGAGGGGCAGAAAGGGATGGGGACAGAGGATCCAAAGCAAGTTCTGTACCAAGAGCAGAGAGATCCAATGCAGGAGTCTAACTCATGAACCATGAGATCATGACCTGAACTGAAGTCAGCCACTTACCCAACTGAGCCACCCAGGTGCCCCACGTAAATAAGGAAATTAGAAAATAATAAAACATAATCATAATGCCACCAACACATCTAATAAAAACAGTAATAATTACTTACTGTCATCTAATGCCACGTCCATGCTCAAATTTCTCTGACTGACTCAAAGGTATCTTTTATAGTTGGAGTGTTGAATCTATCTTCAAGTTGTAGTCTACATATTACAATTGGTTCATCTGCCTCTTAATACTCTTTTGATCTACAGCAGTCCTCCCTGCCCTTTTGCCACTTATTCCAGTGTCATTTGTCATATAGTTCCCACATTCTGCATTTGGCCAGATTTGTGGCATTTGTTTCTTCATTCTCTGCATTTCTGCAAAATCAGATTCTAACGCTTAACTAGGTTCTGCCTCAACTTTAGTTTACTCCAAAAAAAAAAAAAAAATTTCCATAGTGACGTTGTGTGCATGCTACTGAATCATACATATCAAGTGGTACATTATGTTATATTGTCCTTACTTTTCTTTTTCTTTTTTAAGTAAATGTTAAATACAATCAGAAGATTTGGGTGTTATCAGCCTGGTTCCTTCATTTAAAAATTCCCCATCACCCTTGACCTAATGACTCAGTGCTAGCAGCCTTTAAGATCTCTACCTGCACCTTTTATATAGCTCCTCCTATACAGGGCACATGTGTGGTCCAAAGGTATTCAGGAGCCCTTTCTTTCACTTAGGACAGAATCAGCACTTCCCAAACTAACCGCTGAGGCTGAAATCACACTTAAACTCTGTTTGAACTTCAACTTGAACCAGTGAAAAGCACTGATGCTAAAACGCAAACACCCCACCAAACAAGAACACGCTCGATTACTATGCAAGACGCTATTCTGGATTTGTATGTTTTTCTCTAAATAGTTGAGAGCCTGGGGCACCTGGCTGGCTCAATTGAAAGACCATGTGACTCTTGATCTCCGAGTCATGAGTTCAAGATTGAGGGTAGGGATCACTTAAATAAACTTTAAAAGAAGATAGTTCAGGTGTCGTGACAGTTTCCCCTAAAGTACATGTTAACAGGTAGGAACCTCCCTCTCCAAGAAGAGGAAGTGGGCACATTGGCGGAGGCCCGTTACTTCTTGGAAATCATGGTATTACTAATAAGACACATGTGTCCTCTTTGGATTTGTATTCTCATAGTTTTTTCCTAGTCACATCCAGCCCTCAAAAAATTAAGAACATTCTTTATCATACATGGTTGTGGGGTGTTGTTGTTGGTTGGCAGGTGTGGTTTCAACATCTGTGGGTGTGATTTAGATTATGGGGTGACTTCAAGTTTAAAAGGAGAAGAAATACTGAGCTACTTCTAACACAACATCATGTATGTAAATTAAAACCACATTCTTAGTACACTGCATGAACTTGCAAACAGGAAGCAACAGTAAATCAGGAATGGCTGGCTATGGAGGGAACGGAACAAGTGTGGAGAATGAGAGTAAAATGGAATTAGAAAAAAAAGGGGGGGGGGGACGACTTGCACAGACCGATGATGGTAAAATGCTATGAACAAAGTATTTTATACACACACATACACTCATACTCAATTGTTGCAAGTCTGTTAAAAAATCCTCACACTTACGTTATCCTCTGTTCCATAAACTGGTCCGGATCCTCAGCAGTGTAGGACGTGATTTCCAGGCCCACACCAAAGTCTTCAGGTATGTGCACTTCCTTTTGGAGAGGCACAAAGATGGGGGCTTCATTCACATCCTCCACGTCCACGGTGACTGTGGCTGTGGAGGTGGAGAGAATGACCTCAAACGGGGACACATTCTCCACGGCCACATACAGAATGTATTGTCGCTTGGTCTCAAAATCCAAGCCCTAAGGAGCAAAAAAAAAAAAAAAAAGAAAAAGAAAAAGAAAAAAAAAAAGAGTTCAAAAATACATTTTATGTTACTTAAAAAAATAAATAAAATTAAGTCCTTAACTATTGCTTTTGGTTAGCAGTATCCTAGGGGTTCTCAAATCTAGCTAATCTAGTTAATTAGGAAGAATTAACTTGAGAACTTTTTAAGAAAATGGAGGCCTGCACTCTAACCCAGTAAATAGCAGTCTCTGAGGGTGGGGCCCAGACATGCGTAGTTTTGAAAAGCTCCCAATGACTACCATGCAATCATAATAAAGATGAGAACCCTAGGAGAAGAATAAAAACAAACTACGGGACACGTCAAACAGCAAACCCCAGTGAACAAACACTAGCACATTAAGTCATTCATTATTCAAGTCCAGTAAGAATGTTCTCATCCCATGTGATATGCCATCCATGTGACAGCAGATGGACAGAAGACCCTGCTTGTCCACCTCAATGACCTCAATTAAGTTTACTGTCAACATGCAGTTCAGATCAGTCAGCAACAAGGTCAAAGCCCAGCTGGGTCATATCCTAGCTGTGTGATCCAGGCAACTTAACTTCTGGGTCTGTTTCTACATCTAAATATGTAGGAAAAGGAATACTTCATGGAGTTGCCGTAAGGAAAAAACTGGGAACTTTGATGAAGGACTTTGTCTATGGTAGGGACTCATTTTACTAGTTTCTTTCTTTTGTTGGTAGCATAGACAATGTTGACATTGGATGGTTAGGGGGAGATAAGATTATGTAGTAAGTAATGCATAAAGTAATAATGCAGAATGGTCTGCTCACTTGCTTAAGAGGAAGTCAAAGCCTTGGGGCTGATTCAGGGATCCATTAACTCTAAGTAATCTCAACAAGTAAATCACCCAACTTCCTAAGTCTTCAGGTTTCCAAAACATTTCTCAAAAAGTCATTTGTCCCACTTCTAAAATAATCCAGCAAAATGGCAGAGACCAGTAAACTATTTTCCCTTTTATTTGCAAAATGGATATGGAGGGGAGGAGTAGATAAATGTTTAAGGGAGCAAGCCTTTTAAAACACACGGTATTTTCTTTCTCTTCAACCTCAAGGAGCTTCCTGAGTCTCACATGTGCTGGAATAGTCACTGCAAATCCCAAATGGTCCAACAGATCCTGGGAAAGCCTCCCAGCCTTACCCCACCAATGCCATGCTACTTCTACTTCTGAGAAGACACCAGTGGACAGGGGAGTTTCCAAGAGGTCAGTTTCTGCATCTTGCCAGGCACCATACAAACCTTAGCTGTTTTCAAAATGCCATCGTTGGTTACTGGGTCTGTGGTGACAACAAATTGGTCATCCTTATTGTTCAATATGGTGTACACGGCCTGCCACGCTGGGGTATTTGGGACGTCGGCGTCAGTCACTTTGAGTAAGGTGATTTCGACATTAGCTTCGTTCTCAGGCACCTGCCCCTGGTACTACAGAGCAAAGGAGAAAATGGACCACTTATGACATCCTGAGACCCAATAGATGAGCCAGGGCCTAGAGGGCTAAAGGAGTCCTTTCTGAGCCCAAGATTCAAGGAGAAGAGTCTTGGAGGAAATGCCCACTCCATCAGTAGAGCCTCTATTTCTTATTGGTGGAGCAGCCAATACTACTCAAGGAACATCATCCTTCATGACTACCTGAAGAAGCTTTTTAAGGACCTGGCTACCTGAGCCCCTCACAGCACACTCTGACCCAGTTGATGACTATGCTCTTAATCAAATTCAAGACACGGTGGCTTATCCATTACTCTCCTCTTCCTATCATTCCCAGTGGTACCAATAATTTTCTTACAACAAAAGTCTGGTCAGTAGAGTCCTCTGCTTAAAACCTTTGATGACATCTCCTTGCACTCAGGATAAATTCTAACATTCTTACCTCAGTCTACAAGGTCGTGCAGGACCCAACCTCATTTAGTTCACTACACTGACTGGTTTTCAGTTCTTGCTATGCATCAAGCTTTTCAATGATTCAGAGCATGTTGCATATGCTGCTCCCTCTGCCTGGAGCACTCTTCCATTGTCCCCTGTCCCGCGTTGGCCAACCTCCTGTCAAATCTTACTATAAATGTTACTCACAAGGCCTAGGTTAGGGTGGCAGACACTGCTAATTGAATACTAATATCCATTCACCCCTTCTTCGCGAAATATATTGTTGGAGGCAGCAAAGTGCCCAGACAATGTATTTTACTTCCAGACATCCTCGAAGACTGCAGTTGCTAAGAGGTAAATGGAACTTGTATGGGTCTGCACAGAAATAAGAGGACTTCACTTAGCAGCAATGCCTTGTGCTCCCCGTGGCCTTGCTTCTTTCCTGAACGAAGCACAGACATAGCTGGAGGGCTAGCAGCCATTTGGGGCCATAAGGGGACACCGAGGATGGAAGCTATGCACCAAGGATGGTGGCAAATAAGGCAAAAGAGGTTTCATTGACAGCACAGATAATCTAGCTCCGGGCTTTTTGTGACACTAGAGAGTTTACCCTATTTGTTTAGGACGTAAGAGTCAAGTCTCTGTTATTAACCACTGAGCTGATTTCTAATTAATGTATTAAGACTCAAGGTTCTGGGGTGCCTGGGTGGCTCAGTCAGTTAAGCATCCGACTTGGGCTCAGGTCATGATACTGTGGTTCATGAGTTCAAACCCCATGGCGGGCTTCTGTGCTGACAGCTCAGAGCCCAGAACCTGCTTTGGATTCTGTGTCTCCCTCTCTCTCTGTTCCTCCCCACTCGTACTCTCTCTCTCTCTCTCTCTCAAAAATAAATAAAGATTAAAAAAAGAAAAGAATAGAAAGAAAATATTTGTTCAATGAATAAACAAAACCTGGTAGGACTTGTGACCAAGATACCCAAAATGAAAACATGAATTCAACAGGTGCCCCCTCCCTTTTTTCTTTTTTAAAGTAATCTCTATACCCAACATGGGGATCAAACTCACAACCCTCAGATCAAGAGTCACATTTTCTGTGGTGCCTGGGTGGCTGAGTCAGTTAATTTTCCAACTTCGGCTCAGGTCATGATTTCACAGTGAAGTTCAAGCCCCACGTGGGGCTCTGTGCTGACAGCTCAGGGCCTGGAGCCTGCTTTGGATTCTTTGTCTTCCTCTCTCTCTGCTCCCCACCAACCCCCCCCCCCCCCACCAGCCATGCTCTGTCATATCTCTCTCTCTCAAAAATAAATAAAAGAATCAAAAAAATATTAAAAAAATTATAAAAGAGTCACATTCTCCACTGACTGTGCCAGCCAGGCACCTCAGGTGCCATTTATAATTTCACAAACGTGTGCCAATAGGGCCCAGGCTGATGATGGCAGGGACAACTGCCACCCCAATCTGCTTGCTTTCTGAAGTTCAGTAGTCTAGGGAAAGCTGTCAAAGGCTTCACCCATGAGCACTGTGAAACAACAGAGGACCTTTCTTTGAAAACCGAGGGGCTGCAAAATTACCGTGGTTGGTTCAAAGATGGGAGGGTTATCGTTGATGTCAGTGACCGTGATCACGGCTGTTGCGGTTGTACTTAAACCTTCGCCTTGCAGGTCAGCAGCCTGAACCACCAGGGTGTACATGGGGACACTCTGCAGAGATCAAACACATTGGAGTCAGGACCCAGAACCATATCAGGCCCAGCCCAGCCCAGAGCATCAAAACACTTTATCATTTGCTTGAATGCTAGCCTGCCTTCTAGGTATAAAACCTCTACACAGATGTTTAGATGCAAAGCTCAGACCATAACATGCTACGTGGCAACTGGCCTCTGCCGAGTTTTGCACGGTCCACGTGATCTAGCTGATGTCTATTTGCCCTCAACCCCCTCTATATCCTCTTGACCCCTGACCTCCCGGTCCAGCCCGGTGG
The DNA here is from genome assembly GCF_018350215.1 of Panthera leo. Classification (NCBI taxonomy): domain Eukaryota; kingdom Metazoa; phylum Chordata; class Mammalia; order Carnivora; family Felidae; genus Panthera; species Panthera leo. Next base: position 43,931,557 of record NC_056693.1, on the reverse strand, counting down.
TGACCACACTGATGACTCCTGTGTCCCTATTGATGGTGAACATTGTGCTCTGAGGCAGTGGGGGCTCTTGGGAGAGGATGGTGTACGCGATGGCGGCATTGTAGGTATTCTCGTCGTCATCTGCATCTGTGGCCGTGACCTGCATCACAGAAGTTCCTGGAAGTGCCAAACGAGAGGAAGATTTAGTTAAGCTGCACTTTGGATTTTGGCCAACATTGCTCAGCTCAATTCTGTCCAGAATGTTCCAGGAGGAGCCTAGGGTTGGTACCGTGTCATGGCTCTCCATTTTCTAATTTCCAAAATTCTTACCAGTGCGGGGGGGAGGGTTGACAGCATCCCACCAAATGAGCAGTGTTCCAAGGACTCAGCTTTTCCACAAGATACTTTGGATTGGGCTGGAGGGGAGGGCTACGGGGAATAAGTAACCTTAAACTGAAACAGTGCCATGTCTCTCAAACAGAGTGAATGAGGTGAAAACTAGGAAAAATCCCACAAATTTCCGACATGGCTTATAAGTCACGGCTTCACCAGAGAGGATGGTCACTTGAGATCACTGCCTTCAAGGTAGAAGAGAACACTTATAGCACCTGTGACTGACAAAGGACTAGTGCTGATCACATCAAAAAAAATTCTTTAGGGATCACTAGGAAAAGGAAAAAAATAGCCCAAGGGGGAAAAAAAAGAGCAAAAGACGAAGAAAGAAGTCATAAGAAACCCAAAGGGCCGGCAAACACAGAAAATGCTTAGCCCATTAATAAAGCAGAAAAATGCAATTTAAAATTGTATGGAGATACCACCACACAGTCAACAGAGCTGAAAAGTCTAAAATTCCAGGATATATATGTTGCTGATGGGAGTGTAAACTGGTCCAACCCCTTTGGAAAACAGCTTGTCAGCAAGTATCACACTGAACAGGCACATACAATACAACTGAGCCATCTACCATTATGGATTTATACCCTAGAGAAAGTCTTGCATGTTTCCATCAGGAGATATATGCAAAGAAATACTACATGACAATGAGAATGAATGGACTTGGACTGCTATAGGCACCAACACAAACAACCGTATGTACATAAAGCTAAACGAGAGAAGCATGTCACAGAAATACATGTAGAGTGTGGTTCCCTGTACATAAAGTTTGAAAACATGCAAAACAAACAAGAGCTTATATAGAGATAAATATACACACAGTGAAATAGACAAATGAAAGCAAAGGAATGATTACCACAAAAGCCAGGGCAGCGGTTACCTTTACAGGGGACAGAAAAGAATCTGGTCATGAATGGCATGCATCTGTTTCTTAATCAGGAAAGGTTCTTAAACTGCTATTTTATAATACACATTTCTGTAGAAAGGATGTTTTATACACATGGTGCAAGCTTCTAAAGAAGTTCTATCGCTATGAAGGGCCTGACCCCAAACACCAGCCCCAACACTCTTAAGTCCAAAGAATCTAAGCGTCTTTCTGGGAACTATGCGCCTTATGTATTGGCCATACCTGGAAGAGCACTTTCCATGACAGAACCTTCAAAAACCTGCTGGGTGAACTCTGGCTTGTTGTCATTCTGATCTGTCACCGTAATCACAATCTCCATTGGGTCTTCGACTGCATGCCCATTTGAAGACACAGCATGAGAGTACAGCTGAAACAGCCAAGTGAAGGTTACATGGGTCCCAACCAGGGGGAAGAAAGGGAAGGAGTCATGTGACCGGCCTCCATCCCCCTCCCACTCTCCAAGACCCAAGGAAGGACACCCTAGCAGAGAACTTTTCTCGGACATGTGCTGCTGCTTCAGTGGTGTCATGACAATGTTTGAGGTCATGATATGTAAAGATTCATGGGCTGGAGAACACAGCTACCAGGTCAGAGCTCCCATTTCCCATAGGAGGGGCTAGGGAGCCAGGCCTAGGAGAAAACAGTAGAACCCTAAAACACTCTGATTCGTTCCCAGCCGGCTAATGTTTGCTCTGACTGCTCCAGTCTAGTGTCTCCCCAGATTTTTCTACATTTGGCCTCAATGCATTACCCTTCAGCTCTCCAAGCTTACTCTGATACCAAAGTCTAAGAATGGCTTTTGCTCCCCAATGTCATCACTGGCCTCTTCCTCTGGGTCAGGGACTTTTGGCCCCAAGAGTAAGTTGCTACCTTGGGTCTTAACTCATGCATAAGGACTCTCCTCTCTTTATTCCTAACAAAGAAAATATTAATGCTCCCCTCCCCTTCCCCCCCCCCCCAATTTTTCCCCAGCTCTCCTGTCATCTCCCTTTATTAACAGGTACAGAGCTATCAAATTAAACCTCACATGTCCAGAGCACCTCATCTAGGGATCCAACATGGGTCGACCAAAAAATTTTGGGAGGTTATGACCCCATTGTTAACAGGCTTCTGAGAGATACTCACAATGTACTTGGCAATTTGTTCTCTATCCAGAGGCTCCGTCACTTTCAGCCATCCTGTTTCTCTTTCAATAATAAACACACCAACAGGAGGTGTGTCAGCCCCTTGGCCAGTGATGCTGTAGAAAACCTTGATTTCTTTGTCCCTGTTAGATTTGATCTGAAGACCAAACAGAAAGAAACAGCATTATCCCTTTTTCTTCTTAGTCCTTCTCTGACAAATTGCTCCCAGAGAAGTAAAGAACTTCCTGCTCTCTACCTGAACCAGATTTTTAGGGAATGGGCCTTTCTCATTTTCTGGGCAGCTGATAGGAGGGATAACCCAGTCTCTCTTCTGTCTTCTAAGACCATGCTGGGAGTTGGGAAATGTGAGCACTTCTGTCTGGGTTTCGGAGAGAGTGTCCTAAAAGGAAAGGAGATGAAGAACAAAATCAGGTAATTCGGGAGAAATAATACAGGCCCAACAGTTCCACCTACCCAGCCAGCATCTCCAGCATTCTGAGGGCAGTCGATGATTTTAACTTAATAACAAAACACAACCCAATGAACCTCTCTGCCATATAATAAAGATGGCATTCTCTTTTGATCCTTCTCATGTCCAGAGTTCAAGTAATCAGTATGCATACACAACTATACATTTGAGAGTTTGATATTATTTTGCAAGTTATTTCAAGCCTATATATATTATACCTGTTGTTTTTAAAAGAACATTACACTCTGATGATGTAATATCAGAGCTTATTCAACAACTGGATATTCAAGTGTTTCAATTTTCTTTTATGTTTTTCCTTGGGGTATAGGCCTCCAAAGTGGAGTTATCAGCCAAGATGAGGTAAGTTTTAGGAATTGGTGCTAAGAACTACTTTGTGATCAATACAAATTCTTTAACCTCATTGTGTTGTTTTATCTATTGAGTTTCCATTTGTTCTAACTAAAGCTGTTGGGATGGGAACCAAAAACACCCTTTGAGACGCGTATTGAACAGTTTTCATGTGTGATAAAGATAGCTTTATGCACACACAGGGAAATAAGATAGTTGAAGATGGAAGGAAAGTTTCTTCCAAATTGTTTAAGTGCTTTAAAGTGATTAACCATAATACTGTAAAGGTTCCAGAGGACAATTCCATCTCCCACTCCCCACATACAAATGTGATTTAAGCACTATTTCCTGGCTTTTCAAATTTGTTTCAAAATGCACAAGACAGACATGAGATAAGAAATCCCTCCCAGTACTGCATTCCTGCATATTAGTTACTCACATACCCCATAACACACACACACTCTCTCTCTTTCCCTCCCTCCCTCCTTCTCTGCCCTGCCCCTGCTCACGCTGTCTCTCTCTCAAAATAAATAAAACTTAAAAAAAATGTTTCCCATTGAGTCTTCTCTTCCCCTCCCAAGACTCTCCCCACTAGAAACACAAAGAGTAAAATAAAATGATCAGAGGATTGATCTCCTGCTCATTCTCCCTCCAAGAAAAAGACAGTTAACAATTACTGAGTACTTACTGTATGCCTAGCACAGTTATATCGTTTCACATGTGTTAATTCAGGCACTCATTATTATCTGCATTTACAGATAAGGAATTTCAAGCACAGAGGGGTTAAGTAACTCTCCCATGTCTATTCAGGCAGTAAGTGGCAGGGCTATGATTCAGTCCCAGATAGTGTCCATGCTCTTACCCACTATTCTACGCTTCCCACAGAAAATACAGATATTCACACTGCGCCATCATTCCGGCTGATCCCTCCCCCCACCTACTCAAAAAAATTCCCAACGATTAGTTCAGTTAGACCAATGGTTCTCAACTAGAGGTGATTCTCCAACCCGGGGGGCATTGGCTGTCTGGAGACATTTTTGGTTATGACAGCTAGGGGCATGCTGCTGGTATCTATCTGGTGGGCTACAGCCAGGGATGCTGCTAAACATCACAACAGAAAACCATCCAGCCCCAAATGTGAATGGTGCCAAGGCTAGGGAACCTGCATTAGCCAGAGGACTAAAACAATGGTGAACTTCCAAGAAACGCTCCAACGTACGTGATGGCGGCGGTGATGGCGCACTGCTGCCTTCAGCGTAACTGTGGTGGACAGCTTCCTGCGGCTGGAGTCCCAGGCGTGGACGAGAAAACTCATCTCTGGTTTATGAAGCTGCAGAGGCCGTCTGACGCTAACCACACCATCGCTGCCCACTTTGATTCGCGTGTCATCAGAAAAATAGGCTGTCCTTGGTCGACCGGTGCATCCTTCAAAACTCACTGCAGGGCACATGTCACAGCGATTAGGAAATGGGGCAGATTAAAGACATGAGTGTTCCTTCTCTAAAAAGCAAACGTGGTTCACCCACCAAAAGCCTGACTCACTCAAAACAAGCCATCGTCTGGAGACAGAACAGCAAAGATACCAAAGTAGTCAATATTATCATCATGTTCTTCACAATTACAGGAAGACTGTTCATTGTGGTCTGATTTTCTTTCTTTTTTTTCTAAATTTTTTTTTAACGTTTATTTATTTTTGAGACAGAGGGAGACAGAGCATGAATGCGGGAGGGTCAGAGAGAAGGAGACACAGAATCCGAAGCAGGCACAGGCTCCGAGCTGTCAGCACAGAGCCTGATGCGGGGCTCGAACTCACGGACTGCGAGATCATGACCTGAGCCGAAGTCGGCCGCCCAACCGACTGAGCCATCCAGGCGCCCCTGATTTTCTTTCTTATCTACTTGTAAACTACAAACAGTGACCTGTCTAGAAAGTAACTTCTTTTCAATAACAAAAGGGACCTCTCCTTCAGTTGGCTGTTGACAATATAAAAACAGACCGCTAAGATTACTGAGACAGAATGCTTGCTAAATCCAAAAGTTAGAGACTAGGGTACAGTGAGACATTGCAGAGTCTACATTTAAGTAGCAGGTGGGGTAAATGAGCCTGGGTGGCTCAGTTGGTTAAGCATCTGGTTAAGCATCTGACTCTTAACTTCAGCTCAGGTCATGCTCTCACAGTTCGTGGGATTGGGCCCTGAGTTGGGCTCTGCACTGACAGCATGAAGGCTGCTTGGGATTCATTCGTTCTCATTCTCATTCTCTCATTCTCTCTCTCTCTCCACCCCCCTCAAAATAAATAAAATAAACATTTTAAATAAATACGTAAATGTTGACATTTCAAAACCAGTGGCAGACAATGAGAGAGGGACATGGCATGATGATAACGAGTATGGACTCTGGGGGTGGCCCCCTGGGTGGCTCAGCTGGTTAAGCATCCCACTCTTAATTTTGACTCAGGTCGTGATCCCAGGGTCATGGCATCAAGCTCTGGGTCAGGCTCTGAGCTGTGCGTGGAGCCTGCTTGAGACTCTCCCTCCCTCTATCTCTATCCCTCTCCCTCTTTCACACTCACTCTCTCTAAAGAATATGGACTCTGGAACAGGCTACCTGGTTCAAGTCCCAGCTCTGCTTATTATTAGCTCTGTGACCTTGGGCAAATTAATCTCCCTGTGCCTCAGTCTACCCATCTGTAGAATGAAGGCAATAAAAGCAACTACCTACTGGGGTTGATTTAAGTTTGTTTTTTTAACGTTTGTTTGTTTATTTATTTATTTATTTATTTATGAGACAGAGAGAGACAGAGCATGAACGGGGGAGGGTCAGAGAGAGAGGGAGACACAGAATCCAAAGCAGGCTCCAGGCTCCAAGCACAGAGCCCAACGCGGGGCTCGAACTCACAGACCGCAAGATCACGACCTGAGCCGAAGTTGGACGCCCAACTGACTGAGCCACCCAGGTGCCCCTAGGGTTGACTTAAGTTACATCTCTATGTGCTTGGCACATAATAAGCACTATATTAATGTCTGTCCAATTAAGTTTTTGAAAACAAATGTGACTTTGGTTAATCATTTATTCAACCCTCATGAGTATCCCACAGAAGACATTGATAACTGTAAATAGTTGTTGAGTGCTAACTCTATTTTTATTACCTCAGGCATAGAGAGGTAATACCTGCTTTCAATCTGATGCAGAAGAGAAACTGATCATTGTCAGGGGAGATAATGAAAGTTGCACAGGAAAGTCTTCAACCTGATCATACAGGGCAGCAAGACAAATGCAAAAGACAGGGAAGGACTACTTGGGTGGGGGAATGTTATGACCAATGACTTCCAAACTCTACTTAAAACTTCATAGCTATTAAGGTATTAAAACTTAAAGACCACCAATACCCAAAGGTGGTGACGCTGGTGGTGAAAAATGTCCTAAAGGGCTCATTCTACAGGTTTCCACCAAGCTCTATGCCAGAAGCTGTGCTGAGCTCTAAGGACAAACTTGTAGACAAGACAGACAAGGCACTGCTCCTCACTGAGCTTACACTGTTGTGGAAAACATGGACAAATACAGAAATCAATCATCTCAGGAAGTGATAAATGCTAGACAGAAAGGAATTAAAGAGAGCAATACAAGAGTGATCAGAGGAGAGGGGGATTCAGAAAGGTGTAACTATTACTGGATGATGAGAGCAAGCCTCTTGAGGTGGAGGTGGCTGAGCAGAGACCTGAAGGAGACAGTCTTGCCGAAACCTGTCTCAAGAGCCAGCTAGACACAGGGAACAGCTGATAAAGCAGCTCATTCTGGGAAATTCTCAAGGTGGCCTGTTTTCATCCCTTTCAAATACTCGCCCTTCATTTCTCTAGTGTAATTTTTACTTTGTCCAAATAGATCTTTTATAAAAACTCCTGCTCTTGAGCCTATTTTACAAGGCTAGACACCTCTACATTCATGAGGATCACGTCTCTGCCACAAAGTCCTAAGGCCACCCCTAATTCCTGGGCTGCAGTTTTCATTTTCTTCCACCAGGGGCCACCCTTGCAAATGTTTCTGAAGCCAATAGCCACACCCTTTCCAGAGAAAATAAGACCTGACTGGTGTGGGTGGGTGAACACCATGATCATTTCCATTTTGAAGATGAAGATATTCAGAAGATGAAGAAATCCAGGCTTGGAGAGCTTAAGAAAATTGTTTGACATCCTATACTTAGTGAAAGCAGAGCTGGGACTGGCCCTTACCCTGAGTTACTTAGTCTTATGACCGCGTTCCCTTGCCCTGAAGAGACTGTTAAGGCCCTGGTTTATTTTGCCCCCTAGCTAGAATCCAGGGATGACAGAAATCTGGGGCCACCTTGTACAAGTAACTGGGAGTCGCTATCCAGCCAAACAAAAAGATAGTTCACAGGAAGGGAACAGGGTCCTTCAAATAATCACCCACCCACCCCCCGTCCTCCAGGTTTATACAAAAAAAAAAAAAAAAAAAAAAAAAATCACAGCAATGGTCCCACCTCTACCCTCGCCTTATAGGCTGGTTCTATATCTACTATCTGTGACCAGATAATAAACCCAGATTCCACCATGTTCTTGCTGAGTGGCCTTAAACAATATGCTTAACCCCCCTGGGCCTGTTTTCTCTACTGGGACATGAAGGATACCACCATCGATGGAGCCTACCTCTTCAGGGTTTTTGTGAATATTAACCAAGACAGCAAATGTGACCACATTTTGAAAGTGAAAGAGCAGTGCGAGCAGTAGATAATGATTATTTTTTCTGTGCATTTGGGAAGACAAGCTAGAAGTATTTGCTAGAAGCCCAGTATGTGCTACATGAACAGGGGAACCAAAAATGAGAAGAACAAAGGCAAAGTCCTTGAAGGATGGGCAGACACTGCCTTTTAAGTCTAAAATAGGATCTCCATCTCAAACTAGATGTTTTTCAAATAACCTCCCCCGAACCCATCCCTGCAGAAGTAATGGGGTGATCTGGGGGGGGGGGGGGGAACCTGTCACAGAAACAAGGACAAGAGCTGCTCTGGTTTATGCATGGATTCAATTCCTTTCCCCAGCTGGCCCAAATCTGGGCAGTGAAAGTTGGGACAAGCAGGACTGGACTTGCCAAGGGCGGCAGCCTGAACATTTTTAAATGGTTCTGCAAATAACTTTGAGCCAGCTTAACCAGCTTGGGTCATCTTGTCTTAATGGTGGCTAAGCCCCACCCCTTGAGAAGTGACAAAGAAGTGTGCGCTGCTCCAACCTGAATTTCCAGGTGCTCATTAAGGCCCATTATCTTTCTGTGCAATCTGATCCTCTGGGCTGAGAAACCAGAAATTACAAGAAAGATGAGGGAATCTCCAGCTTCGGAAGGCTCCTTGCTTCAACCTTGACAAGGACCAGGCCATGTCTCAGAGCCACAGTGACCACTAATGGCAGCATGGGGGACTCAAACAAGAAAAAGAGAATCGGTCCATGAGGACAGGGTATATTTGAACGTTTCCACGATAAAAAATTAAACAAAAATAAACATAAAGCCAGCAAGGGATTAAGTAAGTGTTCTTTAAGTCAGAATGACCTCCTTTCCTAAAACTGGTCATTTGGTCATTTGGTCTAGAAACCAAAATCCCAGTGACAAGAGCCAAGAACCCAGGTGGCCATCTCTAGGTGTGGACATCTTTTCACTGCAATAACATCATCCCCACCACCACCAAAAACCACAGCCTCGACTAATAGCTTCAACTACCTTTTATCTACTATTCTCTTAATATTTTTACACACTTGTAGAACATTAAGTGTCAGGCTCCATTCTAACCACTTTACAAATATTAACTCACTCCATTCCAGAACTCTGAGGATGGTACTACCAGTGTTTCCTTTTCACATGTGGGGAACAAACCCAGGCAAGCTGTGAGGCCCAGAGCTGGGACTGGAACCCAGGCCGTCTGAGAGTTCTTGCTCCTAACCGCTCGGCCTCATGGTGTTCTCTACAAGCCAGACCCTTGCACTGTGCTCTTTGTGTTGTAATTCCTCCTCACCTTCTGCCACCCTTTGGGGTAGGGACCACTACCTCCGCTTTCTTTGTCCTCAATTATATGCTTGTGACTGGAGGGGCTGAGCTGTCTGGCTCCAAAGTGAGCATTCTTCACCACTGTTTCCATTTGCAAAATGGGGACATGCTTATCTAGCAATAATAAAAAGGAATATATATTAAGAAGAAAAAGTCTTTAAACATCCCCCAACAGTAGGCAACTCTACCCACCAGGAGCCTAATGGTAATTGTTGGATGGGAGGGGCAGATTCAAAGTGTGGTTGAAGTGGGGGCAGGGGGCGATTCTGATTTTTTTTTTAATGTTTATTCATTTTTGACAGGGAGAGAGACAGAGCATGAACAGGGGAAGGGCAGAGAGAGAGAGGGAGACACAGAATCTGAAACAGGCACAGGCTCCACGCTCTGAGCTGTCAGCACAGAGCCCGACACGGGGTTCGAGCTCACAGACTGCGAGATCACGACCTGAGCCGAAGTCGGATGCGCAACCGACCGAGCCACCCAGGAGCCCTGATTCTGGTTTTTTAAACATATTTTCCTTCTATATCTTTGTACATATTATATGGTGCATCAGAATTACAATGAATTCCTTTTAAAATGACGAAAAGAAAAGTGACTTTTAAAAAGCATTTTTAACACATTGTGACTTTTGCAGGCTATTTATCCTAAAAGTGCCCTATTTTCTAACTCACGTGGCACCAAGTAGTAGTTTTAATCAGAGGACCCTGGAAGAAGTGACTGAGGTTCAAATAAAAATTAAACCCAAGTTCATGAAAAGCTTCTGGTCCAGGGCAGGGCTATGAGCACTGAGCAACATTCTTTGCTTGGAATTGCCACTGTGGCTCAAACAGTCCTGCTTTAAGGATTCCGTTTCTTCTTCCACCCCCACCCAGCCCCACAGCTGGAATGTGAGTGGGTGGAACCAGACAGTCTCAGAAGCCTTCATGTATTTCTGGGAGATGTTGAGATGTAAGGACAGGGACCTACAATCAAAGCCAGCTAACCATAGTTGAGTTATTTGCTAACTAGTGGGATAACCCAATCTCTCAGCGGCAACTACTTGAAAGCAGTGTTTTCCCCACACTATACACAAAGGCATGCATTATGGATTGTTTCTCTCTCATTGGAACGCATTTCCCACAGCCAACATCATAGAACCCTGCATTTAGATGTATTTCAAGGACCATTTGAACTTGAGCACTCAGCCTGAGGAAGACAAAGTCACACACACAAGATCAAGAGCCTCCTGAGGCCCCTGGAGCTGCCGGGGAGGGGTCATGTTGCCATTGCATATCTCCAAACCAAGGACTCTGGTTTCTACCTTAAATATTGAAGATACAAGACAAAAAGTTTAACCCGATGGATGAAAGAAATCCTAGGGAGACAGACATATTACCACTTCGCTAGGTAGGAGCCTCTTTTTGCTGGTTAGGCATGGTGTTTCTAACTCCAATCACAAAGCCGTAATTCTCCACGGACACCACAGCCTATAAAATTTCTTTCTAGGTTCCATTTTCTTTGATGCACTGGGTGATATTGGAACACTTTCCTTTGATGGGTGTCCATGAAATTACTCAACATTATGGGTTTACTAAGCACACACGCTCAGCAAGAAAAAAAAAAATGCACGTTTAAAAAATGGGAAGAAGGGGCACCTGCGTGCCTCTGACGGTTGAGGGTCTGACTTCGGTTCAGGTCATGATCTCATGGTTTGTGGGTTCAAGCTCCATGTCAGGCTCTGTGCTGACAGCTCAGAGCCTGGAGCCCACTTTGGATTCTGTGTCTGGCTGTGTCTCCCTCAAAATTAAAATAAATATTAAATAAATAAAAATAAAAATAAATAACGGGAAGGAAAGGACTATCAGGCCTCTATTTGAGATTCAAGTTGTACCAAGAAGACGATCTTCTTAGCCCCTAGACATCTCTGTATGTGTCCATTTGCTATAAAAGAACTAGCAACCCGATAGCCTTACTTGACACGCTGGCCATGGGTGGTAGGAATTTAGCAGCCTGGCTAATAAATGAGGAAACTGAAGTCTCAGTGGAGACACCTGGCTAAGCCACATAGCAGAAGAAGTGGTAGAACCTGTGGTCTGAGGCAGCTTCAGGACTTAACCACCTTAGTATCAGTAAGCTATGCGTCAACTAGTTCCTAGCTGAATGGAGAACAGCAAGTTCCCACAGGAGAACAGGACAGGTAGAGTAACAGTAATAACAGGAAAGTGTCCCCTGTCTCCATCTTCCCCTTATACACATATACTCCCTCTCTCTCCTTGAAGGAATGCTGTGCCTTGGAAATTCAGTCCCAGCGCCACAGAAAAACATAGGGACAGTCAGACAGCCAAGTGAAAGAGGAAGTTTTAAATTTCAGATCCACGAATGTGCTGCTGTGGGTCACACCATTACAGAGCTAAAATAAGTCGAAGTTCCTCTCATTGGTTAGCTTACACCTCAAACATTTTTCTGGGGAAGATAAACAGCGTGGACTCCCGGTGCACCAGCATGACTTACAGCCTGTGCCCATAAAACCTGAGTGGCAATCCTCCAGGAGTGCTGTCGGCTGGGGTGCCTGCACCCACCCAACCTCTCGTGCTAACAGGCAGTTCCCATGGAATCTCAGGGGTGGGAAGTGTACTTTCATGAAATCTACCACGTTCTTACTACCGGCCTCTCGACACGACCTTGCCTGGAACAAATTATAAGTAGTCTCAGATGTGGTGTGTGTACATATACATACACACACGCAGACACGCGCACGCACACACGTATATACGCACATACACACACATGCGTACACATACCGTGGAATATTACTCAGCCATCAAAAGAAATCTTGCCATTTGCAACGATGTGTATGGAGTTAGAGTGTATTATGCGAAGTAAGTCAGAGAAAGAAATACCGTGTGATTTAACTCATGTGGAATTTAAGAAATGAAACAGATGAACATAGGGGAAGGGAGAAAGAAAAAAGAGAGGAGGCAAACCACAAGAGACTGTAAATGATAGAGAAGTGAGGATTGATGGAGGGAGGTGGGTGAGGGGTGGGGATTAAGACGGGCACTTGTTTGGGGCGCCTGGGTGGCTCAGTCGGTTAAGCGTCTGACTTCAGCTCAGGTCATGATCTCACGGTCCGTGGGTTCGAGCCCCGCGTCAGGCTCTGTGCTGACAGCTCAGAGCCTGGAGCCCATTTCAGATTCTGTGTCTCCCTCTCTTTCTGCCCCTCCCCTGTTCATGCTCTGTCTCTCTCTTTCTCAAAAATAAATAAACGTTAAAAAAAAATTTAAAAAAAAAAAAAAAAGGGCACTTGTGGTGAGCACTGGGTGTTACACTTAAGTGATCAATCACTAAATTCTACTCCTAAAACCAGTATTACACTATATGTTAACTAACTACAATGTAAATAAAAACTTGAAACAAATACAAACTGTAAAACTAAGTAATAAATAAGTGGACTCTGTCTTTATTTATTTTTAAAGTGCAGGCTTAGGGGGGCGGGGGCACCTGGGTGGCTCAGTCGGTTAAGCCGCTGACTTCGGCTCAGGTCATGATCCCCCAGTCCATGGGTTCAAGCCCCATGTTGGGCTCTGTGCTGACAGCTCAGAACCTGAAGCCTGCTTCAGATTCTGTGTCTCCCTCTCTCTCCTCCCCTCCCCTGCTTGCATTCTGTCTCTGACAAATAAACAAACATTGAAAAAAATTTTTTTAATAAAGGGTTTTTTTTTTTAATGTTTATTTACCTATTTTTGAGAGAGAGAGAGAGAGAGAGAGAGAGAGCATGAACAGGGAAGGGGCAGAGAGAGAGGCAGAGAGAATCCCAAGCAGACTCCTTGCTGTCAGTGCAAAGCCTGATGCGGGGCTTAAACCCATGAACTGTGAGATCATGACCTGAGCAGAAGTCAGATGCTTAACCGACTGAGCCACCCAAGCACCCCTCTTATTTTTTATAAAATTTTGAAAGTTATTTATTTATTTTGAGAGAGAGAGATAAAGGAAGAGACAGAGAGGATTCCAAGCTGCTCCACATGGCCAGTGCGGAGCCCAGTGTGGGGCTCAAACTCACAAACTGAGAGATCATGACCTGAGCAAAAGTCAGATGCTTAACTGACTCAGCTGCCCAAGCGCCAACTGTGTCTTCATTTAACTAACACCCTAAAAACAGACGTCAACAATGATCCTGGCCTGGGTAGGAATTAAGGAGCAGGCTCCTTCACATCTGTTTCCATCAAAACATATTGAGGAATGGGGTGCCTGCCTGGTTCAGTCAGTCGAGTGTATGACTGTTATCTCAAAGTTGTAAGTTCAAGCTCCACACTGGGTATAGAGATTAAAAGTTAAATCTTAAAAATATAAAAACCATAAAACAGACTGAGGTGGAGAGCAGGGTATCATTGCACGGACAAAAAACAGTGAGGTTACAGATCAAGGAACAATTAGCCCAGGCCCCTCCTCTCCAAAGGGGAGCCGGCAAGGATAAAGGGGTGACCCAGCACCCCTAATTCCCCTGCTTTAAGGTTACTCATGCTGACTCGGTCACTCTGGTGGTGGATTTTTGCTTCCCAGTTGTGTTTCTTCATAGGCTAATGCCCTGTTCGTTCTCTGGAGAGCAAACACCAAGGATGCTGATCAGAATCAGCAGAATAAAAAAGTATCATCAATGGCACTTTTTTCTTTTTTTAAAACCAACTCCAACTGTGGAATCGGTAAAAACCAATTACACACAGTTTTATAGTTGTACATTGTGTGAAGGGGGTCAAACTGAGTCAGGTTCAAATCCCCACTTTGCTTCATATGTGCCACTGTAGGCAAGTTACTTTGACCCCCCCACCTCCACCCTTGAGCACCGGTTTTCCTGTTCTCTAAATGAAGATGTCCATCTATCTCCTTGGAGGGATTGTTTTAAGGATTCTTTGTTCAACAAGTATTTACTGAGCCCTTACTCTTTGCCTGGGAAATCTAAAGACTGGGAAATACACTCTAAAGACTGGGAAATACAGCAAGTAGACAAAGTAAGGCTCCTGCCCTCATGGGGCTTACATTCTGGTGGAGAACAGGTCATTAACAATTCAGTTAACAAATGTCATGAATGAAAAGTGTTGAGAGAGAAAAATAAGCAGGTAAGGGGGTTCCAAGGCTTCATGCAACAGCCAGGGTGGAGGGGACAATTTAATAAAGGGCGTCTGGGAAGGCCTCCAGAAGGGGCATTTGAGAAGCTTCTCCCAGCTTCTGGCTGCATACCAAAGCAAGGTAGTGAGGCATCTGGCAGTGTGGGGGACAGTTCCAGGGCTACTCAAGCCCTGCACACCCACCAAACACCTACTGTTCTAGTACTGAAGACACAGCCATGAACACAACAGGGAAACAATCCCTGCCCTCCTGGGGCTGACTTTCCAGTGCAAAGAAAGTGACATTAGCATGTGGATCCCACACAGGCAGCAGTGGCTCCTGCTTCCTCCAGTCCAGAAGAGCCAGAGTGCCTCCCCATCCCCCTTGTCCTTTTGATATCAAGGCCAGAAAACAACTGCTTTAAATCCTTTGCCTTTCCAGGCCTCCACTGGACAGTTCAGAAACGAGCCAGCACCCACTGATAAAACCTCACACAGTTTAACCTCAATATTCCTGCCTTAGTGGGGCTGCAGTGGCTCAGCTTGAGAAGCCCGAGGACTTGGCTTCCATTTTCCAGGGCGGACACTACCAGGCAAAAAGGAATCCCATCTCAATTCATTTAAAAAAGGGAAGTGGGCAAACACTGAACTTCACTCTAACAGGAGCTGGCACCTTGCTTGTTGCAGAGGTGGAGCAGGGACTTCTTCCCTGACAGAGGGAGGGAAACTTGTTTGGTTTCCTCAAAAAGAACAAAGAGAATGGGGAGGCAGACCCTCTGGCTTCCACATTAAATTGGGAGCTTTACTGTCTCCTCTTCTGGCTGCATGTTAAGTACACAAACACCGACCCGCCTGACTAAATACAGAGGCGATAATTGATCATTCCCACAGGCTGCAATCCAGGAAACATTCCTGTGGCCAGGTTGGGCAACTCCAGGAACTGTTTGCTTATTGATTAGAAAGAAAAGGCTCCCCCTCACACCACAGTTTCTGCCCACTTTTCCTTTCTATTGGTTTGCCTGCGGCCAGGAAGCGCACTCTGTTCCAAATTCCAAGGCAGCTGAACCCCTCCTCCCTCCAGCTCCTGCGGAGGCCTCACAGGTAAAGGCAGCTCACAGGCCTGGGGTAGGGGACTAGATCCTGGCCGCTAATGCAACAGGAAGGGCTCAAGTGTGCAATAAAGCACCTTGACCAAAATATCTCTAACATCATCTCCAACCAGGGTCTAACATGTTCTGCACATGGATTCTCTGGGATGCTTTTTAAAAATACCCAGGCCTGAGCATATTTTAAATCTGCCCCAGGTGCTTAGAGCACCCAGTGGGGTGGAGAATGGCTCTTCAAGGGCTCCCTTTGTGCAAGGCCAGAGGTAGAGTAAGTCCTTTATATTATCACAACCACTAAGGGAAGGATCACTCTCAATTTTATCAGTTAAGTGACTGATGTTAAGTGACTCTCCCAGGGTCACACACCAATGAACGGCAGGGCTGGAATTCTAATATAGGTCTAACTGAACCCCGAAATCCATAGTCTTAACCCTTACATACGCTATCTTCTCCACAGCCTGACTTCTTTTGGGACCCCCTCTTTTCTCCACCACTGTCTGGCAGTAAGATGAGCATACCCAGTGATTTCCCTTCCAATTTACCCTGGGCCAATGAATGCTGACACGATGGGAAAAACTTACACACCTCACATTTTCTGAGTCACTTTTTATGAGGGTGCTTTGTTACCCACACCAACTCCCTACCAAACCCTAGTTTTTTGTTTTTAATTTCATAAAGCAGCACCGTGTATCCATCAAAGGAAAAATGTAAGAAAACATAGATGCATAGCAGCCAAAAAGCGGAAACTTAAGTGTCCCTCAACTGATAAATGAACAAAATGCAGTCTATCCATGTAAGAGATTATTATTCACCAATAAGAGGAAATTAATTGCTGATACATGCTAGACCATGCATGAATGTTTTTTTTAAAAAATTTTTTTTAATGTTTGTTTGTTTGTTTATTTATTTAAAGAGAAAGAGACAGAGCATGAGGTGGAGAGGGATGAGAGAGGGAGACAGAGTCCAAAGCAGGCTCCAGGCTCTGAGCTGTCAGCACAGAGCCCGACGAGGGGCTCGAACTCACAGACCATGAGATCATGACCTGAGGTGAAGTTGGACGCTCAACCAACTGAGCCACCCAGGCGCCCCAGACCATGGATGAATCCTGAAAACATTTCCCTAAGTGAAAGAAGCCAATCATAAAAGATTGCTTTTTATGGTTCAATTTATATGAAATGCCCAGAATAGGTAAACCTACAGACAAAAAACCAATTAGTGGCTGCCTAAGACTGGTGGGGTTTGGGGTGGGGAGAGCTGAGGAGTGACAGCAATGGAGTGAGGGATTTCATTTTGGGATGATGAAAATGTTTTAAAATTGTCTGTGTTTGCACAACTGTAAATGTATTGAAAAGCCACTGACTCCGACACTTTATTTTTTCTTTGAATCCTACACTTTTAAGTTTATTTATTTACTTTTGAGAGAGAGAGGGAGAAAGAGAGAAAGACCAAGCAGGGAAGGGGCAGAAAGAGGAAGAGAGAATCCCAAGCAGACTCTGCTACAGCCCAACATGGGGCTCAATCCACAAACTGTGAGACCATGACCTGACCATGACCTGACCCAAAATCAAGAGTCTGACACTCAACTGACTGAGCCACCCAAGCGCCCATGAATCCTATACTTTAAATGGGTGAAATATCTGATATGAGAAGCATATCTCAATATAAGCATTTAATTAACCAAAAATAAAAAATAAAAGAACAAGCCAAAAGCACAATGTCCTCAAGTTCCCATTCATACAGAAAAGCCACTGTCTATGCCTATAATTTGTTCCCTCAGATTTCTATAGCCCTCTCCTAATTCACTCATTTCCCCTGTCCTGCAATCCCTTGATAGCCTGTTTTTCTTTTTTTTCTTAAAGTTTATTTATTTTTGAGAGAGCACGAGCAGGGGAGGAGGGGCAGAGAGAGGGCAAGAAAGAGAGAATCTCAAGCAGGCTCTGCACTGTCAGCACGGAGCCTGATGCAGGGCTCGAATTCATGAACCGTGAGATCATGACCTGAGCCGAATCAAGAGTCCCACGCTTAACTGACTGAGCCACCCAAGATGCCCCTGATAGCCTGTTTTTCTAAAATTAGGGCATGGGGACACCTGGCTGGCTTAGTCGTAAGAGCGTGTGACTCTCGATCTCAGGGTCATGAGTTGGAGCCCCACCTTGGGTGTAGAAATTACTTTAAAAGATGGGGGGGGGTGTCTGGGTGGCTCAGTCGGTTAAGTGTCCGACTTCAACTCAGGTCATGATCTCATAGTCCATGAGTTTCAGCCCCACATGGGGTTCTGGGCTGACAGCTCAGAGCCTGGAGCCTGCTTCAGATTCTGTGTCTCCCTCTCTCTCTGCCCCTCCCCCACTCATGCTCTGTCTCTCTGTCTCAAAAATAAACAAACACGTTAAAAAAAAAAACAACTTAAAAAAATAAAAATAAGATTAGGGTATGGACACTATAATACTCTTAAGAACCTTCTTTCCTAAGTTTCTTCTTTCTCTCCATTTATCCATTAAAAAACAAACTTAGGGATGCCTGGGTGACTTGGTTCGGCATCCAACTCTTGACTCTTGATTTGGGCTCAGGTCCTGATCTCACAGTGAGATTAAGTCTCGCTTAAGATTCTCTCTCTTGCTCTGCGCCGCCCCCAACTTACGTGAGTGTGCTCTCTTTCTCGCAAAAAACAAAACAAAACGAAACAAAAACATTAACCCATGCAGTTATTAGGATAGATATAACTAAACTACTCTGCAACAAAAGGAAACAACACACCGCTAAGGGCAATAGCACTGATGAACATTATGCTCAGTGGAAGAAAAGGACAAACACTGGAAAAGATTGCCAGCTCTGGAAGATCAGATTCAGTTAGTCTGGGGCATGGCCCAGGCTTGGTTATTTTATTTTTTTTATTTTATTTTATTTTATTTTATTTTATTTTATTTTATTTAACCAGTGCAGTAAAGAGTACCTTCTTATTTATGCAAAAATTCTAGAAAACTAGAGACAGAAAGCAGCGGCGGCAGGCTGAAGCTGGGGGTGGGGTGGGCATGAGGCTTGATTGCCAGTAGGCAGGAGGGGATTTGAGGAACGAAAGCATTCTAAAAGTAGATTGTGGGGATGCCACACAGCTGCGTACATTTATAAAAATTATCTCTCTGTATTCTTGCTGTGAGTAAATTGTGTGGTATGTAACTCACATCTGGATGAACCTGTAACAAAAATAAGTTACTTGGGTCTCCTCTGAGTCAAAGTCCCATGGTTCAGCAAAGATACAATCCATGCACCCCATAATCCCAAGGTTAGGGTGTTAAAGTGGGGAGGGAGAAGAGAGGCGATAAATAATTCCTAATTAACAGCAATTAGAAGAATAAATATCCAATATAAGGATACTCATTATGCGCAAGCTTTGTGCTGAGCACGTGAAAACCTGGACTCCCAAGCTGGTATAAAGCAGGTGGTGTTCTTTAAACCCTGGATGCTGATGAGCCAGAGGCCCAGAAAAGCCTAAGTCCTTTGCTCAAGGTCACAGAGCTAGTCGTTCTCTGAAGCAGAATTCACACCCAGGACCTGCCACCACAGGCTCTGACTTGAGGAAGGAGAGAGGCTCCAGGGAGAGGTAAGAGCAATGTGAAATGGAGGCAGACCCATCCTGGCCACAAAGATAGACCACCAAAGCCAGACCAATTCTCTATAAAGAACACAACCCAGATAGAAATATGCGCCAATCTGGGGGCAGCAGTTCCCAAGCCCTGGCTCACACAGAAATGTGCTGACGTTGGCTGCGGAAACACGGAAATCTGCTGCAGAGTTTGGAATTTGGAATCATTCAGTAAACTCAGGAACAAGGTCTGGAAACCTCTTTTGCGACACAAAGAAGGCTTGCACCTTTTCCAAGTGTGGGTTGTGCTGGAAAAGCTTGGGGCCTCCTGCCTCTGACATTTGCAACAAAACTCCTAAAACGGCTCCAAAGAACAGCTGGAAGCCAAGGCTGCAGAAGTGAGGCATTTCCCACAGAGTCTCTGGGTCACATGCATTTGCAGATGACTCCGAAACAAGTGCTCACTTGTCCAATAGAGCTTACAAGAGGAGGCTTTCTCTTCTTCAATAGATGCTAGCATCATTTTTCATTATCAAGAACAAATAAGCATTGATGCGAAAGTGAGTTGCTTCCAAAAGCGTTTGCTAAATCCACTCAGCTGGCTCTAAAGGTAAACCCTCAGACCCCACGTGTGTGCCCTTGCACAGGCACCTGAGAAATGAACCCTGCAACCAATCCTACATCGCTCCAAGTACCAGGAAAAAGCAGAAATATCTCAGATTAGGGTGCTCACTCCAAGAATTCCAAGTAGGATAAAAAAAAAAAATGACATGAAGACCAGGTCAAGGTTTGGAGACATGGACTGTGCCATATGCTGGGGCAGAGCCACAGGCCACATGGCCACTGTTGCAAGATGCAACTGTATGTTTGCTGCCACCACCGTATCTGTGGCCCCTGTCCCAGCAGCAGCTCCCCAACTTCTCATTTTCCTGGTTTCAACTCTGACAAGACTCCACGGTCCTTTTACCCAGACTCTTACCATTTTCCCATGGGATCAAAACTGGAATATTGCACCATGCGAAATGAACTATGTACAACGTTATCCATGAAGGCAGTTTGTAGTAGCAAAATATGGGAGACAATTCAAGCATCTATCAAGAGAAGGTCAGGGGGCGCCTGAGTAGCTCAGTCGGTTAAGTGTCCTACTTCAGTTCAGGTCATGATCTCACAGTTCGTGAGTTCAAGCCCTGCGTCCGACTCTGGGCTGACATAGCCTGGAACCTGCTTCGGTTTCTATGTCTCCCTCTCTCTCTGCCCCTCCCTCGCTCGCTCTCTCTCAAAAATAAGCAAACACTTAAAAAAATGGGAAAAAAAAAGACAGGTCAGTTATAAACTATGGAATTTCTTTAGTTTCCAAAAAAAATACTATTGTGGCTACAAAACAAACGAGAAAGCTCTTTATGCACTACCATGGAACGAAACTTAAGACATATTGTCAAGTGGTAAAAGGCACAAAGCAGTACACAGGATAATATATATTCATACTTGCTTATGTTTGCATATACAAATTTGGAAGAAACCATTAAGCAAGATTACAGGGTGGGGGTAGGGCTGTTATTGGACCAAAAAAAGGACAGTGTGGGATTCAACTTTTCATTGTGTATGCTGTTTGTACCGGTCACATTTTCAGCCATGTGAACATATTGCTCATTCCTAGGTTAGAAAAAAGAAAAAAAAGAATCGTAGGGGACCACATATAAGGTGTTTTCTGTTCATTCTACAGGAGAAGAATTTATATTTTTGAAAATGCTCAGAAGACTTGTCCCCAGGGGACCAGGACCCCTCTGAGAATCTCAGCAACCCAGGATGCAGGAGATCATAGGGAGGGGGTCCACATGGGTGGCATGAAGGAAGGGGATGATCCACACATGACCAGACAAGGAAGGGGTGCTGCTGGGGAGGACTCTAGTCTGCCGGTCTAGTAAGAAAAATGCTGGATGCCGAGTTAGGTGACCAGATTCTCTCAGGGGTTTGCCAGGAAGATGAGTAGTCAAGTCCTTTCATTATTCCTGGGTTAGTTTTCTCATCAATGACACACACCATCTGAACTGTATCAGCAAAGATGTGGGCTCAGGGGTCTTCTTGGACATCATGACAAGTGGAACCAGTACACCTTTTTTGGACGGCATTCTGACCACATTTAGAGATTTTCCATTCTTACCACCTCTTGTCCAGCAAAGCCCACGTCTACAACCTCATCCCACAGCCAGACTCACACAGGTAAACGAGGATACGTATTTAAGGAGAGTCACTGCAGGCGTGGGGAAGTGGCAAAAGACTGAAACGGCATCGACCGAAGACTGGTTAAATAAAAAATAAGCATCCACTCAACAGAAAATAGTGCAGAAATTACAAAGAATGAAATGGTTGTGAAAAAGAATCACGTAGGGGCGTCTGGGTGGCTCAGTCGGTTAGGTGTCCAACTTCGGCTCAGGTCATGATCTCACGGTTTGCGGTGAGTTCGAGCCCCACATCAGTCTCTGTGCTGACAGCTAGGAGCCTGGAGACTGCTTTGGATTCTGTGACTCCCCACCCCCACCCCTCCCCCACTTGTGCTCTGTTTCTCTTTCTCAAAAATAAACATTAAAAAAAAAAGATTCATTCTTTCTCTCTCTCTCCCCCCCCCCCACCCCTTCTCTGCTCACTCCCAGGCACCCTCTGTAAAATAAAATTTAAAAAAAAGAATCAAGTAAATCTATGTGTAATAATATGGAGGAACTTGTCTTTAAATAAAATCAAAAAGCAAAATGGGATGAAGAACACACTTAGAATATCTTCAGAAAGAGGGGCACCTGGCTGGCTCAGTCGGTAGAGCAGGTGACCCTTGATCTCGGAGTTGAGTTTGAGCCCCACGCTGGGTGTAGAGATTGCTTAAATGAATAAATTAATCTTTAAAAAAACAACATTCAGAAAGATACAAGAGACTGGTAACTTGGGTTGTCTCTAGAGGCAAAGTGCTGATGGGAAAAGTGGGAGGGAGACTTGCTTTTATATCCTTTTGTACCATTTGAACTGGTTCATGTTTGCTTTCTATCTTCACATAAACTGACAGTTTTTTCTTTAATGACAGAGTTAAACTGAAGGAGGGATAGTGTTTAGCCAACTAATTTCAATAGGAAAGCCCTGCATTCAGGCTTCTAAAAACCCCTAACGCAGACGTCAGTTGCATTATCAGAAACAAGACACTCAGGATATGAGAGGCTATCTGGTCCTGTTCTATCCAATTCCATCTGTGGCTTGAGAAGTACATTCTCAGGGTCACAGTCTAATGAGCTAAAGGATGAATGCTTTTTTCTTTCCAAAAGTCATGCTTTAAGAGGGACACTGACCCCTGGAACTAGTCCAGAGGCAGAGGGGCAAGAATGGCACACTGCCCTCTACAGAATGAGGGACAGGCTGGGAGAAGAGACAGACTGTACAGGGCTGCAGCCTAGAAACATTGGTAACGATGGCACCAGAGGGCAAGATAAAGGTCGGGGGGGGGGGGGGGAATCGAAATAGTGAGACCACTTGGGAAGGAAAGGAAATGTCTTATGCTAAGATCTACCCTCAAACGGAACTGGGCTGCCAGGCCTCCCCAACACCCCTCACTCGCTGGAGCACAGATGGCTTCAGCAGGTGTAGCCCCCATGCAGCTGAGCTGCATAAACTTGTAGGTGCATAAACTTGGGAGTCCAGATAGATCTGGATTCTAATCTCAACTATGCCTCTAACCAGCTGTATGATCAACATCAACCCTTAAGTCTCAGTTTCGTCCATTTTAGAAAGAATGGTCCCTACACACCATGGAAATCTGTTGGTAAGATAAGAATTCTCATCAAGCACTCAGCCAGAGCATCCCATGTGGCAGACCCTGTAAACTGTGCTGCAGTTACTGTCACATTATAGACATTCGGAACTGGAAACTTGTGCAGCTGCCTCTGAGGCCACCCTGCAGGAGAGGCAGGGCCACGAAGGTGGTACAGGCTCTATGGCCCTCCAGTAGACTAAAATCCCATCAGTGCCTCCCTCTGGACTCACCCATACCCCTCAGGACTTGCCACTCCTACTTTTGGGTGTGGTGGCCCCTTGCCTATGGGCAAGATCTAAATGTGAGGAAGTCAATGCTTTCCCACTTCTTCAGATCAAAGTGAAGGCAACACAGGGAACAGTGTCCTCCCTTCTCAGGCCACCTGGAAATAACTCCATGCCTGTGAAATGAAGTTTCCCATTACTCTTTTCCTTTTCTGTGTCCCTCCTGAGAACTTATTAGCAGTGAGAACCTCTGAACCAATTCAAGGTCTATGGGGAAGTCCATGGAATTACCAGTAAAGATGTAGACACTAGTAGGAAGCTCCATGGCCTTTGAGAATTTCCTGAAGGGGCCAGAGATTCCCAAAGCAGAGCTCTGGCCTAAGGACACACTGAGCGTGTGACTGCTGGGAGGGAGAATGAGAGAACGAAGGGGCTCAAATGATGCCACAAAGATTGGTTGTTTCCAATGCCACCCCAACCTTCGAGCACCAGCAAGCAGAGAAGTAACTCCAAACCTCCTGCTGGCGTGTTTTGAGGGCTATGAATAATAAAAAACAAAGCACAGGTAAGGGGTTGGGGCAGGGAAATGAAAACGGGAAGCGAAGAACATGGCGACAGTTAAGCACTCGACACTTATTTCCCCAGACACACCCAACTCATCTCTTGATGCTCAGATCATTGCAGTAGCCTCCTGAAGGTCTTCCTAACCCTGCCCCAGGTCCCCTGAGCCTGGTACAACCAGTCAGATCAGGATCTGCCTGTGATCCACTCAAAGTCCTCCAAGGATCTCCATTTCTTCCCAAATAAATGCCCAACTCCCTATTGTCAGGCCCCAGCTACTTCTCTGACCTGTCACCAACCACCCCAACCTCACTCACTGTTGAAAACCAACATGCTAGAAATGCTCCTAAGTCATCCATATTTGTTGTTCCCTTTACCCAGAGGACCATGCTCTTCATGGCCCCTTCTTGCCTTTCCTCCACTCAAAGGTCAAGATGAATGTTACCTTCGATGCAGTTCCTGAACGTTCTAGTTAAAACGGCACCCCACTGTCTCTAGTATTCCCTCCTCATCCTTCTTCTGTTTTTTCTTTATGGCATTTGCCACCTCATTATAGATTTACCAGACCTATTTACTTATTATTTATCTACTATCCCTAGGTTCCAGGAGAGCAGAAGTTTTGCCGGTCCCTGAAATGTTGTGTTTATTACTATATATCCACAGCAGACTCAACACTGCCAAGCATTTAATAGGTACTCAATAAACATTTGTCAAGTGAATAAATGGTGCCTTTGTCTTCCCTAAACATTGGTAAGATATTACGGGCCAGACGGCCCCAAAGTCAATTCAAGAGCAAATAAACCCTGAACAAGTAGACCAACAGAGGTGAACATACTTTCCAGAGACCATGGTGGAGCCTGGAAATGGCCAGGAATTGAAGGCTCCGAATCCCCAGTTTTAGACACCGACTAAGGGACTTGGGGTCAGCCCCAACAGAAGGGGGACAAGGATACTCATGAGTCAGGAGTACCCATCTTACCTTCATGAGTCTTTTCAAACAGGCTATGTTATAATGATCTCACACCTATGATTACTAGTTAAGTGTTCAAGTATTAACCATCACAAGCACCTTGCAGATTCTTAATTAATCCTCACAATCCTAGGAGGTAGGTACTGTGGTCCCATTTTACAGGTGAAGAAACCAAGACTGATAGAAGTGAAGTGACTTCCCCATGGTCACACAGCTAGCAAACATGCAGAGATGAAAACTGAACTCAGGCCAGCCTGACCCCAAAGCCTTTATAGTGTCCACTTTGCCCTACCTCTCTCATCTGTTCTGTCAACTCTCTTCCCTGGTTCTATCATTTCACTCTTCCTGCACAAGATCACCAAATGGGAGTGTCAGGTTCCAGACAGGAGAGGTTTTTTTTTCTCAGAGAAGCCACTGGGGCATTTCATTAAAGTTGGCACTCCAGGTAGAAAGCTAAGTGCTGATGGGGCAGGCAGTGTGTTGACATCTGACAAGGCCCATTTAGAGGAGATCTTTGGAGATTTTCAACAGCACAAGAACTAGCTCTAAGAGCTTTAAGTAAAGTTGGCTCAACACTTTGGCTGATACTGGACCTCACTGACCCTAGTGAAACCGGAGTGGCAACCTGACCATCCCCAAAGGCCTTACTTGCTTAAATAAGGGTGCAACTTTTGGGTGTTAATTCCCAGAGAACTTCCTGCCTTCTGACAAAGGAGGCATGCCAGAGGAGCCAGGGAGAGAAGGAAAACCTTCTGCCCATCAGTCAAATGGGAAAACAGTGCACTAACCAAACTCCATACAACAAGGCAAAGACCTGCCAACGATCCCAGTTTTAAATACTTTCCCCTCTTAGTCTCAATGTTCCATTTCTGCTGACTGGGCAGGAGTTCAGACCAGTCAGGATGCAATGTTCTCCTTTAATACACCCTTTTAAGCCATTAGCTTAGGCTCATCTGGAGAGCCTGCCTGCCTTTGCATTACACAATACATCAAACTTATCTTGGGTGTTCATTTTCTTCAGCAGGTAGGTGGCTGTGGTTTCCCAGAATCCCTTCAGGGTTCTTCAGGGAGTGGGGCTGTGCGGAATCACCTACATTTCAAGGTTGTTTCCTGAAAGCTCAGATAAAGCTCTACTACTCCAAACAGGAACTGTTTCACTAATAACGTATTTTCTAGCCCTTGGCATTTTTAAAAATCAAGACATAATTCACATAACATAAAATCCACCAATTCAAAGTGCATAATTTCAGTGATTTTTAAGTTATTCCCTATGTTGTGCAGCCATCACCACAATCCAATTCCAGAGAATTTCCATCACCCCAAAAAGAAAACCATACCCATCAGCAGCCCAATTCCTCTCCTTCCCTCTCCCCCCTCCCCCCCAGCAGTCACTCATCTGTTTCCTGTCCATATGGATTGGCTTATTCTGGACATTTCACATAAATGGAATTACACATTATGTGGCCTTTTGAGTCTGGCTTCTTTTGCTTAGCCTGTTTTCAAAGATACCCATGTTGTACCATGTATCAGCACCCTGTTCTTTTTAATGATTGAATCTCATCCCATTATATGGGCAGACCATATTTTGCTTACCCATTCATCAACTGATGAACACTTGGGTTGTTGGTTTTGTTTGTTCGGTTTTTGGCTAATAGAAATAACGCTGTGAACATTCACGTACAAGTGTTTATGTAGACATATGTTTTCAAGTCTCTTGGGTATATACCCAGGAGTGGAATTGCTGGCCCACATAGCAGTTACGCTCAACTTTTTGAGGAAATGCCAGACCGTTTTCCACATCTTTACATTCCCACCAGTAGCATATGAACAAACTCCTCCACATCCTTGCCAACAGTTGTCATTTTCTGTTTCTTTGGTTTTCAAAGATCTTATTTATTTAATGTTTATTTAGTTATTTATTTTGGAGAGCAAGAGAGCATGAACAGGGGAGGGGCAGAGAGAGAGGGAGACAGAGAATCCGAAGCAGGCTCCGCACTGTCAGCATAGAGCCCAATATGGGGATTCCACAAAACAGGAGATCATGGCCTAAGCCGAAGGCAGACACTTAACTGAATGAGACACCCAAGTGCTCCTGAAGACTTGATTTTTATTTACTTATTTCTTTTCTGAAGACTTTATTTTTTAAGTAACTTCTACACCCACTGTGGGGCTTGAACTTACAAACCCGAGATCAACACTCACACGCTCTACCCAGTGAGTCAGCCACTTGCCCCTCTGTTTTTCATATGACAGCCATCGCAGCGAGAGGGTGCGGAAGTGCTATCTTATTGTGGCTTTGCTAATCATCTTTCAAGGAAACATGTCACCGCCTCTAGAAAATCACCACTTCAGACAGAGTTGCTTTGAAGGCAGCCCCGGCTGAAGCCTTTTGGTGGTGGTGATTACAACAACTACTATTTCTCCCACTGACCTTTTCTACGCACATACTATTATTGCCACTAACACTTTGTATAGCGCGTACTATGGGGCAGGCTCACGATATCAGACATCTGATCTTCACAGTAACTATAAGAAATGCTAGTATTATCTCCACTTCCCAGATGGGAAAACTAAGGTGCAGAGGAGTTGAGTAACTTGCTCAATGTCCCACAGCTTATAAGTTACTGACATGAAACTGGAATCTGAGCACAGGCTGTGTGGCCCCAGCGCTCTTGACCACTGTGCTTTCACAGATGGTTTCTGAGCACACGGAGTTTGTGGAGAAACCCTGGAGGTGGCACAGGAAGGTGACATACCTGAACACCACACTCTATAAGGCTTATCAACACCAATATCACATGTGTGACAGGGCTATCCATAGGAGGTGGGACCGCCTGGTAGTAATTAATCACACACACACAGACCTCCAGTTCAAGTTAACTCGTTTGTCCTCCGCCAGGCCTCAGTTTCCTCATCTGAGAGATGGGTCTAATGGCAACCTCTTAATCTGAGGACTGCGGAGACGATTAAATGAGAAAGTGCAGACAGAAAAAGACTCTAGCAGACCTACAAGTCCGTCACACTTGCATTTTACACACAGGTTGTTTTGCTAAAAATGGTGCGTAAATTGGGGCGCCTGGGTGGCTCAGTTGGTTATGAGCATCAGACTTCAGCTCAGGTCATGACCTCGTGGTTTGTGAGTTCGAGCCCAGGATCAGTCTCACTGCTGTCAGTGCTGAGCTGCTCTGGAACTTCTGTCTGCCCCTCTCTCTCCGCCCCTTCCCGGCTCGCTCACACACGCACACTCAAAAATAAACACTAAAGAAAAAAAGGACATGAAAAAATACTGCATAAATCAAAACGTGTTAAGTTTTCCTGTAAAAGTAGATGTGAAGGATTCCTATTCTTTAAAAGCTGCAAACAAGGGGCGCCTGGGTGACTCAGTCGCTTAAGCAGTTAAGTGTCAGACTTCAGCTCAGGTCATCATCTCACAGTTCATGAGTTTGAGCTTCCTGACAGCACAGAGCCCACTTCAGATCCTCTGTCCTCCCCCCACCCCGCCCCTCCCGGTTGCACTCTTTCTGTCTCTCAAAATAAATAAATAAACTTTAAAAAAAAAAAGGTTGCAAACAAAATGAGACTTTACTATGTAAAACATTTATAGGCAAGTTCAAGTCTGAGTGAGTCAAATCCGCATGTGAGTACACGGTAGGGTGGCTAACACTGAACTCAGTGCACATCAGGCATAATACTAAGCACTTTTTGTGTTTGTAGAGAACATAACTATCCAAAATAGCAAAATTACAGGAACTGTCCTTGTTACCTGCTACTACATTAAAAGAAATCCAAAATAGCTGTCTTTGGGGACTTTATGACTTTCACTGCTAAATTTCCTCTCTTTGGGGAGTCTGTGGAATATAGATAAAAAGTGGAAATGGGGTATTCAGCTCACGCTGAACACCCAAGCATCATAAGTCAGTGTTCTGGAAAATGCTTTACACCAGAGTTTATACTGTCTTGACCTTGAGGTCTAACTTCAGGGCCTATTAAATCATAACCTTTTATTCCTTTTGAAAGCAACATGCTGACTCCACCAGCTCTGTTTACTTCCCAAAGCTTCAGATCTAGAAGTCCCAGCTACGCTTTATTACAGGGGAAGGAAACAGAAGAAGTCTTTTAAAATTACAAACTTGAGTTCCATGTGCGGCTGATATGTACACGGATACAGCTTACATGAAACTCACGTGCTTACAAACACAAAAACAGAAACTTCCATCGCCTCCTTGCAACCAACAGATGCTCTAAATTCTATCTCCAAAACGGGAGAATAGAAGGAGGCCAGCGGCTCTGATCGGAAGGGAAGAATGCCACCACTTCTCATGTCCCCTACCGTCTACACGGTGATCAGAGAAGCCAACATTTTATAAATGGCTTGCAAGATTCTATAATCAATAAAAGACATTCCTGGGAGAGTTGGGGATATTTTAACATGGAATGGCTGTCAGAGGAGACTGTAAATTTTCTTTGTTGGGACAATGGTGATTTTTAGTTGTGATTCAAAAGGAGAATGCCTTTGCTCCTAAGCTACAGGCTAAAATATGTAGAGGTGATACATCCATAACATGCTTTCAAATGGCTCACAGAGCAAACATAAATACACGGACGGTAAATCTGACAGTGTTGATTGTAAAATGAAAAGTATTCAAGTGTTCACTGGACTATTTCTTAACTTTATGTATGTTCTAAGTTTTTCGTAATGAGAAGTTGTAGGAATGGGGGAAGAACTAACCAAACTAACCAACCACGCGTTTACTGAGGATGCAGTGAGGACTGACATTCAGCTCAGCTTGGAGGCACGGACAGCTGCACCAATGGCTGATCCACTGAACAAGTCCCCTGTCAGCGGGTGAGCGGCCTCCTCCTGGAACCATGGGGTGATATGAGGTGAGGTGAGGTGGGGTGGGGTCGGGCGGGGTGGGGTGGGGTGCAGAGGGCTTCCCCCATGCCCACAACCCTCCCCCCCCCAGCTGCTGCTCAGGACCACAGGATCTGTTTGAGCACTTGATGCCAGGCATCCACACTTTGATTGCAAAGGGTCCATGCTAGACTGGACATTTTAATAACATCCACTCCTGAATATTGGTAACTCCTGGCCATTTGCCAAAACCCTTCTTTCTTCTTAGGTATGTCCCAGAGTCTCTGCTCTTGGCCAGCTCTGCTAGCGTAACTTGCTTCCCCTGAATGAGAACAGGAAGAGCCCTGTGGCATTGAGCATTCAGGAGAACTTGAGTTTAAACCCTAGCTATGCCATCTCCTAGCTGCATAAGCCCGGGCCAGTCACTTTGTTTCTCTAAGACTCAGTTTTACTTCACTGCAAGAATCAGATAATACAGTCAGTTCTATTATACTTGTTTCGAAAATGCAAATGTGTTCCAACATGAATGACTTATTAGGGAAAAATTTGAGCATAACTCCAATTTCAAGTTTGCTCATGTGTGTAATTTTGTCTGTGAGAAACATAGGTGAATACAGAGCAGTATACTCTGAAGGGTAGGAATGCACAAAACACACAGACCTTCCAGCCACGCCCATCTGCATCTGGTGTTACCACTTTCCATCCGACTTCCGATTATCCTCCTTCCACAAGAACTCACAAGATGCAGCCCCATCGCACCTATTCCCACAGGCAAAACTTTTTTTTAATGTATCACAATGAAGTATTTGAGTGCTGTGCCCCTAGCCATTTCCCTTTAAGTCCTGTGGTTTTTCTTGGGTGATTTTGCAGTGTGGTGATTTTTAGGAAGGCCTCTGTCCTGTTACAATGTAGTAGTAACAGTAGTTGCTACCTCACAGAGTGTGGGAAGATACATGCAAGGTACGTACATGCAGGGAGGCTGGCTCCGTGGGTGGAGCATGCAGCTCTCGATCTTGAGGTTGAGTTCGAGCCCCACGTTGGGTGTAGAGATTACTTAAATACATAAATAAACTTTCAAAAAGGGAAAAACTTAAAAAAAAAAGACACATGGAGGGAGAGGTGAGTCCAGTGCTGGGCACACTGTAAGTACTCAATAAACGTTGGCTAACATCGATCTCTCGCTCTGAATGCAGAGCCTGGCGCACAAAAGATGCTCTGAGAACGCTTATTGAACTTTCCCTGAAAGGTCTATGGTTTATTAACCTCAGTGGACTAATTAAAGAGACTTATCCTTCTCTCCCAAGAGGTTGGGAGGAGTAGTAACTGTCAAGCCATAAATTAGAGAGGAGGCATCACAGAACTAATGGAGCCCTTCCCTTCCATGCCTGGCCAGAGGACAAGAGTCATGAAGACAATGATCCTGTCTGCAAGGAGTCCAGGACATAAACTCTTGGCCATCATGTGGCAGTATGAGGTCGACTGTGAAACAAGTATCCTAGAGTCCTACAGGAAGCCCCACAGTATAGTATTAAGTGGTTAAGAGCCCATGTGAGAGGTCAAATGACTAAGTTCAAACCCTGGCTCCATCACTTAGCAACCACCTCCTCCCACGGTACTTTCCTTATCTGTAGAGCAAAGATCACAATGGTCCCTGTTTCCTCAAGGGGTGAGATGATTCAACAGGTTAATCCATGTAAAGCCCTTAGCGCAGGGTCAGACACAAGAGAAGTTCAGTGAACATTAGCTGCTATTTCAGGCCTGGAAGAGAAAACCACATGTTACCTGCAACAGAGCTGGAGCGGGAAACCGCATATGTGTACAGCAGTCAGGGGAGGGTGGATCTAGCTGGAACCGAGAGACAGGATACAGGGGTAAGAGCTCATTTTCATCAACCGTCCACTCCAAATCCTCTGACACAGAGCCTCCACTTAGCTACCTATATTCATTGAATAAACTTCATGTTCTGGTTTCCTAAACAAACAGAAAGAACCGCCTCCAGTTGAGGGCAAAGGTGGTTCCCTGATTTACCAGAAGGATAAATCAGCTGAATGGAATGGTTCTATCATTTCATCAGGGTGGAAGCTGACACGGAGGTATTTACCTGTCTTTCAGAAAAGACTATCTTTACACAGCCATAAAAAAGCATGAAATCTTGGGGCACCTGGCTGGCTCAGTGGGAAGAGAGTGACTCCTGATCTTGAGGTTGTGAGTTCGAGGTCCATGTTGGGTATAGAGATTACTCAATTAAAAAAAAAAAAATCTTGCCATTTGCAACAACATGGAATTTAAATATCTGTATATAAATAAATATAAATATAAATATAAATATAAATATAAATATAAATATAAATATAAATATAAATATAAATATAAATATAAATATAAATGAAGGGACCATCTAACCCAGAGACAGGATCTGGCCTCTGCCTACCCCTTCAATGCAGTCTCCTACCTGTTACCACACCACATCCACCAGGCCCTTGCCACAGGGCCTCTTCTTCCCCCCATACACTGTGCTCTTTGCTGTCTTGGGCTCTGGGTCTTGGCTTTTCTCTGCTTCTGACAGTTCTTTTTCTGGCATCCTCCCCTCCATCACTACACATAACACACACTCCCTCCTAAAATTTGCCTGACCCACTCTTCCCTACATGAGGTCCCCTCCTCACTCCATTTACTCTCTACCCCATTTCTCTGCTTTATTCCCTTCATAGAATGTGCCACTCCCTGAAATCCTATTCATTTACATGTTAATGTCTATTCAGACACTAGAACGGAAGTTCCCTGAAGGCACGGGCCTGGCACGTTGCCCTTTCTGCAGTACCCTGGTGCCAGCAAAAGGCAGGACCCGAAAAATATAGATTGACTGATGTCTGCTTGACAGAACATGAGTCATTCATCCATCCATAAACATTCCTTGAGTGCCTACTCAATGCCAAATTCTATGTATGGGCCTGGGGTCAGGGTAGGATAGAAAAGAGATCCAAGTCCTTACCTGTGGGATCCTTCCAGTCCCAGGGGGAGAATGGAGGCAGAGGGGACCTGGCCAGGGTTGGCATCCATGGGAAAGAGGCCTGAGAAGGTGACATTTTGAGCATGTGAGGCAGAGCTCCCTGGAGCTCACACCAGGTGGTGGTGAGCAAGACTCTCAGGATGGCAGGTAGGAAGCTAAGCTTGACCATCTAGGCCAGAGAAAGGGGTGGAACAAGTGTCCTCCAGGAGCCCCTCCAACTACTGATTCTCAGACAAAGGTGAAGAAAACATAATAGTGGCGAAGACAGTCCTAAAATTTGTGTGGAACCACAAAAGAACCCAAATAGCCGAAGCAATCTTGAAAATGAAGAATAAATCTGGAGGTATCACAATGCCAGATTTTGAGATATACAGAAAGCAAAAGTAATCAAAAAAGTACCAGCACAAAAACAGACATATAGCTCAATGGAACAGAATAGAGAGACGGTTAAGCGTCTGACATCAGCTCAGGTCATGATCTCACAGTTGTTGAGTTCGACCCTCATGTTGGGCTCTGTGCTGACAGCTCAGAGCCTGGATCCTGCTTTGGATTCTGTGTCTCCCTCTCTCTCTTCCCTTTCCCCATTCATGCTTTGTCTCTCTGTGTCTCTCAAAAATGAATAAATGTTAAAAAAAAACTTAAAAAAAAAAAAGAATATACAATGAGAAAAAGACAGTTTCTTCAACCAATGGCATTGGGAAAACTGGACTACTTTCTTACGCCATCTACAAAAATAAACTCAACACGGATTAAAGACCTGAAACCACAAAATTCCTGAAAGACAACACAGGCAGTAATCTCTTTGACATCATTTGTAGAAACACTTTTCTAGGTATGTCTCCTTTGGCAAGGTAAACAAAATTATTGAGACAACACCAAAATAAAAAGCTTTTACACAGAAGCACCTGGGTGGCTCAGTCGTTTGAGCATCTGACTTCGGCTCAGGTCATCATCTCGTGGTTTGTGAGTTTAAGCTCCGCATCGGGCTCTGCACCAACAGTGCAGAACCTGCTTGGGATTTTCTCTCTCTCTCTCTCTCTCTGCCCCTCCCCTACTCATTGCATTCTCTCACTCTCCAAAATAAACATTAAAAAAATAATAACATCCAAAATATATAAAGAACTTCTATAACTGAACACCAAAAAAACCCCCAATTATCTAATTTAAAAAAGGGGAGAAGACACAAACAGGTATCTCTCCAAAAAAGACATACAGATGGCCAACAGATACATGAAACGTGCTCAACATTACTCATCATTAGCGGAATGCAAATCAAAACCACAATGAGGGGCACCTGGCTGGCTCAGTTGGTGGAACATACAACTCTTGATCTTGAGATTGTGAGTTTGAGCCCCATGTTGGGTATAGAGATTACTTAAAAAGAAAATCTTTAGGGTCTCCTGGTGGCTCAGTCAGTTAAGCATCCAACTCTTGGTTTTGGCTCAGGTCATGATCTCGTGGTTCGTGGGTTCGAGCCCCACGGTGGGCTCTGTGCTGACAGCTTGGAGCCTGGAGCCTCCTAGGGATTCTGTGTCTCCCTCTCTCTCTGCCCCTCCCCTGTTTGTGCATGCGCACTCTCCGTCAAAAATAAACATTAAATAAAATAAACTTTCAAAATGTTTATTCACACTCTCTGTAATTAAATTAAATCTTAAAAAAAAACCCACAATGAGCTATCACCTCACATCTGTCAGAATGGGTAAAATCAGAAACCTAAGAAACAATAAGTGTTAGCAAGGATGCGGAGAAAAAGGAACCCTTGGGCACTGTTGGTGGGGATGCAAACTGATGCAGCCACTGTGGAAAACAGTATGGAGGTCCTTCAAAACATTAAAACTGTAATTGCCATATGATCCAGTAATTCCACTATTGGGTATTTCAAAGATTACAAAAACGCTACTTTGAAAAGATATATGCACTTCTATGTTTATTGGGTTATTTCCAATAGCCAAGATAGAATACAAATTTACATAGCAATCCAAGTGTCCATCCATAGGTGAATGGATGAAGAAATGTGGTATGTATACATACGGAATATTACTCAGCCATAAAAAAGGAGAATGAAATCTTGCTATTTACAATATGGATGGAACTAAAGGGTGTAATTCTAAGTGAAATAAGTCAGACAAACACCATATGATTTCACTCATACTGGAATTTAAGAAACCAAACAAATGAACAAGAAAAAAGACAAACAAAAAAAGACTCTTAAATACAGAGAACAAACTGATAGTTGCCAGAGGGAGGGATGGTGAGGGCAAGATGGGTGACATAGGTGAAGGGAATTAAGAGTATACTTATCATGAGGCACCTGGGTAGCTCAGTCAGTTAGGCGTCCAGCTTTGGCTTAGGTCATGATCCTTGGTTCATGGGCTCAAGCCCAGTGTCAGGCTCTGTGCTGACAGTATGGAGCCTGCTTGGGATTCTCTCCCTCCCTCTCCCTCTCCCTCTCCCTCTCCCTCTCCCTCTCCCTCTCCCTCTCCCTCTCCCTCTCTCTACCTCCCCCCACTCACACTTTCCCTCTCTCAAAATTAACTTAAAAAAAGTTTTAAAAAATAATTTTAAAAGAGAGTATACTTATCGTAATGAGCACTGAGTAGTGTATAGAATTGTTAAATCATTATGTTGTACACTGGGAACTAATATAATGCTGTATGTTAATTACACTTGAATTTAAAAAATAATAAAAACAGGGGCACCTGGGTGGCTCAGTCGGTTGAGAGTCCAAATTCAGTTCAGGTCATGATCTCATAGTTGATGAGTTCAAGCCCCGCGTCGGGCTCTGTGCTGACAGAGCAAAGCCTGAAGCCTGCCTCTGATTCTGTGTCTTCCTCCCTCTGTCCCTCCCCCACTCATGCTGTGTCTCTGTCTCAAAAATAAATAAACATTAAAAAAATGTTTTTTAATAAAAAACAAGTAATAAAAATAAAAAATAAAATAGCAGCCAAGACAGGACATGGAACTGACTGGGAGGAAAGGTCTCCAAGATGGACTAAGACTCGAAAAAAGCCAGGTGCACAACAGTACTCCTTGCCAACAGGGGCGCCTGGGTGGCTCAGTCAGTTAAGCATTGGACTTTGGCTCAGGTCATAATCTTACAGTTTGTGAGTTTGAGCCCCATGTCAGGCTTTCTGCTGTCAGCACAGGGCTCACTTCAGATCCTCTGCCTTCTCTCTGCCCCTTCTCTGCTTACACACACACACACACACACACACACACACACACTCACTCTCTCTCTCTCTCTCTCTCTCTCTCTCTCTCTCTCTCTCAAAAATTAAAAGACAAAACAAAACACAAAAAAGGGGGGGAAAAAGGAAGCAGCAAACAGATGTTAAGTATCTATAAATATGTTAAGTAGGTATAACATAGCAAGATCATGGTTTTCAACTGTACATATGTACATACATCTCTATAAAACATTTACATAGCTTCTGTAATTTTTGATATAGATCACATATGTAATAAACACAGAAATAAGAGCTATGTATAGGAATTCATGCAAATACCTGAAGACCTACTATGTGCAGGGTGGTGTTCTGGGCCCTAGAGGTATGGATAAAACAAACTAAGTCCCACCCTCAAGGGGCTCACATTCTAAGAAAAGGAGACAAGGAAATAACATACAATATAAAGTTGACAGTATTGAGGGCCATGAGAAACAACACAGGGTAGTGGGGTACAGTGACAGGGTACAGGCATGCACCATTATACAAGACAGACTCTGATGGGGGTGAAATTGGAGCAGGGACCTGAAAGGAGTGAAGGCGAGAGCCATGAAAAACCTGGCGGTGGGTGTCCCAGGCTCAAGGAACAGCAGACACAATCGCCCTCTGGCAGCAGAGTGCTAGAGAAACATGCAAGAGTAAAATCTCCACCGTTACATTATTATTGCTATAGTATGCATTTAAATTATATTACTGCCTAAGAGATATAATAATAGGGATCTTACTTCTAGGAGGATACACACTAAAATATTTCCCATTCTAATATCTAAGCAGGGATAGTATGCACAATTTAAATCTTTTCTCTCTTCTTAGTTGTCCACATCTTTTATTATTTTCCCGACAACAAACAAGTATCAGCTGTATAAT
Source organism: Panthera leo (assembly GCF_018350215.1). Taxonomy (NCBI): domain Eukaryota; kingdom Metazoa; phylum Chordata; class Mammalia; order Carnivora; family Felidae; genus Panthera; species Panthera leo. The sequence goes on along the minus strand of NC_056693.1, from coordinate 43,895,019 downwards.
AAAGACAATTACAAATGGGAAGTCTGAGGTATAAGGAGTGTTGCTAGAAGTGCAGGAGAACAAGCTCTCCAGAGCATCTGAGTTCCCCACTAAGGGACTGATTTATGCTTAATACACAAAACACCAACCAAACAAGGGATCTTATTTCCCTCTTTACTTTGGTAGGAAACTCAAAGCCAAATGTGTAGCCTTTTAGCAGGGATACAGCCTTTAGAGCAAGCATGTGGCTACTCAACCCTCCTCCTATCTTCATCTTTTATCCTGAATTTTCCTCTGTTCATTTCCTAATCCCTATCTGAGACAGGAGATATTATGTTATCTAGGTAACCCATGCCTTCAAATTCTTCAAGAAAGTGAAGAAATAGACCAACAGAAAGAGGAGGTTCTTAATGAAGTCTTAAAGGAAAGAACATTGTTTCAAGAAGTCTTGGCACCATGGGAAAAAGAATCCCCATCATCTGGGGGATCCCAACTTCCCCATTATTGGAATATCATTGTCTAAAATGTGGAAGGGGGGTGGTTCAGACAGTGGAGCCTGCGACTCTTGATCTCAGGGTCGTGAGTTTGACCCCCAGAATATTTGTAAAAATTACTTAAAAATAAATAAATAAAGGGGCATTTGAGTGGCTCAGTTGGTTGTGTCTGACTCTTGGTTTCAGCTCAGGTCATGATTTCATGCTTCATGAGATCTAGCCCTGCGTCAGGCTCTGTGCTGACAGCGAGGAGGCTGCTTGGGATTCTCTCTCTCCCTCGCTCTAAATAAATAAACTTTTAAATTTTAAATAAGTAATACACTTTTAAAAAATAAATAAAATGGGGTGCCTGGGTGGCTCAGTCGGTTGAGCGACCAACTTTGGCTCAGGTCATGATCTCACGGTTTGTGGGTTCAAGCCCTGTGTTGGGCTCTGTGCTGACAGCTCAGAGCCTGGAGCCTGCTTCAGATTCTGTGTCTCCCTCTCTCTCTGCCCCTTCCCCACTCATGCTCTGTCTCTGTCTCAGAAATAAATAAACATTAAAAAAAAATTTTTTTTAAATAAATAAATAAATAAGGGGGCGCCTGAGTGGCTCAGTCAGTTAAGCGTCCAACTTCAGCTCAGGTCATAAACTGGTGGTTCATGAGTTCGAGCCCCACGTCAGGCTCTGTGCTGACAGCTCAGAGCCTGGAGCCTGCTTCGGATTCTGTGTCTCCCTCTCTCTCTGTTTCTCTCTCTCTCTCTCTCAAAAAACAAAACAACATTAAAAAAAATTTTTTAATAATAAATAAAATAAAATTTGGAAGGGATGATCCAGTTCATCGTATCCTACCATGAAGAGGTCAAAAATGGCCTTAAGACCTTCTAAGCAACAGATCTACATGTCATGGTGAACCACAATCTAAATGAACCTCTCTGGGGGCACCTGGGTGGCCCAGTTGGTTTAGTGTCTGACATTGGCTTAGGTCATGATCTCATGGTTCATGGGTTTGAGCCCCACACCAGGCTCTGTGCTGACAGCTCAGAGCTTGGAGCCCGCTTCGGATTCTGTATCTCCTTCTCTCTCTGCTCCTCCCCTGCTGGTACTCTCTTTCTCTCAAAAATAAACATTAAAAAAATTTTTTTTAAATAAATAAATAAATGAACCTCTCTGGGCCTCTATTTCCTCATGTGAAATCGGGTGGAGAACCTACTACTCCCACAGAGTGATTGGGAGAGTTCTATGTTGCTATACAAATGCTCAGCACAATGCCTGGCGTATGTTAAGAGCTTTATCACTGTAATAATAAAAATAGGGGCACCTGGCTGTCTCAGTTGGTTGAGCATCTGACTTTCACTCAGGTCATGATCTCGTGGTTCGTGGGTTCGAGCCCCACGATGGGCTCTGAGCTGACAGCTGGGAGCCTGGAGCCTGCTTCGGATTCTGTGTCTCCCTCTCTCTCTCTCTGCCCCTCCCTTGCCTCACACTCTGTCTCTCAAAAATAAATAAAATAATAATAAAAATAGTGATTATGTTTTACAGTTATCAGCAATAGCAATAACTACTACTATTTCAGAAGGCCCAATGCATGCCTGACATTCTTTATTGTTCATCTCATTTAATCTCCCCAATAACCTTATAAATAGGTACTACTAATCCCATTTTGCAGAGGAAGAAAACAGAAAGACAGGACATCCTTGAAAACAAATCCTTTTAGGAATGTCCCAGGACTGGACTCCTGAGACCTTGGACAGCCTGAGTTAGTTACCTCAGTGAAGGGCAGCTGTGCGTCCTAGCACTTAGATCCAATTGTAAGTCCTCACCCTGCCACAAAGTAGCCAAGGGGACCTCCTAGAGCCTCATTCTCATCTCTAAAATGGAAATGATCATCATGGGGTTGGTGTGCAAACTAAATGAGCTTACAAATGTAAAGCCAGTGCCTCTCAGTGACTGAAAGATTCTTGGGGCACCTGGGCAGCTCAGTAGTTTAAGCATCTGACTTCATGCCCAGGTTATGTTCTCATGGTTCAGGAGTTTGAGTTTCACATTGGGTGAGCTCAAGACCTGCTTCAGTTCTCTCTCTCTCTCTCTCTCTCTCTCTCTCTGCCCCTCACTCATGTATGCGCTCTCTCTCTCTCTCAAAAAACAATGAAATGAAATGAAATGAAATGAAATGAAATGAAATGAAATTAAATTAAATTAAATTAAAAAAGTAGTAATAACTGAAAGGTTCTTAGAAATGGCCTTCAATTATTTGACTTATACTAAGGATGATTAGTTGAGAACAAGTCACGAAATAGAAGGAGAAACCAGATCCAACTATAATAGTGAACTTCCCCATGAGAGAAAAATAAATCTTTTAACAAATGTTAAGTGTTTGAAAGCCATGACATGTCCAGAAAAAAAAAAAAAAGAAGAAAAAAAAGAAAAAAAAAAAATATATATATATATATTATTTCTTTTTTCAAGGAGATAAATCAGGGGTGCCAGGGTGGCTCAGTTGGTTAAGTGTCCAACTTCAGCTCAGTCATGATCTCACGGTGCTGACAGCCCAGAGCCTGGACCCTGCTTCAGATTCTGTGTCTCCCTCGCTCTACCCCTCCCCCACTAATGCTTTTGTGTGTGTGTGTGTGTGTGTGTGTGTGTGTGTGTGTGTGTGTGTCTCAAAAGTGAATAAACACTGGGGGAAAAAAAGGGGGGGAGATAAATCACCTGTCTCAGAGCAATCTTTTTAATAACCCATGAGTCCTCAGGTTCATGATTAGTAGCCCTCTAAAATCTCAAAAGCGCATTTGGAATCACATTTCCAAAATGCCTTACACATTCGCTGATTCTGTTATCAGACTCCAGGTGGATTACTCATAACCAAATCCCACCCCCTGTCCCCCCACCCAGAAAAGTAGAAAAGCAACTGTAGTCCCTGTTCACAGGGAGGAAAGTCCCTAAAATTCTTACTTGGCCCAACCTTACAACTGAAACTGCAGCTGCCTTATCTCCATGTTGAATCTGTTTTCTGCTCAGCTTGAGTTTCATGCTGGCTTCTCCAGGACAGCGGCAGGGCTTGGTGATGCATTTTAATGTTGACTGGGCAACTCCTAACACCTCAGTCCAAAACCAAGTAAGTTCAAATCATCTACTCGTCTTGAATCATCCACGTTGCCCTTCCTGTACTAACAGCCTGGATCACTGAGGATCCTGGAGATGGCAGATGCCCAAAGACTACCTGAATGGAAGATGAATAATGGAGGAAAGAAGGACAGAGAGAAGGAGAGAGGAAGGAGAGAGGCAGGGAGGGAGGGGAGGGAAGAGGGAGGGGAGGGAAGAGGGAGGGGAGGGAGGAGGGAGGGGAGGGAGGAGGGAGGGGAGGGAGGAGGGAGGGGAGGGAGGAGGGAGGGGAGGGAGGAGGGAGGGGAGGGAGGAGGGAAGAAAGGACCAAAGAGAGGAAAAGCCCATTGGCCATCTAAGCTCTCCTTTCCAAACACAATAGAATTCTTCCTCCACCTCAATTTTTGTCATTAGGCCACATGATTTGCCTATTTTGTTCATATCTGCTTCTCCAAGAAAACATGCAAGTTCACAGTCCTCAATGTAATTTCTCTTCACCTCTGACTTGATAGACACTGGGGTGGGTTCCCACTCTGCTCTGCTGCACAGAGCCAAGCCTTAAACGTCTCTTTTCAGGGGAGTTGGGCGTCTCAAAGTCTGATGAAAGCTGTGGACCCACCGAACCCATCAAAGGCTTCTAAATGCACTTGTGCACACAAACCCACTTGGTTTATATTCAGGTGGGTTCATGGATTCCCCACCCCAACTAAGCCCAATCAAGAATCACCAGAAGAGAGTACATATGTTTTTAAATGCACCAGTTCCCCTCCGATCTCTAGACTCTGGATGTCTCACGGGGAGGTTCCTCCAAGTCTGCGCTTTAAGCTGTAGCCCAGGTTTGGGTGAGACAAACTGTAGCCCAGGTTTGGGAACCAAAGCTGTGCACCAGCTTCCTTTGAAGTGCAATCCCAGAACCTCCATCTAAGCACAGAGTGGGGTTTAGTTAAAAATGTAGATTCCCAAACCCCTCCCAGATTTATAAATGGGGATCTCTGAGGTGTAGGGCCCAGTAGTCTGCATTTTTAATTAGTTACACTGGTGGTTTTGAAGCACAATAAAGACTAAGCTATTTCCCAGAATTACGGCTGAAGAGCTGTAAACAATTGCTAATTAACTAATCACCATTTCAAATGGCAGAGCATTCAGGGTGTCCACCTTCCGAGGAGTGGGGACAGGAGCCTGAGACATCCCCCCCATGAATATTGACTTCCCTCCTTCACTTCCAGGTCCTTCCTTTCCTCACCCTCCCAGCCACCTCCTCAACTGTCTCCATACCCTCCACCCTCAGGATTGCCAGTAGTTTCCCTCTCTAAACTCATCATCTGTGTAATGGGAATGGGAATGGCCTAGGACACCAAGGACGTGGTGGTGGCAATGATGAGATTACAGATGCAACCCCTACCCCCCACACACACACCCTGCTTTACACGGGTCTTTTTCCCCCAACTTCCTAATAACATTGTACTTACTCAGTTAGTTGTCCCTCCCACTTCTAGAATGGAAATTCTGCAGAGGGGGTGGTGATTTTCACCAGCAGCCCTGACCTCCCAGGAGTGTCTGGTAAAGGGCAGGCTCAGTAGGTTAAAGAGTGACTTAAAGTTCTGAGCTAAGTGGCTGGCTGACGCTAAACACTCTAAAAAGTAAGTAGCCATCACCCTAATTTGCCTCCAATGTAAAAAGCAGAGAAAATGAATACTTTAAATTAAGCTGCTTTTTACACCTGACTTATCTTTAGGAAACAAATAGCCATGAGTGGAGGGGCAGATAAAACTTTTTAAATTTCCTATGATAGTAAAACCTTGGATTGCGATAACTTGTTCTGCAAGATGAGCAAACATTTCTCATAAATGTTAACTTGAGAAAGGAGCGACATCTTGCAATAGGAGTAGTACGTGAGGCCCAATGTCACAAGATCACAACTGAACCAATGGTTCTTGAAATTCGTATGGTACTTGAGTGCTTTGGATTACAAGCATGTTTCCAGAATGAATTATGCTCACAAACCAAGGTTCTACTGTACTGATTAAAAGAATGGCCAGAGGAATCCCATCCAAGCTCAGCTAGAAGTGGTTTTTTGTTGTTTTTCAGAAGAGGAAGAGCAAAATGTGATTAAAAAAATAAGAGGTCTAGGAATCTGACTTCCTCCTCTACATTATAATACACTTCCCCCTAAGTCCTCAACAGATGGAAACAGGTCACCCCAAGCTCCAGGGACCCTAGACCCATAGCCTAATTCTCCCCAGTAAATAGCCTCTCCTCAAACACTACTCAATTGAGTGCCAACTACATTTTAGGTGCTGTGCCGGGGACCTTCACAGGCACCCGACCTGATGGGAAGAGAGAATTCAGGGGATCCCAAACCTGAGAAGGGGCTGGTAAAGGGCTGGAGGGTAGATGTCCTGACCAAGGCCTGAGAGCAGAAGGTCAGGAAGCCTTCCTGGAAGAAGCACCAACTGAGCTAGCCCTGAGAGATGAGTTAGCCTGGCAGAAAGCACAGGAAGTGCTGCTGGTGGAGGATATAGAGTCTGGCTAGCCTGGGGATGGACCACCAGCAGCATTAGAAATGTGAATGCATGGGCCTTACTCTGGACCAGGGTCTTAAACTTGAGCAATCAGGGGCCAGGACCCAAGCTCTTAACCTCCAGCATGATACTCGCCCATTGAAGAGCCTTTCTCGTCAAACAAGTACTTATGAATCTTCCACTGCCTAGAATGGAGAAGGGAAGAGATAAGGCAAAGAGACAAGAACTGGTGTGGGGGGGCGGGGGTGGAATCTGGACTAAGGCAGGGAAAGAAGGGGCACCTGGCTGGCTTAGTCAGTAGAGGATGCAACTTTTGACCTCAGGGCTCTGAGTTCCAGCCCCACGTTAGGCATGGAGCCTACTTTATAAAAAAGAAATTGTGAAGTCAACGGGAGAGAGGAGCCAGGAGTTAAAGACAAAGTCCTTACAAGGCCCTTGACCCTGGGTCATCCCCCTCTGCCCTTCTATCACCCCCTCCACTTTGGTCACTCAAATCCATGCACAATGGCCTTCTTGCTCTTCCATTCCACCTCAAGCCCTCTGCCCTGCTGTTCCCTTAGTCTAGAACACCCTTCCCCACATAGCCTATTCCGTCACCTCTCTTGGATCTATGCTTAAATGACCTTCTTCAGTGAGGCCTTCTCAAACCAACCCACTGCTTCCCAGCAATTCTTCACTCAGATTCACCTTTCCTCAACATCTGTCACCATCCCAAGCCCCTAAATGTTTTACGTATTTATTATGTTTACAGCCTGTTCCCATCAACATACTAGAACACAAACTCCACCTGGGTGAGGTGTACATGTCTGGTTTTCTGCTGTATCCCAGTCCTAGAACAGTGCTTGACACAGAATAGCTCTTAATCACTATTTACCAAATGAATGAACAAATGAATGAATGAGTAATGAACAAATGAATAGATAGGATGGGTGGTGCCATTTGCTGAGATGGGCACCTGGAAGCAAGGCAGGGGACAGAGGTGGATTTTAGATAAGCATTCAGGTGGCTGTCGGACAGCTGGGTGAATGCCCTAGATATGATGCCCCAGGCCAGACCATGCCCGCCTCTGAGGGCCTGTGGTTCATGCTATGGCCTATTCCAGATTACTCCAGCAGAGCCTGGGACTGACTCAGCCCACTAGCCCCAGGGCAGGCAACCTGCTGCTCCTGTTCTCCCAGCTTGCCCCGGTCTCTGCCAACAGGGCCCCACCCAGTCAGCCAGCAGCAGCCACATTACTGTCCTTCTATGGTCCTGTTAGGCCCCATCAGCCCCAGAGGCCAGCTGGAAGGGCCAAAGGCGGGGGGGGGGGGGGGGGGGGGGTGCGGGTGCAAGGGACTTTCCTCTTAGCCCCACACCATCCTGCTGTGACTCCGGAGCTGGGAGCTCAGTTTCACTTCAGCTTCCTGAGACACCATCCAAACATCCCCTTTGTCATGTTCCTACCCCCAGAATCCCCACGGGTGGTCTCCTCCACACCCACTGGCTAATGGCATCCTCCTCTCAGCCAACAACAGACTCCTCCCCACCTTCCCGCTCACATGCTACCCAATACCACAGGCCAGGCCCCACCTGACTCCCCCTGGAAGAAGCTTCTCCAGCTGCTCCAGCCCACACAGGTCTTACCCCACCTGGATTCTGAATGCGCCCATTGTCTGAAAACCTGGCATCTCAGCGTTTTCCAAAGCTCCGACCCGTCACCAAACCCCACAAGACAGGAGAAACTTTGTGACTGACACAGAGCACACAGTAGGCACTCAAACACTGTACTGAGGGGAACTCAATCAGCTTCTAGGATATTAAAAACACCTTCCTAGGTTAAAGAGAATGAGGGGGAAAAGTTCAACCACTGATGTGCAAAACTGCCCAGGACATATTATAAAGGAGGGGCAGGAGATGGTTACATTTTGCAGAACAATTCATACTTCCATTTACAGAAAACTCCAATTTAGCAAAAGAAAACCACAAATATGGACACACATGTTCTAAAAATGCTTAGAAAAAAGTCTGGGAGGATACATACCAAACCATTAACAGCAGCCACCTGAGAAGGGGAGAGACTTTGAGGATGTTTAAACTTTCTATTATATTCAGGTTTTCTTTGTAGAATTTAAGCTTTATAATGGAGAATATCAAACATGTCCAAAAGTAGAGGAAACTGTGTAATGAGCCCCACATATCCATCACGCAGTACCGACCATATTGAACTTGTGATTTCATTGATGAAATCACAACCCGTCTCCCTACCCATCCCAGGCGCCTCCTTCCATCTGTAAACATGTCAGCGTCAACCTTCAGAGGATTAAGACCAGTCCCCCACTTAAAAAATAACCCTAATCCGGGGCGCCCGGGTGGCTCAGTCGGTTGAGTGACCGACTTCGGCTCAGGTCATGATCTCACAGTTTGTGAGTCTGAGTCCCGCATGCATCGGGCTGTGTGCTGACAGCTCAGAGCCTGGGGCCTGCTTCAGATTCTGTGTCCCCCCCTCTCTCCACCCTACCCCTGCTGGTGTTCTGTCTCTCTCTGTCTTTCAAAAATGAATAAAGATAAAAAAATTTTTTTTTTTTTTAATAATCCTAATCCACTACTACTATTAAATTTTTTTAAAAACAAAGTATGTTCCCTCTGATCCTGCTTGGGAGGGAGATCAAGTAAGCTGAGGCATTCACACAGTTAAATAGTTTAAAACCTCCACCCCCAAGTGATTAAGAACAAACTTTAAGTGTTAGTTTAGAAAAGAAAAATATAATAATTAAAGGAGACTATGAAGCTCTAAAATGGCGGCTTGCAAACTTTTGTCTCTTGCCACACTTCACCATTCAGATTTAAAAGGAGCTTGGGGGCGCCTGGACAGCTGAGTCAGTCAAGCGTCCAACTCTAGATTTTGGCTCGGGTCATGATCCCAGGGTTGCCACACTTTGGGCTCTGTCCTGAGGGTAGAACATGCTTAAGACTCTCTCCCTCCCTCCCTCTCTCTCCCTCTCTCTCTCTCTCTCTCTGCTCCTACCCCCCACTAGTGTGCATGAGCTCTCTGACAAAAACAAAAAAAAAAATTTTAAATACTAATAATGAGGGGTACCTGGGTGGTTCAGTTGGTTTAACGTCCCACTCTTGGTTTCAGCTCAGGTCATGATCTCATGGTTCGTGGGTTGGAGCCCTCCATGGGGCTCTGTGCTGAGGGCTCAGAGCCTGCTTAGGATTCTCTCTCTCCCCCTCCCCTGCTCACTCACTGTCTCAAAATAAATAAACTTTTTAAAAAATAAAAAAAGAAGGGGGGTGGAGCTCAAGGGCACCAGTACCACCCCTTTCATTCTGGGTTTTCAAAGGGGCAGGCCATCTTGAAGCCCCATTTACCCCAAGGGCCAAAACTGGGCAAGGACTTCGAAGGCTGTATTGGGTGGGCCTTAAGCCTCCTTTCTAAGCCAAAGTGAAGAATCTGGAATACAGATATTCCCAGAAATGGAGCTGCTGAGCACAGGGATGGTAAAAAACCAGGCAAGGCAGAGAGATGTGCCTCTAGGTGTGGGATCCTGGGTTGGTCAATAATCTCTAGAAGCTTCCATCTTATTCTGAAAATTGAACTGTCATACTACCTCAAAGGTTAGTGCCAGAATTAAAAAATGAGATCCTATATGAACAGTTGAGTACTCAATCAATAAACGGGTGCAATGATTATTATGGTGCAGTTTAACAATATTCTTATTCTAACATCTACCAGTTGTGTGCCTCTGGCCCACTCACCTAACCTCAGTGAACGAGCCAATTCATGTATAAACTAAGAAACCAGATTTATTTTGAGAGAGGGAGAGAGCAGGAGCAGGGGAGCGGCAGAGAGAGGGAGAGAGAGAATCCCAAGTAGGCTCCACACTCAGTGTGGAGCCTTAAGTGGGGCTTGATCTCACAAGAGCCAGACACTTAACCAACTGAGCCACCCAGGCACCACAGAAACTAGATGATTCTTGGGGTGCCTGGCTGCTCAGTTTGTAGAGTATGCAACTCTTGATCTTGGGGTTGTGAGTTTGAGCCCCATGTTGGGTATAGAGATTACTTAAAAATTAAAAAAAAAAAAAAAAAAAAAGAAAAAGAAAAACGAAATCATTCTTAAGGCCCCTTCTAATTTTGCTCCCAAAGAACGGATTTTTTAAAAACATGCTCTTTGAATTTAATATTGAACAATTCTGAATCTTTCTCTGGAGGGAGGGTCTGAGGGCTACGGAGACCTTGTAGTTCACGGTCTGGAACAGGGCTACAGATGCAGGGTGATGCTGGGGTTAACCACAGATGTCTTCAGGGGCACAACTGGAAAAGGAGCTATCAGTACACAGAACATAGAACATACGTTTCCAATGCTTCAAACCAATCTCAGAAGTCTCCCTCCTGGCTGCATTTCTGCCCCACTGCCGTTCAGCCCATTCTCCATGGGGCCACTGGAGGATAGCCTTTACAAGTATTTCAAAGCAGATTAATTGGTTCTCCGCTTTCTCAAAAGGCCAGCAGTAGAGACCATGGTAGTTAGTCATCCATAAAACTTCCCACTCAGGGAGGCTTAACGATCCTGGGCACAGGGTAAAAACAGTATTACTGAACTACTGATAGGCACCGTGGGAGACTGAGCAAGAACCCCTGGCAAGACTAAAGTCCTCAGTTTCGATGAGAGAATCTGCCCTTGGCTCAATACTAAGAACAACCCTATTTCATGCATTATCAGGAAATCCTGAAAACCCAGTACTTCTCCCATGACAGGACTGGCGTGGGGAGGAATCTGTCTCCTATGATCCATGACCATCCCAAGGGCCACAAATACCTCCATATCACAAGCATCCTGCACACAGCATCTAGAATGCTCTTAACAGGGGTGCCTGGCTGGCTCAGCCAGTAGAGCATGCTACTCTTGATCTCAGAGTCCTGAGTTTGAGCTCCACATTGGGCATAGAGGTTACAAACAAATAAATAAATGGAAGGCTCTTGACATTACTTGTAAAAGACCAGAAACAGTCAATATCCATCAAGAGAAGACAGGGGCGCCTTGGTGGTTCAATCAGTTAAGTGTCACGGGTTTGAGCTCTACCTTGGGCCTCCTGCTGACAAGCCTGGAGGCTGCTTGGGATTTTCTCTCCCACTTTCAAAATAAATAAACTTTAAAAAAAAATGAGGACAATCTTTAAGAAATATCAAGTAAAGAAAACAAAGTACAGAACAATGTATATATAATATGCTATCTTCATGTTAACGGCGGGGGGGGGGGGGGCAGCAATAAGTATCTAAACATACTTAATTCAAGAAACACTGGGGAATTATATTAAATAGTAACAGCAGGTATGAAAGGGACCCGAGCAGTTGGAGTTCACAGAACAGCACCAGCCAGGTAAAGGTATCACATGGAGGTGGTGGCATAAGCTTTGGTTTAGCAGCCCAGGGTTCAAATCACTGCCATTTCCTAGCTCTGTGGTCTTGGACAAGTCACTAACTCTGGGTCTGTTTCCCCCTCTGTAAAATGGAGACAATATTACTGTCAGGTTCATAGGATTGTTGAACCGATAGGTTTGACTACAAATTAGCATAAAGTGGCTTCATGACAGTGTACCTGGTTGGCAGTGGTTGACATATGGACAAACTATGTGAACTTGAATGGGTGTTGGGTAGAGCGCATCTTAGATTTGCGGAGGGCAAGGAGCAAAGACACAGGGGATGGAGCCCTTCCTCATCCGTAATCCTCCTCTCTGGCTCCTTTGGTCTCTAATATTTAACCATTTTTTTCACCCCCTTGACACAAATCTAAAGCAGAAACATCTCATAATAAAAACTCAATACTTAAGGGGCACCTGGGTGGTTCAGTCAGTTAAGCCTCCGACTTTGGCTCAGGTCACGACCTCACGGTTCATGGATTCAGGCCCCACGTTGGGCTCTGTACCGACAGCTCAGAGCCTAGAGCCTGCTTTGGATTCTGTGTCTCCCTCTCTCTCTGCCCCTCCCCTGTTCATGCTCTGTCTCTGTCTCTGAGAAATAAATAAACATTGAAAAAAATTAAAAACAAAACAAACAAACAAACAAAAAAACACCTCAATACTTAAAAGCGTTTGTTATGTGCCAGGCACTGAAAGCACTTTAGACATGCTAACTCACTGAATCCTCTCTCAACCCTGTAAGTCAGGAACTACAATTTATCCCCTTTTTAAAGGGGAGAGGACTAGGCACAGAAAGGTTAAGTAAATTGCGCAAGGTCACATGGCAAGTAAGAGTCGGAATTTGAACTCAGACAATTCTGCTCCTCCTACTGCTCTCCCCAATTCATCTTTACTCGCTGAGGGAGCTCAAGGAGACTCTTTCCTTCACTTTACAGGATAAAAAAGAAATAAATAAGCGCTAAAGATTAAAGGCACAACGTTGACATCAAATCTGTTGAAATTGGGAGTGCAACCTCACACCTGGTAAAGTTTCCTGAGTTGAGCCACCTCCCAGGTATTTCATTCCCGAAGTTTTTAAGTACTCCCATGGTTTGGGTGAGAGGATTAGCAGAAAGGAGGAAGGAAAAAAGAGAGAGAGAAATTACAACTAAAGTCCAAAGAAAAATCAGCACAATTTACATGAAAAGTTTCCAATTCAAAGATTTTAATGACAAGCTCTGAAACATCCATCTGCAAGGCATACAAGAGCATTTCTTTACCAACGCAGACTTAAATCAGAAGGTACAGGAAGTACACCCACAAATTCTAATTTCTCCAGAAAGTTTAGTCATTATAAGCCCAGGAGCGGAGGTGCTAATGAAATCGGCCACGTGAACTCCACCAAGCAGCTGCTGAGCCCTGTCATTTCTGCAAACTCCAGGCTTCTGGCAAAGAGGAAAGAGATCTTAGGGCCAGTATCCTGGGACTTATGACTAAGAGCAGTCACCTAAAGTACCTGTTACTGTGAATATGAGGTCAGAGTGGATTCAACCTGATCCTGATAACCTCACCAGGGGAGGCCTCTCAGCTGGTGATTCAGCGCTCCACCCCACCTGTCAATAAGAGCTCAGGCTATTGTCCCATGGCTGACTCAAGGGATGACGTTTCCTACAAAAAAGGCACAACTTTTCCCACAAACAACTTGGTCATCTTGTTCCCTTTTCAAACACTCCCACACAAGTGTGATGAAGAATTTGAGGAGGAGGAAGTTTGCAGTCTTTGAAAGTCCTCATACTTCATTCCGACCAAAGAGGTCCTGGGACACCAGGATACATGTAACTCAACCCCCCACCCCCCAACACACCAAAATATGCCCAAGAATCATGATGCTTACAGGACAATCCCATCCCTCCTCCATGAGGAGGTTAAGAAAACCAGACTTAAAGCCATATGCCTCTTGGGCAACACGCCAAAGGGCGGGTGGCTTGGAAAGCACATTAGATCCTGGTTTGAATCTGATACCTTTTAAAGGAGACGTTAGCTCTCAGGATTATTCCTCTAAAAAAAAATACCTGCCCAAAGAATAGGCTTTTTTCCTCCTCTGAGGTGTAGCCAGCCTACAATGTATTAATTTCAGGTGTGCAACATAGTGATCCACGTTTATACACATTACAAAGAGATCACCAGATAAATCCAGCTACCATCTGCCACCACATAAAGGTGTTCGCTACTGTTAACTGTATTCCCTATGCTATACAGTGTATCCCGTGTCTTAATAATTGGGAGTTTGTACCTTATAAAGAGAATAATCTCTATTTTATTTTTAAGAGAATAGTCTTTAAATGGCACCAATTTGGGCTTAAAAGAATGTGGCAAGTCCAATTCCTTCAAAGACACAGTCCAATTCTAACATCTATTGAGCACCTCACCTCCTCAGGTCTTTAAGTAAATACGGTTCTTAGTGATGATTCCCCCAAATGCCTCCACTCCACCACACACAGTTCTTTCTATCCCCTTTCCTGCTGTATTTTTCTCCTTCTGCAGATCACCACATTGCCTTCTCCCGCCTCCTCTGATTAGAAGGGAAGGGGCAAGGGGGCAAGGATTTTTGTCTGTTTTGTCCCGTTATAGCCTCGGTGCCTAGAAAGCACAGTACTAGTGTCGGCAGGTGGTCCACACAAATGTGTTCAGTGATCAGACAGAGGATGCTCATCTAGAAGGATTTCCCTCCCCCTGAGACCTTGAGAGCAGGAGTTACCCGTCCCCTTCACTTGGTCAATCGCAGACCATCTGGTTGGCTGTCTTTTCCTGCCGTGAGGGGCACGGGCTTTGCTGTGCTCTGGAGTCCAAAAGCCACCAGCACATACCTCCAGGCTCTCCAGTTTCCTGTCGGCATGAGCTGCACTATCTTACAGCCTCTCAGAGCCACGACAGTCACTTCTCACTGGTTGTTGTGAGGTCTGAAGGGGAGAGACAGCATATGGAAGCAATGCTGTTTACGGGAATGCAGGTTGAAACAATAATGATTCTTTCTGAGAGACAGAGAGCATGCGTGTGCGTGCAAGTGGTGGAAGGGCATAGAGAGAGAAAGGGAGAGAATCCCAAGCGAGCTCCATGCTGACAGCGCAGAGCCAAACTCATGGCCAGGTGAGATCCAGGAGATCGTGACCTGAGCCAAAATCAAGAGTCAGTCACTTAACTGACCAAGTGAGCCACCTAGGTGCTCCAATAATGATTTTTTTGGTAAGTATGTCTCAACTATTGCATGGGACATACTAATAAAAAATTAATCACTGTGTATCTGAAATTCAAATATAAATAAGTGTCTGTATTTTTATTTGCTAAATCTGGCAACTTTGCCCATTAGGTAGTTACCTTCCTGAAGGCAGGGTAATGTATCTTACATAAATTGCCGTATAGTACCTTCTCAATACTCATCAATCAGATGGACTTTGGAGTTGTGAGATTTCTCTCTTGGCCATGAGCTGCTAATTAAGTCGGCTTTAAATTTTTGTCTTGGGAGTTTTTTGCATCTCACAGCAAATTCCTTCCAGGCTTCTGTGCATTGCCAACATCTGGAAGAATGGATACCAGGTCTTGAACAATTAATGGCCTTGAAGGATGCTGCAGATACCCAGGAAGGTGTTGGGTGCGTCTGGGAGTCTTCCTCAAGGTAGGTGTTACCCAGACAATAGGAAACCCAACAGATGGCCCTGGCTGGCTCAGGTATCTGTTTAGATTTTGATCTGGTGCTTCCTTACACCAAGAAGTGTGGGCAGAAATGGTTCCTCTGACCTTTAGACTAGACTGCAAGCTGTTTTGTGACAAGACAATTAGGTAAGGTTACACCAGAGGTGTGCAGGGCTCCGAGAAGCTGGAGAGGGCCAAGCTGAGACACATGCCCTGTGAACGTCCCCTCCTCCTCATGTCCTTCTATGGCTCACACTGACAAAGTTCTAGCTTTTCTTAAATACAAAAACCACCCTGGGATATCTCCTAAATACAAAAAATATATAGGTCTATACATACACACACACACACTCTGAAACCTCATTTATTCATTCAACAAATACCTGTTGAGCACCTATTATATGCCAGGCACTGCTCTAGACACAAAACAGCCAGTAAAATATACAAGATGAAATTCCCTGGCCTCCTGGGTGGCTCAGTTGGTTAGTGTCCACCTTCAGCTCAGGTCATGATCTCACAGTTGGTGAGTTCGAGCCCCATGTCAAGCTCTGTGCTGACAGCTTGGAGCCTGGAGCCTGCTTCAGAATCTGTGTCTCCCTCTCTCTCTCTGCCCCTCCCCCACTAATATTCTGTCTTTCTCTCTCTAAAAACTAATAAACATTAAAAAAAATTTTTTTAAGAAAATGGACAGGAGAAATAAGTGGAATACATAGCATGCTAGATGGTGAAAAGTGCTACAGAGGAAAATAAAGCAAAAAAGGAAGGGGAGTGCAAGAAGGAGTAACTACCTTAAATAGAGGCTCAAGAAAGGCTTCACTGAGAGGGTGACATGTAAGCAAAAACATGGACCTAAATGAGTGAGCCATGAGAGACACCTGGATGGCTCAATCAGTAGAGTATGTGACTCTTGATCTTGGGGTCGTGAGTTCAAGCCCTACGTTAGGCATACAACTTACTTAAAAATAAAGTAAATGAGTGAGCCATGCAGATATCAGAAAAGTATCATTGACAGCAGCAATAGCCAGTGCAAAGGCCCAGGGGTACAAGTGTGTCTGGTGTGTTTCTAGGTAGAGTCAGGAAGAATTGATAGCAAGAAGTAAGGGGTAGGGGAAGTGTTTGGGGGTGGGGGGCAGATCACGGAGGCCTTACATGTCATAGAAAGGACTGTGACTTACATTCTCTGTGAAATGAGGAACCACTGGCCAACTCTGATTTTTAAGTTAATTTTTCTTAAGTATATTTGACAGACATTTTATTGATTTCAGGCATGCAATACACTATTCACTATTTGTATTAACTTAAATTTTCTTTCTTTCTTCCTTTCAGTAGGCTTCATGCCCAGCACAGAGCCCAACAAAGGGCTTGAACTCATAATCCTGAGATCAAGACCTGAGCTGAGATCAAGAGTTGAACACTTAACTGACAGAGCTACCCAGGAACTCCTCAAATTTTAAAAACCATCACTGGTGGCTGCTGGATGGAGAAAAGACTGCTGGGGAAGGGGTAGAGGAGAATGACCTAAGATGCTCTACAACAGCCTTCAGAACTCTCCTGGGAACAGAGAAGGTGTAGAAGTATGTCTGAATGCCAAACCACAGAAACAGGTGTTCTCCATAGCCTTCAACTTGCCCAGGTACCATAAATCTGAAAGGATTTCGGCTTGTTACACGTTTTCCTAATTACAAGGCCCACTAATTATTATCTAGGCCTTGGCCAATTATCCCACGGGGGCCTGTGCTGGCCACCGTTTATGATTTTGCTCATGGTGAACAGGTTCAACCTTTCCAGACAGGCCCCATTAGATTTCAGCAGTAATGCCTGAGCTCACAGGGATCCAGGCCCAGATCTCTCCTGCACCTTGAAAAAGTCCCAGTTTGGTGGGGGAGGGAACACTTGGGTGGCTCAGTTGGTTAAGCATTCTGACTTCAGCTCATGTTGTGATCTTGGGATTAGTGGATTCGAGCCCCACATCGGGCTCTGTGCTGACAGCTCAGAGCCTGGAGCCTGCTTCAGATTCTGTGTCTCCCTCTCTCTCTGCCCCTCTCCTAGTCACACTGTTTTTCTCTCTCTCTCTCTCAAAAATAAACATTAAAAAAATATTTTTTTAAGTCCCAGTTGGAACCTCATTATACTACAGTTTCCCTCCCAAGCTCTAATTCTGAATGCCAATAGAATTGCATTTTCAGGGACCCAGAAAGTTGAAGACAGAGTAAAAGAAGTGAGGTTCATGGATGCCTGGGTGGCTCAGTTAAGGGTCTGACTTTAGCTCAGGTCATGATCTCATCGTTCGTGGGTTCGAGCCCCGCATCGGGCTCTGTGCTAATAGCTCAGAGCCTGGATCCTGCTTCAGATTCTGTGTCTCCCTCTCTCTCTGCTCCTTCCCTGCTCACACTCTGTCTCTCACAGATTAGATAGATAGATAGATAGATAGATAGAAAAAGAAAGAAAGAAAGAAAGAAGTGCAGTTCAGCTAGCATTTATTTGGAAGTGAAGGTAACAGGCAAACAGGCTGGAAGTTACCCACACATATAAGACAAAAGAGGCCCTTCAAAAGCAAAAGAGGATGAATTCCAGCATCACAGTTAAAATCAGTGAGACACAAAAGGTATAAAGACATCTTTTCCAAGGAGAAGGCGGGAATTCCTTTCCCTCAGAAAGGGGACTCAGCTTCCACTGGAGATGCAATTTGACAACAAGACAGATGAGGGGCACAATGAGGGCACAAGTTTTAGAAGATTCAAGGGCAGGACTGGAGCCCCAGCTCTGCCACTTCCTGGGTCGGGGTGGGAAGGAGACTTTTTCACTGTTGGCAATACACACACACACACACACACACACACACACACATATATATATAATAATATATATATATTATATATATATATATATATTTTTTTTTTTTTACTATATATTTTTAACCAAGTGAAAGATTTCTACTAAAAGAAAAGGAAGGAATGAAAGGAAAAAAAAAAGAATAGAAAGAGAAAACCCGTGGCCCCTGGCTGGCTCCGTTGGTGGAGCATGCGACTCTTGATCTCACAGTCATGCACCCAAGCCCCACATTGGGCATAGAGATTTCTTAAACAGCAAAGTAAACCCTCTATTACCTGCAGACTAAAGTCCAAGGCCCTGCGATAGCCTGGTTGTGGTCTACACCTAGGCACTCTCTTCCTGGGACCATCTCCTGCAAGCACAGCCCCAGCCTGACTCCTTCATGCTCCGCCATGCCTTTGGGCACCCCGTTTCCCATACCTGGAGAGTCTGTTCACCTCTGGCTGGCTGGAGCCTTATCACTCACCAAAGCCCAGCAGGTAAAACTGAGCGCTCAATGAATCCTCTGAACATTTTCCCACCGCAGAGACCTTCTCAGAATGTACTGAAATTACCCCCTGCAAGGGTCTCAGAGATTTCTGGAATCTCCCTGAGATCGAAGGCTGGGTCTTAAGTCAGTGCCCCAAGCAATAGGTGTATGGTGGGGAGGCAGCTACTTCTCTGGGTCCCCCATTCCCACCCCATGTGCCCCACCCCACACCCACAGAGCACTCCTTTGCCAGCATGGCAGAAGGACCAGCCTTATCCCTTCCAGATCAAGGGTGCCCTTGGATCCCTGGCCTCAGGCTGAACGAGATGTTCATACCCCGCTGGCACCAGGTATTTACTCATCAAACATTGTGACCTAGCTACTGGAGTCGTCCAGGACAACAAATCTGGTGGCAGCAGACACCTGGGGAGCTTTAAAAACTACCATGTCCAGATCTCCACTCTCAGAAACTGTAGTTCAGTGATGTGCAGGAGGGCAAACGTGCGTCTTTGAAGTGTTCCAGGTGATCCCACACGAAGCCATGCAGGCAACCCACACTCTCAGGAGCTAGGGCGGAGCATTTTTGGCAATGGGAAAACACACAGTATTCTACAGCATGTGTATTATAAAATAATTTAAATTTTTTAAAGAGTTTAAGTAATCTTTACACCCAACGTGGGGCTCAAACTTACAACCCAAAAGGGCACCTTTGTCGAACGAGCATTTGACTCTCGGTTTCAGCTCAGGTTGTGATCTCCCGATGGTGAGAGTGCTTGCTCGTATTCTCTCTCTCTCCTGTCTCTCTCTCTCTCTTTCCTCTTTCTCTCTCTCTCAAAATAAATAAACAAACAAAAACCCACTTACAACCCCGAGATCAAAAGTCTACCTCCGTACTCTACTGATTGAGCCAGCCAGGCGTCCCATGAAATAATTTTAAAAACCAGGCAGAAGCTGACAAGTTCAGGGTCATCTTGTTTTCCCACCCCCAGCTACTCCTTGCCCCACCCCTCCCACTCCATCTGCAAACAATATTCACAAGCAGGTCCACAGGCAGCCCCACCGTGGAGTCTGCTGGCAGAGGCAAACAAGAAGACTGTCACCAAATTCCCTCTCCTAGCAAAGGGCACTTTGGTCTGTCACTGTTTGCAGAGCAGTGTTTGCTTTAACACAGAAGCGGGGAGAGTGAGGAAACTGGTTTGGCTGGTTTATGGGGTGGGAAGGAGCACAGGGAAAAGTTCTGAACCACAGGTAAAACACATGGGAGAGACACAAGCAGAAGGCACCAAATACTTTGGGGCTTTAATATTTAGTATTCATTGAGCACTTGGTACTGTTAGGCCCACTTTACAGATGAGGAAACTAAGGCTTAGAGGATAAGGTCCTTGGCTGACCTCCCCTCAGGTAGCAAGGGACATTCCCTGGGTTTCAATCTAGGCAGAGTGACTCAAGAACCTTCTAAATGATGGAAATACGCCACCAGAGCCTTGGCAGGGGGGGTGGAGGATTAGATGAAGAGGAAGGAAGAGGAAGGAAGAGGAAGGAAGAGGAAGGAAGGCGAAGAGGAAATGTGCAAAAACAAGGTGGCTAAAGCCCTCTGGACAGCAGCAAGCATGAGCTCAAGTGTATGAAAGATAAAGTTCAAGTAGCAAGAGAGAGAGGCAGAGAAAGGACGAAAGGCCACCACAGGAATTTCTTTCAATTGACCAAAGATGAAAAACACTTAAAAATGGCTGCCTTTCCCCTTCCAGATTCAGGTTTGAGGGCTCCCGCCTCTGCCCTCTGGCATTCAGAAGGAAGCACTCAGCATGCTGTAATCCTGGGACACACTTATGGGGTAGCCCAGCTTCTAGAAGCACAGACTGGGTGTGCAGTGTTCACGTGCATCTTAGAAGGTTCTAACTGACAACTCTTCTGGTCCATTTAGATCTAGGACGGGCCTGAGGCCAAAGAATTTGAGAGGGGGAAAAAAATAAGCCAATATATGAGGGGTAATAAACATTCATTCATTTCTTCAAAATAATATTTGAGTGCCTACTCTATGCTAAGAATATGAGGCACCATTTAATATTTCCTGTTTCTTTACATCATCTCTCTTCTTTATGTTCAGCCCAGATCTGCTTTATTAATTACTGTAACCCCAGAGTCTAGCCCAGTGCTGGCACTCTTACTTGTTGGCTAGCCAAATTAAAACAAACATGCCTTTTAATCCTCACAACAAACCGATAAGTACTACTACCCACCCCCCCCATTTCACAGGTGGGGAAACCGAGACCCAATCAAATAAAGTGTTTTACCCAATGTCACACAGCTAGGAGCTGAAATGCAAACCTGGACCTTTGATGTGCTTACTCACAAACTCTCCTGACCAGCCATACAGACTTCATTCCCCTCCTTGAAGGCCTAAAGCCCTAAAAAGAGATGGGAGTTGAGGCAGAGTAGAAACTCAAAGTCTGAATTGTGACAGGTGCCTCTCGGGGATTTTAGGATTTTGGCAGCTCCTGGGAGATGTGAGAGGTGATTGCTTCAGCGTCTGGCTTATCTGGGGTTACACTTGGAAGGGAATGTGTAACAGACACCAAGGTGAGCATTTCGGAAGAAAAGTCTCACCCAATAAAAAGCTCCAGAGAGCAAACAGGGATTTCCATAACCATCTGGCAGAGGCAGGACAGGTCCGGCAGGCAGGCCCCAGGGGGAGCAGCAGCCAGACTTCCTTACATAGCCTTGCAGGGCCCAGGACCTGGGAGGACCCAGATCTCCTTCCCCGGTGAGCTTGACATTAACCCTTGTCACAGATGTGAGTAATCATGAAGTGAGTGAGTTTGAGGGACAGGGGAGTGGGTGTCTGATGATGTAAGGAGATTCCCAAAGCAGGTTTCTGTATTTGTTTTTTTTTAAGCCCAGTTTAATTAGGAGGCCTGCACCCTGTTTCTACCACCTTTCAGCACATCTTTTAGAAAGGGGGAAATGGATGTATTTAATCCACACAAGTGGGTGCTTGTGAGCTAGGTCAATCCATCAAGGAGCCAGAGCTCAAACCCAAAACAGAAGCCCTGTACACCTGAAACCAGGTGGTGAAGCAAAGCAAGAAGCCATTGGTTTCCAAGCCTGTCTGCTTTTTGCAGCTCACCCCTCAATCAACTTAAAGCTGAAGGCAATATGAAATAGCCGGGGTTTCTCAAACCAGTTTATGCCAGAAAAAAGAAAAATTCTCAAACTCTAGAGAACCAGTTTAAAGTTGTTTTTTTTTAAATCATTCTCCATTCTAGAACCTGGAGAGTTACCAAAGACATAGATTCAAGGCCGAGGCCGTGGGGTCGTCCATCTCACAGAGCACAACAATCGCCCCAGCAAACCACTCCAGGGTCCCCTGAGTTCGGTCAAACCCTATTCGTGACACCCTATGGCAAACGGTGGACAAAAAGTAACAGGTTCCTTATTTTCAAACTCCCTTGAAGCGAATATTTAAACCTGGTGCTAATGTCACATCCTTCCACTTCCCTGGAGGGTCCAAAGAGAGTGAGGCCACCACCCTAAATCCTAACTGCCTTTTAAGTCACAAAGCCAGTCTTCTAAGGTCACATGTGTGATTTTACCAGAAGGGCACTTCCGTCCTGGGGTAATTCCACACTGGACTCGGAGGAAGGTCTAAACGGTGAAATGTCAGAAAATCTGCTGATGGGATGTCTCTTGGACATAAAGGACACTGAACCCAGCCACACAAGCGGCTTTCAGAAGCTGCCTCTCCCACCAAGCTCACCACCACAGGCCTCCCTCCACTTCCCACCTGTTGTGACCCATCTCCATCACCACCTCCTCCTGTTCTCGGGGTCCTGCTATATCAACACCTCTGCTCTCTCAGGCACACAGGGAAGACAACGTTTACTGCACAATGGACACTAATTCTCCAAACACCTCTTTTTTTGAAATTATTGAGAGGGGGAGAGAACAGGACAAAGACCAGCTGTGGATCTCTGAACAGATTACTAAATTGCTTTACGTTTCAATTTCCTCCCCTGCAAAATAGAAATAACAGTGCCTACCCTCATAAGATTCTTGGGAATAGATATACATATTTTTTAATGTTTATTTTTGAGAGCAAGAGTGCAAGTGGGGGAGGGGCAGAGAGGGAGAGCAGGCTCCACACTGACAGCACAGAGCTGGATGGGAGGCTCAAACCCACAAACTAGGGAATCATGACCTGAGCCAAAGTCAGACGCTTAACCGACTGAACCACCTAGGTGCCCCAGTTCTTGGGAATATTAAGTGGGATAAAATTGAGCACTTGCTCCAGAGTCTGGTTCAAAAGGAATAGGCTGCTATTAATAATAATGGTAATATGTATATTATTATGCAATAATATTCTTGGTCGGACCAAGAGCTTGTCTGGGGAAGAGGGGTGCAGGAGTGATAAAAGCAGACTAACTCACATCTGGACTTACCAAAAGCCTTGGTCCGGGAAAACAAAGTGACCGGCGCTTGTCTTGGAACACCCCCATATACACAGGCACACCCCCAATTTCTAACTCCTGCCCCAATCTTCAAGGCCGGGTCAACTTTGCCTCCTCCAAGAAGCCAGCAGCCCTCACTGCCAACTGATACTCATCAAAACATCCCACACCACCCACATTCTTTGGCACCTGAATGCCCATGTCCCACAGTGCCCTCTAAGCGGGTCCTGGGGCATTCTCCATAATCTGCTGGAACGTGAAATACCAACAGCAGGCTGGAGTGTCTCCATATCTCTTCAATTCATTCCTGAGTTACCCAGCACAGGGCTGGGCAAGCTGTCAACCATCGACTAATGGTGGACCCACTGCAAAATCAGACACTTCCTTTCTCACTTCATAGAAAGCTCCACACAACACAGGCAGGCCTCAGAAAACAAAGTATGTTTAATCAATGGAGCTGCAGTTTCTCTGTTTGGGTGGGGGGGGAGGGCGGGAGGGAATGCCGCCCACTATTGGAACAACTTCCAAAATTCAAACAATTTTCACACAACAGCGTGATTGCTCAAGTTTTCATGTGGCCAAAGACTGGAAGAATAAACGCAGTGAATTTCCTCAGGGAATTGTGGGTGATTTCTCATTTTAAAAAGTGTCTCTTTTATACTTACGATACTTGCCCAATCAACTGAAATCAAGAGGAAGAAATCGTCTGGTAGGAAATAAGCATCTGGGAATCAATGAAACCAGAAGAGAAACCAAGCTTCCCTTGCTCTCTCATTTCTGGGCAACAGTGAAATAAAGCTAACTCTAGAATCCTGATTATCACAGTGATAAGGCCCAGAAGTACATTGTGTGTGTTTTCATTCCTGAGTCACAGCTACTGGTTTTTTTTTTCTTTAAACCATTATTCATTGGGGGAATAGTAACTGTATCAAAATGTTTTCATCTCTTTGAGCAAATGCCACAACCCTTGGCACCTCAGTCATCCCAGAGATGGTGCAGAATGGGGCCTGGGAATCAGTCCTAGTTCAAATTCCTGCTTGGCAGACCTGGGGCAAGTGGACTCCACCCTCTGAGCCTCCGTTTGCTCATCTGCAAAACGGGAATTACTGCCGCCCCTCATCCCACACATCAGGTTTTAGCAGCCTGAAATGACAGACTCTCAAGTGGTCAGGACAATTTGAGACACATTAAAGGCCTCTAAAAAAATGCCCCCCCCCCAACATAATTACCAATACCATAGCTCTCTCAACCACAGTAAAAGTTTAGATCGTTACATCTGTGTAAATTCCAAAGGGGTGCCATTTGAGCCAGGAAAAAAGGGTTTGCGCAGTCCAGCCCAGAGCCGTGGGAGCAATTTCTCGGACCCTTCCCACTCCCACCGCACCCAGCTCAGAACCCCAGCAGTACGTCCTCACCTCTGCCCAGGACTCGGCCTCTCTCCAAATGTCGACGGGGCACGGTGAACGTGTAGCTGTCGGCGCCAAAGCCAGGACGGCAGGGCTCGGGCTCCTGGCAGAGCCCTAATGTGACCTGAAGTAGGGGAAAGGTATGGAACCAGGGTGATCGGGGGAGGGGGATTCCCCCCGGGGAGGAGGGGTCGCCTCCTGCCCACACCGAAACCAACCGCGCCGCCCCTCCCTTGCTCCCAGCGTCGGCCTGTGGGAGGGATCCACCCTCACCCCCAACCCCCAGGGCAGGCAGCCACGCCAAACTCTTTCATTCCGAAACTTGCTGCCGCCAAGCTCCCCGGTACTCCCGGGAGAGGGGGGCTGCTGGGTCAACCTCCTCCCGACCAACCACTCCTTTCTTTGCATTCTCCTTTTTAGTTTCAATAGACGCAACTTTACTGTTCCCCACTTCACTTTCCTTATGCTGGGAACACCCCCACTCCTAAGTCTAGTTCCTCACACCGAGGGGCGCCCCAACACCTTTTGAGCCCTTTATTAACCACGGCGCCCCATACCTGTTTACGAGCCTTTCTTTACAGGCAAGTGCTTTTATTTCTGTTGACTTCCCTTTCCTTACCTCAGGGGTCATCTCCACTACTCCTGGCTCCCCCGACTTGCAGCGGGACTCCCCTTTTCTGTACCCCGGCCCCCACCCTGCACCACGCCCCCCAATGCCCGCCCCCAGCCTCTACCGCCGCCAGCTCGGAGTCCCCAGAGCCCGCAGCGAGGCTCGCCCCCCACCTCTAGTATTTGCGCGAGAGGGCAAAGCCACGCGCCCTCCACCCGCACCCGCTCCCACTCCCACCTCCGTGGAGCCCAGAGCGCGGCGCAGCTTCCAGGCCATTCCTGGACCTAAACTTTCTTGGAAGAAGAGGGGACGAGAGGAGAGAGAGGAACGGGGCCGGGCGCGTGATGGTGGGGCCGGAAGGCGTCCCCCGCAAAACCAAGGGACGCGACGTACCTGTAGCAGCAGCAGGAGCGCGGAGACACTACGGGACGGAGGGCCCATGGCGGGCCGGGCAGAGGTCGGGTCGGGCTGGGTCCCGCGGAGCTTGGCCGGGCTAGAGTACGGCAGGACTTCCGCGAAACCACAGGTGCTCTGCGGTTCCCGACGCCACTGAGCCGGGCAGAGTCGCGGCCGCCAGGTGAGCCTGGAAGGCGCCGCCCCCCGCAGCGCTGATTGGCTGAGGGTACACCTGCGAACCGCAGCCAATGAGCGGCGCGGCTGGGTCTCGGCTTTCCCCGCGGGCTGGGGGCGGTAGGCCCGCCCCTGACCCCGCCTCGCAGCCTCCAGCCGACCGGGTGACCGGCTGGCCAGCGATGGATTGCTAGTCCGGGTAGGGAATAGGGGCTCCAGGATTCCTGTTTCCACCAAGTTCCCTCCCAGCCGCGCGGTGGCTCACTAACACCTGGGGGCAGAAAGGACTTCTCTCTTTATCGGGGCCTGTCTTCTTAACTGCAGATCTCCACAGGTTCGTGAGTGTACAAATCAATCCACTGGGCAGGACCTACCTTTCAAGTCTCAGTTTCTCGACCCTCCAAATGGGAATAATAATCACAAAATCCTCCCTATGTTGTTGTGAGGTTGCCAACCAATTAATAAGACCAATGTTTTGGGGCGCCTGGCTGGCTCCCTCGGTAGAACATCTTGATCTCAAGGTCGTGCCCTCAAATCCCACATTGGGCATGGAGCCTACTTAAAAATAAATAAATAAATAAATAAATAAATAAATAAATGAAAATAAATAAATAAGGGGCAACTGGGTGGCTCTGTCGGCTCTTGGTTTGGGCTCAGGTCATGATCTCACAGTTTTGTGAGTTCCAGCCCCGCATGGGGTTCTGCCCTGACAGTGCTGAGCCTGCTTGGGATTCTCTCTCTCTCTCTGCCCCTCCCCAAGTCGTGCTGTCTCTGTCTCTCTCGCAAATAAATAAATAAATAAATAAACAAACAAATAAATAAGACCAATGTTTCCTGCACCATAAAAGCTCTATACAGATGTGAAGGATAAGGATAACAATAGCAACAATAGGTGCAGAGCATTGAAAGGTACTGAGCCAGGCTCTATGCCAAGCATTTAACATTGACCCTCTCACTTAATATCATCTCCAAAACAGCCCAAGAGCTTTTATTATTCTCATTTGCTAAGCAACTGAGGCATAAACATTTGGAGGCAAGGAGGTGAGGGAGGTGCTCTGATTCCAGGACCCTTCTTTCTATCAGCTTCACCGCGTGTAGACCCCAGATTGTCTTGGAGCTAGAGCTGGAGTTTTCAATCTGTCCTTTTTTTTTTTTTTTTTAATGTTTATTTTGAGAGAGGTAAAGAAAGAGAGAGTGTGAGTGGTTGGAGGGGCAGAGAGAGAGGGAGAGAGAATCCTAAGCAGGCTCTGAGCTGTCAGCACATAGCCCTATGTGCTCTCACAAAGCTGGAGATCCTGACCTGAGCCAAAATCAAGAGTCGCACGCCTAACCAAGTGAGCCACTCAGGTGCCCCTCAATCTGTCTTTTAATGTTGACCTGGAAGAGACCCTTTAAAGATCATCCAAGCCTGTTATTTGCAAATAACTTTCTTTTTTTTTTAATGTTTATTTATTTTTGAGAAAGAGAGAGACAAGAGTGTGAGCCGGGGAGGGGCAGAGAGACAGAGAGAGATCCAGAATCCAAAGCAGGCTCCAGGCTCAGAGCTGTCAGCACAAAGCCCAAGGCAGGGCTCTGGCTCGTGAACTTCAAGATCATAACTTGAGCTGTAGTTGGACACTTAAGCAACTGAGCCACCCAGACACCTCTGCAAATAACTTTCAATGTCCCATAGCAAGTTAACATCAAAGCCAAGACTAGTACCTGAGATCTCCAGATCCCTAGATTGGGGCTCTTAACACCACGCTCTTGCCACCACTGCCTTCTCTAGAGAATTCTGTCCTTAGTGAAATAATTTTAGGGTAAAAAAGAGAACAGACATGCAAACGTTGGGTCAGATAGCTTCCCTGTCCGGCTGCCAGAGGCCAGCCGTGTCAGTGTGCTTTGGCTACCCTGACAAGGACTATGTTTCCCTTCACCCTCCTAAGCACGGTCAGAACTACAAAACAGTGTGGAGTCAGCCGCTCACCAGCTGTAGGACTTTGGGCAACTCGATGCTCTCATCTGTATAAATGGGTCGATGGAAGCCATGCAGGAAAATCACTAGGGAATACTTGGCACCAGGTAGCAACTGCTTGGTAAATGTTTGGTGTGGTGGTTGTTCTTTAGGAGGGATCACCCCGTGTCCCCCTTCCTCACTGGGGAGGCCCCGTTTAGAATACCTCATGCAGACCTAAAGGTGAATCTGAGCTCGCCGAGGCTACTTTCTCAGCCCAGAGGAGAGGTATTGTTGCCAACCAAGGCGATCTTTGGAATCAGCCCAGCTCCCCTCCCCCACCCGGCCCCTCAGTTGTAATGGGTTTCCTCACCTGTCCCCACAGTTTTAATGGGTTTCTGAGCACCGGCCCAGGCCATTTGGATTTCTGCATCTTGGCTCTCTCTGCCTCTTAACCCACCAGGAGGCTCATAGGGAAAAGGCTCCAGTATTTCCTTTCCCACTGCGGCTCCTGCCCGACTGTGCATTACACAAGATAATGGAAATACGGAAAGAGGCGTTTCCCCCACGGGGTGGCTTGTCCGTTTCTTTTTTTTTCTCCCAGTTATGTAAAAATACATATTTTATACCATTGCTCAGCCCAGGGAGCCTTTAGGGCTTTGCTTTTCTCCACCCAGCAGGCCCTGGCCTTGTAACTCTGAAGCGACTCTCATCGACTCTTCCATTACACTCTGATAATTCAATAAAAAGGATTTTAGAAAACAATTAGGGGCAGTGAAGACAGGTCAGCATGATGCTCTCTTCAGACTTCTCAGCAAGTCCTTCAAACTCCAGGGAACGGTCGTGAAGCACTGCCCGCTCTCAGCTTATTGGAGTGAGGAGGGGACACATGGGGGTTGGAAGTGGAGCACTGAGTGACTGTGGCCCTCAGTGAATTGCCTGTTTCCTCTTCCATCAGAAAAGGATGGCCTTTGATCTTAGGCTGATGGAGGCCTCAAATTCCCCCTCGGCCACTAACTGCATAGCCTTGTCATTTGAACTTTTCTAGTCTCAGCTTCCTCATCCATAAAATGGGGATGCTGGTAGCACTTAATTCACAAGATTCTTGTAAGTGCTCTATAAAGTTAGCTATCAGCACTCTTGGCTCACTACATTCCCTTCCCAGTGCTAGGCAAAACTGTGAGCCCCTGTGCAGCCTCCCCACCCCAGCATTAAAATCTCTTATGCTATCTCTGGCCAAGCTTGGAAAAACTCTTTCAAACAGGCTGGTTAGTCTTTTCAACCCTCCCAGGGATCATTTGCATTTTAAAGAGGGCTCTAGGGTGTGCTCCTTTCAAAAGAATGAGAACTTTGGAGCTGTAAACTCTGCCCAGGGTTCTTAAACTGGTGTCTGTGGATGGGCTTCTGGGAGGGCCATGTACTCTCTGAAATTGTATCCAACCTTGTCAGTGCAGGTGGTAAGGTCCACTGCGTTCATTAGCTTCTCAACTGAGGGGAAGAAAAATCAAAATCTTGGAGTTAGATCTCTCTGAAGGCCGGTCCGCTGTTAATGGTAGAATTTCGAGTATCTACAGTGAAAAGAAATGTTGACCAGAGGCCTTGCTGGAGCCGCTCCAGGTGGATGACAGACCCTGCCGCCGGTGTTCACTGGGCATCCATCACTGGGAGAGCAATAAGATTTCCTTATTGCAGGGTGTGACTTGGATGAACTTTCATTTCCTGGGTGTCCTCGCCACTGATCGGCCGGGAGGCTGATGATTAATTCCTCAGGCACTCTGGTTGCTTTCATCTCCTGGCAAAGCGGTGGTAATACTGGTACTCAGACTGAGAGGGGCACCCCCTCCCCAAGCCTCTCTGACAGGAGCTTAACCCCCCGCTGGCTGGAGAGGAATCCCGGGGAAATTGAAATTCCTATAAATTCCAGCCAGATCAAGCACCCAGCACTGTGGAGAGAGGAGGCTCTGTCTTAGGGGCTCCTGGAACCTCTGCTGGGCCAGGCTGCCTGCCAGCACACATGGGAGGGGACTGGATATCCATCTTCAGCCTCCTGTTAAAATAATGGTAACCGATAGGGGTGCGGCCCTTGCCCTTTGCTGCTCAACCACTCACGTCTGCAAAAAACATTTTTATTTCAAACACAAAGTAAAGAAGGTAGTGTACTGCGTACCATGTAGAGTGTAATGAAATACCACGTATCTATCATCTAGCTCCAATCATTATTTTTTGCAATTTTCATAATTTCCTAATTTGTAAACTTTATAGTTGTACCAAGTCTTGTTGCACCTTTCACCCCTCTTTAAAAAAAAAAAAAGACTGTTTTACAGCAGTTTTAATAATTAAAAAATTTTTTTAATATTTGTTGATTTTTGAGAGAGAGAATGAACACAAGAGGGGGAGGATCAGAGAGAGAAGGGGACAGAGTATCAGAAGGGGCTCCATGCTGACAGCAGAGAGCCCTAAGTGGGGCTTGAACTCATGAACCGTGAGAACATAACCTGAGCTAAAGTTGGAGGCTTAACTAACTGAGCCACCCAGGTGCTCCAACAGCAGTTTTACGTTTACAGCAGATTTGAGAGCAAAGTACAGAGATTTCCCAAATACCCCTTGACACATCATAGCATCCCCTAACACACCCCACCGGAGTGGTACATTTGTTACAGGTGATGAGCCTACATTGACACTTACAATCACCCAAACTTTACATTACAATTCTATGCGTTTGAACAAATGTATAACGACATGTATCCCCCATTATAGAGTCACACAGTCACTTCACTGCCCTAAAAATCCGCTGTGCTCAAAACAAAACAAAACAAAATAAAATCCTCTGTGCTCTGCCTGCCTGTTCATCCCTGCCTCACTGCTAACTCCTGTCAACCACTGATCTCTTCACTGTCTCCATAGTTTTGCCTTTTCCAGAATGTCATGTAAGTGTTTGGGGGCACAAGTCAACCCCCCCCCCCATATGCCCTTTTGGCATATCAATTATTTTAAATTATTTAAGAAATAGCCAGTGCAAAAAAGACACTTGGACCCTCCTTTGTCTGCCTGAAAGTAGGAAATAAATCTCCCATGTGAAAGGTACCCTCCCTGTACCAGGAGGTAAATAGACATCCATCCGTATGGTGAGACACAGAGAAGTGAGAGCCAGGGAAGCTTATATAAATAAACCTTGTTAGTTGTACTCATTTACTACCTCAGCCCAAATTCTGTTTAGAATTCCTTATTAATTGGAGCTCCCAGGGCGCCTGGGTGGCTGAGTTGGTTCAGCGTCTGACTTCGGCTCAGGTCATGATCTCACGGTCCGTGGATTCGAGCCCCGCGACGGGCTCTGTGCTGACAGCTCAGAGCCTGGAGCCCGTTTCAGATTCTGTGTCTCCCTCTCTCTCTGCCCCTCCCCTGTTCATGCTCTGTCTCTCTCTGTCTCAAAAATAAATAAACGTTAAAAAAAAAAAAAAAATTGGAGCTCCCAACCTAAATTTTCTTTATCCTGTCAATTCCTCACAGATTGTATTTCTTCATGTAAAATGTATGAAAGCTCTGTGGGGGATGCCCAGCTGGCTCAGTCAGAAGAGCATGTGACTCTTGATCTCTGGGAGTTCAAGCCCCACACTGGGTGTAAAGATTGCTTAAAATAAATAAATAAAATTTAAAAAGGGGTGCCTGAGTGGCTCAGTAGGTTAAACGTTCGTCTTTGGCTCAGGTCAGGATCTCACGGTTTACAAGTTTGAGCCCTGCATTGAGTTCTCTGCTGTCAGCACACAGCCTGCTTCTGATCTTCGGTCACCCTCTCTCTCTGCCCACCCCCCCACCCCTCTTGTGCTCTCTCCCTCAAACAAACAAACAAATAAACCAATAAACATTAAAAAAAAAAAAACTTAGAAAAAAAAAGCTCTGTAGAAAACAGTATGGAGTTTCCTCAAAAAATTGAAAATAGAATCGGGGCTCCTGGGTGGCTCAGTTGGTTAAGCATCTGACTCTTGATTTCACTTCAAGTCATGATTTCCTGGTCTCCCGATTGTGAGATCAAGCTCCACATCAGACTCAGAGCTGAGCATGGAGTCTGCTTGGGATTTTCTCTCTCCCTCTCTCTCTCTGCCCCTTCCCTGCTCTCTCTCTCTAAGTAAATAAATAAACATTTTAAAAAATAAAAATAAAAATAGAATCACCATGTGATGTAGTAATTCCACTACAGGGTATTTACCCAAAGGAAATGAAAACATTAATTCAAAAAGATATATGCTCTACAATAACCAAATTATGGAAGTGTTCCAAGTGTCCACTGAGAGATGGATAAAGAAGATGTGGTATATATGCACAACAGAATATTACCCAGCCATTAAAATGAATGAAATCTTTTCATTTGCAACAACATGTATCTGGAGGGCATAATGCTAAATGGAATAAGTCAGAGAAAGACAAATACCTTATAATTTCACTCACATGTGGAATTTAAGAAACAACACAAACAAACAAAGAAAAAAAAGACACAAACAAAAAACCAGACTCTGAACTACAGAGAACAAACTAGTGGTTGCCAGAGGGGAGGTGGGGGGGACGGATTAAGAGTACACTCGTTATGATCAGCACTGAGTAATGTGTAGAATTGTTGAATCACTAATTGTACACCTGAAACTAACATAATACGGTATGTTAATTATATTGGAATTAAAATTTTAAAATGCATAAAAGCTGCATGCCTTGATCATTTCTTTGGGTCTCAATTTTATGATTCGGCCTCCACGTGCATGTAATTAAGCTTTTTTTCCTTCTGTTAATCAGACTCATGTCAATTTTATTCTTAAGTCACCTAGAAGAATTTTGAAGAATAAAGAAAAATTTTCCCTCCCCAACTGTTGGAATCATAAGGTTTGTAGACTTTTCAGTTGGCTTTATTTATGTATGTATGTATGTATGTATGTATGTATGTATGTATTTATTTATGACTTCTTTTATTAATATAATTTAAGATTTCTCCATGGCTTTTTGTGGCTTCTTGTTTGCTTGGTTTTTTTTTTGGGGGGGGGGGCACTGAATAATATTCTACCGTCTGGATGTACCATCATCTAACTATCCACTCACCCCTGAAGGGCATTTTAGTTGCTTCCAAGTGTTGGCAATTATGAATAAGGCTGCTATAACCATTCGTGTTCAGGTTTTTGTGTACATTTAAGTTTTCAAGCCCTTTGGGTAAATAAATACCAAGGAGCATAGTTGCTGGAATGGATGGTAAGAGTATGTTTAGTTTTGTAAGAAGTTGTCAAGCTGGCTTGCATGCCACCAGCAGTGAGGGCTCCTATTGCTCCAGGGTGTCATCAGCATGTGGTGGGGTCATTTGGCCATTTTAACAGAAGTGTACCTCTGCATTTTATTTTATTTTATTTTTTAAGTTTATTTATCTATTTTGAGAGAGAGAGAGAGCACGAGAGGAGGAAGGCAGAAAGAGGGGGGAAGAGAGAGCATCCCAAGCTGGCTCCTGTGCTGTCAGCGTGGAGCCCAATGGGGGGCTCGAACTCATGAACTATGACATCATGACCTGAGCTGAAACCAAGAGTCGTACACTTAACCGACAGAGCCACCCAGGCACCCCTACCTCTGCATTAAGTTTTTTTATTTTTGCAGAATATTTTTTTAAATCCCAGATAACATGTCACTTCTCCTATAAATATTTCAGTCTACATCTCAGACATTTTTAAAGAATGACTATCATCCCATTATGTAATGATGCCTAATAAAATTCACAATAATTCCTCAATATCATCCAATGGCTAGGCCATATTTTTAAAGATATCTTTTTTACAGAGGGCACCGGAGTGGCTCAGTTGGTTAAGTGTTGGACTTCAGCTCAGGTCATGATCTCGGGGTCCGTGAGTTCAAGCCCCACTGAACTGTGCTGACAGCACAGAGCCTGGAGCCTTTTTCAGACTCTGTGTTTCCCTCTCTCTCTCTCTCTCTCTCTCTGCCCCTCCCTGGCTTGCACTCTGTCTCTCTCTCTCAAAAATAAGTAAACATTAAAAATAAATGTCTTTTTTACAATTAGTTCATTTGAATCAGGATCCTGGCAAAAGTCACAGTTCACATTGGGCTGTTATGTCCCTTAAGTCTCCATAACAGTCTCCCCACCCCTTTTTGTTTAGCTTTTTGAAATATAACTGTACATATTTAAAGTATACAATTTGATGATGAGTTTTGGCATATGCTGTGAAACCATCAACACAATCAAGATAAAGATAATGAACAGATCCTCTTTTCTCTAATTTGATATAATCCCATTCTATTTTGATTTTTTTTTTTTAAGACACTGGATTATTTGTCCTGTTGGAGGTCTTATGTTTTGTATTTGGTCAAATGCATCCTCACCATGTCATGTAACATGTACCTCTATCCTAGATGTGACACAAACTAGTCCTCAGATCCAGAGGCTTGATTTGATTCAGGTTCATTTTTTTTTTAGGCAAAATATTTCATATGTGATACTATTTCCTGCAACATCATATCTGGAAGCAAGAAATTCGTCAGCTCTATTAGAATACTAAGATTCAGTTAGTGTCACCCGATCCCCCATTATCAAGTTCTCCAGCAGCCTTTTTACCTTGTGGTTTTAGCACCTTAGATGACGGCTGCTCAGATCCATAACATTAGGGCAAACAACAAACATTTATGAAGCACTCCCATGTGCCAGGTACTCTGCTCAGCACTGGGGACACAGAAATAAATATGTTTCCTGCCCTCGGGGTGCCTGGCTGGCTCAGTTGGTAGAGCATGCAACTCTTGATCTTGGGGTTGTGAGATGAAGCCCCATGTGTGGTGTAGAGTTCACTTAAAAAAATTAAGGCGTCTTCTTCCTGATTGGTCTTTGGTGCATTCTGTCTCAGAGCTGCTGACAGCAAGAGGTCTTGAGGAAATGCCAAAACTGGGCATCCCGCCCCCAACTTCAAAGCCACGGCTGTTATGCCAGATGGCCAGTTCAAAGACATCAGTCCGTCTGACTACAAAGGAAAATACATTTTGTTCTTCTTTTACCCTCTTGACTTCACCTTTGTGTGCCCCAAGGAGACTATTGCTTTCAGTGACAGGGCAGGAGAATGTAAGAAACTTGATTGCCAAGTGATTGGTGCCTCTGTGGATTCTCATTTCTGTCACCTAAAGGGGAGCCATGCACCCAAGAAACAAGGAGGACTGGGACCCACAAACATTCCCTTGGTATCAGACCCCAAGGTACCATCACTCAGGACTATGGAGTCTTAAAGGCTAACGAAGGCATCTCGTTTAGGGGCCTCTTTATCATTGACGATGAAGGTATTCTTCGGCAGATCACCGTGAATGACCTTCCCATCGCCCTTTCTGTGGATGAGACTCTGAGAGTGGTTCAAGCCGTCCAGTTTACTGACAAGCATGAGGAAGTACGCCCAGCTGGCTGAAAGCTTGGCAGTGATAGCATCAAGCCTGATGTCCAGAAAAGCAAAAAACATTTCTCTAAGCAGAAGTGAGCACTGGCTCATTTTAGGGCCGGGCTGCAGTGGGGGGCCATGAAAACAGAATCTCTTTTGTATTATTGTCATGCTTAAAACACAAGACTTCAGACTCAGTGCAGATGTGGTACGAGACAGGACAGGCCTTTCCTTCAGGGGTTGAGGGGGCCCGCCTTTCTTCCTCTGGAGAGAATGGCCTGAGCTGTGCTACGAGGGTAGGCCAACTGATCTGTATGGTAGTGGGGCATCCCTTTGGATCTTTTGCCATTTCTATTAAACTTGAACTGAGACGATAATATAATAATAATTTTTTTTTTAAATGTGTCCTGCCCTAAGAAGCTCAGAGGCAATGAGGGATGCAGACAGGTAAACATTATCCATTTATTTATTAAATATTTATTGAATGCTAACTATGTACCAGGCATTGTGCTAAATGTCCGTAATTGCAATATGTGGTATCATCAAGAAGATAGCTTGACAAGATTTGTCCAGGGTTACACAGTACAAGTGATAGAACTAGAATCTGAACCCAGGGCCACTGGCCTCCAAAGCCTCTTAATCTCCATGCTACGCTGCTAGGGTCAGGGCAGGCTTTATTTATAGGTACCATTTTAACTGAGAGGCAAACCTTGCTTAATTGAGCAACGATTGATCTGTCAAGTTGACCTGAAATTCCGGACCCCAGGGCAGCCGGGAGAAGGTGGTAAGGGCATGGCTGGAGCTGGTGATTGTTCAGCCAGGCTGGGGCTTCAGTGCATCAAGGGGTGGGGTGGGGTAATGATGAGAGCTAAAACCAGAGGGGTGGGCCCTGGTGGGGGTGGGGGGGGGTCATGTGGTTCTCCAACCTGCCTACAGAGCAGAATGTATTATACCCATTTTCCAGAAGAGGTGACTGAGGCCCAGAGAGATGAACAACCAGGTCATAGCAGAGTAGGCTTGAGGCTGGTGATCGGGCTCCAACACCAGTATGACAAAATGGTTCCCAGCATGGAACTGGCATGGATAGGTGCTCACTGCCTGAGCCTGAATCCTGCTCCTCCACCGGCTAGTTATAAGCCTTTGAAGGAGTCAAACTCTCTTTGGGTCTCAATTTTCTCATCTGCACAAACGGGGATAACAGCAGCACCTACCTGGTTGGGTGGTCATGAGAATTGGGTGAAATAACCTAGGTAAATGTGGCAGACAGGAAGTACTAAAGGAACATTAACTATTACAATTTCCACATTTCACGAT
Source organism: Panthera leo (assembly GCF_018350215.1). NCBI lineage: Eukaryota > Metazoa > Chordata > Mammalia > Carnivora > Felidae > Panthera > Panthera leo. Next base: position 43,858,895 of record NC_056693.1, on the reverse strand, counting down.
GCTCAGGGTTTCCCTCAGTGCAGTCTGTGGGCAGCGGGCTCCCTCCAGCCTCTCACGCTCTCCCAGGCCTGCTGAAAGCAGGGGAGCTCCATAGCTGGCTGTGTGCCCTCTCTTTGCACCAATGTCTTTTTACCCGGTAACTCAGGAATGACAGATAAGCTGCTGCAGAACTGCTGTCCAGGCGGGCCCCACAGACCTGTCTCCCACCTTCCAGCAGAAAAGGCCCCTCGCCTCCTCTCAGAGCCAAGGACACTACCCAGAGGGGATGGAGAGAGAAAGCCCCTCCTACTCTTACCTTCACCTTTGACAAGGCCACCCTCCAGGCTCTGCCAAGGAAATCTTGTCTCTAAAATGACTCAGCTGGCCTGGAAGGATTCTTTAGTTTCCTTCTGCCTCTAAAAACCATGACTTTGGGGCACCTGGGTGGCTCAGTCGGTTAAGCATCCAACTTCAGCTTCGGCTCAGGTCATGATCTCCAGGTTTGTGAGTTCAAGCCCTGCATTGGGCTCTTTGCTGTCACCTCGAACCACCGTTTCAGATCCTCTGTCCTCCTCTCTCTCTCTGCCCCTCCCCCCTCGCACTCTCTCTCAAAAATAAACACTAAAAAAAATAAAAATGAAAATAATAAAAACAATGACTTTGAGCTTCTTGAGATAGGAAATTGGGTCATGAGCCAGGTTCACGTTTCCTTCTTTTGAGGCCAGGGGTTCTCAAGTGAGTGACATTTATGGAATGTTGATGTTGCCTTTTGCTTTCAGTTTTTAGATTTAACCTCCAGACAAAGCACAGAAGACTTAATTATAGTCACAGAACAAAATATAAGTATTATGAATAATATATAACTATTAAAAATTGGGTTGGCGTGCCTGGGTGGCTCAGTCAGTTGGGCGTCTGACTTCGGTGCAGGTCATGATCTCCATGTCAGGCTCTGTGCTGATAGATCAGAGCCCGGAGCTGCTTTGCATTCTGTGTCTCCCTCTCTCTCTGCCCCTCCCCTGCTTCTTGCACTGTCTCTCTCTCTCTCAAAAATAAACATTAAAATTTTTTTTCAAAATTGGATAAAAAAATTGGGAGTTGTTTGAGAGGGAAGCTGGGACGGTTGGGAGGACACCAAATCCTCATCTTCCCACAGATATTTCTATGAAGAGGGAAATTTGGGGTGAGTGGCGAGTGCACAATTACCCATTATATTATGTTTTGTAACATATATATATTTCTTCTTCTTTTTTTATATGTTTATTCTTCTAAAAAAACTCAAATATTATCTCTTTAAAAGGTAAAGAAAATATAAGGGGCACCCGACTGGCTCCGTTGATAGAGCATGTGACTCTCGATCTTGGGGTCATACGTTCATCTGGGGCATCTGGTGGCTCAGTCGGTTAAGCATCTGACTTCGGCTCAAGTCATGATCTCACGGTTTGTGCTGACAGCTCAGAGCCTGGAGCCTGCTTCAGATTCTGCTCCCTCTCTCTCTCTCTGCCCCTTCCCTGCTTGCGTTCTGTCTCTCTCTCTCTCTCTCAAAAATAAATAAACATTAAAAAAATTTACAAAAAAATTATAAAAGTAAAAAAATAAAATAAAATCTGAGCGGGTGGGGGGGGGGCGCATGCCTGGGTGGCTCAGTTAAGCAACTGACTCTTGGTTTCAGCTCAGGTTATGATCTCACGATTCGTGAGTCTGAGCCTCACGTGGGGCTCTACACTGACAGCACAGAACCTGCTTGGGGTTCTCTGTCTCCCTCTCCCTCTGCCCCTCCCTCCCTCTCTCTCAAAAATAAACATTAAAAAAAATAAGCAAAACAAAGACAAAAAAGATTTTAAAAATCAATAAGGAAGGGCAAAAGAAAATGTAAGATATAATGAATAAAAGAAACAGATATAGGGGCGCCTGGGTGGCTCAGTCAGTTAAGCATCTGACTTCGGCTCAGGTCACGATCTCGCGGTCCGTGAGTTCGAGCCCTGCGTCGGGCTCTGTGCTGACTGCTCAGAGCCTGGAGCCTGTTTCAGATTCTGTCTCCCTCTCTCTCTGACCCTCCCCCGTTCATGCTCTGTCTCTCTCTGTCTCAAAAATAAATAAATGTTAAAAAAAAATTAAAAAAAAAAAAAGAAAGAAACAGATATAGCAAAAATAAAAAATTATTTGGTCTCTGTCTCCACAAGCTCAAACTTGTTCTGACTTGCCGAGTGTCTAACCCTTTCTAGATATATCTAAAATGGATTGAAGGGGGGCGGTGGGGTGTCAGGCATGAAAAGGATGAAGGTCTGATACACACTACTGACATGGATGAACCTTGGAAACATGGTGCTCAGACAAAGAAGCCACATAGTTTATGGTTCCATTTTTATGAAATGTCCAGGATAGGCCAACCTATTAGAGAATAGGTTAGGGGTTGCCTAGGGCTGGGCAGGACTGGGGGGTTGGAGGGAAAATTGCGAGCGACTGCTAACAGGTACTGGACTTCTTTTAGAGAGGGAAGTATATGTTCTAAACTTAGATTGCGGTGATGACGGCACAACCTTGTGAATACACTAAAAGCCACTGAACTGGATGCTTGAAATGGGTGAATTGTGTGGTTTATGAATTTTATCAGAAGAAAGCTTTCTTTTTTAAGTGGGGAGGAGAATCTTGCTAAGAGTAAGCTTAGCCGAGGGGTGAATTTTGTAGCCCTATACCTCCTACATTTTCTGTTTTACAAATGGAAAAATCCAGAAACCTTTCATCCATGTACATTTATAATGGTAACAACAACAACAACAAAAATGGCCCTCATTTATGTAATACTCATTGTGTTCCAGGTACTAGTACCAGGCACTTTTCATATTATTGACTCATGCACATCTCTGAGGAAGATACTATGCTGTCCCCTCTTGAGGACGCCAAGAGGTGAGGTGATTTTCCAAGACTAGTAAGTGGCAGAGCTGTGGCTAACCCACCACGTGCCTGGTCCTGGGCTCAGCACCAGCAACACAGAAGTCCATCTGAAGGCCATCACCCCTCCACTGTCCATGAAGAATGACTCAACCAACCTTCAGTGCTAGAGACCAATCATCCCTATTTGCCAGGGATAGTGGATGTTCCTGGAGTATAGGACCCTTGGTGTTAAAACCAGGAAAGTCCAGGGGCATCTGGGTAGCTCAGCTGGTTGAGTGCCTGACTGTTTTGTTGTTTTTTTTTTTTTTTTTTAATGTTTATTTATTTTTGAGACAATGCAAGAGACAGAGTGCAAGCAGCGGAGGGGCAGACAGAGGGAGACACGGAATCTGAAGCGGGCTCCAGGTTCTGAGCTGTCAGCCCAGAGCCCGACACATGGCTCGAACTCACGAACCCATGAGATCATGACCTGAGCGAAAGTTGGACGCCTAACTGACTGAGTCACACAGGCGCCCCTCTTTTTTTTTTTGTTTAATGTTTATTAACTTTTGAGAAAAAGAGCACTCACATGCAAGCAGGGGAGGGGCAGAGAAAGAGGATCTAAAGAGGGCTCAAATTCACAAACCATGAGATCCTGACCTGAGCCAAAGTCGGATGCTTAACCAACTGAGCCACCCAGGCACCTAGAGTGCCCAACTCTTGATTTGGGCTCAGGTCATAATCCCAGGGTTGTGGAATTGAGTCCTGCATCAGGCTCTGTGCTGAGCATGGGACCTGCTTAAGATTCTCTCTCCCTCTGCCCCATGTGTCCTCTCTCTCTCTCTTTCTCTCTCTCTCTCAAAAAAAGTAAAACCAGGAAAGCCCAGGGTAAACCAGGCTCAGTTAGTCACCTTACCACAGTCAGTGAGCATGCTGACTGTCCCCTCTTGTCTTTGTGCGTGTTTGCCTGTGTATATGGACACACGTGTGCTTGTCTACTCATGGGCTCATGAAAGAAAGGGATCCATCTTGGTCCTCTCAGGGTCAGCAGTTCTCAGTGACAGTCCATGTTTTATAGGAAGGGAAAGTGAAGCTGAGAAAGACTGTGGCAAGTGGACGGAGCCTCCTGCAGGGGTGGAGACCAGCACAGAGATAAAACGTGGGCAAAGAGCAAGGTCTCCATGGCAGGAAGGAACTCCAGAGTCCAGACGGAAGATGAGAGGCCTGTAATTTTCCGGAGTGACTCTCCAACTTTTCAGGATGCATTCATTCCTCACTCACTCATCCATCCATTCATTTGGTAAACACACATCAGGCACTTAGCATGTGCCAAGAGTTTTGCTGGTGAAGGGGGTGGCTTCCTGCCCTCAAGGAGCTTTCCATTTGGTGGAATAAACGGACAACATAACCAGGTGTTTACAACCCAGGGCAATAAGCAAGAATGACATTAGTAATATTTAACAACTGGCAAACCCAGGTACCACTCAAAATAATAAACACCAGCCCTTAACACCAGAACAGGGACCCCAGGCCCTTTACCCTTTTGATTACTGGGTGGTAGGGAGGTCTGGGGGCCATGGGGGCAGGCAGCAAGTGTAGGGAGTCCTTGAGGGCCTCAGAGAAGCAGTTGATTATGAACTAATATGAAAAAATGTCAATATAGTATCTTAGCAACTAGAATAGCCGTATCAGTGACCCTAGTTGGAGCGTGTGACTCTTGATCTTGGGGTCGGGAGTTTGAGCCTCATGGTGGGTGTACAGATTACAACAAACAAACAAACAAACAAACTTTAAAAATAATAATAATAAAAATTAAAAAGTAACTTTCTGGGGTGCCTGGCTGGGTCAGTCATTAGAACATGAAACTCTTGATCTCAGGGTTGTGAGTTTGAGGCCCATGTTAGGTGTAGAGATTACTTAAGGTTACTTAAAAAAAAAAAAAAAAAAACCTTAAAAAAAAAAAAAGTAACTCTTCCTCTCTGGTTCCCCAGCTACTCTGTTCCTCTCCCCAAAGGCAAGTACTGTTACCATTTTTAATGTATCCTTCAGGAATAAACTACCTAATTCTACCTGTTCTATAAAGTAACCTGTGTTTTACTCAACAGCAGTTCGTGAGCACCCTATCACATCAATAAATAGAGATTTCCAATAGCATTTTAATGACTGTATACTTTTCCACTGTTAGATGCCTATAATTTTTTTTTTTAATATTTATTTTGAGAGAGAGAGCAAGCATGTGCACGTGTGTGAGCAGGGGAGGGACAGAGAGAGAGAGAGAGAGAGAGAGAGAGAGAGAGAGAATCCCAAGTAGGCTCTGTGCCATCAGCTCAGATCCCAATGCAGGGCTCACTCTCATGTACAGTGAGATCACGACCTGAGCTGAAATCAGGAGTGGGACACTTAACTGACTGAGCCACCCAGGCACCCCGATGCCTATAATTTATTAAACTAATCCCTTTTCTGGTAGACCTCGGGGGTTTTCCAGTGATTAGTCTTATAAACAATGTTATGAGGAACTCCTTTATATATACACTTTTTTTTTTTTTTTTTTTTTTTTTTTATTTTTTTTAAAATTTTTTTTTTTTTTTCAACGTTTTTTTATTTATTTTTGGGACAGAGAGAGACAGAGCATGAACGGGGGAGGGGCAGAGAGAGAGGGAGACACAGAATCGGAAACAGGCTCCAGGCTCCGAGCCATCAGCCCAGAGCCTGACGCGGGGCTCGAACTCACGGACCGCGAGATCGTGACCTGGCTGAAGTCGGACGCTTAACCGACTGCGCCACCCAGGCGCCCCTATATATACACTTTTGATGAATCTCATGGATAGGTTTTGCCAGGGGAGTTACCGAGTCAAAGATAATGTGCATATTTCAGGGGGTTGAGCCATATATTGTGCCCACCAGCAAGAAGAGAGGGTATTGTCTTTAAGAGGTCTGGCAGCAGACCTGGTACTGTGAGGTCTTTTGTTACTAAAGCTACTTTAGAGGTTATTCATCAGCAAAGCAATGTTAACCATTCCCAGGACCTCCCTGTGGGGTAGCAGGAAACGGGGTGGCTTCTCTGGCAGAGGAAAACAAGTCTTTATTAAAATGCTATACAGCAAGAACGCTTTATTAGTACAGATTTTGGCCTTGCATTTGGGCAACTCCCTGCAGTCTGTCATGGGACTATGTCTCCTAGGAGAAGATGAGCAGGAGTTCAGGGTGTACCAGGCTCCTTACCATCAACCCTACTTCCGTTCATCACTATGCAGTTATTATCATGCAGTGGGTAAGAGTTCGCACTGGAGCCAGATGGCCTGGATTAAAATCCTTGTTCCTCCACTTCCTGGCCGTGTGACTTTGGGCAAGTTTAGAATCTCTCTAGTTTCAGTTTCAGTTTGCCCTTCTGGAAAATGGGGCTAATGATACCCACATCCTGGGATTGTTCTGGCATTTAAATGAGTTAGTATACAGGGGTGCCTGGCTGGCTCAGTCAGTACAGCATGTGACTCTTGATCTTGGGGTGGTGAGTTTGAGCCCGACATTGGGAGGAGAGTGTATTTTATTTAAAAAAAATTTTTAGGGGCGCCTGGGTGGCTCAGTCGGTTAAGCGGCCGACTTCGGCTCAGGTCATGATCTCGCGGTCCGTGAGTTCGAGCCCCGCGTCGGGCTCTGTGCTGACAGCTCAGAGCCTGGAGCCTGTTTCAGATTCTGTGTCTCCCTCTCTTTGATCCTCCCCCGTTCATGCTCTGTCTCTCTCTGTCTCAAAAATAAATAAACATTAAAAAAAATTTTTTTTTAAATTAAAAAAAATAAAAATAAAAATAAATTAAAAAAATATTTATTTATTTTTGAGAGAGAGAGAGACAGACAGACAGAGAAAGCACAAGCCGGGGAGGGGCAGAGACAGAGAGGGAGACACAGAATCCAAAGTAGTCTCCAGGCTCTGAGCTGCCAGCATAGAGCCCAACGTGGGGCTTGAACTCAGGAAATGCGAGATCATGACGTGAGCCCAAGTAGGAGGCTGAACCGACTGAGCCACCCAGGTGCCCTGGGGTAGAAAGTACTTAAAAAAATTTTTTTAAGTATGCATAAAGTGTATATGTTAAGTGCTCAAAACACACTGGGCATGCTGAAAGTGCTCTGTAATTATTAACTATCACCAAGTACCTGCCCTGGGCTAGACCCATAGTCCCTTACCCTCAAGGTATCCTCAGACTAGTGAAGGAGATAGTTAGGTAAAGAGGCATTTATAATTCAGGGTGATAAGTGCTAATGCAGGCGCTAAGGAAATGCTCATAGGAGGGAAACTTCAAACCTGGAAGACTTCCTGGGAGAAGTGACATTATGGCAGGAGCCAAGTCACTTGTAAGCTAAAGGAGGGGCAAAATGGTATTGAAAGTTGAGAGGCCAGCCGTTGATTAACTCCCTTTACTGGAAATGTGAAGATGGGATTCAGAGAAGGTTTTTGGTCTTGGATTTCAATTCAGCATTTCTTAGCACCTGCCTGGGTCCCAGGTACAGGGCGTGGTGCTGCAGTGAGAGTGTGGGCTGGAGGGGCACCTGGCTGGCTCAGTCGGTGGAGTGTGCTACTCTTGATCTCAGGATTGTAAGTTTGAGCCCCATGTTGGGTGTAGAGGTTACTTTAAAAATAAGTAAAAATCTTAAAAAAAGAAAAAGGGAATGTGGGCCGGGAATATTAAGGCAGAGGCCCTCAGTGAGCTCAAGACATAGAGGAGATAGACACAAAACGCCTAAGAGTTAGACTCTCATGGGGCACCTGGGTGGTTAAACCTCAGACTCTTGGTTTCAGCTCAGGTCATGATCTCATTTCTCATGAATTTGAGCCCCATATTGAGCTCTGTGCTGACAGTGTAGAGCCTGCTTGGGATTCTCTTTCTTTTCCCCTCTCTCTGCCTTTCCCGTTCTCTCTCCCTCTCTTTCTCTCTCAAAATAAATAAGTTTTAAAAAACTTAAAGGGGCACCTGGGTGGCTCAGAGCCTGGAGCCTGCCTCAAATTCTGTGTTTCCCTCCCTCGCTCACACTCTGTGTGTGTCTCTCTCTCAAAAACAAACATTAAAAAAAAATAATAATAAATAAAATAAAATAAAATAAAATAAAATAAAATAAAATAAAATAAAATGTTTAAAGGAAAAAAGAGAGCTAGGCTCTCATGAGCTCTACTAGCATAAGGAACAAAATGTCAAGGGAATAGGTAATTCTGACTCTCCTAGGATTATATGGAAGGCTTTGCAGAGGAAATGCTTGTAAGAGTTTACCAGATTCAGGGACAGGTGGGGTGAGAAGGAAAGACTCTCAGACAGGGGAACAGCACAAGCAAAGGAGAATAGGAAAGCGTATGTTCTGGAAGAGTGAACTGCCCAATGTGGCTTGTGGGGCCTGTACCTGGTGAGAGGTGATGAGCGGGCAGGAATTAGGCCTGTAAGGTCAATTCAGGCCAGGGTTTTGAGAGGGCTTCACATGACATGTTACTTGGACTTCATCTAGTAGGTCATGGGAACGGAACTGAAGTGTTTAAGCAAAGAAGGGACATGATGAGATCTATGTTCTGAGGTCACTCTGGCACAGAGGGGGGAGGGGTAATCCTTGGGAGGCAGCGAAACTCAAAAGCAACAGTATTTGTCTTAAGCAAGAAACCTGGTAGGTACAGGGAGGATGGGCAGAGTGTTTGTAAGCAGCCCTCTGAAACACTTGAAATGAAAAACCTGAAGTTATTCCCTGGTGGCTCGTGAGTCAAGATGCCTAATACCTCTGGAAAAATAAACTTGCTCCTGACCCCAGCCAGCAGGAGCAAGAGCAACCTGATTAGCATTAGGGAAACTTTTCCTCTTTAATTGTGGGTCAACTGAATTACTAGGGGAAATAAAAAAGAGTGACGTATAAGAATGAATTGACTTGGTTTTATTGTTTTTTCCTTAATGGAAACAATATATGAGATCCACATTTAAAATATTTCTCAAGGATCATAAAGTGCATTCCACCAAAAACAATCTTGACTTCACTTCCATTGAGATATAGGGAGGGAGGGAGGGAGGGGAGGGATGGAAGGGTGGAGAGGTATCAGGAGGAGAAAGAGGGGGAAACACTGGCCAAGGGCCAATATCAGTGGGAGGGAGAAAATGCCACGCCAGGGAGGATGATGTGTTGGGCCTAGAAATGGACTGCATAAGGACCTCAGAGCTAGGAAATCCTGAGTTCAAATCTCAGCTGTTTCCCTACCTATCTTATCCCCATTTTCTTTTTATTTCTTACTTATTTTTTTAAAGATATTTTTAATTTTTATTATTTTTTAATTTAAATTTGCTTTTTAAAATTTTTATTTACAGTAAAACCTTGGTTTGTGAGCATAATTCGTTCCAGAAACACGCTTGTAATCCAAAGCATTTGTATATCAAAATGAATTTCCCCATAAGAAATAATGGAAACTCAGATGATTCTTTCCACAACCCAAAAATATTCATATAAAAATGATTATAATACTGTAATATAATACAAAATAACAAAGAAAATACAAAATATAAAGAAAAATAAACAAATGAACCTGCACTTACATTTAAAATACTTCATGGCTCGTGTGAGGGAAACAAGAGAGAGGACAGTTATTATGTAGGACAGATTTTCCTATCACTAATGGAATCACTGCTATCTATTGGCTCAATGGAATCTTCTTCTGCATGGGGGCCACTGTATACACTCACATGCGTGTTGACTACAGTAAAGTATTGATAAACTCTTGTCATATACTGTATTTAATGTAACCGGCAATAAGGCAGCAGAAGACAGGGTCTATATCTGCAGGCAGCCTGACTTAGAATGAAGCAAAACATTTCTAAGCTTACTCTTGTTTGGAAAAGCAAAGGACTGTCCATACGTGCTTTGAAGTGACAAAAAATAGGCTAGTGCCAGTTGTGGGCACCTTCTAATGTTCTGGAAAAGTCACTGATTCCTGCCAAACACCGGGCTGAGACAGAGCATTGGAGCATAGCAGACAATCACCCACAATCCCGCAGCAAGAGAAAGAAAGAGAGAAGAACCACTGGCTTAGTTGTGATCATGTGACATTCAGCATCACATACTACTCCTATTGTAAGGTGTCGCTCGTTCATCAAGTTAAAATGTATTAGAAACGTTTGCCCGTCTTGGGGAACACTTGCAGAACAAGTTACTCCCAATCCAAGGTTTTCTTGTATTTACTTTTTTATATTTATTTATTTAAGTGTTTACTTATTTTTGAGAGAGAGCACAAGCAAGGGAGGGGCAGAGAGAGGGGGACAGAGGATCTGAAGCAGGCTCTGTGCTGACAGCAGTGAGCCAGATGTGGGGCTCGAACTCACCAACTACGAGATAATGACCTAAGCTGAAGCCAGAAGCTCAACCAACTGCTCCACCCAGGCATCCTTGTATTTACTTTTTTAGAGAGAGCATGAGCAGGGTAGAGGCAAAGGGAGAGGGAGAGAAAGAATCTTAAGCAGGCTTCATGCATAGCACGGAAGCTCGATCTTATGACCCTGGGATCCTGACCTGAGCCAAAATCAAGAGTCAGATGCTCAACCAACTGAGCCAGCCAGGTGTCCCTCCCCATTTTCTTACCTGTCCAATGGGGGTCATAATATCCTTATCATAGAGCACAATGAATGTTATCAGATCTATATCTTAAAAACATTAGATTGCTCTGGCCACCTGATTAGAATGGGTTAAAAGAAAAAAAAAAGTATTCTGCAAACTACTTGGCTTTTACAAGTTTTCTTAAGCTCTTGAGACAAGGGGGTTATTATTATTATTATTATCATAGCTTTACTGTATTATCATTTCCTTTGAAGTTCTCATTGGCTACTTGTTATTCAGCTTTTCAGCTGCTCTTGTTGAAACTTTCATAGACTCATTGATTCATGGGGTCATCCAGGATGGGGGTACTCTCTTAGATTTTCTGTACTGGGGTTGGCCCAGTGACATCCTACTTCCCCCATCCCCAAGCTTTCTCACTGCTGGGCTGCCAGGAAGCACAGGGGTAGACTGGGTACCTTGTTCCTCTTACTGCCCGTTCCTCCCAATTGCCTGGCAAGTCATGAGATGAGAAGCTCTGTCTCTCCTTCATGCCCTATACTTGGGTCTTGTCCCTCAGCTTTTACTTCTTTCCCCAGGAAACCACTCCATAGAAATGAGAATTATGACATAAAGATCTTGAAGGGTCTCCCCACTTCTCCTTTACTCTTCTTCCTTCCTCTCTATCTGGTGGCCACTTCCTTCTTCCATCTCTAGTGGGAAGCAGGATGGAGGCTGTGGGAAACTAGCACCAGTGCCCCTCCCTTCCAAGGTCCCCTGGCCTGGGTGTGGCCCAGACCTCTCTCCACAGCCTGATTCTCATATAACTGTACTGCATCTGAACATCTGCACTGACATGTCCCATAGGCACCTCAAAGTGTTCAAAATACAGGCATGTCCAAAACCAAACTCATCACTGCCCTTCTCCAACCTGTTCCTCTAATTTTCTTCTTCATTTCAGAAAATGGCACCATTATCAACCAGTTGCCTAAAACCAGAAGCTTGAACATCTAGTCTGTAACACCTTCCTTATTACTTTTTTCTTTTCTTTTTTTTTTCAACATTTTTATTTATTTTTGAGAGACAGAGAGAGACAGACAGACAGAGCACAAGCGGGGGAAGGGCAGAGAGAGAGGGAGACACAGAATCAGAAGCAGGATCCAGGCTCTGAGCTGTTGGCACAGAGCCCGACGTGGGGCTCAAACCCACCAACTGTGAGATCATGACCTGAGCTGAAGTCAGAGGCTGAACCGACTGAGCCACCTGGGCACGCCCCCTGCTTTTTTTTGAGTAAATCTACCCCCCATGTGGGGCTCCAACTCACAACCCTAAGATGGAGAATCACATGCTCTACTGACTGAGCCAGACTGGTGTCCCTGTAAGTCCATCCTTTCACTCACCTATCAGCCCACATCCAATCAGCCATCCAATCCTCCCAAATATCCCTGAATCTACTCACTTCTGTCTACTCCTCACTACCACTCTTGCCCCACCCATCATCACTTCTACTTGGGTCACAGCAATGTTTTCTGTGCTGGTTAGCTCCTCTTTCCACATGTGGTTATTTAAAGTTTATTTATTTTCTTATTTTTAGGTAATCTCTACACCCAATGTGGGGCTCGAACGCACAACCCCAAGATCAAGAGTTGCATGCTCTTCTGACTGAGCCAGCCAAGCATCCCTCCACAAGTGGCTATTTGGATTTAAATTTAATAATTAGGTAAATTAAATGAAAGAAACATTCAGTTCCTCAGTCACACTGGCCATATTTCAAGTGCTATGTGTGGCTAGTGGCTACAGTGTCGGTCAGCACAAACATTTCTGTCATCACAAAAGGTTCTTTTGGATGGTTATTCTATTCCATCCTAGAGTTTCTCTCTGCGTGTTTAGGTAAACAAAAACAAAAACAAAAAAACTCATATCCTCATTCCCCCCCCCCTGCTTTTTTTTACACAAAAAGTAGCACACTTTACACATTGTTCTCTAACTTGCTCTCTCACTTGGCAGATACCTTAGAGATCTTTCCACAACAGTCCTTAAAGAGCTTCTTCCTTCTTTGCTTTCAGTTGCAGAATATCCATCCCAAGCCGTGAATATGGCAGTTTATTTAAGCAGCAACCCCCCCCACCCCACCCCCCGCCAAAGTAAGCGTTGTTACCAATCTTTTGTTCTTACAGACAATGCAACAACATTGAATGGCTTTGTCCATCTGGAATTTTGCATATATGCAAGTATATCGGGGACACATGCTAGAGGGATCATTCTAGAGTACTAATTTGGTCATGCCCCTCTCCCTGCTGATCACATGCTGTTCCTCCTGATCTCCTTCTCCAGCTCCTGACAAACTTCTACACAGACCTCAGGTCTCAGCTTGGGTGTTACCTCTTCTAGGAAGCCCTCCCTGACTCCATCCACACCAGGTCAGGCTAGGTTCCTCCTGGTCTGCATTGTAATTGCCTGGTTCCTCCTGGAGCTTTATGAGGAAGGCATGGGGTGGGGCCTTCTTGTTTTTCCATATATTCTTAGGGCCTGGCACTCAGTAGCGGCTCAATAAATATTTGCTGAACGATGAGGCAGGCACCAAGTTCTAGTAGTTGTTCTTCCCTGTACTCCATGGGCTCCCACACCTCACAAAGCTGGAAAGGAGAACCCCCAGAGAGCAGGTGATTCAGATGGGAAACTGAGGCACAGAAGTGGCAGCCTTCTTATCAGCATCCTTTTTTTTAAAATAAATTTTTAAAAAAATGTTTATTTAGGGGCACCTGGGTGGCTCAGTTGGTTGAGCATCCGACTTCGGTTCAGGTCATGATCTCACAGTTCATGGGTTCGAGCCTCGTGTCGGGCTCTGTGCTGACAGCTTGGAGCTGGAGCCTGTTTCAGATTCTGTGTCTCCCTCTCTCTCTGCCTCTCCCCTGTTCACGCTCTGTCTCTGTCTCAAGAATAAATAAACATTAAAAAATATATATTAAAAAATGTTTATTTTTGAGGGGGAGAGAGAATGAGTGGGGGAGGGGCAGAGAGAGAGGGAGACAGAGGATCTAAAGTGGGCTCTGTGCTGACAGCAGAGAGACAAACGTGGGGAGCCACCCAGGCACCCCAACACATTTTTTTTAAGTTTATTTACTTGAGAGAGAACAAGAGTGAGGGAGGGGCAGAGAGAGAGGGAGAGAGAAAATCCCAGGCAGGCTCAACACTGTCAGCTCAGAGCCCAATGTGGGGCCTAAACTCATGAACTGATAGATCATGACATGAGCTGAAATCAAGAGCCAGACACTCAACCGACTAAGCCACCCAGGCACCCCTTGATCAGCATCCTGACTCCAACGTCTTGTTTTTTCCAGTCCACCCTATAGTTAGTAATAATAATAACTATAAGGATTAATATTTATTGAGGACTTGCTATATACTAAGTGCTGCTCTAAGTTTGTTACATGCATCAACTTATTCAATTGTTATAGCAACCTTGTGAGGAATGTACCCTCATCATCCCCTTCTTAATGAGTAGAGAAATGGATAACTTGTCGTGAATGACAGAGAGTGACTTGAACCCAGGCAGTGGGGCTCCGGAGCTCATGCTCTTATGCACTCTGCCTACCTGTTTGCTGTTCTTAGGGGCCTCTCCCTTTTTCCAAAGCCCACTGGGACTCCTTACCGCCTCAAGCCCAAAACTTCTCTTGTCCTCTCCTCCCCACCCCCACTGCCACCCTGGTCCTTGTTGTCCCTCCTTTCCCTGCCACCCCTGGTCCTACCTCCCCTGGCTTGGCTTGGTTTATTTTCTACTTCATTGGGTTCCCTCAAGACTTGAGCTATAAGTACTCTCTGGGCCTCAGTTTTCTTACCTTACTTGATGGCAAGTGAAAACAGGGTACTCTTCTTTTTTTTCAGCCCTTATCTAACTCCTATATATACTTAAAACAATTTTTTTAATGTTTATTTACTTTTGAGAGAGAGAGGCAGAGAGAGAGAGAGAGAGAGAGAGAGAGAGAGAGAGAGAGAGAACGAGTGGGGGAGGGGCAGAGAGAGAGAGGGAGACACAGAATCCAAAGCAGGATCCAGGCTCCAAGCTGTTAGCACAGAGCCCGATGTGGGGCTCTAACCCACGAACCGTGAGATCATGACCTGGGCCTAAGTCAGATCCTTAACTGGGCACCACCCAGGCGCCCCTAACTCCTATGTATATTTTAAAGCCAACTCAAAGGGCTTCCTCCTTCAGGAAGCTTTCCTGGATTTCTCTAGTCCCTAAAGTTCCCTCCCATTCTCCTCTGAACTGTAGGCAACTTTAAAAAAAATTTTTTTTTAATGTTTACTTATTTTTGAGACAGAGAGAGAGCATGAAAAGGGGGAAGGGGGATCAGAGAGAGGGAAACACAGAATCTGAAGCAGGCTCCAGGCTCCGAGCTGTCAGCACAGAGCCTGACGCGAGGCTCAAACACACAGACTGTGAGATCATGACCTAAGCCAAAGTTGGACTGAGCCACCCAGGCACCCCTGTAGGCAACTTTTAATACCCAGATTAGCACATAATTTTTCTTTTATTTTCTGGATGTAAATTGCCACCCCCTCCAAAAAAAGTGAATACTCTGAAAGAACATCTAAAACGTAGAGCATGGATTTTAATTTTATAGCTTCATTCTTTGAAATACCACCTTCACTGCTAATGGCTCCCCTGAGTTCTACCTTCACTAATGTTTACTTAATATTGTTTCTTTAAGTGGATTCACTATTTATTTGTTTAAAAAATATTTATTTTGGGGGAGAGAGAGAGAGTGTGCTCACGCGCATGTGTAAGTGAGCAGGAAAAGGGCAGAGAGAGAGGGAGAGAGAGAATCCCAAGCAGACTTTGCACTGTCAGTGCAGAGCCCAACACGGGGCTCAAATGAGATCATGACCTGAGCTGAAATTAAGAGTCAGATGCTTAACCCACTGAACCATGCAGGTGCCCTTAAATGGACTATTTTTTTTTTGAATTTTTTTAATGTTTATTTATTTCTGAGACAGAGAGAGACATAGCATGAGTGGGGGAGGGGCAGAGAGAGAGGGAGACACAGAATCTGAAACAGGCTCCAGGCTCTGAGCTGTCAACACAGAGCCCGACGCGGGGCTCAAACTCACGAACCGTGAGATCATGACCTGAGCCGAAGTCGGATGCTCAACCAACTGAGCCACCCAGGTGCCCCTTAAATGGACTATTTAAAATTTAAGGAACTATTATTTATTTATCTATCTATTTATTTATGTATTTATTTATGAAATATATTTTGTTTTAAAGTTTTATTTAATCTCTACACCCAACATGGGGCTTGAACCCATAACACCAAGATCAAGAGTCACCGTGTGTTATTCTAACTGAGCCAGCCAGGTGCCCCAAGAAAATATATTTTATCTCATGAAACCTCATTCATTTATTTTGAGAGAGAAAGAGAATGCAGAAGGGGCAGAGAGAGGGAGAGTGAGAACCCCAAGCAGGCTCTGCACCATTAGCACTGAGTCCGATGCAGGGCTTGAACTCATGAACTGTGAGTTTGTGACCTGAGCTGAAGTCGGTCGCCTAACCGAGTGAGCCACGCAGGCGCCCCAAGGAAATATATTTTGAACGCAAAACATTTACAGTAGTGTAAATGGAAAACCAGCATCATTTGCCATAACTAGAAAGTAAATATAAATATAATAATGACAGAACGATGCCATTAAATTCTAGGCCTTCTAAAAAAATTTTTTTTTATTTTTTTTTTAAATTTTTTTAATGTTTATTTTTGAGAGAGAGAGAGAGAGAGAGAGAGAGAGAGAGAGAATGAACAGAGGAGGGGCAGAGTGAAAGGGAAACACAGAATCCGAAGCAGGCTCCAGGCTCTGAGCTGTCAGCACAGAGCCTGACATGGGGCTCGAACTCGTGGACCACGAGATCATGACCTGAGCTGAAGTCAGATGCTCAACCAACTGAGACACCCGGGTGCCCCCCAAAATTTTTTTTTTTAAATGTTTATTTATTTTTGAGAGAGAGAGAGAGGTGAGGGGAGCAGAGAGAGAGTAAGACACAGGATCAGAAGTAGGCTTCAGGCTCTGAGTTGTGAGCACAGAGCCCAACCTGGGGCTCGAACCCAAGAACCATGAGATCATAACCTGAGCAGAAGTCAGACACTCAACTGACTGAGCCACCCAGGTACCCCTAGGCCCTCTTAGCCAGAGAGAGAACCATAAGTCTTAAGTCATTAGACTTGCTAAGGACAAAAAAGGAGGACTCTTTCCTTGATGCAAGCAGGATTGCAGGAAAATTGAAAATAGAGTAACTTTCTATGTGAGTTAGGATCATTTAATACTTCCATACCTGCCTGGTGTATGGGCCAAAGTCACCTCAAATCCCGCCACAGGCAAGAAGCCCTTATTACTGGGGCGCCTGGGTGGCGCAGTCGGTTAAGCGTCCGACTTCAGCCAGGTCACGATCTCGCGGTCCGTGAGTTCGAGCCCCGCGTCAGGCTCTGGGCTGATGGCTCGGAGCCTGGAGCCTGTTTCCGATTCTGTGTCTCCCTCTCTCTCTGCCCCTCCCCCGTTCATGCTCTGTCTCTCTCTGTCCCAAAAATAAATAAATTAATTAATTAATTAAAAAAAAAAAAAAAAAGAAGCCCTTATTACACAAAACAGTGGCTTGGTCAGGACAGAACCAGCTTCACCTCCCACCTGTGCCACTCTCCGGCCTTGGTTTGCTCCTCTGTAAAATGGGATGATCATAACAATTCCTGGGACTGCTGTCAAGGTTAAATGAGATGTCACACATGCTGTTCCTGGATTCTCTCAGCTCTGCTGCTTGTCATCTGTACATGACCCCAGGTGACTTGCCCTGCCTCCCTGGGCCTCAGTTTCCTCATTTCTGAAAAGGAACTTCTAAAACCTGCCTTGAGAATTTAAAGCACCTTTATTCAACAAATATTTACTGAATACCTGCTATGTTCCTATCACTATTTTGTGGCTTGAGGATGTAGCAATGAAGAAAAGGGACAAAAATCCCTGCCCTCACAGAGCTAACCTTCAAAGGGTACGGGGAGGAGAAAAACTAAATAGGACGATAGATGAAATATAAAGTATAGTATGGTGGGGAACAATAAACACTATGGAAAAATAAGGTGTGGTGAGGGGGCAGCGTTGCCAGTTCTAAACTGGGTAATCCAGGCGTTGAATCTCTGACAGACTGACATTTGGATGATGTCTGAAGGAGGTGAGGGAGTCCTGAGATATCGAGGAGAATGGCAAACCAGGCAGAGGGCACAGCAAATGCAAAGGCCCTGAGGTAGGAGCCAGCCTAGAATTTTTCAGGACAAACAGGAGGCTGATGTAGTCATAACAACAGTGTGAATGAAGAAAAAGAGCAGTAGGAGGTGACGTCCCAGAGGCAAAGGGGTCAGATCCTGTAGACATAACTCTGTTTTTGATTTGGAGTGAAACTTCAGCATATTGCCTGGTACATGGTAAGTATCTAATTCACACGAGCTTTAACGATAATAATTGCTGTAATCACTTAGCACTGTCTCCCCACAATGTCTTGGTCGTCAGGTTCCAGGGTGACACACAGAGGCCTGCCCTGTCCTATCAGCCGGCCCTGGTTTACTGGAAGGCAGGGGGCACAGAATGGATGGAACCCAGCCCAAGCATTCCTGGCCCACCCATCCCCTCTCAGATTCCTCCCCAGGCCCGCCACACCCCTGCAGCTTGCTGGGCAGTGGGCACAGGAATGCTGAGGCAGCTGAGGGTTGGGCCTAACTTGGAGAAGGCCACATAACAAGCAGCAACAACAATAACAGCAGTCACCACTTACTGAACGCTAACTGAACACGAGGCAGAGCGCTGAGTGCTTTCCAAGTGTTACCTCCCAGCAGCCTCTTTTCAGCCCTGAGAGAGAGGGCCGTCTTAGGAACCTGAGGCTTAGAGAGGTCACACCCTCAGGTGACTCACACCCATTCTGTGCCCTCTAGGGGCTTCACTCTTCACCAGGACTCTGCCCCACTGGACTTTGAGGACCCTTTCTGACAGGCTCCCCCACCCACTGAGAGAAGAATCTCGCAGCTCCTGCCTGCCAGCTCTGCAGCTGCCCGCAGGCCTGGACAGGTCCTGGCTGCTGCCTCCTCAGCGGCTGTGGATGGAGCAGAGGAGGAATCAGGTTTCACCAGCTCTGGGAGAGAACCCAGGTTGCTGAGTCAGGCCTTTTTCCAGGGCTTCTTAGACTTAGCCTCCAGCCCTGGAGTAGAGGCAGCGGTCCAGAACTGGGAACCCTGGGCCAGGCATCTGACCTCACCTCCCACTGCCCTTTGACTCCTGCTCTGCTCCAGGCACACTGGCCTCCCTGCAGAATCCCACCCAGCACACTCTTGCCTCAGGGCCATTGCATTTGTTGTTCCTTTTATCCAAACATACCTGCATACTTGCTCCCCAGTACCCTCCACTCTGCTCAAATGCTCCCTTCTCAGTGAGGACTTCCCGACTATTAGAACTGAGCCCCGCCCCCAGCCCCATCCCTCCTGCACCCGATCCCAGCTTTCTCTTCTATAGCTTCACCTTTCATTGTACCATGTATTTTACTGATTTATCCTATTTATGGTATGTCTCCCATTGA
Source organism: Panthera leo (assembly GCF_018350215.1). NCBI lineage: Eukaryota > Metazoa > Chordata > Mammalia > Carnivora > Felidae > Panthera > Panthera leo. The sequence goes on along the minus strand of NC_056693.1, from coordinate 43,839,898 downwards.
ATGTTAGCAGGATTGCCCTTAGACTGGGCAGAAAGGGCCTTTACACTGTGCTCTAGAAGGCCCTGCTCTGGCCCTCCAGCTCCTTCCATGAGGCCAACGAGTTGTGATTGCTAGCACCTGGATCCCCTCCCTTGCCATCGGGACCTTTCCCCAACCAAATGGCCCTAGGCCTTCACCAGGTCTGTCCAGAGGGCAGCCAGCATAGCCCAGGTACATATTCCCAGGCTCAGGGGATGGAAGGCAGTCTGTGGGGGATCAGTAGACAAAGCTTGGATGCATGGGCTGCGGTACACACACAGGAATGTCATGGTGTGGATGGAGCATGAGGTGGGTAGAAAAGTGGATTGACCTTTGCTCCTGGGCTGGGGGCTAACTCTGCCTGTGCAACCACATTCTGGCCCAGTACTCTGGATGTGTGAAGAACCAGATTAAAACCTGGCCTTCCAGATAGCTGTGAAGCCATGCTTGTTCCAGCAGGAAGATAGAATATCTTTTATTTAACAGTTTGAGTCAACTCATATGGTTTGTGAGTCTTATCCACAATTTTACCCAAAGTCCCCAGTATATTAAGGGCTGGGATTGTGAATATTTTCTGCATTTCTGTATCTCCAGCACCTAGAACAGTGCCTGGTACAGAATACATGTTCAATAAATAGTTAAGTGAATGAATGAAAAAGATGTAGGGCAATGCTCCACATAATCAAGGGGACCCCAGAAGTGGTTGGAAATGCTGTGGCTTTTCAGTGTCAGGGCCTCAGAATCTCAGGGTCAGGTACGGTCAACTCTGCCTTGCATGGGGGACCCTGTGCCTTCTATGAAGACCCTCTCTCACTACCTGTCAGCATCCACACCCCCATCATAGCTGGAATTTTTATTCCTTTTTTTTTTTTTTAATTAAGATTTTAGGGGTACCTGGATGGCCCAGTCGGTTAGGCATCCGACTCTTCATTTCTGTTCAGGTCATGATCTCACTGTTCTTGAGGTTGAGCCCTGCATTGGTCTCTGTGTGGACAGCATGGAGCCTACTTGGGATTCTCTCTCCTTCTCACTCTGCTCCTTCCCAGCTTGCATGTGAACTCTCTCTCGAAAGAAATAAAGATTTTAAGTAATCTCTACATCCAAAGCAGGGCCTGAACTTACAACCCCAAGATCAAAAGTTGCGAGCTCCAGGGGGCCTGGGTGGCTCAGTCAGTTGAGCATCAGCTCAGGTCACGATTTCCCAGTTCATGAGTTAGGGCCCACGTTGGGCTCTGTGCTGACAGCTCAAAGACTGAAGACTGCTTCAGATTCTGTGTCTCCCTCTCCCTCTGCCCTACCCCTTCTCATTCTGTCTCTCAAAAATAAATAAAAACATTAAAAGCAATTTTAAAAAAAAGTTGCAAGCTTCACCAACTGAGCCAGGCAGGTGCCTTGGAGTTTTTATTCTTAATAGTAAAAAGAGATCATACTTGGGAATCAAGGAAACCTGGATCCCAAAACTGCCTCGGTCATTCATTGTCTGTATATGGCCTTTACTCTCTTTACTCTCAATTTCCTCTTAAAAAGGGAAGCATAAAACCTGTTATGACTGTTGGTGGAAGAATGCAGGTAACTGACTCCACCCACGTGAAAGGCAGGGCCAGTCACTGCCCAATACGGACTGCCGCTGCCTCCACTATCGTCACCAAAATGTCCAAAGCATTTCCTGGCGCACAGCAGACTCCCGTTGTAAGGTGCGTGCCAGCCAGGGAGACTGTTCCGCCCTCAGATTGCCTTCCTGTAGACTTTGCCCTCAGTCGCCAGAGTGGAAGGCGCTCGGGACGGTCTGCGGTTCTGATGAATAGTGCCCTCTGCTGGGCATGTGGGGAAGGGCTTGCGGAAAAATCATGGCTGCCCTCACTACTTTGTGCAGACAGGGAATGTCTCTCTCCAGGTGGGAAGTGCAGTTTCCACTCAGGCTGTGGGTGTGGAGATAAAGGAGCAGTAACTGGCCCTGTCAGTCTCAACAACCACCACAGTAGAGATCACACTTAAAGCAGCTTTGTATGCCAGACACCCTTGTAAACATTTTACAGATACTAATTTATTTACTATGACCATTTTACAGATGAGAAAAGTGAGGCACAGGTAGGCTAAGTGGTTTGTCTAAGGCACATACACTGGAAGTGCCAGAATTTGAATCTGTGCCCTGAACCGTGGCTCCTTAGTGGAAGGTGGGAAGTAGCTCTACCTTTAGCCCAAGAGTTGGCCCTGTGGAGTTCCCATGCGAGTTTGAAACTGGACATACAGGCTGTGGGCTGAAAAAGGGGCTTTCCAGTGATTGCCCCCACCCGTTCAATGGCAGGCCACCAAGCTGACCTCAGGGCCCCTTCCCGACTGGCCATCCTTCGGCATTTCCTTGCCTGGACCTTTCTTGGAGTGCCTTTGTGTGGGCCTGTGGTTAAGAAAGGTCCATGCCTTGCAATGGAGGCCATGAATTTGAGGCCTCAGCTACTTGCCCACCTTCCAAGGATGATAGTCATTTTCCTCAGGCCCCTTCAAGGGCCTGGACAAGCCCACCTGGGGAGAAGGGTCCTATCTGCAGCCCCTCAGCTCAGGTCAGCAAGGGAAAACGCACTGTGTGAAGTGAGGCCTGGGCTCTGCCCATCTCTGCCCTGCTGGATGATCTTAGGGGAGGGCTTGCTTTTGGAACCTGTATCTTTTCCTATCTGAAAAATGACAGGGGTGGATTGGGGGCAATTTTCAAAGTGCTCTGCATTTGGGGGTTTAAGGAGAAACACTGGGAAGATGAGGCCAAACAGGCATGTCTCTTGGCCATCTGAACTCTTATTTCCAACAATTTCATTTTTGTAAGATTTTTAAGCAATCCCTATACCCAAAATAGGACTTGAACTTATAAACCCCGAGATCAAGAGTTGCATGCTCCACCAACCAAGGGAGCCAGGTGCCCCTCCAACAACTTCATGCTTTTTTGGATTAGGGATCTGGGACCTTGGCTTTTAAGTCTGGATGAGGGTGAGGGGGGAATCACTTAAAACAATGAGCCCAAGGGGTCCTTTCAGCACCAAGCTGTCATCCTTGACTGAAACCTCCACTTGGAAAACAAGCAGCCTTGATCCCAAACAGAACCACAGGCCCCTCTCACCCTAGTGAGACTCATTCCTAGTCACTGGAGGACTGGCTTTGAAGCATCTGCAGAGTTGGGTGCTCCAAGGAGTTTATTTCAACATTGTTAAGGGCAAAAAAGTAGAATCATTCGTGTCCATGGATGATGGTGGGGACATTGAATAAATGCTGACATCCAAACTGGGTATGTCATAGGCAGAAAGGCAGCCTCCGAGGCCCTGTTGTGAAAAGGTATAATGCAAAATGTGTGTGTAATGAATGCACAGGGGGAAAAGGTTGGAAGGACGCGTGCCAAACTGTTGCACCACAAAATATGAAGGATTAACATTCAGGTGGTCCTCACTGGTATGGCCAAACACACTGGTTATTTATGGGTGCTAAACTTTACTTGGATTCCTTATTATAGGCCCTAAAGGCCAGAGTCCTAAAATCCCATTTTGCAGATGAGAAGCAGGCCCAGAGTGAGAAAAGGATGTTATATATCCATCCCCATCCCAGAGCCCAGGTTCGTTTTCTCCAACTCACTTAGAGTCTGGTGACTAGTTCCAGTGCCAGGGGAATCTAGATCCATCCACAAAGACCAGCCTTGGCTAGAAAAGGCCACTTCTCCTCCTCAACACCTTCCAAAAATCCCAGGGGAGGAAGGCCAGTCTGCACAGTGGCTGTTTGGTTTTATTATTAGTCTCAGCTGAAGATAGGGTTTCAGGCTTTTCAGAGAGGAGTTTAAGATAAGGGGCAGCAGGTGTTTGCTGGCTGAGACACCGAATCCTCTCACCTTATCAGCAAAAGCAGCAGGGCCCTGAGACAGGGGAACCCGAGGCCACAGGAGCCAGAGGCTGCAGCTTGAGGGAGAGCCAGGAGGTAGCCTTGACCTGCAGGCTAAGGAGCTGTGGACCAAGGATGGATGAGAAGGTTTCTCACTTAACTTCGTTCCCCTTTGACTTCCCATCCATGATCTGAGACTTCGGACACCCTCAGTCACATCCTCCAGAGCCTTGGTGGCAAACCTGACTGGACATCAGAATTGCCTGGAAGGCTTGTTAAAGCAGATTGCAGGGTCCCACCTAGAGTTTCTGATTCGGCAAGAAATGCAGATGCTGGCAGTCCAGGAACTGCACTCTGAGTACCAGTGCTTTAAAGCATTAGTCCCTCTTGTGGAAAGAAAATTTTTAATTCAACTTCAGCAATCCCTATGGCTTCATTTGAGATTCTTCTCTCTTGGTTCATCGCAAAGAAAATGTTAAACTTCGCTTTAACAAAGGAACACACGGAATAGTTCTTTCCCTGCTGTCTCTTCATCCTTATTCCTGCATCCGTGTATTGTTGGGATCGCTCCAATTTCACGTACATCCTGGGTGAGTTCTCTAATTTTCTGTCTGGCTTGATTTTGATGATGATCAGGTGTCATTAAAAAAAAAAATACAATGAGGCCATTCTTTAAAGGAGGAAAATCCCCTCAGAGGGTGATTGTGACGATTTGTTTAAAGGAAACAGTGGAAGTTAAGTGGTATTTGGCCCTAAAATGTATCAAATAAATGGTAGCTATTACCAGTGAACACAAATTGCACCTACAGTGTGGCAGATATGAAGCCATCCGGTCTCCATAAAAATTCCCCATTTTATACATGAAAAATGTGAGGCAAGTAGAGGTTAAATTACGTTGCTAGGAAGTGGCAGTATCAGATCCTCCCCAAACCGCCCCCCCACCCCCCGGCCCCGGCTTTTCCTTATAGAGCCCACCACACAGAAGAGGAAATGCTTGCCCACATGACAGCAGCCACTGTTCCAGAAAAGACGTTGCCTGCAGTCCTGGTGGGGGCTCAGCCTGGAGGTAAGGGAGTTAATGTTTCTGTCCCACAGAAGAGAAGCTCAGAATTTGCAGAGAGATGGGTGCCTGGCTGATTTAGTCAGAAGAGCATGAGTCTTGATCTCAGAGTTGTGAGTTTGAGCACCACGTTGGGTGGTTAAAAAAAAAAAAAAAAAAAAAAGAATTTGTAGAGAGAGGGCAGGCTCACCCTCATCAGGCCTCCTCGGGCACGTACACAAATCCTGAGCTTCCTCCATCATCAGGACAAAGCTGGGTGAAGCCAGCAGGGTTAGATGTGCTCACTCCCCTTATAAAACTCTGAAAATTCTAAAAACCTCTGAATCAGACACCGAAGTAGGTGAATGGTATGGTATAGGACTCATAGGGCAATAAAATGGCAATAAAAAAAAGTTCACTCCCCAGGCACCTCTGGGAAAAATTCCTTTAATAAAAAAGTTGTAATACATTTACACGATTGTCATCACCCTTTTTCTACAACACTCAATTGGGAAAATAAAAAATAAAGGACAACCTAGTCGCGCTCAGTATAAAAACGCAGTAATTCATTCCAACAGGAGGCCTTATCGCCTGGAGAAGAGACACAAATCCATGAGGGCATGTAAGTTGAGCAGTTGAGGTCTGGACTTCTGGAGGAATCCAGAGGACAGCTGAAGACCCGCCTCTAACTTTTTGAAGACAGTATTTTAAAAAAAATTAAAAAAAAAAATCCAGGTTGTGATAAGAGGCCTCATTCTAAGGAGCTGGGTCCATTTCAGAGAAAACATCATCACTGGGTGGGTGGGGGGTGGGGGGGTGCAAGGGGGTGGTCAGAGTCTGTCCAGTCTCAGGACATAGAGCCAGGCATTTTATGGCAGGTTATAGACTCCTGGAAATTTGGTCTCAGAAGCAACCCTGGCCTAGTCTGAGAGGTTTTCAGAAGTGAAATCAAACTGCCCATGGCCCTCTATTCTGAAAGGCTCAGAAACCACCCCTTAATGTCAGACTTGACACCTCTCTCCTCCAAGTTGCTAAGGCCACTTCTTGACAAGCTCCCAAGTTCTTGGCTGAGGAGAGGACTCAGGCTCCTTGGAAATGCCCCTGCGGCCCACCTTTAGCCCGGGTCCTGTTGGAAGGCCTAGTCATCCTGGCCACCACCATACATGTCTGCCAGCTTCTTGAAGCGACTGCCCCACTCGTTCAGATAGTCATAGTCTTGGTCCTGGTCAGAGGCTGAGGAGGTGAGGGAGCTCAGGGACGCGGCATCAGAGCCGCTGCCCTCGTAGTCAAACACCAGCAGGGAGTCGTAGGGCGGGGCTGTGGGGTCCGTGTTTGCCGCCTTCAGGTTCTGTGGCGACAAGAGCAGGTGGTTAGGGGCGGCGGTCAGACACTCAGCAGCTGTGGGAGCTCGGGCAAGGTAGCTCACGCTGCCGAGCCTGCGTTTCCTCATCTGTGAAGACCTCTCTTTCCTCCATTCAGGTTTCAAGGGTGAAATAAAATAATGCACATGGATACTTAGCACTGAGCCCAGCATACAGCAGGTGCTCACTGTGGCAGGTCAAGAGCAGGGAGGAACTCTGAAACCAGACAGCTTGATTCAGAACTCAGACTTCACATACTAGTTTTGTGACCTTGGGCAAGCCCCTTTTTATCTCTAGGTGCTGTTTTTGTCTGGTCTCCAAAACGGGAGACTTCAAATAGTTTTAGAGCAATACACTAATACATGTAAATATATGTAAAGTGTGTATTAGAATAGTACCTGGCATATAGGGGAACATCATTTTCCTCATTTGTAAAATCAGGACAACAATAGGATTTCTTCCCTGCAGTCGATGTGGGGATTGAATGACAGGGTATTTGCAAACTATCTGACACAGAGACATTCTGGAAATGGTCTTCATTTAACTGGAGGAAAAAGTTCCAGGTATTTAGTCCCAAGGCATCTTTTCAAACCATCTGCTCTGAGCAACTTTCCCCAGATGCTTTTGTTTTTGCACAGCTCTCTCAAATATGCTCATGCTAAACAATAGAGTCTAACCACCAGGCTACTTCTAGAAGGCAAGAAGGGGAAGCAGAAAGGTTCAAGCCAGAGTGAGGTATTTTGACAAGCCACTGGGCCCTCTGCCCATCATTGCTTCCCCAAACCCATCTATCTATCTTTCCTCCCTTCCTTTGTTCTTCCCTCCCTCTTACTGAGCACCTCTATTTTACAGAGCACCCAACTGGCTCAGTCAGTAGAGCAAGCAACTCTTGATCTAGGGGTCGTGAGTTCAAGCCCCACGTTGGGTGCAGAGCTTAAGGAAAAAAAAAGAAAGAAAAACCTCCATTTACTGCTAATGGGGTCCCAGGCTGTGAGAGACTCCTATCATTTATTTCCTGTGTACCTAGGTCAGTGGTTATCACAACCATGCCTGTATATTTGATTTTAAGCTTGGGGAGCTTTAAAAAAATTGGAGTCTTAAAAAGAAATCCCTGGTTTCCAGGAATTGTTATTTTTCAAAATCCCACAGATGAATCAAATGTATGATCAGAATTAAGAACACTGGAGACACTCAGCTATTATCAACAATAACTATCATAACCTAATAAATGCCAGGGGTACCTGGGTGGCTCAGTTGGTTAGGCGTCCAACTTCAGCTCAGGTCATGATCTCACGGTTTGTGAGTCTGAACCCTGTGTTGGGCTCTGTGCTGACAATGCAGAGCCTGGAGCCTGCTTAGAGTTCTGTGTCTTCTTCTCTTTCTGAACCTCCCCACCTCACCCTCTGTCTCTCTCTCAAAAATGAATAAACATTAAACAAATTTTTAAATAAAATAAAATAAATGCTACATGCCAGGCCAGTGGTTCCTAGACTCAAATTACTTGGGAATATTTTAAAAATTCTGAAGCCCAGGCCATATCCAGATCAATTAAATCACAATCTCCATGGGGAGTCAGAAACGTCAGTAGTTTTTTAAGTTCCCCAGGAGATTTCAATGTTTGGAAACTACTGTTCTAGGTGCTTACTCATCTGACCCTTAAAGTGACCTATAACAGCAGGTCCCCAACTCTGTTCCACATTGGGATCAGCTGGGATCTTTAAAAATTTAAACCCAGGTAGTCTGACTGCACAGTTTTCAAGCAACTGTTATGTGTGTTGCATAAATGAATAAATTATTCTTAACCTACTGTTAACCACTCTGCAACTTAGGGTTTTATGGAGGAGAAAACAGAAGCCCAGACATTAGCCAAATGTCAGGAGATCACACAGCTGGTTGGCAGGGGAGCCAAGATTTGAACCCAGAGCCAAGACTCCAAGCCCATGCTTTTTTTCCCATGCTGCTGGTGCTTGAATCAAGGGCTTCCCTTGGCTGGCCCCCTATGCCTCACCTCGATGATGAAGTTCCCAATCTCATCTGGGTTGGCTGGACGTGGACGGTACATGGGTGTGGGGATGAAGGACGGCGCCACATCATTGCGGAGAACGACCTCAGGCCGGGCCTCCAGACCACGGTGGAGTTGGGTGATGTCATAGTCCTTCATGAAAGTCAAGGACAGCATGGGGATGAGAAGTGAACTCCTCCACCATTTGTATGTCATCCCATTTCCCTGCCACTTGGATGTTCTGGTTCATGGGTAGGTCTTAAAAAATAGTCTTTGTCAGATATTTCTGAAAGCCCTTGTTCCCACAGCTCCTCCTCCAAAATTAAGCACAGGCTCAAGGTCACCTTAGCTGGGGCCAAAGGGACTACAGCAGTAGACCAGACACCTCTCAGAAGAGAAGAGGTATCAATCTTACATGAAGATGGATGCTTTAGGCCAGAGTCTGGTCAACGTAGCTAATATGGTTAGTTGGTTAACCCAACCATCCCTGCCAGTGGCCCTGGAGGCATCCATTTCCCAACACTTAGACCTTCCCAGTGCCTCACCTGGTCCTCCTCACCACCTCCCTCTTCGCCATAGTAGAAGACATTGTCACGGGTGTCATCTTCTGGGAGCAGAAGGGGCTCCTTGACCTTCCTCTTCTTCCTCACCAACAGGAGGAGGACCAGCAGGAGAACTGCAAGAGTTAGGGAGTGTGAATATTCACCCCCCACAACCACGGAGCTGGCCAATAGCCCCAAACCCTTAGCGCCCCATCTAATTTTAGACCCTTTCACTCCGCAGCCAGGGTTGAAAACACTTCAGTGGCTCCCCTGCACCTAGGAAAACCCCCAACTCCTTATCAAAGTGTACCGGATTGGCCCCTGTCTTTCTCCACACATCTACACCCCCACGTGGGTCTGGTCACATTTCCCTCCTTGGAGTTCCTCAAATAACACCTAGCAGTTTACCACTTCAGGAGCTTCATGTGGGCTTTTCTCATCTGGAACATTTTGTACACATGGCTCTCACCCTTCAGGCCTCAGTCTACTATCCCCTCCTCCTAGCAGCAAACTGACTTCATTCCCCCACCAACAATTCTGTACCATTTATTGTCAGTCTTCCCTTATCAGTGATACTGGTCCTCAAGGAAACACTCCTCTATGGGGATGGGAATCTCCTAGCAGATGTTACTTTTCAACAAGACTCTTTTTCAGTCCCCAGTGACCCCTACATTAGCCACAGATTTTAAGTTAAAAAGCGAGACGGTGAAACTCTGATATGGTGCAGTAATTTGAACTTAGGTGCAAATACTATTTTGGTATTTCAAGAGAGGAACTTAGCTTTTAGTAATATGGTTTGAAAGGTTGGCAGGCCATGTGGACATGGGAGTATTGGCCAACTAATGCCTAGCTGTTCTCCCTAATGCCAGGACTACCCCCAGCTGATCCCATATGAAGAAGCGACCCCAGGGTCCTCTCTGTGGCTGTCCAACGTGAGAGGATACACCCACCATTTAGCTTTAGCACTTTTTTTGGCCTGTTTACACAATTCCTGTCCATCTCTGGCCAGTCAAAACAGACCTAGCCTTCTTGGGGAGTCTGTGGGTTATCAGCATGCACACCCTATGCGGGCCAGACTGTAACCTTTGCCTCCCCTTTTCCTCCTCACTGAGTCTGGGGAAAGGCAGGAAGGAGGTGAAGTGGACTTCTCACCTGCACCAAAGTTACGTGTCTGCCTACTGATATCTCCATTTGGACCGTCTGGTAATTCTCTTCCCATGATCCTTTCCAAGCTGGCTAATGGAAACTCCAGTTTCTACTTGTTTGGGTATTAGAATCATTGATGGTTCTTTTCTTCATACCACATATGAATCTGAATAGATTCTGCCTTGAAATACAACCACCTCTCACCATCTCACTCCTAGAATATGGCAATAGCTCCTTAATAGTCTCCCTGTCTCCACCCTTACCCCTGTACAGTCTGTTTACTGGGAATCCTATAAAATTCAAGTCAAATCACATCACTGCTTTGCTCTAAACCTTCTGATGACTTATTTCACCACATCCTCACAATAGCCTACAAGGCCCAACAGGATGCTCTGCCACAACCATCACCTCTCTGACTTCATCTCCTACTTTTTTCCCTTTTGCTTTTTCCACTCCAGCAATTTATTGTTTCCACACACCAAGCACAGTGCTGCCTTAGGGCCTTTGCACTTGTTGTTCCTGAGATAGCTGCACAATTTGCTGCCTCACCCTTTTCAGGTCTTTACTCGAATATCCCTTCTCACCAACGCCTTTCTCACCCATCCTACTTAAGATGGCAGACCTCCTCACTCCACTTCTTTTTCTCCATACCAATACCTATTTCTCTGCCAGATGATTTACTGTCTGCTTTCTGCATGCAAAGTAAGCTCCATGAGGGCACAGAGTGGTCTGTGTTATAAAATGCTGCACCCCCAGCGCTGAAACAGTGCTTAGAGCACAGTATGTGGATTCGTTAAAGTTTGCCCTTGTTGAATTCGTACGGATTGTGTTTCTGTGTAAGGAATTCAGAGGGTAGAAAAAACAAAGGTGATAGGTGCTACCTTTAAAGAACTTAGCTTGTAACTAAACACTTCCGCCCACTAGACTCGTGACTCTCAAACTCTAGCATACATCAGAACCCGTGCTGGGCTTGTTAAAACACAGGTTATTAGGTCTTACCCCTAAGTTTCTGAATCAATGGGACAGGAGTGGGCCTGAGAACTGGCCTTTTTAACAAGTTCCTGGGTAATTCTAATGTCGTTGGTCTGAAGATCATACTTTCAGAACCACTGCTCTAGCCTCTAGATGACATGACAGTCGGGCTGGGTCTGTCTGTTCACGACTGTATCCCCAAAGCCTGGCACATTCCAGAAGTTCCATCAACATCTATTGACTGAATGACACTCCTAGAATTAAGAGTATCAGGAACAGATATGCAATGTTGGGGATGTCTTAGTCCCAGCAGTCCAGGGTATAACTGGGCCTTCTAACTACCCCATCCAGAGAGGGGAGAGGGCACGGGTACTCACGCAGCAGAGCCAGGACAGCCCCCAGGACCGGGAGGAGGAAGCCCCCCTTCCAGGGTTTGGGGCAGGTCTCCACATGGCCGTGGCAGTCACACACCGTGGCCCTGATCACTGTGAGCTGTTCCTTGTTGCCATGGTCAGATAGAGAAAGGTGCACATTGTATGTGTCTTGCTTCAGGAACTTCTTCAAGGACAGGGCCACTGTGTTTCCTGGAGTGGACAGATAACATTCACCCTGGGAGACCCCCAAGTGGAACTGGGCAGATCATGTTGGAGGTCTGAGGAGACAGCCTCTACATCTGGGCAACAGGGAGAAATATCCCAAAAGCACACTTATGTCAAGTGTTAAAAGTTGATATTTGGCCAAAGCCAAATATGCACCATCATGGAAAGAATTACTGGAATAGGAAAATTTATTTATTGGGGCACCTGGGTGACTCAGTCAGTTAAGCATCTGACTCTTGATTTTAGCAAAAGTCATGATCTCGCAGCCTGTGGGTGTAGGCCCTTGTGTCAGGCTCTGTGCTGACAGCATGGAGCCTGCTTGGGATTCTCCTTCTCTCTCTGCCCCTCCCCTTCTCACACTCCTTGTCTGCCCCCTCCCCTCTCTCAAAAGAAATAAACCTAAAATTTTTAAAAATAAGGGAAAAGAAATTCATCATTTTTCCCCTTAAAATCATTACACTATTTTTAAAATAACGAAGTTTTTTAAAAAGTCATGTCATGCAAGGCCAAAAATTTCTCAGCACCATTAGCTGCTAGACTGTTCTCTGCCTCAAAAAAGAATACATTGGAATAAATTCTTTCTGAGAGATAATTAACTCATGAACCATTAGATCATGACCTGAGCTGAAGTCAGAGACTCAACTGACTCAGCCACCCGGGCACCCCTCAAGCCATTTTTAGTTCAAAGTTTCTGCATGGGGTGCCTGGGTGGCTCAGTCGGTTAAGCGTCTAACTTCAGCTCAGGTCATGATCTCACAGTTCGTGAGTTCGAGCCCCGTGTCGGGCTCTTTGCTGACAGCTCAGAGCCTGAGCCTGTTTCTGATTCTGTGTCTCCCTCTCTCTCTGCCCCTTCCCAGCTCATGCTCTGTCTCTGTCTCAAAAATGAATAAAGCATTAAAAAAAATAATAAAAAAAAGTTTATGCAGACTCTCTGGCCTCCTCCTAGCAAGATGGCTAGAAGGGAGAATTTGCCCTGTTCCAATTCAGCGATGGCAAGCAGAGAGGGAGCTCTGCAGGCTGAGAATTTAGTCTACTACATAGAGGCCAACATGGTGTGTTTCCCTGAAACATCCCTACCACCATCCTATCCCCATGCTGGATGGCGATTTCTCAGGTGCTGATGACAATGGTGGTGCCAGTGACTAAGCAGGCACTAACTGGGAGCCACGCCCTACTCTTCTCCACTACCACTTTAAGAGGCAGGTACTATTTTTTTTAATGTTTATTTACCTTTGAGAGAGAAAGGGGGGGAGGGGCAGAGCAAGAGGGACAGAGGATCCAAAACAGGCTCCACTGACAGCAGAGAACCCAATGCAAGGCTCAAACTCGTGGACTGTGAGATCACGACCTGAGCTGAAGTCTGACATTCAACTGACTGAGCCACCCAGGTGCCCCAAGAGGCAGGTACTATTATTCTGATTTTACAAATGCAGAAATTGAAGCTCAGAGAGGTCAAGTAACTAATGTGAGATCACACTGGGGTAGGGGATGGATTAACTCCCCTGACAACAAGGACATGATCAGTTAGAAAAACTAATCTAAGCTGAGGCGCCTGGGTGGCTCAGTTGGTTAAGCAGCCGACTTCAGCTCAGGTCATGATCTTGCAGTCCATGAGTTCGAGCCCCGCATCGGGCTCTGTGCTGACAGCTTGGCGCCTACAGCCTGATTCATATTCTGTGTCTCCCTCTCTCTCTGCCCCTTCCCCATTCGCACTCTGTTTTTAAAAAATGAATAAATGTTAAAAAAAAAAAAAAAACAAAAAAAAAAACACAAAAACTTAAGGGGCCACTGGGTGGTGTCCAACTTTGGCTCATGTCATGATCTCACAGTTCCTGGGTTTAAGCCCTGTGTCAGGCACTATGCTGACAGCTCAGAGCCTGGAGCTTGTCTCGGATTCTGTGTCTTCCTCTCTCTCTCAGCCCCTCCCCTGCTTGTGCTTACTCTCTCTTTCAAAAATAAACAAACATACATTAAAAAAAAAAAAAAAAAAAGGAAAGAGAAACTAACTTAAAACCAAGAACCAGGTATCAATACTATCACCAGGTGTTGGTACCAGTGGGCTTTGGTCATAATGCTCACACCTGACTGAACCAGATCTGTGATTGCTGCTGGGAAATAGTGGTGATGAATGAAGGTGGCTGTTCACACACCTACTGAGCACTGATGTACCAAACAACGTGTCTCTTGTGTCATCACTTAATCTTCACAATAACCGTATGGAAGTAGGTACACTTATCGGCACCATTCTACAGATAGGGATAACTGAGGAACAGTGAGGTTCAGTAGCTTGTCCATAATCATAAAGCTAGTAAATGGAGAAACTGGATCTTGAACTAAGGCATTCTGGTTCCAGAGTCCATGCTCTATAAATGATAAGGTCAGGGATGGGGAAAAAATGGCTTCCAGGCCACAACGGGGTAACAGGAGACCAACTTGCACTCCTCAAAGGAAAGGTGCTGGTCATACACAACCAAATCACAGGAATCACAAAATTGAGATCATGTGGGTATCTGAAGCAGGTCTCCTGACCTTTCAGGGATAGGCTCAGCAGCAGTAATAGACACTGGACATATCCAAGTAGGATATATAGATAAATATCCTATTTATAGGGGCAGAACCTATAGATACTGGTTCCCCATTTCCTTCCTAGGGGACCTTAGCCCCAAGAGGAAAGGGGACACATTTTAAACCAAAGTGAACAGTGTCTCTCCAGGGGCCTTCCTGGCACTTGAGGCTGGATCCACCTTTCTCACACACCCGGGTCCTCACCCACTTGATACCAAGTTAGACCCCTTTTCAGTCCTGTGACAACTAAAATACCATGACAGACTGAGAACCTCTGGGTGGATGGAAAGAGAAAGCACAGGGAGATGGATTGGAGCGGGGTGTGGGGGAAAGGGACTGTGGCTTCAATTTCTGCTCCATACTTACCCACTGTGTGCCCTTGGGCATACTATTTAACCTCTCTGAGCCTCATTCTTATCTTTAAATAGGTATAAAAATACTGACCGCAGAAGGTGGTAGAAATATTACAGAAGGAAAGAAAAAGCATTTTGCATATTGTTCAATATGCATTCAATAAATGGTAGGAAGCAGAGATCTAATGATAAATCAGACTGTCTGGATCCAAATTCTGGTGGCCATCATTTTCTAGCCATAAAGCCTTTGGCAAGCTATTTAACCTTCTGTAAGCCTTGGTTTCGTTGTGTAGGATGGGTGCATACACATTTATGTGTGTTAATAGTACCTTCTTCACAGGGTTGTTGTGAGGATTAAGTCACCTAATCTATGAAGCATCTGAAGTGGTATAGTATATACCATATATAGTATATACCAGTGCTATACTAGCACATAGTAAGTATGCTCACGACATGTTAGCTATTATCACTGCAGGAATCCTAGCTTTTTCATTATGTGATACTGAGAAAGCCACACCTTCTCTCTCCCGGCCTCAGTTTTTCCATCTGTACGGGAAGGTGGTTGGACAAGAACAGTCTTAAAGGGCTGCTGTGGATTTCCACAGGCTAACACAAAGTTAAAAAGTAGCGAAAGTGTTGAATGGTGTCTCTCCAACATTTTTTGTCTTTTTTTTCCTTTTTTTTAAAAGTAGGCTTATGCCCAGCATGGAGCCCTATGTGGGGCTTGAACTCATGATTCTGAGATCAAGAGTTGGATGCTTAGGGGTACCTGGGTGGATTCTCCTTTTCTCTCTCTTTGCTCCTCCCCCTCTGGTGCATGCTCACTCTCTCTCTCTCAAAATAAATAAATAAACTTAAAAAAAAGTCAGATGCTTAACCAACTGAGCCACCCAGGCACCCATTGGTTGACGTCCTTAACTCAGTGACCCACAAGATGCTGGAATGTGTACAGGGTCCCGATCTGGGGCAGACACCCACCTACTACCCACCACCACTCAATTACCTTTCTCATTGACCTCTGCTGTCCAGTAGATATCCGAGTCATGTGTGAGCTGGGCCTGGAAAGGCGAGGTATGGGGGGACAGGTCCTTGTCCGTGATGTTCAGCACTTGGGGCACAGGGCTTTGGTTGCAGATAGTGATCTGTCGGGGCTCGGGGACCGGGCCATGGTCGTTGATGTCCATAAGTGTTAGCAGGAGGGTCCCAGTGCCAGTGGTGGGAGGGCTCCCTGTTCATAATTACACATAGGATCCTTTTAGTATCTGCCGTTGGTTGGGGTGATGAATGAGTGTTAAGCTCTCCTATGACCTATCCAATCAGCCCCAGGGAGTTTCCTTTTTACTGCCCAGCTGTAACTTTTCAAGACCTTCCATGTCCTGCCCTGGTCTCATCATAGATCAAACCAGTGATGGTAAATCCATGGCGGTTATGCCATCTTTCCCATAGCAGACATTACTAAGTGATCCTAGCACCCTTACAGCCACTTCATCCATATGGCCACTACCAATCTATCACAAAAGGAAACCTACTGGCCATCTCATGGCTGATGCAGTGTTTGCTAATGAGCTTTAGGGATGCTTCCCTTCACAGTCCTGCAGGAACCTTTCATCTGCCTCCAGACCTTGCTTCACTGTGTCAAGCAGCAATGTCAAGTCACATCCTAACTCCCAATCCTGTCATGGTATGACATCACTAATCAATCATGGCACTTCCCAGGCAGCCCCTTTCAGTCAATCACAGGGCCAATTCTGGGCTCGGTGGACCACACACTTAGGCTAAAAGAAGTCATTCTCCTAACACTTGGGTCTTAGGGAAACCATAGCCAATCCTGGTCTTTGAAAGACTCCTCTCAAGTCCCCTTTGACCCTCCAGATTGGTTTGCTGACATCTTTCCCTGACACCATACTCTGTGGAGGGGATGTGCTGTGTCATGGGCTCCAAAAGTACCCAAGTGGAGGGATTGGGAGGAAGCTCTCACCATCATCTGTGGCCAAGACCATGACTTCATAGACATTGTTCTTCACAAACCGTTCATCCTCACGGTCTAAAACCCCCGTGGCAGTGACCTGTCCACTGTCTGGGTCCATTGCTAGCCACCCTGCTGGGTCTCTGAGGATGTGGTAGCTGGAGTGGAAAAGTTGAAAAGAGTCATATCCAGAATACTTAGAATTCTGGTTGTCCTCCAAAGCCTACTCATTCAACTGGCAGATGCTGTTATGGGTCTCGGGGCTCCTAAGCAAGATCACATGAAGAACGCATCTCACCCCAAATGGAAGCGAGAGCGGCAGAAAGAGGGCCCAGCAGGGAAACATGAGAGAGAGTGGGAATACCTACCCCCTAGACCTCTGTTCAGAGTCTTCAGTGTTGGGGAGGGTAGGAAGGGAAGGTCCCGTGCGGGGATGATGTTCAAAATATTTAGCAATCTTTCTGGTAATGGGAGCAAATGCTGGCCATAATAAATAACCCGTCCAATACTACTAATGCTTTTGGATGCATCTGAGCCCAGCTCCTGTGTACCTGATCTTCTGATTTCCCTCGTCAGGGTCCTGCGCAGTGTAGGTGCAGACAGACTCCCCGACAGAGATGCCCTCCTGGACCTCGATGACTTTGGAGGGTGGGACAAACACAGGTGCCTCATTCACATCCTCCACATGAACTACTATGGTGGCCGTGGAGGTTGGGAGCTTCACCACAAAGGGAGCCTCATTGGTCACTTCAACGTACAGGGTGTGTTGGTTTTTGGCCTCGAAGTCCAAGCCCTGAGACAGAAGAGGAAGGAGAACCTGAGCCACCAATTTGTGAGGAGACCCCATGCAATGCTTTGAGGTCAGAAGGAAAGGGCCCACAGTGAGGGGCTCAAGGTTTCCAGGAACAGCAATGTTGCCCTTTCCATATAGCCTCCTGCACTTTGAGTGGACAGCCAGTGGGGCCTCTCAGACCACCCCTAAACCAGAAAGCCCTACAGTTGGTTCCCAACAGGGTGGTGGAGAAACTCGTGGAGGCCTTTCTGGTGATCCTAATGACTGGGGATGCCGCTGGCATTTATAGGCTGGGGCAGGGGAACCAAGAACTGTTCCACAGGCCGCGTGACTTGCCAATATCCCCCTGAACATTCATGTACTTGTGGGTGTGAAAAATCTGTTGATAATTCCAGTCTAGAACACGTTTTATGTATTTCTGGTGCAGTTTTCTAGGAATGCAAGCTTCTGAGGGGAGCCTGTAATTTGATTTGTTCAGGCCCTTCCCAAAAGCTGTTTATCTGCTGTCCTGTAAGGATACCAGTATGACTTGTGGTGTGTATGAGCCGACAGAGTGACACGCAGCATCCGCTACAGTTGGATGAGTCTCCAAAGAGAGGCAAGTAACTGACCACCTTCATTGTGTTTTCTAGTATGTTCTCAGAAGCTTGCGTACAGAAATATCTTATTATCAGTAAATTTTCCTGTAAAATTCTTCTTTATTTCACAGTTAGGGCAATCTCTTTTTCTAGAAATTATGTAAGTTAGGTAAGTTTAATTATAAATGAAATTCATTTCACAATGTAAAAAGGGCATTACAAAGTTTTTGTTGAAAGAAGGAGATAGTTTTTAAAGTATTATATATAAAACTCTGCTTCTCAAACTAGGCCATTCTAAAAGCATCAATTTTATTCAAAGACTTTTTGAGAGACAACCATACCTCAAACTACTAAGTAACATAAAACATTTTGCTATGCAAAAACCTAGATATGTGTTATGGATTAAATGCAAAATTTGCAAGCATTCCAATAAAACAGAGCCTCTCTGTTTAAGAAGGCTGACTGGGGACAGCCACTGGACACCAGGATCTGGGAGGAGGAGCTCTACTCATCTGCCTTAATCAAATCAGTGACTCCCACCTGTTTTTTTGAAAGGAGTCCCTGGTTAAGATTTAGTTTGAACAAAGCAATACATTGACACAAGAGGGATGGGAAAGGGTCAGAAGCCACCAGCTTGCTGCACGCCCAGTTGAATGGTTCAAAGTAGGTGTCCCCAGGCAGATGATACCTCCTTTTCCCAGAGGCTGCAGACCTGACTGCCCCAGGTGTGGGCCTGTCTAAAAGCCCAAAATGACTCACCTTCCTGGTTGTCAGAATGCCCTGGTTGCTCTCGGGGTGGGTGGTGATGGTAAAATGGTCCCCATCGTCACCTTCCAAGATGCGGTAGGTGGCGTGCCATGCGGGTGAGTTGGGGGCATCCAGATCAGTCACCGTCAGCCTCTGCACCTCGTGCCCCACCACGTTCTCAGGCACTTGGGCCTCGTACTGTTGGTGTGGGAAGCACAGCACAGTCAGAGCAGAGACTGAACACCCTGAGACCGTTCCACGCTTCACCAGCTATGGATCCTCCATGTGATTCCATGGGAGCTCCGTTCCATGCCGCTCACTCTTTCTGGGATCACCCAATACCACACACCAGGGTTTCAGGGCACACACAGATGCAGAATGTCCTGAGACTCAGCCTTCCAGCTTCTGGGACAGACCACAGGGATGGTGAGCCTACTATTCGTACATCCAGGGCCTACTACTCCAGTAATCGCACTGGTCTGGGTGCCCTAAACCCTGCCATGCCTAGCCACCTATCTAGCTGAGATCAGAAAGGTATGGAGAAGGTGGCAAGAGGGACTAGCTGCCTGATTGCTTTACGGCACTGAGCAGGAACTTTTTTGGAAGCTCTGGAGTAAGTGGCAAAAGTTGGGAACTTGGCTGCTCAGAACACATTTCTAATCAAGCCTAAATAATGTTCAGTAGCCAGAATTATCAAAGGATGGAAGGGGGGGTGGGTGTCATCTTGACTGGCACTGAATCCCCCGTCGCTGCAGGTGTACGAAGTATTCACTGGGTGAAGGTGGACAGGTATAGGTGTGAGGCAAATTATAAGTTTTCATAACAACACGGATTTTGTTCCTTTCTTTCCTCCTTCCTTCTTCCATTCTCTCTGTCTCTCCCTCTCTCTTTCTCTGTAAAGTAACTTCTACCTCTAATGTGGGGCTAACAGTCACGACACCACGCTCAAGAGTCACAAGCTCCCCCTGACTGAGCCAGCCAGGGGCCCCTCAACAAAGATTTTCATATTAAGCACTTATGTACCAGGGATTGTGTTATGAACTGTACATAGATTATTTCATTTAAAACTCAGAACAATGCAGCAGGTATTACTATTATCTCCATTTCACAGATTAGGAAATGGGGCACAAAGAGGTTAGGTAGTTTGCCTCCGGTCTCACATCTAGTAAGCGGTGGCACAGGACTGGAAGCCATGTGGGCTGTTTCCAGAATTTCATGAGAAAGAAAAACCTCAGGGGCATCTGGGTGGCTCAGTCAGTTAAGTGGCTGACTCTTGATTTCGGCTCAAGTCATGATCTCACAGTTCAGGAGTTTGAGCCCTGCATGGGGCTCTGCACTGACAGTGCAGAACCTGCTAGGGATTCTCTCTCTGACCCTCCCCTGCTTGTGCGTGTGCTCACTTTCTCCCAAAATAAACAAACTTAGAAAAGAAAGAAAGCTCAGTCCTTCATCATCTGATGAGGAAAGAAGGACTGAAATCAAATTTACCTTCTGAGGATCAAACACAGGAGCATTGTCATTGGCATCGAGGATTTCCACTATGGCCACTGCTGTGGTGGTAGAACCATCTCCATCCATGTCTGTAGCCTGGATGGTCAGTGTGTACTCAGGGACTCTCTGGGGAGGAAAGGCAAGTTCAGGCCAAGAGGTCCCTCAGCCTGGGCTCACAGAGGCACAGCTCTGGATATACGTGGAAGGAAGGGGAATGTTTCCCCTTCTCACAGTGCTCTCTTGAATCCCTGCCCCACTACTCACCCATGGCAGAAAAGAACAGAGGCAAAGGGTGGAGGGGGAGGGGAAACACAGAACTAAATCGTTCTCCTGGGCCAACTGTGGGGTGGAGCCTGGGGATTGCCCCCTGACCCCGGGCTGATACAGAATGGGAGCTTTGAGTGGGGATTCGGGTAAAGGTATTAATTAGGAAACAGTAGGCAGCTCCAATATCCATGGAGCTAATTCTACTTTGTAGCACACAAGGGACAAATCTGGGCAACGTGCATGCTAAGTGAGCCATTCCGAGAGGAAATGAGAAAACCTACAGAAAATATCAAACGCTTGCATTTTACAGCTGCCTCCTCAGCCTTAACGAGATCATTTGGCAGCAGGCCATTGGCCCAAGAGAGCTGTGGGACATCAACATGGGAACACAGCAGCAGCCATTCCCAGCTGACTTGGATTCTCACTGCTCCACCTTGGGCTTTGGAGGCTTGGCTTCTGCTCTTGAATGTCAGGCCCCGGCCTGAGAAAGCCTGGGTAGGCGGCACTTTCCCTAAGGGCCACTCACCTCCCGGTCCAGGCCACTGGAGATGACGCTGATGGTACCCGTGCTCCGGTGGACGGTGAACATGAGGTCATGTGGGTCCTTTGGTTCTTGGCTATGGATAGAGTAAGCAACCACCCCATTGTAGGTGTTGATGGCATCATCCTCATCTGTGGCTGTCACCTGCATCACAGAAGTGCCTGAAGGGGAGAAGGAATGAGTGAGCACCCTTCTCTCCCAGCTCCGATTACAGCATTGCCTACTTCTGGAACTATGAGAGGCTCCACCTTGGACCCATCCTCTACTTTGTGGCCGATTGCTAGGTGGTGTCCTTTTTCCTTTCTCTGCTTCTTTCTTAAAAACAAAATGCTCATCATCATTTTAAGCTGAGCACAGGTCTGCCTGGAACAAAGATTATTTCCTATCCCTTCTTGTAGCTAGCTGTGGCCTTGAGACTAAATTCTGACAAATGGGATATACGACTTTGGGAGAAGTGTTTTTCTGAGTATGGGGCTTATTCTTCCCATCGCTTCCCTCCTTCCAGGTGTAATGGTTGGAACTCCAGGAGCAACCACAAAGTAATCTTGGAAATAAAGCCCCAATAGCAGAACAATGAGAGAGAAGGAGCCTAGGTCTCCAACACTGCAAAGCACAATCTAGTCTTGACTGTCCACCTCTAGATTTCCTGAATATAAGGAGAAAGTAAGGTTTCATCTCATTTAAGGTCCTGTTCTTCTTTGGGGGATTTCTGTATTGGCAGCATAACCAATTCATACTTCTCAAATCTTCCACAACTCAGAGAGGAAGGAAGAGGAGAACCCCTCCCCACCAGCATCGGTTTTTGAGGTCATTATGTGTTATATCCAATCTTCACAATTATGAGTAATATAATTCCCATTTTCAGATGTGAAGATTGAGGCTCAGAGATCATGAGCTTGCTCAGGGTCACAGAAAAAGAGGTCACATGTAAAGAGGCAAATCAAGATTCAAATCTAGATCTTTGTAGCTCTAAAGCTAGTGGTTCCCAAACCTGAAGCTTCTGGGAAACTTTTAAATATACAGATTGCAAAGCTGTATATTTAAGATCATCCTTATTCAGGGATCTTGGGATAGAGTAGGGGGAATCTGAATTTTTAAAGATTTTTGCTTTATTTTTGTTTTTAAATTTTTATTTTTTTAGAGAATGTGTGTGCAAGTGGGGGAGAGTGTTGGAGGAAAGAAAGAGAGGGAGAAGGAGAGAGAGAGGGAGAAAGAAAGAATCTTAAGCAGGCTCCATGCTCAGCTGGATGCAGGGCTCAATCCCACAACCCTGGCATCATGACCTAAGCTGAAACCTCGAGTGGGATGCCCACCCTACTGAGCCACCCAAGCACCCCAGGAATCTGATTTTTTAAGATTATCCCAGGTGATCTGATATACAGCCAAGGAAATCAAGTATGGAGGGTTTTTCCAGCCTTTAACGGTCTTGGCTGACTTCCAGATGGTTCTAGAAGTTGACCCAAGGCTATGTCTGGGACTAGCAGACCTCTCTAGGTGTCCCCTCCCAGTCCTCTTACCGGGTAGTACCCCTTCCAAGACGCTCCCTCTGAAAACATCCTGGGTGAACTTGGGCTTGTGGTCGTTCTGGTCAGTTACAATGATGGAGATGTTCATGGGGTCTTCCACTGAGGCACCGTTCTCTGATACAGCGTGGCCAAAGAGCTGTGGGTGCACAGGTCTAGGGTCAGCCTGACCCCACCCTCCCCACCTGGCAACGGGGCCCTGCTTTTGTTGGATGCTCCAGATTACCTACCTCATACTTCGCGATCTTCTCCCGGTCCAGCGGCTTATTCAACAACAACCAGCCTGTTTCCTTCTCTATGGTGAAGACACCCTCAGGGGGGCTGTCTGCTCCAGGGCCTGTGATGCTATAGAAAATCTTGGTGCCTCTGTCCTTATTAGATTTGAGCTGGAAGCACAAGAAAATAGCTGACAAAGTGACAAATCTCTCACGACTGCCAACAAAAGTGAGGAGAGGTGAAGCCTTATCAGAAACTGTTCCCAGTACAGAAGCTTTCAGGGTCAAGAAACCTTATAGTAAGGCCTTTGGATGAGGGTCCCTGTACCCACCAGTGACTCCCTGGGAGAAAGCACAGTCATACCTGATTGAGCTTCTGGGGGAAGGGACCCTTGCCATTCTCAGAGACGGATATCGGTGGAACCACCCATTCTCTCTTGCGTCTTCGTAAGATATGGTTGGATGGGGAGATCTTCAATGGTTTCTTCTCCTGCAAGGAGAGAAGACCCCTTAACCCAGACACGCAAACAGCTGGAAGATACTCGACATCCTCTCACTTACAGACATTAAGGGTGAGGAGGGAGACCTAAATAGGTTTATTGCACAAGACAAATTGAAAAGAATCCTAAGTGTTTATTTACAGAGAACCAATTAAATACACTAGAATATATCCATCTAGTGGAACTGCTATACAGCTCTAAAAATTAGGAATGAATGAAAAAGAACAAAGTTGACCTACAGTATAACTAATTAAACTACAGTATAGTTTAGTATTTTATTTAACAACTTATATAATTAGTATGTACCAGCTTTTGTGTATAAGTGTAGCAAAATAAAGCCACATATTCATAGTGGCTTATATGTAAACAAAACCTATTTTTAGATGCAGAAAGAAAGTGCATACATGTAAATAATATATCTTTTTGCATAAAAGAGAGGAGAAAAAAGTATTTTTAGATCTGTAAATATATAAAATACATAACATATGTTTAATATAAATATAGAATATATAAATAAACTTCAAAAGGAAAAATAACTGGTAACAGTGGTTATCTGTGTATTCTCTTGGAAAGGGCATTAGGTAAATGCAGAGAAACAAAAGGAGGTTATTCACTGTGTAACTTTTTAATATTTTAAAATTGTTGAGCCACATGGATATATTAGCTATTCAAAAAATTAAAAGAAAGAAATGTGGCTGAGTGCCTTAGGTCTGTCTTCCCAGAGGCTCATGGGATGTTCATGGGGTCTTGAATCACCTTCCCTTGGGGTTTAGCAAGATGATATGGGAAAGAAGGAAAGGGTGATGGGAAAGGGAATGCGAGGGGCAGAAGGTACTGGGCCATGGTTCACAAGGCAGTTCTTTGCCCCACTGGCAGGACTCTCTGGCGCCCCTAATGGAAGGGTGCAGGCATTACCCTGCTTAGATCAGTAGCCACGCCCATAGGTGTGAGCAAACTGAGGGCTAACACTGCCTCTTCTGAAGGGGTAACATGGTTCATAACCCAGCAACCTCGAACTCCTGGCCAGCAGCAAGCTGGGCATGCACAGAGAACATCTTCCTTCCTCCTGGCAGGTGCACGTGGTATCTTACCTGGACTGTTCTACCATTCAGCACAGCAAAGTCACCATCAGTGCTAAGCAGGGCTGACTCTTGCCCAGGGCAGTCCACGAAAATCACTGTGGGTAAGACAGAAACAGAGTATTAGGAAGAAGAAGGCTTCCGGAAGCTACCCTAGTGGAAGCAACACCTGACGACAGCCTCCTGGCTGGATCAAAGATGGTTTCAAGCCACTGCAGGAGACCTGGCTTTGGTCTCCATTATAATCAAATACAAGTTTCAGATGGGGCTTCCAACTTTGGCCTCAAGAGGGAGGACTACATGGTGGTTTGTGGGCCAAGCTGCTTTCTTTGTTCATGAGACCAAAGAATCAAGATCATATACATTCAGCAACATCAGCCCCAGATGGCCTCATGAGACACAGGGTTGACCTGAGGTCATGGTTGAAGGCAGGAGATTTTCAGCATTTCAGAAGACCATGAGTCCACCTATATCCAATATGCGTCCTGCTACACTGCTACTCACACAGATCATTCTGGACAATCTCTAGCTGTTTCAGTTTTTCATGTTCCCTCTGAACCCCCCTGCTTAGCCACCTTTTAAATAAGCACTCCGAGGTGATAACTACCACTCACTAAGCCAGAGACTGGGCCCATTTCATCCTAAACTACCTTAGCTAAGGTAGGTATTATCTCCTTTTCAAAGGTAAGAAAACTGAGGTTCAGAAGCCCTATCAGCCTGACTCCAAACCATTGGCTAGAGAGTACTTACAACCAATGTTCTTAACCACCCTTCTTTGAAGCCAAAGCAGGAAAAGAGGGTACCTGCTGAGGGAACACATGGGCCCATCAGCACCTGCTCTGGCCGAGACACCAGTCTGCATCGTTTTCCTAGGCTGCAGCACAACGAGGACCACAGGGACAGTGCTGTGCCACAGAGGTGTCAGCGTGAGGCCTTCCAAATGTCCTTTTTCGAAAAATTGTCCTTTAGTCTCAGATGATGAAGATTGTTGTCTCCCCACCCCTGCCTCCACCATTCCCTCCCTCATTTTTTAAATTATTTATTTTGAGAGAGAGAGAGAGAGAGAGAGAGCGAGCATGGTGGGGGGGGGGAGGGGGAGGGGGGGGGAGAGAGAGAGAGAGAGAGAGAGAGAGAGAGAGAGAGAGAATGAATGAATGAATGAATATAAATGAATATGAATCCTAAGCAGGCTCTGTGCTGTAAGCATGGAGCTCAATGTGGGGCTCGAACTCACAAACTGAGATCAAGACCTGAGCCAAAACCAATAGTCAATCGTTAACCCACTGAGCCACCCAGGCACACCTACAATAACTGTTTTAAAAAAACCCTTCCTTGGGTTGCCTGGGCAGCTCAGTCAGTTAAGCCTCCAACTTTGGCTCAGGTCATGATCTCATGGTTCCTGAGTTTGAGCCCTGCGTCGGGCTCTATGCTGACAGCTCAGAGCCTTGCCTTCAAATCCTCTGTCCCCTTCTCTCTGGCCCTCCTCTGCTCGTTCTCTATCTCTCTTCATTGGGGTGCCTAGTTGGCTTAGTCTGTAGAACATGAGACACTTCATCTCAGTGTTGTGAGTTCAAGCCCCACATTGGCTGTAGAGATTACTTAAAAATAAAATCTTAAAATCTGGGGTGCCTGTCTGGCTCAGTCAGTAGAGCATGTGACTCTTGATGTTGGGGTCATGGGTTCAAGCCCCACATTTGGGGTAGAGATTACTTAAATAAAATCTTTTAAAAACTCCTTCCATAAAATAAGAAAGGGTAATAGATGAGTAAACTACAAAAGTAATGTGAACATGCCAAAGAATTCAAACAGTATATGAGTATAATATAAAAAAGTAGAATTCTAAATTATAAGTATCCAAAATATAAAACCTCCTAAAACTCATATTCAACAAACATTCTAATTAAAGAAAACAAAAAAACGGGGGCGCCTGGGTGGCTCGGTCGGTTGAGCATCCGACGTTGGCTCAGGTCATGATCTCAGTTCCTGAGTTTGCGCCCCGCATCTGGCTCTGTGCTGACAGCTCAGAGCCTGGAGCCTACTTCAGATTCTGTGTCTCCCTCTCTCTCTGCTCCTCCCCTGCTCATGCTGTGTGTGTCTGTCTCAAAAATGAATAAACTTAAAAAAAAATTTAAAAAAGAAGAAAAAGGGGGGACAAAACATAAGAGACTCTTAAGTACAGAGAACAAACTGAGAGTTGCTGGAGGGATTGTGGGTGGGGGGATGGGCTAAATGTATAAGGAGCAATTAGGAAACACTAGTTGGGGTGAGCACTGACTGGGTGTTATACATAGGGAATGAATCACTGGAATCTACTCCTGAAATCATTACAGCACTACATGCTAACTAAATTGGAGGTAAATTAAAAAATAACTAAGTAAATAAATAAAAGCAAGAACAAGAAAAAAGCAAAGGACCTGAAAAGACATTGACCTAAAGATATACAAATAACCAATAAGCATATGAAAAGATGCTCAGTATCATTAGTCATTAGGGAAATGGAAATCAGAATCACATTGTGGTACCACTTCACACTTGCTAGGAAAACTACTTTATTTTATTAAAAAAAACTTTTTTAATGTTTTATTTTTGAGAGAGAGAGAGAGCGCAAGCGAGGGGAGGGGAAAAGAGGGGTACAGAGGTCCAAAGCAGGCTCTGTGCTGACAGCAGAGCCTGACGTGGGGCTCGAACCCACCAACGGTGGGATCATGACCTAAGCTGAAGCTGGATGCCCCCAACCGACTGGTCCGCGCAGGCGCCCCTGGGAAAACTTTTTTTTCTTTTTTAAAGAAAAACAAAGTCCTGCCAAGGTACGAAGAAAATGGAACCCTCCTGTATTGGGAATGCAAAATGGTGTGAAAAAGTTCGGTGGTTCCTCACAAGGTAAACAGAATTACCGTATGATCCAGCAGTTCTACTTCTAGGGGTTTACCCCAAAGAAGTGAAAGCAGGAATGCACAAAGAAACTTGTACACTGATTTTCATAGCATCATTTTTCACAATAGCTGAAAGGTGCACACCACCCAAGACTCCATCAAGATATGAAGAGATAAACAAAATGTGTTATATACATGCAGTGGAATGCTATTTGGCTTTCAAAAGCAATATAATTCTGATACATGCTACAATATGGGTGAACCTTACCAACATTAAGCTAGGTGAAATAAGCCAGTCACAAAAGGACAAATACTGTAGAATTCTGTGTATATGAGGTACCTAGAATAGTTAACAGACATAGAAAATAGAATAGAGTTTACCAGGGGCTGGAGAGAGGGGCAAATGGGGAGTTACCATTCAATGAGTGCAGAGTTTCTGCTGGAAGTAATGAAAAAGTTCTGGAGATGGATTACGATGCCAGTTGCACAACAGTGTGAATGTGCTTTAACGCCACTGAATTGTTTACTTTAAAATGGTTAAAACAGCCAATTTTAGGTCATGGATATTTTACCTCAGTAAGAAAAAACAGCAGAAGTCTGATGTGGGAGTATAAAACGGAATAGTCATTTTGGAGAACTGTTGGGTGGTATTTACCAAAGCTAAATATACACATTCCCCAAGACCCAGCAATTCCCCTTTGCAGTAGAGACCCAACAAAAACACATTCACCGGAAGGCATGTGTTATAATGTTCACAGCAGCACTGTTTCTAATAGTGAAAAACTGGAAATAACCCAAAGGTCCATCAAGGGAGAATGGACAGAAACACTGTAGTATATTCACACAATGAGATCAACCACAAGGACAGATAACAACGTGGATGAACCTTACAAACACAGCTGAGTAACAGAGGCTAGGTGTAAGAGAGGACACAGGTATGATCACATGGACAGGAGGTTCAAGAACAGGCACAACCAACCTAGGTAAAAGAAGTTAAGACATTGGTCATCTTTTGGAGAGAGGGGGTCAGTGAATGGAACGGAAAAGAGGGGAGGCTTAAAGGCATACAGAGGTGCCTTCAGCTCCCCAGAGCCCAGGGCAAGCTCCCTAGAACCCAAGAGCCCCACAGAGAGAGGCAGGATCCAGTCGGGGAAGGCTGGAATGTGCCTGTGACAAAGAGAGAAGATGTTTAAAAATCAGATTGCCCTACTGACAAGGTCCCCACTGAGGGGTGGTGGCCTGTGTGTGATATGCTTGGCCAGTAGGGGAAGAAAGTGGGATCTAGGCCTGAGTCAGTTCCAGGAGGCCCTGGAAACCGCGAGACTCTCAGGCCACCTTTCAGGGTGACCCTGACCTTTGCCTCCTGAACACAGCTCATTGGTCTCATCATCTGAGGAATTTGCTCTAGGGCTAAAAGGCCCAGGAATGAGATGTGGCAAAGGTTAAATCACCTTAATATAGAGCAACAGTTAAATAATCCATGGATTTACACTCCAGTGTTTACACTCCATGGATTATTTATCCAACTATGCAAAATGGTATTTATAGTCGAGTTTTTAAGTTACCTAGGGAAGTTCTTATGCTATGAAGTGAAACCAAGTAAGCAGAATGTAAGCAGAATGTAGAAAGACCTATATAATATATGCAACTATGCACATATAAAAAGTTTGGAAGGGGACACCTGGGTGGCTTAGTCAGTTAAGCCTCCAACTTTGGCTCAGGTCACCATCTCACAGTTCCTGAGTTCGAGCCCCACATCAGGCTGTCTGCTGTCAGCGCAGAGTCTGCTTCAGATCCTGTCTCCCTCTCTCTCTGCCCCTCCCCCACTCACACTCTCATTCTCAAAGATAAACATTAATATTTTTAAAAATAATAAATAAAATACCGGAAGGAGGGGCACCTGGCTGGCTCATTTGGTAGAGCACATTACTTTTTTTTTCCTTTTTATTTTTGAGAAAGAAACAGAGCGTGAGTGGGGGAAGGGCAGAGACAGAGGGAGACTCAGAATCTGCAGCTGACTCCAGGCTCTAGCTGTCAGCACAGAGCCCGATGCGGGGCTGGAACTCAAGAACCACGGGATCATGACCTGAGCCAAAGCCCAACATGTAACCAACTGAGCCACCCAGGTGCCCCAAGCATGTGACTCTTGATCTGGAGGTTGGGTTTGAGCCCTTCTTAAAAATAAAAATCTTTTAAAAAGACTGGAAGGAAATAAACCTTTCCGATGACTGTGGTTACCAGCAACTACTGTTTACATTTTTCTGTAGTTCCATTTTTCTTTTAACATGAATCGTCTCCCCACCCCCCGCCCCCACTTCAACTCATATGTTTAAGTCCTAACCCCAACTACCTCCAAATGTGACTGTATTTGGAGACAGGGCCTTTAAAGAGGTGACTAACTTAAAACGATGCCATCAGGGTGGGCCCTAAACTAGTATGACTATTGTCCTTATATGAGGAAGGAATATGACCACAGATACAGAGAGAAGACCATGTAAAGACAGAGAAGACAGCCAACTACAAGCTAAGGAGAGAGGCCTGAAACAAAACCGACCTGGCTGATACCTTACTTTTTGTTAAGACCCTCAACCTGGGTTACTTTGTTACCCTAGCAAACGAACACAGCATACACCATTCTCAGCAATCAAGACTCCCTGTGCTCCTGAATTCTCCCAACAGCTGACATTTAAATCTTTTTATTTTAAGATTTTATTTTTAAGTAATCTCTACAACCAACAAGGGGCTCAAACTCACAACCGTGAGATCAAGAATTATATGCTCTGCCAACCAAGCCAGGCAGGCGCCCCAACAGCTGACACTTAAATACATTTTTTGGGAGGGCGCCTGGGTGGCTCAGTCGGTTAAGCGTCCGACTTCGGCTCAGGTCAGGATCTCACGGTCCGTGAGTTCGAGCCCCGCGTCGGGCTCTGGGCTGACAGCTCAGAGCCTGGAGCCCATTTCGGATTCTGTGTCTCCCTCTCTCTCTGCCCCTCCCCTGTTCATACTCTGTCTCTCTCTGTCTCAAAAATAAATAAACGTTAAAAAAAAATTTTTTTTGCCTGACATGGGGCTTGATCCCACAACTCTGGGATCACCACCTGAGCCAAAATCAAGAGTCAGACGCTTAACTGACTGAGCCACCCAGGCACCCCTTAAATACTTATTCAATCTTCACCAAGCACTCTATGAAGTAGATTTAATGTCTATTTTCTAGAATGGAAAACCGAGAGGTTAAATGAATTCACTAAAGTTACGTAGCTAGGAAACAGAGGAGCTAGAAGTGGTATCCACATCTGTCACAGCCTGTCATTTTCTTACCCACTAAGGTTAATCTTTCTGATACACCCAAGACTTAATTAATATCTTTTCCCTACCTCCCATTACCTCTTCTCCTCCAACTACTGAAATAGCAGACTCTGATTTCTGGATGCCCAATGAGGCAGTGTGAGATTTGGAATAAAGCACTAAACTTGGAAGAAGTAACAGCACTTCTCTTACAGTGTTGATGTGAGGACTGAATGAGAACACCAGTAAAGGGCTGACAGAATAGGATGCATCGGGTCAGGGTCTGCTGTTGATGCAGTTAATGGACACAGAGACCCCTGTAGGCATTGACATGAACTTGCTTGGTGCTCCTGGGTAAGGCACTTGAATTCTCCGGGTCTCACAATCAATCGTTAGCTCAAGCTTTGAACCTGAGGCCTGGTTTCCCTTGGTTTGAAAAGAGAAATGCATGCTATTAGAGTTACTCAAGAGTAGTATGGGGGCACCTAAGTGGCTCAGTTGGTTAAGCATCTGACTCTTGATATTGGTTCAGGTCATGATCTTACGGTACTAGGATCAAGTCCCATGTTGGGCTCTGTGCTGGCAGCACAGTCTGCTTAGGATTCTCTCCCCCTCTCTCAAAATAAATAAACTTAAAAAAAAAAAAATAGCAGTAGGACCAAACATATTTGCTCCTTGATGTAATAAGAGTAAGAAAAGCTTAAAAGGAATACCTAAACCTCCTTAGGTGATTCAGCACCCTGCAGGTGTTTTAAAGATGCATACAAAGATCCCACAAAACTGTCAGTTGGAAACATCATTATGTTCATGCAGAAGTTGAAGCAACTTATTAGGAATTTATGTTTTCTCATTTGGAAGATGGAAATTAGACTTTACAGAGCCATCTTCAACACCAAATAAGATAGGGCTCAGGTCATCAAGGTTCTTGAGTTCAAGCCCCACATCGGGCTCTCTGCTGTCAGCATGGAGCCCGCTTTGGATCCTCTGTCTCCCTCTCTCTCTCTCTCTACCCCTCCCGAGTTGGCACTCTCTTAAATAAACATTTAAGATAAAAGTCTAGGGGAGCCTGGGTGGCTCAGTCGGTTGGGCATCCGACTTCGGCTCAGGTCAGGATCTCACAGTCTGTGAGTTCGAGCCCCGCGTCGGGCTCTGTGCTGACAGCTCAGAGCCTGGAGCCTGCTTCAGATTCTGGGTCACACTCTCTCTCTGCCCCTCCGCTGCTCATGCTCTGTCTCTGTCTCAAAAATAAAATAACAGAACATTTAAGAAAAACCTTTATAAAAGTCTAAACTACAAATTTGTGAGCCCCAAAAGCTTACATGGATTCTTATGCCACATGAGGAAACTGAGGTTCAGAACTGAGATGATAGCCCAACGTTACACAACTAGTGAGCAGAAGTGGAGTTAGAACCCAGGGTAGTCAGATTCTAAAGCCAGGTTCCTCTTGTTCATTCAAGAGCTAGTTGAGCGCTTCCTTTGTGCTCAATTTTCTTCTAGAAACTAGAGATGCATTGGGGAACAACTATCTATCCTCAAGTATCTTTATTTAAAATTTTTTTTCAAATGTTTGTTTATTTGAGAGAGCAAGAAAGTGAGCATGAGTGGGGAAGGGGCAGAGAGAGAGAGAGAGCCTCCCACTCATTAAAAAAAAAAAAAAAAAAAAAAAAATATATATATATATATATATATTTTTTTTTTTTTTTTTTAATAGAGAGTACACACACTTGCACAAGAGGGGTAGGGTCAGAGAAAGAGGGGGGCAGAGAACCCAAAGCAGTCTCTGTTGACAGCAGTGAGCCTGATGTGGGGCTTGAACTCATGAATCGTGAGATAATGACCTGAACCAAAGTAGATTAACCTACTGAGCCACCCAGGTGCCCTGCACTTTTCCCATTCTTAAAACAGCCTTCTTCCTAAGGTTAGGTCTTCAGCTAGCAGAGGGCTGGCCAGGTACGTCTGTCAGCTGTTTCCCTTAACCAGAGACTATCAGCTTTCCAATCCTCTCCTATCAGGTTGTCCAGCCAACAGCTAATGGACTGACTCCCCCAAAAGAAGCCTTAATTCCCCAACTCTAAAAGTTGCCAAGAACCCAGAAACCCTCTCCTTGTTTTCTACCAAATCTGCCCTGCCCCCCAAAACGTACAATACACTTCAGTGTCCTGTGTGCTGGCACATTTCCATTATCATATGGTTCCAAATATTTATAGTTGGCCTGTCCTATTGTTAGAGAGGACAGTGCAACAATCAAGAAGTCAACAGCGATGCACTCCAAGTGTACGTGCCTCCCACTCAGGCTGCATATTCCAGTTGCGTCAGAGGGCCTGGCCCCATCAGCTCTAACCTGCATTCAGTTAGATACAGAGCACATCAAGGGGCATGATTCAGGCAGGCAGGAACAAGCTTCAACCCACTCTGCCTGAGACACCTGGCTAAGTGTTTTCCTATCCAAATCCTCAGAAAATAACCTGCAAGGTGGCTATTACTGCCCCCATTCTCACAAGTCAGGAAACAAGAGGCTGCCTGGAATTGAAGTGCCTTAGGAAGCAGCTTCAGAAGGATCTGAGGCCCCACAGGTAGGAAGCAGTAGGACCAGATTTCAAATCCTAATGGCAAGTAAATGATGTGGGATTTCAAGTCCAAAAGACTTGGGCTCAAATTCATATTGTGTGGGGTGCCTGGGTGGCTCAGTCGGTTAAGCGTCCAACTTTAGCTCAGGGCATGATCTCACGGTCCGTGGGTTCAAGCCCTGCGTCGGGCTCTGTGCCGACAGCTCGGAGCCTGGAGCCTGCTTTGGATTCTGTGTCTCCCTCTCTCTCTGCCCCTCCCCTGCTCATGCTCTGTCTCTCTCTGTCTCAAAAATAAATAAAAACACTAAAAAAAATAAAAATAAAAAAACTTCATATTGTGTGAGCATATGGAAGTGGTTTCCTCATCTAAAAATGGAGATGCTACTACCTAACTCATAAGATTTTGGGGAGGATTACGTAAGACAATGTTTGTAAAGCACTGAGCACTATGTCTGACCCACAGCAAGCCCTCAATAAAAGGCACCTCTAGCTTACTCACAACTAATCGAGGTTTCTGATTCCAACTCTGAGTCTCTCCCTACACCACAGAGAAACCATCAGCTACAGCCAAATGCTTTACCTGAGGGATGAAGCACCAAAGCAAGGAGGAGATACACAGGACCAAAGAGCCTAAGAGGGAGCTGGCTTGGTCTGCAGTTGGAAAGGACTGTGTTGCAGGGGTGCTCCATGGTTTATCGGGGACCTCAACAGACAAGTTCAACTGCCCAGGGAAACTTGCAGAGGCACCTGTAGGAACATGAACAGTTTTTTTCTGCAAGCCATGAGTCACAGAAAGGCTGGTAAATGGTAAGCCTTGGGGCAGATCGTTACAACTTCCTCCCAGATGTTCCTGGCACCACTGGCTTGTATTACTGGTTTCAAAAGGTAATTGATCTGAAACCAGGTCTCATCATCACTCATCCCCTTTTACCCCACCTTGTAACAGCTAGTGAAGTAAGCTGATTCCCATTCCTGACTGCAGCCTAGTTCCACAAGGCCACACATCTTGGCCAAGTCATGGGGGCATGAATGGACTTGTGTCAGACTCTTTCTGGGGCAAGCTGGTGAGCACTGATGAGCACATGGGGCAACAGTTCAGATCCTAATACTGGAAAAGACACCTAAACACAGCTCTCCCACACCCACCTGGACCTTAAAGTCATGTGACCGCTTTAGACTCAAGAGATTCTGAATCACAAAGTCAATGAACCTGATGGAGAGTTCAGTATTTCTACCAATATAAATTGATAGCTTTCAGCCCTGAGCTTAAGTACACAATTCCTAAAATATTGTTGGGGAAGGGATTAGAAACTTGAGACTGCTTCCCGACAAATAGTTAAAAAATCAGAGCTCTGTGTATCTGCACTAGATAGAAAGACATCCAAGGGAACCAGGAGTCTCTGGCCTATGCTCAAAGCTCCTGTCTAAAGACCATCCTACCAAGCCCAGCCTCAGACCCTGAACTGGCACCACTATACAAGCTGGTCAAGAAGAAGAGTTGAGTCCCTTGGGGTAAAAGAACTGTTGAAAAAAAGAAAGCTTTTTTCTTAATATTTATTTTACATAATTTTTTTAATGTTTATTTTTGAGAGACAGAGCGAGAGAGACACAGTACGAGCAAGGGAGGGGCAGAGAAAGAGGGAGACACAGAATCCGAAGCAGGCTCCAGGCTTTGAGCTGTCGGCACAGAGCCCGACGCGGGGCTTGAACCCATGAACCGTGATATCATGACCTGAGCTGAAGTCAGACGCTTAACCGGCTGAGCCACTCAGGTGCTCTTTCAAAAGAAAGCTTTTAAAGTAGACTTCTAGGAACTGATGGATACTGGGCTGAGAATTCATCCCAGGCCAGCTTTTAGGTGGAATTGCCTAAACACCTCCAAACTGCCAAGGGAACACCCTTGAAGGGCAGGTAATTGTCTTCTCAGCCATGACACATAGGTACCATATTGTCCCAAAGTTCAACCTTACAGGGTGTTCTGACAAAATAAAACCACCCATCTCTCGGGAAATAAAATGTCCTTCAAGTGATCAATCTTGGCCAGTTTCCTGCTGATCTTTGGGCATTTTGACTAGAATGAAAGGGTAATATCAGTTTTAAAGTATTGCAGACCAAAGGAAGCTTGTGGGGGATGGAAGAAAGATAATCAAGTCTCCATTCTGGCTTGGCTTAGGGATAGACCTAGCTCATAAAGCAAACATGTGCTCATAGCTATCACTGCTTTCTGGGGTAAGTATGCAAAATTGCTTGAAAAAAAGATTCTGGCATTTTCCTGAGTAAAACTACATATAGAAAAAAGTTCACTAAGAAACACAAAAGAACAAGTGTTGTGGAATACTTTGGAAACAGGTGCTGCTATATACTATTAGGGAGGAGGGGAGTGTAAATTGGCACAACGTTTTTGCCAATTAAGAAGCCTTAAACAAGCCCTTTGGCCCAGGAATTGTGCCAGAAAGCATCCCAGACAGGACAAAACCATACCTGCAATTATGTCCATAACTGTTGCTCAAATTAAAAAAAAAAAAAAAAAAAAAAATTAGGGGCACCTGGGTGGCTCAGTCGGTTGGGCGTCCGACCTCAGCTCAAGTCATGATCTCAGGCCCTGTGAGTTCAAGCCCGGCATCAGGCTCTGTGCTGACAGCTCAGAGCCTGGAGCCTGCTTTGAATTCTGAGTCTCCCTCTCTCTGCTCCTCCCCTGCTCATGCTCTCTCTCCCTCCCTCTCTCTCAGAAATAAACATTAAAAAAAAGATTGTAAAAAAATAAGTCAGTCTCAACCACTTAACGTTCAACAGAATAACTATGTGTGCCACTGTCACTCAAAGGTCTCACCTACAGCATTCAATGTCATAAAAGAAAACCTATGGGCAGGGGGTGGGGGGGTGGGGGGTAGCTGCTGGGTGGCTGTCAGTTAAACATTGGACTTCGGCTCAGGTTGTGATCTCACAATTTGTGAGTTCGAGCCCCGCAGAGGGCTCACTGCTATCAGCGCAGGGCCTGCTTCGGATCCTCTGTCTGCCTCTCTCTCTGCCCCTCCCTGATTTGCACTCTCTCACTGTCTCTCAAAAGTAAATAAACATTTTTTAAAAAGTTAAAAAGAAAGGGGGCGCCTGGGTGGCTCACTCAGTTAAGTGTCCTACTTCAGCTCAGGTCATGATCTCACAGTGCGTGGGTTCAAGCCCTGCGTCGGGCTCTGTGCAGACAGCTCAGAGCCTGGAGCCTGCCTTGGATTCTGTGTCTCCCTCTCTCTCTGCCCCTCCCCTGCTCACACTCTTTCTCTCTCTCAAAAATAAATAAACATAAAATTTTTTTTTTTAAGTTAAAAAGAAAGAAAGAAAGAAAGAGGGAAAGAGGGAAAGAGGGAAAGAAGGAAAGAAAAAAAGAAAGAAAACCTATAGGGTGCCTGGCTGGCTTAGTAAGAAGTGCGTGCAACTCTTGATCTTGGGCTCTTGAGTGTGAGCTCCACATTGAGTGTAGAGATTACTTAAATTAATAAAAACTTTTTTTAAAAAAAGAGCATTTATTAAAGAAAAACTGCTCTGCTCAGAAAAAAAAAAACAGGTCACAAAACAGCTATTTATGTTTATTTATTTATTTTTTTTTAATGTTTTATTTATTTTTGAGACAGGGAGAGACAGAGCATGAACAGGGGAGGGTCAGAGAGAGGGAGACACAGAATCTGAAACAGGCTCCAGGCTCTGAGCTGTCAGCACAGAGCCCGACGCGGGGCTCGAATTCACAGACCACGAGATAATGACCTGAGCGAAGTCGGCCGCTCAACCAACTGAGCCACCCAGGCGCCCCTATGTTTATTTATTTTTGGTAATCTCTACACCCAACATAGGGCTCAAACTCACAACTCCGAGATCAAGAGTCCCATGCTCTTCCAAATGAGCCAGCCAGGTGCCCCACAATGCAGTCATTCATAGTTTGACAATTACAAAATATTAGTATTTTTATACCTGTAAAAGAGAGCAGAGAGATGGGGGAAGAAAAGACACAGAAAGAGAATGGGGCTGAGTCTTGGCACCAGTAAGGTGGCCCAGCTATCCCCAGAACCAACAATCCCAGAAGCAAAAGAAACCAAGATGGCAGAGGGTGACCAAGACCTAACTTAAGGCACTTAGGTTGGGTCAAGGGAGCAGGTGCAAAGGAAGCTGGGAGTGGGTGGGGAGAGTCCATAAGGCATGCTGGGAAGCCAAGGGGCTCCAGGGGTCCCCAAGGCCATCCTCAGGACCTAGACTCTCCTTCCAAAAGCTGAGAGCAGAGCTAGCCAACTTGCTGTCATAGAGGTGTTCCTGATGATTCATCACTACCAGATCACCATTTTAGGGCACGCCAAGGAGTCAAGTACTGTGCTCGAGCGGAAGCACTCGGTGGAAAGTGGCTACAGGGGCAGCAGTGGCTTTGCATAGACAGCCAGCTCCTGGACAACAGCGTGACCCTGGCAGAGTGTTGCCATACCTGGCAGATGGCCCCCTCAACGCACCGCTCATCTTGGACCTGGGTCTTCCAGCAGATGGGGCCAATGGAGCTCTAGAGGCCCTCGGCATGGAGCCTTCTCCTACCCACCGAAGTAGAAGATGAAGCTGGATTGCTAGGGAAGTGGGACTGGAGGGTGAAGTGTAGGGCAGTGAAGGAGTGGAGTGGAACTCAGGCCTTTTCCCTCAGATCAGGCATCAGTGAACACTTGGTTAGGGAAACGGACCTGGAAGATCTATTGAAAATGTTCATTTGAAACGACAAAGGTCCTTTATGGATGGTGGGCTTCCATTTTGCTTATCTTCCAGTTTTCCATAAACATGTTTTTGATTTGTTATCAGAATGAGACGTTGTGATTCCCCCTCTCCTGACTAGAAAAGTTGTATGGTAACCCCATATTGTTGAGGAGAAAACAGTTCTTTCTAGCAAGTTCCTTTTGTCTCTCTGTTGAAAATTCTGCAAAGAGCTCCATTATTCAGGTTCCTCCTTACCCTTGGGAGCAGGGGGGTCCTCCCTTATAATCTGCAGAGAGAAACCCAAGATGGGCTGTACTCCACAGCACCCTGGAGTTTGGGATAGGGCTGACTCAGAATTAAGCATAAAGTGTGCTGTCTGGCTTAATGATTCCCACCCTCAACAACCATACCAGAACGGGGATCCTAGCTATCACCTTGGGACATCTGGGATAGCAATTAAGTGTCTGGTAGCTAAAAGCATTGGTTCCCAATCATAGCTGAATGGTTCACCTGGAGAATTTTTGAAAATCCAGATCCCCTACTTCTAGCCCACCCATCACTTCTTCTGAATCATCTGGAGGTAATCTTGGGAAGGCAGTTTATTGGTTTTTAAAAGTTCCTGGGGGTGCCTAGGGAGCTCAGTCGGTTAAGCATCTGACTTGGCTCAGTTCATGATCTCGCAGTCGATGAGTCCAAGCCCTGCATCAGGCTCTGTGCTGATAGCTCAGAGCCTGGAGCCTGCTTCAGATTCTGTGTCTTCCTTTCTCTCTACCCCTACCCTGCCCATCCCTCTGTCTCTAGCTCTCTCAAAAGTAAATAAACACTAAAAAAAAATTTTCTTTTCACTTTACAGACAGGATACGTTTACTACCAAGTCTATACAAATAGTATTAAAATAAACCTTATAAACCAACCTCAGTATGAATATAGATCCAAACACTTTATTTTTAAAATTTTTTTAATGTTCATTAAAAAAAATTTTTTTTAAAGCTCCTAATTGTTTCATTTCTCTGAAATAGGCCAATTGGAATGGCTTTTTGAGGGCACTTCAAAAGATGTTATCAAGATTTCAAACATCCAGATCCTTCCTCTGAACAGCACATTTATCTGTTTATTCAGTATCACCCCCTGGAGGTTTTAAAGGTGACTTGAAATCAGTATGTCAAAAACCAAATCCATGATCTCAGCCTAAATATGGTTCTTTTCCACTGTCTCCTAGAGAAATGACATATCATGCACTTAGATACTCAAACCCAAAATCTGGGTCTCAGAAGCAGCTCAGTCTGGGTCTAGAGTACCTGGGCTCAAATTCTGGCTCCACCACCAACCCTGGGCAAATTTGTTTCCTCACCTATAAAATGAAATGATGCTAATAGTATCTATGTCAGTTAAATGAGTTAATACTTAGCACAGTGCCTGGCATATGGTTAGCTAGAGTCATCATCTTCTATGACCATTTCCCCTTCAGACTTTCCTTCCAAGTCAATCACCAAGACTCATTATGCCTCTTCATCTCTACTCATGGTACTTTAGTACTTACCACATCATATTCACCCTGAGAGTGCAAATATTTCCCTTTTAAAAAAAGGATCTTTTAAAAATGCAACAAATGATACATTTGAGAAAATGAAATAAGATCACTTCCTTGTTTGAAACTCATGCATGGTGTGCCATTTTTGTTCTTTAATGTGCTCACTCTCAGTTTCCACTGTCTAGTCACAGTAGTACTCTCCTTAAATACAGCATAACCCCCTTCCCACAGGACCTTTGCACATGCAGCTCCCTCTGTCTAGAACAGTGTCTCCCTACACTCTCACTCCAGTTTACCCAGTTAACTCCCACCATCTTTCACATCCCAAAGCAGGTTACTTTCTCAGGAAAGCTCTATGTAACTTCCTGCCGTATAACTCATTACAACTGTAATTATAGGTTTACTTGTTATTATCTAAATGCCTATCTCCCTTAATACTCTCAATATATGCCCAAAGGCAAAGACTATGTTAGAATTTGCTTATCACTGTATCTCAACACTTAGCTCAGTGCCTGATACAAGGTAAGTGTTCAGTAATTGTTGAGTGAACTATCAAAGTCCTTTGACCTAGCAATTTTGCTTCTAGGAATTCATTCTTTTTTTTTTTTTTAATTAATGTTTACTTATTTTTGAGAAAAAGCAAGAGCAGGGGAGAGGCAGAGAGGTGGGAAGAGGATCCGAAATAGGTTCTGTGCTGCCAGCAGGGAGCCCAATTTGGGGCTTGAACTCACAAACCGTGAGATAATGACCTGAGTGGAAGTCAGATGCCCAACTGACTGAGCCACCCAGGCGCCCCTGAATGCCACATTTTCAAGCTCTCAACACCCAAGGAAAATAATGCAAGTGCTAAGAGATTTGACAGTTTACTTCTGAATTAAGCAGTTTACATTTTTAAAATTTTTGATGATCTGAAACATTCAGATAATTAAGTCATCAAACAATAGTTGGTGTGAAAACTAATGATTTTTAAACAGCATAGTAACCTTACTAAGCTTACTGCAAAGCCTATCTTAAAGGTATTACTCAAACATAAAAGCTTAATTTATCTGAATGGGGTTAAGATGAACAATTCATGTGATCATCCTTCTCCAGCAGTCTTTCCTAATAAGGTGATTCCTGACAGTCAGATTTCTGAAAATCCAAACACTTTACAACTTTTATGTTAACTCCTCCCCACTTCCACATCTGCAAAAGATAAAAGTGGGGTTAGCTAAATAAATCATGTATATCCACCACATAGAGGACAATGGAGCTGTTAAAAACAAGATAGATGTGTATTTAACAGTCTGCAGAGATGCCTGTGATTCAATTAAAAAGGCAAGTTGCAGGGGCACCTGGGTGACTCAGTCAGTTAAACCTCCGACTTGTGGTTTTGGCTCAGGTCATGATCTCAGTTGTGAGTTCGAGCCCCATGTTGGGCTCCATGCTGGCAGTGTGGAGAGAGAGACACTCAACCGACTGAGCCACCCAGGAGCCCCCCTCCCAATTCTTGTTTTAAAAATTCCTGAATGCACACAGAAGCTTCCCCTAAAGAGAAAGGTCTACAAGGATTCACATTAAACCATTGGATGTGCTCATCCTTAGGCAGGAGAGCTAAGAAAGGGAAGAACTTTCATGAGTTTATTTCTGGTTTGCTTCTATTGAGAGGCAGTGGCATTCAGTGGTTAAAGCTTGGGCTAGTTAGATTTTAATCCAAGCTCTGCTATTGACCACTTGTGTGATCTTGGGCAAGTTACTCAACCTCTCTGGCCTCAGTTTCCTCATCTGTAAAATGGGGATGATAACAGTACCTACTCACAAGCATGTTATGGTGATTAAACATTTTATATTTATATATACACACACACACACAAATATAATTATATAACACATATAAGATGGTAAGAGCTGTACCTGTCACATACTAAGTGCTACATATTTTACTAAAAAACATGGTCTTTACAGTGAACATATATTCATGTATTAATGTAAAATTCCAACCAACCAGCCCAACCCTAATAAACAATATAAAATGGTACATATGGAGGGGGATGTGATAATAATAAAAAGCTCCCTAGGCAATTCTGATATTCAGCCAAGCTTGCAAACTACTGACTCAGGGGCCAAAGACACTGGTAAACCAGTTGGAGTGTGGTTGAGTCCCAGCTGGGGAATGCAGGAGAATTCTGGAAGCGGAAAAAGACCATAAAAGACAAGAAAATAGCAGGTCAGGCAGCCCTGGTGGGAAGCTCTGGCTGAGGCCGACTCCACAAAGAGAGGGCAGGGTGTGGGCCTGGCACCTTGTTCTGGCTTGTAGATGAAGAGCCCACAAGCAGCTATCTTTTCTCTCTGCCTGAAGCTACAACAAGATGAGACTCGTTATGAAAAGGCAGCCAGCCTTAAGCAAGATGCCCAGCACAGTAGCATAGCACTCCAATCCTGCCCTCTTAGTGACCAGCCAGCAGTCCACCTCCTCATAGCTCCAGGGACATGAAGGCACTTCTCACAGGACAGTCAGAGCCTCAAGGCCGAGGAGCTGGGACCGAAGTAACTTGCCTCAGACCACATAGTTTGGGATAAGAAACCAAGTTGAGAACCCCCATCTTCCCCTGCCTGTGCCCAGATGCACACCACCAGGTCTGTCCCCACCACTGGGTTTGACAAGACTCTGAAGAACTGAATGGACGTGGGCTGGCGGCAGGGGCGGGC
Source organism: Panthera leo (assembly GCF_018350215.1). NCBI lineage: Eukaryota > Metazoa > Chordata > Mammalia > Carnivora > Felidae > Panthera > Panthera leo. The sequence continues at coordinate 43,798,089 of NC_056693.1, read as the reverse complement.
GGTTTGTGGGGACAGTGTAGAATATGTTAGGTTTGCCAAATTTGCGGGGGGGGGGGGGGGGCGCGCGTCATCTCAGAAAAATACATAGGCAGTCTTGGACACAATGAATTCCAGGGGAACAAGGACTTCCTAAAACTAACATGAGACCCTGAGGTCAGAACTCTAGGCAAGATCAACCTACTTCTAGCCTCCACATAGGTTTAAGGTTTCTTGGTAAGAGAGATGGAACACTGAACTAATCTTATGTGCTCTTAAGCAAAAGTTAGGGTCCTGAGATTGAGAGGGAAGAGGAAACCTTGGGATTGTGCCTCCTTGGCCTGATCTCCTCATCCAGCTCTTGAGATGCCTGGGTGTCCCAGTGGAGAACAGATCTCTCCTCCCTGGAGGTCTGTTTAGCCTAGAGAGGCTCTCATGAAGGGAAAGCAGCCACCAACTTGCCCACCTCCTGGCTGTGGGGCCCTGGCTCTGAGCACTCTCCTCGGATGTCAGACAACAGAGTCAGAGTTCTGAGTTCAAAGGTGGGTAAGGGGAGAAAGGAAGGTGTCTGTTTGGCTTTATTTCCAGGATAAGGCATTTTGGTTTACTGAGAGCATAGCAGGATGCCGGCACCCCAGACCCACTACCATAGCCTGGAGGGGATTCTGTCAGCTTGAGGAATTTGCAGACCACTGATGCTCTAGTGACCCAGAATTGCGAGGATGCCCAGATTTGGCTGGGGGAGGGGGAGGGAGGCAGAGTATATCAAGCTCCTCCACTCAGAGCATGGTGGGGGTGGCGGGGAGGTGGGGGTGGCGGGGAGGTGGGGGTGGCGGGGAGGTGGGGGTGGCGGGGAGGTGGGGGTGGCGGGGAGGTGGGGGTGGCGGGGAGGTGGGGGTGGCGGGGAGGTGGGGGTGGCGGGGAGGGTAGGGGTGGTGGGGAGGGTAGGGGTGGCGGGGAGGGTAGGGGTGGCGGGGAGGGTAGGGGTGGCGGGGAGGGTAGGGGTGGGGTGAGGAGAGGCAGAAGATAACCAGCCAGAAGGCAGATTCTCTCTGAGAACTGTCGGAGACAGCGCTTGCTATCAGGCCTGGTATCTGAACCTGCCCTGTCCTCCCACATCCTAGAAGAGGCCAGGGGTCCTGGATGAAATACCCCTGCCCCCTAACTCCAGCTCCTGGTGATTAACAAGAGGCCTGTGGAGGGAAAAGGAATTCAAATCCCTTGGGTCAGAAGTTAACTATTTCTCATCTTCCTTTAGCATGCCTGGGGTCAGAGGACTCACAACCTCTTCCCCTCTCTCACACTCAGGGAGAGGGAGCTGGGTTCAAATCCTACCTCCACAATTCACTAGCTGGGGGACCTCGGATAGGTTACAAAGTTACATGCCTAGGTTTCCTGTCCAGCTAAATGGGGCCAATTTCACCCCTCCCCCAGTGGGGCTTTTAGGAGGATTTTAAGGGCTTATTACATAAAGTACATAGCATAGTCTCTGGAACTCAGTAAGCTCTCAGTAAATGGTATTTAGGTTGTGATTTTTTTTTTGGTTGTTTTGTTTTGAGCCCTTCCTTGCGGGTAGCCCTGCTGCCTGGCAATGACAGGTAACTAAATGAAATGAGGGGGGAAATTTGACTGAGACTTATAACATCCCGAGGTCTGAGAAAGCCGGGAAGGGGAGTCAGGAAGATATGCTGGAGGTGGGGCCCAGCATCCTGGTTCCAAAGGAGACTTCAGCGACTCTGGCTTCCATGAAGGCATAATTGGGACTTCAGCCACATGTGCCTTTCCCAAACACCTTGCTGCCTCCCTGATGGGGTAGGTGACAGTCTAAACTGGACTGGGCCCTGCCTACTTCTTTTATTTACCTCTCCCCACCTTACACTCCATGGTCCAGCCAGACTTAACTGTAGTTAAGTTCCTGGCCCCCATGCTGTTCCCTTGCCAGGAACACTCCCTGCTACCTCTCATACCTCAACTCCCCTGCAGAATTCTTCCTCAGCCTTCAGTGTGGACATCACTTCTTTCAGGTCCCCCCAAGAACATGTCAGCAGCCTTTCTTATCTGACTCCATATTTTTTCTCCCTCACTTCCTGCTGGATCATATGTATATACAACATGTGAGAGATATATATATATAAACATATATATAACTTATATAAAAACATATATATAACTTATTTTGTCTATCTTTCTCCACTAGCAGGTAAATGGCCCCCAAAGCCTGGGTTTTGTGCATGTTTTCCTCATTAATAGAACCCTAGCACTTAGAACAGCAGTATCTGGCACTTAGTAGGTGCTCAATAAATACCTGTTCAGGTCAGATTCATAGTTAAAACTGCCTGGTGGCTGATCTGCTTCCTCCTCTAATTGCGGAGCTCATGATGTTAATGAGCTATGGGTTTTTGTCATCTCTGAACATCTACTAATATTCGTTGGCTGAATGACCACTCAGCTGGGCCTTGGGTCTCAGACACTTCACTGCCTCCCTAATGAGGCAGGAGCTAGATTTAACCACCTCATCCATGTGAGGAACTTGTTGCCCACTTATACACTGTCCAGGATAAACATCATCCAGGAAGCCCTCATCTAAAAAACCCAGGGCCATTTCCAGATTCCCTTTATATTTGGGGGGACAATAACAGGCATTGGCTTAAGGACAAATAAAGGGAAGGATTTCTCCCTCAACACAAAGGATGTGACCAAAGACATAATAAGATTTGCTGTCTCTTAGCATAGTGCTAAGGGAGAATAAAAAATCCAGCAAGGGTGGGGCACCTAGGTGGCTCAGTTGGTTAAGCATCCAACTCCTGGTTTCGGCTCAGGTCATGATCTCACAGTTTGTGGGTTCGAGCCCCGCATCGGGCTCTGTGCTGATGGTGCGAGGCCTGGAGCCTGCTTCAGATTCTGTCTCCCTCTTTCTTTGCCCTTCCCCCACTCATGCTCTGTCTGTCTCTCTCTCTCTCTCTCTCCCTCCCTCCCTCCCTCTCAAAAATAAAAGCTGACTTCTCAGTACAACAGCCACAGTACTGAGATGCTCAGGTAATCCTCAGTTAACCCAGCAATTATGCTCGCAGGTATGTACCTAACAGATAGTGTATGCTGAGACCGTCCACGGAGACTGGAACGATAATGTTCACAGCAGCACCAGTCATAATGGCCAAAACCCATAAACTCCTCAAATACCCATCGACAGTAAACGTGTCAATTGTCACATAATGGAATACTACAGGACAGTGAGAATCACCTACAACTACCTCCAGAACTATGGAAGCATCTCACAAAATGTGCGATACCCAAGAGGATATTCTGTATGGTTCTTTTACATAAAATTCAAATACAGGCAAGTTAACCTGTGGTATTAGAAGTCAAGATACTGGTTTTCTTGCTGGGAAGGGTAGAGAACAGGAAGGGGCATCTGAGGTGCTGGCAATGCTGTTTCTTGATCTTGGTATGTGGGTGTTTTAAATCTGTGACACTCATTGAGCTGTACACTTAGCATTTGGGCACTTTCCTCCATTTATGTTATTCTTCAATAACAGTGATTCTCTGAATGGAGACAGTTCAGCCTCAGAACCAAAGCCTCAACTGATTTGGACAGGGGAGGTCCTTCTCTCCCTCCTGCTCCTCCATCATCCTCCAAATGCTTTGCAGAACTATAGTTTCCAGCCTTAGAAACCCACTGCTTAATGTAAGCAATGCCTTCCTCATCACACAGCAGGGAGGTGAGGGCACCCTGCACTGGGTAACCTAGGAACAGAGTGCCATGTGAGGAAGTGGGAAGGGAGATTAGAGGTTTGGGACCTGCTCCCCAAGCACAAGCTAACAGTGATGTGCAACAGGCTTTAGCAACCTACCCCAGTCTGCTGCTGAGCCAGGAAGGCAGCCAGCCAGGCTCAAAGCCTGATTTCCCAAATAATTCATTCCTGAGGCAGATTTATTTGGCCCTGTGAAATCCCACTGGATTTAAAATCCTGGCCTTACTGCTGACTGCCCCCTTGACCTCACACCAAGTTGCTTACCCTCTTGTACAACAAAAGGGAGTTACCACCACCTGCTTCGCAAGACAATCGTAAGCATAAAAAATATTGGACTATAAGCTCCCCAAGGGCAAGAGCTTAGTTTTGTTAATTGCTTTAGCCGTAGTTCTAGAATCCTGCCCGACACATGCAGATGCTAAATATACGTTTACTGAAAGAACAAAATGTAAAAACAGAGGACATGGCCCAGGCTGGAGGCCCAAAAACAAAAGGCAATTTTTACACAAGTTCAAATAGCCAAACCATCTTGAAGTGAATTCATGCTCAGTCAGATTCATTACTGAACTTTGAAGTTTCCTACCGAAGCTAATGAGGGTTAGCTTTAATCTTACTCAAACACTGACTAAGGGTGAGTTGAACCTGCTGAGGGGCCGTAACGAAGTACTGGATTTCTTTTACTGTAATTAAGCTGCCTCTCTCAACCGTTTGCCATTAATGATGTATAGACCACAGTTAGGTCAATCACTTTTAATCACTGTACTAATACCATGCAAATTCCTTCCTCCCACCTCTTCTTTGTCTTAGCTTCCAGACCACACTGGAAGGCAGCCCCCCAGACTGTGGGGTGGGGGTGGGGAGAACATTCCAACTCTTCCTCCAGATTAACCTCTTGCTCTCAGTCTAGGCACCCAAGCCCCATCACTAGGACACTTAGAGACTGTATCAAAGCCAGTTTCCCTACAGGAATGTTTCTGGAAAACCTTACGATAAGAATGAACAAATGATTAATTGCTCTTAGGACAGGGGGTGGTAACTGGTGTCTTTAGGATCTGGCGCTCCAACATTCTACTTCATTTCATCCACTTCCCACTTTCTGGTAGTAAAAAATGCCACTGAACTCAGGAGTCAGAAACTTCCATTCAAGTCACTGTAGTAATGACTTTCGTGAAGCCACAACCACTCAGGTTTCATTTGTAAAATAGTCAGACCTTCAGCAGATTGTCGTGATTCACGTGAACACCTACTGGGCATCCTGTGAAGTATCAGGTCCTGGGAATAAACCTAAAGGTACAAGTGATGGTTTGTGACCCTCACGGAAGCTCATGAGCTGTTCAGCCTAGCAAACTGAATCCATTAGCTGTTCCTGTTTCTCCACCTTTAAAACCTCCAGCAGGGCTGGGCTACAGGTTTTCTGAAGTACCAACTCTGAGATTAAGAGCTCAAGCTGTTTAATAGTTACCTTACCAGCTTTGAGAGAATGTCAGGAGGACAAAGCAAGCTCAGAGTTGTGGAAGTGCTTTGAAGAGGAAAGTGCACATGCAAACAAGGTATTAATTATATCAGATAATTTCTCTGAGCTCGACTTCATAGACACCTGTGATATTCATAACCCAGGGGCGAACAACAGAGGCAATTGTTCCTTAGCAATAAGGAAACTTGTCTGCTTGGCCAAACTTGAGAGTTTGTATGTACCCTCAGGATAACCCTTTCAACATGGCTGGATCCATCCTGTGCACAGAGGACAGAGAGCCTGGGGTGGAGGTGGGGAGGTAGAAAGATGTCAGCAACTGAGGACTAAGAAGAGAAATGCCAGTATTTTCTGTTGAGGTGTCTCAATTAGTTGAGACCAATTGGACTGAGAAACTTGCTTTTACTTAAAAAAGAAGGCAACAGTCTATTTCACAGGAAAACCACTCTAAGAACCAGTCATGTTGCAGGGAGGCTCAAGGTTAGCCAAGCACATTAACCCCCCCCCCTTTTTTTTTATAACCCAGGTGTGCTCCTGGCATGAACCCACCATTTTCACAACCATAAACCAGACATCCAAGAAAGCAGAATTTTCTCAAAAGGTTTAAAATGCCTGACGTCACTGGGAAGCATTCACCAGCCAACCGGACCATGAAATCGAAAACCTGATCACCGCTTCCCCTCGACAACCTCAAGCTTAGTGAAGTGACAGTTAATCTGATATTTCTTGCTTCAGTAAGAAAGATAAGGCACAGTCAACACTCAAAAGCCACGAGATTGTAGCCAGAGAACTTGACAATGAGGGGGAGTACAGATCTGGCAGAGGTCTGGTTAGCAATAAAGCTTCCTCAGGGAGCTGGAATTGGATTTGGGGCCCTGCCCAAGGTAACATTTTTACAGGTTGGCTGAGTTGCAGTTTGTTAGCCAGTCAGTAATAAACCCATGTGCAAGAATTTAAAGTTTATGAGGCATGGCCTCTTAATGCCTCTGCTTGGCTCCCTACAGCCAAGAGTTTAAGGAGCCTGGCCTAGCCTGGGTGTTAATTGTTTTGTCAATCTGCAAGGTTATTCGGGGAAAAGAAAAAAAAAAGGGCCCCCACAAACTCCAGACCCCAGTCCCCTTTTGGAGAAACAAAGGAGAGCCATCTGTCCCCTAGGCACTGACACCCCAACATTCAAACTGTGGAAATTTGTATGTGGGGTGAGGGGTATGCTGACGAGGGCATTAGATTAATGCTAGGTGGCAACAGTTTTTAGTTGTTTTGAAAGCCAGGTAAACTGTAGGTCCTCTCCCTGGGAAAATGCATACACAAATTCTTAAACAATCTCACAAGTTAGGGATCCTCTGGAACCCCACCCAAGGATCCTGGGTAATAGCTCTTTTTAAGAACTTGGGTTTGATCCGTGGAGAAACCCCCACTGTCCTGGATGTTGGGAAAGGGGCCCCCATCAGCCGGCAGCTGCAGGGGTCTCCTAACACCAAAGTGACTCCCCACTCTCCAGTTTTTGAACTTGGGGGGGGGGGGGTGGGGAGAGGGAGACACAAGTAAACTGGGTGATCAAAAACATGCTTTGATCACCCAACCACCGCCCCCTCAGCTCAAGACCTTCCAGCTTGGGGACCCCCCCCCCAATTCCCCCAAGTACCCTAACATTCCAGTCTCAACACGGGGGTGGGGTGGGGGTGTCCCCAAGTGCGTGATGGCCCCAGCCCAGGTGTGCCAAGCCCAGTTTCCAGGAAGGCTGCGGGGGCTCAGGCCCTCCGGGAAGGGCAGGGTTAAGAGTGCATTCCAGAAGGCGGGGAAGAAGGGGGGCGGAGGAGGGGAGCGCGAAGAAGAGAAACAGACCCGGTCTGTCTGTCGGGAGACACAAAGCACGGTACACAAAGGGGGCCCGAGAGGGGCGAAGGGGGCTGCCCGGGGCACGGCTCATCCCCACACCTGCGCGGGGGTTGGGGGAGGAATGTGGACCGCGCATTCCTTTGCTGGGGCCAGTGGGGGAGAGCTTTCCACGTCCAGGCTGGGTGAGGAGCGCAGGCGCCTCGCACCCCGAAGCAGGTCAAGGTAAGCCGCCGCAGAGGGGCAAAGAGGGGTTGGACGTCAGAGGGCGCTATGCTCTCCATCCGCCTCGGTCCGCCATCCACCCGCGCGTTAGCCCCCGAGAGCCTTTCTGCGCCTTCTCCATACCTGAGGCGGAGCCGGCGGCGCCAGAAGTCCCCCGCCCCGGCCTGGACACCCCTCGCGCGGATCACACCGCGGCGGACCACGTGCGACCCCCCGCCCTGCGGTTCCACGGGGCTACCTCCCGGAGGGTCCTACCTCTCCTCGGCGCCTGGCCGGGCTCCAGCTCCGCGCCTCCCGACTCCAAAGTCACTTCAGCTTCCCCGAAGCCCGCCCGGCACGGCTCGGAGGCCACGCGAGGCAGCCAGCAGACCTGCGCCTGAAGGAAGAGGGGGAAAGAGGGAGGCCGGGTCACAGGCATGCCCGGTTTCTGCATACCCATCCCGAGATTCTTTACTGGCCTTTCGGGGCCACCTTGACTCCAAAGAGCCCAGCCCCGCACTCTCCCCGACGCCACCACCGCCTGCGGACCCCACGCAGCCAGAACTGCCCGGCCTGGGCTAGGGCAAGACAGTGGAGTACCTGAAGGAGGAGGAGGAGGCGGAGGAGGAGGGACGCGAGAAACCCATTAGGGAGTCCCATGGCTGGAGAGAGAAGAACGAAGCTGCCGCGACGGCGGGCTAGCGCTCGGCTAAGCTTTCCGCTCCCCTTTGCGAGCAGCAGCCCGCGGGAGCGAGCGGGAGGGGGCCAGGTGAGCGCAGGTGGGTGCTGATTGGTCCGGCGCCGCAGGGTCCCGCCCCCTCGCAGGTGGGGCCGCGGCTGGCTTGGTCGAGGCACCGGCGAACGCCCTCCGGTCCTCTTTGATGCCTTCCAGCGATCCCTCGGCTTTTCTGGAGCTCCTCTCGGCAGGCGCGGAGGCCTTGTCTCACGGATTCCGGGTTCGAGGGGAAAAAACAAAAAACAAACCAACAAAAACCCACCCCGTTCCTCAGCCTCCGCAGCACGCGAAGAAAAATGTTTTGTGCCTTGCGGCTACAGTGGAAAAAACAGTGGAGATACATCTGAACCCGACTGGAAACAGAGGCGCCCCATTCATACTCCCCCGAGGCATTCTGTTATCCAAAGCTTTGATGGAGGACGGGTGTGTCCGCCCCACACCCGGCTACAGCCCGGGCTGCCCACTGCCTCTTTCTCCACCTCCCACGCCAGCCAGCCCGCTTCGAGGACACAGAGTAAGGTTTAAAACTGGCAGTGAGGTGCAACTTGCGGAAGACTCATTACGTCCACTGCACAGCCGAACAAATGGAGGCTGGAGAGAAGGTCCCAGTTTGGGACAGAGTTCGGAGGCTGTCGTGGGGCCCAACTGGGCAAGGTAGAAGGGTGGTTATTAGCCCCACCATCTCCAGCAATCCCCTTCCCCCATTAAATATAAATAACACTTTCTCAACTTTAGGTAACTTTTATTTTAAGTTTTTTAGTGTTTTTGAGAGAGACACAACGCAAGCGGGGGAGGGTCAGAGAGAGAGGGAGACACAGAATCCAAAGCAGGCTCCAAGCTGTCAGCACAGAGCCCCAGGCGGGGCTGGAACCCACCAGCTGTGAGATCACGACCTGAGCGGAAGTCAGATGCTTAAGGGACTCAGCCACCCAGGCGTCCCAACTTTAAGTAATATTTAAATAAAAACTTAAAAAAAAACATAAAGACATTTACCTGTTCCTGAGTGGTTCAGTTGGTTGGGCGTCAGACTTCATTTGGCTCAGGTCTTGGTCTCAGGGTTCGTGGGATTGAGCCTGCTTGGGATTCTCTCCCTCCCTCCCTCTGTCTTGTCCCTTCCCACCCCACCTCAAAATAAAAAATAAAGACTTTTCAAAATGCGGCTGTTTTTATTGATCTGAAATACTGATATAAGTGAAAACTGTTATATGCAAGCAGCCTTCCAGTGAGCCTCCTTTGGCAACCACTCTCCCACCACCCTTCTCCCACCAACCTTCTCGAGAAATGCTGAACCGCCCAGCGGGGCTGGGATTTAGACCTACTTTAGACCTGAAGTGCTTCCCTCTTCAGGAAACACAACTGGGCCCCAGGCACAGAAACTGTCCTGAGACTCAGTCCCTCCACTCTGCCAGCCTTCTCCCAATCAAGCCGAGTTTCCCCATCTTCCAGTTCCCTGAGGTCTCTCCACCTTCTCTAGATGCCCTGAGAACCCAAGCTGACACCTCCTCGACACTCTCCTTCGTCCTCCCCAGCTCAGATTCAGGGGTTTGAGGAGGGGACTAGAGTCTCTAATTAGAGATTGTTTGGCCCTCAAGGGCTAACCTGGTGGCCTCCCTGGCTTTCCAACTACCAGTCCTGTGGCTATGAGGATGACACTTGCCATGAGACCATGGTAGTCCTCTCTCAAGCTGAGCATCAGCTCTGGGGCCCTACCACCTGCGTTCAAACCTGTGTTCCACCACGATTAGTGCTACAGCCTCGGGCAAGTGAAATACCTCTTTGAGGCTCAAATGGGACTGTGAGCATCAGATGGGACTATTAAGACATCTGCCCTGTAAAGTACTAGGATTAAGTGAGTTACTACATATAAATGAGGATTAAATTAATACGTTTAAAACCAAATCTCAGTACCTGGCACAGAACAAGTGCCCAAATGCTGCCTGGTATTATTGCTTTAGGATCTGGCTCATTTGTCCTCTGCCTCGTGAATGGTTTCTGTCCTCCTTAGCACCCTCACATTCCCCAAACTAAGAAATGAGAAACACTGCAACCCTTCAATTTCACGGCTGATGGTAGAAGCAAGCAATTGGCATCTGGTGTTAGGGGAGAGCTCCTTTATCTGGCCTGTGGTCCCAGCAGCTGTGGGTTGGGCGTGGACAATGCGCAGGAATAGCCTGAGGCAGCTTGCTGAGCTCCAAGCCTGCCTTGCCTGCCACGCTCCTCCGCAGGGGTCGCTTCCCGCCCTCCGCAGGGGTCGCTTTCTGTGCAGGAGAGAAGGTTAGATGTCCGTGCTGGGGAGCATGGTGGCAGCGAAGACCCCAGAGGGTACCCCGTGGCTCCACCTCTCTTCGCCTCGAAGGTTCCGCTGAGCCGGCCCGGAACCAGATGAAGCCATTAGGTGGACCGTTAAACACAGACGAGCCTCGAGATACAGGCCCTAATTAAGTAAACACCCGGCTAGAGGGCTGTTGAGCGCGCTCATTTCCGCCTCCTTCCAGGGCACTCAGCATTCCGGGAGAGGGCGGGGAGAGGAGAAATGGAGAGTCAGCTCTTCTGCCTGCAACTTGGACCACACTCCTGTCTTCTTTGTGGCTCCCCCTTATTGGTCATTTATTTATTCATTCATTCATTCAACAAATATTTGCTGGTAGCATGCTATGTGCCAAGCACCGGAGATACAATAGTGAACAAAACAGATAACTCTGCACCCTTGGACCTTCCATCCTCAAGTGTGGGGGTGGAGGGACTCAAGGAAAATAACCAAATAAGTAAATGTATGTTAGATAATACATGCTGTGTAGATGAACAAGAACCAAGTGGGAAGTGCCAATTCATGAGACATAAGGTAGGGTTGGAAATTGTACATAAAGTGATCTGGAAGGTGTTTCAGTCAGGGTCCAGCAGAAGACAGACTCCAGGTCAGGTGGTTCAAGTCTTAGTGAAGGGACTAGAGGAATGGGCAGAGTTCAGAGAATCAAGAGGGATGTTGAGGCACCAGGGACCCACAACAGAAGAAAGGCCTTAGAACTTTGAAGCCTGAAGGGCAAAGGGAAGAAATGGTGTCATTGAAAGTTGGGGGTTGAGGAGAGCTGGAGAATGAAGGACCACCCCTCCCAGATGCAGCTTGTGTCCAAGCAGACACAGGCACTGCCCAGAGCAGGGAGGATGTGGGAAAACTCCAACATCTCTCTCTGTTTGCCATTCATCTCCTGGCAGCGCTTCCCATGGACTAAACCCACCCAGAATCCTGAGGGCAAGAAAGCCCAAGTAGTGGAGTGTCTAGAGGTCATTCTCCCCAATCACATGGCAGGATGGGGGAAGACAGAAAGAAAATGGATGAGGGGTGGGTGAGCAAGGGGCAAAGTCCAGAGGCCTCAATGAGAAATGGACATTTGAACAATACCTGAAGGAAGTGAAGAAGCAGGTTACAAAAGGATTCTGAAGAAAGAGTATGCCAGGCAGAGAAATCTGGGCAAAGGCCCTGAGGCAGTAGTTTACTTGGGACAGAAAAAAAAAAAAGAGAGAGAGAGAGACAGTGGCTGGAGTAGAGTGAGCAAGTAGGAAATGAGTCAGAGTTGGAAGGGTGGGGAATAAATCATAGGCCACTGTCAGAACTTGGGTTTTACTGAGTGGGAAGGAAGGAAGGCACTGGAGACCTTGAGCAGAGGAGTAGTATTGAGACCGCAGAGGATGAGGGTAGAAGCAGGCAGGTCAGCTGGGATCCTACCGCAATCATCCAGGCAAAAACTGAAAAGGCTTGGTTTAGGGTGGACATTATAGAAGGGACAAGAAATGATCGGATTAAAAAACAAAACAAAACAGAAAATAACAAGTGTTGGTGAGGATATGGAAAAATTGGAACATTTGTGCATTGTTGGTGGGAATGTAAAATGGTGTAGCCAGTATGGAAAACAGTGGAAAACAGCATGACAGTTACTAAAAAAATTAAAAATAGAATTATCATATGGTCTAGCAATTCCACTTCTAGATACATACTCAAAAGAATTGAGAGCAGGGACTCAATTAGATATTTGAATATCCCTGTTCGGGGCTCCTGGGTGGCTCAGTAGGTTGAGTGTCGGACTGCGGGTCAGATCATGATCTCGCAATTTGTGAGTTCAAGCCCCGTGTCAGGCTCTGCGCTGATGGCTCGGAGCCTGGAGCCTGTTTCAGATTCTGTGTCTCCCTCTCTCTACCCTTTCCCCGCTCATACTCTGTCTCTCTCTGTCTCTCAAAAATGAATAAACGTTAAAAATTTTTTTTTAATATCCATGTTCTTTTTTTTTTAATGTTTATTTATTTTTGAGACCGAGAGAGACAGAGCATGAACGGGGGAGGGTCAGAGAGAGGGAGACACAGAATCTGAAACAGGCTCCAGGCTCTGAGCCGTCAGCACAGAGCCTGATGCGGACCTTGAACTCACGGACCGCGAGATCATGACCTGACCTGAAGTCAGCCCGCTTAACTGACTGAGCCACCCAGGGGCCCCTTGAATATCCATGTTCATAGCAGCATTATTTGCAATAGCCAAGAGGTGGGAGTAATCCAAATGTCCATCCACACATAAATAAACAAGATGTTGAACAGGTACAGAGTTTTAGTTTTGCATGATGAAAAGAGTTCTGTGGATGGATGGTGGTGAGGGTTGCACAACAATGTGAATGTACTTAATGCCACTGAACTGTATGTTACATGAATTCTACCACGATTTTTAAGAAGTTACTTTAAAAGAGTGATTAGGCTCTGAGTATATTTTAAAGATACAGCCAGGACACCTGGCTGGCTCAGTCAGTAGAGCATGGGACTCTTGAGCTCCCGATCATGAAATCCAGCCCCATTTTGGGCGTAGAGATTACTTAAAAAAATTCTTTTTTTTAATAAAGATATTGCCAACAACAAGATTGGCTAAAGGATTGGATATGGGTGTGATAGAAAGAGTAGGTCAAGGATGACTCCAGGGTTTGAGGCCTGAGCAACCAGCAGGATGGCAACACCATTTTTTGAGTTTGGGAAGGTATGTGTAGTAGACACGGCGAGGGTACCACTCAGATCCTCCCTGGGATCCCTTTGATGGTTTCTGAGCTCCCCTTTCTTGGCTTGTGTGTGCTGATGCTTCTAGCAGCCTGCACATGTGACCCTCTTCAGAGACCTGCCCGTCTGCTACTGGGGTTCCTTTGCTCTTGTAAGGAAGTGCCTAGGAGCTCACTTCCCCAACTCTTAGCCAATAACCAACTGGTACAGGAATATGGAAGCCCAGGTCCCTTTCCCTCAGCCTGACAAATTCAGAGTAACTTATATCTAGCATTCTTCTGTGGGATCAGGCTGAAGCTACTCTCTGGAGACTTGGTCTGAAATCACACCCCTGTTCAGCTTCTTGCCTCCCTGTCCTCCTTCTTCTTTTTCTTCTTCTCCTCTTCCTCCTCCTCCTGATCCTCCTCCTCTCCTTCTTCTTCTTCTCCTTCTTCTCTTTATCCGTCTCCTTCCTCTTCTTCTTCTCCTTCCCCTCCTTCTCCTTCTTTTTTAAATTTATTTTTTTCATAATCTTACACCCAACATGGGGCTCCAACACACGACCCTGAGATCAACAGTCACATGCTCTTCTGACTGAGCAAGCCAGATGCCCCGCTAAGGGCCTTTTTTGTCCTGTTTCTCCCACTCCTTTACCTACTCCTCTTGGGATCGCTTCCTTAGTAAGTCATCCAGGCACATGAATCCATCTCAGGGTGGGCTTCTTGGAATCCCACTGCAGATGGAACAAGTTTGGAATTGGGGGAAGATCAGGACTTCAAATTGGGGCATGTTTAGAGATGCCTGGTAGTAGCATGTTGAGGAGGCTGTGGTTGGAGACACCAGGTCTGGGGGAGAGGTCTTGTCTGGGGATATACATTTGTCATGTTGGGAAAGCATCAGTTCTAGGGGCAGTCTGTAGAAAAAGACCTGCCTGGGTAGAATTCTGAGCCTCTGGGGCCTTCCCATCTCTGACAGAGCATGGCTTTCAGCAGTCAGAATGTCTATACTGTCCGGGACACCCTCCACGTACACAGAGCCAGGAGTCTTTCATTTTTTGCTTTTTCGAAAAGAAGTACACAAAATGAGAGAGAGAGAGAGAAGAAAAGAACATAAGAAAAGTAAACTTTTCTCTGATTAAAAAAACAAGAATTACACTTTTCCTGAGTTTCTTGTCTGCATTTAAACTCCTGGTAGGGGTACCTGGGTGGCTCAATCTATTAAGCATGCGACTTGATTTTGGCAGTCATGATCTCATAGTCAGGTCTTGAGATCCAGCCCTGTGTCAGCTCACACTGGGCATGGAGACTGCTTAAGATTCTCTCTCTCTCTCTCTCTCTCTCTCTCTCTCTCTCTCTCTCTTTCTCTGTACCTCTGCCCCTCCCCCAAGGATGCTCCCATGTGCTTGCTCTCTCTCGCTCTCTCTCAAAATAAATAAATAATAAACTCATGCTACTTACTGTGGTGTGCAGTCTCTGGCATTGTTACTTTCCTCTGTCTTTCTACCTCACTCTCTAGCACCCCTTTTCTCCCTCATTGGGAGCTCCTTGGGTCAGGGATCAGAATATAACTTCTCCAGATTCCCCCACACCACCCAACCCGGGAAAGGCCTGTGGCATTGAAATTAAGGTTGACAGAGTCTGAACCTTGCCTCTAAAGACGACTGCCTGGGTGACCCGGGGTGAGTTATTTAATCCCTCAAAGCCCTCTGGAGTTAGTCGTTCCTATTTGATGGGTGATGGTGAGAATTATCCCAAACTGAACTCCTGACTTCCCCTACAAACCTGCTCCTCTCACAATCTGTCCATCTCAGTGAAAGGCAATTGCATCCTTCCAGCCTGAGGTGTCTTTCACTCCCTGACTCATCTTGTACTCACTCTGCTTTTCCAGCACTTGCCTCCCTGCGGTTCTGGGAACACACCAAGCGCGGGCCTGCCTGCAGCCTTTGACTTGTGCTTCCCTCTGCTGGATCGCCCTTCCCAAAGACGTCCACCTGCCTCTCTCCCTCACTCCTTCAGGCCTCTGCTCAGATGTTGCTCCTGTGAGATGGCTTCCCTGACCATCATGCATAGAGAGCATTCTCCCATCACCCTCTTTCGCCCTTCACCCTGCTTTATTTTTTCAGAGCATTTATCACACACTAATTTATTAGTACATACATTAATTTTTTTTTTCTTTTTGGAGGCAACACACAGTAATGATTAAGAGCAAGGACTCCAGGGGCACCTGGGTAGCTTAGTCAGTTAAGTGTCTGACTCTTTATTTCGGCTCAAGACATGATCTCATGGTTTGTGGAATCGAGCCGTGTCTTGGGCTCTGTGCTGGGGGTAGAAACTACTTAAGATTCTCTCTCTCTCCCTCTGCCCCCTCTCCCCTGTGTACTCGCTTGCCTGTGTTCTCTCTTCCTCCCTCCCTCTCTCTCTCTCTAAGAAAAGAAAAAGAAAAAGAAAAAAGAGTAAGTGGCAAGAGCCACTGTCTGGCTTTGAATCCTGAATCCAGCTTTTCTGACCTATGGGATTAGGTAGGTGATTCTAACTCCCGTGTGTTCCAGTATTCTCTAGGGGTTCCGGGCTGGCTCAGTTGGTAGAGCGTGAGACCCTTGATCAACTCTCTTGTGCTCCAGCAGTCTCATCTAGAAAATGGGATAAGCATAATAATACCTTCCTCATAGGTTATGATTTACTATTTGTAAAGCACTTTAGAACATTATAAACATAAGTGCTTATTAAATTGTATTTATTGTCACTCTCCCCTCATTGAGTGTATCCTCTGTGAAAGATAGGTCATTTTTTAAGTTTATTTATTTATTTTGGGAGAGAGGTGGGGGAGGGGGGAGAGAGAGAGCTGGAGAGGCCAGAGAGACAGAGGGAGAGAGAATCCCGAGCAAACTCCACGTTGTCAGTGCAGAGCCTGATGTCAGGCCTGAACTCATGAACCATGAGATCATGACCTGAACCAAAACCAAGAGATGAATGAAGGTTTAACCGACTGAGCCACCCAGATGCCCGTGAAAAGTATTTTTGTCTGCTGTTCACTGTTGTACATTCAGCGCCTAGAACAGCCTAGCATAAAATACTCAAGTATTTATTGAATGGATGAAATCAACAAGATCTTCCTGATGAGAGATCCAATGAGCTAATACAGAGATAAATGTTTTGCAAAGTGTCATACAAATAAAACAAGTCATAATCAAATGAACTACTGCTATTTCCTGAGCACGCACTGGACACAGACTCTGTACTAATTACTTTTATGCATGAACTCATTCGAATCCTCACAACTTGACATAGTAGTTCATATTATTCTCTTTTCACAGACAAGGAAACTGGGGTTAAGTCCCTTGCCCAAGACCACACAGCTAAGGCAGAGGCAGAGCCACAGTGCAACCCAGTTCTGCCTCACTCCAGCATTCATTGCCTGAACCAGTTGCCAAGCTGCTATCCATCAATATTTGCTGGAAGAATGAATTTGTGAAGCAGGTCTTTGGTATATTAGGAAGAATTCCACAATATCCAATCCTTTCTCTTAAAAACCTCTTAAAATAAACATATTTGCCCCTGGTTCAAGGTTAAATTCTGGGTCCTCCAAGAAACACTTAGAAAGAGCTTTCCTGCCCATTTTTGGTAGCAAAAATTCCCAGATCTCCACTCCCACACAGCACATTTATGGGGATGTGTCCCAAAGACAAGCGGGTATTTTGTAGTCTTTTCTAGGAAGTAGCCTTAAAACTGGGTGAGGTCCTATTTCCTGTCCCTCCCCTCCACTGCCCAGTGCTCTGAACAAACGATTCCATAGTCTTACTTCTTTATATTTGTTCTTGATTTTTCTGAGACCTTCCTTTTTGTCTGGCAATGTCACTGGCCAACTCCTTCCATCTATCACTTCTGAATCCTTTAAGGTGCTGAGACAGCTGATCCCCAGCAAGAAACTTGATCCATATGCCTTCCCTTTCCTTGAATCTTGGGAGGGGCTGTGCTGCCTTCAGCACTGGTGAAGTTTTGCCAAGGTCTGAGCTGTCAGTTTCCAGAGATCAGAGGCCAAGCATTTATGTATGTGTGTACACCGAGCACACAGAATCAATTAATCGATAAGCACTCACAAAGCCCTGAAGACTTGTGGTTGGCCAAGGTCTAGAGACTTAGAGAAGTGTATGGCCAAAAAGGGCCTTAAGGAAAATAATAATAACAATAAAATAATAATAATAATCTATCCTCAAAGCCATTCTTCATCCTTCCTCTAAGAGGCAGGTGACCTGCAATTTAGGTTTCCCAGGCTCCCTTGAGAGATAACTTCCTGCTGGGGTCGGACAGTGGGAAGCACTAGAGGGAGACTAGAGGGTGGGACAATGGAAAGGCCAGGGTATTTCTTCTCCTACAGCAGTGTCTTGGCAAAGGCTGTGTCTTGTCTACAGCTCCAGCTCCTGCTGTGGTTCCAGGTTCTGCCAGACTCTGGGCTCCAGTAACACCACCGTTTCCCTCTCTTCTTCCTGCTCAGTGGTGGATGATTTCTTGCTGCCTAATCTGTAGGTCACATCACTGTCCTCTATTTGACTTCTCAGCCTCTCCATCACTTCTGTATTAAGTTCCCTTTGCTTTAAAGACTCACAGTGTTTTTTGCCTTCCCTATTGGAACTTGACTGATAGAAGAGTTAAAACTTACACAGTGCTGGGGCACCTGGGTAGCTCAGTCAGTTGGGCATTTGACTCAGATCATGATCTTGAGGTTTGTGAGTTCAAGCTCCGCACGGAGCTCTCTGCTGTCAGCACAGGGCCCACTTCAGATCCTCTATCCCCCTCTTTCTCTGCCCCTGCTCCGCTCATGCTCGCGCGCTGTCTCTCTCTCTCTCAAAAATAATAAACATAAAAAAAAGAAAACTTACAAATACGTGCCAGTGTCCTAAGTGTATTATGCAAGATAACTTTCTCAATTCTACCATCTGAGGAATGATTACAGTCTACAGATCACATTTACATCACAAAACTGAGGCACAAAGAGTTTGATCTACCCTAGTAACATCCCAAATCTGGATGCATATCAAAAATTTGCTCAGGAAGCAAATTAAAAATAGAGGAGATGATGGATGCCATCCTATACCTACTGAATCAGACTCGTTGGTCCATGGGGCCCAGGAATCTGGATGTTTAAAAGATCCCCAGGTGATTCAGATGCTGCTAACCCAGCAGGCCTCCATGAACTGGTATTCAGGAAACCCTGACCTTGTTCTGGTGATGAAGACACCTAGATCCAGATCAGGAAGGTGGCCTGCCCCAGCTGCACAGCAAGCTCTCTGGCAGACAAAAACACCGCCAAGGGCAGCAGTTTCTGCTATCTTCACTGCCTTCTCCTTCAAGGTCACATGGCTGGTTCTGACGTTTGGACTTGCTTTCCCTAGGAGGCATCTGAAGCCACTTCTTATAAGAACTGTTTTGGAAAATTCAGTGTATAAACAGACATGTACGCAGGATTTCTGACTGGCTGATCAGTGTTTGGGAAAGAAAAAAGGAGGCACTTTAATCCACATAATCTCTTATTTTCAGTCCTTTCTGAACAACTTCAGGGAGTTAGTTAATCCTGCATTCTACCTTCCCTATTCTGACCAAGACTCTGGTTGGGTGAAGAATATATACTTTTTAACAGGAGCCCATGGCGATCAGACAATTTTGAAAAGATGATCAAAATCCAAAAAGCCCACAATCTAAATGGACTTCATAATAACCAACCCCATAAGGGCTGGATTTTTGTCTCCTCTCCACACACCATTACTATATTCCCAGCACCAGCGGCAGTGCCTGCAACTTAGCAGGTGCTTAATAAATATTTGTTGAATGAAATAATAATAGTAATACTTTTTCTTGAATTTTGAAAATATTTTTGGTACAGTTATTCCCTGATCCCCACGATGGACAGGATAGATATCAGAGTCTTCATTTTACAGATGAAACTGAGTTCGGAGAGACTGGGTGCCCTACCAGGTCACACAGCTAATGAGAAGTGTTAGAAGCTCTCTCTATGAAATTCTCCCTCCCAGCCAGTGGTGATGAGGAGAAACACAAGTGGGAAGACGCACATATGAATGAAGAATAAACTGTCAGAATACAGTTCAAATAACTTGACAAGGGAAGAAATTCTAGCCTTTCACCAGAGGAGGAGATTGGGGGCTCAAAAATTCCAGAGGATACACAAATCTCTCTCTCTCTCTCTCTCTCTGAACTCAGCACTTTCCTTAGTCAGTTCAGGCAGCCCTTGCTTGCCTGCTTTATTGGTAATAGTAACTCCCCCTTTGTCCATATCATCAAATGCTAAACGCTTTGTGCATCTTATTCTACCATCTCTCTCCTGGACGACTGCAGTAGCCTTCCTTAATTCCCCTCCTACCTGTTTTCCCCACTCATGTCAGACTGATCACTTAAAACTGCCTAAATAGGGGCGCCTGGGGGGCTCAGTAGGTTGAATGTCTGACTTTTGATTTTGGCTCAGGTCATGATCTCATGGTTTGTGAGTTTGAGCTCCGCGTCGGGCTCTGCGCTGACCGCATGGAGCCCGCTTGGGATTCTCTCTCTCTCTCTCTCTCTCTCTCTCTCTCTCTCTCTCTCTCTCTCTCCCTCTCTCTCTGCCCTCCCCTGCTTGCACTCTCTCTCTTTCTCAAAATAAAGAAACGTTTTAAAATAAAACTTCCTAAATGAATAAACAAATAAAACATAAAACATAAACAAACAAACAAACAAACTGATCACTTTATCTGATTAAAATTCCTAAAGGCCTCTGCACTATGCTCTGTCAGGGTTCTGCCTGGTCTAGTCCCCACCTACCTCTCCATTTATTACATTCAAGAAATACTTATTGAGGGCCTACCATGTGTCAGGTGCTATTTGGGGCATTGAGGATGCAGCAGTAAATCAAATAAACAAGGTCCTTTCAAGGAGTTTATAAGAAAAAAAGTAGAGAAGTTAACAAACAAGATAATTAGAGACTACTGAAAGTGCTAAGGTGGAGATAAAGTAACAAGAAAATCTCTAGGGAAGCCAATTTATTGACAGAATGGTCAGGGCAGATGCTCTGAGGAAGCAACACTGAAGCTAAGACCTGAAGGCTGAGAAGGAGTCAGTCATGGAAAAGTTGGGAGAAAGTATTCCAGGCAGAAGGAACAGGCATGTGCCAAGGTCCTGAGGTAAGCAACTTCTACAAACCAGGAACAGAGAAGTCAGTGTGGCCGAAGCAGAATGAATCAGAGAGACAGATGAGGTAACGGCAGAGAAACAGGTGTGCGCCAGATCATATAGGGCTCTGTAGCCACAGAGAGTAGTCTTTTATTCCAGAATAAAAGAAAATCACTGAAAAATTTTAAGCAGAGGAGGAATATTGCCTGATTTATATTTTGTAGCAATCCTTCCGGCTGCTGTGTGAAAATGAACTGGGGGCAGGAGGAATGAATGAAGGACAAGAGAGAAGGCTGGTGCTGGGTCCAGACAAGAGATGATGAGCTTGCCTGGGGCCACAAGACAAGATGAAGTAGAGTGGTCAGATTCCAGATAGAGCTTTGGGGTGAAATTGACAAGACTTGATGATAGATTGATTTTGAGGATGAAGGAAAAGAGGAGATGGTGCTATTTATGGAGACAAAATCAAGTGCAGGAGGAATCAAGTTACATCTGGATTGTGAAGTTGGAGCTAGCAAGATGCAGATGTCAAGTTCACCATGGGCTATGGGCAGGGTTGGATATACCAACATGGGTATCTCCGAACAGTCAACACTTAGATGCATTGGATTAGCCCTGTTGCCCTGTGACATTTGAAGACTGGGCAGGGAAGGAGGGACTAAGAGAGGTAAAAGGAAAACCAACCATAAGATTGAAGTCCACAAATGAAAGGGTTTCAGAAAAGAGGAAGTGATCAGTTGGGTCAAAGTTGCTGGGAGCTTGAAAGATGTGGTCAGAGATATGTCCATTGAATTAGGCTGCTCAAGTTTGTTGGGAGCATAGTTTTAGCAAGAAGTCAACCCAGTAACAATACTGGATTAGACAGAAGAGTAAATTAGAGGTGAGGAAAAATGTATGGACAATTCTTTTCAAGTTTCCTTCAACAGAGAGTGTAGCTGCAGGTGTGTATGTGCAGCCAAGTGACAGTTTGTTTTTCTAGCTCAAATTTACTAGAACCATGTTCTCCAAACTTCAGTCATTGAAGAATAGTCTTTGGGGGTGCCTGGGTGTCTCAGTCACTTGAGCATCTGACTTGATTTTGGTTCAGGTTACCATCCCAGGGTCATGAATTCAAGCTCCACATTGGACTCCACACTCAACATCGATTCTCTCTCTCTCTCCCTCTGCCCCTCTCCCCTGACTCCTGCTCTCTCTCTTTCTAAAATTAAAAAAAAAAAAAAATTAAAAATTGTTAAAAAAAAAAGAAAAGGAATCATTTTTGTTTTTGCCCCATCCATATCCCAGGAGTACTCTATATGTAAAATTAGTATTAAAATCAACTCACTTTTAATTTAAATTTGCTGGAAATATTTACTTAAAAAAAAAGCAACATTACTACATCAAATGGGAAACCAACACCACTTGCCATAAATAGTGAATCAGTTCAATAAAAATAAAACAATGTCACGAGGTTCCAGATGGAGATTATTGCCTGCTGGGGGCCGAGCCTAGGATCAGCTCTGTTTAAAAAGGGAAATCACTAAGTGTTAGATGTTGAAGACATATGGACATCAAAGTGAAACTTTCTCCTACAAGGACTGAAAGAGAATTAAAAGGAATTTTGGAGGGGCAGGGGGTGGCCTATGTGATTTAAAACCACCTAATGGTAGGCCTATACTCTGAGAAATACTTCTTAGAACATTTTATTTTATTGAGAAATAACTTACACTTAGTTGAGTGTGCAAATCTTAAATGTGAAGCTTGAATACTTTTTACAAATGTATATACCAGTGTAACCAGCACCCAGCTCAAGCTCTACAATTTCCCAGCAAGCAGGCCAGTGCCAACCTCGAAACATAACAGACAAGGTGTGTGTCTTCATGGGATTTACAGTTTGCTCCCCATGATATCGCTAGCTCCTAGCACAGTGCTAGTACATACTAGGTGCTCTCTCTCTTTCTTCCTTTTTGGCTTATCTATGTTTTGTGTTGTTTTTTTTTTTTTTTTCCTATTAGTTTTCTACAGAGAGCGTGTGTTATTTGTGAGTTAAATACGAGTCTTATCCAGGACACCTGGCTGGCTCATTTGGTTGAGTGTGCAACTCTTGATCTTGGGGTTGTAAGTTCGAGCCTGATGTTGGGTGCAGAGATTACTTAAAAATAAAATCCTAAAAGAACAAAAACAACCAGTCTTATCCAAACTCCAATTTTCCAGAGTGTCTAACATTCCCACCAAACCAAATGAACAAATGTTAGAGTTTTAGCTTTAGTTTGCTTCCAAAATGATGCAACTTATCAAGGAAAACCAAAAAGAACATCAGGATCTCCCTGTGGATATAAAACCCTGGACTGACAAGAAAGAAGTGTCCAAACAGAAGAATCCAGGAGCAGGTCTCCTGATTCCAAGCCTCTCCCTCACCTACTAATCTGTATTTTATAGCCCTCTGCAGCGGTCTTTGCTCTCACACCCTCACACACAGTAGTTAAGGACACCAGAACCCATTTTTGTGCCCTCCTTGTTAAAACAGGGACAGCAAGACAAAACATCACCAACAAGTCTTTAAAAATTTAAAGAGCCTGATAAAGTCCTTCATTTGGCATCTGTCACGGAAGGAAATCGCCTCTGGCGTGTATGTCTGTTGTGTTCCCCCTTTCCCAGACATCTTTTGTACAAACACCCCTCCCTAAGGTCTACCTGCAGCTGATTGTAGGAGGGTGTCAGGACCCCTTGCAGTGGAGGATGGGGAAAGCCCTTATTTTCAGACGGTGAAGCTAATGAGTTGATACTCTTCAAGCACGTTGAGGATCAAAGAGTGAGATCTGAAACTTCGGCAATAATACAGCCACCTGCGGGCATGGGTGGGCCCAAGCTGGGGGGCCCTGGAGAGCAGTACCAGGTGCTGTGCCCACTGGCTGAGCCTGCCTGTGACAAGACAGGTGTCAGGGCTGACTGGAGAAGGCCAGATCCCCAAGCTGCATGCAGGAAGAAAGAATTCAAAACAATTGTAATTAAATTAGTTACAGGAATTTGGGGGGTTGGAGAGGGGTGGAAGTAAAGGACAAGGAAGAAAAAAAACATTCCCACCAAACCAAATGAACAAATGTTAGAGTTTTAGCTTTAGTTTGCTTCCAAAATGATGTAACCAGTGTCCTTTGTGTCCAAAATGTGCAACCAGAATATCGTGATTAAGGTAAAAATACTTGATTTCTGCTTAGAAATTCATTCCCATCTTTACCTCCAAAGATGCAAACACTCTGAAATGGTTTATGTGCTCCTCCCTGAATCTAAAAAACAGTTTTACATAATTGTAATAGCCCGACAACTTACTTTTCCCAATAAGTCACATATTTGTAAGAATTGTCCAAGTTGATATACATGAATTTACTCCTTTATCACCTCCAGCACATACATGGACCACATTTTGTTGGTGGCCATGTAATACCAATAGCCAACACTTAATAGCATTCCTCTCTCCCAGAGGAAGAAACGTTTCCAAGTCCTCTCTGCATATTAACCCCTTTAATTCTCACAAGGACCTAGGAGGGCATAGGCATAAATCAAATTTCTCATCATCACACAGCTGGTAAGTTGTCAGGGTATGATTTGGGGCCCAAGTCTGGAGCCAAAGTTAGGCTCTTAACCACTACATCATCCAGCCGGCACTTGGGTTGTTTCCCAAGTTTTGATCTTTCAGGCAAGTTGTCCCAGTATTGTATCAATCAGCTATTGCTGGGTAACAAACCATCCCCAAAATGTAGTGGCTTAAAACAATAATAGTTTGTTATTTCTCATGATTCTGTGGGATGACAAGATGATTCTTCTGATCTCACCTGGACTCACTTAGTGGCTGTGGTTAATTGAAACAAGCTGCAGTTAACTGGCAGCTTGACTGATTGGCTTATGGTGGCCTCAATGACAAGTCTGGAGCCTCAGCTGGGATTTCTGGCTGTCTCTTTCCAGCTGGACTTCTTCAGAAAATGGTGGCAATGTTCTAAGAGAGTGACAGCAGAAGCTGCAAGGTCTCAGCAATATTGGTTTAGGAAAGTCACAGGGGTGCCTGGGTGGCTCAGTCAGCTGAGCGCCCACCTTCAGCTCAGGTCATGATCTCACTGTTCCCAAGTTCGGGCCCCTCGTCAGGCTCTGTGCTGACAGCTCAAAGCCTGGAGCTTGTTTCAGATTCTCTCTCTCTCTCTCTCTCTCTCTCTCTCTCTCTGCCCCTCCTCTGCTTGCACTCTGTTTCTCTCTCTCAAAAATAAATAAACATTAAAAGAAGAAAGAAAGGAAGGAAGGAAGAAAGAAAAGAAGAGAGAAAGAGAAAGAAAGTCAAAAGACCAGCTCAGATTCAAAAAGTGGGAAAATAGACCCACCTTTGATGGGAGGGAAAGCAAAGAATTTGTGGTCACCTTGAATCTACTAAAGTAAACATCCTTATATATACCCCTGGTGCATGGGGAGTGTGTGTGTCCCTAAAGTGTACCAAGAACTAGAATTTCTGGAACTGGATTTTCTAACTTCATAGTTGTTTTTATTGAGATATAATTCACATACCATAAAACTCACCATTTTAAACTGGTGAATTCAAGAGTTTTTAGGCTGTACAACCATCACTGTTATCTAATTCTGGAACATTTTTATTAACCCCAAAATAAATTCCTAACTCATTGGTAGGAAATTTCCATTCCCCCTCCTCCTCAGCCTTTGGAAAGCACCTTTAGATATAACTATTCTGGACATTTCATATAAATGGAATCATGCAATATATGGTCTCATATCTGACTTCTTAAACTTAGCATAATGTTCTCAAGGTTCATCTGCATTGTAGCATGAATCAGTACTTCATTCCTTTCTACGGCTGAATACTAGTCCATTTACTGACTAACCACATTTTGTTTATCCATTCACCAGTTGATGGACATCCACGTTGTTTCTACTTCTGAATAATGCTTCTATGAACATTCATGCACAAGCTTTTGTACAAAAACACATTTGCAATTCTCTTGGATATATATCTCAGAGTAGAACTGTTGGGTTGTGTGGTAACTCTATGTATAACTTTTTGGGGAACTGCGAAACTGGTTTCCATAGCGGCTGTCCCATTTTACATTTCTCCCAGCAATTCATGAAGTTTCTGAATGTTTCTGAAGTTTTCCTCCATGTCTTTGCCAACATTTGTTATTTTTCATTAAAAAAAAATTATAGCTACGGGTCACCTGGCTGGCTCAACTTCACGACCCCAAGATCAAGAGTCACGTGCTCTTCTGACAGAGCCAGCCAGACACCTTCAATACTTTGTCCATTTTTGTTTTTAAAAAAGTTTTTAACATTTATTTTTTAATGATTTTTTTAATGTTTATTTATTTTCGAGAGAGAGAGAGACAGAGTATTAACGGGAGAGGTGCAGAGAAAGAGAGAGGAAGACACAGAATCCGAAATGGGCTCCAGGCTCTGAGCTGTTGGCCCAGAGCCTGATGTGGGGCTGGAACTCATGAGCAGTGAAATCATGACCTGAACCGAAGTCAGACACTTAACTGACTAAGCCACCCAGGCGTCCTGTCATTTATTTATTTTTGAGAGACAGAGAGAGACAGAGTGCAAGCAGTGGAGGGGCAGAGAGAGAGAGGGAGACACAGAATCCGAAGCAAGCTTCAGGCTCTGAGTTGTCAGCACAGAGCCCGACGTGAGGCTTGAACCCATGAACCGTGAGATCATGACCTGCGCCAAGTCAAACGCTTAACCAACTGAGCCACTGAGGCACCTCTCCTTTGTCCATTTTTAAAAATTTTTATTGTTGAATTGTAAGAGTTCTTTATATATTCGTTAATAGACCCTAATCAAATATATGACGTCCAAATATTTTTTCCCATTCTGTGGGTTGTCTTTTCACTTTCTCAATAGTGTCCTTTAAAAAACACAAGTTTTGGGATACGTGGGTGGCTCAGTTGGTTGAGCGTCCAACTTCGGCTCAGGTCATGATCTCACCGTTGGTGAGTTCGAGCCCCGCGTCAGTCTTTGTGCATACAGCTCAGAGTCTGGAGCCTGTTTCAGATTCTGTGTCTCCCTCTCTCTCTGCTCCTCCCCTGCTCATGTTCTGTCTCTCTCTTTCTCAAAAATAAATAAACCTTAAAAAAAAAAAAAAACTGAAAAGAAAAAAACCACACAAGTTTTGGGGCACCTGGGTGCTCAGTCAGTTGAGCATCCAATTCTTGATATTTGCTCAGGTCACGATCTCGGGATTGTGGGGTCGAGCCCTGCATCAGGCTCAGGGCTGAGCATGGGACTTCCTTGGGATTCTCTCTCTGTGCCCCTCCCCTACATGTGCTCTCTTTCTCTCGAAATAAATACATAAGCATTAAAAAAAAATAAAACACACAAGTATTTGTTTTGATTTATCTATTTTTTCTTTGGTTGCTCGTGCTTTTAGTGTCATATCTAAGAAATCATTGCCTAATCCCAGGTTATGAAAATGTGTACTTATGTTTTCTTCTAAAAGTTTTACAGTTTTAGCTCTTACATGTAGGTCTTTAATCCATTTCTAGTTCATTCTTTTTTTTTTTTTTTAATTTTTTTAACATTTATTTATTTTTGAGACAGAGAGAGAGAGAGAGCATGAACAGGGGAGGGTCAGAGAAAGAGGGAGACACAGAATCTGAAGCAGGCTCCAGGCTCTGAGCTGTCAGCACAGAGCCGGACGCGGGGCTTGAACCCACAGACCACAAGATCATGACCTGAGCCGAAGTCGGCCGCTTAACCGACTGAGTCACCCAGGCGCCCCTAGTTCATTCTTATATATGGTATAAGGTAAGAGTCCAGCTTCATTCCTTTGGATATCCACTACCATTTGCTGAAAAGACAATATTCTTTCCCTGTTGGGTAGTTTGGAGATCGTTGTTGAAAATCAGCTGGCTACTATTACAATATCAAATAGTAAGAATAATACCCAGCATCCTTGCCTTGTTCCTAGTCTGGGAATAGTTTTATTGTTTCACCATTATGTATGTTGTTTGATACATATGTGTCAGGAACAGGACTTTCTCTTTAACTCTGGTTTACTAATGTTTAATCATAAATGAATATTGAATTTTATTACCTACTTTTTCCTGCAGTTATTGAGATGATCACATTTTTCTCCTTTAACCATACAGTGAGGTGCATGTATTACATTACATAGATTTTCTGTTGTTGAAATGCCTCTGCATTCCTGGGGTAACCAATTGCAATTATTTCCTATTCTGAGTTTCTTTTATAGCTCCCTGTCTCAGCTCATGCTTTGAGGGTCCATGTTGTTTCATGTTCTGGATCTGCATCAAAAGCTCCAGTTTCTTAGTTGGAATGTTCTCCTAGAAGCTTCCGGAAGCTCAGGTATGCTCGTTAGTGATGTGGTGGAGGTGGCCAAGAGGCTCTAGGGCAGAGCCCAGTGCTTTAGGCTGTGTGCGTATTTGCCACAGAGGAGCCAGATAAAAGCCAGGTGCCGAGCAGGTAGCAGCCTTCCAAAGTCACTACTTTGGTCTTTAAGCAACAGAATTCAAATTCTCTGTCTTTGTCTGTAAAGTTTATTCTGTCTCATAAACATTTTTCTGGTGAAAAGCAGAACTTTGATCATTTTATGTTTTGTGCACTTCCTAAACGACGGGCAGTATGCTCAGTCATTTACACACATTATTAATAATGATGCTAGCTACCACTAACTGGTCCTTCACCCAGTTGTAAGCACTGTGCTAACTGTCCTACAGTAGCGTTTCCTTTAATCCCCTTAACCTCCCTGTGGAGCAGGTATTATCATCTCTCATGTACACATGAGGAAACTGAGGCTGAGAGAGGTTAACTTGCCAGTGGTCATCAGACAGAGAGCCACGGTTCAAAATTAGGTTTGTGTCATCGCAGAGTCTGTGCCCTTAGCCACTGCTATATGCGCTATGTGTAATCAGCTCTGTCAGCCCGAGCTCCCATGATCGATGTTAAGTACCAACAGCTCCGTGTGACCAGAGCGTGACCAGGCATCGCCAAGTGTGATTGGCTGGAGTCGTTTGTGGTCGGCTTGGTCTCAATGTCAGGCTGTGACCCACGCTCACATGAGGTGTTCCGCAGTAACGGCCCCCTTAGGGAAATTGTGCTGTGTGCTTTTCTTTCAAGCCTTTAAGAAATAACAGCTTTATTTGTGATGTAACTAACCTACCATACAGTTCCCCAATTGAAAGTGCACAATTCAGGATTTTTTGTACATTCACAGACTTGAACAGCCATCACCATAATCAATCTTAGAGTATTTTCATCAACCCTAAAAAGAAGCTCTGTGCCCCTTAGTAGTCCTCATTTCCTCCCAGACTCCTCACCACCAATCTGCTTCCTGTCTCGACAGCCTCGCCTTTTCTGGATATTTCATCTAAATGGAATTGTACAATATGTGGTCTTTACTGACCGGTTTCCTTCACATTAAATAATGTTTTCAAAGATATGGTATATGTTTGTAGCATATACCAGTATTTTATTTCTTTTTATTTTCAAGTAACATTCCAATGTATGGATATACCCCATTTTCTTTTTCCATTCATCATTTGGTGGACATTAGGGTTGTTTCTACTTGTTGACTATTAATAATAATGCTGCTATGAATATTTACACACAGGTTCTAATGTGGGCATATGTTTTCTGGGTTTTTTAATTTTATTTTTTAAGTAGGCTTCACAGCCAGCACAGAGCCCAAAGAGGAGCGTGAATTCACAATCCTAAGGTCGAGACCTGAGCTGAGATCGGGAGTCAGATGCTTAACGAACTGAACCACGCAGGCGCCCTGTGCACTTCTCACTTTCTAATGTAATATAATTTACCTTTTCTTATGATCATCGTTCTCGCATCCTCTTACACTGCCGTCCCCACCCTTGCCAAATCAGCACAAGGAGGGCTGAGATTTTTGAGTAATTTTTTCCAAAGTCTGGAACAGGCCTGGCACTGTTAGATGTTTAACAGATACTTGCTGAATGAATGATCCAGCTGCTAGGTTAGATCAGCCCATCCCAAGCTGCTCTCTTTCCTCCTTTTCTCTCTCCTGATACAAACACATCTTAGGGACACTCTTAGGTTCTTTGCTTTCTGCTCCCCACTTTCACACCAGCTAATTTCCCACCAGCAGGTAATGCCTGAAACTTCCTTTCAATGAAGCTGCACTTTGGGTTAACATTTTCTTTTAAGCTTATTATTTTGAGAGAGACAGCACAAGGGAGGGGCAGAGAGAAAGGGAGACAGAGAGAGGGAGAGAGGGAGAATCCCAACCAGGCTTGATGCTGCCAGAGCAGAGCCCCACATGGGGCTTGAACCCATGAACTGTGAGATCATGACCTGAGCCAAAATCAAGATTCATTGGCTTAACTGACTGAGCCACCCAGGCGCCGCTGGGGAGGCCCACCCTCCCTCTTCCTTCCCTTCCCCTTCCCCTTCTCCCCCTACTCCTTCCCCTTCCCCTACTCCTTCCCTTTCCCCTTCCCCTTCCCCTTCCCCTTCCCCTTCCCCTTCCCCTTCCCCTTCCCCTTCCCCTTCCCCTTCCCCTTCCCCTCTCCTCTCCTCTCCTCTCCTTTCCTTTCCTTTCCGGACTGGGAGCCTGACTGGCTCAGGCCAGCCTGAGAGTTACTGTCCCAACTCTCCCGGATCTGTTGTCCACTCTAAGTTCAGTCAGCCCTGGCCCAAGCGGTGAGTGATGAGACACAACACAGCAGCAGAGGTAGTGGGCTGAGATCCTCTCAGAACTGCATGTGGCTGAAAAGACAAGGAGCAGCTTCACTGGCTCCCCCAAGAAGCACAAATGCCAGATAAGAAAGCAGGGCAGCGGCTGTGCTCAGGATGTCCCCTGGCAATGCTGAGGTGGATCTCAGTTCTCCATGCTGTCTGCTGGCTGTCCTAGCCAAGGGACAGCAATAAACCATCAATCCTGCAGGGTCATCTCTGCCTGTCCAAAAAAAAGCCTAACTAATACACTCTCCTCTCACAAACCAGTGCTGGGGGATTTGCTGAGACCTTTTCCTCTCAATTCATAGAAATTTCAAGAAAGAGAAATTTTGTCAAAATAAGTCAGCTCCAACCACAATGCTGCTAAAGCCCCTGACTGATTATTATGGTGAAGACAGTAAGAGGGGAAAATAAGAGCAATGAAAAGGAGTCTCCTAGACTCTGTAAATTTAGGGAGGACTGAAGGTAATTTTATTTTATTTTTGAAAAGTACTATGA
This sequence comes from Panthera leo, assembly GCF_018350215.1. NCBI lineage: Eukaryota > Metazoa > Chordata > Mammalia > Carnivora > Felidae > Panthera > Panthera leo. Next base: position 43,767,759 of record NC_056693.1, on the reverse strand, counting down.
TAAAAATATATATACAACTCCAGTTGACTCCAGCAATCCATGTGGGAGAAAGGAAAAATTCAACTCCAGTCCACCCTAGCCATCATATCCCAACTACAGGGGGGAACAACTAAGAAGCACGTGTGAAGTTCACAGTCCAGAGGCACAGGCTCACAAAGAGTCTGAGACCTAATCATAGGATTATAGAACACTTCTTCTCTCAGCAACACCTTACTACTGTATTACTTAGCCTATTTGCAGAAGTTCCTTTTACATAGTGCATCATGTCTGGCTATAAAAAAAAAAATTACAAGACATACTAAAAGGCAAAAAACACAGTTTAAAGAGACAGACAAGCATCAGAACCAGACTCAGAAATGGCAGGGACGTTGGAAGTATCAGATTAGGAATTTGCCACAACTGTTATTAAAATGCTAACAGCTCTGGGGTGCCTGGGTGGGTGGCTCAGTTGATTAGGCGTCTGACTTCAACTCAGGTCATGATCTCTGAGTTTGTGAGTTCGAGCCCTGTGTCGGGCTCTGTGCTGACAACTCAGAGCCTGGACCCTGCTTCGGATTCTGTGTCTCCCTCTCTCTCTGCGCCTCCCCCACTCAAGCTCTGTCTCTCTCTCTCTCAAAAATAAATAAACATTAAAAAAATTTTAATGCTAACAGCTCTAATGGATAAAGTAGACAACATACAAGAAGAGATGGGTAACCTACATGGAGAGTTAGAAATTCTAAGAAAGAACCCAAAGAAATGTTAGAGATTAAAAAAAAAAAGTGTAACAGAAATGAAGAAATGAAGAATACCTTTAATGGTTTATTAGTAGATTGGACACAGCTGAGGAAAGAATCTCTGAGCTTGAAGATATTTCAGGAGTAACTTCCAAAACTAAAAAGAAAACGGAAAAAGAGTGGGAAAAAACCCATAATATCCAAGAACTGTTGGACAACTACAAAAGGTGTTACAGACATGTAAATGGAAATGCCAGGAAGAGAAGAAGGAACAAAAGAAATCTTTGAAACAATAATGCCTGAGAATTTCCCCCAAATTAATGTCAGACACCAAACCACAGAACCAGGAAGCTCAGAGAACACCACATGGAATAAATGCCCCCGAAAAGCTATACCAAGGAATATCATCTTCAAACTATAGAAAATCAAAGATAAAGAATAAAAAAGTAGAGGGGCACCTGGGTGGCTCAATTGGTTGGGCAGCCGACTTCGGCTCAGGTCATGATCTCGTGGTCCATGAGTTCAAGCCCCTCATCGGGCTCTGTGTTGACAGCTCAGAGCCTGGAGCCTGTTTCCGATTCTGTGTCTCCCTCTCTCTGACCCTCCCTCATTCATGCTCTGTCTCTCTCTGTCTCAAAAATAAATAAATGTTAAAAAAAATTAAAAAAAAAAAAAGAATAACAAAGTAGAAAGTAAGAAGATAAATCCTGAAAGAAGACAGAGGAAAATATACCTTACTTATGGAGGATCAAAATTAGGAACTAAATTTACGTTCTCCTCAGAAACCATTCAAACAAGAAGAGAGTGGAGTGAAATATTTACAGTGTAGAGAGAAAAACTCCACCAACTTACAGTTCTGTACCCTGTGAAATTATCATTCAAAATGAAGGAGAAATAGGGACTCCTGGGTGGCTCAGTAAATGGAGTGTCCAACTTGGGCTCAGGTCATGATCTCCTGGTTGTTGTCAGTGCAGAGGCCGCTTCTGATCCTCTGTCCCCCTCTCTCTGCCCCTCCCCTGCTTGTGCTCTCTCTCTCAAAAAAAAAAAAAGTAAAGGAGAAATAAAGTTTTTCTCAAACAAAAAATGAGAATTTGCTGCCAGTAGACCCGTTTTGCAAGGAATTTTCCTTTAGAGATAAGGAAACATATAGGTCAGAAGCCCAGATCTACATAAAGAAAGAAAGAGCATTGGGGCACCTGCATGGCTCAGTCAGTTAAGTGTCAGACTCTTGATTTCGTCTTAGGTCATGATTTCATGGTTCATGAGATTGAGCCCCACATTGGGCTCTGTACTGACTGTGTGGAGGCTGCTTGGGATTCTCTCTCTCTCTCTCTCTCTCTCTCTCTCTCTCTCTCTCTCTCTCTTTCTCTCTCAAAATCAATATACACTTTTAAAACAAGGACTTCAGGGGCGCCTGGGTGGCGCAGTCGGTTAAGCGTCCGACTTCAGCCAGGTCACGATCTCGCGGTCTGTGAGTTCGAGCCCCGCGTCAGGCTCTGGGCTGATGGCTCGGAGCCTGGAGCCTGTTTCCGATTCTGTGTCTCCCTCTCTCTCTGCCCCTCCCCCGTTCATGCTCTGTCTCTCTCTGTCCCAAAAATAAATAAAAAAACATTGAAAAAAAAAAATAAAACAAGGACCTCAAAGAAAGAATAAGTGAAATTAAAATACAAACTTTTCTTTTTCTTATTCTTTTTTAAATGTTTACTTATTTATTGAGAGAGGGAGAGAGAGAGAGCAAGGGAGGGGCAGAGAGAGAGAGAGAGAAGAAATCCCAAGCAGGCTCCACACTGTCAGTGCAGAGCCCAATGTGGGGTTCAATCTCATGAACTGTGAGATTATGACCTGTGCTGAAATCAAGAGTTGATGCTTAACTGACTGAGCCACCAAGGAGTCCCTCTTTTTCTTACTCTTAATTGATCTACAGATAAATTTGTTCAAACTAATAAATAGCCACAATGTATTTGATTACGTATATATATGCTTATGTATATGTCAAACAAATGACATCAGTGATACAAGGGACAAGAGGGAGAATCAAGATTATTTTGTTATTATAAGGTACTCACACAACCTGTAAAGCAGTCTGGTGTTATTTGAAGGTAGACTTGGATTAGGTATAAATGTGTATGGTAAACTTAAGGCAATTACAAAAAAAAGTTAAAAAAAAGAAAAGAACAAGAAGTAAATTAATATGCTAAGAAAGGAAAGAAAACGGAATTATATAAAATGCTCAATAAAAACCACAAAAGCAGAAAAAGAGCAGGAGACAAAAATAAGAACAAAGAACAAGGAGCACCTAGGTGGCTCAGTCAGTTAAGCATCTGACTCTTGATTTTGGCTTAGGTCATGATTTCATGGTTCATGAGTTGGAGCCCAGTGTTGGGCTCCATGTTGACAGTGTGGAGCCTGCTTTGAATTCCTTCTCTCTCTCTCTCTCTCTCTCTCTCTGCCCCTCCCCCACTTGTTCGCTCTCTCAAAATACATAAACATTAAAAAAAAAAAAAAAAGAACAAGGAGAGCAAATAGAAAACAGGTGCAAATATGGCAGATATTATTCCAATTATATCGATAATCACTTTGAACATCAATGGTCTAAATGCACCAATTAAAAGATACATTGTCAGAGAAGATCAAACCCAACTATATGTCATTTATGAAAAACCCTCCCTTTAAATATAAAGACACATATAGATTAAAAGTAAATGGATGGAGAAAGGTATACCATTCTAACACTAATTAAAAGAAAGTAAGAGTAACTATATTAACTTTAGACACAACAGGGGCGCCTGGGTGGCTCAGTCGGTTGAGCGACTGACTTCAGCTCAGGTCCCAATCTCACAGTTATGAGTTCGAGCCCCGCATCGGGCTCTGTGCTAACAGCTCAGAGCCTGGAGCCTACTTCGGATTCTGTGTCTCCCTCTCTCTCTACCCCTCCCCTACTCATGCTCTGTCTCTCTCTATCTCAGAAATAAATAAACACTTAAAAAAATGTTTAAAAAAAAAAACTTTAGACACAACGAACTTCAGAGCAAAAAAAGTCTTCAGGGTTAAAGAGGGGCACTGAATAATGATAAAGGGGTCAATTCTCCAAGAAGATATAACAATTCTTATCATATATATGTCTAACAACAGAGATTCAAAATCTGTGAGGCAATGACTGATAGAATTTCAGGGAGAAATAGATGAATCCAGTATTATGGTTGAAGATCTCAGCACTCCTCTATCAGAAATGGATAGTCCTCTCTGGGCTCAGATCTAGTTTGCAGCAACATGGCTAAATGCACCAAGAAGGATGGAATTGTCAGTAAATATGGGACCCATTATTGTGCCTCTCTCAGGAAAATGGTGAAGAAGATGGAAATACGCCAGCACGCCAAGTACACTTGCTCCTTCTGTGGCAAAACCAAGATGAAAAGATGAGCTATGGAAATCTGGCATTGTGGTTCCTGCATGAAAACTATAGCTGTGGTGCCTGGACCTACAACACCACTACAACAGCACTTCTGCTGTCACAGTAAAGTCGGCCATCAGGAGACTGAAGGAGTTTTAAGACCAATAGAAACTCCACCATTTGAAATATTGCTAGCCTATAATAAATGGGTTTATATAACAACAACAACAAAAAGAAATGGATAGACCCAGCAGTCAGAAAATCAGTCAGTACACAGTTGAACTCAACATCACCATCAATCAGCTGATATAATGGACATCTATAGACTACTTCAACCAACAACAGCAGAATACACATTCTTCTCAAGCTCACATGGAACATTCACCAACATGGGCCACATTCTGGGCCATAAAATACACCTTAACAAATTTAAAAACATAGAAACCATACTATGTCTGCTATCAGACCACATGGAATTAAAATGAGACATCAATAACAGAGAGATAGCTGGAAAATCCCCCAAAACTTAGAGATTAAACAATATACTTCTAGATGAGTCAAAGAAGAAACCTCAAGTTAAATTTAAAAATATTTTGAACTAAAAAAATGAAAACACAACTTATCAAAATTTGTGAGATACAGCAAAAGTAGTGCTTAAAGGGAAACTTACAGTATTGAATCATAGAAAAGAAAGATTTAAAATCAATCATCTAAGCTTGAACCTTAAGAAGGTAGAAAAATAAAAGAAATTATTAAATCCAAAATAAGGAGAAGAAATAATATAAATTAGAGCAGAAATCAATGAAATTGAAAACAGGAAATCAAAGAGAAAATCAATAAAACCAAAACCTGGTTCTTTGAAAAGATCAATAAAATCAATAAGCTTATAGCCACGCTAAGAAAAAAAGAGAGGGTACAAATTGCTCATATCAGAAGTGAATGAGAGGACATTACTACAGATCCTGTGGATATAAAAAGGATAATCAAGGAACAAGCCTATGTCCACAAATATGACAACTAAATAAAATTAACCAATTCCCTGAAAGACACAATCTACTAAAACTCATACAAGAAGATATAGACAATCTGAATAGCTTTATATCAATTTAAAAATGGAATCAATAATCAATAACCTTTCAAAACAGAAAGCATCAAACCCAGATGGGTTCCCTAGTGACAACACTGAATTGAATGACAACATTCAAGGAAGAAATTATACCATCTCACCACAATCTTTTCCAGAAGATAGAAGCAGAGGGAATACTTCTGAACTCATTCTATGAGGACAATATTACTTTAATACCAAAACCAAAGGCATTGCAAGAAAAGAAAACTGAAGACAAATATCTCTCATGGACATATTTGTCATATCAACAAAACATTTGCAATTCAAATCCAACAATGTGTAAGAACTGTATACAGTGATATTTATCCCAGGTATGCAAAGCTGGTTCAACATTCAAAAATCAATTAATGTGGGGTGTCTGGGTGGCTCAGTCACTTGAGCATCCGACTTCGGCTCAGGTCATGATCTCAAGGTTTGTGAGTTTGAGCCCTGTATCAGTTTGACCTCTGAGCTGTCAGCACAGAGCCTGGAGCCTGCCTTGGATTCTGCGTCTCCCTCTCTCTCTGCCCCTCCCCCACTCATGCTCGCTCTCTCTCTCTCTCTCTCTCTCTCACAAATAAACATTAAAAAAAATCTATTAATGTAATCCATCACATCAACAGGCTAAAAAATATTTCATAATCATTATCAATAAATGCAGAAAAAGCATTTGACAAAATTCAATATCCATTAATGATAAAAATTCTCAGTAAAGTAGGAATTGGGGGGAACTTCTTCAACTGGATAAATAGTATCTACAAAACACCTGCAGCTAACATCATAGTTAGGGGCAAGAAACTTAAAGCTTTCCCACCAAGATGAGGGACAAGGCAAGATGTTCCCTCTTACTACTGCCTTTCAACATCATACTGGAAGTACTAACTAATACAATAAGATGAGAAAAGGAGGGGCACCTTGGAGGCCTGATCAGTTGAGTGTCTGAATTCAGCTCAGGTCATGATCTCACAGTTTGTGAATTTGAGCCCCTCATTGGGCTCTCTCCTGTCAGCACAGAGCCTGCTTCGGATCCTCTGTCCCTCTCTCTCTCTGCCCCTTCTCCATGCTTGTGCTTGCTCTCTCTGTCTCTCTCTCTCTCTCCCCCTTTCTTTCTCCCTCTCTCTCTCTCTCTCTCTCAAAAATAAATAAATATTTGGGGTGCTTGGTTGGCTTAGTCGGTTGAACGTCCAACTCCTGATTTCGACTCAGATCATGATCTTGTGGTTTGTGAGTTTGAACCCTGCATCAGGCTCCATGTTGATGGTGCGGGTCCTGCTTGGGGTTCAGTCTCTCTCCTTCTCTCTCTCTGCGCCTCCCCTGCTCACTCTCTCTCAAAAATAAATTTAAAAAATGGTCTTTTTTTATTAAAAAATGAATATTTTAAAAAAGATGAGCAAAGGAAATAAAAAGGATACAGATTGGGAAGAAAGAAATAAAACTATTTTTGTTCACAGATGACATGATCATCTATGCAAAAAATGAGAAAGAATCAACAAAAAAACCTCCTGGAACTACGTGATTAATAGCAAGCTGTAGGATATAAGGTTAATATATAAAGAAAAAAGTCAATTTGTTTTCTATGTATCAGCAATGAACATGTGGAATTTGAAATTTAAAACATAATACTATTTATGTTAGCACCCCCCAAATAAAACTTACATATAAATCTAACAAAATATGTACAACATCTATACAAGGAAAACTATAAAATTCTGATAAAAGAAATCAAAGAAGTAACTAAATGGATAGTCCATGTTCCTGGATAGGAAGATTCAGTATTATCAAGGTGTCAGTTTTTCCAAACTTGATCTATAGATTCAATGTAATCCCAATCAAAATCCCACATAGTTATTTTGTGGATACTAACAAACTGATTCTAAAGTTTATACGGAGAAGAAAAATGAGACAAGAAAACTGAAGGGACCCCATGAAAGACTGCATCTTTGCTGTCTCTATTCTTGCCAGAACCTACATCCCTGCCCTACACAGTCCTCTGGTACAGATGAGGTATGTCCTCCTTATAAAGGTCAAGGACTTAATGATTTCTTTGGAGTCTTCCAGCACAAGAGATAACATCTAAGCATCTAAGGAGTGACTGAGTGAAGTCATCAGGTAACTTTTCCAAGACCACAGACTCATAAGACCCTTGGCTCCAGAGTATAAGTGACTTATGGAGGACACCTAAACACTTGCCTTTGTTTTAACCAGTTCCTGGACCCTTCAGGAGACACTTCACCAGACCACAATCCTCAATAAAAACCCCAAATCCCAAGCAAAGATGAGACTCACTCTTCTTTCCTTTCTGAGTCTTCTGGACACTCTGTCCCTATCTATACTCTCTCTATATCTTTAACAAACTCTGCTCTCACTTCCTCTCAGCTTGCATTTGATTTCTACTCTATGACAAACCAAGGACCCTCCTGACTGGTCCTGCAGGACCCTCTCTGAGTTCTCAGACCCAGCCAGCCTGAATCAAAAATGTGAGAAATAAGCCCACCGACCCAATCAAAGGAGGGATGCAGAGACTCGGAGCACAGTGACACGAGGCTTTAATCAATGTTCTTGTTGGGGAGCCTGGGTGGCTCAGTCGGTTGAGCATCTGACTTTGGCTCAGGTCATGATCTCACAGTTTGTGGGTGTGGGCCCTGTGTGTCAGGCTCTGGGCTGAAAGCTCAGAGTCTGGAGCCTGCTTTGTATTCTGTGTCTCCCTCTCTCCCTGTCCCTCCCCCACTCAGGCTCTGTCTGTCTGTCTCTCTCTCAAAAATGAATAAACATTAAAAAAAAACGTCCTTGCAAGATTGGGTGTCTGATGGACAGGCACACTCAGGGAGTCACAGCCTACAATTTATCTCCAAGCATGTATTGGCTAAGTACTATAGAGGTTACAGCCTTACTTGGATGTTGCCTATGCCCATGTAAGGCAAAAAGTAATCTGATTGGACACTCCCTGAGGTGACTCAGAGACTTTCAGTCCCTCCTCTCTCTGTTCTTCAGTGCAGGCTCATTTCAAAGCCCACAAAAATAAGCCCATGAAAGGGAGGGGGAAAGAATAGGAAGCAAAGTGTCTAAGGGTTTGGGACTCCATTGTGAGGGGGGTGGGTTTCGTACATATTTCCAATAGGTTGTAAACCTATTAATTAGATAGCACAGATTTTATTTGGTATTTCTGAAAATGAATCATCTCCCTTACTTCTCATAAAAAAGACCCAGAATAGTCAACACAATAATGAAGAAGAACAAGGTTGGAGGACTGATACTACCCAACTTCAAGACTTAATGTTAACCTACAGTAATCAAGACAGTGTGATATTAGCAAAAGCATAGACAAGTAGATCAATAGAACAGAATGGAGTGCCCAGAAATAGACCAACATATAGTCAATTGATCTTTGAAAAGGAGCAAAGGAAACACAACGGAGAACAGTCTTTTCAACAAATGGTGCTGGGACAATTGGACATCCACATGCAAAAAAAGGCAGAAAGGAAGGAAGGAAGGAAGGAAGGAAGGAAGGAAGGAAGGAACAAACAAAAAGAAATAAACACAGACCTTACACCCTTCACAAAAATTAACTCAAAATGCATCATAGACCTAAGAGTAAAATGTAAAACTATAAATCCTTTGTAGAAGATCACATAGGAGGAAATCTGGATGCCCTTGAGTTTGGCAATGACTTCTCTCTCTAAGTAAACTCTACCCCTAAGATGGGGCTCGAACCCACAACCCCAAGATCAAGAGTCACATGCTCCACCAACTGAGCCAGCCAGGCACCCCAGTAATGACCATTTACATACAATAGCAAAGGCATAATCCATGAAAGAAAGAATTGATAAGCTAGACTTCATTAAAATTAAAAATGTCTGCTCTGTGAAAGTCTCCTTGAAGAAAAGAAAAAGTCACAGACTGCATTTGCAAAAGACATACCTGATAAAGAACTATTCAAGAAAACAAACAACCCAATTAAGAAATGGGCAAAGGGGCGCCTGGGTGGCTCAGTTGGTTAAGCAACTGACTTCGGCTCAGGTCATCATCTCGCGGTTTGTCGTAGGTTTAGGCCCCATGTCAGGCTCTGAGCTGTCAGCACAGAGCCTGGAGCCTGCTTCAGATTCTGTGTCTCCCTCTCTCTCTGTTCCTCTCCTGCTCGTTCTCTGTCTCTCTCTGTCTCTCAAAAATAAATAAAGGCTAAAAAAAAAAAAAAAAAAAAAGAAAGAAATGGGCAAAAAACTTGGGAAGACATACAGCTGGAAAATAAGCATTTGAAAAGATGCTTCACATCCAGTCTTCAGGGAAATGCAAATTAAAAAACTTTTTTAATCCTTATTTTTTTTTTTAACTTTTTTTTTTTTAATTTATTTTTGGGACAGAGAGAGACAGAGCATGAACGGGGGAGGGGCAGAGAGAGAGGGAGACACAGAATCGGAAACAGGCTCCAGGCTCCGAGCCATCAGCCCAGAGCCTGACGCGGGGCTCGAACTCACAGACCGCGAGATCGTGACCTGGCTGAAGTCGGACGCTTAACCGACTGCGCCACCCAGGCGCCCCAATCCTTATTTATTTTTGAGAGAGAGAGAGAAAGAGCATGAGAAGGGGCAGAGAGAGAAGGAGACACAGAATCCGAAACAGGCTCCAGGCTCTGAGCTGGCCGCACAGAGCCCAACACGGGGCTTGAACTCACGAGCCAAGCTGTGAGTTCATGCCCTGAGCTGAAGTCTGGTGCTCGACCTACTGAGCCACAGAAGTGCCCCAGGGAAACACAAATTAAAACCACGAGATAACACTACACACCTAGTAGAATAAGCCAGCAGGCAGAACACTGATAACACCAAATGCAGACAGGGATGTGGAGCAACAGAAGTCTCATTCATTGAGGGTGGAACCCTCACTGCAAGGGAGTATGGGAAGTGTAGGGTTTAGCTTTCCTACATCTCCAGCTAGAAGAGGGTGGAATGAATGAGTTTGAGAGAGCCAATCTACTACACCCTCCAAAGAGATGGCACCATATTACACTCCCAACAACACAGAATTTAACAACTCTTCGAGCTTTACCAATCTAGCACATGGAAACCTAGTACCTTCTTGTTTTAAATGGCATTTCTTTTATTATGGGAGAGGTTGAGCATCCTCTCTTATAGACCACCACAATGTGCATCTCTGTGAATAGCATTCAGTGTGAATGCTGCCCCCTGGAGTTGTATAATATGGTGACCCTGTAATATGGTTACGTACCATTTGAATTTCCTTTTGTGAGTTCTTTATGTACTTTACTCACATGCTGGCTTTCTTTTTTCATGATATATTTAACTGGAAATACATGGGGCCTGAGAATATGGTATCTCCAGTAGCACACTTTTCTAAACCTAAACCTTACCTAGTGTGATGTTTAACTTTTTTTTAAGTTTATTTTTATTTATTTTGAGAGACAGAGAGCATGCACAAGCAGGGGAGGGGCAGAGAGAGAGGGAGAGAGAGAATCCCAAGCAGGCTACTCACTCTCAGCGCAGAGCCCGACTCGGGGTTTGATCCCATGAACCTCGAGATCCTGACCTGAGCCAAGATCGAGTCAAACGCTCAACTTGACTGAGCCACCCAGGCACCCTGGTGGTTAATTTTGTGTCAGCTTGACTTGGCTAAGGGATGCCTGCATAACTGGTTAAATATTACTTCTAAATATGTCTCTGAGGGTGTTTCTAGAAGAGATTAGCATTTGGGTCAGTAGACTGAGTAAAGAAGACTGTCCTCATCAATGCTGGTGGACATCATCACATTCACTGAGGGCCTGAATAGAACACAACGGCAGAGAGAGGGTGGCTTTGCTTTCTTTTTGAGCTGGAGACATCCATCATCTCCTGCCGTCAGATATTTGTGCTCCTGGTTCTCCGTCCCCTGGACTCAAACCGGGACTTACATCATTGCCCCTCCCCCACTTCTAAGGACTTCAGGTTTGAACAAGAACCACATCACCAGCTTTCCTGGGCTCCAGCTTGAGGACAGCAGACTGTGAGACTTCTCAGCCTCCACAAATGCATGAGCCAATCCCTCATCATAAATCTTGTTCTCTCTCTATACGTCTATCCTATCGGTTATGTTTCTCTAGAGAACTCTAACTAATATACCCGGTGATCCAACCTTTTTTTCTCCCTTTGGGTCATCTCCCTCCCAAGGGATGGTCCCAGGGAGGGGTAGGGAGGAACAGCCTCAACTCAGAATGCCACAAGAATTTCAAGGTCTGGAACACTAGACCTTTGAGATTAAATTGTCATCAAAATGCTTCTCCAACACCAGTGCACAAAATTCTAGTTTGCCTCCTGCCTGCCACAGATTTAATTATGAATCATGCTGGATGGACGGAAGAGGACACAGTGTGCCCAGTGAGCTGGGCGGCCATTCCTGTCTGCCAGGCTTGTGTTCTTGTGGTTTATAATGTCTTCGAGGGTGAATAAGAACCTCGCGTTCATGCCAGGCCCTTAGGTCTTTGCTATGACCTATAGAGCCTGGAAGCCTGAGATCTCAAATTCAACAGCAGGCCTTTTAAGCCTGGTCAATCAATCAGGCCACATAGAGGCACAGAAAGCAGAATCTGCTGATACAGAAGGACCCAAGAACCCAGAGGAACATACCACTTGCCTGGAAGTGTGGGGCTGAATGTTTTTTTTTCTTGAAAATGCCCAGTTTCCAGGGGGCTTCAGGTGCTCAGTGGCAGGGCCAGCTAGTAAGAAGTATACTTAGGGACTTTCCTCTAATTCCTGATGTGATGCACCGAATTCCATCATTAGATATTCATTCCTTTGGCTTAAACCTTCCCCTGATAACTCAGTACTCCCTCCTGACTTACTGATTATTTCCCATTTGGTCAGGCTCAAAGTATCCCAGTCATTTTTAATCCCTTCCTCTTTTCTTCCCCTCCTCCCCTCCCTCATCTAATTAATCATGAAGACTCCTTGATTATTCCTTCAAAGTATCTCTGGGGAAAGCCTACTGTAGTGGTAAGAATACTGGTTGTGTGGCCTTGAGCAAGGGATTAAAACTCTCTCTGAGCCTTAGTTTCTTCACCTGTAAAGTGAAGCTAACAACATCCTCCCTCAGAGGGTTTTCTGTAAAAATGAAAAATATATGGTCTTATTTTAAAAAACACCCACACCATTTCCTCCGAAGCCTCTTTGGCTGATTATTGTCAAGCTTAGAGATTTATAAGATGCTTTGTACATATTATATTTTAAAATACACACACAAATAGTACATGGTTTTATAAAAATGAGATCATATTCCATACTTTGAAAAAAGCAATGTGGCCCAAGCTGGTCCTTTCCTTTCTGTTTCCTCCTCCACGACCCTAATTTAGGTCCTCATTCATTTCTGTAACAGCTTCTTAACTTCTTAACCAGCCCCCGTGCCCCCACCCCCACCCGTAGTTTTCCCCTCTCCAAAACATCCTCCTCTTCACTGCTGCTGCTCAGTAATTTTTCTAAAACTCTCTTCTGATTATGGCCTCCTGATGCTCAAAAATCTTCTATGGCTCCCATCACCTTTGAGTATTACGTCCCAACCCCTGGTAATGAAGGCTCTCCTAAAGTGGCCCCAACCTAGTCCAGTTCAACAGGCATTTCCTGAATGCCCACTGTGTGCCAGCCTCAGGCGTGGCTCAGGGATAGATTCAGCAAGAATAAGATGTTGTCTCCTCCACCATCTAGTGGGGAGTCAGATAGATGAACAGACATTTTCTAGAATACATGGTAAACAGTAGGATAAAGGTACTCCCAGGGAGCTACAGGATCTTCAGGAAGCATCTACCTTTCTGGTCATGTCCTCATCCCCTATTATGCAAATCCTCCCTATTCTGTATCTCAAACATATCATGGCAACTCTATCTTTACCCCCAGGTGGGTAGGGCCTGGTGACTCAGATAACACCTGCTGCACATTATTCCATTCATTTGTTGGGCCACTGTCAAGACTTCACATTCTTCAAGGGCATCAACAGTAGAATGGATAAATCAATTGATGCAGTCACTCAGTGGAATACTGCACAGCAGTGAGATGAATGGGCTCCAGTAACGTGCAGTAACACAGATGAATCTCACAGACACAACATTGAGTGAAAGAATCCAGACAAAGGAGGGTACATAGCATTAATTTTCCATTTACATAAATCCAAGTATAGGCAAAATTAATCTGTGGTGTTAGAAGTCAAGACACCAAAGTTTCATGAAACAATGCTCACTCTTACTGTGTGTGATGTGTTCTATTGTTTCTTTTTGGCTCTATTTCTTTCTTTCCTTTTTAAGTGCTAGTCATCACTCATTTAATTGGCCCCATAAAGGATCAAAACCCACAGTTTGAAAAACACACTACTCTAGAGGTGCCTGGGTGGCTCAGTTGGTTAAGTGACTGACTCTTGATTTCAGCTCAGGTTATGATCTCACGGTTCATGAGATCGAGCCCCACATTGGGCTCTGTGCTGACAGCACAGAGCCTGCTTAGGATTCTCTCTCTCCCTCTCTCTCTGTCCCTCCCCTGCTTGTGCTCTCTCTCTCAAAATTAATAAACATTAAAAATAAATAAAAAGAAAGTGAGGGAACTAAGTAGTCCTCCTTCAACCCCACTTTTTCCTTGAGCTCCTACTTCATAGCATGCTTACCCTTCCCAAAAGAGCTTCTGCCCACACTGCTGTCCCTCTCTCCTCCTTCCTTCCTCACTCTGCACTGGCTAACTTTGACTTATCTGTTGCACTGAACCCACTCTAGCAGCCAACAACTTCCATGTCGCCAATCAAGAGGTCACTTTTCTGCTAGCTCTGACTTTGCTTCTCACTGGCATTAACCTCTCTTGGCATCTGTGATGGTTAATTTTATGAGTCAACTTGGCTAGTGTAATAGTGCCCAGATTTGGCCTAACATTATTCTGGATGTTTCTGTGAGGGTGTTTTTGGATGAGCTTTACATTTAAATCAGTGGACTTTGAGTAAAGCAGATTGCTCTCTATAATTGGGTGGTCCACATCCCATCAGTTGAAGGCCTGAGCAAAACAAATGGCTGACCTCTCTTGAGCAAGAGGGAATTCTGCCATCAGACTGCCTTTGGGTTTCATCTGCAACACTGGCTCTTCCTGGTTTGCCAGCAGACTGCCTTTGGACTTTAACTGCAAATCTTTCCTGTGTCTCCAGTCAACTGGTTCCCCCAGCAGATTTTTGACTCCCCAAGTCTTTGTTATTGTGTGAGCCAATTCCTTAAGAAATCTCTTTCTACATATATTCACATTCTGTTGGCTCAATTTCTCTGGAGAGCCTTGACTAATACGGTATCTAACTCTGCACCCCCTGGTCTGCTCCTTATTCACTGGCCTGTGGGAAGATTTTTATTCATTTAATAAATATAAATAAGGTTTAATACATACACAATATTTATAAATTGAATTATCATTGTCATTCCTCTTTAAAGAGCCCGTTTCCCCAAAGTACTACCCCCTGGCTCAGTGGGGAAGCGCCTCCATCAGCAGGTTTCTGAATGCCCATCTTCTGCCCCCAGTAGGTTCATAAGGTAGCTTTCTGGATTCTACTTTCTAGATCTTATTAATTGACTGGATGCCTGCCATTCCCAGCTGTGAGATCCTGAGCAAATCATTTACCTCTCTGCCTCAGTCCCCTCATTTATAGAATGGGAAAAATAGACGAACCTACCCCATAAGGTTGTGGTGAGGATTAAATTAAAATGCTCAGCATGCAGTAAGCATTAAGTAGATGCTTGCTAAGTGTGGTCTTTCATCTGGAACATTGGGGCCATCCCAACTGCCTCCTACCTTGTCTCCTCTCTAAAGGGCTGTATTGGTTAGCTATTACTGCATAATAAGCCATCCCAAAACTCGATGGCTTGAAACAATTCCTTGTGACTCTGTGGGCCAGCTGGGCAGTTCTGCTGATCTGAGTGGACTTGCCTCATCTCTACTGGGCCCATTCATGTATCTACAGTCAGCCAGCAAGCAGCCTGCCAGTGGCTGGTGGGTCTAGGATGGCCTCTTTCACATGTCTGGCATTTGGCTGGGCAGCAAGAGTGACTGGGTCATGATCAGCAGTCTAGCCTTCCTTGTTTTCATGGAAGAGGCAATGTGCCAAGAGAAAGAGCAGCAGCATGCAAGGTTTCTTGGGGCCCAGATGTGGTACCATTACTACCATTGCATTCTAATGCTGGTCTAGATCCAAGGGCTGCAGAAATAGACACTACCTTTTAGAGGGAGGAGGTACAAAGTCATATTATACAGGGTAAGGACACGGAGAAAGGTCAGGATGGCCAGTGTTGATATCAAACTACCACCAGAACATTGATGCTGGTGTGGGGAGTTCAGAATATCCATGCCACTTGAGGTAGCAGGGGCATCACCTCCTAGTTTTGAAGCCAGATCAAACTGGATTTAAACACCAGCTCCATCAGCTACCTTGGGAAGTCTTTGGGTGATTTACTTGACCTCCCCCAGCCTCGGTTTCCTCATAGGTTGTTGTGAGGATTACACAAGGTTATTCAGGGAAGGGGCAGAGCACACGCAGCCCATCCTGGGCTGTGCCAAATCCTCCCTCTGCTTCCCACAGCTGAGGAGATGGAAACCAGGCTAAGCAGGACTGTGATTTCAGATGGGGAACTATGAAATGGCAATTACAGAGTAAGAGCTTAATTACAGTTCTCTGGGGGGGAAAGCGAGGAATGCAGTCTGGTTGGTAGAGGGAAGGGGACTGGTGGGGGGGGGTGTTAGTGGAGGGGAGAGAGAAAGGGAGGCCTGAAAATGGAAAAACTGAGCCATTGAAAAGGCATCTCCCCTCATCCTCTAAAAAAATATTAATGATATTTTTATGTCACCTTTTGTTGCTCTGATTACAAAATTACTCCAGGGTACTTGGCTGGTTCAGTTGGTTGGGCCTCTGACTTCGGCTTGGGTCCTTTGAGTCCCATATCAGGCTTGCTGCTGTCAGGGCACAGCTTGCTTCAGATCCTCTGTCCCCCTCTCTCTCTGCCCTCCCCATCCCCAAAATAAATATTTAAAAATTAAAAAATAAAATTGGGGCACCTGGGTGGCTCAGTCAGTTAAGCATCTGACTTCGGCTCAGGTCACGATCTCATAGTTCATGCGTTCAAGCCTCACGTCAGGCTCTGAGCTGTCAGCACAGCTGAGGAGCCTGCCTCAGATTCTGTGTCTTCCTCTCTCTCTGCCTCTTCCCTGCTTATACTCTGTCTCCTTCTCTCTCAAAAATAAATAAACATTTTTAAAATTTTTACATAAAATACAAACAAAACAAAAAAAATTACTGTGTGATCGCTTTATGCAGTTTAAAAAATACATACACTGAGGGAGTTTTGCTAAGTCATATAAGTCAGAGAATGACAAATTCTGTATGATCTCACTTATAGGAGGAATCTAAAAAAAACCACAAAAACAAAATCGAATTCACAGACACAGAGGAAAAACAGGTGGTTGCCAGAGGTGGGTGGGCAAAATGGGTGAAGGTACAAAGTTTCAGTTAGAAGGTAAGTCAGTCTTGGGGCTGTAATGCACTGTATGTATGATGACTATAGTTAATACCATAATGTATATTTGAAAGTTGCTAAGGGAGTAGATCTTAAAAGTTCTCATCACAAGAAAAAAAAATTCTAACTATGTGTCATGATGGATGTCAGGTGGACTTATTTTGGTGATCCTTTCACAGTATATACAAATATTGAATCATTATGTTGTACACCTGAAACAAATACAATGTTATACGTCAATTATATCTCAATTAAGAAGTACAGAAACTATTTTACCCATAACCCCACCAATCATAGTGGCTGATATTTACATGCATCTCAATACAAGAGCCCCCACTCACAAATGCTTTATACTCCAGTGACTCATGTGACTACCCCACACTGCTATCCCTATTGCACAGGGGAGGGGCAGAAACAGGGGCACAGAGAATGTAAGTAACTCACCCAGGGTGTCACATCTAGTAAACAGCAGAGTGAATTCAATCCAAGCCACCTAGTGCCAGAGGCCTTGTGTGTCACCACTGGGTCACCGTACCACCTGGACACAGCCGACGCCTGGTATATCTCCCTCCATCGTCTTTCACTTTCAGGGAAGTGTACCACTATTTCATTACTTCTGAAAGGCTATGTGAAAAAACTTATCTTTCTCCAATTTTATTTTTGTTAGTACTATTCCCAGGAGAGTATTAGTTTATGTGCTTTTCTCCTTCCTGCCTTTTTTGGTAATTTATAATTTTGATACAATTTCCAACTTATATAAAAGTTGCAAGACTAGTGCAATAAACTCCCAGAAACTTTTATATTAACCAATTGTTTACCATCTGCCTTATCATTTTCTCTCTCCATATAAATATATATAGCGGTGTGTGCATTTTTGTGAACAATCTGGGATTAAATTGAAGACATCAGGGCCTTTAACCCCTAAATACTTCAGTGTGTATTTCCTAAGAGATTTCCATCCATAACCACAGACCAATTGGCAAACTCAGGGAATTTAATATTGCAACAGTACTATTATTAACAGTACTGATCTACAGTCCATATTTAAACTAATCAATCAGGGGTGTGTGTGTGTGTGTGTGTGTGTGTGTGTGTGTGTAATTCTTTCCCAATCTACTATCTAAACTGGGATCTTTCTTTGCATGTAATTGTCATATTATTTTAGCCTCCTTTAAAAGGGAATAGTGTCTCAGCCCTTGTCTTTTTTGATCTTGACATTTTTTTATGATACAGCCCAGTTACTTTACAAAATGTCCCTCAATTTAGGTTCCTTCCTGTCTTTTTTCTACGCAAATATATACATCCATATTTTAAAAATTAGTATCACATAGTCGTGCTATGCTTTTAAATTTTTCATTTAAACAGAAAAGTGAACAGATCATAAGTGACACTGAACACATATGTCACCAACACCCAGAGTAAGGGACAAAACATGACCTGCCCCAGAAACACCCTTGTGCCCTCTGTCAGTCCCTGACCACCCGCCAACCCAAAGGTAACCACTAGCTTGACTTTTAAAACAGAGATTAGTTTTGCCTAATTTTGGGCTTTATATAAATGGACTTGTACAGTGAGTAATGCTATTTTTGAACCTGACTTTTTCACTTAAAAATGTTGTGAACGCTTTTCCATATCATTGAAAGTTCTGCCCCAGCATCATATTTAATGATTTCAGAGTATCTCTTCCAGGAAGTACACCATAATTTATCTGGTCAGCGCCCTGTTTTGCAGCCTGTAGCTTATTTTCCATTTTTCCATATTATAACTCATACCGCAGAATCATCCTCCCAAGGAAAAAGCAGCACAGGGTAGTGGCTAAAGCACAGGCCTCAAAGCTGTCCTGCCTGGACATGAATCCTGGATCTAACACTTGCTATGTAACTTCAGGCAAACTGCTTCATGGCTTGGTGCCTCAGTTTCCCCACATGTAAAATGCGGGTGATGATAATGATGATGATGACACCCACGTCCTCTCTTGTTGTAAGGATCTAAATGTATTAATAGAAATATAGTGCTTAAAATAATGCCTGGCACAAAGAAAATGCTCAATAAGTGTTAATCACTATTATCAGTCATTGGGAATATTTTCTAGAAGGAAAAAAAAAAACATATTAAGTTGATCCTAAAAGGCATTCGATTTTTTTCCTTTTATGTACGGTATTTGTTGGTAAAGTCATTGAGTGGGATTTATGTCAGAATATGCTGAAGTGAGAAAGCCCTAAAGTGGAGGGAACAAAACCCTGGGCCTCAGCCTCGCTTGCTAGTTCAGGAGCTGCTGTATGATCTTTGAAAAGTCCTCTGATGTCTCTGAGCTCCTATTTCCTCATATGAAGTAGTGGGACAACTATTGCATATAGTCCAGGGTTAATTAGGCCGGCTTTGGGCTCATGCAAAATTGAGGTTCAATTCTTATTCTGCCACTTATTCTCCTAAAACCCTTGGGTAAGTTATTTAACTTACTTAAACCCGCTCACAAGGCTGCTGTGAGGACATAAAGATGCTCGGGAAAGCCTTGCAGAGGGCCACGCACATGTAGATTCACTATTGCTGCCTTTTTTTTTTTTTTTAAAGTAGGTTCCAACACCACATCAAGCCCAATGCAGGGCTTGAACTCACAACCCTGAGATCAAGACCTGAGCTGAAATCAAGAGTCAGCTGCTTAGCCAACTGAGCCATGCAGGTGCCCCTATTGTTGCTAGTATTAATGTTACCAATCCTAGCCCCAAATTAAAGTAAGAAGAAATTATAAACTTTCAAGTGTTATTATTGACTAAGTTAGAAGCATGAGTTCTTAAATAGGGGGGCTGTTTGGTAAAGTGGCAAGTCAGGGTGAAACAGCAAACAACAGAAGTTCTAAAGTTTGGGGGGAAAGGGATAAATAAGAAGCAAAACAACTTCAAGTTGGGCCAGCCCCATTTCCCAAACTTGCCTGATTATAGGACTCACCTGGGGAGTTTTTAAAACTATAGATTCTGAGCAATAGGTCTGAAGTGGGGCCCCAGAATCTTTATTTTTAACAGATGCTCCAGATAATTCTTGGAATTATCAGTTTTGGAAACATAGGTTCTGAGCAGAGTAGAAAGCATGGACTTGCTCCCTGGGGCCGCTGGGAGGGGTCAGGTAACTACATGGAAATCATCGTGTACCCAGCACCTACTAGGGGCCACGTACCAAGCTCAGTATGTTCCTACAATGTTAATCGTTACAACAGATCTAAGAGACAGAGATTATTGTCCCAGTTTTACAGACAGCAGCCTAAGGATCAGAGTTGAATGGCTTGCCTGAGGTCATAGATAGCAAGATATCCAGGTGTCTCTGATTTCAAAAGTCTTAAGAACTACTCTAAACTGACTGACCAGAACACTCAGCTCTGCCCATTAGATCATTCGCTATGCAAGTGAGTATCACCGTATCTACTACTTTACAGTTTTCAGAGCGCTTTAAGAATATTCTTTTTAATGTTTATTTATTTTTGAGAGACAAAGAGAGACAGAGCCTGAGTGGGGGAAGGGCAGAGAGAGAGAGGGAGACACAGAATCCAAAGTAGGCTCCAGGCTCTGAGCTGTCCGCACAGAGCCTGACGTGGGGCTGGAACCCATGAACCGTGAGATCATGACCTGAGCCAAAGTTGGATATTCAACTGAATGAGCCACCCAGACTCCCCTCATAGCACCTTTTTTTTTAAAGTTTGTATGTTTGTTTATTTATTTATTTATTTATTTTGAGACAGTGTGTGCAAGTGCTCGAGGGAGGGGCAGAGAGAGAGAATCTCAAGGAGGCTCCATCAGAGCCTGACGTGGGGCTTGAATCTACAAACCTGTGGATCGTGACCTGAGCCAAAACCAAGAGTTGGATGATTGACCGACTAAGACACCCAGGGGCCCCCAGAGCACTTTTACAAAACAGCCTTATTAAGGTATAATTTACATATAAAATTCATCCAGGTTAAGCATGCAATTCTCTGGGGGTTTTTTATGAAAATTTTTTTTAAAGTTTATGTATTGAGAGAGAGAGAGAGCATGAGAAGGGGAGGGGCAGAGAGAGAGGGAGAGATAATCCCAAGCATGCTCCACACCCCCATGAGGGACTGGATCCCACGAACCATGAGATCATGACCTGAGCTGAAACCTCGAGTAGGAGGTTTAACTGACAGAGCCCCCCAGGCACCCCAATTCACTGGTTTTTAAGTCTATTTACCGAGTTGGGTAACTATTACCACAACCAACTTTAGAACATTTCTATCACCCCAAACAGAAACCTCGTGTCCATTTGCAGCCAGTCCCATCCCCTCCCCAGCCCCTTGGCAACCACTAATCTATTTTCTGTCTCCACGGATTTGCCTATTCTGGACATTTCTTATTATTTTTTTTTTAATATATTAAATTTATTGTCAAATTGGTTTCCATACAACACCCAGTGCTCATCCCAAAAGGTGCCCTCCTCAATACCCATCACCCACCCTCCCCTCCCTCCCACCCCCCATCAACCCTCAGTTTGTTCTCAGTTTTTAACAGTCTCTTATGCTTTGGCTCTCTCCCACTCTAACCTCTTTTTTTTTTTTTTTCCTTCCCCTCCCCCATGGCTTTCTGTTAAGTTTCTCAGGATCCACATAACAGTGAAACCATATGGTATCTGTCTTTCTCTGTATGGCTTATTTCACTTAGCATCACACTCTCCAGTTCCATCCACATTGCTACAAACGGCCATATTTCATTCTTTCTCATTGCCACGTAGTACTCCATTGTGTATATAAACCACAATTTCTTTATCCATTCATCAGTTGATGGACATTTAGGCTCTTTCCATAATTTGGCTATTGTTGAGAGTGCTGCTATAAACATTGGGGTACAAGTGCCCCTATGCATTAGTACTCCTGTATCCCTTGGATAAATTCCTAGCAGTGCTATTGCTGGGTCATAGGGTAGGTCTATTTGGACATTTCTTATAAATGCAGTCACATAATATGTGGCCTTTTTGTGTCTGGCTTCTTCCCTTTAACATAATGTTTTCAGGTTTGTCTCTGTTGTAGCACATGTCTGTTGCAATACTTCATTACTTTCTATGGCTGAATAATACTCCAATGTACGGATGTGCCACATTTTATTTGTCTTTATCAGTCGATGGATATTTGAGTCCTTTCTAATCCTTAGCCATTCTGAATAATGCTGCTGTGAATGTTTGTGTACAAGTTTTTGTGTGGACACACATGTTCATTTCTCTTGAACACATACCTAGCAATGCAATTGCTGGGCCATATGGTGACTCTACATTTAATCATGTGAGGAACCACCAGAATGTTTTCCCAAGTGGCTGTGCCATTTTGCCTTTCCACCGGCAGTGTAGGAGGGTTCCTTTCAGAACATTTTTATAGGTACAAACTCAGTTAATCTCCACAACAACCCCAGAGATAGGTATCCTTACTTGTATCTTCCTGATGAAGACAATGAGAGGCAGAGAGGGGACATGACTTCTCAGAAGACACCAGCTATGAGGCCTGGGCTCCAACTCCAGGACTCCCTTCTTTCCTTCAAGAAGCCTGTTTTGGGGGGCCAATTCAGTGGGTTCTGGGTCTTTAAGATGTGATGGATGATGGGCAGAGAGAAGGAATCTGTGGTGCAAAGCCTTGGAATGGAGAGGGAAGCTTCCAGTTTTCAGGATGGAGCGATCAAAGCCACTTCTGTTTGTGTTTTAATAGGCGACAGCTGGAGCCAGGTTCTGACTAATTAATGATGATCAAAGTGCTCTGACAAGATGGAGTGCTCTGCAAACGCCAGCCATGAATTATTCACAGCCGGTCTTCCTGGCTGGAGGGAAGGAGGCTGCCCAGGAGTAGAAGAACAAGAGGCCCTTACTCCTTCCTTATTTTGCAAGAGCCTGAGCCTTCCCACATGACTCAGTTTCTCAGTCCAGAAAATGGGTCCAGCTGTGAACTCTCATTCCTTTATGCTCCAAGCCAGGACCTGACAGAGAGGGGCTGGTGACCTGAGTCCTGTTCCCATCAAGGCAGCACACACTCAAGCTGCCTCCACCAAACAATAAATAATTAATAATAATAACACCAACATATAGTTCAGGGGGTGGCAAACATTTTCTGTAAAAGGCCAGTTGGTAGGGCACCTGGGTTGAGCATCTGACTCTTGATTTCAGCTCATGATCCCAGGGTCATGGAATTGAGCCCAGTGTTGGGCTCCATGCTGGGTGTGGAGCCTACTTGAGATTCTCTCTCCCCTTCTCTTTCTACACCTCTCCCTTACTCACAATCTCTCTTTCGAAAGAAAGAATGAAAGAAAGAAAGAAAGAAAGAAAGAAAGAAAGAAAGAAAGAAAGAAAGAAAGAAAAAAAAAAAGAAAGGGAGAGAAAGATCAGAAGGTAAATATCTTAGGCTTTGCAGGCCGGTCACACAACTCAACTCTACCACTATAGCTTGAAAGCATCACAAACAATACATAGCGAATGATGTAACGGTCCAGTGAAACTTTAGTAGTGGCCACTGAAAGTTGACTTCTATGTGATTTTCACATGTTACAAAATATCATTCTCTATTTTATTTTTCTCAACCATTTAAAAACATAAAAACCACTCAGCATCTAGACTGTATGAAAACAGGCGTCGCCGCAAAGTGTGAAACATAGGGGTGCCTGGGTGGCTCAGTTGGTTAAGGGTCTGACTCTTGATCTCAGCTCAGGTCTTGATTTCAGGGTTGTGAGTTCAAGCCCTGCTTTGGGCTCCATGCTGGGTGTGCAGCCTACTTTAAAAAAAAAGTGTGGAATATAATTACTCTTTGATCCAGTGATTCCATTCCTGTCTCCAAAGGAAATGAAAACATACGTCCATATCAAACGTGTCCATCCAAGTATATCCGCACTATTCGTGATAGCCAAAAAGTAGAAGGAAAAAAAATATGTGGTCTATCAGCTAATGAACAGAGAAACAAAATATACAATGAAATATTGCTCAGCTGTAAAAGGGAAAGGGTTTTATATATGCTACAACATGGACGAGCCTTAAAAACATGCTGGCTAAATGAAGAGCAGTGTGTGACTGCACGGACAGGAAATGTCTGACTAATTAATGATGATCAGATTAATTAATGATACAGACAGAAAGCACAGGAGTTGTTGCTTGGGGCTGAGAGGGAGAGGGGTCTGGGGGTGATGGCTGAAGGGTACGGTGTTTCCTTTGGGGTGAGAAAATGTTCTAAAATTGATTGTGGTGATGGTAGCACAACTCTGTGAATGTACCAAGATCCACTGAAGTATACACCCTAAATGGGTGAATGTGTGGTAAGTTAGATCTCAATAAAGCTGTGAAAAAGGAAGGACAAGAGGTGCAGTGTAGTTTGCGGACCCCTGACACAGCGCATACTTGTTTAGCTTTTCATGAAGCACCTTTCCTCATGCTGTCACAAACAGCCAGGCATTCACACCTTCAACCTTGAAGAAAGCCAAGGCTCAAGAAGGGACCGACTTGCTCTAGGACACAGGTTACCAATGGTGAGGTGTGAGCACAACTCAGGTCTTTAGACTCCCTCTCCAGTGCTCACTGCAGCGCAGACCTTCCCAGAGTTACAGAGTCTAGGTAGTCACTCCTCAAAGCCCCAGAGGGGAGGAGATGAGAGGCAGACCCCTCCCTAGACCTGTCTGTCCCAGTGGCTGGCTCCTCTGCCACTCCCCTTCACTTTCCTTCCCAGCACTACTAAGCAAGGCTTTCCCTCCTTATGCCTCACTCAGGGGGCTGGGAAGGGATTGGGGGAGAAAGAAAGAGCAGGCTTCTTCAGAAATTCAGTCCATAGGACATAGCTGGAAAATGGCTCAGGAGGGAGGAGCAACGGGTCCAAGGTTGTATAGCTGATATCTGACCTTTGATTTCCTTGATCTGAATGAAATGAGAGGGTTTGGGGCTGGGGTAGGATCCGAGGCAAGCAAAGCTCCATCCTATTCCTGATTCTTTGCCCCATGCTGTTTACCCCAGCATCTCCTGAAGTTGCCATTTCCAAAGGCATCAACACCTACAAGGGAGCTAGGGTGGAGAATCCTCCTAAAAAAATTAGTTGTAGAAAAATCAGGAAATAAAGATAAAGTAAATAAGGATCACCTTGGTCTGTCTCACTTCCCAGGAGTAACTATTCCTTGGGGGTATTTTGTGGTGGCTCTGGGGCCAGTGTCTGGGTTCAAATCCTGGGTTCATCACTTACCATCTGTGTGACCTTGAGCAGCTCATTTCACCCCTCTTGGCCTCAGTTTCTTCACCTGTAAAATGGGAATAACAACAGGAGCACCTGGGTGGCTCAGTTGGTTAGGTGTCCGACTTTGGCTCAGGTCATGATCTCACAGTTTGTGGGTTTGAGCCCCATGTTGGGCTCTGTGCTGACAGCTCGGAGCCTGGAGCCTGCTTCGGATTCTGTGTCTCCCTCTCTCTCTGCTCCTCCCCCACTCACGCTGTCTCTCTCTGTCTCTCAAAAATAAAATATTTAAAAAAAATTTTTTTAATAAAAATAATGGGAATGACAACAGCGCCTATGCAAAGAGTTGTGTGAGAATTAAGTGACGCTGTAAAGCACTTAAAACAGTGTGTGGCCCTTAGCAGTACATTATTGCATTTTCCCAGCATTTTCTACTCACATACATATTTTCCTTACAAAAATGAGACCATTCTGTATCCACTATTTTATAACATGAATCTCTCCCCCCATCGTAAAGGAATTACTAAAATTTTTCCATTAGCATTAGAAATCCTATAGAATATTTTTCTTGTTTTTTTAATCTTTTTTTAAATGTTTATTTATTTTTGAGAGAGAGAGAGCACAAGTGGAGGAGGGGCAGACAGAGAGAAACAGAGAATCTGAAGCCGACTCCGCACTGACAGCACAGAGCCTGCTGCAGGGCTCCAACTCACAAACTCCGAGATCCTGACCTGAGCCAAAGTTGGACGTTTAACCAAATGAGCCACTCAGGTGCCCCTAGAATATCTTTCTTAAGATAGCATACATAGTGTAGCAAAGGTGGTCATAAGAGGGAAGTATTTAGCAATCCAGGCCTTCCTAAAGAAGGAAGAAAGGTCTCAGATACACAACCTAACCTTATACCTTAAAGAGCTGGAAAAAGAACAGCAAATAAAACCCAAAACGGTAGGACACAGGAAATAAGAAAGATTAAAGCAGAAATCAATGCTATCAAAACCAAAAAAAACCAGTAGGACAGAATGAAACCAGGAACTGGTTCTTTGAAAGAACTAACAAATTAATAAACCCCCAGACAGTTTGATCAAAAAGAAAAAGGAAAGGACCCAAATAAATAAAATCAAGAATGAAAGAGGACAGATCACAACCAGCACAGCAGAAATAAAAATAATAAAAGAGAATATTATGAGCAATTATATGCCAATAAAATAGGCAATCTGGAAGAAATGGACAAATTCCTAGAAACATATAAACTACCAAAACTGAAACAGGAAGAAACAGAAAATTTGAACAGACCCATAACCAGTAAAGAAATCGAATTAGTAATCAAAAATCTCCCAAAAAACAAGAGTCCAGGGTCGAATGGCTTTCCAGGGGAATTCTTCCTAACATTTAAAGAAGAGTTAACTCCTCTTCTTGAAGCTATTGCAAAAAAATAGAAATGGAAGGAAAACTTCCAAACTCTTTCTATGAAGCCAGCATTATCTTGATTCCAAACTAGACAAAGACCCCAATAAAAAGGAGAACTACAGATCAATTTCCCTGATGAACATGGATGCAAAAATCCTCAACACGATACTAGTCAACTGGATCCAACAATATAAAAGAATTATTCACCACAACCAAGTGGGATTTATACCTGGGATGCAGGGCTGGTTCAATATCCGCAAAACAATTAACGTGATTCCTCACATCAATAAAAGAAAGGACAAGAACCATATGGTCCTCTCAATAGATGCAGAGAAAGCATTTGACAAAATACAGTATCGTTTCTTGATAAAAACCCTCAAGAAAGTAGGGATAGAAGGAGCATACCTCAAGATCATAAAAGCCATCTATGAACGACCCAACGCTAATATCATCCTCAATGGGGAAAAACTGAGAGCTTTCCCCCTAAGATCAGGAACATGACAGGGATGTCCACTCTTGTCACTGTTATTCAACATAGTATTGGAAGTCTTAGCCTCAGCAATCAGACAACACAAAGGAATAAAAGGCATCCAAATCAGCCAGGAGGAAGTCAAACTTTTGCTCTTCACAGATACTCTATATGGAAAACCCAAAAGATTCCACCAAAAAACTGCTAGAACTGATCCACGAATTCAGCAAAGTCACAGGATATAAAATCAATGCACAGAAATTGGATGCATTCCTATACACCAATAATGAAGCAACAAAAAGAGAAATCAAGGAGTCGATTCCAATTACAATTGCACCAAAACCCATAAAATACCCAGGAATAAATCTAAACAAAGAGGTGAAAAATCTATACACTGAAAACCATAGAAAGCTTATGAAAGAAATTGAAGAAGACACACACATAAAAAAAGGAAAAATATTCCATGCTCCTGGATAGGAGGAACAAATACTGTTAAAATGTCAATACTACCCAAAGCAATATACATATTTAATGGAATCCCTATCAAAATAACACCAGCATTCTTCACAGAGCTAGAACAAACACTCCTAAAATTTGTATGGACCAGAAAAGACCCCTAATAGCCAAAGCAATCCTGAAAAAGAAAACCAAAGCTGCTGGAGGCATCACAATCCCGGACTTCAAACTGTATTACAAAGCTATAATCATCAAGACAGTATGGTACTGGCACAAAAACACTCAGATTAATGGAACAGAATAGAGAACCCAGAAATGGATCCACAAACGTATGGCCAACTAATCTGTGACAAAGCAGAAAAGAATATCCAATGGAATAAAGACAGTCTCTTCAGCAAATGGTGCTGGGAAAACTGGACAGCAACATGCAGAAAAATGAACCTGGACCACTTTCTTACACCATACACAAAAATAAACTCAAAATGGATGAAAGACCTAAACATAAGACAGGCAGCCATTAAAATCCTAGAGGAGAAAGCAGGCAAAAACCTCTTTGACCTCGGCCACAGCAACTTCTTACTCAATACGTCTCTGGAGGCAAGGGAAATAAAAGCAAAAATTGAACTGTTGGGACCTCATCAAAATAAAAAGCTTCTGCACAGTGAAGGAAACAATCAGCAAAACTAAAAGGCAACCGACAGAATGGGAGAAGATATTTGCAAATGACATATCAGATAAGGGTTAGTATCCAAAATCTATAAAGAACTTATCAAACTCAACATCTGAAAAACAAATAATCCAGTGAAGAAAGGGGCAAAAGACATGAATAGACGCTTCTCCAAAGAAGACATCCAGATGGCCAACTGACACATGAAAAAATGCTCAACATCATTCATCATCAGGGAAATACAAATCACAACCACAATGAGATACCACCTCATACCTGTCAGAATGGCTAACATCAACAACTCAGGCAACAACAGATGTTGGCGAAGATGCAAAGAAAGAGGATTTCTTTTGCACCGCTGGTGGGAATGCAAACTGGTGCAGCCACTCTGGAAACAGTATGAAGGCTCTTCAAAAAATTAAAAATAGAACTACCCTAGGACCCAGCAATTGCACTACTAGGTATTTATCCAAGGGATGCAGGTGTGCTGTTTCTAAAGGGGACACACCCATGTTTATAGCAGCGCTATCAACAATAGCCAAAGTATGGAAACAGCCCAAATGTCCATCGATGGATGAATGGACAAAGAAGATGTGGTATATATATATACAATGGAGTATTACTCGACAATCAAAAAGAATGAAATCTTGCCATTTGCAACTACGTGGATGGGACTGGAGGTTATTATGCTAAGTGAAATTAGTCAGAGAAAGACAAAAATCATATGACTTCACTCATATGAGGACTTTAAGAGGCAAAACAGATGAACACAAGGAAAGGGAAGCAAAAATAATATAAAAAGAGGGAGGGGGACAAAACGTAAGAGACTTTTAAATACAGAGAATGAACAGAGCGTTGCTGGAGGGGTTGTAGGAGGGGGGATGGGCTAAATGGGTAATTCCTTAAGGGGCATCAAGGAATCTACTCCTGAAATCATTGTTGCATTATATGCTAACTAACTTGGATGTAAATTTAAAAATTAATGAATGAATGAATGAATTAAAGGTTCCTATCACCTCCTAAAAAAAAAAAAAAAAAAAGATAGCACATGTAGTATTTCATCTCCTAAAGTCAGATATTTAGGAGTGATTTTTTTTTTCCCCCAGCTACCAAACACTTTTCTCCTTGTCTTTCACCAGTTACTGCTTCAGGACAAATTCCTAGGAAATTTTCTGAGTCAAAGTGTGTGCAGGTATTTAAGGCTTTTGTCAGACTGGCCTTCAGAAAGGTTTAGAACTAGTTTCACTTCTGAGCTGGAAAAAGAAGGCCCCATCCTCTGCAGCATCATTTCCAGTTTGACCTAGAAGTGCTATTTGTTGTCTTACTCTGATTTGCAGTCCAAGCTCTTCCTAATGGTACTCAGCTTCAGCATCTTTTCAACACCATCATCCCTGTGGGTGGCCCTGGGCTGGAAATCAACCTCCCTGAACCCAGAAGTCTCAGTTGTAGTCTCCGAGATTTCTAAATTGAGATGATATAAGTAAAAACCCAACTCAAGGCCCAATTCTTATTATTTGAAACATAAGATTTCAGAAACGGGGATGGCATTTCGGAAGAGCCTTGTAGGTAACTGTGGTGCAGAAGTGGAAACTGAGGCCGAGGAAGGGGGAAGTCTTCCCAATAAGAAAAAGTCAGAAACATCTGCTAGGAAAAATGGGTAAAGAACATGAACAGACAATTTAGAGAGGTAACCTAAATGGATGCTAGTATACAAAGAAATGTCCCCACCCATTAGCCGTTAGGGAAATCCAGGCCAAAACAAGGAGGAGATACAAATTCAGACTGGCAAACATCAGAACATTGGAAAACACCAAGTGTCAGGAGGGTGTGGAGGAAATGGGGCTCTTGTGCACCACTGCTGAGTGTAGACTAATACCCTGAAATCCAGCAAGTCCACGCCTGGGCAAGTATCCCAGGGATCTTCCCACGCAACCAAGGATGTTCACTGCGGCTGTTCATGGTAGCTGTGGGAGTAGGAGATAAACAAATGCCCCTCATTGGGAATAGATATGGGATCTATTGGCAAATAGATCCAATATCGGCAAATATTGGCAAAGTATGGGATATTTTGGAATTATGGAATTATTGTGCAGCAGTTCAAAACAATGAAACAGACCAGAGGTCAATACACAAAGGACCTCTGGACCAAATTTGACTTGTTGCCTGTTTTTGTGCAGCTTGGCTCATGAGCAGAGAATGATGATTACATTTTTTAGTGGTGGGGGAATAAAATCAAAAGAATATTTTGTGACACATAAAAAATGTATGAAATTCAAATTTCAGCATCCATGAAGTTTTATTAGAAATACAGCCATACTCATTCATTTATGTATTGTCTGTGGCTGCTTTTGCACTACATCAGCAGACTTGAGTTGCTGCAACAGAGACCATATGGCCTACAAAGCCTAGAATATTTACAGGTAGCTCTTGACAGTAAAACTTTACTGACTTCTAAACTAGACAAACACAAAGAAACCTGAATGAATCCACAAATGTTATAGCTAAATTTAAAAAGTAAGTATCAGGCCACCTGGCTGGCTCAGTTGGTAGAGAGTCTGACTCTTGATCACAGGGTGGTGAGTTCAAGCCCCACGTTGGGCATAGAGCTTGCTTAAAAAAATAAAAGATGAAAGAGAACAACGACAATAAAGTAAGTATCGGTTTATCCATTCCTGTGTAACAAATTACCAAAAATCCTAATGACTTAAAACAAGATAAACATTTATTATCCTACATAGTTCCTATGGGTCAGGAATTTGGGAATGGCTTGACTGAGTGGTTTTGGCTTGGGATCTATCATGAGAATGCAGTTAAGATGTCGCTGGGGCTGATGTCATCTGAAGGCTTGACTAGGGTTTGAGCATCATTCAAGGTGGTTCACTTACATGGCTGGAAAATTGGTGCTAACTGTTGGCAGGAGGTCTCATTTCCTCTTAGACTTCTCCATAGGTCTGCTTCAGCATCTTCACACCATGACAGCTGGCTTCCCTTAAGGTTGGTGACCCAAGAGATGGCAGGGAGGATGTTGCAATGTCTTTTATCACCCAGTCTTGGAAATCACACACTGTTACTCTTGCAATATTCTCTTTTGAGTAGGGTCAGCTCTGTTCAATGCAAGAAGGGACTGCTCAAAGATGTGAATACCAGGAGATTTACTGGGAACCATCTTGGAGGCTGGCTACCACAGTAAGAAATAGAACGTGATCTATAGCCAGATACTTTTTAATTAAAAAACTAAATTCATATTAGCAGGAAACAACACTATATATTTGACAAAGCTACATACAAATTAAAAGATATTTATTAGGGGTTCCTGGGTGGCTCCATCATTGAGCGTCTGACTCTTGATTTCAGCTCAGGTCATGATGTCACAGTTTGTGGGATCAAGCTCCATGTAGGGCTCTGCGTTGACAGCACGGAGCCTGCTTGGGATTCTCTCTCTCCCTCGCTCTGTGCCCCTCCCCTGCTCACCTGTGTGCATGCATGCCCACTCTCTCAAAATAAATAAATAATTAAAACATTAAAATATATTTAATTATATATCTCACGAATTGTGAGATCATGACCTGAGCTGAAGTCGGACGCTTAACCAACTGAGCCACCCAGGCACCCCAAAAATATTTTTAAAAAGATATTTATTGAACAGAGTGGGGGAGGAGGGTAATGGAAGTGGAAGATAGGGATAAAAAAAAAAAAAAAAAAGAATGAGTAAGTGAATTAATAAAACCAGAAAGGAGTCTTACACAATTAATTCAACTCTCTTTACTCAAGTTCCCCCCTCCCTTGAAAAAAGAGACAGAGAGATTGAAAAAACAGTTTCCTTGTCCAAGATCACAACCAAGATCACAAGAACCCAGCCTCCCTAACCAAGTCTGTCTCTCTCTGCCACACTCTCCTTCAATTCAGGGTTGACCTGCAGAGACTTCAGAGAGCTCTGGTTCCTGGCTAAGTAGGGAAGATTTTTGCCTGCGGGGAGGGGTGTGGGGACCAGCAGAACTAGCCTGGGAAGAAAAGGCTTAGTTATTACCCAAATAGTGGTGCTGGTGGATTGCTCACCCTTCCTGCCAGGGTTCTGCCTTCTCTGGAGACAAAGGACTCTCACAGCCCAGAGCCCTGTGAACACCCCCAGGTCCAGCCTGTTAGTAGTGGGAGAATTGAAACTCTCATTTCTTTAAAAATATATCCTGGGGCTCTAGGCCTTGTGACTTCTTTTATTTATTTCTTTTTATCTTCA
The DNA here is from genome assembly GCF_018350215.1 of Panthera leo. Taxonomy (NCBI): domain Eukaryota; kingdom Metazoa; phylum Chordata; class Mammalia; order Carnivora; family Felidae; genus Panthera; species Panthera leo. The sequence goes on along the minus strand of NC_056693.1, from coordinate 43,735,632 downwards.
TAAGCTCACCAGGTAAGAACTGTTATTTCAAGAAGTGAGTTGAATGGATCATTTCTGTTTTACCTCCCTGTGAAGTCACTCACTCGTCATTTCAGCAAATCCTTATTGAGCATCTACTGTGTGCCGGTACTGGGGATACAGCAATAGACAAAGCTGGCAAAGCCCCTGTCTTCATGAGGGGTGGGAGTAATAGGAACAGACATTCGACAGCAAACAAATAAACAAAAAAAAGTAAAGATAAAGTATAAGAGGTGAAGGAAAGGAAAATTATTGTGTTATCAGGGAAGACTTGTATTTGAACTGAGATCTGAAGGTGAGAAAGAGCCTGCTCACTGGAATGAAGAGCAATTTACAGCAGGTGTAAAAGCCCTGAGGTGGAATTCAATGTGCTGGGTTTGTGGAGATTAGGGAGGCAGGCAAGGCCCAGATCAGACAGGCCCTCGTAGCCATTTGTCAAAAGAGTTTGGAATTTATTCTGGGCATCAGATGGAACTCACTCCACCATCATTAGTTATATGATCTCAGACAAGTTACTTCACTCCTCTAAGCCTCAGCTTACCTTTCTATAAAGTAGAGTTAATAATTATGTCATTGTAGCAGACAGCCTCTAAAGTCCTCCTACAACAACTGTGCGTCCTGGTGTTCACACCCCATGAATGTGGGCTGATTCGCTTCTAACCAGTACAGTACGGCAGAAGTGATGGTGTAATCATCTCCTCTTCCTGCTGGAAAAAATCACCACAAACATAGCAGCTTAAAATAGCACAAATCTACTACCTTGAAGTTCTGGGGGTCAGACATCTGCGTGGGTCTTACTGGGCTAAAATCAAGTTGTTGGAAGTTCCCGGGGAGAATCCACATCCTTGCCTTTTCCAGCTTGTAGAAGATGCCTGAATTCTTCAGCTCATGGCCCCTTTCTCCATCTTCACAGGGTATCACTCCAACCTCTGCTCCCATTGTCACCTCTCCTTTTTTGTCACCACTGTCCTGCCTCCCTCTTTCCCATATAAGAACCCCGTGATTACATTGGGACCCATGTGGCCAATGCAGGATAATCTCCCCCACTTTAACTAAATCCTTAACTTTATCTGTTACCTTGCCATGTAAGGTAACAAATTCACAGGTTCTAGGGATTAGGACTTGGACATCTTCGGGGACCATTATTTTGTCTGCCACAGATGGTAGGTCAATTTTGTGATTAGGTAATAAAAGACTGTATCTTTTGTCTCAAGTGCTTTTGTCCCCTACCTCCTTTCCCTTTTTCTTTCTTTCCCCTCCCTTCCTCATTTCCACTCTCTCTCCCTTCCCCCTTTCTTTCTTTCGCTCATCACTTTGGGGGGAGCCAGCTGCCATGACATGAGGCAGCCTTGTGGAAAGGTCCGTGTGGCTAGGAACTGAAACTCCCAGCCAACAGCCAGTGAGGAATGAGGTTTGCCAACAACCATGTTTGTAAGCTTTGAAGTGGGTTCTATAGCCCCAGCCAAGCTTTGTGATTGCTATAGCTCTGGCCAACACTTGACTGCAGTCTCATGGGGAACTTGAACTTAAACCACCCAGCTAAGCAGCAACTAGATTCATGACCCTCAGAAACCATGTGAGAGAGTCGTGATCTCATGGTTGAGAGTTCAAGCCTCACATTGAACTCCATATTGGGCGTGGAGCCTACTTTAAAAATACATACACACACACACACACATACAGACATAAATACACAAACTAAAACTAAAAAGTGCCTGGGTGGCTAAACTAAAGTGCCTGGGTGGCTCAGTCAGTCAAGTATCACTTTTTTAAAAAAAAATTTTTAATGTTTATTTAATTTTGAGAGAGAGAAAGAGACAGAACATTAGTGGGGGATGGGCAGAGAGAGAGGGAGACACAGTATCTGAAGCAGGCTCCAGCCTCTGAGCTACCAGCACAGAGCCTGACATGGGGCTCGAACTCACAAACCACGAGATCATGACCTGAGCCAAAGTCGGACGCTTAACCAAATGAGACACCCAGGCACCCCCTAAGTGTCTGACTCTTGATCTCAGCTCAGGTCTTGATCTCAGGGTCATGAGTTCAAGCCCTGCATTGGGCTCCTACTTAAAGGAAGGAAGGAAGGAAGGAAGGAAGGAAGGAAGGAAGGAAGGAAGGAAGGAAGGAAGGAAGGAAGGAAGAAACGAAGGAGCAAGGAAGGAACCATGTGAGAGAATGTTTGTGGTTTAAGCTGCTAAATTTTGGGGTGATTTGTAATGCAGTAATAGATAACAAATACATTCATTCATTGATTCAGCATATATGTATTAAGTACTATACTACGCACCAAGTTGTTTGAGGTGCTGGGAACATAACAGTGAATAAAGCAGAGAAAAATCCCTGCTCTTATGGAGTTTACATACTATCAAGGGGAGATGGACAGCAAACATGGCCAGTTATGTGATCTGTCAGAAGGTGACAATTGCTAGGAGGAAAAAGTAGAGCAGGGTAAGGGAGATAGGCTAGTCAAAGAAAGCTTTGCTGAAAAGGTGCTGTTTGAGCAAAGACTTGAAGGAAATGAGGGAGGAAACCATGCTCTTCATGGGGAAGAGTATTCCAGGTGGAGGGAAGAGCAGGTACAAAGGTCTCGTGGCAGGACAATGCCAAACTCTTAAGAAAAGCAGTATGGAGACCAGTATGATTGAAATGAAGAGTACAGAGGGCAGAGTGGTGGCAGATGATGAGAGAAATGAGGTGGGGATTAAAGTAGATAGTGCATGTTAAGCTTTTTGAACCTAGTAGTTGCTCAATAAATTAAAGCCTTTGTTTTCTTTAAGAAGCTACATTTTATTTTTTAAAGTAGTCTCTGCATCCAATGTGGGGCTCACACTCACAACCCTGAGATCAAGAGTCACATGCTCTATTGACTGAGCCAGCCAGGTGCGGTGCTACACTTTTTTTTTTTTTTAATTTGTGAAATAATCTAAGGAGAACACAAAAAAGGAAAGATAATAACATAATGAACACCCATTTAACCATGACCTACTCTAATAAATAAAACCCAAGAGCTACTACTGAAGCCTCCAACATACCTTCCCATATCCCAATCCTCTACCCCAAATATCACTCACTGAATACAGCGTTATCATTCATATACATGGCTTTATATTTTTACTATATGTGTGTATCCATAAAGAATCTCCAGCACTGTTTTTCAGGAAATAAATAAATAAATCTGATAAGGGATGAATATCCAGAATATATAGAGAACTCCTAAAACTCAACAACAACAAAAAACCAAAGAGCCTCAAAATGGACAAAGGACTTGAATAGGCATTTCTCTGAAGAAGATAGGTGAATGGCCAATAAGTACATGAAAAGATGTTCAACATCACTAATCATTAGGGAAATGCAAATCAAAACCAAAAAGATACCACTTCACACCCATTAGGATAGCTATTATTAAAAAACAGAAAATAGGGATGCCTGGGTAGCCTGGTGGGTTAAGCTTCTGCCTTTGGCTCAGTTCATAATTTCATGGTTCATGAGTTTGAGCCCCTTCAGCTCAGGTCACGATCTCATGGTTTGTGAGTTCAAACCCCACAGCACAGAGACCGCTTCAGTTCCTCTGTCCCCCCCTCTCTGCCCCTCCCCAACTCGTGTACTCGCGCGCTCTCTCTCACACTGTCTCTCTCTTAAAAATAAATAAAATTAAAAAAAAAAACCAGCAAACACGTATTGATGAGGATATGGAGAACTTGGAACCCTTGTGTACTGTTGGTGGGAATGTAAAATGGTATATAGCCTCTGTGAAAAACAGCATAAAGTTTCCTCAAAAAAATTAAAAAATAGGGGTGCCTTGATGACTCAGTTGGTTAAGCGTCCAACTCTTGACATCAGCTCAGGTCATGACCTCACAGTTCGTGAGTTCAAGCCCTGCTGAACTCTGTGCTGACAGCACAGAGCCTGCTTGGGATTCTGTCTCTCTCCCTTTCTGCCCCTCCCCTGTTTGCTTTCTATCTCTCTCTCAAAATAAATAAAAATAAACTGTAAAAAAATAAAAAAATAGAATTTCCATATGACCCAGCGATTCTACTTTTGGGTATATACCCCAAATAAGTGAAAATAGTCCCAAAAAGATATTTGTACACCTATGTTCATAGCAGCATATTTACAATAGCTAAAACATGGAAGCAACTCAAGTGTCCATCGACCAATGAATGGATTACTGAAATGCAGTATATACAGCCCCTGTATTATTATTTGGTCTTAAAAATGAAGGAGATTCTGCAATATGCTACAACATGGATGAACTGGAGAGCATTGTGCTAATAATGTGAAATAAGCCAGTCACAAAAACCAAATAGAGAATAATTCCACTTATGTGAGGTATTTAGAGTAGTCAAAATTTAAAGAAAGTATAATGGTAATTGCCAGGGGCTGGAGACAGGGGAGAACAGAGAATTGTTTCCAAATAGGTATTGAGTTTCAGATTTAGAAGATGAAAAGAATTATGGGGATGGATGGTTGGTAATGGGTTGGATGGGGAGGGGATGGCTACATGACAATGGGGATATATTTAATACCATTGAACTGCACACTTAAAAACTGTTAAGATGGCTAATTTTATGTTATTTGTATTTTAACACAATAAAAAAGAGAGAAAAGCAAATCCTGTATATCATATATATTATATCCTCCCTATATATAAGGGTATCATTGGTATATCAATTGTATCACTCTATAATTTATTTTTTTCCACTCAACATGTTATTCCTGAGATTTATCCAGCATGATAAATCTTTTTCCATTCTTTTTGGCTGTATAATATTCCATCGCATGCATATATTATAATTTAATATATTAAAATGTTTTGAAATGATAGCCATGCCATTATCACACCAACAAATTCTCAGTGATTTTTAAATATTATCTATACCCAGTCCATATTAAAATGTCTCCAATTATCTCAAGGATGTCTTTTTACAATTAGTTTATTCAAATCAGGATTCAAACAAGATCTATCCAATATATGTGGCCATATGTCTCTTCAATCTTTCATTCTAAAACAGCCTTTTCTTCTCCTCCCCACCCACACCATTACATAGATGGTTAGAGAAACTGGGACATCTGTTTCACATTCTGGATTTAGCTGTTTGGTTTTTTGCTTGTTTTGTGTTTTAAAGTTTATTATTTATTTTGAGGGAGGGAGAGATAGCACACAAGTGAGGGAAGGGCACAGAGAGAGGGGGAGAGAGAGAGAATCTTAAGCAAGCTCCACACTGACAGCACAGAGCCTGACACGGGCTTGATCCCATGAACCGTGAGATCATGACCTGAGCTGAAATCTTGAGTTGGATGCTTAACTGACTGGGCTACCCAGACACCCCCACACACCCTTTTTTTTTAATGTTTATTTATTTTGAGAGAGAGAGAGCATGAGTGAGGGAGGAGCAGAGAGGAAGAGACAGAGAGAGCAAGAGATAATCCCAAGCAGTCTCTGTGCTGTCAGTGCACAGCTTGACTCAGGGGTCAAACTCATGAACTGTGAGATCATGACCAGAGCCTAAATCAAAAGTTGACCTGAAACTAAATCAAGAGTCAGACACTTATCTGACTGAGCTACCCAGGCATCCTAGCTGGTTGCTTCTGACAGTGTCTTGATCAGATTCAGTTTTGTTGGGGAGATAAAGGGAAGTACAGGAAACTCATGTAGCCCAGTGACCAAACCTCGTGTCACCAATATGCTACAAGTCTACAAGATGGGCTTCCTGATAATGATGTAATGGGAAATAGATAACAAGGGCTGTTATCTATTTTACCAAAAGTGATGTCACTTGGGGTGCCTGGGTGGCTCAGTCGGGTAAGCGTCTGACTCGGTTTCGGCTCAGGTCATGATCTCAGGGTTGGTGGGTTGGAGCCCTGCATCGGGCTCCACACTGCCACTGCTGTTAAGGGCCTGCTTGGAATTCTCTTTCTCGTCCCTCTCTCTGCCTCTCCCCTGCTCGAATGTTCTAAGTAAAAAAACTTAAAAAAAAAAAAAAAAAAAAAAGTGTACCTGAATCTAATTATGAAGAATAAATAGGACAAATTCAGATTGTGGAGTTTTCTACAACTTGTTTGGATTCTTCAAAAATGTCATAAAAGAAAAAATGAGATGAACATTGATCAGATCTTGGATCACAAACAAAACAAAACTACAGCTATACAGGACATAACTGGACAAATTGCGGAAATTTAAATGTATATAAATGTGGAGTTTCTTAGATGTGATAACGGCATTGTAGCTATATGGGAGAATGTCCTTGTTGTTAGGAGACACAGGCTTAAGTATTTAGGGGTAAAATGTCAGAATGTCTGCAAGTAACTGTCAAATGATTTAGCCAAAAATAAAATATATGTGTGTGTATATAAATAACCTGGTAAGGTGTATTGACAATTGATGAATACAGATGAAAGGTATAAGGATATTTATTCATTGCAGTTTTTAAAACATTGCTATTGGTTTGAATTTTTCTTAAAGAAAAAGTTGTGGGAAGAAAAAAAAAAAACCTCCTTTGCTCTCAGAACTGCTGGGCACCCTCTGCATTATTACCACAGGGGCGCCTTGGATTTGCGAGTCTTCACCATAGCTGACATTGACGCCAATCTCTTTTATTGCCGAGCGCCCCCCCCCCCCGCCCCGCCCCCCGGCGCCAACCCACTCCCGTTGCAAGAGCCATGGTTAGAAGCCCCAAGAGCCCGGGTCCTATCACTTCCAGGCTGCTAAATTCCAAACACTAGAGGAGGAAGAAAAGAAGAGGAAGGCCCTGACGGTCCCCTGGCACCCTCTGCGGTCAGGCACCGCCCCCTGGTGGCCGCCAGCATGCGCGCGGCGTGGGTGCCGGGAGGTGGGCACTTCCGGGGAAAGATTCCGCCCACCCCCCCCAACCCCCCAGACTAGCGCCCTCGCAGCCCCAGCCTGTTCACCCTGGGACTGCACATTTTAAAGAACACCAACTACGTGCCCAGCATGGTGCAAAGTGCTTAACAGATGTTATCTCGCTTAAGTCTCACATCATCGGCCCTTACAGGTGTGAGTATGGCAGGCCCCATTTTAAGGACAAAGTGAGGTGCAGAGAGGGGAGGGGAAGTGCACAAAGACTGCAAGGCTAATGTCACATTTTTTCTTTCTCTTTCGTTTCATTTCTTTCTTTCTCTTTCTTTCTTTCTTTTTCTAAATTTACTTTTGAGAGAGAGTGTGAGTGAGCAAGGGGCAGAGAAAGGGAGAATGCAGAGCCCAAAGCAGGACTCAAGACCTGAGCCAAGTCACATGCTTAACCGACTGAACCACCCAGGCTCCCCTAGTGTCACATTTTCTAACTCAGGTCCAATGCCCATTACACTATGTGCCCATTACAGCCCAGTTGATTCCAATGATGGTGACGTGATGAGAATTACCACAAAATAATAGCAAGATAACCTACAGCGCTTTGAGCCATGCACTGTGGGACATTAACACATTTAGTCTACAATAGCCCCAAGGGGTAGGTTCTATTAATATGCCCATTTTACAGTTGAGGAAATTGAGGTACAGAGAGTATTAAGAAATTTGTCCCAGGGCACCTGGGTGGCTCAGTCAGTTAAGTGTCCAACTCTTGATTTGGGCACAAGTCATGATCTCATGGTTTGTGAGATGGAGCCTCACATCAGGCTCTATGCTGACAGTGGAGAGCCTGCTTGGGATTCTCTCTCTTCCTCTCTCTCTCTCAAAATAAATACATTTTTTAACTTAAAAAAAAAAAAAAAAGAAAAGAAAGAAATTCATCCCAGGTAGCTCAGAGAGTAAAGAGTACTGTGAAGGCATCAGGAGACGTGGAATTGTCCAATGGCTCTGTTCATAAATCTTTACTGCACACCTACTAGGTGCAGGCCCCTGAGCTGAGGCCTGAGTGCAGCACAGAGGAGGACTAAACAATGCTAGCACAATGAAGCATGAGAAACTACAGAGCAAGTCTAAACACCAGAAATCTATTATTGAAAATGAGATCCTCAATGAGGAAAATGGTTTAGGATCAGCCAGAAATAAAAGTAAACACGAACAAGTGACCACTTCTGGGGGAGAAGAGGATAGTTTAAGTAAATATAAACACTGTCACTGCAACATGCCAGCAGGGATAACACAATGGTAACACCTAACTTGAGGCTTGGCTGAGCATTTGCTTTGAAGAAAAGTAAAAGGCGCTGCCATTCTCCTGAGAAATTCGGAAAAGGAGTAGTATTTTAGACACGAATTAAAATTCCTACTCCTAATAAACAGAATCTAGCGATTCAATCTGACTCTCAGAGAAGGCCATTAGACCACCACCTACAACCAACTCCTCCTGCTCCAAGCCTGGGGCCTCAAGAATCCCCTCCCTGGTTCTAGGAAAGTCCACTGTTCTCTGGCCCAGCCGCCTACCCTCTCCCTCCCTCGGGTGCCTCCCAAGCTGGCTGCTGAGCACGTCTCCTTAGGAAGGTTCCAGACTTGGGGCCGCCGGTTCATTGCCAGAGATACACCCCTTCCTTACCCGGGTGAGACCCCAGGGCAAAGGGACTGTCGCAGGAGGCCAGGTCTAGGGCCCACCGTGGGCTGCCGCTGGGACTGGAGCACTCTCAGGGCCAGCCCAGCGCTGCCCCTCTCTGCCCACACATTTTTCTCTTGTAGACATTTTGTAAAAAAATGAAGAACATAAAGCTTTATCATTTTCATTAACCACCCCCCCCCCCACTTTATTAAGGTATGATGGGCACACTTTAGCTGTACATAATGTTTACAACATGTTGTTTGGGTACCATTTTTTTATTGAAGTATAATTAACATACAATGTTTTATCAGTTTCAGGTGTACAGCATAGTGATTCAGTGCTCACCAGGATTAGTGTAGTCACCATGCAACATTATTACAATATTACTGAATATATTCCTTATGCTGTACTTTCCATTTCCCTTAGCTTATAACTGGAAGTTTGTACCTCTTAATCTTCTTTACCTATTTTGCCCATTCCACCCCCCACCCACCTCCCCTCTGGCAACCACAGATTTGTTCTCTGCATTTAAGAGCGTGGAGTATCATTTTCATTCTTGCCATTCTTGTTACTATTTTGGTCTGTATCATCCATGAAATGTTGTTTGGACATATTTGAGGGAGAGATAAGGCTGGAAAAATTGGCTAAGAGTTTGAATAAACTGGAGAAGAGTGTTTGAAAAACAAAACAAATACAGCTTCCCCTAAAAGTAGCTGTAGTTTTGATAACCTAGATTAGCAGGGCTCAAAGTGTGGTCCCTGGACCAGCAGTGTCGGCATCATCTGCAGATTTTTTAGATCTGCAAATGCTCTGGAAGAGATCTGCTGAATAAGAAAACAGCAGGCTGGAGCCCAGAAATCTGTTTCAACCAGTGCTCCAAGAGATTCTGATGCGTGTTCAAATTTGAAAACCACTCTACTACACAATAACCAAATCTCCTGTGAATTCAGTCATATTTAAAAAATGAATTTATATTTCCCTAGCCATAACAACAACTTCTATCTGAGACACTATGGAAAGAGGAGCCTGGAAAATGCCTGGTGTGGGGACAGAGTTTTCCCACCCAGAATTTCTCCTGGAGGTAACAAGTAGTATGAGTTACAGGCACCCAGATGGGTTGGGCAATGTCAAGGGGTGGTTCCTTAATCCCCACCCCCCACAAAGTGTTTGTAATGAAACTGGAAAACAAAATGAAAGTGGAAAAGGACCAAAAATGTCCTTCCTGAGCCTGGCTAAAGGTAGGAGTGGATGGGCATGGAGGAAAGTGTTACTGTAGTTTGTGCAAGATCTCCCTTAACTGAACACCCTTGAGCTCCCAGGAGGGGTCCCCTGGGTGTTTTTTAGGCTCCCACCCCTCTGTCACTTGTCTTCCTCTCTTCATCCCTTTCAGGTCTCCTTTTGATCACCCTGGGGCCCATTTTCCCTGGCTCCATCTTTTTACTCTCTACCTTTTCCTGCACCCCACCACACACAAGCTCCTGGGTCTCCAGCGGCTGACTCTTCAGCACAGAGAGCACAGAAGTCATCACCTCCTTTTGATCCCTACATAACCCTTCACGGACTTCAGGGGCAGAGGGCAGAAGCGGTGCAGGTGAAGGAGGATGTGCAGAATCCTGCTAGGCCTGGAAGGAAAGGGGGACCCCTGTAGGGCCTGCAGGGGTTCATAAAGCTCCCCAATTTGGAAGCCGTTTTTGTCCCAAGGAAAGGCCACAAAGCCACTACCTTTTGGGGAGGCTCACCACTGCTGTTCTGCTGGGTCTTTGAGTCAGTGAAGTCACCCCCACCTCTGGCTGGATCCCTGAGCCAAGAAATGCCACTGACCTGGCAACCTTTGGGGAATGTCACACACTAAAAGGGGAGGCAAATAAGTACTCCTTTTCTCTCCCTGCCTTTGGCTGTTTCCTTGCTGGACTCCTGTGCCTTTGCCCCCCACTCTTATGGACACAGGGACTATTTCTGGGCAGAGGCGTGGTAGGTGAAAGCCACTCCTTTCCAGAAGCTGCAGAATTTCTTCCAGATCAAGTTGGGATAGTGAGGCAGGGTGTCTGTGGCTGTGGAATCCTGGGATTTCTCTAGGCCAGGGCTGGCATCCAGCCCATTACCCAGGTCACAAGTTCCGGTTCAAGCCTGGGTCTCAGATGAAACTTCATCTGTCCACTGACTCCCACAAATAAGAGTCAAATTGCCCATGGTGACTCCTCAGCTGGATTTGCTACATTTGTGGCTATTCAGAAGGCTCTTGACATGTTTTTTTCTCACCTTATGAATTAATGAAATATTTTTATTTTGTTCTTTCCATTAGCTTGTTAGACACCTGTGAGGTTTTATTTTGTTTTGACCATTCTTTCAGTATTTACTCTTTAAAGGTAAAATGCCTTTTTTTTCCTTTTGCTGTTTTTAATGTTTTCTAGTCTTTTTCAACCGTTTTACAATTATGTGACTAGTACAGTCAATTGTCTCTGTGGGAGAGGAGGCACTGAGAATGCTGGGCTTGCCTCAGTGAACAACCCTTCTCTTTGGTATCTTGGATCCTCAGTTCCTGCTGCTTTGGGAGCTCTCTAATGCCTTCAAATATATATATATTTGTATTTTATCCATCTCTTCTAGCTATCTCTAGTAGACGTGTTAGTTTATGACACGCTATTCTGTTAACACTAGAAATGGAAGCATCACTGTCTTGGATTTTAATTCTGTATGTTTATTTTTTTTTTAATGTTTATTTTTGAGAGAGAGAGAGAGAGAGAGAGAGCGAGAGAGCGCACAAGTGGGGGGGGGGGGGTGCGGAGAGAGAGGGAGACAGATGACCCCAAGCAGGCTCAATGCTGACAGCAGAGAGTCCGATGTGGGGCTCGAACTCACAAACCCTGAGATCATGACCTGAGCTGAAGTCAGACACTCAACTGACTGAGCCACCCAGGTGCCCCTAATTCTGTAATGTTTAAAGACATATAAATAATACTGTTGTTTTGTACACTTAATTATTTATTCACATATGATCACTTTCTTTGGGCTTGATTCTTTCTTATGTCTCTGACCATCCATCTGGGATTATCTTCCCTTTGTCTGAAATACAGCCTTTACAACTTCATTTAGGGTCTGCTCATGATGAAATTCCTGTTTTTAGCTGCATAAATAGGTCCCCATTCCTGAAAGATTTTTGCTATACACAGAGTTCTAATTAGGCACATATTTTAAGTGAAGATTTCATTCCTCACTCAAGTGGCTTCCCTTAATGCTACTGGGAAGTCAGATGTTACATCTCTGAAGTTAATTGATCTTTTTGTCTAATTGTTTTAAGATTTTATGTACCTTTTATATTCTTTAACCATGATGTGTATAGTTGTGGACTTATTTTTATTTATACTCTTTTGAGTTTCATTTGGCTTCTTGAATCTGGAGCTTGGTAGGTCTTTCATCAGTTCTGGAAAACTCATAGCCATTAACTCCAAATATTTCTTATTTTCCTCTGGAATCTAATTAAACTTATGTTGGGCTTTCCTACCCAAAGGTTTCATGTGTCTTACTTTGTCTTGTCCCTTCTTCTTCTGTCTCTTCATCTCACTGTCTCTGCCCACCAGTTTCTGGACAATTTCTTCCTACCCATATTCCAGTTGATTCTCTTTTATGTGTAATTTGCTGTTAAAAAAGTTGTTCCATTTTTTTTTTTCCAAAGGTCAATCTTTTTAATTTTTTTTTAACATTTATTTATTTTTGAGAGACAGAGACAGAGCATGAGCAGGGAAGGGGCAGAGAGAGAGGGAGACACAGAATCCAAAGCAGGCTCCAAGCTGTCAGCGCAGAGCCCGACGCAGGGCTCCAACTCACAAACCGCAAGTTCATGACCTGAGCCAAAGTCGGACGCTTAACCGACTGAGCCACCGAGGCGCCCCAAGTTGTTTCATTTTTAATTAGCTATTTTTTAAAGTTGTTTGGTCACTTTTCCAAACCTACTAGATGAATTTTTTAAGCTTTTTTGGTTTTGTATTTTCTAGTTTTTTTTTTTTTAACAACTCTTTAAAAATACTAAAAATTGCTATTTTATACTCTGATAAACAATTCTAGTATTTGGAGTTTTTGCGTATTTGTTGTGCGTTATTTCTGTATGTTCTCTTTCATGATGTCCTACATCTTTGTGTATCTGGTTATCTTTGAGAATGTGCTGGAAGTTACTAAGAAAAGGGCTGTGTGTGAATACTCTGATGTCTGAGATGACAATACCTTTCTCTAAGGGTCATTTTCATTTGCTTCTGTCAACACGTGGACACAACACTAATGTGGTAAATACTGAAGGTTGAGATTCCTTTACACGTCCAAGATAACCTGAATTTGGGAGACATGTCTGCGCCAGGGCCTTTTTATCTCAACATTTACTTGAGGGTACCTACATTTGGGGGTCCCTGTTCAAATGTGGGGTGATTATTCAGACTCCCAACTTTCAGCACTTTTATACTTGTACCCCTTATACTGCAAGTCCACCAATCTTACAGCTGGAATTGTCAGTTGTCTTCTTCCATCAGCAAATGCCTTCAGGCAAAAGCAGCTTGAATGACAGATTTATGAAGTCAGTCTGTTTCATCTCCTGGAGTTTGATTCCTAATTCTTCACTCTTCTTGTTAGCTCTTTTGAATGCTGTCGTTTTTCAACATTTCAACCAGCTCAGGTTATTTTGTATGTTAGAGTTGGTCCTAATTACCTAGACTACCATTATTGGGAGTGTGGCCCTTCACTCAAGGCTTTATTATTCTCCCTCCAGCCTGCCTGCACAGGACCGCTCCTATCCAGAGTTAGGGAGAAAGGAGAGCGGAAGAGGAGACGGTGTCTCTCTTTTTACAGCCTTGTTTCAGGGGAGCAGAAACTTACACTTCCTCAGGAAGAGCCACATTTTCTCAGAGAGATAAAATATGGTTACCTGGTTTCTCCACTTACCTACACAATCCCATTTGGTTGAACTTATCCCCATTTTGTCGGGTAGGTCACATGATCGGAACGGTCGTGCTATTAGGGCGAAGCGCGGGGAGAAGAGGGGCGGGGCCTGGCCTGGGGTTTTCTGGTCATGGGACTCCCGTGGCTGGTGGCGGCCACTGGAAGAGGGTAGCCTGGCCCCGGGAGCAGGACGCTGGGCACAGGTCGCGAACGCCCTTGCTCCCTTGCACTCCGCGCACACAGCGCGATGGCCACGCCGACGCAGACTGGAACTGGGTGTGCCGGTGTCAGCGGCGGATGACGTCAGACACGGTGGCATAAGCGCGCCGACGCGAAGGCTTTCGGGGAATGTAGTCTCCAGCCGCGCCACGCGTCTCGGCAGGCGGAGGCCCTCTTGGTGCGCGTACTCACCCCGCTTCCCACTTAGCGCCCGTAAAATGTGAGGGGACGCAAGTGGGCCTCCTTTGACCTCTTTAAAAGGGCACACTTAGCTCTTCCTATTACTAATTCGAAATTTGGTGGTACAAACCCTTCTAACCTGCCTTCTCACCGCCGCCACGCTGTCACATCCCCTTTTAAGATGCTTAACCTGAGGGAAAGCCAATTTGTGCTTACTAATGGATATTGAAACTTACAGTCTAGCCCTGTTTAAAACTCCAAACTCATACCTTACTCTCAGATGGCCGAATGCCCTGCCTGCTCCGCGCATGGGTGAGGGGAGAGTGAAGGAGAAAGAAGATGCCCGTTTGCTGCGTTAGGTCCTGTTTGGGGGCCGGTGGCCTGCCCTCATCGGGAGATGGGCACCTGTCTGGGCGCGGCATTCAACTTCGCCCCAGTCCCAAGTGTTCATTCACAGCGGGCGGTCTCTCATCTCTTTGGCCCCATGCAGTGCTTGCATTTTTTTTAACCCCTTGGCAGATGGGTCATCCCCCAGCTTGGTGCGGCAGTCACTGGGTCACAGCCCTATGGCTCCTGCCATCCTATTTTCCTTCCCTCTTCTGAGACCCCCAGGCACAGAGAAAAGATTTGCCGCGGTTTTCGAGAACCGCCCCCAGCTTCTTGTTTGGTTAGCTCCCCATTCATTCTCAAGGGTCTTGGTTTCAATGGTCAATTTATATAGTCACCCTCTTCAGCGTCTAGTGAAATCCTGCCTTGGGATCTTTGGCAGCAAAGAAAACAGTTGGAGTGGCCTTATCCCTTGCTTCCTAGGCACAACATGAACTCGGACCCTTAGAGGGCTTCATGATCTGCTGGTAGGGGCTACTCCAGCAGCAGCCGCCCCTCCTTCAGAAATCTCGTTTCGCCCCTGCCTGTGTTTTGTTCCTCCCCACCCCCTCACCACCGCATATACACTCTTCAGAGGTAGGTACACGGCAAGCTCTCCCAAGAAGGGGGCCTGTGGTTTGCTGGAGATGGAGCCACCAAGCTCCAAGGATTTCTGACGTCCCCAATATCTCCAGTTATTCTCTTGGTGTCGGAGTCCCCCCCACCCCTCCCCATCCTATGGAAAGGGCAGAGGCCTTCACCCCAGGGCTATAAGGCCCCTCTCCTCTGGATCTGAACCTAGTTATATGGTAACATGTCAGTGGAGGCCCAAGAGCAAGAGGTTGTGTGAATCTTAAACCTCCTAGAGTCTCCTGTGGGACAGGGTGTCCGAGCCTTGTGGTACCCTTTAGAATGCAGAACACGAGATTTTGCCTTTGGGGTTTTATCAGCAACTCCCAGCCAACAGAAAAGTTCCTGTCAAAATCCTGTGATAACTCTTCTGAAAACAAGCACTAAAATTCAAGAGCAAATGCTAATTGCTAGTTTCTTAATGCATACAGTGTAACAAAAACCCCGTTAATTATAATTAATACTTATCTGTTCATAGTGCAATAAAATACCATGTATATACTTCAGGTCCAAATTCTTGGTTCCTTTATCCACTGTGTCCAAAAACTGTTCAAAGGAGTGTTTTTCCAAAATAACAAGGTTTTTACTGAAATGTATTATCAAAAATCAGTTTTCTCCTCCCACCAACTCCTGCAAATAATCACTTGGGTTCTGGATCTACAGGAAGTTCTCTGCTCCCCTGCCCTTCCCCCCCTTCTTTTTAACTGGTCCCTAAAGAGGCATTTACAGGGAGTGGAAATGACTTTGCTTGATCTTGACAGTGCCAAGAACCTTTTTTCATTCTTAGGGTTGGATCAGCTTTTCACCCTTGAGAAAAGGAATGTCTATTTTTCTTCTCCTAAATCCTCCCAAATGTTTGATGTACAGGTCAAACAGGCTCATACCCTGAGGGGAACCAAGCTTTGAGGGAGGAGGGACCGGATAAAAGCAAGGAGGCAGACTTTAAAAGAGTTTGAACATTCAGAGTTGCACATACGACATATGCAACATCCTTTAACACAGGTTAGTATTTTGCCATGTTTGCTTTTAAAAAAGAGAAATGATGCTTTAAGCTTTATTGTATTCCTTCCTACCCTCTCCTCTGTAGCCCCAGAGGAAACTACCATTCTGAAGCTGATATTTTAATACTTCCCTACTTTTACTTCATATGTTTATTAAAAATAGGTATTTAAAGATTTTTAAGTTATAACACCTCACACTTTACGTATCCCTCAACTTTATTTTCTACACTAGCCTCATTAAGACATGTACATCCAGCACAACCATTTATTACATATTTGAGTATCTCCTGTGCTGAGGACACAGCACCGAATAAGATGCAAACATTGCTGCCCTCGATCACCACGCTGTTTACTTGCCATTTGTGCACTTTTCTTTTTGTTATGCTTCAATAATTTGTCTCCTCTTCCCCCCACCCCCAAATTCCTACTTTCATGGAGTTTACCTTCTAGAGAAAGACATATAATAAGTAAAATATTTAGATGGTGGTAAGTATTATGGGAAAAAATGAAGCTGAGAAGGGGGATAGGGTGTGCCATGGAGACGGCAGGCTCTTTTGATAGGGTAGTCAAAAAAGGGCTGTTGAGAAAATCTGGAGCAAAGATTTGGAGGAGATCAGGGATAGACTGTGTGACATCTAGGGCAATGGACTCCAGGAAAGGGAACAGCAAACGTACAGGCTCTAAGGTGGAAGCTTGTTGTGTGTCTAAGTTACTGAAGAGGTTCAGTGGGCCCAGAGCAGTGATAAGGAAGTCGTAGTGGGGGGTGCCTGGGTGGCTGTCAGTTAGGTATCCAACTTTGCCTCAGGTCATGATCTCATGGTTCGTGGGTTCGAGCCCCAAGTCGGGCTCTGTGCTGACAGTGCAGAGCCTGGAGCCTGCTTCGGATTGTGGCTCCTTCTCTCTCTGCCCCACCCCCACTCACGCTGTCTCTCTCAAACATTAAAAAGAAATTTTTTTTAAAAAGGTAGTAGTGGGACGCCTGGGTGGCTTGGTCGGTTAAGCGTCCAACTTCGGCTCAGGTCATGATCTCACGGTCTGTGAGTTCGAGCCCCGCGTCGGGCTCTGTGCTGACAGCTCAGAGCCTGGAGCCTGTTTCAGATTCTGTGTCTCCCTCTCTCTCTGCCCCTCCCCTGTTCATGCTCTGTCTCTCTCTGTCTCAAAAATAAATAAACGTTAAAAAAAAAAAAGGTAGTAGTGCGTCAGAAAGATCAAATAGGGAAGCAGGTGGTAGCAATATTATGTACAGGTTTTTAATTTTTATTCAGTGAAACGAAAGCTATTTGAGTACTTGAGGAGATGAATGACATGATCTTAGGTCACTAAACTATCACTCTAGCTGCTAAACTGTAAACAAAGGGGGGCAAGGATGGAAGCAGAGAAACCAATTAGGCCTTTACAAATATCTGGGCCAGAGATGATGATGGTGACTTGGGTTAGGGTGGCAGAGGGAACAAGAAATGGTCATCTGCAGGGGCGCCTGGGTGGCTCAGTCAGCTGGGCGTCCGACTTTAGCTCAGGTCATGATCTCACAACTCGTGAGTTCGAGCCCTGCATCGGGCTGTGCTGACATCTCGGAGCCTGGAACCTGCTTCGGATTCTGTGCCTCCCTCTCTCTCTGCCCCTAACCCACTCACATTCTGTCTCTGTCTCTCTCAAAAGTAAACATTAAAAAAATTTATTTAGAAATGGTCATCCGCATATACCCTGGAAGTTAGCATACAGGACTTACTGAGGCTTGGATGTGGGGTGCAAAAGAAAAGAATCAAGAACAGTTCCCCAGTTTGGGGACTGAGCAACCAGAAAAATGGGGTTCTTTCTCCAGAAGGAAAGACTGAGGGAAGAACATGATTATGATAGGGCTGGGAGGAGGAGATCATGAGTTAGTTCATGGACACATTAAATTCAAGATGTGTTAGGCATCCAAGTAGGGATGTCACATACGCAGCCGATCATACAAGTATGGAATCCTGTGCTAGAGATACAAACTTTAAAGTTGCCAACAAGTAGATATTTAAAGCCATGAGACACAGTGAAAGGCACAATGAGTGTGACTGTAGAAAAAGAATCCTAAAGATTGAGCCCTAGAAGAATTCCCATGTTTAAAGAAAGAAATTTAAAAAAACTGGAAGTAGCTGTCAATAAAATATAAGGGGAAGTGTGATAACCCAGAAGCAAGCAAAAGAAATGTGTCAAGGGTGAGGAAGAGATGAACTGTAACAAATAATGCCGAAAGATCAAGCAAAAGGACTGACAAAAAAAACCCAGTGCATTTAGCTACATGGAGTCCCTCAGTGCCCTTTAGCAAGAGCAGAAACAAAGACCTGACTGGGAGGGTTGCAAGAAAGAATGGAAGGAGAGGAAGTGGAGACCATGCGCATTGGAATATTCCTCTTAAGTGAAGAAATGGAGTGGCAGGTGGAGGGGGATGCAGTGCGTATATTTACAAATATATATTTAAGATGAGAAAAACCACACATTACTATGTTAATGGGAAAGATTCAGTAGACAAGGGGGAAAAAAGATACAGAAAAGAGGACACCTGTAGGAGCGATGTCCTAGTTTAAGGACAGGATCTAATACAAGAGAAGTTGGCCGTAAAGAGAACCAAGCATCACCCATAGTAACAGGAAGAGCAGGAAGAACACAGACAAGATGCACATAAGTGACAGTAGTTATCTTCTAAATGCTTTTATTTCTCACTTAACTAGGACACAAGGTCTCCAGCTGAGTGAGGACTGGGTAGAAATGCTGGAGGCTGAGAAGAGAAAAACTATAAAATTATAGTTCAGGAGACTGGGACCTTAGGAGACTGGGACAAATGACTGGACTAGGGAAACAAAAGTTTGAGGTTTGCAGTCAGGAATTTAAGGTCTGGCTACTCACCATGGCTCTGTTTTTCTGCAGTCTCATCTAGCTCCATGGGGACAGGAGTGATATAAGCAGAACTAGAATTTTTTTTTTTTTTTCTTTTGGCCAGATGCTCTGGTTACTTCACTTAAAACTGTTTTGTATTTAATTATAATATGCCACAACCTATTAACCACTTCACTTACTGATAGACATCTATCATGCGTCCGTATTTTTACTACTGCAAACACTGCTGCAATAAACATCCTTGTGCATCTTTGTGCTCACGCAGGAGTTTCCAGTCCAGGGTACACACCAAGTAGTGGAAATGCTGGGCCATGAGGTACGCTCAGCTTTACTCTTAACTGGATATTGCCAAGTTACTCCCCCAAATCATTATGTTTATCCTCTCACCAGCACTGTGTACATGTTCTCATTACTCCCCCTCCCAGACTTCTAAATTTTTGCCACCCTAATGGGTATGAACTAGTATGATGGCTCAGTCAGTTTTAAGCATCCGACTCTTGATTTCAGGTCATGATCTCACAGTTTGTGAGATCGAGCCCCGTATGGGCTCTGCGCTGACAGCATGGAGCCTGCTTGGGATTCTGTCTCTCCCTTTCTCTCTGCGCACCCCCCCCCCCCCCCCCGCCTCACCAAATAAACTTTAAAAAATATATAGTATCTTATTGTCTTCTTTTGTAAAATTCTGATTTCAAGATTAAACATCTTTTCATTTATAAGCCAGTCTTCTTTGTCTAACAACAGATCTCCATTCCATCGCTCACTTAGTAAAACTACAAAAGTACCTACTATGTGCCTGGCATTGTGATGAGCAGGGGAACAAAAAAGTTACCAAAATAGAAATAGACCCTGACTTCCCAGAACTCACAATCTAGTGTGAGGTGGAGGTGGGGAGAACACCAAATAATCACAAATACATACCATGGTAACATAAAGCACATTAACAGTAATCTCTGAAAATTTAAAAGAGGGTGACCAATTTAGTTGAAGTAGGGAGGCAAAACCTTCCCTGAAGTGACATTTGCATTTCAACAGCTGAGTAAGAATTAGCTAGTTCAGCAGCTACAAAGAACCAGGCACCATCATCAGCATGGCTAAGAACTGGAAAAGTGTTTTCTATCTTTCCATGCTGGCACAGAGGTGTGCTAGATGCTGTGACAGAAATAATGCCTGCCCTGGGGTCCTTCCCCAGACACACCCAGGGACCAGGAATGGGATGTTTTCTCCTGGCTCCCTTCTGCAATTTTGGACTATTACTCCTGTGCTATTGTATCCAGTTTATTCCTGTACGAGTCTCACACCATCTGATTATACTAACATATACACACTGACCCAGAAAACTCATTTTTGGATATTTTAAGAAAAATTCTATAAAAAGGAAGGGGTGTTTCAAAAGATAAAAGTATTAAATGTCATTATTATGAAAGCCAATAACAAAGTCAATCCAAATGTGTCCCAACAGTAAGGGATTTAAGGAGATCTTGAGACTGTATAGCAACACAGAAAATATTTACGAAAAATGGTGCTTCATGTATGGGCAAATGTAAATAACAACTTGATATATTAAGGTATGAGGGTTATGGGTGAATTTAGGGGATTTAATTTACTAAAGTAGTCAGGAAATGTACTGCAAAGCCCTTGACCATTTTCTCCCTGTTTGGTCTCCAACCTTACGTATCACCGTATCCCTTCATCCACTCCTCCCAAAACAATACTACGTTACATGCACCTCCTTGAACAGAACATGGCTCTGGGTACATCAGAGTTAGAGGTAAAAGGCCAGACAGTCCTGGGTTCAAAGCCTCAATCGTCCATGGGAAATACTACCTCAAGGGAATTGCTTTACCTCTCTGGTCCCCCCACCCCTGTTAGAAAACAAGGATACGTGTATTAGGTTTCTTTAATGCAAACAACAGATATCTGACAAATTAGCTTAATCAAAAAAGGGTAATCACTGAACTGACAGTAGGGAGTCCACTGAATCCCAGGAAGGGCTTCAGAAATTGAGCCAGGTCCAAAAGGATCTCAGGATTAGAAATGAGAGTACCCGGGCACCCAGCTGGCTCAGTCAGTTAAGTGTCTAACTCTTGGTTTGGGCTCTGGTCAGGATCTCATGGTTTGTGACACCTGCGCTGACAGCGTGGAGCCTGCTTGGGATTCTCTCTCCCCACCTCCCGGCCCCGCCCCTCCTTGGCTCTCTCTCTCTCAAAATAAATAAACTTAAAAAGAAAAAAAAAAACTTAAGAAAAAAGAAAAGAAATGAGAATACCATCATGTCAGCTGCATCCCCTCCTACAATTGAACTCCTCTCTCTGGTAAGGAATTGGGCTCTAGGCAGTTCTAGAACTTCACCTTTCCAGCCTAGCAACACAAAATAAAAATGGCCCTGTCAAACCTATTTTGAAAATATTCTGGCAAAGGACTCTGGCTCAGCTAGGTAACAGACTTGCCCCTAGAACTATTACTGAGACCCAGGGATATCCTGACTTGTGTTCCTGTGGTCAGTACAGCAGAGATCTTACAAGAGAAAGAGGGAGGGAAAAGTTGGGCAAAGACAAGAGCTACCACAAGATCTAGAACAAAGAGTTGTAAGGATTAAATGAAATGATGGTTGGGGCGCCTGGGTGGCTCAGTAGGTTAAGCGTCTGACTTCAGCTCAGGTCATGATCTCACACTCCGTGAGTCTGAGTCCCATGTCGGGCCCTGCGCTGACAGCTCAGAGCCTGGAGCCTGCTTCAGATTCTGTGTCTCCCTCTCTCTCTGCCCCTCCCCTGCTCATGCTCTGTCTCTGTCTTGAAAATAAATAAAAACACTAAAAAAATAAAAAAATAAATGATGGTTATGAAATATTTCACACAATTTCTTTCTAGTAAACATTCAATAAATCGTACCTATTATTAACTCACCTGACTGTGATAAGATTAGCAGTCAATCCCTCCTTCTTGACACACCATGGTTTTAATCTTAGCCATGTTGTGAAAACTGAAAAAGACAAACTGACTCCCATTCAACTAAGAAGGCTATTTATTGAAATAATACAATGATGTTACAAGGATGCATTTCATGTGGCCTAAAAAGTTGGGTGTTCGTAAGTGCATGGTGCCTGGTTGCTGGAACTAGAGAATCCTCTGCTCAATCAACCACGCATACCATGAACATTCTGGGCTCCTTCACTATGAATGAAGATGTGCTGATATTCAGACACTGGTTGATCTAGGCCAAGCTCCACACACAAACCAGTGGTTTTCTTTGAGTCTTCTGGAACCAAGTCTTTATAAACTTTCATAAAGGTAGGATAGCACTCAACTGGTTGCAATTTATGTCATTCTTGCAAACAGTCCTCTATGAGATCCCCAATCGGCAGCAAATAAGCTCCTGATAAGAATGGTAGCCACTCAGTAGTGGAGGGTTTATGTAGAATTACCCGTTGTCAAACTACGTATCAGACAACACGTGGTCTTGGCACTGTGTGTGTGTGTGTGTGTGTTTAAGTATGGAACATCACAAACAAGGTGTTTTTGAACAGTTAATGTCTTGGAAGAGCAGATTCTCATCTTGTTCCACTTATTGGGCTGGAAACCACACATTTCAGCCCCCACGCACATTTTTCCTGCAAAGAATTATGAAGAATCATTGGGAGCTACCTCATGTGGTCCAGGATGAGACAAGGATGATGGATCCTGCTACTTGGCATGCAAAGAAGGCAGTAAGGAAGGCTTACCATCGCCACTACCCATATAACTCCATCTCATGATTCATCAGAGTGGGAAATTTTTATTATCTTAAAGGGGGAGAGGCTCTTGTGTGAAAGGGGTCCAAGTGTACACTTGCTTCCAAATTTCTCTCCACTGTTGGCACCATGAACAAACAAAGGTTTAGGAAATTCCTTTGGGATAGCCCCTGGGAGGCATGAGAGAACATTAGGGATTGGAGTGGGCTATGGAAGCTTAACTTAGGCTTTACGGACAGAAGAGCAGCACTGAACTAAAAAAAGTAAAGGTCATTACATGGATTCCCTAAACTGATTTAAAGACAAATTTTATGACAATGGGTAATTACATTTATACTTCTCCACAGTAAAATTAATTTGGAGAAAATTTTCCCTGTTAGTCTTGTGTTGTTTTCCCACTGATCCAATATAGGAAGCTTGGAGCAGTGATTTTTCATGGGAGTGTCATAAAAAACACAGTAAGAGAATTTAATAGATTTATGAAACTGACATATGTTAGATTAAAGTATAAACATTACACTTGGGAAAAGGCAAAAAGTCACTAGTAGTTGAACTATTCACAGCTTTTGTTAACATTTTGGTATGTAAGCCCCCAACAAGTTGTTTAAAATAGGCCCATGACAAATGTGCATGTATTTTGTTGTCTCTGATGCTTTTATGAATTCCCGAAGTATCCAACTTGAGTGCTCATCAAATGTTTGTGCATCTGATTTATTTCAAAATTTACTTTAAAGCCCTCTGAATTCCAAAATACCTTTTCAGTGGACAGACCACTGAAAGATCCAGGCAAAAGAATCTTTTTTTTTTTTTTGAAAGGGCAAAAGATCCAGGAGATCTGCATTCTCCACCCAGCTTTGCCATCATAAGCTCTATCACACGGTGCAAACCACTTCACATCTTTGGCTTTTGGTTTCTTCATCTGTACAACGAAGTGGTTGAACCAGTTGATCTCATTCTTTGAATGACGAATTCCTGGGGGTGGAACTGGTTTCCATGGTGAATTTAACTTAAAAGCTGCAGATGAATGCAGTTGTCAAGCAATTTTAAAAGTAAGTTTTGGTCATTACTGCAGGAGTTTTATTTATTAAAAAAGGCTGTAAACAGAGTGACAAGTCAAACTGTTCAAAGTTGATGATCTCCTGCACAACTGTATTTAAAAGCTTTATAAAGTCCAATACATAGGCATATCATTTCCAACTGGTTATATATGATGTTTGTAGTTGTTTTTACAAAAGTCTGTAATCAGATTTGAGAATGTAGCTTCTATTTGTTAAAAAACATGGTCTACTAGCATAGAGCTTTCTTCTCACACCACACACATGCACACGCGTGTGTGTGCGTGTGTGCGCACACACACACACACACACACACACACACACACACACACAAATTCATTACATTCTCAAGCTTCCTCTCCATTAAGAATCTTCTGATACTGAATATGAACAATATTTTAGCTAAAATTTTCTGCTATTCCTTAATTTCAGGGTTTCTACAGTTTATTTCGTGTATGAATTCTCTGATGTTTAGTTAGCGCTGAGCTTCTACTGAAGTTTTTCCCGCATTCCTTACAAGCATAGGGTTTTTCTCCAGTATGAATTCTCTGATGATCATGCAGATTGGTTTTCTTTCGAAAGGCTCGCCCACATTCATTACATTCATAGGGTTTTTCTCCAGTATGAGTTCTCTCGTGCTGAATTAGGGATGAACTTTGACTGAAGGCTTTCCCACAGTCAATACATTCATAGGGTTTCTCTCCAGTGTGGGTCCTCTCATGTTGAGTAAGTGATGAACGTCGACTAAAGGCTTCTCCACATTCATTACATTCATAGGGTTTTTCTCCAGTATGAATTCTGTGATGTTCTATGAAGCTTGTACTCCTTTTGAAAGCTTTTCCACATACATTACACTGATAGGGTTTCTCTCCAGGATGAGAAACAGGTTGTTGATTAAAGTTCTGCTCACATTCATAGGGGTTCTGTCCGGTATGGATCCTCTGATGATCAGTAAAGTCAGTGATGTGACTGAAGTCTTCCCCACAATCATTACAATGATAGGATTTCACTTCATTGACAGTGCTTTCATCTTGAGTAAGAGATGAGCTGTGCTTGAAATCTACACTGTAGTTATTGCTTTGGTAAGGTTTGCCTCTCTTATGAATCCTCATATGCTTATAAAGGGACGGGCTCTGACCAAAAGCCCTCCCACATATGCTACATTCAAAAGGTTTCTCTCCTGTATGAGTCCTTTCATGCTGGACAAGAGAAGAACATCTACTAAAGGCTTTCCCACACTCCTTACATTGGAAGGGTTTCTCTCCACTATGTGTCACCTCATGTTGAGTGAGGGATGTGCCATGCCTAAAAGATCTCCCACATAAATTGCATCGATAGGGTTTCTCTCCAGTGTGAATTCTCTGGTGTTGAACAAGGGAGGAGCTGCGCTGGAAGGCTTTCCCACAGAGACTACACTGATAAGGTTTCTCTCCGGTATGAGCGTTCTCATGCTGGCCAAGCGATGAGCTATGCCTGAAGGCCTTCCCACACACATTACATTCGAAGGGCTTCTCCCCAGTGTGAATTCTCTGATGCTCAGTAAGTTGTGTCTTCCAGAGGAAGGTTTTTCCACAGTCAGTACATTCATGGTGTTTCTTTCCAGGATAAATTCCCTGATCTGTACCATTGGGGCAAGCTCCCTCTCCTTTATGAGTTTTCTCGTGTTTAGTAAGTGATGATCTATGAATAAAGGCTTTTCTACATTTGTCACATTTATAAGGTTTCTTTTTTGCAAGGATATTACTCTGATTAATTATATCTGAATTCTGTCCCAAATTGCTTCCAAGTGTATCACATTCACTAGGCCTTGAAGGAACATTCAGTTGTGTAACCAGAACTGTATTCAATCTGGGGTTTTCACCAAATTTATTTTGCTGAAAATTTTCCTCTGGTGTGATTGTTTTCTTCTGGGTGGATGCATCTGGCCCCAGATATCTTTTCCAGTTTTCCTGGTGTCTTTCTAACTGGCTACTAACATCCCAAGTGTTTTCGAATGTGGCACGTGAAAGGCCATCTGCACTACGGGATCCTTCAGATACACTCTGCTGCAGATGTGATGATTTGCCTTCAGGCCTGGTCTTCCAGTCTGAAAGAAATCCAAAGTGCAAAAGTCCCCTATTCCCTCCTATTGAAACAAACTGCTACAGTAGGAATAGGGAAATGAAAGAGATAAAAACTATTCATGATTCCGTCTTGAAATTAATCCAGGAGTTTGGAGAGAAGAGCCAAAATGAAGGAAAGGAAGAGTAAAGAGAAGCGACAGTGCAGGTTGCAGAGCCAGAGTGCATGGCAAGTGTAGAATGAGGAAGCCCACCTAGGAGGGCTGGTTACGAAGTAAGGGAATAAGTGAGCATGAGAATGTTGGGCACAGATACTACTGGAATAAAATCATGGTATGTCTTGCAAGATCCTATCTGCTCTCCATGCTTCTTGTCCATTCTACAAATTATCCCCAAATCTGTCTTCCTAATACAGCCATTTCACAATTTCTTTAAAAGTTACCTCTGAGGCTCCAAATCTTTAAATCCTGCTGAGAAGATCTGCAGCCACTGATGTAACTGAAATCATTCTTTGATATACTTGGAGATCAATGGCTATACTTCACAAGCTGAAATAAAATAATATTTCAGGAGGCAAATCATCCTTGCCTTTACCATTAGGGCTGTGGTTTTTAGTCTGAGTTCTGGTTCCATACTATTCACCTCTCTTGACCAAAAAGGATTTTACTCTGACTAATAAGTTGATCTCTAAACCCCTGTTTAACCTCAGAATACTAGTAGCAGATAATTAATTAGTTTCTAGGTTCTAAGAATGGTAACTTTTAAAAACTAAGGGGAAGAAGGGTTCTGGAATGATGGAAATGTTCCATATCAAAATGAATTTGGATTAGATGGGTGAATGCATTTGTCAAAGTCAACGGGATGGTACTTAGAAGAGTTGTGTATCTTATTGTATGTACATTTTTCTTAACAAAAAAACATAAATACTGAATTCTGGTTAATGATACATATGAAGTATGCAGAAGTGAAATGTACTTGTGCCGGCAACGTAGTTGGAAATGCATCAAAAAGACAGACTGATAGACAGGTGAAGAATATGTAATAAAGCAAATATAATAAAACGTTAACAACTATAGAATCTTGGTGGTAGGTATACAGTGTTCACTGTATTAATTTTTTTTAACTTTCCACACGTTTGAAAATATTCACAGTAAAATGTTAGGAGGGAAAAAAACCAACAACAAGGGACCCTAACCCCCCAAATTCCTTACCCTGAAATAACATTCAATTCTAATTTCCCAAGGACGGAAAATGCTTTGACTTTCTTTTAGAATACTTCTCAGAGAGACATTCAAGAAATGCTTGTTGATACGAATGAATGAGAAAGTTCTCTCCCCAACCATATTCCAAAACAATCAAGTAATTCCTGACTGCCTTCTATGTGCTCTGCAACACAGACTGAATACATAGACATATAACAGTTTCTTTCTCCATGCGTTTGGAATCTTAGAAATAAGACTTAATCATCTGACAAAAAAGGAAAACCATCAGATGGTATATTTTTAAATCTGAGTTTGTGTAGTAAAGATGATATAAATGGTACTTGTGATCAGGGGAGGAAAAAATACACATATTAGTATATATTATGTTTATGGACAGACACCTTGAACATAATATATAGCTTTGGATAGGGAGAAAGCATTATCCAATGAGGGAAAGTGTACACTACTTACAGAAAACATTAAAAAGAAGTTCAACCCAAGTGAAGCTTGTTTTAGTGAGAACAAAAAGAGAATACTGGAAGGTATGATAGGGGACCTTTAAAATGAGTGGGAGTTTCTATTTCCTATAATGAGCTACAGGGAGTGACCGCAAGAGCTTGTCAAAGGCGGGTGGTTTATGAAGACAAAACGTTAACATCCAATATGGTCCACCCAGTGATGAGTAGAGAAACAAAACATGGTATGTCCATACAATGGCATATTATTCAGCAATACAAAGTAAGGAGGTACTAAAACATGCTACAACATGAATGAACCATGAAAATATTACACTAAGTGAAAGAAGCCAGTCACAAAAGGCTACATATTATACAATTCCATTTACATAAAATACCCAGAAATGGTAATCCATTGAGAGAAAAAGATTAATGGGTGCAGGGGTAGCGGGGAATGGAGAGTGCTTGCTAGTGGGTATAGGGTTTCTTTTCGGGTGCTGAAAATGTTCTGTAGTTAGATAATGGTGAAGGACGCACAACTCAGTAAATATCTGAAAAACCATTACATTGTAAACTTTAAAAAGGTCAATTTTATGGTATGTAAATCATATCTCAAAAAAGCTAAGATTAAAAAAATCCAATATGGGTTATAAAAGAAAACACAGGGTGAGCAATTTCAACTGGGAATTCTAGTAATCTCCACCCAGGGCCTGGTTTAGGAGGAAAATAACCTGAATTGCAGGAAAACACTAAACTGACTGGGGTGTCTGGCCTGAGGGATTAGAAATCCAGTGGTTTCTAGTGGGCAAAGTAGCAAAACGTGCTGGCTGGGGATGAAAGATGATTTAGACTCTAGGTATTTACTTGCATGGGACTTCTACATGGAGAGGTCCTGTGAGAAGGGAAAAAGGTGACCAGGGTAGAAGTAAGGATGATTTCTGAGTCCACAGTAGAGATTCAAGAGCTGTAACTACCAGAAGGCAGGTGCCCTTTTAAGGTGGTAACAAAGAAAGGGGAAGAAGTTGGAGAGCAGACTCCTTAAGGCAGATTTGCAAACTCCTTACGGCAGTCAAAGACCTAAAGCCAAGAAATACTTAGCGAGCCAGGATACCAGGCGAGGATGATATTCCAGGAACTGCAGGGAGAGGCAATGAAGCAAACTGGCATAAAGGCATGATGGAAAGAAGATGGTACTACTCCCTAGACAGGTTTTGTAGGAGTACAGTCAGGGAGAGAAGTCGGACGGAGGTTAGGAAAAGGCAGAGAATCAAGGCTGTATTTCCTACAAGTCTGGGGCCAGTGACAGTAAAAGCAGCAAGACTAAAGAAGATGGGAGTTCAATTAAAGTCTGAATGAGTAAGAAAAGGGATCGCTAATAATGAGAGACTGAGGACACCTGAGGAGAAGACAATCCAGCAATAGGGTGACAGTATAGGGAGAAATGGTATTCTGTGTAGGACAAAGGGGCACGTTTTCCTCTAATGCCTGCCAGCAGCAGGAACACCCTATTGGAGAAGGGAGACAGAGAGAAGTGTCATCCAGGAGATGGTGCAGTCTCCTGCAGGTGCAGAAGCTCCCAAGGTACCAATTTGAAGGTGCTTCCCCCCTCCCTCAGCTGTGCCACTGTCTGTATTGATTCCTGCACGCCTGACTCCCCCTCGTTTACCTGGACAGAAAGGTCTTTGGATTTCTCCCTCTGATATCCATGGCTCTTCTCCTTGTTCCAATTTGAAGATCACCTCTGGCTTGGAAACTTGATATCCTGCTCATGGGTAAATACACAAGATTTGGTTGTTTGTGCAAGTGGACAAAGACCCCTCCTATAAGTCAGTACTAGTCCTTGATCGTCAGGAACTCTGAAGGAAAAAAAAGGTGCAACTTGAGGAGTCATGCAATCAAATGACCTATTTCCAGTTCTGCAAAAGAAAGAACTTCACTTAAAGAACAGTCTCAGAAAACTGTAAAGCTGAGTCCCAAAAGGGAGAACAAGCTCTAATGGTGAACATCCTCCTCACAGCCACCCGATCTACGAGCCCCACAACCTTAGCAAATGAGAGAGGAAAGACCTGCCAGTAGGCAAGATACTGAATTGGTCCTTACCAAGAGAAACCAGGTGGCTATAGTTCTCCAGCATCACATCCCTGTACAAGCGCCTCTGAGCAGGGTCCACGTGGTGCCATTCTTCCTGGGTGAAGTCCACAGCCACATCTTTGAATGTCACGGATTCCTGTAGGATCACATTCCTGTTCAACTAGGGATCAACATCAAAAATGTTCCCATGGCAATACTGGGAATATACTGTAGGGTCATCAGGAACAGTGATCACACATTTGATATCCTGTGGGGGCAATGTTGGGTTAAACATACTAGATGTTTATGTAATTTTGTAAAGGATCCAGTATGGCAGGCAGGAAAGTCATGAGGGGCAGTATGTCCTGCAATCCCATATCCCTATTAGCTGCCTTGTTTTCCTGCAAAGCCAAGCCTTGTCATACAATCACCAATTCCTCACTGCCCATGCACTTCCTTTGTTAGAAAATCCAAATACAGCGGGGAGTAAAAACAACAGCCCTCCTTTACCCGCATCACCAATCCCACCATGCTCCCTAGAAATAATGACTGTTTAACAGTTGGGTATTGCTTTGAATTGCTTCATAGAACTCCACATGCAAGTATCATAACATATTCTTGATTACAACCAACAGCACTCCATGCATCTGTGGAGAAGATCCAGATATTCCCACCACTTACTGGGCTCTAGCCAGGCTCACCTTGCTGATCCCTGAACACATCAAGCTTGTTTCTACCCTGGGCCTTTATGCCTGTTTCTCCCTCTTCCCCTAGGATCTCCATGTGGTTGACAACTAGTTACTAGTTATTCAGTCTCATCTTGAGCACAGCCCCCTCAGAAAAGCTGCCTTAGCACCCTCCAATTTATTCTCCATCACATTACCACATTAATCTCTCCCCAAGCACAGCTATCTCTCATGGCCAAATCCCTGCCACCTGAACTCAGGAACCAAACACATTCAGGTAAAAAGTACTTGTACTTCCAACAATAATCTGCAATTAGCTTACTTGTTAGCTTCACTGTCTCCTCCACCATGAGCTCCACAGGAACAGGGACTTGATCTATCTTGATTGGTTTTATACCCAACACAGAGTGGATGCTTAAAAAATGTTTGGTGAGGGGCGCCTGGGTGGCTCAGTCGGTTGGGCGTCTGACTTCGAGTCAAGTCATGATCTCACAGTTCGTGGGTTCGAGCCCCGCATCGGGCTCTGTGCTGACAGCTCGGAGCCTGGAGCATGCTTCAGATTATGTGTCTCCTTCTCTCTCTGCCCCTCCCCTGCTCATGCTGTCTCTCTGTCTCTCAAAAATAAATAAATGTGAAAAAAAAAATTTTTAAAAAAGCTTGGCGAATGAATAAATGGAACAGTCCCTGTTAGTAGACAGTTGGATTATTTTCAGTATTTTGCTACTACAAACTACAATAACTCCTTTGCATAAATATAGCTAGTAAGAATTGGAATTGCTGGGTCAAAGGTCTTTTCCTGCTTCTTACCCCCTCCAATCATTTCTTCCTCACTACCCCACTGAAGCTGTGCTGGCTGAGATCCCTTCAATCCGATACTCATGGACTGATTATAGTCTTGACTTACTAGGCCTTGTTAAACCATGTCACCATGCCCTACCTAAAATATTTCCTCTGGTCCTGGTTAGACTTCAAAAAAGTCTATATAGTAAAATATGGTAAAGACAATTAGTGTGAAAAGACTTTGAAAGCAGAGCTGACTACAGCAGTGAAGGAAGTTTCAGCCTTACTTTGTATCCCCCCCCACCCCCCACCCCTCGCTGCGCTTAGCTACAGCTGAACTGGAGTTCTTTCAATTTTCTGGAGGGTACCATTCTCTCCCCACCTTCCCACCTGTCTTTTCTTTGCTAATTCTGTTTCATATTTCAGGTGCTGGTTAAAAGATCTTCAGTGAAGTCTTCTGATCCCCTACGGGAGGGCCAATCCTCTTATTATGTGCTTTAAGCATTTTCTATATCCACAATTATTCAAATAAACCTAATAATCCATTTAATACTTGTTTTCCTAGTTAGATCATGAGCATTATGAGGACAGAGACTCTATCTTTTTTTTTCTTTAACTTGAAAATACCAGTGTCCAGCAAGTGCCCGATTCATACTAAACTCTGGTTTCCTGACAGAGATTTGAACTTTACAGAAGACAGGAGTGGCCCCTTTTACTGAGTGAGGAACATGACCACATCCACACATACCACTCACTCATCTGTATCGTATTCTGGCTCAACAATGCAGCTGGGTCCCCGAGGGAACAAGGAAGTGCTGGAACACGAAACTTTTCTGACTGAGATCAGGGGTCTGAATGGGCCAGGTAAGATAATACTCAATATTTACTAGGCACCTGGCTTTACCAGATGCACTATGGCAGGAAAAAAAAAAAAATGCAAATGAAAAACACTGCAGCCCTTGAATACATTCCAGTTTATTTTAAAATGTGCTATTTATTAGAGCACAATATGAGATGATACATAGTGAGGTACCACAGGTGTTCAGAGCAGGAAAAACTGGGAAAGGGAGAGAAGCTTCAAGGCAGGCAATGTACTGAACCTGAAGAGGCAGAAGTACCATTTGGACACGTGAAGGAAGTGGGAATCCAATCCAGGGATTACCAAGCTTGAAAGGGGAGGCTGGGCTTGAGACAGGCATGGGCAGCAAGGAAAAAGGGGTTGGATCAAGGCAAGGCAACCTAATTATAAGTTAGGTTGTGAGAAGTAACACCTTCTCCCCACTGCCTACTCTGTCCTGTAAACATACAGCCCTCTCTAGTTAGTAACAGGTGGTTATCAGCCAACCTGGACTCCTTTGTTCAACTGGCTCCCCTTATTTATTTACAGTTACTTACTTAATTAATTAAAGTAATCTCTACACCCAGTACAGGGCTCAAACTCATAACCCTGAGATCAAGAGTCACATGCTCCTTCTGACTGAGCCAGCCAGGAGCCCCCAGGTCCCTCCCTTCCCCTTCCCCTTCCCCTCTTTTCCTTTTCTTCTTTCTTTTCCCTCTTTCTTTCTTTTATTTTAAAAAATAAAATTTTTTTTAACATTTATTCATTTTTGAGAGAGAGACAGAGTGTGAGCAGGGGAGAGGCAGAGAGGGAGAGAGACACAGAATATGAAGTAGGCTCCAGGCTCTGAGCTGTCAGCACAGAGCCCGATGCAGGGCTCGAACTCACAAACAGTGAGATCATGACCTGAGCCAAAGTCACACGCTCAACTGACTGAGCCACCCAGGCACCCCATTCCTTCTTTCTTTCTTAAAGTTTATTTATTTTGAGAGAGAGAGAGAGAGAGAGCAACGCCTTTTTAAAATTAAAGAATTTAAAAATTAACAAGGTTATCATGAAGTATCAAGTATTTCGTCTTCCTCATGTTGACATAAAAGGTCCAAAGAACTAGAAACAGCATATACTAACTTGAGAAGACTCAATTTCCTGGGCCTGTAAAAAGTGGCACATTAATAACGTATAATATCCCTTGGGTAAATCACAGACCTCCTGCTCCAATCTTCTTATCTATAACATGGGCTCCCTGAGCTAAAGATACAGGAGTTTTAAGAGCAGAAGGGTGAAAGGTCACTTCCAGCTGTACAGGACAACACTTGCAAATACAGATAGCCCTCCAACTCTAACATGTGCCAACTCTGGAGGAGAAATCTGCTCAAATTCTAACTCAGGAAACTTTGTAACTTAGAAACTTTGCAAAGCTGAAAACCAGAGAACAGCAGCTAGTAAGTAAAAACAATCAAATTTATAAAAA
Organism: Panthera leo; assembly: GCF_018350215.1. Classification (NCBI taxonomy): domain Eukaryota; kingdom Metazoa; phylum Chordata; class Mammalia; order Carnivora; family Felidae; genus Panthera; species Panthera leo. Next base: position 43,702,591 of record NC_056693.1, on the reverse strand, counting down.
CGACTCCCTCTGCGACCAAAGGTGATTTGGAACACATTACATCTGCTAAGACATAGTGCAAGGTTTTCACTCAAGTACTCAGTGCTCTCTGATATCAGGCCAATAATAGTTTGGTAAACTGGGTTAACAGCATATCTAACAATTGAGCCTGGAGAGAAGAAACTATTCACTGTTAGCCCTTACACACACAGATGCCCTACTTAGGCTAAGGGCATCATCAGTTGCATCCTAACTGAAAACCCGGACCTCATTCTTGACCTTTCATTTTTCCTTTAGGCCCTGGAATCCCCAAGAGCCTCAAAAACATCAATCTATAGTCCCTCCCCTTCACTTATCAAATCCTGCTCAAATCCTCCCCTGCCAATGATGCCATTAAGCCAGGAAGTAACTTTCTAGATCTATGCTAATACGGTAGCCACCAGAAACATGCACACTACTGACACTTGTAATGTGGCAAATTCAAATTGGGATATGTGGCAAGTGTAAAATACACATTGGATTTCAAAGACTTAGCACCAAAATAAAGAAATAAATAAAATGCCTCATTAATAATTTTATTTATTTATTTATTTTAACATTTATTTATTATCGAGAGACAGAGAGACACAGAGCGTGAGCAGGGGAGGGGCAGAGAGAGGGGGAGACACAGAATCCGAAGCAGGCTCCAGGCTCTGAGCTATCAGCACAGAGCCTGATGTGGGGCTCGAACTCACAAACCGTGAGATCATGACCTGAGCCAAAGTCAGACACTTAACCGACTGAGCCACCCAGGCACCCATTAATAATTTTAAAATATTGATTCATATAGAAATATTTCAGTTATATTGGGTTAAATAGTATGTGTTACTAAAATTAATTTCACCTATTTCTTTCTACCTTGTGACTACTAGAAAGTTTTAAATTAAATATGTAGTTTGTATTTCTTTTGGACAGTGCTGTTCTAGACTGTTCTAGCTCTCCACCTCAGCCACTCTCCAACTGAATCACCTTTCTCTCTTGGGGGGAGACGGTGGAATATGAGGATTTTAGGCTTGCCTCGTCCTGTGGATATACCTAGATAACATCCACATCTGTGTAAGTAATCCAGAAAACGACCCAGAGACTGGCAGAATAGACTCTCCACAGCGAAATGTAGAAAAGAGTAGGAAGGGCAAAGACAGGTGAAGGGCCAAATCGATCTGTGGGACAGTATACAGGAGTGAGTGACAATGTGGGCATGGAGAGGAGAGATGCAGACCTCCACCTGAGTCACCCCAGGCACACAGGACTGCCACTGGGAAGATGAGTCCCTATAACGTTTGGCTTTGAAAGCCAGAAGGGCCTAACTTTGAGAGTTGCTACAATAAGTGGGGGCTTAGCACATAGAACTAAATATCAGTGGGTTCGGCTCTGGAAGAGCCAGACAGGGTGACAGGAAACTGAGTGCCTGCCCTAAAAAGAGCACAACAAACAGCCCCACTGAGATAAACCATAGAAGCAGCAGTTTGGAAAACACCTGGGGTATAGGGACAGGAGATTTATTTGCTAATCTCAGGGCATGTGCTGGAGGAGCAGGGGTCTTTGGGAGATCTCTCCAAGAACAAAAGAGCTGGAGGGCACCACTTCCCTTTCCCACTCCCCAGCCTGGATTCACCCCAAGCAGTGCCACAAGCCTGGCAACGTGCAAACAGCCCCGACAGGGGCCAGCACCACTCCAAAGTTACTCATACCCCAGAGAAAGGGGAAAATAACCACACGCACCAGTCCCAACTGTGGCCCCAGCAGTGGGCTGGGGGCTGACAATGGGTCTGACTGTAGGCCCCGCCCATCAACAAAAGCTTCTCAGGGAACACCACCACACCAGGAAAGCACCCTGCAATTCCGTGCTACCACTACCAAAGCTCTGGCAAATGCTTGGCATGACTCAACTCAAGCTCAAGGCAGCCCCAGACCGGCCTGCTAACAACAGAGCGACTAAACTCTTCCCACAACAGGCAAAGGAAGTCCAGACAACTGGACTGAAGGTTAAACATGGCTTAGCCACAACAATGGGGCACACAAACACACACAGGAGACACCCCTCAAGTGCCAGGTTCTGATGAACAAGGGATAGTGCACTGCAGGGCACTAAAGAACCTCTTCTTCGTAAGGCCACTACTTTCAAGAGTAGAAGACAGGGGCACCTGGGTGGCTCAGTCAGTTAAGCGTCCAACTTTGGCTCCGGTCATGATCTCACAGTTCTTGAGTTTGAGCCCCACATCGGACTCTGTGCTGACAGCTCAGAGCTTGGAGCCTGCTTCAGATTCTGTGTCTCCCCTCTCTCTGCCCCTCCCCCACTTGCACTAGTTCTCTCTCTCTCTCTCACACACAAAAATAAATATTTTAAAAAATTAAAAAGATAAAAATAGAAAATAAAAAAGAGTAGAAGACATAGCTGACTTTCCTAACACTGAAACAGTCACAGAGAATTAGACAAAATGAGGAGACAGAGAAATGTGTTCCAGATGAAAGAACAAGACAAAATCACAGCAAGAGACCTGAATGAAATGGAGATAAGGAATATGCCTGATACAGAATTTAAAGTAATGGTCATAAAGATACTCACTGGACTCAAGAAAACAGTGGAGAACTTCAATGAGACCCTTAACAAAGAGAAACCATAAAAAAGAACCAAGCAGAGATGATGAACTCAAATAACAGAAATTAAAAATACGCTAGATAGAATAAAGAACAGAATAGTGAAAGCAGAAGAATGGATCAGCAACCTGGAGGACAGAGTAATGAAAAGCAATCAAGCTGAACAGGAAGAGAGGAAAAAAAAGAAGATAAATGAAAACAGACTTAGGGAACTCAGCAACACCATCAACCAAAATAACATTCACATTACAGAGATCCCAGAAGAAGAAGGGAGAGAAAAGGGAGCAGAAATTTCTTTTTGAAGAAAGAACAACCAAAAACTTCCCAAATATTTCCCAAATCTGAGGAAGGAAACAGAAATCCAGATCCAGGAGGCACACAGAGTCCCCCAAAAAATCAACCCAAAGAGGTCCACAAAAAGACACAAAGTAATTAAAATGGCACGGGTGCCTGGGTGGCTCAGTTAAGTGTCTGACTCTTGATTTTAGCTCAGGTCATGATCTTAGGGTTTGTGAGTTTGAGCCCAGTGTCAGGCTCTGCACTATTGTGCAGAGTCCACTTGGGATTCTTTCTCTCCTTCTCCCCTGCTTTTGTGTGCACACCGCTCTCTCTCTCAAAATAAATAAATAAACTTTTATTTATTTAAATAAATAAATAAATAAATAAACAAACAAACAAACTAAATAAGTAAAATGGGAAAAAGCAGTAATGAGGAGAGAATTTTATTTTATTTTTATTTTTATTTTTTTTAATTTTTTTTTTTCAACGTTTATTTATTTGTGGGACAGAGAGAGACAGAGCATGAACGGGGGAGGGACAGAGAGAGAGGGAGACACAGAATCGGAAACAGGCTCCAGGCTCTGAGCCATCAGCCCAGAGCCTGACGCGGGGCTCGAACTCACGGACCGTGAGATCGTGACCTGGCTGAAGTCGGACGCTTAACCGACTGCGCCACCCAGGCGCCCCGAGGAGAGAATTTTAAAAGCGGCACAAGAAAAGATAACAGTTACATACAAGAGAAACCCCATAAGGCTATCAGCTGATTTTTCAGCAGAACCTTTCCAAGCCAGAAGGGACTGGTATGATATAGTCAAAGAGCTAAAAGAAAAAAATCTGCAGCCAAGAAAACTCTATCCAGCAAGGCTATCATTCAGAATAGAAGGAGAGGTAAAGGGTTTTCCAGAGAAACAAAAGTTAAAGGAATTCATGACCACTAAACCAGCCCTACAAAAAATGTTAAAGGGGACTCTTTGAGTGGAAAGGAAGGACCATAAGTCAGAGTAAAGAAAAGTAGAAAGCCCAAAAGCAGTAAAAATCAGTATATGTCTAAAATGAGTCAAGGGAGGGATACCTGGGTGGCTCAGTTGGTTAAGTGTCCAACTTTGGCTCAGGTCATGATCTCATGGTTCATGGGTTCGAGCCATGTGTCTGGCTCTGCGCTGACAAACTCAGAGCCTCAGAGCCTCAGATTCTGTGTCTGCCTCTCTCTCTGCCCCTCCCCCACCTTGTGCGCTCACTCTCTTTCTCTTTCAAAAATAAATAAACTTCAAAAAAATGAGTCAAGAGAGTCACAAAATAAAAGGATGTAAAGTATGTCACCATATGCCTAAAGTGTTGGGGGCAGAGGAGTAAGGAATGGGTTCAAACTTTGGTGACTACTAATATGGACTGCTACATGCATAAGATTTTATATACAAACCTAATAGTAACTACAAATCAAAAACCAGTAACAGATATGCAGAAAATAAAGAGAAAGGAATCCACGTATGTTACTAAAGAAAGCCAGCAAACTGAGAGAAGAGAACAAGGGAAGAAAGGAACAGAGAAGAACTACAAAAACAACCATAAAACAAGGAACGAAATGCAATACATACCTATTGATAATTACTTTGAATGTAAATGGACTAAATGATCCAATCAAAAGATATAGGGTAACACAATGGATAAAAAGCAAGGCCCATCTATATGCTGCCTACAAGAGACTCATTTCAGACCTAAAGACATGCAGATTGAAAGTGAAGGGATGGAAAAGCATCTATCATGCCAACAGAAGTGAAAAGAAAGCTGAGGTAGCAATACTTATATTGGACAAAATAGACTTTAAAACAAAGACTGCAACAAGAAACAAAGAAGGACACTATAGGGGCGCCTGGGTGGCTCAGTCAGTTGAGCGTCCGACTTGAGCTCAGGTCACGATCTCACAGTCCATGGGTTTGAGCCCCAAGTCAGGCTCCGTCCTGACAGCTCAGAGCCTGGAGCCTGCTTCAGATTCTGTGTCTCTCTCTCTGCCTCTCCCCTGCTCATTCTCGGTCTCTGTCTCAAAAATAAATAAAAACATTAAAAAAAAAAAAGGACACTATATAATCATAAAGGAGACAATCCAACAAGATATAACAATTATAAATATTTATGCACCCAACATGAAAGCACCCAAATACATAAAGCAGCTTGAACAAACATAAAGGAAATAATCAAGAGTAATACAATAATACTAGGGGACTTTAACACTCCCCTTACATCAATGGATAGATCATCAAAACAGAAAATCAACAATAGTGGCTTTGAATGACACACTGGACCAGATGGATGTAACAGATATATTCAGAACATTCCATCCTGAAAGAGCAGAATACATATTCTTCTCAAGTATACGTGGAACATTCTCCAGAACAGATCGTATGTTAGGCCACAAAACAAGTCTGAACAAATTCAAAAAGAATGAAGGCATACCATGCATCGTTTTCAACCACAATGCTATGAAACTAGAAATCAACCACAAGAAAAAATCTGGAAGAAACACAAACATATGGAGGTTAAATAACATGCTGCTAAACAATCCAATGAAACCAAGAAATCAAAGAGGAAATAAAGAAATGCATGGAGACAAATGAAAATGAAAACACAATGGTCCAAAATCTTTGGGATGCAGCAGAAATGGTTCTAAGAGGGAAGTTAGAGGGATACAGGCCTGTATCTTTCTCTCAAATTTTGCCTCCTGCCATACACCCCGTGCTCCTACTACATGGACTCTTTGTGCTTATAATATCATTTTCTTTGTAGTCTCCTTGTCTTTGCACATCTTATTCTGACCACCATGTACTTTCTTCCCTCGGCTCTATAGGAAAAATTCCTACTCACCTTTCTAGAACCAGTTCAATGATGCCTTCCCTCATGAAGCTTTTCTGGAAAAGCTCCCTGCCTCCCCCTTCAGCATTTGGTCCACATCTCCATTTCAGAACTGTAGTTGTGTTGATGCTTTTTTAAGTAAATATGCTTTTCTTTTTTTAATTTTTTATTAAGTAATCTCTATCCCCAAAATAGGGCTTGGACTCATGACCCCAAGATCAAGATCTGTATGCTCTACTGACTGAACCAGCCAGATGCCCCTAGTACTGTAGTTGTTTATTTATATTGTTCTCCCTCAACATTTTCTCAAACTCCTTTTCATTTCTGTATCTCTAAAACCAAGCACGTTGGAATCATCCAGAATCATGGGGGCAAGTGACAAAACCTGCCCATGCATGCATGGAGACCTCTGCTAAAAATTTTTTAAAAACTCCTCAGGTGATTCATTATCAAAGAGCAATAGCTAACATTCAGTGAACATTCACCCTCTCACTAAATTTCCTCATTGAAGCCCTACTGCTGCCCCAAAGGAAGCAGGTACCTTCTGCTGACAAGTTATGAAGTGTGGGCCTAGTCAAGAACCACTGCCTGGCACAGAGTAGGTATTCCACTGCTGAGTGAACAAATACAGAGTCTGGGTCATTCTTAAGGAAAATGAGGAGATTTTGAGGCTCCAAAAAAAATCAGGTGAATTAAATTCTTGAAAAACAAAAAGCAGCATTAAGAGCCAAATTCAAAAGCTGGTTCCTCTTAAATACCAGCCAAACAGAAAGAGTTTTGAGAAATCTAGTATATCAAATAAACAACTGGGGCACCTGGCCAGCTCCATCAGTGGAGTATGTGACTCTTGATCTCAGGGTTGTGAGTTCTAGCCCCACATTGGATGTAGAGATTACTTAAAAATAAAATCTTAAAACAAAAAGAAACAATAACAAAATAAATGACTTTAAAGGGAATAAACAAACCCGTAAAATATATAGCAGGTATTAAGAAATGTGAAAAATCTTGGGGCGCCTGGGTGGCGCAGTCGGTTAAGCGTCCGACTTCAGCCAGGTCACGATCTCGCGGTCTGTGAGTTCGAGCCCCGCGTCAGGCTCTGGGCTGATGGCTCGGAGCCTGGAGCCTGTTTCCGATGCTGTGTCTCCCTCTCTCTCTGCCCCTCCCCCGTTCATGCTCTGTCTCTCTCTGTCCCAAAAATAAATAAAAAACGTTGAAAAAAAATTAAAAAAAAAAAAAAAAAAAAAAAAAAAGAAATGTGAAAAATCTTAATGAAGTGGGTAATTTTTAAATTTTAAATCACCAGTGTTGACAGAAAAAAACCTTAATAATTGAGGAAGAAACAGAGCAAACTGTTCCCAATTATCCTTTCCATTAAAAATCCTAGATCTAAATGTTTTATAGGTAAATTCTTTCAAAAGGCAGAAAAAGATAATAAGCAATCTGAATGCTTCTGTAAGTTCAGGATAAACATATCACCAAAACCTGTAGTAGATCTTTCTCACTCTAAGGGCTATTTCACTTAAGAATACAGATGCAGGGGTGCCTGGGTGGCTCCGTTGATTAAGCATCTGACTTCAGGTCAGGTCATGATCTCCCAGTTTGTGGGTTTGAGCCCCACGTTGGGCTCTCCGCTTTTCAAGTGGAACCCATTATAGATCCTGTTTCCCTCTTCACTGCCCCTCCCCTGTTTGTGCTCTGTCAAAAATAAATAATAAAAAAAAAAGTGGTTGTTTTTTTTTTTAAGATTTCCTTTAAAAAATACAAATGCAAATACTTTTTAAAAAAAATTTTATTTACTTAGGGAGAATATGCACACAGGGGAGGGGCAGAGGGAGAGGGGGAGAGGGAGAGGGAGAGAGGGAGAGGGAGAGAAGGAGAGAGGGAGAGAGGGAGAGAGGGAGAGAGGGAGAGAGGGAGAGAGGGAGAGAGAGAGAGAGAAAGAGAGAATCCCGAGCAGACTCTGCACTGACAACATGGAGCCTGACTCCAGGCTCAAACTCACGAATTGGGAAATCATGACCTGAGATGAAATCTAGAGTCTAGAAAGTAAGCCATTCAGGCACCCTGAAAATAATGTTTTTAATTGTATTTTCAAAAAAAAAAAACAAAAACAAAAAACTATCCACTGTAACCAATTTTATCCCAGTATTATTTGTAATTGTAAAAATTTTAGAAAACAACCTAATGCTGAGAAAATGGTTAAAAAATTTTAGTATGCTCATGGAAATCAATATAAAACAAGGGCACCTGGGTGATTGTATGGAATCACCATACATTGCCATTGAAAGTGATTTTTGGGGTCACCTGAGTGGCTCAGTCACTTGAATATCTGACTCTTGACTTTGGCTCAGGTCATGATCCCAGGGTCACGGGATCAAGCCCAGAGTGAGGCTCCACAGTGGAGCTCGCTTAAGATTCTTTCTCTCTTTCTGCTCCTTTACCCTGCTCTCTCTCTCATTCTCCCTCTCTTTCATGTTAAAAAAAAAAAATGATTTTTAAAAAAACATAAAGGGGTCACCTACGTGGCTCAGTTGGTCTGACTCTTGATTTCAGCTTTGGTCATGATCTCAGGGTCGTGCAGGGTATGGAGCCTGCTTAAGATTGTCTCCCTCTCCTTTTCCCACCACTTGTGCACTCACACTCTATCTAAAAAAAACTAAGTAAGTAAATAAAACAAAATAAAACTCTTCATAAAAATTATATGAAATTTAGGGGTGCCCGGGTGGCCCAGTCGGTTGAGCATCTGACTCCCGACTTTGGCTCAGGTTATGATCCCAGGGTCATGGGATTGAGCCCTGTGTCAGGCTCCAGGCTGAGCATGGAGCCTGCTTAAGATTCTCTCTCTTTCCCTCTGCCACTCTCCACCACCCCCGGGAAAAAAAACTTACAATAAAACCTTGGATTGCAAGTAACTTGTGCAAGTGTTCCACAAGATGAGCAAACATTTCTAATAAATTTTAACTTGATAAACGAGTGAAGTCTTGCAATACAAGTAGTACGTGATCACATGATCACAAGTGAGCCAATGGTTCTTCTCTTTCTCTCTCTCTGTGGGATTGTGGGTGATAGTCAATGCAATGTCACATTTCCATGAAATCCTCAAAAGGAGGCAAAAGCAAGTGTCATTGGATAAGTTCCTTGTTAAAGTTGCACAAACTTTCTTGCTTCCCTCACACCAGCCACAAAGGTTTTCAAAGGTAAGTGCAGGTTAATTTATTTTTTTTTATATTTTGTATTTTATTATTCTGTGTTATATAACAGTATTGTAATCATTTTTATATGAAAATATTTCAGTTGTGGAACGAATCACCTGAGTTTCCATTATTTCTTACAAGGAAATTCGCTTTGATATTAAGTGCTTTGGATTACAAGCATGTTTCTGGAACGAATTATGCTCACAAACCAAGGTTTTACTGTAGATGAAATTTAAAATGTTTTTATTGAAAATGTTTAAGGGAAAAACATGCATTAAGGAGAAAAGAAGGAAATTTATTACAACAAATACAGAGGTGCTAAAGAAGGATGACAAATGACTCTTTTCTGTTAAAAAGTCTATGTTAGGGAGGAGTCAAGAGGAGTCAGGCAGAGGAGTACGGAGACCCTAGGCTTGCCTCATCCCTTGAACACAACTAGATAAATATCAAATCATTTTGGGGGTATCTGGGTGGCTCTGTCAGTTAAGTGTCCAACCCTGGATTTTGGTTCATGTCATGATCTCAGTTTGTGAGACTGAGCCCCGCATCAGGATCTGCACTGACAGCATGGAGCCTGCTTGGGATTCTTTCTTTCTCTCTGCCCCTCCCCCACTCCCTCAAAATAAATAAATAAACTTTAAAAAGATATATCAAATCATTTTGAACATCCAAGAAATTGATCTGAGGATTCAGAGAGTAAAAATGCACAACTAGAGCTGAAAAAAACCTACCACATTGTGGAAAGTAGTAACTGCAAAGAGTTGATTTGGGGAGGAAAAGAGCTCTAGGTGCTGCAATGGGGAAGGAACCCTGATCGCAGAGAGAGGAGCACGAGAGACAGAAAGAGACAGAAGAAAGAGTGAAAGTGCACGTGGGGAACTGCATAAGAAAAACTCTTTCCCCAAAACCACTGCCTTGGGAAAGGAGAGGGGCTCAATACCACAAGTTTGAGTGCAGAGTCTGAAGTTTCAGAGGTTTGCACCATCACCAGAATCTCACTTGGCAGGCTGAATCGTCGTCTGGTGGGGAAGGAGGGCAGAGACACAGAGCAAGCACCATGGTCTGAAGATCCCCTGGATCACATGGGGAGAAGCAGTTATGCTGCTTCAAGTGCATTTGGGAGAGGTGGCACAGTCTCTCTGGGGGCAAAAGATCTGGCAGGTGCCACTGAGTTGCTCCATTTGCTAACATAGCATAGGACGCTAGCTGAGGGCAGCAAGCCTTGGTGCCAGCTTTCTGCTGTGCTTTACATTTTTTTTAAGTTTATTTATTTATTTTGAGAGAGACAGTTTGTGTGCAGGAAGGGTAGAAAGAGAGGAGAGATAATCCCAACCAGGCTCCACACTGTCAGTGCAAGGAGCCCAATACAGGTCTTGAACTCACAAACTAGATCATGACCTAAGCTGAAATCAAGAGTCATGCTCAAACACCTGAGCCACCCAGGTGCCCCTCTGCTGTGCTTTACTATAAATAATGAACTGCTGTGCGTTTGCATAACCCATTTCTGCAACAAGCTGGCACCAGCCAGTCTTGCAGAGCAAGACCCTCCCCTAGAGGATCAGCATGGGTACTCCCTGCGCAATCTCTAAAATGTGGAGTTTTGAAACTCGGCCAATGCACCTGAGATAAAACACAGAAGTGCTGTGGCCTGTCAGGTGGACAGCTCAGATACAGGCAGGATGAAGTTGGAGATCTGGCAGAAGCCAGCCACACAAGAAAGGTGATTGCTCTCCTGTGAGGGCTTCCTGAAGAGTGGTGGGTGTGAGCTCCTCGCTGGGGGAAAAGGGAGCCAGGTGACACAATTTTCACCCCACCCATCAGCAATGATCAACTTCAGTGAGCAAAACAGCACCACCAAGGGAGGCCAGAGTCATTTACACCAACCCCTGCCCCCTGTGCCCTGCAGGTGTATCTCCACTAGGGCAAGTCAGTCTGAATCAGTGCAGCAGCCTGCACCTCCAGAAGACAAGCATAAACCCTCACATGCACAAGTTTACTGATCATAGAATGTTACAAAGCTTCAGCTCTAGGGGAAATATTTCCCATTCTTCTTGGGATACAGAAAAAGCAATTTTTAATATTTAAAATTTTTTTTTTTTAATTTAATGTTTTATTTGTTACTTATTTATTATTTTTTTTGATCTAGCTCCTTTTAACAAGGAGACCAAAACACACCTAGGATCTAGCTTCCTTTTTTGTTTTGCTTTGTTTTTTGACCTGGACAATACGAGAAGACAGGAATTCACCCAAAAGAAAAAACAGGAAGAAGTGAAGGCATGGGATTTAATAAATACAGTTGTAAGTAAGATGTCTGAACTAGAATTTAAAACAACAATTATAAGGATACTAGCTGGGCATGAAAAAAGCATAGAAGACACTAGAGAATCCCCAACTGCAGAGATAAAAGAACTAAAAACTAGTCAGGATGAAATTAAAAATGCGATAATGGAGATGCAAGCTCAAATGGATGCTGTGATAATGAGGATGGATGAAGCAGAGGAACGAATCAGTGATAACAGAAGATAAAATTATGGAAAATAATGAAGCTGAAAAGAAGAGGGAAAGAAAGGTATTGGGTCAAAATGCAGACTTAGGGAACTCAGCAACTCTTTAAAGCGTAATAACATTTGTATTATAGGAGCCCTGGGATGAAGAGAGAGAAAAAGGGGTAGAAGGTTTATTTAAGCACATTATAGTTGAAAACTTTCCTAATCTGGGGAAGAAAACAGACATCAAAATCCAAGAAGCACAGAGAACTCTCATTAAATTCAACAAAAGCAGCCATCACAGGGGCGCCTGGGTGGCTCAGTCGGTTGGGTGTCCGACTTTGGCTCAGGTCGTGATCTCACCGTCCATGGGTTTGAGCCCTGCATTGGGCTCTGTGCTGGCAGCTCAGAGCCTGGAGACTGCTTCGGATTCTGTGTCTTGTTCTCTCTCTCTGCCTCTCCCCTGCTCAAGCTCTGTCTCTCTCTCAAAAATAAATAAATATTAAAAAAAATTTTTTTAAAGCAGCCATCACCAAGACATATCATAGTCAAATTCATAAAATACACAGTTAAGGAAAGACTCCTGAAAGCAGCAAGGGAGAAAAAGTACTTAACATACGAGGGAAAACAGATCAGGTTTGCAGAAGATATGTCCATAGAAACATGCCAGATCAGAAGGGAGTGGCAGGATATATTCAATGTGCTGAATGAGGGTGATATGCAGCCATGAATACTTTATCCAGCAAGAATGTCATTCAGAATAGAAGAAGAGAGGGGCACCTGGGTGGCTCAGGCAGTTAAGCGTCCAGCTCTTTGTTTCAGCCCAGGTCATGATCTCATGGTTTTGTGAGTTCAAGTCCTGTGTTGGGCTCTGCTCTGGCAGCATGGAGCCTGCTTGGAATTCTCTGTCTCCCTCTCTCTTTGCTCCTCTCCCACTCACACAGTCTTTCTCTCTCAAAATAAATAAACTTAAAAAAAAAAGAGAGAGAGGAAGAGATACAGAGTTTCCCAAACAAAAACTAAAGGAGTTCATGACTACTAAACCAGCCCTATAAGAAATATTAAAGGGGACCCTATGAGTGGGGGGAAGAAAAGGACCAAAAGTAACAAAGACTAGAAAGGAACAGAGAAAATCACCAGAAACGCTATTTTTATAGGTAATACACAGGCACTAAATTCATATCTATCAGTAATCACTCTGAATGTAAATGGACTAAATGCTCCAATCAAAAGACAAAGGGCGTCAGAATGGACTAAAAAACAAGACCCATCTATATGGTGCCTATATGAGATTCATTTCAGACCTAAAGACACCTGCAGATTGAAAGTAAAGGATGATGTAAAGGACGGAGAACCATCTATTATTCTAATGGAAGTCAAAAGAAAGCCAAACTTTCATCAGACAAAATTGACTTTAAGCCAAAGACTGTAATAAGAGATGAAGAAGGGCATTACACCATAATTAAGAAGATCTAACAATTTAAATATTTATTTCCACAACTTGGGAGAACCCAAATATATAAATCAATTAACATAAAGAAATTTATTGATAATAATACAATAATAGTAGGGAGCTTTAACACCCCACTTAAAGTAATGGACAGGGCATCCAAACAGAAAATCATCAAGGAAACAATGGCTTTGAATGACACATTGAACCGGATGGAACTTAATAGGTATATTCATAACATTTCTTCCTAAAGCAGAACACACATTCTTTTCAAGTACACACAGAACATTCTCCAAATAGACCACATACTGGGTCACAAAACAGCCCTCAACAAATATAAAAAGATTGAGATCATACCATGCATATTTTCAGACCACAATGCTATGAAACTTGAAGTCAACACAGGAAAAAATTTGGGACGACTACAAATACATGGAGGTTAAAAAACATCCTGCTAAAGAATGAGTGGGTTAACCAGGAAATTAAAGAAGTAAAAAAGTACATGGAAGCAAATGAAAATGAAACCACAACAGTCCAAAACCACTGGGATGCAGGAAAGGCAGTCCTAAGAGAGAAGTATGTGGCAACAATACAGGCCTACATAAGAACCAAGAAAAATATCAAATATTCAAGTTAACTTAACACTTAAAGGAGGTAGGAAAGGAATAGCAAATAAAGCCTAAAGCCAGAAGAAGGGAAATAATAAATATTAGAGCAGAAATAAACGATATAGAAACAAACAAATGAACAAACAGAACATATCAATGAAACTAAGAGCTGGTACCTTGAAAGAATAAAATTGATAAACTTCGGGCACCTGGGTGGTTGAGTCAGTTAAGCATCTAACTCTTGATTTCAGTTCAGGTTATGATTTCATGGTTGTAAGATTGAGGCCCACGTAGGGCTCCATGCTGGGTGTGGAGCCTGCTTAAGATTCTCTCTCCCTTCTCCCTCTGCCCCTCCCCCACTCACGTGAACACTCCCCACTCTCTCTCAAAAATAAATAAATAAATAAATAAATAAATAACCCCCTAGCCAGACTTTTCAAAAAGAGAAAGGAGTCAAATAAATAAAATCACAAATGAGAGAGAAGAGATCATAACCAATACCACAGAAAAACAATTACAAAAGAATGTTATGAAAAATTATACACCAACAAACTGGGCATCTGGAAGAAATGGACAAATTCCTAGAAACATACAAACTACCAGAACTGAAATAGGAAGAAATACATAATTTGAACAGACCCATAACCAGCAAAGAAATGGAATCATTAATCAAAAATCTCCCAACAAACAAAAGTACAGAGCCAGGTGGCTTCCCAGGGAAATTCTATAAGACATTTAAAGAAGAGTTAACACCTATTCTTCCTAAACTGTTCCAAAAAATAGAAATGGAAACTTCCAAACTCATTTTACAATGCCAGTATTACCTTGATTCCAAAACCAGACAAAGACTCCACTAGAAAAGAGAATTACAGGCCAATATCCTTGATGAACATGGATGCAAAAATTCTCAACAAGATACCAGGAAATCAAATCCAACAGTACATTAAAAAAATTATTCACCGTGATCAAGTGGGATTTATTCCTGGGCTTCAAGGGTGGTTTAATATTCACAAATCAATGCAATATATTACATTAATAAAAGAAAGAATAAGAACCATACAATCCTCTCAATAGATGCAGAAAAAGCATTTGACAAAATCCTGCCACCATTTTTTTTTTTTTTTAGTTTATTTATTTCTTTGGGCGGGGGGAGGAGCAGAGAGAGACAGAATCCTAAGCAAGCTCTGCATTGTCAGCATGGAGCCTGATACGGAGCTCGAACACACAAACCCTGAGATCATGACCTGAGCCGAAACCAAGAGTTGGACGCTTAGCCGACTAAGCCACCCAGGTGTCCCTACAGCATCCATTTTTTATAAAAACCCTCAACAAAGTAGGGATAGACAGAACATACCTCAAATCATAAAGGCCATATATATTAAAGACCCACAGCTAATATCATCTTCAATGGGGAAAAAAATGAAAGCTTTTTTCTTTAATCAGGAACAAGACAGCGATGTCCACTGTCACCATTACTATTTAACATAGTACGGGAAGTCTTAGTCTCAGCAATCAGACAACAAAAAGAAATAAAAGGCATCCAAATTGGCAAGGAAGAAGTCAAACTCTCACTATTTGCAGATGGCACAATACTCTATATGTAGAAAACCTGAAAGACTCTGCCAAAAAATTGCTCAAACTAATACATGAATTCAGCAAAGTCGCATTTCTATACAACAATAATGAAGCAGAAAAAAGAAAAAAAATCAAGGAATCAATCCCATTTATAATCGCACCAAAAACAATAAGATACCTAGGAATTAACCTAAAGAAGTAAAACTATAGAACACTTATGAAAGAAACTGAAGAGGACACAAAGAAATGGGAAAACATTCCATGTTCATGGAATGGAAGAACAAACACCGTCAAAATGTCTATACTACCCAAAGCAATCTACACATTTAATGCAATCCCTATCAAAATACCACCAGCATCTTTCACAGAGCTAGAGCAAACAATCCTAAAATTTGTATGGAACCACAAAAGAACCCGAATAGCCAAAGCAATCCTGAAAAAGAAAAGCAAAGCTGGAGGCATCATGATTCCAGACTTCAACCTATATTACAAAGCTGTAGTCATCAAGACAGTACTGGCACAAAAACAGACACATAGATCAATGGAACAAAACAGAAAACCCAGAAATGGACCCACAACTATATGGTCAACTCATCTTCAACAAAGCAGAAAAGAGTATCCAATGGAAAAAAGGAGAGTCTCTTCAATAAATGGTGTTGGGAAGCTGGACAGCAATGTGCAGAAGAATGAAACAGGACCACTTTCTTACACCATACACAAAAATAAATTCGAAATGGATAAAAGACCTAATGTGAGAGAGGAAACCATCAAAATCCTATAGGAGAACACAAGCAGCAACCTCTTTGACCTCAGTCACAGCAACTTCTTACTAGACACCTTGCCGGAAGCAAAAAAAAAATGAACTATTGGGACTTCATCAAGATAAAAAGCTTCTGCATAGTGAAGGAAACAATCAACAAAACTAAAAGGCAGCCTATGGAATGGGACAAGACATCTGCAAATGATATATATATCTGACAAAGGGTTAATATCCAAAATCTATAAAGAACTTACCAAACCCAACACCCAAAAAACCAAATAATCAAGTTAAGAAAATGGGCAGAAGACATGAATAGACACTTTTCTAAAGAAGACATCCAGATGGCCAACAGACACATGAAATGATGCTCAACATCAATCATCATCAGGGAAATACAAATCAAAAGCACAATGAGATACCACTTCACACCTGTGAGAATGCATTAACATACCTGTGAGAATGCATTAAAATTAACAACCCAAGAAACAACAAGTGTTGGTCAGGATGCAGCAAGTGTTGGTCAGGATGTAAGGGAAACCCTCTTACACTGCTGGTGGGAATGCAAACTGGTGCAGCCACCATAGAAAACAATATGGAGGTTCTTCAAAAAGTTAAAAATAGAACTACCCTACAAACCAGCAATTGCACTACTAGGTATTTACCCAAAGGATACAAAATTACAGATTCGAAGGGGTACATGTACCCTGCTGCTTAGAGCAGCATTATCAATAATAGCCAAACTATGGGAGTTAAGATGGCAGAGAAGTAGGGGGACCAGGATTTCCCTCTTCCTCAAACACAGCTATATTGAGGTCAGAGCACTTGGAACACCCAGGAATCAATCCTGTGTCGCATCTTGTGTTGTTAATTTTATGCATTCTGACAGGTATGAAGTGGTATCTCATTGTGGTTTTGATTTGTATTTCCCTGATAATGATGCAAAACAACTAGATATAGTGACCAAAGGAGAGAATAGAAGAAGTGAAGAGGACAGAATAGAGAATAGTGAAATAGAAGATAAAATTATGGAAAATGATGAAGCTGAAAAAAAGAAGAAAAAGAAATTCCTAGACCATTAAGGGAGAATTAGAGAGTTAAGTGATTCCATGAAACGAAATAATATCCATATCATAGGAATTCCAGAAGAAGAGCGAGAGAAAGGGGAAGAAAGTTTATTTGAACAAATTATAGCTGAGAACTTCCCTAATCTGGGGAAGGAAGCAGGCATCCAAGTCCAAAAGGCACAGAGAACTCCCTTCAAAATCAACAAAAACGGGTCAACACAACATATCATAGTGAAACTGGCAAAATACAAAGATAAAGAAAGAATTCTGAAAGCAGCTAGGGACAAAAGGGCCTTAACCTACAAGGGTAGACAGAAGAAGGGTGGTAGTAGATCTGTCCACTGAATCTTGGCAGATCAGAAGGGAGTAGCAGGAAATATTCAATGTGCTGAAAAGGAAAAATATGCAGCCAAGAATCCTTTATCCAGCAAGGCTGTCATTCAGAGTAGAAGGAGAGATAAAGGCTTTCCCAGACAAACAAAAACTAAAGGAATTCAAAACCACTAAACCAGCCCTGCAGGAGATCCTAAGGGGGACTCTGTGAGTGGAAAGCAGCAAAGACTACAAAGGACCAGAGACATCATGACAAACACGAAACCTACAGATAACACAATGACACTAAATCCATATCTTTCATAATCACTCTGAATGTAAATGGACTAAATGCTCCAATCAAAAGACACAGGGTATCAGAATGGCTAGAAAAACAAGATCCATCTATATGTTGCCTACAAGAGACTCATTTTAGACCTGAGAACACCTGTAGATTGAAAGTGAGGGGATGGAGAACCATCTAACATGCTATGGGGCATCAAAAGAAAGCCAGAGTAGCCATACTTATATCAGATAAGCTAGATTTTTTACATTTTTTTTAATGTTTACTTATTTTTGAGAAAGAGAGAAAGTGAGAGAGATAGTGTGGGAGGGGCAGAGAGAGAGGGAGACAGAATCCAAGGCACGCTCCAGGCTCTGAGCTGTCAGCACAGAGCCCAACGCGGGGCTCAAACTCACAAACTGAGAGATCATGACCTGAGCCAAAGTCAGACGCCTAACTGAGCCACCCAGGAGGCCGCAGACAAGCTAGATTTTAAAATAAAGACCGTAATAAGAGATGAAGAAGGGCATTATAGCTTAACTAAGGGGTCTATCCATCAAGAAGAGCTAACAATTATAAATGTTTATGCCCCCAACGTGAGACACCCAAATATATAAATCAATTAATCAAATGTATAGATAATAATACCATGATTGTAAGGGACTTTAATACTCCATTTACAACAATGGACAGATCATCTAGGCAGGAAATCAATAGGGAAACAATGGCTCTGAATGACACATTGGACCAGATGGACTTAACAGATATATTCAGAATTTTTCATCTATAAGCAGAATACACATTCTTCTCGAGTACACTTGAAACATTCTCCAAAACAGACCACATACTGGGTCATAAACAGCCCTCAACAAGTATAAAAAGATTGAGATCATACCATGCATATTTTCAGATAACAACACTAAGAAACTTGAAATCAACCACAAGAAAAAATTTGGAAAGCCCCCAAATACATGGAGGTTAAAGAACATCTACTACTAAAGAATAAGTGGGTCAACTAGGAAACTAAAGAAGAAATTAAAAAATATATGGAAGCCAATGAAAATGAAAGCATGACAGCCCAAACCTTTTTGGATGCAACAAAGGCAGTCTTAAGAGGAAAATATACTGCAATTCAGGCCTGTCTCAAGAAGCAAGAAAGGTCCAAATACACAACCTAACCTTATACCTAAAGGAGCTAGAAAGGCAGCAGCAAAGAAAGCGCAAAGCCAGCAGAAGAGAAATAATAAAGATAAGAGCAGAAGTAAACACTATAGAATACCAAAAAGCCAGAATAGATCAATGAATCTTAGAGCTGGGTTTTTGTTTTTTGTTTTTTGAAAGAATAAACAAATTGATAAAGCACTAGCCAGACTTCTCAAAAAGAAGAGAGGACCGAAATAGATAAAATCATGAATGAAAGAGGAGTGATCATAACCAACACCATAGAAATACAAACAATTACTAGAGAATACTATGAAAAATTATATGCCAACAAACTGGACAATCTGGAAGAAATGGACAAATTCCTAGACACTCACACACTACCAAAACTCAAATGGGGGAAGAAATAGGAAATTTGAAGAGATCCGTAACCAGCAAATTGAATCAGTTATCAAAAATCCCCCAACAATAAGACTCCTGAGCCAGATGGCTTCCCAGGGGAATTCTACCCGACATTTAAAACAGAGTTAATACCTATTCTCCTCAAACTGTTCCAAAAAAATGGAAACAGAAGGAAAGCTTCCAGACTCATTCTATGAAGCCAGCATTACTTTGATTCCAAACCACTAAAAAGGAAAATTACAGGCCAATATCCTTGATGAACATGATGCAAAAATTCTCAACAAGATACTAGCAAATTGAATTCAACAGTATATTAAAAGAATTATTCACCATGATCAAGTGGGATTCATTCCTGGGCTGCAGGGCTGGTTCAATATTCATAAATCAATCACTGTGATATTAATAAAAGAAAGAATAAGAACCATATGATCCTGTCAATAGATGCAGAAAAAGCACTTGACAAATTACAGCATCCTTTCTTAATAAAAACCCTCAAGAAAGTCAGGATAGAAGGAACATATCTTAACATCATAAAAACCATATATGAAAGGCCCACTGCTAATACCATCTTCAATGGGGAAAAACTGAGAGGTTTCCCCGAGATCAGGAACACGACAGGGATGTCCACTATTCACCACTGTTTAACATAGTGCTGGAAGTCCTTTCTTCAGCAATCAGACAACAAAATGAAATTAAAAAGTATCCAAACTGGCAAAAAAGAAGTCAAACTTTCACTCTTCACAAATGACATGATACTCTATGTGGAAAACCTGAAAAGACTCTGCCAAAAAACTGCCAGAGCTGATACAGGAATTCAGCAAAATCTCAGGATATAAAATCAATGACCAGAAATCAGTCACATTTCTATACGCCAATAATGGAGCAACAGAAAGAGATATCAGAGAATCAATCCCATTTACAATTGCATCAAAAACCATAAAATACCTACAAATAAACCTAACCAAAGAGGTAAAAAAAAAAAAAAAATCCGTAAGCTGAAAACTATAAAAAGCTTATGAAAGAAACTGAAGACACAAAAAAATGGAAAAACATTCCATGCTCATGGATCAGAAGAGCAAATATTGTTAAAATGTTGGTAATACCCAAATCAATCTACACATTCAAAGCAATCCTAATCAAAATAGTACCAGCATTCTTCACTGAGCTAGAACAATCCTAAAACTTGTATGGAACCACAAAAGAACCCAAATAGCCAAAGTAATGTTGAAAAAGAAAACCAAAGCTGGAGGCATCACAATCCCAGACTTTAGCCTGTATTACAAAGCTATAATCATCAAGACAGTACGGTACAGGCACAAAAACAGACACACGGACCAATGGAACAGAATAGAGAACCCAGAAATGGACCCACAAATATATGGCCAACTCATCTTCGACAAAGGAGAAAAGAGTATCCAATGGAAAAAGACAGTCTCTTTAGCAAATGGTGCTGGGAGAACTGGACAGCAACTTGCAAAAGAGTGAAACAGGACCACTTTCTTACACCATACACAAAAATAAACTCAAAATGGGTTAAAGACCTAAATGTGAAGCAGAAAACCATCAAAACTCTACAGGAGAAAACAAACAGCAACCTCTTTGACCTCAGCCGCAGCAACTTCTTAATTGACATGTCTCTGAAGGCAAGGGAAATAAAAGCAAAGATGAACTATTGGGACCTCATCAAAATAAAAAGCTTCTGCACAGCAAAGGAAACCAATCAACAAAACTAAAAGGCAACCGACAGAATGGGAGAAGATATTTGCAAATGACATATTGGATAAAGGGTTAGTATCCAAAATTTATAAAGAACTTACCAAACTCAACACCCCCCAAAAAAATAATCCAGTGAGGAAATGGGCAGAAGACATGAATAGACACTTTTCCAAAGAAGACATCCAGATGGCTGACAGACACATGAAAAGATGCTCAACATTGCTCATCATCAGGAAAATACAAATCAAAACCACACTGAGATACAACCTCACACCAGTCAGAGTGGCTAAAATGAACAACTCAGGAAACAACAGATGTTGGCGAGGATGTGGAGAAAGGAGAGCCCTCTGTTGGTGGGAATGCAAATTGATGCAGCCACTCTGGGAAACGGTGTGGAGGTTCCTCAAAAAATTAAAAATAGAATTACCCTACAACCCAGCAATTGCACTACTAGGAATTTATCCAAAGGATACAGGAGTGCTGATTTTAAGGGGCATATGCACCCCAATGTTTACAACAGCACTATCAACAATAGCCAAATTATGGAAAGAGCCCAAATGTCCATCAACTAATGAATGGATTACGAAGATGTACACACACAGGAATACGACTTGGTAATGAAAAAGAATGAAATCTTGCCATTTGCAACATCATGGATGGAACTGGAGGGTATCATGCTAAGTGAAATGAGAAAGACAGATATATAATTTCACTCATATGTGGAATTTGAGAAACTTAACAAATGATCATAGGGGAAGGGAAGGTGATAGGCATTGATGAGGGCACCTGTCGGGATGAGCACTGGGTGTTGTGTGTAAGTGATGAATCACTGGAATCTACTCCTGAAGCCAAGACTACACTGTATGTTAGCTAACTTGAGAATAAATTAAAGAAAAAAAAAAAAAAGCCAAACTATGGAAAGAGCGCAAATATCCATCAACTGATGAATGGATAAAGATGTGAGGAACACGAACACACACACACATACACACACACACACACACACACACACACACACACACACACACAGGAATATTACTCAGCCATCAAAAAGAATGAAATTTTGCCATTTGCAATGACATGGATGGAGCTACAGTGTATTATTCTACGTGAAATGTCAGGTAGAGAAAAACAAATATTGTTAAGATTTCACTGATCATGTGGAATTTAAGAAACAAAACAGATGCATCTAACATATGGAAAGGGAAAGAAAAAAAGGAGAGGGAAACAAAACATAAGAGACTCTTTATGACAGAGGCACCTGGGTGGCTCGGTTGGTGGAGCATCTGGCTCTTGATTTCAGCTCAGGTCATGATCTTGTGGTTTCTGGGTTCGAGCCCTGCCTGGGGCTCCAAGTTGATAGCACAGAGACTGCTTGGGATTCTCTCTCTGACTCTCTGCCCCTCCTCTGCTCATGTGCACGTGCTCTCACTCTCTCTCTCTCTCTCTCTCTCTCCAAGTAAACAAAAAAAAAGAGAGATTCTTATGATAGAGAACTGAGGGTTTGGGTTAAATGGGTGATGGTCTTAAGGAAGGCACTTGTGTTGAGCACTGGGTATTATTTGTAAGTGATGAATCACTAAATTTTACTCCTGAAAACAGTATTATACTGTATGTTAACTAACTAGGATTTAAACAAAAATTAAAAAAAAAAGGGGGGGGGGAGTCTATATGTATGCTCACATGCTTTGATTAAGATATATTTTTAAAAAATTTTTTAGTGTTTAATATTTAAGTGACAGAGAAACAGAGAGCACAAGCAAGGGAAGGGCAGAGAGAAAGGGAGACACAGAATCCGAAGCAGGCTCCAGGCTCTGGGCTGTCAGCACAGAGCCTGATGCGGAGCTTGAACTCACAGACCACGAGATCACGACCTGAGCCAAAGTCAGATGCTTAACCAAGTGAGCCACCCAGGTGCCCCAAGATATGTTTTAAGGAAAGTAGTACAAGACATAGAAAACTCAGGAAAATAATCATATTTTTGAAATAGGTCTTAGAAGAGGTTTTGACATCCTAACATTGTCTTAAAGACAAAATTTCTTAAAACCGTTTAGTGAGAAAAAAAAAAACTGTTTAGTGAAACTTAAACTGTTTCATGCAATTATTTTACCAGAAAATTGGGGTCACTGGAAAAATATAGTTTTTCTATGTTAGGAGCAGAAAATGCAGAAAGCACAAAATTACTGCTTGGCATTAAGTGGTTATGAGTGTTTGCTGTGACACCCACTTACAGAGTATGTACTTTGGAGAAAGGGATGAAACCAGTCAAATGGCCCTGTCCTAAAGGAGCTGAAAGCCTAGTACAGAGATGGATGGATAAACACATACCTCCATATGACATAAAAACAGTACTAGGACAGCTGTGTACATGTGCTGTCGGAATGCACAAGAGGGGCACCTGACCTTACCCAGGGGCAAGAGTGTCTTGGCTGAGCTTAAAGCCCAGCTCCAGTGAGCTCAGGAGAAGGCTGAGAAAGAGGACCTCTGGACGGAGGCAGCCTGAACATCCCTGACTGCAAACATCCTGAGCTGGTTCAACAAGTGGCCTGGCTGCCCCTGGGGGTCCAGGAGCATCTCGTCTGAGTTTGGATGACCTGGGCCAGCTTTGGCTGAGCCTGTTCATCCTGATGATATAACCACAGAGCTCTTGGGATCTGGATTCAATGGAGACCAGGTCCTGGTCCCTATTTCCTCCCCTTCAAGGTAAATCTGGTCTTCATTTGCAGCTTTTTCTTCTAAAACTTTCCCCATTTCTTACTCTCCTGGCGGTTTCACCTTTTTTTTAATTCCTCCTGAAAATGGAGTGCACATATAATGAAGAAAAAGATACATAACGTCTATACAGATATAGCTACTAATGATCCCACAGATCCTAAGGATTTTCAGGGTATCCCTCCTTTTGCTCCCATTCCCCTCCACTTTGGAGCCACTTCAGGTATTAGCAGAGCACAGGGGGGGAAGGTCCTATCTACCAAACACCTCTCCACAGGAGCTCCAAGCTTCAAACTCTTGTTCCTACACTTCATCATTCACAGAAATCTTTAAAACTAAGAAGAAATCGTCCTAGTTTCCTGCTCAAGAACAGTGACTCAAGCTCTATTAACCATTAACCATTTCCAACATTCTGAACACACCAGACACACCCATCCTGCTGCTCATCCACCCAGAGCACTCTCCTCCAGACCTGTGTATCGCCTCCTTCTGTAAAGATGTCACCATCTCAGTAAGGATAAGGCTTCCCCTGACCACCTTATTTAAGCTGTACCCTTACCATAAGCCACCCTCTCCCGCGCTCAATCCCCCTTACTTTTCTCTACCGTTTTTCCCCCCAGGTACTGTCACCTTCTAGGATATTATAAAAGTTACCTGCCGAATCTTCCTTTCTCCTCCTTCTAGGATGTAAGCCCCGCGAAAGCAGAGATCATTATAGATTTTGTTCACTAATGTACCCCAACTACTTAGAAACGTGTCTTAGCACATCACAGGGGTTCAATGGCTATTGGCTGAATGAATAGATGAATGAATGGATGGATGGATTATGAAGGCCAAAAAGAAAAAAGTCCAAAACTCCTTTCTATTCTCATCTACCCACTGCCTGCAGCCACACACACTGTCACAAAGAACAACGGTTTTGTGAACATGCCCTTCATCTTCTGGCCTCCCAATGCCCTGACCCACAGTCAATTGGCTCTATCTCCACCCCCTTCATTTTCACTTGTTGGACTCTGCTCCTATTCAAGTGACATCTCCACTCACTCTTTCCCACAAGCAGAATTCCCTCTCCCCTCTCTGTACTCACAGCAGCCTCTGGACCTCTGAGACAACACCTGACACCACCTCTCTGGTACTATATACTTCTGCCAGATGCTTCCCCCACTCAGTTAACCTCCTGGATAAACAGTCACATGACTCAATTACTCATCTCTTGCATTCCCGGAGGGCCAAGCTCAGAGAAAGGGAACCTCCGACAAAGGGAAATTTCTGCCTAAAAAGCCCCCTTTGTAGAGTCCCTTGTCCTGTCCTTTATCCTGTCCTTTATCCACGGTCATCACCTGCAACCTGGGTTAGGTAACCCAAGTGGACTGTCAGGCCATTCCATGAGAATATAACTGAACTAGAGTATTTAGGGAACAAAGCTTTGAAAGTGTTGTTTAAAGCAGTCCCTAAATTCACTGCTCAGAACACAAATCCACTTCCACCATTAAAAAGGCAACCCTTATGGAAAGGATTATCACTCTACCTTGGATCATCACCCCCATGAAATGTTAAGTGTGTTAAGTGATTCTAATTCTCACAGCCTGCTGAGGAAACACTTTCTATGGAAATGCACTGATGACCAGTGATTTGCTCTGGCTCACCTCAAACCAAACAACTGTCTTGTACTAGTGTTACTTGTCTTCCTCCTTAAGGCTCACCCTTATAAAGCAAAAACATATAACAAGAAGTAAAAGATATAAAGGCATTATACATACTGTGTGTGTTTAATTTACAGTAAACTGCTTTTAAATGACATTATTAGTCAGTATTTTTATCTGGATTGATTTTTTTTTTTATTCTACTTTTAAGTAATCTCTACACCCAGTGTGGGGCTTGAACTCACAACCCAGAGATCAAGACTCACATGCTCCACCAAGTGAGGCAGCCAGACATTCCTGGATTGATCCTGATAGTCTAAAACACTCAACAGCTAGAATCTGTGATTTTTCCTTAATTCTAAAGAGAGTGTAGATTAAAATACCATCTGAAACTTGTTATATTTTCATGGATATACTCTATGCGGATCAATGGATAACCTCAGAGTTGTGATGCTTCTAGACAACGCCTCCTCCCTCACAAGAATAAATGAGTTGAGAAATCAGCTTCATAAAATTAATGAAAGCTGAAGGCTGGACGCCTGGGCTGTGCACTATTATACCTTTGTTAAAGCAGAAAAGTACACAAAAAGTAATGGGACAGGTCCTTCTTGTTCTGTTTTTTCCTCTGGGCCCAAGAAAGCCTATCTCCAGCCTCTTCCTACGCAAATCCTGACCAAGCTTCTTCGGCTCCTTAAGGTCTCTTTATGGCCCCTGGGTCGCAGACTGGGGCTCCTCTCTCCTTCACTCACTAACAGTTACTTCCTCCTCTACAGTTGTCTATCCTGTGACCCTCTCCATTCCTTGACAAGAGTTCAAGGAATTGGCTTGGCACTCAGGACTCTCAACAGTGACACTTCCCAACATGTTCACTCTTAACTCCTCCAGCAGAACCGCACCTGGTCCCCTCCTTTTGGGAAGCCCGCTCCTCCCAGCTCTGGACATCTTGGGTTTTCGCAAGGCTGGGAAGCTCAGAGGCGAAGACCGAGCTAGGAAAGGGAGTCGCTCAGGCGGAGAACAATGACCGCTCTAAACCTGCCCCAGGGGCCTCGCTGGATGGGACGCCCTGGGGTAGTGTGAAACCCGCTGCTCACCTGGGGCGCGGCCATCGGAGGCCTCGGAGCCATGCCTGCCACGCCGGGGTCGGCTTCCAGACTGGGGCTGGGGAGAGAGGACAGGGCCCACTCACCCGGCTGCAACCGCCGACCCCTCACCGCCGTGCCGCGCCCGCCTCTGCCCCTCAGCCAGTTCTCTGTGGAGAGGGAAAAGGGGCTGCGCGGACAGCGTCTGGGCCTGCCGTTCCCCCACCCCCAAATTAAAGGGTCGCCGCGTCCGGGACACCTCCTCTGGCCACGCCCAGGCCCATCCGCAGGATGGTGGGCGCGGCCCGGCGGATACAAGCCAAACCCGTGGGAGGTGCCGCCTGGACCCGCGCACTCGGAATTACCGCTTCCTGGGGACTCCGGATTTCACGACCTCGGGCCCACGCAGGGCTCGGGCCAGCTCCTCCTACACCTGCTGCAGGGTCCGTCCTCTCCAATGCTGATGTGCGGAGGGACGGCCCAAAGCGGCCTCAGCCGCACTGGGGCCGGACAATGGCCGCAGCGGCGGGGCAGAGACGGAAGTGCGCTTGCGCACGCGGAGGCTCACTCCCGCAACTCCCGGGCAGCGGCCGACTACACTTCCCAGAGGCCTCCGCGTGTGGGTCCCATAGAGGCAGCCTGGGAGGGCTCTTCGCCACTTTTGGGCCACTGTGGTGGGGTCGGCAGTGTGGCTTGGGTACTCGTGCGTCCGTTTATTCCAATAATAGTCACTGAGCACCTCCTCTGTTTGGGGCATGTTGCTAGGGGCGAGATTCAGCGGTAGATCGGAAAGAAAAGACCCTGCTTTCGGGGAGCTAGCGTGCACTCCTGTGGACGAGGCCAACAATAAAAACGTAAACATATCAAGGTACTGACTTCAGCTACAGGAATTAGACAGTTAAGCGAGTGGGGCAACGTTGCATATTCATCACAAGATGCTACTTCCTTTTCCTCTTCTATGCCATCTTCACCCACGGGTCACTACGGAAGGTTTAAACAATGATTCCCCAGATCACACTTACTATGACTAAGATACTTGAGTCACTTATTGCTCCGAGAGGATAAGAGAAACTTTTCCTTTTGTCCCAGAATTGGTAACCCGGAATCAGCTGAGGACTTAATTCTTCTTCATTCTAAAGAAAGACCAAACATTTGAGACGAGACATCATCAGGTCTTATAAAAGGGGGGCCAGGTGCTGAATTTTTGCCCTATTGCTATTAACCGTTGCCTGGACACAACCCCTTTCCCAGGTTCTATGAAGAGACTGGAATGGGAAAGAAAACAATTCCTCATAATGGCATGTTCCCAGGAAAAGGGGAGGTTACATAAACTACCCCCAATGCCTGCCAGAGCAAGAGAAAGGGAGTTAGAGAAGAGGCCGGGTGTAAGGAGAGCAGCCTGAATTCTCATTGCGTAGTAAGTGGATACACTGGAAAACAACTGGGCTTTAGCTCTAAGGGAGTGAGAGGGGTGCAGCTCACAACATTACTGGGTGTGAAAAGTTGCTGAGGAGGTTGGAAGAGGTTGAAGCAAGAGCCAGATCTCCCAAGTCAGATATCAGTTGATTTACTCTAAGAATCTCACAAATGCACTTACGTTTCTCCCAGTGTAGCTAAGCAACTTTAATGCTGGATGAAATCGTTTTAAAACCTTTTAAAATACACCAATGCACTGAAAATTGGTAAGATACACTGAAATCAAAAACGAAGCAAAAGTAACAACTTAAGAGTGGTAGGTGGAGGGGCGCCTGGGTGGCTCAGTTGGTTGAACCTCCGACTTCGACTAGGGTCATGATCTCACCGCTTTTGAGTTTGAGCCCCGGGTCAGGCTCTGTGCTGACAGCTGGGAGCCTGGAGGCTGCTTCGAGTTCTGTGTCTCCCTCTCACTCTGCCCCTAACCCACTCACATTCTGGCTCCGTCTCTCTCAAAAATAAATAAACATTAAAAAAAAAATTTTTTTTAAGAGTTGTAGGTGGAGCACTAGAGCCAGCTCTCACCTGGAAGACTTTTGCAAATAAGGCAAAGTTGAACTTTGTTTTCCATGGTCTCTTACTTTCCTTTCAAGGATGCCCTCTGGCCAGGAAGGCCAAGGGTGGGGCATCGAGATGGGAGCCACAGGCTCCTCTCAGGGGGAAGTGCGGCCCTACCCGGCAGGCTCTGCCGCTGAAGGTCACGACGGTGGCCAGGTGGGTTGATGTCGTCCAGCCGCACGGAGAAGACAGCAAGCTGGCCAGTTCCTCCTAGGCCAGTGCACACCTTAGGGTTGATGGCAACCTCTCAGGCGTGGGGCGTGGCGCTAACCTGTTTTCCAGCCAGTGGAGAGTAACATTCTTCTCCGAGCCTCCTGTTTCCATGACAACCGCCTCCGAGGTGTCTGCTCCGTACTCGGAGTCCCGGAGCTGAAAAGACCAACTCGCAGGTTCAGTTGAGGTCCCGGGGCACGGGGGCTGGGCCAGGGACATCGGCGGGGGCCACCAGGTGCCCGAGTGGTGCTCCAAAGCCTCTCACGTCCCCGCTACACGGTGGGCAAGAGGCTGCCCCTGTGCTGGGGAAGCGACTAATAATGCTGTATTCAGCGGGTTTTTGTCCCAGCCACGATAGAGGCGAGAAGACCCGTCGTTAATGCCAAATGCCTTCCATATTGCCTTCTCTGTCTTTAATATCCACGTGGATTTGACCTTCAATTCCTCACTTAGCCCGCCGTGGGTCCAAGGCTTCTGGCTGGGGCCTTCCCCACAGCACAAGAATATCTAAGTTCCAGTCCCTTAAAATGTTCATTAAACTGTTCCACCCTCTCGTTTCCAAGAAAATTCGTGAGCAAAAAGGCGGGGGGGGGGGGGGGGGGGGGGGGGGGACTTGACGAAGGTAGCTCGTCCAGATCCTACCCTGTTAAGCCAGAGAACCAGCGATTCCTGAACCAACAGTGAACTCGGGTCCCCTGTCTTCCCTGCATTCCCGGGCTGGCAGGACACGAATGAGGCGCTGAGTGGAGGCTGTGTAGCTTCAGCCACCCACTGCCAGATCTGAAGCCGACCTTCGAGTCGGACACGAAGGGAAGCGAGTTCTCAGCGCCCAGGTCCTCTCGCTCACATCGACCAACACCTGCTTTAAGTTTGGAACTTAAGGGGTCAGTCCGCAGAGCGCTGGGGCTCTAGCGCCACCTGCTGGCCACTAGGACCCTCTACTCCTGTAAAGTTTTCTGCATACAAATATTGAGAACATTAATTTGACAGCTTCCGGACCATTGCCGACCCTGCCAACCGCCCACCCTCAAGTCAAGCTTCCTCCATACGGCCCAGAAAATGTTTTTCAATTCAACAAAATTTCACTTAACACCTATGTAGCCCTCATTCCCTGAGCCCCCGCTGCCCTCTATTTCCTCACAAAACCTCCCTGGTGGTCTCCTGCTACTCTGGGCTGAGCTGAAGACTCAGCTCTTGCTCCAGACTCAGCTGCAGCTAGCTACTCAGGCTGGACCCGAGTGGTGTCGCCTCAAGGGCAATGTAGTCCCCACAGGTCACAAGAGCCAGGTGTCAGGAGACCTTGATGTGGTTTTGGGGTGATGGTGGGGTTCGGAACTGACAGCCAAGAAAGAATTCTTGAAGTCGTCTTTGGTGCAAAAAGGTGATTTTATTAAAGCACAGAGACAGGACCCCTGGGCAGGAAGAGTTGCACTGGGGTTGTGAAGAATGGCTGGTTATATACTATGGGACTGGGGGAGGTAAAGTCGAGAGGAACTTTCTTAGAGGCACCTGGGTGGTTCATTTGGTTAAGCCTCTCACTTCAGCTCAGGTTGGCTCAGGTCATGATCTCGTGGTTTGTTATTTCGAGCCCCGGGCCTGGAGACTGCTTCAGATTCTGTATTTCCCTCTCTCTCTGCCCTCTCCCCCCCCCCCTTTCTGTCAAGAATAAATAAACATTAAAAAAATATTTTTTTGATTAAAAAAAAGAGGAAGTTTCTTAAAGGGATTTTCCAGATGCTAAAGACTCACAGATTACTGGAGGCCTAGCTATTGTCAAGCTAAGGTTGTTTTTCCCTTTAGCAAAGCATTAACATTAAGACAGTAGGGAGTTCCTGGAGAAAGCTTTACTCTGCCTACCTCAAGTAGTTGTCAATGGGCTGTAGGTTATAAGGAAATTTAATTTTATATGCCATGTCCTTCTTGCCCTTGTTCCCCACATCACTATGGAGGGGAAGGTGATGTTGGGCTCCAGGAAACTGAGTCTATAGGTTTCTGGAGATTAGGCTATTGATAAGATTGCCTTTTCCTTGTAATTTACTAAGATATTTGTAAACCAATGGAGACTCTATCAGTTTAACCATTTGTTTCTGTCCTTTCCTTTGACCTTGGGCAGCCAGGAATGCCTGAGGAATGTCACACATATCCCACAGGCGTGCTAGCTTGTGCTGGGCCCTCAGCTTGCTTCTTGGTCCCTTATCAACCTCATTTTGGCTTCTGGCTCAGCCATCTTGCTCTCCCTGTCGCTTGCTCCTTGTTTATCAAGTCTCCTTATGTCTCAGTGGTGCCTTAAGTGTATCCTGGCATCTCATCTTTGCCCTGGCAGTGTGGCCTGGTCCCATTCTCTCCCCGGGTTTGGAGTCATGAAAAATGTCTACTCAAGGAAGGTTTTCCTCAGATACCTCTGTTATCTGAGACAAGGGTGTTCAATGACTGTGAGATGTGGTTAGTTGTGTGGGAAGATTGATCCTACCTGGAGATCCAAGATGCAAACGGCATCTGAGGGCTTTTCTGGACAAACACAGGGACACTTCTTAGAGACCAAGAAGTGGACAAAATGAGCCAAGGACAGAATATGGAAGGAGGGCAGAGAACGGATGAGGTGTTAGAAATAAACAAGATTATATTATACTTCTTGATTAACCGTGTTTCTGAGTTTTTGTTTTTAAAATAAACTTGCAAGTTAATTAACTTGAAATTATTCTCAACAAGGTAATTTTTGTTCATGGCTAACGTTCTCTAACATTACAACCAGATATATGAGTCCAAGGGACCTGAGTTAGGCTGCCCTTAGACTAAGCCTGCCAGGAGCCCAGTTCCAGAGACATCTGTGGACTGTAGCCCCAACTGGACTGTAGCCACAAGTGGATCTTGCTCACTTGCATGCCCAATAAACGTGTGCCCAGTTAACCTGGCTGAGTTTATGAAACGAAGGCTTTGCTTTATTAAAAAGAGTAATGGGCTCTGAGATCAGCTAGACCAGCTTCTTCCTTTTAAGGATGAAATAGAAGCCCAGAGAGGGAAAGACACTAGTTGGAGAAGAAAGAAAATGGCACAGGAAGACAAAGCTGCATATGATCAGCTGAAGGAGATTCATAACTTACATGTGGCATTGGGCTGGTTTTTTAAAAATGTTTATTTATTTATTTACTTAATATTGAGAGAGAAAGAGAGAGAATCCCAAGCATGGGGCTCAGTCTCACAACCGTGAGATTATAACCTGAGCGAAAATCAAGAGTCAGAAGCCCAACCAACTGAGCTTCACATTGTGTGAATCAGGTGAATGCTGGGGTTTAAAACAATTTAAATTTTCAATTTATTTTTATTTTTGAGAAAGAGAGCACATGAGCGAGAGCGGGGCGGAGAGGGGGAGACAGAATTTGAAGCAGGCTCATGTTGACAGCAGTGAGCCCGCCCGATGTGGGGCTTTAACTCAAGAACTGTGAGATCATGGGGAGCCTGGGTGGCTCAGTCCGTTAAGCATCCAACTTCGGCTCAGGTCCTGATCTCACAGCTCTCCTGAGTTCAAGCCCAGCGTTAGGCTCTTGTGCTGACAGCTCAGAGCCTGGAGCCTGCTCCAGATTCTGTGTCTCCCTCTCTCTCTGCCCCTACCCCACTTGCACTCTCTCACTCTCTCTCTCAAAAATAAATAAACATTAAAAAGAAGAAGAAAAGAACTGTGAGATCATGACCTGAGCCCAACTTGAACGCTTAACCAACTGAGTCACCCAAGGGCCCCTAAAACAATTTAAATTTTAAAATGGTAATTAAAAAACAGAACACATTCTAGATTAGGTTTTTGGTCATTTGCATCATTTTCTTCTTTTCCATTTTCTATTCAGCCTTATTTGAAGGACTGCAGTTGTATTGTCACCAACAAGTGTCTTTCCTTCTCTGGGTTCTATTTCATCTGGAAAATGAAAGATCTGGTGTGGCTGATCCAAAGCCAAATTTTATTTTTCCCCTACAACTGTTATGCCTGGCTCAAACTGCATAGGTGTGACCCGCTGGGAGGTGAGAAAACGTGGAAGTTAAAATCAGCTGGGTCTTCGACCTGCCTGGGCCTTTGCCAGGAGCTGACTGCCACACATCCGCTAGCATCTGGGACCCCACACCTTGGGCGTTTCCTGAACCTCCCGGCACAAAGGCACAGGTCTAGAGGGCTAATGCGGGAGACAGGCCCTGCCGTTACCATGGTGACCTGCCGGCTGCTACAGCCTTGGTTGCCGCCTAGCAACCAGGGCATCCAGGGCACCTGCAGCTCTATCATTTCCCTCTGGCCATGTATTGGGGGCAGCTGTGTTCAGGGAGGTGGCTGGCTACCTGTTCCTCTACTGCTAGGCCCGGACCTGACCTCTTTAGCACTTCTGGGTTCTCTGCCTTGGGGCCAGGCTTCTGTGACTTTGTTTCCCCAGGCCCAGAAGTCCTAACTACCCACCCCCTCCAGCCAGGGTCCTGGGAGCTTAAAAAGAGTTCTTACCTCGGACACTCCTGAGTCCCTCTAGAGGAGCAGAAAGGTCCAATGTGGTGTGAACTAAAACACCTTTCTCTCCGCCACACCACCCAGCAACCGTTGATTTAGGCCTCAGATTTTGGAGCCACTTTTCTGGATGGATAATCTTTGGGATGGGATACCATTGACAGGACAGCCTGGCTAGAACCCAGGGAGGCATCAGTGTTGGGGGGTATCACCAGAGCTGGGGATCCCTTCCACTGGGAGATGGGCAGGCATACAGACAAGCTAACCCAATATAGGTAGGGGTGGGATGGGCAGTGACAGGGTTGGTGGCACAGGGTGTACCAGGAGCCTGTATGGGGAAGGGGACTCACCCCAGGCTAAGTCAGAAAGGAGTGTTTCTTGGGGGACACGATGCCTGAGTTGAGGCTGGAAGGGTAAATAGGCATCTAGGTTGGAGTCGAGATTTCCATGAGGGTGGGCTTTAGGTGGACTGGGAGGTCTTCAGAGTCTGCCTTTCTGAGGGTGTGATTCCCCATCCAAACCCCACTGATCTTGTGTCTCCTTGTCTGTTTCCTCCTCTTATCCTGTCCCCTTTCCCTGGGCGATCTCCTCCAACTCCATGACTGTAACCCACCTCCTTTGTCACATGTGGTCCCTTCTCCCTGGGCTACTCACAACTTATTTGTCCACCTGATGAACTCTTACTCATTCTTCAAGACCCAGCTTGATGTTCACTCCTTTCTGGCCTTACCAGAACCACCCTTTCATTCATACATTCAATTCACACACTTCTAATGAACAGCAAGTGTTAGGCCTAGAATGTGACCCTATATTGTAACTGTCTGTTCACTTGTCTGTCTCCTGGGGGGGCAGGAGATGGCAGGGCTCTTTTGTTTTTCTTTTTTTTTTTTTAATTAATTTTTTAAGTTTATTTATTTTGAAAGAGGGAGAGAGAATGCAAGAGAAAATACACCCAAGGCTCAGAGAGAAGGGGAGAGAGAGAATCCCAAGCAGGCTCCGCACTGTTAGCAGAGCCTGATGCAGGGCTCAAACTCATGAACTGAGAGATCATGACTTGAGCTGAAATCAAGAGTCAGAAGCTTAACTGTCTGAGCCACCCAGGCCCCCCACCCCACCCCATCTTTTGTTTTTCTAATCCTCAGGCTTTAACATTTACTCTCTGGATGGATGGATGGATGGATGGATGGTGGTTGAATAATCACACAGTTTCCTGTAAAGCAATGAAAATAAACACCCCAGGTAACTCTCTGAATCCCAGTTCTATCCCCTGACACCAACCCAAAGGGATTTGGCCATATGTTATTAAATTATAGTGAATTAAAATTTGCTTGAAATAACCACAGACTCCCCCGCTCCCCTGAGCCTGCAATGACCAGATTACATCTCCTCCAGGCACAGAAGTTTGACATTTCATTGCAAAGTCATTTTCTTCTCATTTCCTTATGTTGCTAAAATATTCTATTTCTCTTCACTTCCCCTTTGTGTCCCCATTACTCATGTTTAGTTAAATTTATCTGCTGCCATTTTTAATCATCTGAGATAGGCTTGCTGATGTAGATGTTCCTGGGGCACTGCCTGGCCTTCCAGACCATCTGTCTCCTCCTGAGCCACTCTGAGAATTGAGCATGGACCCCTCCCTCAGCGATTCTGGGTTGACCCTCAGACCCAAGGTTTTTCCCCAAGGCGTCTCTGACTCCAGGGTTCTCCCTTTCTCCCCACACTCATTATCTTCCTCCTTCCAGTCTCCTCCTCTCCTGTTTCCTGGGGCATGGTTTTCATTCTACTTCAAGGCCTGGTACTTCCTGAGGTCCCTTTGGTCACACTGAGCAAGGGCCTCCTAATTCTTCTCTCATAAGTTCCCTAAGTAAGTCCCTAATGGGACAAAATAGCCAGCAGCCAACGTGGGGATTATTTGGTGCTTGCCTGGGACACTGCCATACCCATCACATTTCTGTGGCTGGATGGATATCTTCCTCTTTCTCACTAGTCCATCCATCCTCATAATATAGGGGTAGGGATACTGTTCTCCCTGGAGGCAGTTGGCAAAGAGCAGAAAGGAATATTTTGGCTTGGAGTGGAATCTCAGTTTGGCCTCTCAATAACTGTCTCACTTAGGGACCTGGAATTGCCTTTGGGACTTAGGGCTTAGAACTACTCAGGAAGGGGCACCTGGGTGTCTCTTCCCTTACCCCTAGGCCTAGAATTTTTGTTCCCCATCCTCAAGCAGGCTCATTTCTGCTCCCAAGCTTCCCTGGGCCCCTCAATCCCCCTTAAAAAAATTTTTTTTAATGTTTATTTATTTTTAGACAGAGAGATACAGGGCATGAGCAGGAGAGGGGCAGAGAGAGAGGGAGACACAGAATCTGAAACAAGCTCCAGGCTCCAAGCTGTCAACACAGAGCCCCTTAATGGAGGTTTCTTGCACTCTCCAGACTAGTTGCTGCTCTTGAGCTTCTCTGGGGCACTCAATTAATAAAAATTCCTTTATTTTCAGTACGTTAGGTGCCCAACTTTGGCTGAGGGAATGATCTCACATGTTGTGAGTTCAGGCCCCACGTTGGGCTCTCTGCTAACAGTGCAGAGCCTTCTTCAGATACACTGTCTCCCTCTCTCTCTCTGCCCCTCCCCCCACTCAAAATAAAACAAATGTTTAAAGATTAAAAAAAAAAAAAAAAGAACTGCTCAGGAAAGGGGCAGTCAATTCCCAGTGGCCATTGAGAGGCAGGTAGGTCTCTGGGAGGCAGGATCAGAAGGCTGGGATGATTGCCATTTACTGAGCATTTGCAGTGCACGGGGCTCTGTGGACATATTTGGGGAGTTAGGGTTGTGAATCCCCTTTCTCCAGGGTGATAGTAAAAGATGCTTGTTCCTCACCTCAAGCTTAGGGAAAGGAGCTTCTGTGGGATCACTCAGAAGGCTCAATACATGTCCTTTGGAGTTCAGGGATACAGCGAACTAGGGCAGGGAAATCTTAATGGCAGGAGACAGGCTGGCCAGATGTGTTCACAGTGCAGCTAGGAGAGGGGCCGCATTGGGGTCTGCCTGCAAGGCCAGAGATCATGGGGGCGAAAGATGAGTGAATGTTTCCAGTGGACCAGAGGTGGCTGCTGACATGAGAGAAACAGCATGGGGTCATTTTACAGCTTGATCACGAAAGCCTCTGGGAGGAAGAAAGAGCTGAAAATTACTGCCAGGCCAAGGGGTAAAGAAGAGGTCATATGGGAATTTAGCTTATATTTCATCCAAGAGCAAGGCAAATGATTTTATAGTTCTATTTTGTGAGTCATGTTTATAGGGCTACACATAAATTACCTTATTTTCTTTTTGTTTAATGAAATGTACTTCACTCTTGTGTCAATTCAAAACATACTTCATCTTTCTAGAATAAGATCATATCTCCAATCTACACTCATCTACATTTTCTATGATTTCCAGCTGCATTTAGTCCAAAGAGGTCTATTATCTTTATTATTTCCCAAATAGTTTATGTTTCTGAACTCTTATCTCATTTGATTCTCATAACAACCCTGGAAGGAAAGTGCCCTTGTTATCTGTTCCACTTTTGGGCATCAGCGATTAAGAAAGGAGCTCAAAGGTACACAAGAGTGAATGGCAGAGTCAGGTTTATTTTATTTTATTTTATTTTATTTTATTTTATTTTATTTTTATTTATTTTTTTGAGTCAGGCTTAATTAGATAAGTAAGGCGGGGGTTAGGGTGGGAGTTCAGGCAGTAGTGGTGCCAATGTGAGGAATGAGCGGTGTCAGCAGCCCTCCCCCAAATCTCCATCCCTCCTCCCACTTTAAAATATGGGCAGATACTTTCTAGACAGGTTCCACGTGGGACCTCCTGACAAACAGTGGCCCTACCTCTGCCCAGGACTTTGACACAGGTGCTTGGGGCACTCTGTCCCTGGACACCCTCCACAAAGGGGCCAGAAGAGGGTTTCCTTGGTTGATAGTGGCTCTCCAAGCACTGGGTCAAGTGCCATGACCAGATGAACCCAGAGTCATGTTTGTATCAGTTCAAGTTTTGGGAGGGGAGCAGGAACCAAGAGCGCACCTGCAGAGAGGGGTGCCCAGAAGCAGGAGATGGATGAGCAGCCTCAGGTCTGGCGCCAGGGAGGTGCTGCCTGTGACCAAACAGCTCCCAGGAGGCCTGGACTGCTCTCCCATTTGGCTCCATCCCAGGATTTCCTGGTGCCTGCGGGCACCTGCTCCACCCTTGTAACCTTGGCTGTTGATGGTTTTATTTTCACATCAACACATCTTTGACTGAGACAGAAATTCTTAAAAAACGTATTTCATTAAAATTTACAATTCCCCTGCATGCACTGGCCCACATCAGATTCTTCCTTCCTTTTTCTTTCTTTTTTAAAATTTTTAATGTTTATTTATTTGTGAGATTGAGAGACAGAGTGCAAGCAGGGGAGGGGCCGAGAGAGAGGGAGACACAGAATCTGGAGCAGGCTCCAGGCTCTGAGCTGTCAGCACAGGGCCTGACGCGGGGTTTGAACTCGTGAATGGTGAGATCATGACCCGAGCTGAAGTCGGGTGCTTAACTGACTGAGCCACTCAAGCACCCCAGATTCTTCCTTCCTTAATACCACTTACTCATCAGTACTATACCTCCAGGAATGCAACATGCCCCCAAGAACGCCATGCATCCTGTGCTCGCTTCGGCAGCACATATACTAAAATTGGAACGATACAGAGAAGATTAGCATGGCCCCTGCGCAAGGATGACACGCAAATTCGTGAAGCATTCCATATTTAAAAAAAAAAAAAAAAGAACGCCATGCATCCTGCCTAGTCCCACCAGCCTCCTTCTGGCCACTTTGTTTCCTTGGAATCAACGGAGAAAAATGAGCAGACTGGCCTAAAAGCAAGGGCCTTGAACAGACACGGCTGTAGCTTGCAGCAGGGCTAGAATGAAGTCCCGTGGGTTTTTCTCAGCCCAGCTGCATCTGCCTGGTGGCCAGAGGAGGCGCCAGGGGCTCAGACACACAGACATCTAGACTGGTTCTGAAGGAGAAATCTTGTGCTTTGCCCGCCACTGGGACTTCACCGGTGATTTAACGGGACTCTGGAAGAGGACACAGCTGGGGTGTCCCACTGGTGTTATTTGAATCAGAAGCTCCTCTTTCGTTTTTTTCCCAGTGAAGCAGCTTCAGCAGGTGTTGAAAAGTCTGAGGCAGCCGAGGGTGAGCTGCAATAAGCAGCTTGTGTCTGGCATCTAATTTGATTTGACTTGTTTTCCTAGCCATGAGAATTTGGAGCCAGGAATAAAAAGCACAGGCTGCAGAGGTGACAGCTCCCTGCTTCATGTCCCTGCCTCTCTCAGCTGGAGGGTTCACTCTATAGCCACAAAGCTATGCATAGGGAGTATAGCCAAGGACTCATGTCAGGCACACACAGCATGGGAGATTATTTTTGATTATGTTTGAAAAGCCCCAGAAAAATTGCTTCCCCAAACTTTCCATGTTCAGGCAAGGGAGTGCTTTATTAAGCATGAGTCGGGACTGGGCCAGCTCTCCTGGTCGGCTAAAATTGGTCTGGAAAATAAAGTAATTTGTGGTTGTCAGATCCTAAATTAAATGATTCAAATACTACTGTGGCTGATTAAAGGACTTTATTCAATTTCCTCTTGACCACATGCTCTTCTGTGAGGGCAAGAGATACTGTTTCTGGAAGAAATGCAATATTTGGGGACCGTCAATCTAATCTAATGGGTGGTGTTTATTAAGTATGGTCTCCCCTCCCTTTTTTGATGACAGGTAAGACTTAAGTGGGAAGAAGAAGTGACTTCCTGTTTATGAATGATCCTCCCCATGCCAGGCATCTGGGGGTAGGAGCCACTGCAATAAACCAGGCTGGGCGCCTGAGGAATTTTTAAGGACCCTGAAAAGACCTCAAGACAACAATAACAAAGGCCAAAAACTGAAACACGAGCATGAGTAAACAATAAAAAAAAATGAATCTGGGACCGTAGCAGACAGTCTAATAGTGGTGTCTGCATCACCCTGGCCACTGGCAGAAGGGACAGCTGGCTACCTTGGTGCCCTACCTTTTTGGCCCCAGTGGTTGAACCCGGATGGGACTATCCAGAGATACATGATGTGCCCTGGCATAAAATAGATGAGCTGGCTTGGGGACACAAATGAAGAACTCCAGGGCTGAGGTGGCCAGTTTCTGATACAGATGCTGAAAGGAGAAAAGAGAGAGGTCAAGGAGATGTTCAGATCAGTGACGTGGTCAGATATGAGAAAGCAGCTCAGGAAAAAGAAGCTAGGAGCCAGGGAAAGGAAACTTTAAGTAAATGGGGGACGAAGGTGCTGCTGGTGGAGAAGAGAAGAGAGCAAGCTCAGAGAGAGACTCTGTGACCCTGGGAGAGAGATGGAGATACCAGCCGGCCCTCCCCGGGCAGCCCTTATGCTAAGCTCCTTCTCTTCCAGGTTCTGCCCCAGTTTGTGCTCATCTTGAAAACAAGCTCACCCCTTCCTAAGGTCATCCAAGCAGGACTCAAAAGAACCCAGGTGGACACAAGAATCAACAGAAGTTTTCAACACTGAACCACAGGGCAGTTCACCATATAAAACATAAGCAGTTTTTAGAGAGTGATTCATCCTATCTCAAAGGGATGAAATGAGACCAAACCAGTAGGGAAAATCATGGCCTTTTGGCCACAGCAAGGAGGAGGTGGCAGGCACTGAGAAAGAATTGGGTTCACCTCCTCTGGGGCTACCTGCTCTCCCTCTGACCTTACTCTTGGGTTTCTGTCTCTGGAGGAAAGGAGACCCTGCAGACTACAGTCATGGCCTGGCCCTCCTATCCTGGGGCCAGACAGGAAGCTCACTAAGGGGACATTTCACTCAAAATCCCAGGTGCCTCTAAGATCTAGTGAGGAAGACCACAGAGACCCGTGAAGGGAACACAGAAGCGAGAGCATCTGGATCCTGCTGGGACCACTGGAAGCTGCAGATGCACTCATCCAGATTCCCTCAGGCCTCTCAGAGTCTGGGCTAAGAGTTAGATGGTTCCCCCGGTAATGAAACTTCTCTCACCGCATTTAACAGGGCTAAATTTTGCTGTGTCCCAGCCCAGAGACCTGGAACCTGGGTCAGTTATCCCCACCCCCAAATATTAGTGGGGGCTTTCCCTTTCACTTCCCCAGATCCATCCCACCTTCTGCTGAGACCCATGGGGGATAAGTGTCACACTGGGCCAGTGGCAGGGAGGTGAGTGAATACTAGGAGCAAAGACGAGCATCATCCCCACTGAATGGTTAACATGCAAGTCTTCCTCCCCAAATGTCTAGCACAGTCCTGGGCACAGGCAATGGATCACAGCAGCTGGACAGGACCCCACCAACTCCTGTGGACTATACAGACAGTGCCTTCAGCAGTGGCTTCAGGGACCTTGCTCTCCCTAAAATGCTCTCCCCACAGATAACCACGAGCCTCCCTCCCCCACTTTCTTTAGGTCTCTGCTCAAGTGTCACCGTCTCAAAGAGAAGGATCTGATCATCTGATTTAAATATCCCTTCTTTTCCCCCTTACCCTGCTATTTTCCCCCAAGCACTTATCCCACTTGCCACAGAATATAGTTTCATG
This sequence comes from Panthera leo, assembly GCF_018350215.1. Taxonomy (NCBI): domain Eukaryota; kingdom Metazoa; phylum Chordata; class Mammalia; order Carnivora; family Felidae; genus Panthera; species Panthera leo. The sequence continues at coordinate 43,662,071 of NC_056693.1, read as the reverse complement.
TTTATTTATTTATTTACATTGGAATGTAAGTTTAATGTTTTGTGTGTTTTGGTATCCATTCCTCTGCACACAGAATAGGACCTGGCTCACAGTAGGCATGCAGCAAATACCTGTAGAATAAATTTATTGAATGGATTGTTTTAATTTACACTTTGTTTTTTAGCCAGAATGTACATTTTTCATATATTGACAATCAGTCTAATGCAGTGAGTAAGGCCATAGACTCTGGTGTCAGGCCGCTGGGGCAGATTCCTAGCCTTGTCACTTTATGTGTGGGCTTGAGCAAGTTTTGCGCCTCAGTTTACTCATTCATAGAATGGGAGTACTCTGTCTTCCTACTAGTGTTATTGAGAGATTTAAAGGAATCGATGTATGTAATGGCTTGCAACAGATCCTGCCTATGTAAACGTCAGGTTAACGTTTTATTGGGCATTTGTGTTTCATTCCAAATGTTTCTGTTCCTGTCCTTTGTCCACTTTTATGGGGGCTATTTTTCTAGCTGATGGGAGCACCCTCCTGGGTCTGGGCTGAACGCCTGCAGTCCGCACAGCCTCCAGGGGGCGCCCGGGGCCCGCGCTGTGGGGATGAGGCAACCCGTGAGTGGGCAGGGAACGGCGACCAGAGCCGCGATCTGGGTCCCCCTGGATTTGTCGCCATTGTCCCGAATCCTTTTCTCGCTGCCCCATCCAAGTATGGTGAGCTGGAGAGGGGCCTGGCGCTGGCGGCTGGAGCGTCGTCTGGGGACTACAGCCTTCAGGATCGATCCCACTTTTGTCCCACCTTTGTGTGGGGACCTCGAGTTTTCAAACCAATGTTACATTGTTTCTCCACCTTCCCGCCCCGCCCCCGCCCCGCGCCCTTGGGAAGCAAGCAGGCGGGGATGTTTGCCCTAGTGTCTCAGAAGATGCCCCCTGCCTGTTGCCTGCATCTGAGGCGGGGGCGGGGGGGGGGCAGGGGGGGCGTCTTGGTTATTTTACTATTAACACGTTTTCACGGCCGTTTCGCTGTGACCTTAGGAACTGGGGACAGAAGGCAGGGAGGGTAGGGGCGTGGGAGGCTGCACGGTCAGGATTCCCTCCGGGGCTGGCTAGTAGGGTCGCCAAGCAGCAGCTCCATGCCCAAGCAGGGGCCTTAGATGGCAGCTCCTGGCCTGAGGGATGGAGATGATGGGGTTCAGGAGCCCTAGACAGAGTAAGAGGGATGGCCACAGCGTCCCAGCCAGAAATGAGGCCACAAAATCCTTGGGGCTGGGGACCAGAGGCCTCCGCAGGAGCAGAGGGTAGGGGAGATACAGGGCGCTCACTGTGGCCAAGGTGTCACCTAATGGCTAAGATTATCAGGTCTGGACATGGCAGCCTGGTTGTGAAAGCAAGTGGAAGGGTATCAAGGAAGTCTGTGACCTGGCCAGTGCAATGGGCCGTTCACACCATGTTAAAGTTACCCAAGATGAAGGCAGTTCTTTGAGGTGAGAAAGGGTAAACCAGGGCCCAGAGCAAGGGCTGAGAAAGGGGGGAACAGCATGCAGGAACCTCAGAGGCTGGGTGGGGTTGTTCAAGGGCACAGAAGCCATGGTCTCTGGGAGTACTGGGGGTCTGGGGAATGAGTGGCAATGTTCAGGGGGTATGGGGAAGCTTAGCAGGAGGGGTCAGGTTCCAGGCAGAAGATGGAAGGAGAGGTTGTGCATGTGTCGGTGGGAGATGGCCCGTGTTTTCCAGGGTGGGAGGAATGCAGATGGGGGCAGGTGAGGTGATACAAGACTTCTCAGGTTGGCTGGACAGGATAGGGTGACCAAGGGTACGAGGGCTGAACAGGCCCCAAGGCCTCACGTGGGGCCCTGGACAGAGACAGGGCAACAGAGGCGTCGTTCATGCCCCAGGCCTCAGCTGCTGCTTCAAAGGACCTATCTCCTATTAAGAACCCCCTGCACCACGATATATCCTTAGAGGGAGCCAGTCATGAGCTCTCAGTGCACGCCAAGGAGCCCCACACGTGCAAACACTTCCTGAAGCATTAAGTGCTTTAAAAGGCCCTCTGCCTGGCATGTCAACCCCATTAGAGGGAACATTTATCACAATGGAGGCACAAGTGGGTTGTTTGATGGTAATTGCTTTCCTAACCCATAGAGAAAATGCATCACAAACCCACCACAATTAAGTAAAATGGTCGCATTCCTCTTTTTTGATTTAGAGCTGTTTAGAAATATTAGCAACAGACTTTGTTTCCAGTTGTTGTTGTTTTTCTCAACTGAAACTTTTTTCTTTTGAATCCCATAAAATATTCTAAGTGCTCCAGGAGAGGGAAATGAAAGGGTGTTTGCATTTCCAGCTCGGCAGCCAGCCATTGCTCAAATAATACCCTCAATATGTAACCTGGGAGCTTAACATCCTCAAATATTTATAATTACACAAAAATGGCCCTAAGAAATGTTCAGCTTACTCACAGCTGGATAATTGTTGGCATCCAACGTTCACAGACTCAGAGCTGCTTCTGAAATTTCAGTGGTGTCCCTCTGCCACTCAAAGCATGCACGGTACGTGGAGTCTGTGGGCAGATCCCCAGTGGGGCAGAGAGATGGCACATAGAGGCCCTAGCTCTCCCTGGCACGTTGCAGCCTCCTCCCCTGCTAGGCCTGAGTTCCCTTCTCCTTCTCCAGAGCGTGAGGAAATGCAAACGGCACCCAGCCTCCTGGTCATGAGGAAGAGCCAGTGTGTTGTACAAACACACATACACAGGTGGACTCAATCATTCCCAACAAATCCTTCAGTCACTCGTGGATGAAGTCCCATATCTGGTGGTGTCCCATGGAGTCTCAGATGCTTGCGATAAAAGGGTGCTGTGGTCAGATGAGCATGCGACTGACTGCAAATCCTAACCTATGCCCCTTTGGAGATGCATATCCTCTACTAATACATTTTCCCTCTCCCGTGGTCTCTCCTGCTGCTCCCTGTGCTCCATGCACATTTCCAGAAGAACATCAAGAAAAGTATTTTCCCTGCATAATTATCCGCCTCCTCCCCACCCACCTACACACATCTTTCCTGCTTTGAAGTGGCAGCTGCTCTGATTTCTTTAGGTGGACTGCACTCTGCATTTACTAGTCAGGTGGAGTTAAACTGCAGGAGCTGCCAGCCAAGGCTGGGGGCGAGGGACCCTGGCACCAGCCCTCCCCTCACCCCACCTGCCTAGACTTTTCTGTCCATATTCAGGTCTCCTTCCCACTTCTCCTGAGCTGGGGACACAAGGCTGTTGGTCCTTGGATGGGTCACTAACCAGTGCCTGCCCCTCCTTCCCCAAACCCAGACTGCCTTTCAAGGTCAAGAAACCAGATCTGAAATTCCTCTTCGGTGAGATCAGCGAGTATGCTCTCAGCTGCAGGACACAGACAACCCAATCCAAACTAAATCACACAATAAAGAGAGTGGATTGGCTCACATAACCTCAGAGTCCAGAGGTGGCCGAGGTGCCAGCCGAGGTTCAGGCAGGGTGCTGACTCCACTGCTCTGGGATTCCCTCAGGCCTGCCTAGCTCTGGCTATGGGCTTCATCCCTAGCTGAGCCACACTCAAGGCCGTAAAGAAGTCAAAGCTGTTCCAAACCCATGTCCACACTCTGACCACACAGAAGAGTCTGTGGGTCTTTCTCCCCATGATCAAGAAACCATCTTCCCAAGGACCCATCAAAAGTCCCTCCGGTCCGGTTGATCCAGATCGGGTCTGGTGTCTACCCATTGGCCAATTGCTGAGGCCAGGTGGATGGGACGTGCTGATTGGTTTCACTCTATCGAGACCTGCCTGTGTAGCTGGGGGAGGGTGGGAAGTCTAGAGGCGGCATGGGGGAAAGATGAACATTCAAATAAAGTGTGTAATATGTCATCAAAGGGAAGAAGAAATGGATGCCAGAAGGCCCACAATGGTGAACATCCACTTCCCTGGGTAACTTGTAATAAAGTCCCCTCAGCTTATCTCTCTGAGAAGCAAAGAATCGATCTCTTTCTCTGTGCACTTCAATAAAGAGCTTTCCAGGGGCGCCTGGGTGGCTCAGTCGGTTAAGCGTCCGACTTCAGCTCAGGTCACGATCTCGCGGTCCGTGAGTTCGAGCCCTGCGTCGGGCTCTGGGCCGATGGCTCAGAGCCTGGAGCCTGCTTCCGATTCTGTGTCTCCCTCTCTCTCTGCCCCTCCCCCGTTCATGCTCTGTCTCTCTGTCCCAAAAATAAATAAATGTTAAAAAAAAAAAAAAAAAAAAAAAAAAGAGCTTTCCAAACAAGGTCCTGCCCTGTGGTCCCAACATCTAGAACACTGGCTGGCCCATCTGGTGCTCCACCAGTTAAGAGTGGAAGGAAAGGATCAAAGACAGGAAGAAAAAGGAAAGCCAACTTCCCATTTGCTTGTTGCACGTGGCTCTGGGGCTCTGGGGCTCTGGGTGAGTCGATGGACTGAGACAGCCCTGGGATCAACGGTGCTGGCTGGTTGCAGTCTAGGACCCAGAGTGACATATGCCCTCCTCCAAAGACCTCGCTTCTGAGACAGCCAGGAGAAGGAAGAGTTTTAGCCAACAGCACTATGTGGCCTGTCACGTAAGTATCCACTACCTGAGCTGCAGGGATAATTCAATGAAATTCTGGAAGCATTTATGGAACATCTACCTAAGCCAAGCCCAAGAATGGTCACTGTAGAGCTCACAAGTGGACAAGGCACAGCTAGTCCATGCCCTGTGGGTGTGTAGCTTGGTGGATATGGGTCACAACAAAGCCAGGACAAAAACAATGGGAACTCCATCACCAAAGGTTGAAGGAGCCCCCTCTGCATCACCTTAGACCTCTCTCTCAACAGCAGGAATGAGCCCCTCAGTGCTCTCACACAGCTACTGGGTGTTCTAGATACTCCTTTTATAAACATAGATTAGTGACAAACCATTCCAACCTTCATGTTTCCATCTTAGTTGCGAAGGCTTAAAGGAAAGGGTGCCTCCCCAATTTTCTTTATGAAGTTGGTACCTTGGACACAATGTCCAGTTTCTTTGAAAACTCTTCTTAGTAAGAAGAATAATTTTTTTTTCTTCAGCAAAATAGTCTCTTCCTCCAAGTTTTTGAAAAACATTTTAATCTCTATGCCCAGTTCCAGAGTGGATGGGTGTTCAATGTCAAGAGCTAACAGATGCCCCAGGTCAGGTGTTAGGGCAGCAACATGGGATCCTGTGGCTTCCTAAAGCCAGATCCCATTTTCCCAGAAACAGGGGTGCCTGCCTGGCTCAGTCGGAAGAGTATGTGACTCTTGATCTTGGGATCAGGAGTTTCAGCCGCACACTGGGTGTAGAGATTACTAAAAAAATAAGTAACAAACTTAAAAAAATAAAAACACACAAATAAAAGTCACATGGCACTATGTAATATATGAGACGCAATGGGGACTTTTCATAATCTGCTTATGTTTTGTAGTGTGCTTTGGTTGAGAAATTTTTGAGTATGTTTGCAGTTTTGGTTGAAACTACCTGGTGGCCCTTCCCCAGCTGACTCCACTGAGGTTCCCTGAAGCCCTTGGGTCTAAAGAGGGGCACTCTTGGGGTCGGGACCCATGATTTTCAGTGAGAGTCCATGTCGGTCATGCCTCGAGGGCATTTCTTCTCCTTACTGAGCTATTCCAATTCAATCACCAGACTGAAAGGTATTCATTTACTTTGCAAGTGTTTTTTGGGTATTACCAGGTTTAAAGTCCTGTTCTAGGTACTGGGTCTGAAACTCTGGGCAGCCTGTTCCTTAGGACAGTCACACTGAAAAGGATCTCCGTGTTCTCTCCCACTTTTCTCGGCCCTGTGAGGAGGTGTGCTGCAAAGACGAACGTGAGAATCAGGACATGGCCATGCGGTGACTCCCAACTTACCAACAGTATTAGTTTCATATTGCTGCTATAACAAATCAACACAAACTTAGGGGTCAAAACAAATGTATTCTCTTATGGGTCTGGAAGTCAGAAGTCCAAAATCAGTTTCACTGGGTTCAAGTCAAGGTGTCGGCAGGGCTAGTTCTTTTAGAGCCTGAGGGAAGAATCCTTGCTTTCTTGGCTTCTGATGGCCACCTGTATTCCTTGGCTTGTGGCCCCTTCCTTGGTTTCAAAGCACATCACTCCAACCTCTGCTTCTGTCATTACATCACCTTTCCAACTTCCTTCTTTGACCTTTCCTCCCTCTTCTAAAGATACTTGTGATTATTTTTAGGGCCCACCCAGATAACCCAGGATAATCTCCCCATCTCAAGGTCCTTAACTTAAATACATTTCAAAATCCCCTTTGCCATATAAGCTAACGTTCACAGGTTCTGGGGAAGGCCATTATTCGTCCCACTGTACCAGCCCAGAACAAAGCTGGGTGAAATTTCTCTCTCATGCCTCATATCAGAGCATAAACTCCTGCCAGTATCTGGCTGGGTTTTACACCCTATCCAAGCAACCCCCCCCCCCCCGCCTGAAAATCTAAGATTTTCCTGGGGACTTAGAGATTTTCCTGTCAGCTTTTTGGCTATGAGGTTGCCTCTGTGGCCTGGGACCCTGAGATGGCCACTTAGCTGAGCATTGCTGGCCTCCCTGGCTACTCCTAAGGCCCCACTCTGCCTTCAGGAAGGGTTTCTTCTTCTTCTTTTTTTTTTTTTTTAACTTTTTTTTCAATGTTTATTTGTTTTTTGAGAAACAGAGCTTGAGTAGGGAAGGGGCAGAGAGAGAGGGAGAGACAGAATTCAAAGCAGGCTCCAGGCTCAGCTGTCAGCACAGAGCTCGATGCGGAGCTCGAACCCACGAACCATGAGATCATGACCTGGGCCAAAGTCAGATGCCCAACAGACTGAGCCACCCAGGCGCCCCGGGTTTCTTCTTCTTAGAGCCAAGAGATCTGTCCTAACAAGCCTCGTTGCCGGATGTCAGCTCTTCTAAAGTCATTCGCCTCAGAAATGACTTGTCTTTGGCCACTGCCAGGGCCTCCACTATGATCACCTGTCAGTGCTGCCACCGACCCTTCTAGCCAACAGCAGCTGCCTGCTGGGACCTCTATTATCTGTTCCCCTGCTCTTTCCTGCCTCAATGTGAGCACTTGGTCCCCATGCTGGAACCACCCAGACATCTCCATGTAGGGTGACCAACTGTCCCACTGGCCTGGGACTGAGGAATTTCCTGGGATGCAGGACTTTCATTGTTAAAACTGGGATGGTCCCAGGCAAACCGGGATGATTAATCCCCATCTCCATGTCTCAGAATCCAGAGGCCTCTCAAGCAGCCCCAGAGAGAAAAGAAGGCTCTCTGTCATCCAGTATTAGGACTAATTTCATTCCTTGCCTCAAAAGTAATCATTTCCAGGATAGTTACCTAAGCCAATTAGTCTTTTCATGGGCAACTGCCCCTCATCCTCCAGGACCCAACTAGACAATCAAATAATCTGAGAGGGGTCCAAATCCCAAAGTCTGGGGGCTCTGTCCAACCTGGGCATTACCCTCCTTGTTAAAGCTAAAATAAAACAGCCTTCCTTATCAACTGAACATTTTGCAGGCAACTCAACAGGATGTATGCAGAGGCCCCAAACAGTGAATGGCTGGGAATGACAAAGTAAAGCATATCTATTATTGAATATCTTCTGTGAGTCCAGTACTAAACTAGGGTTTGCAGGGGAGGTTGATAACCTAGGACTTAGGCCCTCAAGAACTCATAAACCCCAGATCTTGGGGGATCCCAGTTATTTCCTATTGGCTTGACTTGAAATCTGGATATTGGGGTGGGTCTGACAAAGAGGGGTTGAAACCTAGATTCCAACTGCTCCAGGAGAAGAGGCAACCCTTTGCATCCCTTCAAGGAAAAGGCTTTCCTGGGGAAAATCTCATTTCTTGATGGCACACTCATTCCTGGGGCTGATGCTAACCTCAAGAAACACAAGAACATCAATTATCTTGTCATTTCCCCCCAACACGTAGGTCAAGGTTTCCTGTGAGCCAAATCAGCCCTAGCTGTAGGTAAAACGTCACCATCAATGTGCAAATGAAACTTCCAATTCAGACTTCTCCTGGGGCAGATTGTGTTGCTAGAACATGCGTGGGCTTTGCTCAACGTCAAGCAGACAAATGCATACCTGGTGCTATCTATATTCAAGGCTGCCTTACCAGGCACTGGGAGGGCATCCCTGAATAAATCTCGTAGGCTTTAGTGGGAAGAATCCCCAGCGACTCTCAAGTTCATCTCCTTTATTTGAAGGGTGAACAAACTGAGGCCCCAGAAAATAGGGAGGGATGCCCAGGAAGCCATTAGAGCAGGAGGGGGACAGAAAGGTGAACTGAGTCCTGGACTCCAGATCCCCCAGGCAACATTCCTATCAGATCAATTAATTAGGCAGGGTGCCTGGGTGGCTTATTCAGTTAAGTGCCTGCCTTCAGCTCAGGTCATGATCTCATGGTTCATGGGTTTGAGACTCGCATCGGCTCCACACTCACAAAGTGGAGCCTGTTTGGGATTCTCTCTCCCTCTCCCTCTCTGCGCCTCCCCCACTTGAACTTTTTCTCTCTGTCTCTCAAAAATTAATAAATAAACTTAAAAAGGGAGAGAGAGAGAGAGAGAGAGAGAGAGAGAGAGAGAGAGAGAGAGATAGGGGCACCTGGGTGGCTCAGGATGTTAAGCCTAGGACTCTTGATTTTGGCTCAGGTCATGATTTCACAGTTTGTGAGTTTGAGCCCTGCATTGGGCTCTGTGCTGACAGTGTGGAGCCTGCTTAGGTTTCTCTCTCTCCCTCTTTCTCTGCCCTTACCCTACTTGCACTCTGTCTCCCTCTCAAAATAAATAAATAAACTTTAAAAAATATTTTTAAAAATCGATTAATGAGGGAATATACCAATAGTATCAGCTGACTGCAATGGAACCTGGATGAACTGCTTGCACTGGGCTAGTTGCTTTCTGGGCATTATGTCATTTACCAGGGGGCCCAATTGTCCTAGTTTGTCAAGCACTGAGGGGTTTCTCTGGAAGCAACACTTCCAGTGTGAAAATGGGAAAGTCCCAAACAGCGACGAGTTGGTTACCCTACATTTAATCCTCTTAGAAACTCATGAGGGAGCCACTGTGGCTGCTTCCATTTTACAGATAAGAAAGTTGAGGTTTAGAGATGCTATGTGACTTCAGGTCTCACAGTCCGTAGGTAATAGAAGCAGCACTGAGACTCAGGAAATTCAACTCCAGAGCCCACCAGTTTAACCACTAAATTATAACTTCCTGAAAGATGGGGAATCTTGCAAATTTTGGCCTTTGACCATATGTATTTGGGAGACATTTTTTCTGGAAAGAGACTCTAAGGCACTCTTCAGGACCCCATACAGGCTGAAGAGAAGAGAAGGTATAGGGTGGTGCAACAAAGGGTCCTGCACTGGGTTTACTTCCCTCCTACGCTGAAGATAAGAAAGTGCCAGCCATGAGATCAGGACTCAGGCACACCCCAGGATAGCATACAGAGGGTGGGAGCTAAGCAATGCTGGACCAGGTCCTGAGGAGTTGTGAAATCACCTTCCCTGGAAGTGTTTACAAAGGGGAGAGTCCCTGTTCAGCTGCTGTGACTCAAGCTTGACCTCCACAAGGTTCTGGGGATGTGATCCCTTGAGGAACCCAATTTGAAAAGGCAGAAAACAGCTCTAAGCTTGACCAGCTCAGCAAGGCCACTTCCTCTGCTGCCTGCTTTGGTCAGCAACTAGCAGGGGGTTAGGGACTCCACTAGGAAGGGCTTTCCTCATACACACATATATACATACTCCACTGGTTCATACACACCATATACGCTAATACTCACTGGGTATTGAAGTACTTTATGTGAGAGAACTCATTCATTTCTCACCATAGCCTTATGAGATAGATACTTTATTATAGCTGAGGTCACCCACGTGATAAGAATTGGCCCTGGACTTTGAACCCAACCAGTCTGAGCCAATCACCCCTCTATCAAACACTTGGCTGCGTGCTTCTTCAGCCACTGCAGTCTCTGTGGCCTGGTTGACGATGCCTGCTCCCCTCCTGTGGGGCTCCAACGAGCACTCTGAATGTTATTCCCCCCGCTTGGTGCTTACCCTGTCTATGGAGCCCATCTGTGGGCACTACAATCATCAGCATGGTGACAGAAGTTAACATACCTGCATTAAGGATGGAAAGTGAAAGGAGAGAGAGAATGAGGCCTCCTCATGACCCACCTTTGTGTCACCCACTCCTCAGGATGAACTTAGAGAAGGCAGAACTGAGGGGCTCACAGCTACTCAGCCCTGCAGAGAATCAGGGGGTTTTCATCTGCAGGAAGTGAAGGAAAAGTCTAGCCCTGGAAAGGGAGGGCTCTCAGCCCACACCTTTCCACATCCCTGGTCCTTCCTCCCTATTTTGGCCGGGGAGCCACTAACCCACACAGCCTCCAAATAAGCATCCTACAAGCTAATGGCTCTTCCCCAGTCCCAGATACCCCCCTGAGCTCCAGACTAGCACATCCAGGCTACCATGCAGAGTTGTATAGTTTGTTTGGGCACGAGGGTGCATGGCCAAGGGGACTGATGGAGCTGAGGTCCAGCTGTGCTCTGCTCACCAAGCCACATGCCCCGGTAGGAGGCTACATTTGCCTGGAGGAAAGGATGTCCTTCTCTCATTTGCACAAAGGCACCATATGCATCCATGGAAGCTTTGCATTTATCTATCTGGCTCCTGGACAGCTCTACTTGATATCTGACAAGCATTTCAAACACTGCATGACCCCTGATTTCTGGTCCTCTCAGTCTGCTCCACCCCAGACTTCCCCCTCTCAATGAGTAGCATCTGTGTTTACCCAGTTACTCAATCCAAAAACACTGGACTCTTCCCCTTTCATTGCCCCTCACATCTAAACCAGCAGCCTGTCTGTCAGCTCCACCACCATCCCAGCCAGCTCCCCTGTCTTCCACAGCTCCCATCCCAGGGAAAATAGCATAGTCTTTTGCCTGGACTATTACAGTAGACACCTATCATGTCCCTCCACTGCTGCACAATCCTTCTGGGGGATTCTCCACATTTTTATGGTGCTAACATCCAAACTTCTCACAGTGGCTTATAGGTGCCTAGGCTCCACACTCAACCCCAAACCGCCAGCAGGCAGGACCTGGCCTGGGGTCATCATAAAGGAATCCTGCCCAAGAGAGCATCCTTCCAGGTGAGGAGGCAGTGAGAGAGGCTGTGGTGGGCCACAAGCAGCCACTTGAGGAGGTGAACACCATGCCAGAGAACTGTTTGGGAGTTCCTAGTGGGACAGGAGGAGAAGGATCTTTGAGGAACCCACGAAAGTGCCCAGCTGGGAAAGATCCAGAAGTTATGCATGTGCCACGGAGAAAGCCAGAATGTCAGATCCAAGATTCAGTGGAAAGAAGCCCTTTGGGGCCTCGTGCTCCTCTCCCCACCTCACTCTCCCACCTTAGTCCATCCCCAAAGACATGGACAACATAGCAGCTAGCAAATGGAGATAAGCTGGAGCAGGAAAGAAATTAGAGGCACAGTGTAACCTGCTATCCCCACTTCAGGCTTCCCATGTTGCAGAAGGGAGAGGTCTGAATAGGGTATATATTCGGTTATGTAATGGTGGCTGGAAAAGATTTTGTGTCTACCTGAGTTTTTCTAATAGAGAGAGTTGACGGAGAGGGGGTTTTCAGAAGCCAAATCCAGCTCATTCCATAATTTGCCGGCATGAAAGTTGGAGACAGAAAGTGCAAGGCATGTCCAGGAGACAAGTCACTCCATGCAACTTGTGGGATATGGAATATGCTAGGGGCATTTGGGAGAGTAGTGATGAGGAGCTGGCAGGGACAGATCACATTGGTCTTATGGGTTTGGTCAAGTAATCTGAACCTTACCCTGAGGACAGAGGGAAGCCATGGCTGGTTGTAGGCAGAGAGGGCCATGATCTGATTCATGTGTGCTAAAGTTCATTCTGAGTGTGGAGAATGGACTGAGGGTCAGAAGAGAGGTCTGAAGAGGCCTGAACAAGGACAAAGATGGTGGGGCTGGCAAACGGCAGTGGACTGGTGAGAAATTAAGGAAATGAAACTGGGAGGGCATGCTATATTGGTCCTAGGGTCCCCTGCTACCCCAATGAGTCACTGAAGCCTGTGGGACGAGCTCAGTAGCTACTGCATGCCAGGCCCCAGGCTGGGTATTTCCATTTGTTCTCTCACCCAATCCTCAAATGACCCTTGAGGTACAAATCATCATCCCTACATGGCCAGTGAGAAGCCCAGTGACTTGTTGGAGGCCATACATCTGGGTAGTGAAGCAGCCCGGACTGGAATCCAAATCTGTCCCAAGGCAGGGGCACTGGCCTACACAATCCTGAGTCTGCTGACAGTTGGGAGCAGCACCTCACATGAAGGACATCGGGTGTGTCGATACAGGCAGCCAGGTACACGCTCACTGGGGCACTGAGAGGAAAAGCCAAAGTCCCAGAGAGTCACTGAGGGTCCTGACCAACATGGCAGGCACCAGACATGGTGCACACTGAGAAGAACAATAAGGACAAAGGTTGTGGAGCAAAACTGAGAACTTGGCCAAGGTCCCTTCCTAAGCAGAGGAACTTGGGCTGAGAAGTTACAGGGAGAGAAGGGCTCAAATCCTACACAAGCTTATTGCCCTAACCAGGTGGAGCTATGCAGCTGGCAGCCTGCCCTGGCCTCACTGCCAGCCTGAAGGCCAAGGTCCTTCCTTTCCTGCCCCTTATGAGAGGAGAGGGTCACAGGTTACTGACTGTCATCTACTCACAAAGGGTCAGAGCAGGGTCAGGTCGGGGCTGGGCCATAGGGGACTGCCCAAGTGTCAGGCACATTTCTAAGTGATTTACACTAAACTCATTTAACCATTTCAGTGGCCCTTGGTATAAGTTACTGTCATCATCCCCATTTTATAAACAGGTAAGTGGAGGAACAAAGAAGTTCAATAATTTCCCAAGGTTATACAATATCTGGTAACTGGCCAAGCTGGGGCTTGAACCAAGGTGACCTGGCTCAAGTATAATATCTGTGTGCTTAGAGCTACTCACTACTCCCACACCCCTCCTCAGCTCTCCCCTGCCTGCATCCCTTCCCCAGCTTTCTCACAAAATGGTCCCAAATCCTTTTGCTTGAAGACCTAGGTACAGACCAGGGCTGAGTGACTTTGACCCAGCCACGCCCTCTGACTCAGACATGACCCTGGCTATCCAGTCAACCCCTAGCATCTGCCTTGCCCTGCTCAAGTGCCTCAGGCAGGAGCCTATGGATGGACCTTCCCTGTCCACTTGGTCTGAGGGGAGTCAAGCCAGACCTTTGGGGTGGAGAATGGGCATCCCGCAGGCATGCTGACCCACAGTAGGTCAGCTGGGGACCTGGGATCTAAGCCTACTGGTGTCCTTCCCACCACAGCCTTGCCATGTGCACAGACCACAGACCACAGAGACACCGAGGCCTTTGTTCCGCCCAGCTTAAAATAAGTCAGGCCTTGCTCCATAGTGAGAACTGCCAGGCCACCCTCCTAAATGGACTCATGAGCCAGGGAGATCTGTGGCTGCAACTTTGTGACCCACCGTGACCATGTTAACTCCTGCCTCTCCATGGGGGGCTGCAGAACAGCCCCCATTCCAGACAGGACCCCGCTTCCCATCCTGGCCTGGTCACTCTGGGCTCCCCTGCTTTCTGGGAGAGGGGTCACAGCAGAAAAGTGGGAAGGGGGAGCAGTTCTGTGGATCACAAAAGGCATGGGGACAGGAGTCCTGGGCACCTAGGGCAAGCCAGAATTGGGCCTCAACCTTTCCTGCTCTTGCTGCTAAGCTGCCTTTTATCATCTCCAAGGGGACTGTGCATTCCAGCCCACCGGGAAGCTGAGCCAGCCTTTAATCCCATTTTAAAGGTAAAGCAGGTGAGACCTGGAGGCGTAGGACCTACCCAAGGGCAAAGCCAGGATTCAAGCTCCAGTCTGTTCCTACAGCACCCTGCCTCATGAGCACCCCATAACCACACCCAGGAAAGGTCTTGTCTTGTTCTGACGCCTCAGGACACCCCAGACATGCCACCAAGTCAGTGAACATAAAGCCTGCCATCTCCCCTGGCAGGTTTTTCTAAACCACAAAACTGTAATTTTCCCTTCCATTTATTTTTCTACTCATCCACATGAAGAAGACATAAAGAAAACATAATAAAAGAGTACCCAAATTAGAGATGCATCAAAATGGCAGAGAAGTTTAACTATAAATAGGAGAAAACTGGCCTCTCTTGGGATGGTCTAATTAGACAGAGGCCTGTACCCTCTCATTAAGCAGCCTGACTGTCCTACCTTGGACCCTCAGAGTCCAAGCCGCTTGGTGGGGTGTGAGGCAGTCAGTAGGGCTAGGGAGGCACTTCCTGGGTGACCTATACAGACAAGTTTTTGGGGAGGGAGCCTCAGCATCCATCTAATGTGGGTGGCATTCCCTCAGCTAGGGTGGGAGGTCAAGGGCAGGCAGGAGGTCGGGTTGTGGACAGGGGTCACCTTGGCTTGGGCAAGATGACTGGTGCCCTCCCAGTACATATTCTTCTCCCCCCGCAAGTACATATTCTTAAATAAGAACCATGGATGTTCAAGGAGAATCAGAAAAAGCAAGTTTAGCACCATTGACAGCTGACCTTCCTTGGGTATTTACTGAATGCCAGGTCCAGCACTGCCGATAAACGATCTCATTTATTTCTCCCGACAACCCTGTGCAGTAGTATTATGATGTCCCTTATTTTACAGATGATGCACAGAGAGGTTAAGCAACTTTCCCAGGGCCACACAGCAGGTAAAAGGTGGAGACAGGGTTTGAACCCAGGAAGCCATCTCCAGTGCCTGTAGATCTAACCATGATACTACACTGCTCCCCTGAGAAGGCTGTGGAAGAGACTTATATCAGCCCTGAGGGGGTCTCTGGCCTCAGTTGCATCTGGTTTGACAGGCCCTAGATAAGGAAAGAGATAAATAATATGCTGGCAATGTCTGAGTACATCAGGAAGCCAGTAGGGAGAGTGGAAGGGAGGGGCTGCTGACATGGAGGATGATGTTCAGGATCTTCAGAGCTACCCAGCAGGAGTGACAAGTTGCATCCATCAGGTTGTAACATTCCCGGGGGAAATGTGAAGAGCAAGGATTAATCCCCGGAAACAAAATCTAACGTGGGGCAAGGCTGTGCCAGGTCTTTTTGTTGTTGTTAACAGGTTTTTGTTTATTTTTAATTTTTAAAAATTAAACTCAGTGCCCAACTTGGGGCTCGAACTCATAACCTCAAGATTAAGATTTGCATGCTGCTCTAATAACTGAGCCAGCCAGGCACCCCATGTGCCAGGTCTTAACAGGTACTCATTGAAGGGGTCAGTTAGAGAGGTCCACATACTAGATCCACATACTAGGTCCACATACATACTAGAGGCTGGCCCAGGGTCACAAGCCCCAAGGTCAGCAGGCATTGGGGGCTATGAGTGTCCTGGGTTGAGGGAGGTAACCTGGGCTGCAGATCTTTAAGTTCATAGACCTCCAAGGTCTTTAAAGTCAAGGATCACCAGCCCCAGAGCTGAGAGCATCTAGGGCCATAGATACTGGCTCCCAGCCCATGCCTCCATCTACCTCCGCTGCTTTGGCCAGAGAACCATCCCAGAGGTTACAAACGAGTTCACAGAATCCAAGGCAACAAGGCTCTGCCAGGTGGGGATGGTTCTGCATGGCATCAAGATGTCTAGCATAAACAGGCTGGTGTGAGGTGCTCTCTTGTGAGGGGCCCAAAGGATGATGTGGTCTGACAGGATTTATCTTGAGGGACAGTGCCAAAACAAAGGAGGAAAGAGGCTATGCCACACAGAGTCCTGCTGGGGGAGGGTGTTTAAGGGGACCAAGAAGGAGCCATCAGGCAGTAAACACCCAAGCTAAGGCAAAATAGGATGGTCCCATGCCCCCAGGCTGCTATGGGCAGAGGGCAGAACCAGTTCCCCGACTCAGGGACTGGGTAATACAGAAAGGATGGCCATCTGGGAAGATGTCAGGAGCTCTCAACAAAGTCCTGAGATTTGTAAAAAAGGAAACACTCTACCTTTCTTTAGGCTTGGGTGAAAATCACCTGTGGGGTACTGTGGGGGAATCTATCTGGTTTCCTTCCTCAGATCTGCAAATCAGATGTCTTTGTCCATCAGGAGCCTGGCCACAGTCCTCAGGGCAGGGAGAAGGATGCCCTGAAGCCCCAGACTGGCCCAGACCACTCGGACCCCAGGAGTGGCCTAGAAAGCAAGACAAGGGAGCAGGAGAGATAGCTTCAGCCTAGCCTGGACACTGGGGGCCCAGCCTTTCCAGGGAGCTAAGTCAGTGATAAGAAGGCTGGCTTCTTTCTCTGGAGTAATGTGCTGGTACTAATAAGGCCACTGCCGTATAGATTTACAGAACCTCTGATTTCACAATCACAGAGAGCCTCACAGTGAGTATTAATTAAGGCTCAGAACCCCTGGAGTCTGGAACAGATTCTCATTAACCTCATTCTGTAGAGGCTATGACTCCGCTTCCTTTTTAGAACCCCATGGATGTGGCAATAGCTCTCGCCCAGGGAGCCAGGCCAACAGGGTTCCCTCCTCATGTTAGTGGGTGGTGTGGTGGGGGAGGTTCTAAGGTTCCTGATGACTCTAAGAAACTCATGTCAGAGCACACAGACCTCGGCTTCTATTAGAGTAGCTGACACAGAAAGGATTTTCCTTCTTTTGGCTTTTTATGTTTTTTTAAAGCAGATTAATTGGGATATAAACTCCATCCATTTAAAGCATTCAATTTAATGCCTTCTAGTATGTTCGCAGAGTTGTGCATCCATGACCACAAGCAATTTGAGAACATTTCATCATCACATTTCATTACCACAAAAAGAAACCCCGCACTCCTTACCCATGACCTCTCATTTTCCTGGCATCCTCCTCAGCCCTAGGCAACCACTAATCTACTTTTTGTCTCTATAGATTTGCCTATTCTGGATTTCTTTTTAATGTTTATTTATTGGGCACCTGAGTGGCTCAGTTGGTTAAGTGTCTGACTTCAGCTCAAGTCATGATCTCGTGGTTCACAAGTTCAAGCCCTGCACTGGGCTCTCTGCTGCCAGTGCAGAGCCTGCTTGGGATCCTCTGTCCCCCTCTTTCTGCCCCTCCCTATGTTCTTTTGTGTCTGGCTTATTTTACTGAGCATACTGTTTTCAAAGTTCATTCTGGCTTGTATTTTTTTTAATTATGAAACATTTCAACCAAAAGTACAGAAAACAATATGCAACACACCCCTGTGATTTAAGTCCTAAATCTCAGATTTGTTAAATCTATTTGCTAGCCTTTTGCCATATTTGGTTTTTTGGTTTTTTGTAATGCCTTCCCTAGAGCTAATTCAGTTCTGAAGTTAGTATTCATCTTTCTTGTTCATGTTTTTATATTTCTAAGTTTATAATCATAACAATATATGGTACTATTTTGTGTCTTTAAAACATACTTAATGTACATGATAAGTATAGTTAACGCCGCCATATGAGATATTTGAAAGTTTCTAAGAGAGTTGATTGTAAAAATTCTCATCACAAAGAAAAAAAATTTTTGGTATCTATATGAGAACTCACTGTGGTAATCATTTCACAATATATGTGAGTCCTGCTGTATACTTTAAACTTATACAGTACTGTTTGTCAATTATCTCAATAAAACTGAAAAGAATTAAAAAGTGTTTTTAAATGTAATTTGATATTTTTGAAGAATCTGCACATATAAATACAAGGTGTCCAACTACTAAACAAAAACTTCAATGGTGTCATATATTGTCTAGCTTGTCATCTGTTCTCCACTCCACATGGTATTTTTGAGATCGATCCATGTGGACATGTGCAGCTCTGGTTTGCTCATTTTTATTGCTGCTATACAGTGTTCCTGTGACTGTATACCTCACGTGCTGGGTTTATCCAGGGGGTTCCCACATTCGGATTCTTACCAGAGAAGCAAGTGTTACTCCTATCTGAGCTGGGCAGACACAGATAGTTCCCAAGCAGAGAACCAGCCACCCAGCAATAAAACTGTGTACCTAAGTGAGCCCAGAGCCCCAACAACTCTGCCTCAGCTCAGCTCCATGTTCAGAGCTGTGAGGGGCATGGCCTGGCCAGCTTGTGCAAGATCAGCACCTCAGAGAGAGAGCAAACCCTTCCCAGGTCCTTATGATTTGTTCCTCACCTTGGTCTCTCTTTTATGAGTTGCAGAATCCCTTGTGAGGGTGACAAAGCTAGGAATTCCTCTCCTCATGAAAATGTACCCACAGAGAACCTTCAAGCTCGCCTGCAGGCCCCCAGGGTTGGGCTCTCACCACATCTTCCTGCCAGTTTCTCTATACGACTTAGGGAGCCATGGGGCTTGAAGGCGTTAGAGAGGAGTAATTAGACATTGTGCACCTTGTGGAGGCATCAATAAATGCTTGCTGAATGAGCGAGCAAATGAGTGGATGGATGAGAAAACACTCAGAGCCCCTGGCACAGGGCCTAGTAGGTGCTCAGAAACAGTGGCTGTGATTAATGTATGCGTGTGTGTGTTTTAAATCAGGTTGAATGTAGTATTATTTATAGACCGTAAAATCCACCCTTTGTAGTGTACAGTTCTAGGAGTTTTGATAAATGCACGGTGGTATAATCACTACCACAACCAACACAGAAAATATTTCCATCACCGCAGAGGGTTCCCCGGTGCTCTTTTGTAGTCGAGCCTCTCTACCCCCACTCCCACCTCCACCCCTGGCAGTGCCTGATCTCTTTGCTGTCCCTGTAGGTTTGCTTTTTCCAAAATATAAGTGGAATAACATCATAGAGCCTTTTGAGTCTGGCTTCTTTCACTTAGCACAACACACTTGGGATTGATCCCTATTTTTACTCATATCATATCATACATTTGAAAGTTTGATTTCCTTTTTATTGCCAAGGAATATCCCACCGTATGGATGTACCACAGTTTGTTTATCTACTTGCCGGTTGAAGGACATGTGGGTTATTTCCAGTTTGGGGCAATTAGGAGTAAGTTCACTATAAATGTTTGTATACAGATTTTTGTATAAGGGCAAGTTCATTTCTCTTGGGTAAATATGTAGGATTGGGATTTCTGGGTCATATGGTAAGAGAACGCTTAACTTTATAAGAAAATGCCAAAGTGTTTTCCAAAGTGGCTGTACCTTTTTGCATTTCCTCCAGCCATGTTTAAGAGCTCCAGTTGCTTTGCATCTTGACCAGGACTTGATATCATTTTTTTTTTCTTTTGACCAATCTAATAGTTGTGTGGTGGTATCTCCTTGTGGCCTTAATGTGAGCTTCCCTTAGGTTAAATTGATGTGTGTTATTGCTAGTTAATCCTGTAGTGTGTGGTCTGTGGCTGGCCAGGTCTTCAGGCCCAGACACTGCTTCCCTGGAGTGCTGGGAGAACCCAAGACACCATGAGGCCTTTTCAGGGGCAGATGGCATGTTCAGGGCTCTGCCAGGAGCCCTATTTTGCTCAAAATAAGTGGGTGCCTGCAGTCCCAGCATGCTGAGTTCCTCACCTGTGTGGGCTGGTTGGCTGGGTAATGACTTTGGCCAGGCTGTGACCACTGGTGCTGAGAATACCTCCAGCTACCCACAGTGGCCTTGCTCAGGCAGAGATGCACTTGTGGTACGAGAAGTAGGAGTAAAGGATGGGGCGGAGCTGCCCATGCCAAAGGCCCTATGGTTGCCTTCAGTGAGTGCCATTCTAAAACTGCCAGAAAGAGGTGCTGTCCCATTTAAAAAGTAGAGCTTATGGGGGTGTGCGTGTCTGCTTCTGCACCCAAAATGGGATTTCTAGTGACTCATGATCAGATTTGTCACTCTGCTCTACTGCCTGGCCCCTGCTACCAAATCTCCAGGGAGACTGCATGTGGTAGGACCTCAGCCTTTGCCTCACCATCCAGAGAGACACAGACCCAGGTGTCTGCCTTTCCTCTATTTTGCTATATATTCCACTGACCATGGCCACAACTAGTACTCCCAGTGAAGCGTCTGCCTGTCCCTATCGGCCTGGCCCTCCGACCAGGGCTCCCACTGTTCGTCTATCCCTGTTCCTCACCCCTGATGGTACAGATTTCAGAGAGATGACTACCCCCTCAGGCCTTCTTTCTTGGGAGCTCTCTACTCCAGGCCCCTGCTTGGCTGTAGATGAGCTGGCTGTGTCTTGCTCTCCTCCTGCCTTCCTTCCCTGGATGCCTCCTCCATCAGCTCCCTACCCTATCTGAGACTGGTACAGATGGGAACAGATAAAGGCAGGAAGTCTGCGAGGCCTGGTGCAGCAGGTTAGGAAGAGGACTGAGCTGGGCCAGGGGGCAGGGAAGGTTTGGAAGAAGGAGGAAAGGATGGGCAAAGAGCCAGGAGTAAGAGCATTGCTGGGAATATAAGGGCATGAGGGGAGAGGGAAAGGGTAGTGTCTGTCCACATCTGAAGGATCTGAGGTTTAACTCTGGAAGTGCTCAGTGACCATCAAGAACCCAGGGTCAGAAGCTCATCCAGCCTCTTCCTTTCCCCCACCATGCCCCAATCCAGATATGCTAGAGCCCTGGGTCATCCTCCCCCCGCCCATGCTTGTGGGTGCAAGGCCTGGGAGCTGAGGGACCTCTGTGTGGCCACCTGCTCCTTCCTTTCCATCACTCATGCAGCAAGCAGCCAGGGGCATCTCCTCTCTCTTGAAAAGGCAGGGCATGGAGGATAAAGAGAAAAGCCCAGAAGAAGGAGGTGGAGGTGACTCATGCCACTTGAACTATACACCCCACATCTGCAGCTCCCAGGTGGCACTAGGAGGCCTGGGGGAGTGTTTGTGGCACAAATATAGCACAAAGATCACGGCCTCTCTTCTCAGACCATGGCCCACCCAGTCCTTCCGCATTCCTCCCCACTCACCTGAGACAGCTGCCCCAGGTAGGCCTCCTGGCAGAGCCATGGAGATTTACAGGTTGCCCCTCTGCTCCAAAGTTTCTGAGTCACTGGCAGGAATCCATGCCCTGGGTCCAGGGATGCCCAGCCTGTACCATCTGGCCTGGGGCCAAACACCTCATCACCAGGCCTCCTTCCCAGGGTTTCTCAGGCTGGCATCACCATTTGGTCCCTGGCTCTGACTTTTACCATCAAATCCAGGCGAGTACCCTGGACTGAGAATAACAACAACTAGGCTACCTCCTCTGTGTGCCAGGCACCACCCAGCTCATCATAAGCCTTATCTTCTAGCACTGGGCCTCTGCCGTCCCCTCCCCACCCTTGGGTTCCTCACCTCCATTGTCTGTACCTGGACCACTTTCCCCCCTCCTGCTGCTATTATTGCTGCAATATAGCCTGGCGGACAGGAAGGTCACATTCACCAACTAGGCATGACCAGGCAGGCTCCCTTCTCTAAAAGGTTCAACAGACAAGGGCAGGAGGGCCCTGTTGGCGGTGCCACAGGGCAGGGAACAGGGCCAAGGCTGTTCCGAGTCCATGACCACTGGGTGCCTCCTGTACAGCAGCCCAGAACACCAAGCACTGAGGTCCCCCAGACCCCCTCAGAGCCCAAGTGGACAAGCTTGGCCATTTCTGCTGCTCGGCCTCAGCTGCTCTTCCACCTTCTCAGGGCTTCTATTTCCTCTCACAGCAAAGGGTTGAGGGGAAGCCACTTGGTGCTCTCCCAGCTCTGAAACACTAAGAGTGAAATTCCAGGTGATTCAAAAGGTTTGTGAGCACCCCCCAGGCCAGAAGCAGATGACCACACAATCATGTTCCTCATGACCAAATCAAAACCCTGAACCTAGGCTGAGAGCTAATGCCCGGGCCCCAGATTTAGAAATATAGCAATTCACTCACTTTCAACACTTGGCATCAACTCCCAACAAGTTGCAGCCTGAGCAGAAGCAGGAGTGAACATCTATGATCTGTCTTTTCAAACCTGGTACCTCGACCCTCTTGGGGCCCAGATTGAAGATGAGGGAATGCAGACATAGATGTCAACTTGCAGACCATGAGATCAGAGTCCAGATCAGCTCAGACAGGTGGAGTGATTCTCTCTTGTGGTCGCCCAGGGGAGGGGGCACAGGGGATTGGAACCCAGGATGCTAGGCTTTTCCTACATGTCAACAGTGCTCTTTCCTCCACATCATGCAAGTCCAGTGGCCTGTGCCCACAGCCCCTCCATCCTTCCCCCTCTGCCCCTGCACACTATTTTGGGGATGAACTCTGGTTATGGTGAATGCCATTCTGCGGTCCCCTGTGGATGGAGCTTTCACGAAGCCATTAAAAACCACAGAAAAGCAGGGCACCTGGGTGTCTCAGTCAGCTGAGCATCTGACTCTTGATTTTGACTCAGGGCATGATCCCACAGTTGTGGGATTGAGTTCCACATCATGCTCTGTGTTGACAGCATGGGGCCTGCTTAGGATTCTCTCTCTCTTTCTCTCCCTCTGCCATTCTCCCACTTGCATGCTCTCTCTCTCTCTCTCTCTCAAAATAAATAAATAAACATTAAAAAAAAACAACAGAAATGTGTCTGGACAGTGCTGTACTCACTGTGCTTAACCAGACAAAGATCACATGACATTAACACTCAGCGATCACGGCTGTGACCCAACTCCTTAACAGGCATCAAGCTGAGACCTTTGACCTTCCTACCAGGATCTGGCTTGCCTTGCCCTCCCCTCCTACCCCCAAGGATGGGGTTTTCATGAGAAACTGAGGTCTTTCCTTCCTAGAGGTTTAAAGCTTTGGTTCCAGGGAATCCTTCACTAATTTAGGAATCTAGGACAAGAAGGGACTGCAGTGCCCTTGTTTCCCAGGTGACTAACTGAGCCTCCAGGAGTCAGTCTATGCTGAAAGCTGTCAGCCATGAGTCAGTGACATCCTGCTGGACCAGGAGGACACCTGAAGTCCCCATCTTCACCTCACTGAAGGATGGCTGCTCAGGCAGGAGGTGATGGAAACATGTGTGGAGAGATGTATGTCTTGGCTCACTCCTGAGCCCCAAAGCCATCACGCTATCCTTCCAAACATCCCTCTGCTTATTTATTATTCATGCAGTCCGTGGTTGGTGGGAACTGGGAGACAGCAATGTCACTAAAGTCATGAGAGAAGAGAGCTAACAGCCGTGAGGTGGTGTTGACTCTTCTCTTTCTCAACCACACATTGGTCCCAAGTTCCTTGTCCTCCCACCGCCACTGCCTACTCAGATCTTCCCTTACCTCTTCCTAATGACCTCCCTACCTGAGGTCTGCCACACTCAAATCCATCCTCCACACTGGCTGCCAGGGTCCCTTTCTAAAACGTAAGGCTGATATAATCACCAGGTTATGCCCCTTCCATAAAATCCATCCAAAAGTCTGGCAGAGACTGGAAGATTTCACAACGTGACCCCAACTTGCCTCAGTCATCTCTACTTCCAAAGAGGCAGTAATGAATGTGAATGAATGAACAGCACACTCAAAACTCTGGCAGGGCTCACACCCTACAGACATAAGCATCCAAAAAAAAGCCAGGCCCCAGCAGTGGCCAGAAGGACACAGACTTGGTCTTGCTCTCTACTCTTTGATACTGCTCCGCAGCTCATATCTGTGGGGAATGTACCTAGATTAGCAACCTTCACCTGGGAGGTCTGCAGAGCTCTGGAACCCTCAGTTTTATGGCTCTTCCTAGAACAGTGTGGCTGGGATGCCACCTCCCTAGAACAGGGCTCTGACCCAGAGACCACGGCCACTCCCACAAGTGGTTGGGGCCCCAATCCAACATAAGCTAAAATCATTTATTTATACAAAAATTCATTTCTGTAGAATTTGGGCTTTAATCTGTGGGCTTGTGGCCTCTTTGGGTCCAGAGGGATTTTCTCAAGTTCTGAGCCAGAGGTGTCCTTAGTTCATTACCCTCAGGTGCCACTCAATTCCCCCAGCTCCTGGGGCAGTATCAATGACAAATAAGCCTCTCAAAATGATGCCAAGTCTTATCATCTTCAGGAAGGATTTTCAGGATGCCCTTCTTACCTTTCCTGGTCCCAAGGAGTGCATGTCTCAGGGCTTCAGTTGTAGTCACTAGCTGGGCAAATCCAAAGGAGACTCAGTTTTGAAGGTTCATCCTGCAGTCTGTAGGCAGTCAGAAAAAGATATGTATGGGAATATAAAACACAGTTGGTAATTTCTTTAAAAGTTAAACATGGGGCACCTGGGTGGCTCAGTTGGTTGAGCGCTGACTTCAGCTCAGATCATGATCTCACAGTTCTGTGGGTTCGAGCCCCACAATGTGCTCTGTGCAGACGGCTCGGAGCCTGGACCCTGCTTCAGATGCTTTGTCTCCCTCTCTCTGCCCCTCCCCTGCTCACGCTCTGTCTCTGTCTCTCAAAAATAAATAAACATTTTTTAAAAATTTAAGTAAAATAAAAGTTAAACATATATCTGTCATGGGAATACAAGCTGGTGCAGCCACTCTGGAAAACAGTATGGAGGTTCCTCAAAAAACTAAAAATAGAACTACCCTATGACCCACCAATTGCACTACTAGGTATTTACCCAAGGGATGCAGGTGTGCTGTTTCAAAGGGACACATGCACCCCAATGTTTATAGCAGCACTATCAACAATAGCCAAAGTATGGAAAGAGCCCAAATGTCCATCAATGGATGAATGGATAAAGAAAATGTGGTACATATATACAATGGAGTATTACTCGGCAATCAAAAAGAATGAAATCTTGCTATTTGCAACTACATGGATGGAACTGGAGGGTATCATGCTAAGTGAAATTAATCAGTCAGAGAAAGACAAATATCATATGACTTCACTCATATGAGGACTTTAAGAGACAAAACAGATGAACATAAGGGAAGGGAAACAAAAATAATATAAAAACAGGGCGGGGGACAAAACATAAGAGACTCTTAAATATGGAGAACAAACAGAGGGTTACTGGAGGGGTTGGGAGGGGGGATGGGCTAAATGGGTAAGGGGCACTGAGGAATCTACTCCTGAAATCATTGTTGCACTATATTCTAACTAATTTGGATGTAAATTTAAAAAATAAAATGAAATGAAATGAAATGAAATAAAATAAAATAAAATA
Source organism: Panthera leo (assembly GCF_018350215.1). Lineage (NCBI taxonomy): Eukaryota > Metazoa > Chordata > Mammalia > Carnivora > Felidae > Panthera > Panthera leo. The sequence goes on along the minus strand of NC_056693.1, from coordinate 43,636,984 downwards.
AAATAAAATAAAATAAAATAAATGCGTGCATGTGCACGCACACACACACAAGATTGAGGTTTTCAAAGGTAGAAGTACTCAGGTAGAAAAATAAAAGAAAAATATGAAAAAAAACCCATACATCTGTCATATGACATGACCATTTCATTCCTAGAGATTTACTCAAGAGAAATAAAAGCACATATTCACACAAACACTTGTACACAAATATCCATAGCAACTTAATTTGTAGTAGCCTGAAAGTGGAAACAACCCAAATGTCCATTGATAGGTAAAGAGATAGCCAAATTGTTGTATCATTCATGCAATAGAATACTACTTAGCAATGAAAAGAAATTAACTGTTAATATATACAATATGGATGAATCTCAAAACAATTATGCTGACTGATAAGAAGAACAAATAAAAATATTACATACTAGATGAGTTCATTTATGTAAATTTCAGACAATGCAAACTAATCTACAGTGACAGGGCAACAGATGGGTGGTTGACTACAGAGAGTGGGGATGGGAGGGAGGGATGACAAAGGGACATGAGGAAACTTTTGGGAGTGATGGATATACTCATTATGTTGATTGTGGTTATGGTATTACAGGTGGTCACATGTGTTAAAACTCACTATATTGTGTACTTGAAGTATGTTCAGTTCATATATATTAATATATCTTAATAAAGTTTATATACATTAATTATAACAATAAAGCTATTTAAAAAGAAGAAGAAGAAAGGGCAGAGTCTCCCTGTATCCCCATTGTGGTCTTCTGTTGCCCTCAGGATATAAGAAGCACCCAGCTCAGTCTGCAAGTCCTTTCTAGCAGCCTGGTCACCCTTTCCAGCCTCATCTCTTGTATCTCTCTTGTGTGGCAATGAATCAGTTGTGGCTCCCTGAATGTACCATGCTATTCTACACTTGTGCGCGCTGTGCCCACTGCCAGCAGGGCTGTCTCCTGCCTCAACCACCCAGAAAACTCCTACTCCACTGTCAAGGCCCTGCTCAGTAGTGCCCTCTCCACAGAAGCCTTCCCAGCCCTAGCAGGTCACTGTGAACAGCAACTTCCTCTGTACTCCACAGTCCAGGTACACAATTTGCTGTTAGCATCCGTTCATCCCAGCAGACTATGGGCTCCTTGAGGCTAGCGACAGCATCACATACATCCCTGTTCTGTCTGTGCCAGGCCCATGAGCATCCGTGAGGCTTTATTCAGTGAATTTAATATGCCCAAGAAAGCGGGGTGGGTCAGCATGGGGTGGGGCATGAGAGATTCAGAAGAACAGGAGCTAAGAGGTGGGAAGAGACAGGAAGGGCAGAAGGCACAGCCTCCAAGGAGAGGCAGACTGCTTCCCTATAAAGAGAAGAGATTATACTATTAGGACTCAGCCAGAGCCTCAGGTGGGTGGGGTTGGGTAAGGTGGGCCCCCTTACTCCCCACACAAGGAGCTGAGGACTCTGCTCCAAGGCTCATCAGGAAATTCCAACAACTGTTTGTTTGCCTGCATTCCCCAGGCCTGGTGAAAAATGGCACCAGAGACTCCATCTGCAGCTAACAGCTCCGAGGGGTGGAATGGGCGGCAGGCCCCTCAGTGACTCCTGGACACAGTAAGAGAGAGAAACACTGCAAAAGGAACCCCATGAGCCCTGATGACTTGAGTAACTGCCCAGCAGTCCTGGCCACCTCTTCCTCCATGGGTTCGGGGGTCCTACGCAGCCTTCTGACTGGATGACTGTGTGGGGGCAACCCTTTCTCCATTTAGCCCTGCAGCCTTGGCATTCCCATTCAGCTGTAACCTATTAGGAGCTGGGCTACACAGGTGGAAGAGAGCTCCCACTCTTCCTGATCAATCAGGGAACAGTGCCAGGGACTAGTACAGTCGGCCCAGAGGAAATCAGTCTTCGGGATCAAATCTGGGAGAATAAATACCCAGCAATGATGGGTATTCCCACAAGCATCTAGATTGGTAACTAGAGACACATGTGTGTGCCAGGGGCTGAAAGTCCCTGCACCACTGGAGCATACTCAGGAGGAGGGACAGCCAAGAGCCAGAGGCACTGCCCCGGGGTAACAAGTCTGGGCCCAAGTCAGAAATGCATCATTTGTCCAATGATCATCAAACTATTTTCTGATGCCACAGGCAGATAATCATAAGTGAAATTCTTCTTTCAAAATACAAGTGATACCACCGGGGCCGATCCCATTATTTACTCTTGAGCAGAACCAGCCATGACCTTGTTGCTCTTGGGTCCCATCCAAGCTGGTTAAGTAAGGCTTCCCACCAAAGGGCTCATTAAAGGTCAGCCTCTCTTAGAAGGTATCTTGTGGCACCTCTCTTGGAGATGGGCCTTCTAATGTCACATTGTTTGAAAATTTGTCAAGCTGGCATCCCAAAGTGAGATCCTACAAACTCATTCTTAAGCCTACACACTCTAGCTTAGAAAAGTTGCTAAGACTCTTGGCACCTCGGCATCTTCGATGGCAAAGCGTCTGTAATTCACTTCTTTTCTTTCAATCCACAAATGTTCTTAGGTTCCTGCTGCATGTGGAGCACTGTGCTAGGTATCTCAAAGAAGAGAGATGAATACCTTACCAGATAGAGGCTTGCAGCCAGCACTCAGACACTCACTGACCCTCACAGCCTGAGAGCCAGGTCCAGTGAGAGTGCTTAGGGATGTCGAAAGTGAGGGCAAGGGCAAAGGGCTCACAGCACAGTGGCCACACAACACAATTCAGAGTGCTCTATGAACTGATCAAAGATGTTCCAGAGCAGGTGTAGCGGGAGCAAAGTGGGAACAGCATCTGGATTATGTCATTATCATTCATATCTCACTCTCCAGCAGAATTAGATGAGCTGGTCTTTCTACCGGGAGTGTCAAGGGTCAGGGAAGGCTTTGTGGGGAGGGGCTGTTTCAACAGTCTCCGAGTAATAAAAAGAGGTTTGCCAGACGGATAAAGGGTGAAAGGGAAGCCCAGGCCAAGAAAACAAGATGAGCAAATCTGAGAGAAATGTCTTAAGATATGAGATAAGATGTGCCTTAAAAGAAGTACAAACTTTGCTATTCAAAGAATTCCAGAGAAATTCCCCAAATTAAAAAAAAAAAAAAAAAAAAAGATGCAGTAATATTGGCCTCTTGATACAGGAATGTGCGCCTGAGTCTGGCACTGGCCTAATTCTCCTCCCTCTGTCTCTGCAGAGAATTTCTTGGAGATAGCTAATGCTAAAAGCCCTTGTTAATGTTTTCTTCCAAAGACACACCGATTCCCCACTGGATAATTAGGATGTAGCTGAACCTTTGGAGAACAGTTGTTTTCTCTAAAGGGTATAAACTGCGGCAGTCCAGGGACTGACTAGGGCTCCTTAATTGATGTATTTTATCTGCATTTGAATCTCATATTCTATTTTGTAAGGGCATGCACCTTCTTTTTTTTTTTTTTTTAAGCTGTTTGAGCTTATTTAAAGAGCTGTCTATTTTATACATTCATATGAGTAAAACGGCATAAAGTGCCGCATTTGATAAGAAAGTGGTTGCATTATACAATGTAGTCTATAATGATTTTGGATCATAGAACTGCTCTTTCTTCCAGACCTGGGCTGCTCTATAGCCAGTGCAATGATTTCCAAACTGCTCTCTACCCCACCCGATGGAAATCTAGAAAGGTCTCTCTAGGCAGGGACCGTGCAATACACATTGTCAGAGTGGACGTGTCCAGACCTCACCTCCCAGGGAACTGATATAAGGGCCATAGAGACAGGAATGACTGAGGTTAAGCTCAGGAAAGGACAGGGGGTTCCCTAACCAACACCAAATGGTCTGAAGGGACAGGATACTGCAGTGTCATCTGAGTTTTGGTAGCTCTTATTTTTTCTAATTTTTATTATTATTATTTTTTTAGAGAGAGAGAGTGCATGCGAGTGAGGGAGAGGGGCTGAGGGAGAGGGAGAGGGAGAGAGACAGAGAGAGAGAGAGAGAGAGAGAGAGAGTGTCTTAAGCAGGCTCCACACTCAGAACAGAGCCTGACATAGGGCTCGACGTGGGGTTTGATCCCATGACCCTGGGATCACAACTTGAGCCAAAATGAAGAGTCATATGCTCAACCAACTGAGCCACCCAGGCGCCCCTTTTGGGAGCTCTTATTAAGAAGAAAATGTTATTGGGGCTTCTGGGTGGCTCAGTCAGTTAAGCGTATGACTTCAGCTTGGGTCATGATCTCACTGTTTGTGGGTTCAAGCCCCACATCAGGCTCTGTGCAGGCAGCTCGGAGCCTGACGACTGCTTCAGACTCTGTGCCTCCCTCTCTCTCTGCCACTCCCCTGCTCAAGCTCTGTCTCTCTCTCTGTCTCTCAAAAATAAATAAACATTAAAAAGAATTATAAAAAAAAAAAAAGAAGAAGAAGAAAACGTTATCCACAGAAAACAGGTCTGTGACCTTGGAAACAGAAAACCCTCTGGTGTCAGGGAGAACTGTTGTGAGCTGGGCTGGCAGGGGTGGCCAGGTGGGGGGCTGTAATGGAGTGGGAAGAAAGGTCAGAATTGACTCTAGGAAGAGCCTGCTTAGCCCCCAGGGGAGTCTCTTGTTGCAGCTTCCCATGATGGGGATGGACACTCCTGGCCTCCTGGCCCCAGGAAGCCGGTTCCTCTGGGAAGGGACACTCACCAGTAGCCTTCTAGACCCAGGGGGAGTGATTTTCCCAGAAGTTCAGCTCGTAAGCCAAGGCACCCCAAACCATCTGCAGTCCAATACCCTAATAGGCCTAATGGCACTTCCAGAGATACTACTGAGGCCATGGTCCAGACTTCCTGAGAGGCTCTTCATGCTCCCCAGCACTAGAGCTGCTGGTCAGGCGCCTCTCCTGAGAAGTGAAGTGACTTATGTAAGGTCAAATAGCATGAGAAGATCTGCCAACTTCTGTTTTAGGAAATATAGTTGCTGAAAATAACAAAAACTGCTGGCTGAAACATGAAAAATGCCTTCTTGAGAACAATGAAGAACTGGAGAAAGAAAAAAGAATATGGTCAAAATGGAAGGAGAGGCAAAAACCTAGAGAAGTGAGGAAAACTGAAGTCCTTCTGGCTCTCTGCTAATATAGGCATATCTGAATATCAATTTTAATGGCCTTGAGGGGCAATGTGGATAAATGTCAAAACTCAGGACCTGACCCAAGTAAGGAATCTACCAAAAGACACTCCCAGATTAAACTGGTACCCAGAGAATGAAAAAGAAGGGGAAGGGGCTGTTCCTGAGAAGTTACACCATCAGCTGACTTTCACACAGAGTAGCAGCCCAAATTCACATCATTGGGATGGTTCAAAAAACCCAAAGTCATGAATTTAGTTCAAAGTACTCCTGCACTGCTAATACTGTGGGGCACCTGGCAGAAGGATGTGTAAATCTTACCTGGGGGAAGGCATCTTCATCCTAAGCCTCAACAAATACCCACTAATAAATTTTCCAATATACTGAGTGGTACACAAGCTAGAAATAACCAAGCACACGAGGAAACAATGAACAAGAACCAGAAGAGACAGCACATAGCCCACATGAACCTACACCTTCAAATGACAGGATTGCCAAGCACAGATTATAAACCAACCATATTTAATATGTTTAATGAAATAGAGGACAAGTTTGGAAATATCTGCAAAAAATAGGAAATTATAAAGAATGACCTAACAGATCTGAGAAAGAAGCAAACAGAACTTCCAGAAACGAAAATATTATAACTGTAATTTTAAAATGCAGTGGAAGATTAGATTTAGCTAAAGGGGCCATTTGCAAACTGGCAGATGGATGAGAAAGAAAGCAAGAGGAATGAGCAGAGAGAGACCAAAAGACAGAAAATATGGAATCCACATACTGCAAAATTCATCCCTTTAAAATGTACAATTTAGAGGCACCTGGGTGGCTCAGTTGGTTAAGTGTCTGACTTTGGCTCAGGTCATGATCTCACGGTTCATGGGTTGGAGCCCCGTATCTCTATGCTGACAGCTCAGAGCCTGGAGCCTGCTTCGGATTCTTGTGTCTCCCTCTCTCTCTGCCCCTTCCGCACTTGCACTCTATCTCTCTCTCAAAAATAAATAAACATTTTTAAAAAATTAAATAAATAAAATATATAATTTAGTAGTCTTTAGTGTATTAACAGAGTTATGCAACCACCACCACTACCTAATTTTAGAATATTTTCATTACCTGAAAAAGAAACTCCATACCATTAATAATCACTCCCCATTCTCTCCTACCCCCAGACCCTGCAGGTCTATTGTCTCTGTGGACTTGCCTATTCTGGATATTTCATATAAATGGAGTCATACAATAAGTGGCCTTTTGTGTCTGGTTTCTTTCACTTGGCATAGAGTTTTCAGAGTTGATCCCTGTTGTAGCTGTAGCCATACTTCATTCCTTCAATGGCTGGGTAATGTTGCATTGTGTGGATATGCCATTTTTATTTGTCCATTCATCTGTTGATGGACATTTGGGTTGTTTCTACTTTTTGGCTATTAAGAAGCATGTTGCTATAAACATTTGCATTTAAAAAAAGAAAAAAATACAGAGGAAGGGCTCAGAGACATGGAAAAGAATGGCCTAAGATTCTCCTCTAGAAGGAGAGAGAGACTGGAGAGGCGATTCTTTTTTTTTTTTTTTTTTTTAATTTTTAAAAAATGTTTATTTATTTTTGAGAGAGAGAGACAGAGTGTGAGCAGGGAAGGGGCAGAGGGAGAGGGAGACACAGAATCCAAAGCAGGATCCAGGCTATGAGCCATCAGCACAGAGCCAGATGCAGGGCTCAAACTCACAGGTCAGGAGATCATGACCTGAGTGGAAGTCAGAAGCTTAACCAACTGAGCCACCCAGGCGCCCCTGGAGAGAGGCAATTCTTGAAGAGATACTGGCTTAGAATTTTTCAGAACTGATAAGAGGTGCCATTCAGAGATAAGAATACCAAGAAAATTCAAGCAGGATTTTAAAAAGGAAGAGGAAAATAAAGAAACACATATAGTAAATTGCAGAACACAAACATAAGAGACAGAGACAGAGACAGTGACAGAGAAGAGAGAGAGAGAATAGCAAAGAAAAAGTAGCATACCATATACCAACAGCTCATTTGTCAATGGCAACAGTAGAAGCTGGGGGTGGAAGGGACCAGACAACCCAGAATTCTTCAACCAGGGAAAACATCTTCCATGAATGACCACAAAGCAAACACATTTTCAGACAAACAAAAACTGAGAGCATGTGTAACCGGAGAACTCTCATTAAAGGATATTGTAAAGAATGTATGTTGGGCAGAAAGAAAATGATCCCAGATGGAAGATCTGAGATATAAGAAGACGTGAAGAGCCAAAAAAGTAGTAAATATGTGTGTAAAACTAAACAAATGTTGGCTTATACTATAATGATAATTACAAGGTCTTGTGAGGTTATAGCAAAACAAGACAGAATTAAAGCACAAAACATATAATGAAGGGGAAAACAGAGTTAAGATGCTTTAAAGTTCTGCACTACCAAAGAGGAAGGTAAAGTAACTAGCTAACTTTAGGCCTTGGTAAGTATACATGTGGTAATTTCAAGGTAACCACTAAAAGGAAAAAGAAAAAGAAACACAATGTGTAACTTCTAATTAGTAGAGGAGAAAAAAAGACAGTAATAATACTAAAAAAAAAAAAAAAAAATCAGTCCATAAGAGAAACACAAAAAAGAAGAATAAAAAGCACAAAAAAGAAGAATAAAAAGCACAAAATAGGATAAAGGATTCAACATCACATTGTGTGTGTGTGTGTGTGTAATGGAGCCGGGTTTTGTTCCCTGCTCCACACGGCTGCGGAAAGTCACCCTCCCTCCCCAGGGGACCCCCACTGCCTCCTGACACAGCCCCCACACTACTTGTCCACTTTAGACATCTGAACGCTACCAGGCTTCACAGCCTGCCCCTTCCGGTGCCCTCTCCCACAACCCCCAGCAGTGCTGGGCTCCCTGAGGCAAGAGACTCAGACACCGCATTAACAACTGCCTGGTGCAGCAATACCTCCATTCACTCCTCAAAGCTACTCCACAAGTTGGTGTTAACATCATCCCAGTTTCATTGATGAGGAAACTGAGGCTTTGAGAAATGAACTAACTTGCCCAAGGTTGCCCAACTATAAAAGCAGCAAACCTGGCTTTGTTTGTCTGACTCAGAGGTCCCGTGCCCTTAAGCATTAAGCTAGCTAGCTTTCAAGGTTGTTGTTGTTGTTGTTGTTGTTGTTGTTGTTGTTGTTTCAGTTGTGGTAAAATACACATAACATAAAATTTACCATCTTAGCCATTTAAAAAAAATTTTTTAATATTGATTTTAAGAGAGAGAGACAGAGCACAAGTAGGAGAGGGGCAGAGAGACAGAGGGAGACAGAATCTGAAGAAGGTTCCAGGCTCCGAGCTGTCAGCAGAGTCGGACTCCGTGGGAGCCTGAACTCACTGACCTGAGCCAAAGTTGGACGCTTAATTGACTAAGCCACCCAGGCACCCCCATCTTAGCCATTTTTAAGTGTCCAGTTCCATGGCATTAAAGTACATTCACACTGTTACATAACCATCACCACCATTCATCTCCAAACTTCTTTACATCTTACAAAGCTGAAACTCTGTGCCCATCTAACAACTTCCCCCTTCCCAAGCACAGCTTGGGAGACCAGGGCACATTCTCCTGGATCTTGGCATGTACAGCATTCATGCCTGTGCTGTGTAACCCTCCCAGCCACATGCTCTCCTTGTGTGTGAAGCAACAGGGAAGTTTCTGTGGGCATGGGCACTCCTGGGTGGTCTAAAGGCTGGTTCTGAATTTAGGAGTTGTCTTATGTGGACCTTCTTACCCCTCTCACCTTCAGAGGTGAACACTGGCTTCTATTAACCCCAAGTCTCCAGCCTGGACAGTGGTATGCACCTCTGTACCATCACACAGAGTTTTAGAATTCCTTTCCAGAATTCATAACAAAACTATACACTGCAAACCTCCCACCATTCCGCCAAGACTCAGACCCAATTGAAGCAATCCATATAGATACGGTGCTGTGTGGATGACACCAGGTGCTGAGGGGCTATGATGCAATGAGGAAGGTACAGACCTGTCTGTGTCCAGAAGGAGCTGACAATCGAGGTGGAGAGATAAGTCCCGTGGAAAACCTATGAAGACGGAAATGGGATGAGGCCTAATTACCAGTTTCAGGCCACAGGGGAAGAGGTTCTGCAAGACCGAGCCTTGGACACAGGGTTAGTACATCTGAGGGTGCCAAGGCAGGAGCAGGCCCAACCAGCTGACAGAAACTGAAATGCAAGCTGGCTCATGAGAGACCAAGTGCAGGGGGTACTCGTGTACACAAAACTGAGGGATGAGAAAAGTGCACACCAGGTAAAGGGTATGGATGTCCCTGAGGCCACCAGCCTGTCTGGGTAGACGGAGGCTAGATGAAAGAGCCAGGTAAAAGAAGCTGAGGTTGGAAGTGGGCCAGGCTGATGACATCAGGCTGAGAAACTTGGGTCTTCATGGGGACAGTGAGGCATTGTGGAGGGCCTGATGAGTGCAGGACTGAAGGGAATATACATCAGGTAGCCCCTACTTTCTTTCCTCCACAGTCTCAGTACTATGTACTGAGCCCTGAACCCTACAGGAGCACTTCCTTTCTGAACGCAACAAAGGGCATAAGAAAAAATAAAGCCCAGATCCATCTCACAAAGGGAAAACCAGCCTCTCCCAAACCTAGTTCTTCAACTTACACCCAAGACCTTAAGTATGCTCTTTAAAACCTTTCACCCATTGAAGTTCCTTTTCTTTGAAACCATAAAAGAACACGGGACTAGTTTGTCCTTTTGGCAGGAAAATCCCACATGCAACTTGCCACATTTATAGAGTGGAAACTGCTGGCCTGGGAGCCTGGGTCCTTTGTGGACCCAGGGATTAAGGCACTCTGTGATGAGCCAGTTGAGTGATCTTGGACAGGTCACTGAATCTTATGAAACCTCAGTTTGCTCACTCCTGGTATGATGATAACAACAGCTGGTCCCACTCAGAAAGACTGCCTCCCTTCCATACACGTGGGTTGTTGCAAGTGACAACAAGGATGTCAGGCAGGTTGAGATTCCAGTTGGTTTTTAGAACCCTAAGAGTGGTTGTCTCTCCCACTGGGGAGTTCCAGATCCTTTGGCTGTCACTACAGGAAACAGATGTCAGGGAAGGCAAATTATCACCAGAACCACATGACCATCAAGCGCGGAATGGCCTCAAAAGGATGTCGTCTGGTCTTTGCCTCCATGACCAATGCCAGAGGGAAACACCAGAGCATCCAAAGCACGATCCCCACCAAGTGCTTGAGTGTCCAGCAAGAAGTCAGAGGCTGAATAGTTTATGAGACATCAGAGACTGGAACAGGATGGTGGCTTCACTAAGAGGTAGAGATGGAGGTGTGGTGGGGAGAAGACAGTACTGACCCAGAGCACTAGGAATCTTGAAAGAAAATGAACCTAGATTCCTACCTCACATCAGATACAAAATTTAAAATGGATCACTGACTTAAAGGTAAGAACAAAAACTACAAAATGAGTAGAATAAAATATAGGAGAAATTCTTGATGGCCTTGGATTTGGCAAAGATTTCCTACACAGTACACAATAGTACAGGCTTTAAAAGATAAAAATCAAGGGGCGCCTGGGTGGCTCAGTTGGTTAAGCATCCGACTTCGGCTCAGGTCATGATCTCGCGGTCTGTGAGTTCGAGCCCTGCGTCGGGCTCTGTGCTGAGAGCTCACAGCCTGGAGCCTGTTTCAGATTCTGTGTCTCCCTCTCTCTCTGACCCTCCCCCGTTCATGCTCTGTCTCTCTCTGTCTCAAAAATAAATAAACATTAAAAAAAAGATAAAAATCAATATATTGATCTAAAAATCTTCACCGAGATTTTAAACTTTTGTACTTCAAAATACACTGCTACAAAAATGAAAAGGTAAGCCAAAGACTAGGAGAAAATATTTGCAAAGCATACATCCATCTATTAACAAATATAAACATTAGTCTTTTCATTGATATTTCAACATAGTTGTTACCTTGTGCCACTTCATCACGGAACTTGTCAATAAACTCCAAGGGGGAAATATAACATATTTGAATATATATTTGAAATACAAGCCTTTTGGTGGATAGTTTATAAATATTTATAATATATATAATTTTATATAATACATAACACATTATAATATGCAACATATTTTAATGTATCATAACATATAATATACTATAAATTATAATTATTTTATATATTATATTAATATGAACACCCCAACTTTAAAAGTGGGAAAAAATTTGAAGAAACACTTTACCAGAGAAAATATATAAATGGCAAGTAAACACATGGAAAGATGCTCAACATCATAGTTATTAGGGATATGTAAATTAAAATCATAATGAGATACTACTACACACCCACTAAAATGGCTAAAATTAAAAAGACTTATCATACCAAGTGTTGTCAAGGATATGGGCCAACTATAACTCTCATAGAAATTGTTGGTAGAAATATAAAATGATTCAACCACTTTGGAAAACAGTTTGGCAGGTTTTTACGTTTATTTATTTATTTTGAAAGAAAGAGAGAGAGAAAATCCCAAGCAGGCTCTACACTGTCATCTCGGAACACGACATGGGGCTCAAACCCATGAACTGGGACATCATGGTCTGAGCTGAAACCAAGATTCAGATGCTTAGCTGACTAATCCACCCAGGTGCCCCAGTTTGGCAGTTTTTTAAAAATTTAAAATGTACATACACCATATGACGCAGCCATTCCACTCCTAGGTAATTACCCAAGAAAAATAAAAACACACATTCACTCAAACACTTGTACATGAACATTCATAGAAGTTATATTTGTGGTAGCCCGAAACCAGAAACAACTCAATTGTCCATGCACAATTGGATATGGATAAACAAACTGTGGTATATCCACACGATAGACCACTACACAGCAATAAAAAGAAACTATTTATACATGTAATGACATGGATGAACACTAAAATAATGAAGCTATGAAATAAGGCAGAAAAAGTGCACCTACTATGATTCCACATATATACAAATCTAGAAAATGAACTGATCTACAGTGGCTGATAGCAAATCAGTGGTTGGCTAAGTGGGACAGGAAAGACAGGGATGAAGGATTTCAAAGGGGCACAGGAAAATGAGTGATGAATACATTCCTTGTCTTGACTGTGGTAATGGTTTCACAGGGATAGACACATGTCAAACTCATCAAATTGTATGCTTTAAATATATGCAATTTACTGTACATAAGTTATATTTCAATAAAACTGTTCAAAAGAGGGGGAAGAAGGTGTCCACACTTGGCCCCTTGGTGAAGACCAGTCACTCTTCTTCACCTACTCATCCATACCTCTCTCACTTGTTCTAGGGTTCTCAAGGGAAAGGGCTGTATCTTCTGTGTCAAGTCTCCTGTAGAGGAAGAGGGTGACATCATATGATGGAGGAGACTCCTTGGGCAGCAGCAGAAGGCCAGTGGTGATTACATTTGGCTCCTGGAGGAATCTACCCAACCACGGGACATGTACGCCACTGTCATTCCTGCCTTATTTGTGGAATGTGCAACAACTGACTCTGGAAATAGTCCCAACATTGCTGCAGAGCTGGATAAGGAAGAGGGGAGGTGCTGAGCCATGCTTGGCTCTTGAAGGAACTGAACTACCCAGGCTTACCCTTCAGGTTGGGGCTGTCAGACAAGATGGTCATTATATAACCTACAGTGACTCGTCAAATTCTGGAGCCAGAAAGCCAAAGCTATGTGCAAGGTGCTCCTGCATCAACTGGCTAAACCTAGATTCCAATCTTTCCTACGCTGACTTGATTGAAGTCTCTTGAGGTACTGACTCCTGAGGGCTAAACACTTGACTCTATACGAGGGAGTTAATTTCTATGGCATTCAACTAGGCTAAGAATGCAATCCTCCACCCTGTTGGCAGTCCTGCCAACATGTGTGACCTGCCCTCAACCTCTGTGTGTTTTCCTTGATAGCATGAGCCTTACTAAAAGAAAGCTGGATTCAAAAATATCCAACCAGGGGCACCTGAGTGGCTCAGTTGGTTAAGCATCCAACTTCGGCTCAGGTCATGATCTCGCGGTCCATGGGTTTGAACCCCATGTCGGGCTCTGTGCTGACAGTTCAGAGCCTGGAGCCTGCTTTGGATTCTATGTCCCCCTCTCTCTGCCCCTCCCCTGCTCGTGCTCTGTCTCTCTCTCTCAAAAATAAATAAACATAAAAAAAATGTTTCTAAAAAAAAAATCCAACCCTAAAATGGACTTACGTGTTAGGGTTACTACTCACATGACTAAATGAAAAACTGTTTCCTCTACTCACAACACTTCTGATACCAAATGTGTGTGTTTTCCCCTCACCTTAGGCAATTCTGACACTAACTACCCAGAGTTAGTGCAGACCCTGCAGGTTAAGGGCTCAGGCTCACAAGATTGCATATACTTCAGATGCCAACTGAAAGTAGTGGGTGCCCAGGTAACCCACACTTCTGTCCAACTTGGCTATAAATCAAAGGTTCCCATGAGCCCCTTTTCAGGTTCAATAATTTGCTACATGGCTCACAGAACTCAGGGAAACACTTCACTGTTCCCGGTGTATTATAAAGGTCACAACTTGGGAAAAGCCAAATGGAAGAGTTGCATAGAGCAAGGTCTGGGGAAAGGGTATGGAGGTCCCATGCCCTCTCTGGGTGCACCACTCTCCTAGTGCCTCAGTGTGTTCACCAACCCAGAAGCTCTCTGATCCTCCCTTCACTCACAGATTTTATGGAGGCTCCTTTGCAAAGGCACAAATTGATTAAATCATTGGTTGTTGATGTTTAAGTCAATCCCCAGCCGCTTTCTCCTCCCCAGAGATGGGGGAGGGTGCAGGGCAGGGACTGAAGTTTCCAAGGCTCTAATCACATGCTGGTTCCTCTGGAAACCAACCCCCATTCCCCAAGAACCATCTCATCAACATAAATTCAGATATGGTTGCAAGGGCTTATAGGAGTAACAAAAAATACCCCTCTCACCTCTATCACTCAGGAAGCTGCAAGGATTTGAGAAGCTCTGTGCTAGGAACCAGTGACAAAGACCAAATATCTATTTCTTATTATATCACAACATTACAATGACAATTAGACACCTGATGGACAGGCGTTCTGGGTGTTCCTTTAAATCACACACTCTATCACCAGCATCCACAAAATGATCTGGTTTCCAGAAACTGCCTACAGGTAGATTTTCAGGCATGCCTGAGAAGCAGGGTGACTCTTCCAGTGACAGTCATCCTCTCCCCGCTGGGTTCTAATGTGGTTCCATTTCCTTAGGAAGTTCACCTTGATTGTGACAAGGGCCAGGCTGCAGGGACAAGGGGCTGTGCATGGCAGACAGTCTGAGCTTTCTCTCTGGGTCACTATCAGTGCTCCAGTGACCTTTGTGGATGCCACAGGCCTTGCTCTGTTCTCTGGCTCAGGCCCACATCCATGTTCTCTCCTCAGCTCACTGTCTCTGTAGGCTCAGAACCTGGGATCACTCCCCATCCTCCCACACATTCCTGACTGAGCTCAGCCATCCAAATGGCGGGGAAAGCTTGCTTTCTAGATCTCTCACCCAAGAGACACTGGCTAACAACTCACCACCTGGCCAGATAACCAGGCAAAGTCTGATGAATTTTAATTAAAATCATGTGCCCAGAATGGCCATCCCAATAGGCAAGGCAAAACTAGAAGGCCTCTCTTCTAACCAAGCACTTGTCCAGGGCTCACATTGGCACAGCACGTTTCCCATTTGTGTTGTAACAGAATACAGTCTTCCCAGGAGAGCTTTGGTCCCTGCTGGCATTCAGAGAAATAAGGGTGTGAACAAGAGGGCACTAAAGCCAACTGTAGTCATGTGTGGAAGGACACAGAGCTCTGCTATCTGTCTCAGTGCCCCAGTACCTGGCCTTTAATGTGTTCCACACACAGATGTACATCTATGCAGCACAGGGTGGAGGGGGCATCAGGGACCTGACCTGATTAGGAACTCAGGCCCCTGATCAAATATTTACTGGGCCCTTACTATGTGATGTTACTGTGGATTCAGCCTCATTCAGATGGATGAGGCCCCTGCCCTCATGGTTCTCACAGCCTCAGCCCTGTAACATTAGCCCTGAGAGGTCATGAAGCAAGAACAGGGCTGACCAGGTTGGATACCAGAAGCAGCCCAGGTAGAACTCCAAAATCCCATCCCTGAGTGAAGGGAGAAAGAACTCAGGACAGGATAGGGCAAGGCCAGATACAGGAAGAAGCAGTCGACACCTCAGCCAAAAGCAAAGAGATGTGTATAGGGAGTATATCTGTGAGTGAGCAAGTGAGTGAGTGAGTGAGTGAGTGAGTGAGTGAGTGAGTGTGTGAATTCTGGTAGGATTTAGCAAGTGGCCAAGGCTGGCTGGGTGCCAAGGGAGTCTAAAGAGAGTGAGGGCCCCCACCAGAGCTTCTCCCGAAGGCTTGATGTGCTGCTCTTGGCCTTAGCAGGGCAGCTCCTGTACTAGCCTTGGGCCAGAGGTCCAGCAATGTGGGCTGGGAGCAAAGGCTGGGCTTTCAGGGATGTAGTGAGGAGTACACAAGTGAGCAGAGAAGTTCAGAAGGTGGGCCTGACAATGCAAGCAGCACACGATAGTCAGGACTATAGACCATGGCTACATCTCCCACACATTTTCTGCTGAGATGCACATGAACCAGAAACCCTTAATTGCTGCAACTGGCCTCCAGGCTCTGCTTTTCACTCACCACTTGCCTCCCATCCCCCTTCCCTAGACTTTGGCCTTCTTGGCTTGTGCCCAATTAGAGCTTGCCTTGTGAACTACACATCAGACTTGGACTTCCATGGCCTGCCTCCTGGGTAGCCCCAGTTCACCCACCCTCTTCATCCTCCTGCTATTATGGCTCCTATCTGATGCAGCTCTGACTCCCACCCCACACTCACCTGCCAAACTATCAAAGTAGCTGGTTGTGCCCCACAAGGCTTTCTTAACTCTAGTTGATGGGAGTTGGTCAAGAAAGATCAATGATGGTGTGGCTCTAGGGAAGAGAGCAAAGTACAGGGACTTTTGTTACGAAATTAGGGGTCACTCAGGAGCTGAATGGGGAGGGGACCAAGGACACCTGAACAGGCATGGGCTGGAGGCAGGTCTACCTCAAGATTCAAGAGACAGAGTTGGGGGGCACTCATGACTGAATTTGGGAAGCCTCCTGGAGACCCCAGGAGTTGAGGTGAAAGGTGTCAAGAGTCACTAAGTGGGGCTTGAGGCCAGGAACCTAAGAGACTGCAGGGAACTCAGCTGGGGACAACTATCAAATTGGGCATCTTTCTCATCTGGGCTTTCTGTGCTCTTGTCCCAAGGCATCTCAGAGATACTGCTGGCCCCTAAAGGTCGAGCAAAGCAAAGAAGACAGATGGGACAGGACAGCAGGAAGAAGAGCCACAGTGACCAAGACAGCTCCACACTTGGGGTAAAGAAGCCTGTTGGGTGCTCTGAAGAGAGTGCTACCTTGCTCACCTTACAGCCTGAGCTACATTCTCGCCGGGGCATGGCACACCGTGGGTATAGCACTTCAGAAGATTTCCTTACTTCCTGCAGGTCACAAAGATACAGTTAGTAAATCTTGCCCTGAGGAATTTCAGATTAACTGCTCCCATCTGTTCATCACCCAAAATCCGGAGCAGAGTTGGGACAAGACATGAGACATGTAACGATTCCAGATTCCAGGATCTCAGATATCAAAGAGTTAATTTGATTTCAGAAACATGTCATCAACTCCCAAGGAGAATGTGGCTCCAAGGCTCCTAATAAGTGAGAATGACAAGGCGATGCCAGCACCCACCAGTCCTACAAGTGCCATCCACAACCACCTGCAGCTGCATGGCACAGGCTAACCAAGGTGAAGACGGAGAGCAGCCTAGCGCCAAGCCAGGCTCTGCCAGTTTACTGCAGGATCCTGGACAGATCACTTCTCTCCTGGCCTCAGTTCCGGATCTGTAAAAGCCTTCTGCCCTGTGTCAGGCTACCTGGGGCAATCCTGCCCACTGAGCATGGCTTGCTCTGCACAGGCTGAGCTCTGGGTAAAGGCTGTCTGGGCCATTCACCTCCCCCCATCCGAGAAACTGAACTTCCTCTAAACCTCTGTGGCTTGTGGAAGGCTCAGCCAGCACAGAGCACTCAGGGGCCATCCTCTGGAAGCAGCCAATTCTAGCCGTGTGACCCTAAGTGACCAAGGATGGCTAGCTGAAAGGAGAACAGAGAAAGGAGAACCAGACTCAGAGAACACTGTTTCTGCCCCCAGACCACTGGGCTCAGCACTGCCAGACTCCCTGCTGTTCTTGCGGGAGACAGTAGTTTGAACTGACAACCTCTAGGGCTTCTATACACTGGGGCCTCGACTGAGTGACTGCCCTGCTCTGTGCCTCAGTTTCTCCACCTGCAAGTGGCTCGGTTGTGAGGATTAAATAAGGAGATGTGTTAAACAAGTGTCACAGAAATGTAATTTCCCTCCTTGCTTTTCTTCTAACCTCACAGCCACCTTCCCTCAGGCAGGGCGAGCTGCGGCTCTGCTGCTCTGTTTATCATAAGACAAATTCAGAACCTGACCCCCAGATTCTGGGTGAATCAGTTAAGAAATGACTATAAAAATGCGTGGCTACGTTAGGAATAAATAAACATGTGGGTGTTCCCAGTTGCTTCCTTTACATTTTTTTTTTTAAGCAAACTCTACTGGTAGCCGTAAAGACCCCAGTATTTTGGAAAATTTCAGTGGACAGGAATAGCAAAAAACTGTTAGCCCAAATAACTTTTTCTTAAGTTTAATTTTTTATTGAGAGAGAGAGAACAAGCAGGGGAGGGCAAAGAGAAGGAGAGACAGAATCCCAGCAGAGACTGACATGGGGCTCAACTCACAAACTGTGAGATCATGTCCTGACCTGAGATCAAGAGTCCGATGTTTAACCGACTGAGCCACCCAGGCACCCTGCCCAAATAACTCTTCAAATTTTCTATTCTGACCCAAATCCAATTTTAGATCACGTTGAGAATGCCTTATACTCATATTGAACAGAATATGAAATTAATATTTCTATTCTCAATATTTGTTGAGAAAATAGTCTTACAATTTTAAAAACAAATTTGTTTAGAAATATTGCAAAACTAGCTTTTACACTATTTCTCATCATGCCTTATTATTATTTCTGGTGGAGTATAGTTGTGTTAATCAAAATTGCCTTACTTTTACTGGTGATTATCATGTCGACTTTGTATTTCACAAGATTAGACAAAGAGCCACACATTGTATTAGCCAAATAGAGCTGTAGCTGGCTTGTCTCTAGAGGGAGTTTCCATGCTTTTCCATCAAATAGTTTTTTTAATTTATTTTTTAAAGCTTATTTATTTATTTTGAGGTGGGGGTAGGCAGAGAGAGAGGGGGAGAGAATACCAAGCAGGCCCCATGCTGCCAGCACAGAGCCCGATGCAGGGCTCATTCCCATGAACTGTGAGATCATGACCTCAGCCAAAATCAAGAGTTGGATGCTTAACTGACTGAGCAATCCAGTTACACCCAAATAATTTTAAACATTATTTTGGTACTTGAAGACTTAACCTTAGTGAATAAAAACACTGTTACATTATTAAAACAAAGAAAAACAAGAGAAGAATTAAGTTAAGTGACTGAAGCCGTTGGGGCAAAAGGAAGAATGCAAACTCCAAACTTGACAATTTGGGGATCTTTTTGCAAAAACCATGATGCCTGTGCCAATAAAATTCAACACACTCACAGTGAGTTCTCCAGCTAATTCAGAATATGGCAGGCAAGCAGATCTTGGCAGCTGGGTCTGAGGGGTGTGGCACGTAGGGCTGGCTTCATGGATAAGCGACAGTGCAGTTGTGCTTGGCTCTCCACTCAGGATTTAATACTCTATAGTGGCTACCTCAAAGTCCTTAATAATTTTATTTTTGAGCTCATGCTTTGTAAACGAAGTCCAATGGGACAAGAGAGCATGCACCAATGGGAGGGCACCTCGATTCCCCCGTGGCCACCCTTCCTGGGACATGTTCTCTGCTGTCTGCCCACTGTCCCCACCCAGTGGCCGCACCAGCCCTGGAAGGGAGGATCTTGGTTGGGTGTGTGTGCTGCATCACAGGGCAGGGGCCTAGGCACTGTGAGGGTCTACATATGCAACTGTGAGTCACCCTAGTGCCTGAGGAAGTGCAACATTAAACAACAAATTAAAAACACTGCTACATGGGGCGCCTGGGTGGCTCAGTTGGTTGGGCATCTGACTTTTGATTTCGGCTCAGGTCATGATCTCACGGTTCGTGGGTTTGAGCCCCACATCAGGCTCCTCACTGTCAGTGAGGAGCCTGCTTGGGATTCTCTTTCTCTCTCCCTCCCTCTCTCTCTGCCCCTCCCTTGTACTCACTCATTCTCTCTCAAAATAAATAAATAAACTTTAAAAAATTAAAAATTAAAAAAATAAAAACACCACTACAGGTCAAGACAAGAAGGAAAAGGAGAAGGAGAAGGAGAAGGAGGAGGAGAAGGAGAAGAAGAAAAAGACAATTCCTGCTTTTTAAGCAAGGGGCCCCACTTCCTACAAATTACGAAGATAGCTCTGGCAACAGGCACTCATAGGAGAAAGTTCTAATCCTGAAAAAGTTGGAAATAGCTTCAGTGTGGAGCATGGGGACTTCTCCCAGCAGGGCTTAAGCAAAAAGACAGCCCAACAGCACTGAGGGCCCAGGCAAAGATGGAAAGCAGACACTAGGGTCTGGTGTGGCACCCACATAACCATGTGGAATGTTCTAGCAGCAGGGAGATGCCTGGGAGCAAGGAAAAGTCAAGGTGGAGCTTTCACCTTTACCTTTGGTTTAAAATGTTGGGGACTATTATGCAAACCAGTAGGAGTGCACATTGGTACAACCTTTGGAAAGCAACTTCGCATCCCATCCACTAGTAAAATCCAAGATACACACATACTAGAGAAATTCTGCACATATGTACAGGGGACACATATGAGAGTGTTACAGGGCATTGTGGGAATATAAAAAGCTAGGAATAATCTTAATGTTCATCAGGAGAATAGATATAGCAGTATATCCACATGGTGGAATAACACAGAGCAATGAAGATGAATGAATTACAGCTACATGTGTCAACATAGAAGAGTCTGGACTGTAACATGAAGCAGCCCTGTGGGCATACAGCCTTCAGGAGTGACAGCTCTTATGTCCCCCATGTTGGTTGAGTCCTTGAGCAGGGAAGGGGATGGCCTCCTATAGTTGAATATCAGACACTTAGAAGACCTACCTCATCCAATCCACCAAAGGTTCAATGGCGAATTTCCATCATTAGAAATTTACTCCTCTGTGTCAAGGCTATGTGTTAGAAATCAAAGAGACTGATGGTATCTAGCTCTACAGAATTCTGCTGGGCAGCCACTGGCCCAAACCCCTTGTCACTAAAAAGCTCATGGAAGGAAGCCAAGGTAGAAAGGTTGAGAAGCTGGGTCAAGGACGGGTCAATATCACGAGTATTGAAGGATTGGTCAGATGAAGAGAGGTCAGAGGAGGCAGTAGAAAGCATCAGGGGACAAGAAATGCCAAAGAAACCAGAGATTTAAGGAGGAGTTATACGTGTGCCTTGGTGGCTCCATTAACGGCCTGACTCTTGATTTTGGCTCAGGTCATGATCTCACAGTTGGTGGGATCAAGCCCCACTTTGGGCTCTGTGCTAACAATATGGATTCTCCCTCTCCCTCTCTCCTGTGCCTTTCCTGCTCTCTCTCTCTCTCTCTCTCTCTCTCTCTCTCTCTCCCTCAAAAGAAATAAACAATAAAAAAGGGGGGGTAGTTATAGAAACTGATCACATATCAGAGGTACATCAGTGAAGATTTCATTTAATAATTTGACAACTAAGAAGCTGCTGGTGACCTTAGCAAAGGCCACTTTGGTAGAATGATGGGGGTAGAACCTACACTTGGTGGGGAATAAAAGAAACTGAGGAAATGGAGGCACAGTATGTAGGCTACTTTCAAGAAGTTTATTTACAAAGTGCAGGATGGGAGCTGTCAGAGAAGAGAAAGTGAGGGTTAGAGCACCTGCCTAGAATAGGAAAGAATTATGTGTGCAGGGTAGAGGAAAGGAAACAGACACAAAGGAAGGATTAGAAAATCAGAGAAAGAAGATAATTTATTGTCCTGGATCCTGGAAGAGTCAAGGGGGGCAGGGGCGCCTAGGAGGATTTGTCTTAGAAATGCCATGTGGATCCTTTAGAAACAAAAAAGAGAGGAGCTGAGAACCTGATATGCTTCATTGTCCCAGGACAGTAGAAGTTAAGGTCATTGGAGATAAAGACAGCAGTGGGGTGGACAATTTGAGGAGAGCTAGACAAGCAGGAAACAAGCCACCACTGGGAATGGCATTAGTGTCTGGCTAGGTGTGAATAAAAGGACTGGCAAAGAGCTGGCTGAGTTGGAAACCACATCTCTGTGTGGTACTAATTTTCTTTTGTCCCAGTAGAGCTCAATAGCTCTGAAGTCCTGCAGACAAGATGAGAGGCTGGATTATTCCCAGGTTAGGGTAGGCAAAGTGGGTACAGCTGGACATAGGGTTAAGGCCACAGAGAGTGCTGGGCAGATGACAACAGCTCTGGAAACATCTGCAGTTGCTAGACAAAAGAGACTTTTCTGGTTTTCTTTCCTTTTCTTTCTTTTTTTTTTTTTTTTTTAAGATTTTATTTTTAAGTAATCTCTACACCCAACTAGAACTCACAACCCCGAGATCAAGAGTTGCATGCTGTACCAACTGAGCCAGCCAGGCACCCCTCCAGTTTTCTTTTGTAGAAGAGATAATAGTCTGTTGTAACTTAAAATATAGTAAATAGAAAAGCCATTCAAATGAATAGAGTTGATGTTTTCAACATTGAAGTAGCAGCCCACACCCCACCTTGCTTCTGGGTCAGCAATCAAGGTCAAGTGCTTCTATGGGCACATGACCTTGCCTGCCCACATCTCTCAGCATTATGTCCACCCCACAAACTCAGAGGTAACAATGGGATGAGATTCTTATCTGTACCTCCCACCCCTGTGCAGATGACTGGTGTCGAAGGTACTTAAAAAGATAAGTTTACAAGTTTCTAAAATGCAGTAATTTGGTCAACTTGATGAACTATTATTGGAAAAGGGGGATGAAAATGATTAAGTCCTTGCTTTTTGAATAGAAACCATGCTGCTGAACACTGCAGCAATTTTATCACCCTCTTAAACATCTTTCAGCAATTTTATCCTTTTTTCAGAATTTAGAGATGGAGTCTACTTTTTGTGCTTTATAATTTTTAACTATTTTCAGCCAGTTATTCCTGCTCTGCACTGTTTTATATTCATAAAAGTCAGAATTACTTAAACAGCCAACAATAGGATTTGTTATATACCTCTTTTTTAAAAATGTTTGAATATTTTATTGAATTGCTATGACGCCCTTCCTTATCAGGGGTATATTTCTTTCTTTCTTTCTTTCTTTCTTTCTTTCTTTCTTTCTTTCTTTCTTTCTCTTTCTTTCTTTCTCTCTTTTTTTTTTTTTTTTTTTTTGAGAGAGAGAGAGAGAGAGAGAAGGCAAGGGGCAGAGAGAGAGAGAGGGAGAGAGGGAGAGAATCCCACAAGCAGTAGAGAGAGAGAAGCAGGGCTTACCCAGAGTGGGGCTCATGTTCACCCAAAGTGGGGCTCGAGGTCACCTGAAGTGGGGCTCAATCTCACCTCATGTGGGACTCAAACTCATAAACCATAAGGTCATGATCTGAGCCAAAGTCAGATGGTTAACGACTGAGTCACCCAGGCGCCCTATAGTTCCTTATTTTAGTGTTTATTTATTTTGAAAGAGAGAAAGAGAACGCCAGAGCAGGAGAGGGGCAGAGAGAGAGAGAGAGAGAGAGAGAGAGAGAGAGAGAGAATTTCTTTTTTCTTTTAAGAAAAATAACTCATGTTAATGACAGGAAAATTTTAAACTACAGATAGGTAGAAGGAAAACTGGCAGCTAGTTAATATGTAAGAATATGTCTTCCAGCTCCTTCTCTAACCTGTATACAGTGGGTTCATACTGTATTTACTTTTTTCAACCACCTATAAGGAATCTAGCTCTCCAGGATTCAAGTGCCCTATCTACCTGACACATATCTGCCTGCCCTGGGTCCTAGGGAAGGAGTTTTAGAAGAAAGAGTAGAGGGTGCTGTGAGCTTAACTTAAGGAGAAGAAAGACACTATGGGCTCTCCCTGGAAGGTGAAATGGCCACTTCTGCTTCAGGGACCGCAATGCCTTCACTGAATAATCATGTTAACAACCACCTCCGGACATCTGTGAATAATCTGGAACCTTGTAATTTGTGCTTTTGGAGAGTTCCACAAAGCCATGGTGTGGGTCCCTCAACCAGGGGCATTCAACTAATGGCTGAGAGGAGCCAGTGAAACTTGAACCTGAGCCATAACAAAGTAGGAACAAAGTTCAAAAGATTAAACCTGTTAAAAATGCCAACAATGACCCTGAATGGTTGTTATCCTAAAATAACATAGCAAGTGAGCCTTTTTTCTCATGGAGCACCCCAGTGTACTCTCACTTGGCCTGTTCAGGAATGAGGGGATGTGCTCCAGACCCCCAGAGGTACTGCCTTCTTCTGCCCACAGTCAAGTCCTGTGACCCCTGCTCTTTCAGCCTTCGTACCAGGAAGATAGAATATGGTGTTTCTTTCATGCCCCCAGGACATAGCAGTGGGCCGCATTGCCCATGAAGTCTCTAAGAAATTGATGGGTAAACTGGCCTCAGGTGGCCACATGGTGTATGGAGAGAGCAGAGGCCCAGATAGACCAGGATTTTCAACTTGGTCCTGCCCCATTCCAGACCTTGAGAAACTTACCTAATTTCTCTGATTCTCCAGTTACTTGCCTATAAAATAGGGATTCTTGTAAGGTCATGAGGATGAAACTGGGACTACATAGGTAAAACACCTGGAAACTTACATGGCATATAGGTGATGCCCAATTAAGTATTAATTTCTTTACCTCCCAGCCCAGTGGACTTTTCAGACTTGCCATGACCTGGAGCACCCTGGATATTGAGATGAACAACATTCATTCATTCAACCAACATTTACATAAAGTGTCTATACATCTAACACCCCGGAATATCAACTTCATTTAAAGTTTTTAAAATATGATTTTAACACTAAGACAAATATTATGGAGGAGAATGCAAATTTTGTATTAAATTTGAAAGAAAAACATAAGTCATTAGTCCCATGCCCTGGACTTCCCAGGGATCCCATTCACGGCAGCTTGAAGATGCTAAGATGCCCAAGGATATGACCTCAGGTCTGATTCACACAGATCTCCACCTTTTCCTGCTGTAAGATATGAACCAGAAGTGACACGGCCCCTTCCTAGGAAATCAGTGTAGAAGCAAACTGGCCCAGAAGACAAGCCAAACAATTACACAGTGAGTCCTCGGGCTCACCACCCTCACTGTCCCGACAGCCTCGCTTGCACAGTCTGTCTTTCTGACTTGTGGGCAAAAATCGGGGCAGATTCTTCCAAGATTATCCTCAATTCTCATGAAAAGACACTCCCAATTCTAGGAAAACTTTGTGAAATTTGTCACATCTAGGATGTTCAGCCAATTCAAAGTTGTTTTCCTTACTCCCTCCCATTCTAGCCTTCTGCTACTTCTTGGGTCACCTTCTAAGGTCAGATTCTGGGGCGTGAACCGGAGTGACCCTATCTATTTGTTACCTGTGTCTTGCTGGACTCACATCTGTTGCTGCTCTTAACACAGGTTGACCTGGGCTGGAAACCAGATCTCCTGTGTTTACTTTCTCGACAGAAAAATGTAGCTCCTTCCCTGAATCTATCACCATGTTAACTAATTTCAGTATTTGATAGAAACAGAGAAATGGTGACAGTGATCACCTCTGAGTGATAGGACTAGAAGTGATTTCTATATTCATCATTTTGCTTACCCATATTTTTTTATTTTTAACAATGAGCATGTAATATTTGTGTATAAACAATGAGAAAAATGTAAGAACCAGCAATCTTCTCGCTTAGCTCTTTCTTAATGATTTTACATTCTGAATTTAAGCTCAACATTCAAAGCAGAAAGTCACAGAACGTTTTTCCGAAAGATAAGATACGAGAAATCCAATAATTCCTGAAGGCACTTAGGATGAGCACTGGGTGTTGTATGTAAGTGATGGATCACTAAATTCTACTTCTGAAATCATTATTACACTAGATGTTGACTAACTTGGATTTAAATAAATTAAAAAAAAAAAAAAGAATAGGGGGAAAGAAAAAAAAAGAACTCCAGTAATTCCTGCATATTGCCCTTTACCAAGCTAAACCAATTTCTGGTTTATCCTTAGGTTTACAAGAACAAATGAAAGATTTTTAAAAGTTTATTTATTTATTTTGAGAGAGAGAAAGAGCATGAGCAGGGGAGGGACACAGAGAAAGAATCCCACGTAGGCTCCACGCTGCCAAAGCAGAGCCCAATATAGGGCTTGAACTTATGAACCTAAGAGACTATGGCCTGAGCCAAAATCCAGAGTCGGTTCCTTAACTGATTGAGCCACCCAGGTACTCCTAAATGAAATTGTTTTTAAAATAGGATTATTTATTCACTGTACTTTACATACAGTTAAGGTTATCTTCCTATGAATCAAAATCACAACAAAACTAGAAAAATTGCTGGTGAAGTAATGGAAGAAGAAATTCAAAGCCATGGTCTTGGGAGATCACATTATTCTCCAAAACAACTTAGTAACCCAAGGAAGTAACACCAGATGTAGATTTTAATTCCCTTTTTACAGACAAGGATTCATTTAATTCTAGTAATTTTTTTTAATGCTTTTATTTATTTTTTTTGAGAGAGAGAGAAAGAGTGTGAGCAGGGGAGGGGCAAAGAGAGGGAGACACTGAATCTGAAGTAGGCTCCAGGCTCCGAGCTATCAGCACGGAGCCCAATGTGGGGCATGAACCCACAGACTGTGCAATCGTGACCTGAGCCGAAGTTGGATGTTTAACCGACTGAGCCACCCAGGCACCCCTAATTCTAGTAATTCACTTAACAAATATTTGAATATTTACTATGCTCCAGGCATACATAGTTCTAGGCACTGGGGATACAACAGGAAACAAAACTAGCAAAAATTCCCACCCTCATGAAGCTTGCCTTCTGGCCAGAGAAGCAGAAGATTCCCATGCAGCAAAACAATCTTTAGCACAGTTTTAATACTGTTTGTACTGTTTTGACTGTTTTATTGCCATTTTACTTAGAGAAAGAGAAATTTCTACCAAGTCCTTATTTACTTGTTTGTTTATTTGTTTGTTTTTGAGAGAGAGTGCATGCAAGCAGCAGAGGGGCAGAGAGAGAGGAGGACTGCAGATCCAAAGCAGGCTCTGTCCTGACAGCAAGAGAACCCAATGCTGGGCTCAAACTCTTAAACTGTGAGATCATGACCTGAGCCAAAGTCGAGCACTCAACCAACCGAGTCACCCGGTATCCCCCTACCAAGTCCTTCCTAAGTGTGGCTAGGTTTACTGTTTCTTGCCATAACTCTGCCAGGAGTGGGACAGACTGCATGCCAGTACCTTTGGAGTCAAAGTAACTAGAAAATTGGTGAGCTACCCAACCATAACCTTCCTACTACAGTGAATGTCTTAGGATTTAGTGGATACAAAATGGTTCAGATGTTCCCAGAAGAAGCTAAAGTGTCCCCAGGTATGACTGGAGTAGAGAACTGAGCTAAAAGGTTGAGATACCTCAACCTGGGATGTTGGGACTGCCATGGTAGGCTACTGGCATAAGCAGAAACAGAAATGGTACTAACTTAGTGAGAAGGAGATTTTTAGCTATATGTGAGAGAAAACATTTCAATAGCCAGAGATGTTCCACAGTAGAATGGGCAGTAGGAAGGGCAGTACTCAGGCTTTGACAGTGGATGGCTGGCACATCTCTCCCATTTACTGGCTGTGTGACCTTGGGCTAGTCTTAGAACCTCTATAGGCCTCAGTTTCCTTGTCTGTAAAACGGGAATTAATTTTTTTTTAATGTTTATTTATTTTTAACAGAGAGAGACAGATTCAGAGACAGAGCATGAGTGGGGGAAGGGGGAGGGAGGGAGACACAGAATCTGAAACAGGCTCCAGGCTCTGAGCTGTCAGCACAGAGCCAGACGCGGGGCTTGAACTCACAGATTGCGAGATCATGACCTGAGCCAAAGTCGGACGCTCAACCAACTGAGCCACCCAGGTGCCCCTGTAAAATGGGAATTAAAACGGTACCTAGTTCCGGGCACCTGGCTGGCTCAGTCAGTAGAGCATGCAACTCTTGTTTTCAGGGTTATAAGTTCAAGACCCATGTTGGGTGTAGAGATTACTTAAAAACAAATCTTTAAAAAATATAAAATAAAATAAAATAAAATAAAATAAAATAAAATAAAATAAAATAAAATAAAATAAAACAAAATAAAATAAAACAGTACCTAGTTCATGGGATTATGGTGAAGATTAATAAGAGAAAGCAAGAGAAGCAGAGCTCACCCGAAGTGGGGTTCATGCTCACCCAATGCGGGGCTCAAACTCATGAACCGTGAGATCATGACCTGAGCAAAAGTCTGTTGGTTGCTTAACTGAATGAGCCACCCAGGCGCCCCTATTCTATGCTGTTTTTATGGTGGATTTTATTCTATTTGTTTTGATATCAAAATAATATTATATACATTCATATTTGGCAAAATGATTAAAATTTGGTAGTTGTGATGTTAACATCACAAAATCCGTGGCTATAGCAGGGATAGAACCTACAACTCCCTACGAGGATTCCTCTCAACAATGCTTGATGCTACCACATTTTGGATATGACCATGGTCTGAGCCCAGGACATGACCCCTGACTAATCAGGGAATGCCCTAAAGCAAGAGCACCACCACCCATACACACACCCAACAGGGCTGATTTGAAAGGCATCAGGGGTTCAAGACAGAAAGTCCCCAGGGAGGCTATCCTCAATGTCACAAAGATCCCAAGAGCCTACATCTGAACAGAGCAGCAGTGCCAGCCTGAGCCCCACTCTGGGACACCAGAACTGATAGATGCAGATGGCAGCCTGCAAGGCAGGACTCTGGAGGCATGGCCAAGCTGGGCTGGAAAGCCAAGTTGTAGCTCAGTGGGATGAAGGGCAGCCTAAAGGTAGCACAGGACAGGACCCCAACCCAGTCATAATCCCTCTTGTGATTGGGGCGTGGGGGGGGGGGGGGCGGGGAGGGGGCAGATATTCAGACAGGATTCTTCTTCCACCCCAGTGAGGACACTCCAAGGGCAGCTGTCCAACCCCAAGAGACTTGCTTTACAGCCCAGCCCTACCTCCTGGCCCTGGCTGTTGGTAACAGTCCAAGGGCAGGAGACAGCAAGCAGCCAATCTACTTACGTGTGCCCAGCAGGACCTCTGGCAGCTGCCATCCCCATACCAATGCCTTAGGGTCAGTGGCAGCCTTACTGTTGAGCCAAGGTACAGGCCACAAGTTCCTGCCATCATACCCTCCCACTGGCCAGCTTTCCAGGCATGCCTAGGCCTGTCTGAACTCTCAGCAGGTAGAGTTCAGGCCTATCTCCCCCACTCCCCTCACACTCACTACAATAATGTCTTGTATGTGTGTGGTGCTTAGCGCTTTCCAATACACTTTTCATATCCTGTATGTACTGATTAGGATTTTTAGTTGTAAGCAAAAGTAACTAACTTTGGCTAATGTGCACAGCAAAGGACATAAATTAAAAGATAGTAAGTAGCTCACAAAATTTCCAAGAAGGTAGAAAATCAGGCTTGGAAGCACGCAGTCAGAAACAATGCCCTAAACCCCAACTCAACAGCGGTCTAAGAACACATGACTGTGACCACTGAGTCTGGAATGGCAGGATACCATCCCTGCCACCTACACCACAGACACCCTCATACTGGATGCTGCCGGGAAAACTGCTACCACTTAAACTGAGATTGTACCCATCAAGTCACTAAAAATAGATGCTGCTCCTTTGCCGTCATTGGCTTCCAATTCAAAATTGGTGAGGTGTAGCAGGAGGAAGGGGGCCTGTCTGACTGGAGGAGCCTGAGCCTCAAGCCAATGTCCACGCCCTAGCTGTAAAGGAAGATGGCTCCACCTCATGAGGCATAGGATTCCTCAAGCATAGGAAGGAGGCTCAGTTGCTAGGCAACCAAAATGGGTGACAAATGTTCAACTTTGCATTGTACTCAATCATCACACTAACACATGAAGTTGTCAGAATGACTCCTATTTTCCCCATTTTATTTATTTTTAATGTTTATTTATTTTGGAGAGAGAGAGAGCACACACACGCGTGCATGGGGGAGGAGCAGATAAAGAAGGAGACACAGAATCTAAAGCAGGCTCCAGGCTCTGAGCTGTCAGCACAGAGCCTGACGTGGGCCTTGAACCCACGAACTGTGAGATCATGACCTAAACTGAAGTTGGACACTTAACCGACTGAGCCACCCAGGCGCCCCTTGTTATCCCCATTTTAGACAGCAGGAGTGTGACCAGAGCAGCTTCTCTACTGATATATTGATATAAAACAGGGAGAAAAGCAAAGTTTTGTTTTCAGGTTTAAAAGATCAACTGCATGGGGCGCCTGGGTGGCTTGGTCGATTAAGCGTCGGACTTCGGCTCAGGTCATGATCTCACAGTCCATGAGTTTGAGCCCCGCGTCGGGCTCTGTGCTGACAGCTCAGAGCCTGGAGCCTGTTTCGGATTCTGTGTCTCCCTCTCTCTCTGCCCCTCCCCTGTTCATGCTCTGCCTCTCTCTGTCTCAAAAATAAATAAACGTTAAAAAAAAAAAAAATTAAAAAAAAAAAAAGATCAACTGCAGAAGTGTGTGACCTGGCTACAGGTCACTTAAAGAAGGTCTCAGAATCTCATCTAATCTTAAACTTCATATGAACCCAGCTGAAGAGGTGGCTGATATACCAATGCAGATTTATGGGTGGGACAGCATCTTGGGTTCTAGGCCTGCTGGACTTACCCGGGCTTGAACATTCTAGTCTGGCCACATACTTTCAGAGAGGGGCAGCCAAGGTAAAGAGGTTCCGTAACATCTGGTACGTGGGCTCTAAGCTTCAGAGGGCAGAACTGGGGCCACACGGGAACCACAGGGATGAGCTGCCACCTCAGTACCTGTAGAACCTGGCAAAAACAAGATAGACTTCCCCATGAGGTTGTGAGTCTCTATTGCCAGGGATTTGCCAACAGAGGCTAGAGAGCCATCTACTAGAAATTTCAGTTGAACTAGATGATAAACACAATCTTTTCCAACTCTAAGATGCTATAAGCCTCTGATGTGTGTTAAAAGGGCAGGCATGACCCACAAGTTAGGACAATGGCCCTCCAAGAACCTCCTAGGGACCTAGTGAATTAACCAATGACAAAAAGATAAGAAAAAAAAGAAAACAAAAAATGGGCACTTTTACTAGACATCAATTATATGCAAAAATACAAAGAAGAATCATTTTATACTTTACATCAGCCAAAACAAAAAGAAATGTCTAATGCTGGAGAGGCTGGGATAAAATTGGAATTTGTGCTGGTGACTGGATAAAGTGGGTACCACTTTTTTGGAAATCGACATGGCAAGTAATATCAAAACACCAAAATTATTTTTAATCCTTCAACTCAATAACTGTTCACTTGGGAATTTACCTTAAGGAACAGTTTAAAGGATAATTGCTATTGACTTGGAAGTACTCATTACATCATTATTAATAATAAACAGTAAGCCTTAAATAGGGAAGAGATTAAATATAGTATAGTTTTGATGGAATATTAGGCAATAATTACAGATGGTGTTTATAAAGAATCTTTGTTCCTTGAGGGCAAGTCCTGCATCCTGTTTACTACTATAGATCCAGCTCTGTCTGAAACACAGAAATAGTTCATTAAATATTTGTTGAACGAATGAGTGAATGAACAACTGAACAAATGAATTCAATCTTAGCAAGAGAAAATGCTTATTACATGTTATATTAAAAAAAAAAGCAGAACTCAAAATTATATCTAAACTATGATTTCCAGAATATGAAAGACTATATATACATGTGTCCTACATGTAGAGTGTAATGTGGAAAGAATTTTTAAATAAGATGTTTGGGTTACATACTAGGGATGATGTGTTATTCTTATTTATTCAACATGTCTTACTGAGTATCTATTATATATCAGGTGCTGTGCCACATGCTGTGAATACAACAGTAAAAACAAAAACAAAAACAAAAAAACAAGACAGTCTCTACCCTAATGGGTAGTTTATGTTAGTGGGTTAACTGGAGGTGTGAGAGTGGGAGAGAGATTGAAAATAAACAGATAA
This sequence comes from Panthera leo, assembly GCF_018350215.1. Lineage (NCBI taxonomy): Eukaryota > Metazoa > Chordata > Mammalia > Carnivora > Felidae > Panthera > Panthera leo. The sequence continues at coordinate 43,605,495 of NC_056693.1, read as the reverse complement.
GAGAATGTATAATATGTCAGATGGTGATAAGTGCTATTGGAGGAAGGAAAAAAAAAAGCAGAATGGGGGATAGAGAGTGTTAGGAGAGGAAAGGCTGTCATTTCATATGGGTGTCCATGAGGATATATAGGAAAAGAGCCTCCAAGCAAAGGAAACAGCAAGTACAAGGGCCCTGAGGCCAGAGTGTACTTGGTACACTCAAGGAACAGCAAGGAGATCAATGTGCTGAAACACGGGGTACTAGGAGACAAGGCAGAGATGCTACAGGAGTCAGAGTATGTTTGCTTTCAGTGAGACAAAGAAGCCACTGGGAGTTTGAGCAGAGGTGTGATGTGATTTGACTTACGTTTAGAAAGAATCATTCTTTTTACAAGAATACTTTATGAGAGTTTAAGATAAAAGGAAGTATTTCAAACAAAGAACAAATTATCATAACATTCATGAACTGATTTACAAAATACTTTCTGAGCACCCCCCACTATTCTCAGGGTCTGGAATAGCAAAACTACTTCAAGATTACAAAGACATTAACCATACAAAAATATTTTTAAATAACATTGGGTTTTTTAAGACAAAGATTGTTCATAGCAATGCAGCGATTTTGTCATTTTTCTTTAAAAACTATGAAAAATCATTTTTCTCAATTAACATTTAGATGCAATTTCATATTCTATTCCAAGTCCCATAATTGTAAACTGAGCTGCTTCTGGGAAAATCTTTTTTTTTTTTATCTTTTAATGTTTATTTATTATTTTTTTTTTTTTAATTTTTTTTTGCGTTTATTTATTTTTGGGACAGAGAGAGACAGAGCATGAACGGGGGAGGGGCAGAGAGAGAGGGAGACACAGAATCGGAAGCAGGCTCCAGGCTCTAAGCCATCAGCCCAGAGCCCGACGTGGGGCTTGAACTCACGGACCGCGAGATCGTGACCTGAGCTGAAGTCGGACGCTCAACCGACTGAGCCACCCAGGCTCCCCATAATGTTTATTTATTTTTGAGAGAGAGACACACAGAGTACAAGTGGGGGAGGGGTAGAGAGAAAGGGAGACACAGAATCTGAAGTAGGCTCCAGTCTCTGAGCTGTCAGTGAAGAGCCCGATGGGGGGCTCCAACCCACGAACTCCGAGATCATGACCCGAGCCAAAGTCGGAGGCTTAACTGACTGAGCCATCCAGGTGTCTCTGTTGGGAAAATCTTAAAGTTGGCTGCTTACTTGACTTGTCTTACATAGCTCACATACAGCACTCCTACAGCATCACTCAGAACCCAACATTACTGATAGGAGGCCCTTGTGGAAAGTCTGTATGTGCTGGCAAGATTATCTGAAAAACTAATAAAATCCTTGTAATCCTTTTCAAGGATGCAGAAAGGAAAATGGCTGCATTTCAAATTCATGGCATTTCAAAGGCATGAATTAAGCTCTAAACTCTACATTTGAAAAAAAATCAACACAAGTTCTCTAATTTATGTTCTAAACTGAGAAAACAAATCGTTGCTAAGAAATGAAATTTGCAAAATTTTTAAAACACATTTTCTAGTTGATATGCACATACTTAAATCTACAAACTACACCAAAATATAAACTGCAGGAAACACTACATTGAACTTGGTTGATACAACTTCACCATGAAATCTAGAATTGTTTTTCGGTTTCATTAAGTTTATTCCTAGACATCCTGCCTTTTAGGTATGTATAAAACTGATCATGTTGAGATGATACCTCTATGAAAATGTATAAGAAAGTCATGGCTCTTATGAGAGTGAGAGGGCTTCTTCTTAGCTCTCCAACATCTTGATTTCTGTGTCACTCATGTCAGAGGTTTCTACACCCTATCCCTCCTTCTTACCATCTGTTAACTTCTCACTTACTATATATTTTGACACAGAACTACCAGGATTCCTCTCTCCATCAAAGCAGCCATCTTTATGAGTGACCTGCCAATGACCTACAAAATTGCCTTTCAATGTCTTCCCATGACCTCCTCTGTCCTCTCCAGTCACCCTGCCATTGCCCCTGACCAGACTTCCTTTACCTCTGATCAGCACTGCCTGCCCTCCCTGCTCTTCCCTCCCACCCGTCACATCATTCTTCTTACTATACTAAGAACTCCACCCCTCCACCTCCACCCCTCTGCCCACTCCATCCTGGCTTCACCTCCTTCCTCTTAGTGGCCCAGCACTCCTACCTCTTTTGTCAACATCTCCAACTTCCTTGCTTTCTGGTCTCCTTTGTCCAGCAAAGCCCAGCCCTGGAACAGCCTCACCAATAGCCTTTCCCACGCCTATCTCATCGTTGATAGGATGCTGAAGAAAGCCTCAAACCCTACAAATTAGTGCCCCATAAACCCATGGCTTTCAACCACAGCAAGCCCTCACTACTGCCCTGTGGTGCGTGTGGGCTGCTATTAGCTTTCCGTCCTCTTTTCCACAGCAGCCATCTTGAATGTTTTCACTCTTTTTCCAAGCTTTCCATTCCATCCAATTCCCTCACACTGAGCAGATATCCTTGCCTCTGACATCACATAAGAGTAATGGCCACTGGGTATGAACTGCCTCCATTTCCTGAGCCCATCTCCCAACCACCTGGTACCTACCGACCTACCAACCTACTTGCATCTCCAACTCCTCCTTCCTTTTTCCCCTCCCATCTTAAATGAAAAGTAGGCCCTCCTCCTGCCTGAGGCTGAGTCTGAACTCTACCACCTTCTACCATCTTGTTGACCTCACTCCATCCTTCCACCCTTCTCTTTCCTTTATCCTCAAATGTCCCTCTACTGGCTTTTCCCCATCAGCATTTTTAAATGCCCTAACCTCTCTCAACTTAAACCAAATTGTCTCTCAACTCTACATCCTTTCTGGTTTTCTCCCTCCTCCCCTTCAAAACCATTTCTAAGAGTTGTCTACATTGGTATTTCCCAAAGGATTTTGGTTTTCTCTTTGACTCTCTCTGGTGAAGGATTTTATCCATTCCCATGGTTTTGATTATGATGTATGTACTCCTAACTTGTTAACTTATGACTCTTTTTTCCAGATCAGATCTCTCAAGTATGATAGGCTCTCAGGATCTGTTTCTCTTGGTTTGAATTAGTTTTAGGGTAATAGTCCCTCTGGCTATTTCTTCTTTGGACATGAATTCCCAAATATTAAGGCATTTTCCCAAGCCAAACCTACTGGACATCTCACCTGGTTGTCTCCCACTCATTTCAAACCCACCTGCTCCTTTACTATTCCTCACCTCAGGGGAAAGTACCACCATCCGTCCACCAAGTTTTCCAAGGCAGACATCCAGGCATCATCCTTAACACACCATTCTCCTCCAGGCCCTCAACTCATCACTCACAAAATCCTTTGAATATTTACCTCCCTAACACATCTCAGATCTACCCTCTCTTTTCTATCTTCATAGATGCTGTGCTGGATCATTGCAGCAGCTTCTGACCTACATTCCAGCCTCATCTTCTCCTGACCATTTTCCACACAGGCCTCAGACTTTTCAGAATACATGTCTCCCTAAAAATCTTCATCTTTAGAATAAAGTTATATTCCTTAGCCTAGTATACTAGTTTCTTCAAAACCCAGCCCTGGTTAATCCAACCCCATGTCTGAGATTCAACATTCTGGTTAATCCCCACAATACTTAATCAGAAGACCTATGGAACTTCACTGAGACCTTTTTTTCCCCTTTAACATGGTAGGAGTCTAGCTCAATGTTCCCCTAAAGTCCTTTGTAACCCTAGGTTCTAAGTAGCTAGAATTCCATTCTCTTAGGCTTCTATTTTCTAAAACCACCCCTAAAAAATGGCAAAACAAATATATTGAGCATATACCTGACCAAAATCATACCACTAGTAAGAGAGAGAACGGAAATTTGAACCCAGATTAGCCAGGACACCACCTCCTGCTTGTTTATTCACAGTCAAACCAATTTCTGATAATCCAAGATGAAGAACATTTTATTAAGTGCTTAATATTTGTGAAGTGCTTTACATAAGGCATCTCATTTATCTATTAAAACATTGTCAAATAAGCAAACTGCAGATCTGATAATGTAGTTTGCGCAAGTTTGAATCCCCCACCTTTACCCTATTAGCTGCTCCCTAAAACCAATAAATACCATTTTACAACTGAAGAAACAGGTCCAGCCCAGGGTCACACATCGAATTGGAGGCAAAGTCAGAATTAGAATCCAGATTTTCTGACTTCACTTGACCATGTGGATGATGCTATTTTAGTCCCTGCTTTCCGGGAGAATCACGGAACCCTGGTTTTCACTATTTGCAACGATTTCCTGAAAAGTAGCCCTACAACTTAAGGCTACGCTGACCTCCGGAGTTTCAGCTGTGGCCCTATGCAGCATTCTTTGTTAACCTTCTGTTGATAACTCTGCCAATGCTCTGTTGATGCCCATCCTGTGGCCTAGTCTTCCCCCACCTACTTTTCCAAAAACCTCTGCTCTCACTGCATCCAGAGAACTAGGCACTCTGTGTCAGCACAAATCCTATTTCTTCCCCCTCCTTATAGTTTTCTCATCTTCAGTAATGAGGCCCCATTTGTTTATCCAGCTCCAGTGGCCTTCCCTTATGGTTTGGTCTGGATCAAAGTCCCTCTGCCATGCCTCTTAGAGGGTCCTGTTATTTCCTCCCCAAATGCAACCCATTTTACTCATTCCCCCATCCTAGCCTTCCCTCCGTGGATATCATCAACTCAAGGATGACAGCGTTGCTTTTTCTCAGGATCTGTCTCTTGGGTTTGAAACAGGTTCAGGGTAACAGTCCCCCTGGTTATTTCTTTGGCCATGAATTAATTATACCCATATATTAAGGCATTCTCCCAAGAATGCTTTAGCTGAAATACACCCAAAAGTCTGGTGGGGTGACATATGAAGCATGTGTGGGATTAATTGGACCATCTGGCCAACACCAGAGCCCTGAGTGGGAAAAGATTCAGGAAAAAAAAAAAAAGGCAAACTAGCAAGGTGGGACATCACCACCAGGGCCCTATGATGCTGGCAGAGACTGAAAGAAGGGCAGGCATCTCAGACTGTCATTGCTTCACAACTGACAGGGGCAGAAGATCTTTCCCAGAAAGGGAGTGGGAGGTAGGGAATTTAGGCACAGAAAGAAGGGCAAACAGCTAGAAATAGGGGAACATGAAGAACTGATGACCTTTAGTGGAGAACTGACAAGACTTCCAAGTAATGATCAGCATGAATCTATCATTCCCTAGTGTCAGAGGATTCTAAGGACTCTCAAAGCACTCAGGCAAAATTCCAATCCATTATATGAATGACAAACATTTCATCATGAGGGTGGCATTCCTCTAGTTGAACGTTTTCAGCAATGGAAAATACACAACCTTAGGAAATTAAGAGCACGGAGGTGTGAGTAAAATTCAATTAGTGTTCAATTCATTTTCAACTCAACAAATATCTCAGAGTACCTACTATGTGTCAGACACTATAGGCACTGGCTTATACCTATGAATAATACAGACATGGCCCCTGTTCTGTGGATCTTATCATGTGGAAGATGGATACATAAGCACACAAATGGAATAGGGGAAGTAGAGGGTGCTGCTCATATGCAAGGTGGAATACCTAATATGGAGCCAGACATCTAGGAAGGCTTCACAGAAGACGCAACGTCTAGGCTGGGGCTTGAAGAGTGTGAGGGGTTAGCTGAGTACAAGGGTGGAGGGAACCACCAGAGTGAGAGAAAACGGGTGGTTAAGACTTCCCAGCCACCAAAAGAAGTTCAGAGTGTCGCAAGAACAAGGTGGAGACCAGATTTAGAAGGGCCTTTAGAGCAATGTTGAGAGGAGTGTGGGCTTAATTCCATAGATAATGAGAAGGAGTAGCGCCCTCTGGCTACTCTGGGGGAAATGTTGCCGTATCAGGGATGGCGTAAGGAGGCCAGAATCCTGGATGGGAAGACTGGATAAGACCTTGACGGCTCAAGGGATATGACCAAAGTAAAGCACTCCTCTATAAGTTCGAGACAAAACTAAAGCGATAAAGTTCAGAATGCCACACTCTCAAGCCACAGGTCTCCTCCGTCCTCTCTCACCTTTGCTGGGCAAACCAGAGCGGCTCGACCTCGGTTTGCCCCATCACCGCGGACTGTGGGCAGGGGGACGGCTCCACACCCTTCTTCTCAGGTAGGAAAACTGAGGCCCAGAGTCCCGTGGAGGGTGCCGAGGACAAAAAAAAAAAAAAAAAAAAAAATCGAAACGGCCTCCCAAGAGGCTGCCGGTAGTCACGCACAATCCGAGGGTCCCGCGGCCTGCCCCATTTCTCAGTCAGCCAGCCCCAACCAGCCGCCTTTGCTATGGAAACAGTCCTCCCGCCCTCCTCAGCGCCTCGGTTTCTTCATGCACCCTGGGAAATGCAGTCCACCCCCGGTAACCTGCCCGCGGCATAAGCCCCCTTCGCGTCCTTAAAGGACTACGAGTTCCAGAAGGCAGTACAAAAACTCCGACAGTCTCTAGGGCATGCGGTCTTGACGAAAAGCTAGAGAAACCCGCCGGCTGGGCCGAAGAGAGTGGAGAAGGCGCCCCCAATGGGCGGCCTTCTGGGCGTGGCCAGGATCTCCATTGGCTACGGCCGCGCAGGGGAGGCGGAGTCAGCGGAATGAGGCGCGGAGCTGTTCGCCGCTCCAGGTGCTGAGTCCGAGGGAGGCTCCCGACGCGAGAGCCGCGGTCTCCGCCGCCGCCACCGCCGCCGCAGTCACCGCGAGAGCCACCGCGGGAAAGCCGGGGCAGTGAGGAGCGCAGAGGAGCTCGTTGCGCTGCCGAGCGCTGACAGCCCTCCCTCCTCTTTGAGGTCGGTGCTGCTGGATTCTCTTTTGTTTTATTGGGGACGGAATGAACTGAGATGAGGGGGCCTGGGGAGTTGATGGGACCTCTCCTCACCGCCCTCAAGACCATCTGTCCCGGAGAGCTGCTGACTGACTCCTTGCGGGCCTCTCTGTGGCCTGTCGCCTGAAGTCGGAGCAGCTTGCGTTAGTTTTTGTTCTATGGTAGAGGGGATTCTCGAGTGTGAGGGGCAAAGGCTGGGGGAACTCCCCCCGTCTCTACTGAGGGGGCGTTGGGGAGGTTGCAGCCTTCCCCCACCCTTGTGCCTGAAAACGAGGCTGCTTGGATTATTGAGGATGGGAGGGAGTGTTATGGGATGAAAGGTTCAGAGGCAGGGGGACACTTCCCCATAACACCTGTACTGCTTGAGGTTACAAAGGGGGTCTGGATGTGATGGATGACACCGGGAAACTGCTCCTTCTCTGCTCAGACCCTCCTGGGCTTATTGAGGAGGGGCTGTTTGCGATGTCAGGAAGATCCTTTCCGTGCCCACCCCTCTCCCGAAGCCTAGGTTTTTGTGAAGAGGAGAAACGGGATGGAGATGGAGATGGGACTCTTCCCCCTCCCACTTGGACCCGCCTCGGTTATTGGGGGAGGGGATTGGGACGTGAGGAACTAGAGCCGGGGAGACCCTTCCCCACAGTACTTGAAGTCGCTGGCACAGGAAGGCACTGACGGATTCTTGGGGTCCTCCATGCTCGGGGCCCCGCGCCTAAGGTCTGAGTGGCCTGGGTGTGGATGTGCGGTGGGGGAAAGTAAGAAGGGTGCTGGGAATCCACCCGACCTCCCCCTACTTGAACCTTACCTCTCAGGCCCTCTCTACCTGGATCCAGGTCAGGGGCCCAAGTCGATAAGACCCTCCCTGTCCCGCTCAGTCCCGCCCCGCCCGGCGACCCGGCTCCTGCACCGCGGCAGGGAGCCAGACGCGGATGGGCACGTGCGGGGCGGGACGGGGCGGGTCCCCACTCTAGCCCTACGAAGCTCCAGGCAGACGCCCCCTGAGCCTCCAGACCTTCGGGACTGCTCGGCTCCACGCGGGGCGCGCCCCAGATCCGGCTACCGAAACCTGCTTCCAGGGCGCGCGGCGGCAGCTTCGCGAACAGGGCTTTTGCTCTCGGCCCAGGCATCCTCGTTAGGACAAAGCGGCGGTCTCCGCACTGGCGGGCCTGCGCCACCCGCTGGGCTGGGGGCGCGGCTAAGGGAGGGGGGGCTCCGGGCGCGGCGCGGAGAGCTTCCGCGGAATCACGCCGGGAGCCGGGCGGGAGACAAAGCGCGCTAGCTTCTCTCGGGCCTGCGCGAGCCGGCATGGAAAATCCCGAGGGAGGAGGCGGCTGCGCCCTGGCTCGGTACTATGCCCTGCACCCTTCTTTCCCGCACATCACCCCCTAACGCTGGCCGGGCACCCCAGGTTGCAGTGTGTGCAGTGGTAACCAGGGTTCCTCCTGGGGGACATTCAAGATCTGTGGCCACGAGGACGCACGCGGACAGGCAGGGGGCTCCGCCTGGAGGGTAGGGTCCCAGGATTCAGGAGATATAGATGGGCCAGGGTCTGGAGAGGCATCCTGACTCCATCTCGCTACGCTCCATCAACCATGTTAGGTCAGGTTTGATTCTCGGGTTCGAGTGTATGTGTCACCGTGTGTTTGCATGGGTGATGATGTGGGTCAGAGTGTGAATATTAACGTGTATGACTGTGTGAATGTGCCAGTGTGTGCTCCAATGTCCATGTGTGTGTCATGATGAGCTTGTGAATCTGTGTGTGCTTGTGGGAGGAGGAACCACTCTCTGCTGACCTTAGATGTTGGGGGTGTGGGCAGGTTGGTTGTCTCTTCCACTCTAAAGCCACAGTAATAATTTAGGGTTCCAGTGGGTGCCCTCGGGGTGAAGGTAGCTTCAGGCTGCCTTGGGCCTAAACTGCATGCTTGGGTGTGGCCTAGAAGATAGGACATCACAAGTATGTGGAGCCCTCTTCAGCCTTTCTGGGGTCTCAGATCAGACCCTAACATCTCCACCATTGCCCTGCCCTTCCCATCCCTCAGAAATCTTATCCTGCTGCAAGGGGTTGCCCTGAGGCCCAGAATTCCACCCCACCTCTCCATGTGGGCTTCCAAGTGGGGCTTGGAGGGGCTCATCAGCATAGTCTTTTATGATTTTGGGGTGCAAGATATTGTGGCAAGGAAATTTCCTCAATTTGTCCTCCATGCCTGGAAGGTCTATAGGTCTGGGGTTGCCAGTCAGTGGCAGGTGGCCTCTCAGTAATACCAGGTATACTCACAGAGAGGGTATGAGTGTGGCACACAGATACCACTATGAGTGGACACCCCTAGAGGATGACAGCCCTCCCAGACCTGCCCATTCCCAGTGAGTGACCTCAGTTTCATAGTACTTTACAGCAAAGATGTTGTGTGGCTTTGAGACAATACCCACCAGAGACCCCCTTCCCATAGGATGAGGGGCTAGACCGTTTTGAGTGCAACCACAGAAAGACCCATTATTAGACAGTGGAGCCACCATCCAGCCCAGCCCTGCCTGATCCAGTCTGAAGTATCCACTGCCAGTATCCACAGCGACCTCTACTGGGAAAAGTAGTAAATTTGCAATTAACACTCTCGCTGCGTGTGGAGGTTCAGGGTGGGTGTGGGCACTGTTAGGTAAAAATCACAAACCCTTCCATATGGGGCTCCCTGTCAGCCTTTCGAGTCCTAAGTTGATATTCTTAATGAAAGTGACTTCAAACTAGTCCAAGCAGTGAAATTGCCACTGTCCTTGCCCATACAGAAGTATTTGAAGAGGGCCAAAAGGCCTTTGTCCAAGTTTCCATCCAATTGGGGATGGTCATCAAATCCATTTGTGAGGAAAATGCATGGAAAACACTTATCAAGTTCAGGGAGTTTTAAGCATCTTTCTTATCTCTTCCTCTCCTACTATGATTCCCACCCTCCCCTTCTTATTCCACTTTCTCCTCGTCTCTTCCTCATTATTAGCCAATAACATATTTTTGTTTAATTGTTTTCTAATGTTTATTTTTGAGAGAGTGGGATTGGGGGAGGGTCAGAGAGAGAGGAAGACACAGAATCTGAAGCCGGCTCCAGACTTCGAGCTGTCAGCCCAGAGCCTGGTGTGGGTCTTGAACACATGAGCTGTGAGATCATAACCAAGCCAAAGTTGGATCCTTAACCGACTGAACCACCCAGGTGCCCCGCCAATAATGTATTTTGAAAGATAAGCCTTCTTTTCCTTGTTGAAAATGTGGCCCAGAAAATGCAGAAATCAGAAGGCTATTACTAAGTGCAAAGAACTGGCAAACACTGGCTCTCCTAGATCTAACGGGAGTAGGGGAGATGGATGAAATATGCTCTGTCTTAAATGCTTACCTGGTGACATGTGTCTCTTCTCCCGGAATTGCTCTGAAGAGATTTCACACAGCCACAAAATCTTTAGAGCTCCTTAAAGGAAAGGAGGTATTTAAATACCTAGTATTGTTCTTACTTTGGCATCCATGTGATTTGCATTGAACTACATGACTCAGTATCATAAAGTAAAAATAGGACTTAATCTCTTCCTTGCCTATTCAGAAGGTGACTGCATATGTGTGTTGCATTCTGCATGAAAGAGTGAAAAGCCAAATTATCTCATAAATTGAACCACCTGCTTATTCTGATTAGAGAATGGCACTTAACATCACCTACAGGCAGTAACATTATTTTATGTTTCTTTTAATTCATACCTGAATCTCTTTGTCTTGTAAAACCTTTCTTCATGCTCATACATTATTACTTTCACTTGAAGTTAATCAAGAATGTTTAATCCTTGTACAAAAGCCAAACAAATTAAATATCAGCAGATACAGGAAGATGTGGGTGGTGTTTCTGTTCTTGGGCTCAAAAAAATCATTGGAGTTCACAGGAGAGTAGTAAAGGGGCTGAAGAGTTAGTAACTCTTATGGGTGTAGTTAACAGGTTCCTGAAGAGGAGAAGCTCCTCAAAATTTTTCTAGGAGTGCTGGTCGTGTTGAAGAATCTGAGGATGCAAGCAAATAGTATGCATGCTGTGAGTGAGAATGAATGAGTGGGATTCCTAAATCCAAGTATTAATACAGCCTTTGTGGGAAAAATCCACCAAATCCCTCCTGTTCTCTCAGGTTGCCAGTAGCCAAGAAGGAGTGGAGCTGTCCAAGGTTCTGGAACTCTGGCCTCAACCCCACTAGTGGAGAAGGCAGGATTCAGGGCAGGGAATAGAAGGAAGCTCTGAGGACCAAGGCTTCTGTAAGGATTTCCCCAAAGCTCATCACAGAAAGAAATAGGAGGAAACAGAGCTGTAGAGGCTTTTATTGTATTGCTTCAAACGAACCCATTGGCAAACCCTATTTAAAGAATTACAAGCTAATAATAAGAAACAGCATTTCTGAGTCAGGCTTTTCAAATGTATTTAATCTTCACAGTCCTATGAGGTAGGTGGTGGTGGTGTTTCCACTTTCAAGAAGAGGAAATGAAGCTTTGGGAGGAAAGGGTCTTGCCCATGATTACACAGATCAGAAGGAATAGAGTTTAGATTCCAAACTGGATCTCTTAAACTCCAGAGTCTCCTCTTACCATTATTTTTTCCTACTGCTATTGTAGAAGCAAAATTGAAGTTTCGGACTGTCCTATATGAGATTCTAACCAACTTTTAGAGGAATGGATTGGGGACCAACAAAGATTCAGACATAAGCCATAAAAAGTCCTTTCAAATGTATCAAGGATATTACCACAATACTTTACATATTATCCTGACAAAAGGCTTGTTGCCTGTACTTGGTTATAGGTAAAGAAGGAGAAAAAGGAGTACAATGACCCTGATGGCCAGTGTCCCAGGGTTTTCTTTCCAGAGTGGAACAATTTCACAAGAAGCCAAGCTTGGATGGCAGCAAAATGTATTTTTCATAATCTGCAAGAATGGGGGTGGGGAATGAGGAGGCTGTTATTATTTCACAGAGTACATGTAGAGCCAAAGAAATAGGGCTTATATTTATTTGCTGGTGTCCTGTTCCAATGCTGAGGACACTTGGATATTGTTAAGAGGCTCCTTCTCCCTATTCCCACTCTCAGATTTTTACAGCAAAGTCTTTAACACCAAAATAAAAGTTTTCATTGTTGTGAGCCTCAGCTAATCCCAGGGAAGTGCCACATTCCTGCCCTTGTGTCATCATAACCAGTGTTCTGCCTTCATATGTGGCTGCACAACTCCTGCAGGTTGGCAAGTTTGGGGTGTGATATGCTTCAGGCCACACATCCTCTGGTCCTCCCAGGGTGGCAGTGCCAACTGCCCCAATCTTGCCACACACACAAGTGACCTGGGCCTGAGAACTCCCCATTTAGTGGCTGTTAGTTTAGGTGTCTAAAGAGAGTAGAGAGGGGCGCCTGGGTGGCGCAGTCGGTTAAGCGTCCGACTTCAGCCAGGTCACGATCTCGCGGTCCGTGAGTTCGAGCCCCGCGTCAGGCTCTGGGCTGATGGCTCGGAGCCTGGAGCCTGTTTCCGATTCTGTGTCTCCCTCTCTCTCTGCCCCTCCCCCGTTCATGCTCTGTCTCTCTCTGTCCCAAAAATAAAAAATGTTGAAAAAAAAAATTAAAAAAAAATAAAATAAATAAAGAGAGTAGAGAGCAAGAGATTTGCTTTTTCTCCTCTCTTGACCTCAGTCTGCACAATGCATAGAAAGGGGGCCTCACCTTTTAAGAAAATGTCTCACATCAGGCTAGGTCTCCTGTCCATTTTGAGTCTTTCTTTCCCCTTCTAGGTTCGGGCTTTGCAGGACTCTGATGCATGCAGCAAATCTGCTATTGCTTTTCCCGAGTGCACTCGGAGGCCAAGGACCCGGCTCCCATCCGGGTCTGTTCTGACTCATATGACTGCAGACAGATTTGATTGTTTTCTTATTTAGAGTCATTAATTAACTCTCCTCAGCATCAGAACAGCATGTATTAAGAGGGGAGCCATTCGTGGGGGTCTCTAGGAAGCCATGCCTACAGCTGAGTACTGTCTCCTTTTCTAACAGGATCAGGAAATGGTTTTTAATTCTGGCTGTAACCCTTCAGTAAGCTTAGATTGTCAAGATTTTATGCCAATATGAGAAAGGAAATAAAATTGTAATTAATTGCTAAGGCTGCTATGGTTATTCTGGCAAAAACTGGGAAACTCCAGGGTCACTGAAAGAACAGGACTTTCATTCATTCAACAAATATTTCCTAGACCTGCAATGTGCCAGGCACAGAGCTCTGCATAGTGAACACAATCCAATGTGGGATAAGCCCTGTCATATCGGAATCTTAAATGGAAAGTAGAAACAGATGCAGAAACGCTGACAAGGGTGTGTGCTGTAAGCAGAAAGAGTCTTTAGAGGGGCACCTGGGTGGCTCAGTCAGTTAAGCACCCACCTTCGGCTCAGGTCGTTTCACAGTTTGTGGGTTCGAACCCCACATCAGGCTCTGTGTTGACAGAGCCTGGAGCCTGCCTCAGATTCTGTGTCTCCCACTCTCTCTTCCCCTCCCTCACTCACGCACTCTCTCTCAAAAATAAACATTAAAAATTTTTAAGAATTTTTAGAAATGGAAGGAACCTTAATAATCATAAGCCATCATCTCTTTTTTAACATAAGGAAAGAGGCTGAGGGAAATTGAGTGTTGCCACTAGCCACACACAGCCCTGGTTAGTGGCAAAGAGGGGGATTAGAACCCAGGTTTTATTAATTCCTAAAATTTCTTCTCTCCACTGTACTCAACTGCTGCTCTGCTCACCAAATTATCCAAAGGGCAGGTTTCCATCAACAGAGACTTTTTAGATCTAATCCTAATGCAAAACTTAAGTTGAAATAGAAACAATAGATTAAATGGGAAAAGAAGAATGCCCACTTATATCCGTGTTGTACAATATAGTAGCCACATGCTATTGAGCACTTGAAATGTGGCTAGTCCAAACTGAGGCACCAGATTTTGAAAAATTAGTATGCAAAATATATATAAAATAGCTCACTAATAATGTTAATAGTATAAGTTGAAATATTATTTTGGATATATTGAGTTAAATAAAATATATTAAAATTAACTTCACTTGTTTCTACTTTTAATGTGTCTACTAGAAAATTAATAATTATATACATGTCTTGCATTTGTAACTCATTTCTACTGCATAACACTTCTCTAGAGTGCTTCCATTTAGGAGAAAATGTTCTTCACAAACTAAGGCATTTAGCAAAGTAGGTTTTGTAATCAGTCAGCCAGAGATGAATACTAGCTTTACCACTTAAGCTGTGTGACCTTGGACAAGTTGATTAATCTCTATGCTTCCATTTCCTCACCTGTAAAATGATGATGATAATAGAACCTACCTCCTTGGTTGAGTCAAATCACTTAGAACAGTGGCTGGTACATAGTGAGTATTCAATATTAGCTATCAGAGGAGTACTCAATATTATTATCAGAGGAGACTTCTAGAATCTTACAAGACAGGGGCAACAAGAAGGAGAACAAGCAGACAATTTTCAAATACATGAAGGAAAGGATTTACTACTACTTAAAAGATGATTGAAAGTGCATGCTCAGTACAAGCTCATGAACTACTTTGATGTGGCCCCAATTTTCTGACAGAAAATGAAACTGAGGAAAGACTTCAAGCCACTTACATAAGTACACAATGGGTAAACACATTAGCTAACTGCATTATGCACAGGTCCTGACCTCTGCTAACAAGTTGAGGAAGAGAATGATTAGTGTGTACTGTTAACAGAGGACCCCAGAACTCTGAGTCTCTTGGATTCCAAGATTCCTCAGAGAAATGTAAGCCTTATGCTCTAGGAGAAAGATCCTGGACAAGAGTCAGACCTATGTGAGGTCAAAGCCATTCTGCCATCCATTGGTCTTGATCAAGACACTGTCAATCTCCTCCTCTGTAAAATGGAGATAGTACCACCACTCTTGCAGGCTGTGGTGAGGACTAAATTAGATAATGCAAATAAAACATCTCATACATAGGTACTCAAAAGATGGTAGCTTTGATGAAATGAAATTTCAAATGTTAATAGAGAACTTGTGGTTGTTTAATAGAGAATTTTCCATTCGGAATCTCCATGGTCTTTTCTCCCATTTTTTTATGTTTGTATTTTTAACTTATAGAATTTCTTTCTAGACATATAAAAACATGTGCTGTTGATATTATTGTATATTTTCACTCTTTTCTACAGTTTCACTGCTGCATTCTGCATCTTTGCTTTGTCTCTGAAAAAGGTTGAAAGGACAGTTTCATCTGATTGTGTCTACACCAAAATGTAGGGTCTCAGTAACTTTGGGCATATTACACAGTCTGTCAGGTTCTTCTCTCTCTCCCATTAACATACATGAGCTTTCTTTCCTGGGATGATAAATTAAGAACCAAAATGGGCAATGTTCTCCATCATATTTATCCTAAAGTTCTAACATTCTGACCTTAGTGGTTAGAGCACTTTACATGCAGCTTTGCTTTAAAAAATAGATGGGACATCAATCTAGAAACCATAGCCCCAGAAGAATCATGTTCTCCTGGCTCTTACAGCAGGTGACAGGTCCATTCACTGCATAGCTCTGAGGGAGCACATTGCTGCTGTCCTTGAATATCTAGTTCTCTTCCAAAAGTTTGCTTTCTGGACCAAAGAAATATAGGTTAAGCTCAGTGAAGACTTATGTTAACAAAGCATGTAGAACTCTAGAGAAAACACTGACTAGCCACACAGAAATTGTGGGGAATCCCTAGAAATATTTTGGCAGGAGAGCAACATGGTCAGATGTCTGGGGTCAAAGTGTGGTGGGTGTGGGTACCTAATTGGCTCAGTCGGTTAGGCATCCGACTCTTGATTTTGGCTCAGGTCATGATCTACAGTCATGGGATCAAACCAGATGTCAGTATCCATGCTGAGCATGGAGCCTGTTTAAGATTCTCTTTCCCTCTTTCTCTGCCCCTCTTCCCTGCTCACCCTCACTCACTCACTCACTCTCTCTCTCTCAAAATAAACATTGAAAAAAAAAGTGTGGTGGGTGTGTTGAGGTGGGGAAGAGCCTGGAGGGCAGACTCACCCCTGATTTTGTTGAGACACCCATGACTTCCAGGGACCTAAGTACCATTACTAAGTTCTCCTGGGATAGGGTCTGATCTTGAAATGGATTTTTCCCATCCATTCACTCTTGTTCACTCAATGAATGCTGAATGCTGCATTTTGAAAATGCAGCTCTGGAAGAACCTAGGGTCTGGCTGGGGAGAAGGGAGATGCCCATGTGTAGAGTGAACGAAGGAACAAAGGCTGAAGTAAACACAAGAGGCTTGACTACGGTGCATTGGCTATGGCAGTTGGCTAAAGCTGTAGATCCCAGCCCCCCGACCTGAATCTGAATCTCAGCTTCACAACCAATATGTGAGCAAGCACTTGAGCAAGTGCTTTAACCTTTCTGAGCCTCATTTTTCCCATCTGGAGCAATAAAACATACTTTCCTGGGCTGTTATGGCTATTACATGACAATATATATGAAATTTCTTAGGATAATACTAGCCTTTCTTAATGGAGTGCTTACAGTACATCAGGCATTGTGCTTAGCAACTTATATGCATAAAAGCTACCATTATTATTCCTATTTTATGGCTGAGGAAAGCAATGTTCACATACTTCAAGTAACTTACCCAAGGTCCCAGAAGCAGTAAGGAGTGGGACGAGCATCCCAACCCAGGAAATTTGACTGCAAAATCTTCTCTTAACCATTGTGATCATTGCCTCCCTGGTTCAAGGTCAGCAGGAACCCAGTAACTTATTTTGAAAGAGGGCAAAATGATTTGTTGATCAACTTGCATAGAGGTCTTCTGCTTGGTCTTCAGGAGTGGGTACAATATGGAGAGGCTCTGAGGAGTGTGTATGGTACAGAGGGAAGACAGGGAAAAGCTGTGATCCAATGAACAGGGCTGGGAATGCCAATGATGTGTTCTGGGAGTCCTGAAATGGAGAAGAGGTTTTCAGTAGGAAACAGATGTTTAGAAAGAAGAGTTTGAAAAGCCTTGGATATCAGGCTAACAAGTGTTAGAAAAACAAAAAAGTTCACAGGAAAAAGATGGGATATGAAATCTGAAAGCACCAGTTTGAAGCATCTCATTGAATTTGGGCATATTGTTGCAGTGAGGAGCAGGCTCACCAAGCATGCCCAAAGCCAAAGTTTGTGGAGAGTGTGGCCAGACCACAGTCTAGCATTCCTACCAGTGCTCTTTGCTATCTAATGTGCATAGCCTTTTCTTTCATTTGGTCTTCACAAAAGCCCTAGGCAAGAGCCAGGTGGGAGGTCTGCTACCAGCATTGCTGACTGTATCAAGTGGCAGGCAGCATGGGCTGCCAGGAAACGCAGATGCCAAGCACAGCTGCAGTGCTCAAACCCAGGCAAAAAGCTTAGGAGGACTTTTTCTGTGGGGGAGGAGGCAGATGCCTTGCCCACAGGACTCAGTCCTTTTCTCTGTGCTCCAGGAAGCAGGCAGTGTCATCCTTTGGTCCATGATTTCCCAGTGACACCCCTGAGTGGTGGTGAGGGCCTGACTCAGGGTCATTGCAAACAAACCCCATGCAGCATCTGTCAGCCAGTGGCCCCCTCCCGTGCAGAGAGCTTGTTTCACAAAAGGAGATTTTTCTGAATTTGCCATCTTGAATTCATTGTGTTCATTTCTCTGCAAACTACAGGGACCAGAAACCAAACCTATTCTCCTTAGGGGGGTTAGAAGAAAAATCTATCTTCTCTAATGGCTGCAGTCACTGCTGACCACCAGATTTCTCTCCATGGCTACACTTTGAATAACAGTGGAAAACAAAGGCGGGAAAGGAGAGGGGCACAGATGGGGCACTTCTTCCAAGAGGCACCTGCGGTTCTGTGAAGGATGTGAAACAATGGGGAGGGAACTTGCACAGCTTTGAGAGAACCCCTTGATGAGTAAAGGAGGAGTTCTGATGTGCAAGATGATAGAAGATGAAAGAGATCATGGTGCTTACTATGTTTTCTCTAGAAAGTCATGGTAGGATTCCAGGTGCCCTCCACAGTTCTGGAAGGATAAATAAACCGGTGGGCAAGGCCACAGAAATTTTGACAAGTTATCCAGGAATAAGTCCCTAGGGATTTTAAACGTATTGCTAATGAGAAATGACACACACTTGGTAATAGAATGTCAAGGACTCCTCTGGCCATTGACCCCATAATGATTAATGTGTGTCAGACACTGAATACAACAGGGTGGAATGGTGACTTCTGAAGGATAAAATCAAACTGGAAAATCAAAATAATAATACTAAAGGTATAGATGTTTAGAATGGTTGGGCATCAGGAAGTACAGCTGGTGTTACTACAGAATAACTTTACCAGCCAAGTCCCTTTTACCTCATCATTCTGACCCCGAGGGTCAATTCTTAGATGTTCCTGTGATCAGCCCCCAACTCAGGGCCTAGCACACAGTAGGTGCTCAGCAAGTGTTCACAGCTTGCTCACGCATTTAACACTACTGTGTGCTAAGCCCTGTGTCCAGGCAATGGAGAGATGGAAGTGAATGAAACACAGTGCCTGTCCATAGGGGGTTAGTCAATTCCAAAATAGAACAAGGAATACACTGTAGGAAATGTGCAAATGAACAAGGTTACCTCATGATGTTACCTTCTAGGTGCTTCCTCACACCTCTGGAATAATGTAGCCCAGCAGGTGAGCCAAATTGAGATCTTCTACTGGCAACCTTATCTCACATCACATCTGAACAGGTCCAGCTGTGGAAGCTGAGATAGCAGCATGAAAGTGAAGGAGGCAGAGGCTGGTATATTGCAGAAACGTGTTGGGTGCACTCACTGGAGATGTTTTTCCTTTACATGCTTTGTTTGAAAGACCTGCTCTTGAGACGCTTTGCCTGCAATTAGAGCATGCTGCCACAAGGAGCACCATGAAGCACCATGAAGTGTGGCCCAAGTAGACACACCCTCCACAGGCGTGGCATGCTGAGCAAAATAGCTTTCCAGTTGTTAACCTTCAGTTGAACATAATTTTAAATTAATTGATCAAAAAAGAATTGCACATTTAATTGGACCAAAGCACTGTAACCTATGTATATACAGTGAGTGGAATTATGATTTCATCAACATTCACTTAACAAAATTCATGTATGTCTACTGTATACAAAGAGTGGCACAAAGTCCCTGCCCTTAGGTACTGCCTCCTACAAGGAGAACAAACACAGACAGATAATTATAGTGCAGCAAAGTAAGTGGTGCAATGGGGGGATGAGCAGAGAGCACTAAAGGCACAGAGAAGGAGTGACCAACTCTCATGGGGGACGAGGGGGAGTAACACACACACACACTCTCTCTCTCTCTCTCTCTCTCTCTCTCTCTCTCTCTCTCTCATGGCCCAGATGTTAACACCTAAGTCACAGGGTTTTACATCAACACATATAGAAGGGAAAAAGCAAATAGGTTGAAATATTGGGACACTGAAAGGAGTTGGGATTGGCCTGTTGAGTGACTTTGGATGTATCTATCTCTGGACCTCAGTTCCCTCATCAGGTACTCCAAGGATGTGGTAGTGGCCATCCTGACCATGTGGGCCTGGAACAACATGGAGATTAGAGGGATGAGCTTGATCTTGTTGGCCAAGGCCTGGACTTGTCCCAGTCTCAAGGCCTCCTTGGAACCTGCTTGTCTGGACCCTCTTTTAAAAAATATTTTTTAATGTTTATTTATTTTTGAGAGAGAGAGAGAGAGAGAGCAAGTGGGCGATGAGTAGAGAGAGAAGAAGACACAGAATCTGAAGCAGGCTCCAGGCTCCAAGCTGTCAGCACAGAGCCCAACATGGGGCTCAAACCCATGAACTGTGAGATCATGACCTGAGCCAAAGTCGGACGCTTAACCAACTGAGCCACCCACGCACCCCTGTCTGGACCTTTTTAATTCTGGCTGAAATATTCCAAGGGATTCCAGAGGATCAGCTGAGATGCTGGGGATAGAGGAACTTGTCATTTGTGAGGGTTTTTGGTATCCAAACAAATCGTCTAGCTCTTCTAAATCACTACTTGGTTTTACCACCAGTCCCAGAAGCCAGGCCGGCCCTCTCAAAACTCTACACTGCATGTGCTATCCTGCTCCCTTCTTACCAGCAGGTCTGAGGCCTGCTTTGGAAAGCCTTGGCCTGGTCAGGGGAGGGTCACTGCTGGCAGACCAGGCCCACCCCTGCCTCCAGGCCCTTGAGAAGACAAAGCCCTGTGGCAACCATTTCTCAACATACTTGCGTACCAAATCATCACGTTGGACACCTTCAACTAACGTTGTATGTCAATAAGATCTCAATAAAGCTGGGGGAGAAAAAAAGAAAAGCTTTCCTCAGCCTGTGTCTCCCTCTGGAGGCCTTCTTCAGCCCTGGCAGGCTGTCCTCCCCAGCCAGTCCCACCTTGCCGTTCCTGGGGACCCAACCCACCCTTGTCTGTGGGTGTGGCAGTGCCCTTCCCAGAACTGGGACCTCTGTGTTGGGAATACAGAGGAGCAGCTATCTTGCATCAATTTTAAAAATGCCAGAGTGTTTAATTTAAGCAAGTCATTTAAAGCTTTTAATTGCTCCATAGAGAGAATTTTAGTATACAATACATTACAGCAATACCTGGTTAAGAGAGAAGACAAATGGAAGCACTGAAAAAGCCCTCACTGAAATTCCTTTTACAAGTCTTAAAAAGCATTTTTTCAAATAATTCATGCACCCAGGAAATTTCATGCAGAAGACTGACAGGCTCTGAACCACCTCTCTAGGCCAGAGCCAAGACCCAGTCAGCTCAGGTCTCCCCACTCTCCCTCTCATCCTTCAGCCCTGCGCCCCTCTCTCTGCAGAGAGCTCATCATTGCCAGCTGGGACCAGGTCTGTGCAGGGTGCTTTTCTCCACTGAGAGCCAGCAGGCACCTCTTCCTGGGGCTTCCACAGGCGATGCTGAGGACACTTCCTGCCTTGCCACCTCACCGTCACCAAACACACCCCCCCTCTGGCTGGGGCCTGGATGGTCCCTTCATCTTGCAGGAAGCGCGACTGGGCAGCTATGCGGGACTCCCTTCCCAGAGTGAGCAAACAAAGAAAAATCAACAGAGGGCCTTTAAAACCATTCCACAAAGGATGTCGCCTCCACCAAAGGAGATGAGAAGAGGCCAGGCTGAGATAAGCAGAGCTGCTTAGAAACGGAACACAGGGACAAATCAAAACATTCATTGGAGGCAATAGAATGCAGATCAGTGGAGTGAGAAACAAGATGTCTCCCTTCCAAATCACTGCAGAAGATAAAAGAAATCATCAGCTATGGCTCAAAAGTCAGAAAAGAAAGGAAATGCAGAAAACATAAAACAAGGTGACAGGAGGCTACCCACAATGGTTAGGACAATAAATGTAAGCATTTAACATTCCCTTGTTCCAAGACAAAGGCTTCCAGATTAAATAAATACAAGAGACTCACCCAAAATAAAACAATGCCAGGGTGGGCAAAGCTATACCAGGTAAATGCAAACAAAAGAAAAAGCCTGAGTGCCTATGTCAGACAAAGCACAATTTAAGGCAATAAGTAGCATCAAGCAGTATAAAAAGGGCAATTTTATATTCATAGGAGCAATTGTGAAAACCTAACTGTTCTGAACATTTGTACACTCAGTATTCTAGCATCAGGACACTTGAGGCAAAACCTCACCATTGGAAATACAAGATGAAGACAGTTGTGGGCATTAATTTACATACTATTCTCAGAACCTGATGTCTAGTAGCCAGAACATATATAACAACAGAAACGAGTAATATTCTGAAGAAGATTGAATTAAAAGGTGGGTGCTAAACTTTATACCAGTCTGAATGATGTTTGCCACGTTTTAAAAGACCATCATAGATTGGTACTTGGGATATAAATGTTAAATTGAGCGCAGATTTATATATACAGTATAATTATAATCACAGTTTTAAAAACCCTTAGCCACTGAAAAACCACTGAAAGAAAATAGACCAAAATGTTAACATTTGGTGTGTTCAGAAAGGTTCAAATTTAGGTATTTAAAATTTCTTTCCACTTTCTCTTTCCAAATGTTCTTTAATGATCATATAATATTCTATGAGTTTAAGAAAGTGAACTGGAAAAAAAAAGTTAGTTTTAGACTCATCCCCATGGCATAGGGCTTATGATTTTTAAGATTTCGGTAAAATTTAACAAGAACAGCAAACAGGAATCCCAGCAGGCCCCACACAGCCTGGGGCTCCCAGCCCTTCTAGAACCACAAGGTCTCTCCCTCCTCAAAACCCTGGGGGCAACTGTGTTTTCCCAACTCCACTCCCACCTCTTCTACTGAGCCTTTGCAACCCTTCTACCCTCCAGTGACAGCTTAACTGTGGTTTCCCCAGAGACAGACCTGGTCTTGCTTTTCCCCTCCTCCTGTGCCCCTGGTGACCTCACCCACTCCTGTAAAGGGATGCAGTTCCCTCTGTATGCCAAGAACTCATGAATGCATCTCTATCCCCAGACTCCTCACAGAGTTTCCAGGGAGTGGGTTTCCAGGTCAACCCACAGATGTGGGACAGGCACAGTGGACATGCCTAAAGAGGAAACAGTCAGTGAAGCCTCTCTGAACACATGATGGTAGGGCACAGGGATTGAATGTGAAGCAGGGATGCCACAAGGGGTAGTGGTGAGAGCATGTAGGCATCCATGGTCAGAGGTCAAAGAAGGTTTCCATGAAAGAATCAGATAAACCATCACCTTGGGCATAGTTCTGTCTATGCCACCTGCAAACAACACTTACATCTCTGATGTACAGGGCAATGCATCAGGATTGTGGCAGTAATCAAGCAAAACAAAATCAAATTTAAAAACCAGGCTTAGGGGCGCCTGGGTGGCTCAGTCGGTTGAGCGGCCGACTTCAGCTCAGGTCACCATCTCACGGTCCGTGAGTTCGAGCCCCGCGTCGGGCTCTGTGCTGACAGCTCGGAGCCTGGAGCCTGTTTCGGATTCTCTCTCTGACTCCCTCTCTCTGACCCTCCCCCGTTCATGCTCTGTCTCTCTCTGTCTCAAAAATAAATAAGCGTTAAAAAAAATTTTTTTTAATAAATAAATAAAATTAAAAAATAAAAAATAAAAACCAGGCTTAGACTGACCTGGCCCTTGGAACACTCATGTGGGATCCCTCAAATTCTCTTCTGCCCACCACACACATCCAGCTACTGGTTCAGCGGACAGACCCGCTCCACCACCGAGATTTGCTGGGCAGTAGTTTCTGGTCTGGCCTCCTAACTTTTCAGGGCAGAATAGAAAGTCTGTAAATAACTCTGAAGTCTTTAATCTACCAGCCAAAAGAGTAAAGATGAGATCAGTTTTTTAGCCCAGTGATGTGGTATGTTAATTTTAAGGTACAGTTTCTTTTGAAAATGATAAAAATAAAGTTAACTACTAACCCTAAACATATATTCTTATCAATCTCAGCTCTAAGTACATACTCTCAATGGGAAGTAAATGACTGTAACAGAGCTTTCTAAAATTATTGCATATAATTTCTCTTGCATTCCTAGGTCTGGGTTGCTATCTAGTTACCATTTTGTTTTGAAAGACAAACATGCATGAGACCACTCTTTAGAAACAGGGTCTCATGAAATACTATGCAGCTACCGGGCTCCAGAGAAGAGACGTTGCTAAGTCACCTCTAGCAAGTCACTTAACTTGTCTAATTTGCAAGCTCCTCTTCTTAAAAGTGAAGGGAATCATACCTACCTTAAAATACTGTTGTAAAGAAAATCGTGCTTCCCTGCACAACAGGCCTAGTACAGTGTCTGCTTGCAGCAGGAGCTCAGCAAACATAGCAGTTATGCTTCTATCAAGCAGCGCGTTTTAGCCTCTGTGCCTCTGCCACTGCACATAATGGATGCGAGTCGTTCTGGGAAAAATTCCTGGGCTTCCCACAATTCCCAGCCATACAGCTCTACTTCCACAACCTTTCTCCGCCCACTCAAGAAACATCCAAAGGCACATGACTAGAAATGAAGTGATAATAGGAAAAGCTCCCAGAATCTTTGCTTACTTGCCTTTTCATGGAAATTAGTCAAAACCTTCATTATCGTACCATCAGTGACAAATAAACGGGAATGCACCAATGTCTAAAAGACAACTCCCAACTATTTGAGAACCTAGTTTCTCAGAACCAGGCACATCACAGCTTCCTTGGAGCTCACAAGCCCTAACATCCCCCTCCTTGTCCTGTGACACCAGAGGCCTGTCTTCTGACCCCAGACTCTCAAGCAATTGGGTATCCAGAACCACATTTTCTTACTCCCCCCAAACCACGTGCTCTCCCTGGTATACTTCCTTGTCTTTAGCAGACAGCTAATAAATGTTTCATAAATAAATACATCTGAATTCTGGCTCCACTTTTGTGCCTCCCTTCTCTGGGACTAGCAAGTGTGCATTATGAGCCAAAATCAGGTCAGGTGACCTGGCTTCCAGCAATAATGTGCACAGAAGGCAAATGATTAAATAATGCATGTCTATCCACTTGACATGACTATGACATTTTGAAGCCACTGAAAATGATGGGCTCAAAGACTCAAAGGCCACATGGAGACACAGTTAACGTTAACTGAATAAATAGACCATAAAGCGAGTGTCCTTGTCCAGCCATCACACACATGGACCCAGACGGAAGGGGAAAGCTGTAGAGAATTTGTTGCTATGGGAGGGGCGGGATTCTGCCTGATAAGTTTCCAAATTCTCTTCTATGTTGCTTGGTTTTTACAATGAACAGGAGATGGCAGGGAACAGCCCCCAAGATTAGAAATTAGTCCAGGGCTTCCTCATAGGCACATGGCCAAACTCAGTGTGCTGAACTCAAAATGAAGGCCGAGGAGCTGGACCTGGGAAAGGATGCAGAAGCCAGAGTCCATTCAGGAACAAAATGTGGACTTGACCCAAAATAGCTGTCATGCTCAGCCTCACAGTCTGAATTAATCCTCTTTGTAGTTTATTGACATCTATGAAATTGATTCTTACCACAGAATCACAGCCCATGGCCCTTTTTACAGTCGATAAAAAGCATGACTGGGGAGGCGGTAGAAAGCATCTGTACCAAATACTCACAGAGCGCCCCATGGTAGGCTCTACTGAGACCTATGTGTTTCTGGAAAATGTTCCCAGGAATTCCTGGGAAGAATGAGAAAGGGGAGAGGTAGACTGACAGGTCGGGGAGAGGGAGCTAGGCAGCTTCTGCCGGTGTCAAGTCAAACCTGACCTTGAGGGTCACCTCCTCTACGCTCACAGAGGAGGTCTGACCCTGCCTTAGGTTCCTTTCCTTGAAGCAGACCTGAACATCACTCCCCTCTCCTAAGACAGGGCCCAGTGCTTGGTCCAGAGAACAGTTTCCCTGTCTTGGTCCTCAAGTCCTTCATTTGGAAAAGAACGGGAATAGCATAGCCCAAAAGACCCATAGAGACTCACTGTGGACAAGGATACCTAGGCCAGCCAGGCCAGTGTCAGCCCTGGGCTACACAGCCACCGCCCCACCCCCCACCCCCCACCCCCCCCCCCCCCCCGCCAGCTGGGCTATAACTGATTGTGTTACACTACAAGCCAGGGAAGAAGGGCCTGTGGTACCCATCACATGTACCCCAAGTTCTTGCCGAGAGTAGGAACCGGTCTACTCTTAGAATCAAT
The DNA here is from genome assembly GCF_018350215.1 of Panthera leo. NCBI lineage: Eukaryota > Metazoa > Chordata > Mammalia > Carnivora > Felidae > Panthera > Panthera leo. The sequence goes on along the minus strand of NC_056693.1, from coordinate 43,579,939 downwards.
GCAGTAGTCTTGAGGCCCAGTGACCCCCAACCTACCCAGATCCCTCAGGAGATCCAGCCCTATACCAATGTTGCCAGGGCAGTTTCCTGGTCACTGTACACAGAGGCCTCCTCACTTTTTCAGAACAATACTGCTCGAACACAGAGCACTAACCGGCTCTCGTATAGCCCTGACTGCTGTCTGGATCAGGAAACCCTTATTACAATGAGCCTTACTTTTAGTTCAGGATCTGGCAGGCAGATTGCCTGGACTGAGCCCACTGTGTCTGACAGGAAAGCAGATAGGCTTTGACTTTGTCCACATTTGAATCCAGATCATCAGTGATCCTTCCTGAGGGTTTCCATGTACCCTATCTCAGAGTATCTGGTGGGCCAGAACCGACTCCAGATTAATAGCCCTGCAATGACCTAGACCCTCACCCACGTCTGCCTCACCTAATGTACAGCCTTGAGAATGGGGTCACTTCCCACAGGGAAGACAGGTTTGGTTATACCACTAAGAGTCTTCCCTGGCTCAGCCAGATTGGTCTGCTCCAACCACAGCCACCACCATGTGCTGGGACTTTTGACGTACAGTACTTCCCAGAATCAAGAATCTGATGGATCATGGCCTCCTCCGGGCTCTCTACACATACCACACTGTGGCCATCTGTGGCCATGTCTGCCTTTCTCCACCAGGCAGGGACCAAGGCTGACCCCATCCTGCCCCAAATCCAGGCCCGCATGTGGGATGGAGGGCTCTTTTATGTGGGGACCACAGGGAGTGCCTCTTGCAAACCTCCCAAGCTTACCCTTTCTTATTCCATAATCAAAACAGAGAAGAAGGAATTAGATATCCTACTTCACAGCATGACTTCCTGGAAAGGCCGTTTCTCCCCGTGACTGGTTCTGCTATGGACCTTCTGCCATTGAAGTCCAGACTCAAGACAGTATGACGACAGGAGAGTAAACCCACCCTCTCCTTTGAAAGCCCAAGGCAAGAAGCCCCCTCTGGAGCAAGTTGTCCAGCTTGTTCTGCTGCTGCACCTGCTTCCCAAGATTTTCAGGGTAGGGTGAGAGTGAGCTTAAGGGTGCTTTCCATTTGCAAACCAGAGGCAGAGGAGCTGTTGGAGGCAGCCTGTGTGGCTGTCCTATTCGAACTGTGGCCTCCAATGGCCCCATCAGGGATTTGTCCTTAGTCTTTCTGATCACAGTTTATTGCCCTCAGCTTCCTAATGTCTTTTTCCATGGCCAAATCTTCTCAGGCAATGCTCACAGAAGCAAAAGGGCCTTCAGGCTGGAAAATCATGGGCCGTTAGCCACTGTAAGTGGAGTCAAGTGATTTTGTCTCCACGGTGATGTTTGTTTCCCTGCTCCCAGGATGAGGCATAGGCTGCTTGGATGCTCCAAGGCAAACAAGAAGTAGGAAGCAGACAAAAGTGGTCACAAGCTCGTAAGAAGTCTAGGGCATCCTGCAGAGGGATTGGAAGGTGCTTTCCTTTGGGGCAGGCCTATTAACTGGCAGTGAAACCCACTCCTTTCTCAGAAGATTTCTTTCCTTTGCATTACTGGGGCTTTAGCACAGGGAACAAGGGACTGGGTCCTCAGGTGAACCCATCTTGTAGCTGCCTCCACTTTCCAAGCCCCATCTCTCCTCTCTGCCTTGACCACTTCCTCCCTCCTTTTGTTCTCTGATTTAATGTCTTAGCTCCCACATTTAGAGGTGACTGCAGAGACCGCATCCACTGAAGCTCAAGGACACAGCGTATCAGGGTCCCTCAGTTATTCTCAATTCCCTGTCCTGTTCCTATGACTCAAAGGCAAGAGTTACACACATCCTGACCTAGAGTCATCCTGTTGGTTTCTGCCCATAGTGCTAGGTATGGTATGGTCTAGATTAGTAACCCCCAGCCACATGTGGCCAATTAATAGGAGTTAAATAAAATTTGAAGTCTGTTTTCTCAGTCACACTGGCCACATTTCAAGTTCTCTATAGTCATGCGTGGTTCGTGGCTACCACATTCGACAGCACAGATACGGAACATTTCCATCATTGCAGAAAGTTCTATTGAACAGTGCTGCCCAGGGCTGCAGGCTATTTCAGGGTCCTGGTTCCTTCACTGAATGCATTTACTGTTTTTCCAGGCTCTTCCCTGTCACCTACAAGTTTGATGACCAGAGAAAAGTAGGGAGACCATCTTGTTTTAAATGAGACAGACTTGAGTTTCCATCTCTGAAACCTAAGAGCTGAGTATTCCTAGGATGCTCTAGCCGCCTCATCTGTAAAATGGGAATAATCCTATCAACCTAAGTACATTGATAGCAAAATTCAAGGAACAAATGTAAAGTTCCTGGCAGAGAAGCAGTTCATAAACATAGTTCTTGTTCTTGATAAAGTGTCAAATAGCACAGAGTTGAAGCCTGGGTCTGCGAAAGAGATTAAATGCACTCATGGTCAGGACTGGAGAATGAGTGCAGGGACAGAAATAGCAATGAGGAGTGTAGATTGGTCCCTTGGCCTCTTGGGGGTATTTCTATTTTTGGTGCAATTACATTGCCAAATGGATTTTAAATCAATTGTTAAGAGCTTTTCATTGTTTCACAGTTTTCTGAAGCGTGTCTCTCTTGGATACTCAGTAGTTGCCACTGGAAACCCCCATCAATGAGTCACTTCTGTAAGAGCCAAACTGGAGTGGGGAGCTGCTAGGCCATCTGGGGTCAGTTTGAGGTCACCATCAAGAGACCCAGAGGAACTGCTTGGTATGGTCACGAACTGGTTATTAGTAGGACCTTGGCCAGCCAGCTCACCACCCTTTGTTTCTTCTTCTTCCAGAGCCCCGTCCCCATAATGGCATAATGAATGGGGTTGTCAAAGATCAAATGAGGTTATTGAATCAACATTCATTTCCTTGTGGGTGCACCTGTGTCTGGCACCCGTGGGGCCTGGTTCTGTATGAAACCTGAGTAGACGCTCAACAAACATGTTGACTGGATGATTGATCATATAAAGATCCCATTTAGAACTAGTTTTGCAGTTTGCAAAACTGGGGCAGGATTATTAATATTACAATATATAAGATAGTCTAGAATAGAACCTCCACTCTCCTACTCTCTGAAGTTTGTTTTCTTTGAGGAAAATCTGGCCCATGGTCAATACCAGAGGTCCCTGTTCCCTTTTTGGTCCAACTCACTCCCTCAGCACCCCTCTGAGCACTCTTCACACACCAGGCTCCATGCTAAGAGCAGATCTTCAACCTCAGAGAACCATATGCGACTGGCTTCCTGGAGCACAGCACAAGAGGGGGGACTAGCAGCCCCAGGTGCTGTCCTTTCTGGGTCGTGCACATCTCCCTCTCGCTCGGCAGGGCTGCTGCTTCTCCAGATCCCACCACTCAACACTAGCCTGGGTTGGGCCGCGGCCAAACACGAAGTGTCTACCAACCTCCAGTCTCTAGGTTCACCCATCTTCAACTTCTTGCAGCTCTAATAACAATCTCAAGAGCTTAGGATTTGATGTTTCCCATGGGGCTCCATCTTTCTGCCTTTTTCTTTCTTCCAATCCCAGATCTGCTCCAGAGGTCAGTAAAGCCACTCTGGCTTCTCTCTGGGGACCTTCCCTGGTCCCCATGGCATCCAGTGGAATCTGCCTCCTACTCATACCGTATGCTTCAGGAACCAAAGACTCCTGGAGAGATGAGGAAGCTGGGCCCTTCCCTTTCCCCTGGGGCAAACCCAGCCACTGACTTTTTATATGGAATCTTCTTGTCTATGCCTGGAGGAGACCTTCTTGGCATACAGGGCTCCTACCAATGCTACCTTTACCCCAAGCAGCCTACTTCTTTTGCGTAGGAGAGGTCCTCCATCATCAATTCCAGCCTTGAGTGGAGGGCTCCTCCAGGGACATCCATGGCATCCATTTTTTGTTCTCCAAGTGAGGAGAATTGACAATCATAGGCCCAAAGCCAGAGGTTCTGATTCTGCCCTTTGTCAGCCCCATTGTCTGATGATGAGTGGGAATAGGTGCCACAACAGGCACCCTCCCATCAGCTGAGAACCAGGCCTCTCTTCCACACCTTCCTAGGAGATTTCCACACCTTTTTATTAGGGACTATTTCCTTGAGAAACTTCTGGTTTATAGTAGAGTCATCAGAGCCCCATAGATTTGCAGGAGAACACCACAGCATCGATTGAGCATTCCGATGCCCTGCACAGTGCTGAAACATTGTGCATGGCTTTTTAATGTCCTCTCAACCCCCTTTTGATGTGGCTTCTGTGAGTACCTCCATTTTACAGATGGGAGAACTGGGGACTTAGAAGTGAAATCACTTTACTCGTGTCACAGTGGAGTCATGTCCAACTTGACTTCCATGATGCCACAGACCCCTGGACACTGCATCTGTGCTCTATAGAGAGTACCCAGGAGTCACTAGGGTCTCTGGAGATGCTTACCCACACCCCCCCCCCCCCGAAGTCCCCATGGCACCATGTAGAGGGGTGAGTGAAGCAGACAGGAGAACAAAGATGATGCCCTGGGTGAGAGCACAGGATTCAAAGCTCTGAGATAGTATCTGGCCATGTACACAGAGGGACTCTAGTAGTGTAGACATGGCAGTACTCATGGTCAAAGAGAGGAATCAGAAGAGACAGTTGTCCCAGTGGCCGGGACAGGAAAGGCTATAGTCACCCCCAGTCCCTGAGGCCTACCTTGCCATGCTTCCAAATGTGCGGACCCAGCATCCCCAAACTCATAGCTGGAACCCTGAAGGGCTCAGCAGGTGTTTCCCACTATGAAGCAAAGAGAAGGACTTGTGAGGAAGGCAACAGCCAGCAAAGGCAAAACCAGCTCCTCTGGCTTTGGTGCAAGAAGGACCTGGCTAAGCAGGGGACCTCCCCAGGCCGACTCCTTGGTCACCTCAACTTCTTACCCACTCACTGTGGACCATGTCCACTGTCATTGTGGGCTGCCCGCCCCCTACTGAGGCCTCTAGACTCTCACTCTCCCAGCATGACTCTGTTGGATGGCGTCACCCTGATGGCTCCTGTAGCACCCCCAGAGCCACCCACACCAGTGTCCAGGACTCGCTCTACCTGTGTCCGTCCATTCTTCCATGCTCAGAGCTGCCCACAGAGCCTGGAAGAGCACCACACTTAGGAAATACTGGTTAGTGGGTGAACAATGTGGTGGACAGTGGACAGAAGGCCAAGGCCTCTTGTCTAGGCCCGAAGGAGAAGTCTGGGGTGCAGGGCAAAGACCCCGGGAAAAAAAGACCCAACCGAGTTTGCTGGCAACTCCCTGTGTTATGCCAGGAAAAGCCCTGGGCCTCACAGACCAAGGTCACAGAATAGCAGTGAACAGGATGATCTTTGAGCTCCCTTCTGCATCAGAGGAAGGCCAGGAGGAGGCCGGAAAAGCTGGGTCAAAATCCTGACTCACAACCAACTTAACGGGTCATCTCTCTGAGCCTCAGATTCCTCAACTGCAAAATGGGATGATACCAGTATCTGCCTCAGAGGTTGCTGTGAAGATCCACGAACTAGTCCCCCTGAGGATTGTGTGAATGTTACAATCGTAACTAAAATCCTGTAAACCAGGGCAGGGCCATATATTTGTACAATGGCTAAAGACACTTCCTTTTCAAGGAGAATTTGACATTTTAAACTGAAAGGAGGTCTCACATGTCCTTTGACCGCCTCACTGTAATAAGGAGCCCGTGCAGCTGGCACCTCCCAGGCAGTGGCAGGAGCACCCAGAGGAGACAGAAATTCACCCTCTGTTCCCAGGAGATCAAGCTGAGGAGACTGCAGAGGAAACAGTTTGCAATCACCCGGCTCCGTGGCTTAGGAGAAAGCACCCTCCGCCTTCTTTCCAGCTCCTGAGCAACAGCAAACTACCACAGAAACCCTCAGCAGGAGACGGAAGCCTCACCTCGGGTTGTCCCCTCAGCCCGGACCTCTAGCAGCTGGAGCTCACACTCAGCGATGATAGCAAAATGCGCCTTTTCCCCCTCCAACCGCTTTCCTAGCCTCTGCCTCCAGTGCCCTTCTGTCCCCTTTCAGGAGGTTCACCCCCCTGTCTTCCCCATACAAACCCTGACCAAGGCTCAGATGAGGGCCAGGCCCAGGGTCTATGGCTTCCCCGGTTTGGGGCAAGGAAAGAGATCGATTCTGAAACCGCAAGGGCCTCTGCAGAATTGACATAAACCTTTTCCTTTGCCCAGGATAAACTGCACCTCCTACAGAGAATTTTGGTTGTAGTTGTGATGCTGAGGGTTATCTTACCATTATTTAACTGCATTACCTTACAGTTTGGGACGCCGGAAGTCTAAGATCAATTTCACAGGGCTAAAATCAGAGTGTCAGCAGATTGGTTGCTCCTCTGGAATCTCTAGGGGAGAATCCATTTCCTTGCTTTTTCTAATCTCCAAGCGTTAGCTGCATTCCTTGGCTCGCGGTGCCTTCTTCCACCTTCAAAGCCTAGCACTTCAGCTTCTACTACCATCGGCTTCCGCCACTTTGGTGTTCTTGCCTCCCTCTTATAAGAACCGCTGTGATTACACCAGCCCACCTGGATACTCCACGATCATCTCCCCAGTTCAGAGCCCTTAACTTAACCACACCTGCAGAGTTCCTTTTCCCACAGGTTCTAGGGATTAGGGCGTGCGTGAGCTTTTTTCAGGGGCCACAATTCGGCAGACCACTGCAGGTCACTTAACCCCAGAGCCTTGGTTTCATCAGCAAAGCGGGGAACAAATGCCCACCCCCCAGATTCTTGTGTGGATCAAGCTCAATGGTGCCTTGGAGTGTCCATGGCCCAGGAATGGAGGCTGAGGTCTGAGTGTGAGGCCTCACTCCCTGGCCAAGCTAGAAAGGATGGTGCCTGGGAGATAGTAGTCCAGGAAGTAGGGTTCGGGCTTGGTTGTTCTACCTGACATGATTTCTCTGGGGCAGCTGGTTTGCACTAACATTGCCAAGTAGGTCATAAGTTTACTAAGTGCAGTGCCAGACACAGAGGGCACAAATGCCCAGTGGAGTGGATCTGATGACCAGGAGCTTCATCTAGACTTGCTCCTTCTACCTCATCCTTACCTCCAGGTAGTCACCAAGCCCTGTTAATCTTGTTTCCAAATGCCCCTCAAGTGCCTTCTCCACCCCACTGCCATGGCCAAGTGGAGCTCTATCCGTACTCCCCTGGCTCACTGTCATAGTCAATGACCCCAAAGCCTCAGGCCTCCCCATCCCTCACCCCACATACATATCTCCCTGAATTTTAATCACAAAACACAAAGTCCAAGCTCTTTACCCTCGGTTACGCAGTCTCTTCTCACCTCCCAGCAAGCTCCAGGATGTCAGAACCACAGGAAGCAGGTGGCAGATGTATGAAGGCAGAGCTGGGATGGGAGTGAAGCAGATAAGTGATAGGGGCTGGGAGGGCGGGGGGTACTGTGCAGGTGGTATGGCAGGAACAGGCCTGACCCAAAGTCCCGATGTCCAGGTGCAGTAGGCTCTGATACGCCCACAGGTGCAGGCTGAGCTACACTAGCTCCTCGTTAGTTTAGGTGGACCAGTGTGTGGGCACTAGGCAGGGCCCAGCCACAGAGCTGTTGGCCTAACTCAAATGGGGAATGTCTTCCGAGGGCCTGTTATTATTTTGAAGTCTGGAGGGACAAGTGAGGAAATCTTTTCTCTGCAAATGATTTTGGCCAAACTCCAGGGACGGCAAATGCCCACTGGGGCCTGGCAGAGCTGAAGGCCGTGGCTTGCTGGGGGAATGATTTGGTCTCTGTCTGCATCAGCTAAAGACATGTGAAGTGGATTCAGGGCCCCCACCCACCTGAGCCACCACCACGAAGCTTAATTAATGCTCTCGAAGTGCTCCGAGGCCTCAGCCGAGAGGCCTCACACACACGCAGAATATCCTTATTAATCACTGCCGCAGCGTCAAGTGGGGTGGCCTGTGGGCAGCTGCCTCCATGCATAGAACAATGGACGCAGCAGAGCAGTTAAATTGTGATTTTGAAGAGCGGTCGGTCCTGATCAGCTGGCTCAAAAGCAGCTTAGCAGGAGGAGGCAGGCCTGTGTAGGAACCACTTAACTCACCTGGCTGTTATCTCCGTCCATTAAGTAGAGGTGATAAAACTCCCACCCGGCTGAGCAGGGATAATGGGAGGGCTTTCAGGTAATAGTAGAAAATCTTTTCCAATTCTGGGTGCCCAGACTGTTCTGCCTTGCCAAGGTGAGCCAGGTAGAGGAGCACATGGACTCTGTATCAGGATGGGTGTCTTTGGGCAAGTCCCTCAACTTCTCTGAGCCTCAGTTTCCTCATCTGCACAGTGGGATAATAATAATCGTACCCTCTCCCTTATAGGATTGTGAGATTCAAATGACATCGCCCATGAAAAGGCCTACTGTAATGAGACCAAGAGGAAGAATAGTAAGAATACTGCATATCGGGCATTCTGCTAATTAGCTACTCCTAAATAGCCATTAGCTATTATAGACAAGGGAAAAGAAGCAGCACAAAGAAGTCAAGTGACCTCCAGTGTCCCATAGCTAGTGAAAAATGGAGCCAGGATATGGACCCAGGCAGTCTGGCTCCAGAGTCTATTCTCTCCTCCATTGTCAGGCACTGCCTTTATCAGTATTGTCATTATACTTATTTTAGCAACAAGGCTGTGTGCTTCCTTATGATTGCCATTATCATCATCATCATCATCATCATCATCACTTGGGGTAAATGTACCAGCCTGTGCTTGGAAACTGGACCCTGAGGCTTCTGTGCTGTCGGGCATGGGGGTGGTATCTTCTCTAATCCTCCGTCTGCCATAGGAAGGGAAGAAACATTGTTATGGAGATAGAGGTGAAGTAGGTGGGTTTTCTCACTCATCAAAACTCTGGAGATGCAAGGAAATGTGTAGGTAACATTTTTAGGGAGAATAGTCAATAGATGCTGGGAGAGACTGAAAACTGCAGCCTCCCATCTCCTTCCTCAGGTTATGCATTAAGGGGGACATTGTCCCCACATGTGACAGACAAGGGGCTGCCTGTAGGTGATAGAGCAGGAGGTCTTTGGTCCCCCAGGCACTGACTGTCCCTCTCACACTGGCTGATCCCTCAAAGAAAGGCTCCTGAGGCCTCACCCAAAGTCCTGAGGCTGATTATTGTGCTTAGTCCATGTCCCAAGACGTCAGCAAATCCCTGCAAAGGGCTCAAGACCCGTCAACTCTGAGCCTCTCCTTGCCTCAACAGCTCTGAGACAGCTTGTCTAAGGCCCACCTGGTCCCTCCCAGACCGGTCCAAAGGTGTGGCCTAGGATCCCTCTCCCCTCCAGGACTAAACAGCCCAGCCAGACACTTACTCTGCCCCCTAACCTCCCTTCACTTCTCTGCTCCTCTCCCCCCCTTCCCTGAGGCCCACTCCTACAGACCATCCCAGGGCCTGCTCTGCACCCAGGTTTGCTCTCATGACACTCTCTCTCCATCCTGCCTTCACACTACCCACCCCCCCAAGAGGATGCACCCTGGAGGCCAGTTCTAGATGGTTCCCTGCTCCAGACTCTTCATCCCCAAGAAAGACAAGGAACTCCAGTTTTATACCCATCTTTGGACGAGTTCAAAACTAAAGTTCAAGTCCAGGCTGCATTTATGTAGGGAAAGAGCCAGGGGCAGGTTGACTTTAGAAATGGACAAAAGAAGGGCTCCTGGGTGGTTCAGTTAATTGAGCGTCGACTTCAGCTCAGGTCATGATCTCACAGTTCGTGGGTTTGAGCCCCACATTAGGCTCTGTGCTGACAGTGTAGATATAGCCTGGAGCCTGCTTTGAGTTCTGTGTCTAACCTCTCTCTCTGCTCCTGTGTCTCTCTCTCTCTCTGTCTTTCAAAAATGAATAAACATTTGGGGCGCCTGGGTGGCTCAGTTGGTTAAGCGTCCGACTTCAGCTCAGGTCATGATCTCGCAGTCCATGAGTTCGAGCCCCGCGTCGGGCTCTGTGCTGACAGCTCAGAGCCTGGAGCCTGTTTCAGGTTCTGTGTCTCCCTCTCTCTCTGACCCTCCCCCGTTCATGCTCAGTCTCTCTCTGTCTCAAAAATAAATAACGTTAAAAAAAAAATTTTTGTTAATGAATAAACATTTTAAAAAATTAAAGAAAAAAAGAAAGAAATGGACAAAAGAAAGGCTTCCAAGTCACCTGCCCTTTGAAATGGGCTTTTCTGTTCCAATATGGGTTCCAAACTGGTTTGTAAGGTAACCTGTAGCATATGGGGTGCTAGTGTCCACTGGAATGCATAAAACCTCCTAAGTTGCCTAGAGGGGGATGTGATGCGGACAAGGATGTTATTCTTTGCTGTCCCTACTTGCCTTTTGGGGAACGTGGCCCTATCAGGAAAGTGAGTCTCTCACCCTAGGAAAGATCTCAGCTTTAAAAAATTTAGTGCAATTCTTTTTATATCAGATGGTTATATTTAAAGTATCCAAAGGCCTAGATTTACATCGTCTTGGTTAAATTACTCATCTCCAACCTCTCATCTACAACCTTTTTTTCCCCCATTTTCTGAAGGCTCAGTTTACATAAAGGGTTTTGGTTTTAGTTTTTCTCCAGCCAAGTATGTGGTCATTTATGTCATGGCCATTTTAACTGTGTATCCACCTACCTGCATTAACAATCAGTAAACATCTCCGCTGGCCCTTCCAATGGTCCACACAGTCTGCTGTGAGCTGTGGGCGCCTGGGTGGGTATCTTGCTCCCATAAGAAAGTAAAACCCAACAGGCCAAAAATGCATCTTGGCTTACAGCCAGCATGCTCCAGAAACAAAGGAGGAAGTTCCAACCCCCCACATGGTAGGACCTGTTGGTGAGAGCAACGTGATTTTATTAAAAAATTGTTATTCGTGTCTACCCTTTGAGCACTTGACATGTACCAGCCACGTGCTTACTGTATCTATCTTCAAAATAATTCTGTGATACAGGCACCAGGCCCACTCCCTGGCTGAAAAAACTATGGTTTAGAGAAGTTCTAACTTGGCAGATGTCCCAGAGCTGGTAACCAGCAGCCGGGCCTCTCTAACAACACACCCCTACGGCTGTCTGCGTATGTTTACTCATTTTTAGCCCACCTCATCCAAACACTTTGAGGCAGCTCGGAGGGAACTGTGTGATATAGTAAACTGGCACAAATAACAATAGTGAGAAAGGGACTTTTAGGGAACTCAGAAAGCAACAAGTGTCTTGTCACACGTGAACCTTACACCTGGCTTCAAGATTCCTAGCAGCCAAAGCCAAGAAAGCCCAATCTCTTCCCAGTTACTGGTGTCAGTAGCATAGACACGAATCAAACACAGACTAAAGGCCCAAGAAGCACCATATTTCCTAAGTTCAAGTCCAAAAACAAACAAATGCCTCCCAAGTGACCTCGTAGGGACTCTTGAGTGTGTACCAAAGGAGTGTAACAATACAACAATCAAGGCACCTCAGCAGCCCAGGTGGCCAGGGTGGCGCTGGAGGTGAGGAGGAGGGCCACGGGTCGGCCCAGCCTCTCTCTCTTAGCTAAGCCGTGGCAGCTGTCTTAGACTGTTGTGTGCGGATTTGATGGTGATGCGAAGAAATGAAGAAGGCAGGATGGAGCAGAGAGACAAAGTGACCCGGGCTATGGTTGCAACTGAGGCCTCGGCATTCTACAAGGAACAAAGGAGCTGAGGTGGCCCCTCAGAGATGTCCCAGTGGAGACCAAGGGGCCCAGTCTCAGCACCTCCTTGCCATCCACCAGTCATTGACCACAGGCCAGCCTCCGGGAGGGGGCTTAAACCAGAGTGAGGCAGCTCCCCTCGGCCGAGGGCTATTCCCGGGGAGGGATGCAGCTGTGAGATAGAGCATCTAGGGATGGATGGGTCAGTCCCGGGGCTGGGGTCTAGGCAGAAACCACAGCAGCCACTACAAAAAGCCTTTGGGTACAGTGTTTGTGACTGAGAGCCAGAGCAATCCGTAGGGAGCTTTCCAGCCACAGCACTTTTGTGGGGGCTGAGGCGTCCTCCAAGGATCCAGTCTCCTACCTGGGTTTGGACAAGGCAGGCGCTAGGACCACCCATGATGGACTTGGAATATAGCACTGGCTGTGCTCTGACACCGGGTAAATAGGGCTGAAGCCCCAGAGGCTGCTCCTATTAGCATGGGCAGCAGTAACTTGGGCCTGGAAACTTAAACACCCACCTAAGGCACACCTACCTACACACACACGACTTCAGAAATAAAAAGTCCATCAAGCACCTGGCTTTGGCAATATTACTGCTTCCTGGTGAACCTGCCAAGGTAAACTGTTTGCTAAGCATACGAGGAGGAGGCAGAATGAGGGAACAGGTCGGGTGGTGCCATTTAGAGGAAACCTACCAGGGTTGGGAGAAAACGTCAGTGGGGCCTTAGACCCAGACTTTGTGCGGTTTGCCAGGGACATGCTAGATGAGAGGGTCGGGAGGGATCAGGAGCAAACCCTGCTGGAGAGGCTGCAAGGGCTTGTGGAGGGAAGCGTGGGACAAGGAGCGGAGGCCTGGGACAGCTCGGGGTCTGCGGCCCAGGGAGCAGGAGATGGGGGGAAGCTGGCAGGGGACTGTGAGGAGGTGGGAGGTGAGGCACAGAGCAGCCCCATGAGAGTTTTCATTCGCTGTGAGGAGTCTTCCCTGCCTTGGCCCAGCAGGAAGCAGCCGGCACAGGCCTGATCATCAGGCACGGTTAGGACAGCAACCTGTCACTCTTCTTAATGGAGGCCTGGTCTCAGAGCCTCGTGGACGGCAGGATCCACGGCCCCATCCAGACTCCATTTGGTTCTGCCTGGCCTCGCCTCGCTGCCCTGGCAGCACAGATGTTGTCGGTTTGAATATGATGCAATGAACTCTTTAAATAGCTGCCCTAATGGATAATCAATTATTTTGGAGCTTTAACACTAAACCAGGCCATTGGACACATTTGGGGGCACAACTGCTGTATCTGAGCCAAAAAGTGCCCTTTCTCTTTGACATTGCAAAGCAGAACATGTCACATTAAATCCCTAATGGTCTAAGATGGGTCTCTTGTGACCTAAAAAAGAAAAAAAAGCTGAAGAGGTAGACTCTCCAAGATTTGTATAGGTAATTTATAGACCTTTTCAAAATAGGCTCTTCATGTGAAGAGTATAAAGGATAGTAAAATAGAACCTCTTGCTGCCGTTTAAAACAAGTGTCTGCTATAAATATTTTTTCAAGTCAAGATTAAGAGAATGTAAACACAGTGGCCATGGTTATGCTTTTCATGCTACCTATATTAAAAAGTCCTTAAGATGTGGAATAAAGTTTCTGCAGACAGATCTCTCGGAAACCCCCAAGAAAGCCCACTCTGAACCTCCCATCCAGGAAAACAAACCATCTGCAAAGCTGCCGAACTGGCTGAAATCACAGCACAGCCACGGCATTGCTGACCAGGCAGGATCCCTCTCAGTCCCGCACAGGCTAACGCAGCCTAGAGCCCAGGTTCTAAAGCAACCCTCGCTGTGTGCCGCCCCCACCACCGCAGACTCTCGAGTTCCCCCTGACTCCATGCTCTCCCAGAAACCTCTCTGACCACTTCTTCGGCTTCTCCACAAGTCTGTTTCCTCAAACTTGAATGTCAGTGATTCCCGCATCTTCTCTTCCTGTCCCTCTTTGGATCTCACCCTGTACTCGCCCTGTGGGATCTTGTCCGCTCTTTGGCTTCACGTGTCGGCTCCCTGTGTGCTGGCCTCATCCACTTTTCTACCTCTGGCTCGACTGTCTCCCTAACTCTGCACATTCATGTCCTGTGCCCCAGTGGACAGGTCCCCTTGGACATCCCCCAGGCAGCTCAGTTGCTACCTGCCCAACTCTGCCTCATCACAGATGCCCAAACCCATGCCACCCGTCCCCCATCTCATCTCATACCGAGGCATCGCCATCCACCCAAGCGCCATAGGCTGCAGAGACCTCCTCCCAGGACCACCTCTTCCTCACCCTCCATGTCCCACCAGTTAGTCCTCCAGACACATCTCCTGTATCCCTGCCACCTCATCCCTGGGTGACCAAGGCAACCCCCTACCTGGGCCTGCTGCCTCTGAGCCCTCCCCCCTCCCCGCAGCAGCCGTGTGACCTTTGTAGAACACAAATGAGACCTGTCACTCGCCGGGTCCTATGTCTGCGGGATCTGGCCGCTGCCAGCCTCCTTCATCTCCCGCCACGCCCCTGCTGGCCAGAACCACGAGCCGGCACTCGCCCATGCGCTCCTTCTGTTCTACTTGGACACAAGTCAAGAAACAAAAGCCAGCTCCCGTTTGTGGGGCTTGGAGTCCTCCCAGGCCCAGGGACTGCCACCAGGAAACCTGACTCCACCAGTGGGTGGGCTGATGTGGGAGAGACCGGGCTGGGCCTACCCCCGCAGGCAGGGCTGCGCACAACACAGCAGAGACGGAGCCTTGACTTAATGACGAAGAGGGGACACAGCTGTTCCTTATCTTCCCAAAGACACTCGAAGATCTCCTCAAAGTTCTTAATTGGTAAAGAGGAAAGTGAGGATTTTCCTGTCCAGGCTGTGTTTTCAAAACACTCTCTCATTCTCTAGTTGCTGGCTCAGCTTGACAAAAGCAGTTGAATTACCAAGTGCCCCTTTAAAATGTCCTCATGTTAGGGATCTCACAGATACTTGTTTATTTTCCAGCTGCAGGGACTTCACAGGTCACCCAAGTGCGTGTGTGGCCGAGCCCTGTCACAGTCTGGGGACGTCCAGTGGCCAGAGGCAGGAGAGGAGGTCAGCGCAGGATCTGTCTCCAGACTGGGGTCCGGTAGCGCCCTCCTCAGGGTCTCCACTGGCAGCAGGCCAAGCCAGGCCTCACCTGTCCTGCCTGGTGGAAACCATGGACAGGACGGTAGAAGGTTCTCAATGTCCACCGGCCTGGACCTTACCAGGCAGTATATTAGACCTCTAGGAAAGGGTGGAAATGAGGGAATCTTTCCCATTTTTCAGGTGAGGGAACTGAGGCCCAGGGAGGTGAGGCTTTCTGCTTCAGCTTTCACACTTGGCAAGCAGCAGCTGGTCAGGGATTCTGACCCAGGACCCCGGTCTGTACGGTCCTTGTTCTATACATTGAAAGTCACTTACTTCGTGTCCTTGAGCCTAAAAACAGGAATTTAACGCACACATAGTGGAGAGTAAGGCAGGGGGATTATTATGAGCTGTTTCCAAAGGAGGATTAAATCCTTTTTTGGATCCATTTTCATACACTGCCACGTTTTCATGACTAGCCTGGGTTTCTCTGAGTCCACTTATCTTTTTATAGTTTGACCTTTACACAGGAAAAACCTCAATGATTTTCCACTGTTTTGAATAAACCGAAATGGATGTATTTTTCTGAATGATTAGAGAATGAAAAACAGGGCCTGTCACCATCAAAGTCCTTCGGGAGTAATTCCCCTGGAGGATGGGGTTCACAAGACTACTGGTTGTGATGGGGCTCTCACAGCCATGTGTTTATCTGCCAGCTACAAGGACTTCACCGCTCACTGTCTACCCGCAGGGAGAGGGGAGCTTTGTCCTGAAATCAGAGGCAGGAGCAGGGCTGGTTCCCCACCCTCACCCCCCCAGAGTAGCCAAAGCTATGGAGGCCTGGGCGGGAACTTGGGCCGCACAGTGAGCTGACTGGACAGAGAGCATCACCACCTCCCTCGAGGGCAGCCCCTGAGCTCAGGCTCAGGCCACCCACCTGTTGTCAGAGAGTAGGTGGTCCGCAGGAGCACTCTGCCTGGAACTGGGGGGAAGCGGGGGGTGATACGAGAAAAGCATTAGAAGGCAGTGTAAACTGGGACAAATCACTTCAGCTGTTTAAGTCTACTTTCTTTTCCCTAAAATGGTAAAGATTAGAGTTACCTGTAGGATTGTTAGGAAGTTAACAGACTTAAGTTGGTGAGTACACAGTAGGTGCTCAATAAATGTGGCTCCATTTCCTCTTCAATAGCCGGAACTTTTTTTTTTTTTTTTTTTTTTAATTTTTTTTTCAACGTTTTTTATTTATTTTTGGGACAGAGAGAGACAGAGCATGAAGGGGGGAGGGGCAGAGAGAGAGGGAGACACAGAATCGGAAACAGGCTCCAGGCTCCGAGCCATCAGCCCAGAGCCTGACGCGGGGCTCGAACTCACGGACCGCGAGATCGTGACCTGGCTGAAGTCGGACACTTAACCGACTGCGCCACCCAGGCGCCCCTCAATAGCCGGAACTTTTTAAAGAACAACTTCCTGACATGGACCACACACTGCCTTCTTAAGCAATGGAGATGGAACATTATTTCACAACGTCTTCTTAACTTGGGGATCCTCCTCACAAAAATATGAGAACCACAGAATATCAGCCTTGAGTGGGAATTGGGAGCCTGTCCAGGCTAATCCCTCACCCTGATGATCTCACACAGTTCAGATTTTCTAAGCCACTTACATTGTATCTTTTCTCTTGATTTTGATTTTTTTTTCCAATTGAAACCAGTTAACAGTGTTTATCAGAACTGTGTGTTAAATAAAAGTAGGATGGGGTCCTCTGGCTGGCTCAGTCGAAGAACATGCAACTCTTGATCTTGGGGTTGTGAGTTTGAGCCCCATGTTGGGCGCAGAGATTACTTAAAAATAAAATCTTTTTTTTTTTTTTTTAAGTTTACTTACTTATTTTGAGAGAGACAGAGAGAGACAGAGAGAGACAGAGAGAGAAAGCACAAGCAGGGAAGGGGCAGAAAGAAAGGAGGGAACAAGAAACCCAAGTAGGCTCTGCACTGCCAGCTCCGATGAGAGGCTCAAACTCACAAACTGGGAGCTCATGACCTGAACCGAATCTGACACTTAACCTACTGAACCACTCAGAAGCCCCAAAAATACAATCTTGAAAAAATAAATAAATGAGGGGCAACTGGTAGCTCAGTCGGTTAAACGTCTGACTCTGTTTAGGCTCAGGTCATGATCTCGTCGTCCCAGAGTTGAAGCCCCCCCATCAGGCTTTGTGCTGGCAGCAGGCAGAGCCTGCTTGGGATTCTCTCTCTCCTCTTTCTGCCCCTCCCCCCACTCGCACTCGTGCACGTGCTTTCGCTCTCTCAAAATAAACAAATAAACCTTACAAATTTTAATAACAAATAAATAAATACATGAGTAAAAGCAGGTTGGCTCTGAGTGAGGGCTTCAGGGTGTCTCCTTACAAAGCAAAGCATGCTGGTATTGGAGGCCCTGTGGCAGCCGTTTTGACTATTCAGAAATATTTTCGATTTGGCTCTGGATTCACAGCTACGTTTTGGGAGGTAGATGTGGCCGGAAATCTGTTGCATTTCCTGATCTTGACCCTTTATGTATATTTGGCATTAACTGGTTTGATCTCTTGTGGGACTTGGGGGCTATCATCCCGGCTGTGGGCTCCCCCCACCGCTCACCGTGTCTGGCAGCCAGGAATGGCAGTGTATCTCGGCACCGGGCATTGGGCCAGCAGGCACTCATGGTTCCTAGCAGGCTGCTGGGGAAGTAACTTGACAGTCAAATCTTCCAGGTCCTCGCCATCCACTCATTCCTCGTGATCTGTACTTTGTGCCCTCCCTTCCTTATTGCTTTCCCAGGAAGGTGTGCAGCTCTCCCATCTCATCTGGCACAGCTCTGCCCAACGACTGCCACTGCCTCCTTAGCCTCCATGCATTGCGTTTTCCCAGCATCCTTCTACCTCCTCTCCTCCTTCCGGTTCTAGATGCCAGCCCTCCCCACAGCCTGTCTTTGGCTTCTCTTCTCAGCAAATGTCCCTTGGCTGTTCCCGAACTTCCTGATGCAAATGACCCTTACCCATTGTCCACCTCTGTGGTTCCCCCTGGTCCAGGCCCACACCCCAGCTGCCTGCAACCTTCTCAAACACATCATGTCCCCAAATACCTTACATACCCTCATTTCGGCTTACGGCACACTGGCCTCCCAGCCACCCCATCTCCAAACCTAATGATCCAGATTCCTGAATTCCCATTCCTAGCCCCCAACTCCTCAGCACTTCTTTTTTTTGTTTGTTTGTTTTTGTTTTTTCGGCACTTGTCCGTGGCTGCCTCACTGCCCCGGGATCCCAGGGTCTCACAGTCACTTCCCCCTGGGAGAGCATCAGGAACTCCATTTCACAGAGTCAAAAACTGAGCTAATGGCCCAGCTAGTTTTACAAGGATGCAGTAGATGCTGGCTCCATGGTCCTCCACTGCTGGGCACAGGCCCCATTTTCTTAGCTTATTATCCATCGTCATTTCCACCCACCCAACCTCAATTCTGGCCTCAGTGCAGCCCCCATCCTTTCCCCACTCCCCACTTCCCCCATTCCCGCCCCCTAGTCTCCACCCCTCCACTCGTGCCTGCTGAGGAGTGAGGAGCAGCACCAAGCAGAGAATCAAAAGAAGGACTGGTTTGGGTCCCACAGGCCTAGGCCTCCAGCCTGAACTGTAGCGGTCCCTTTGGCAAGGGATGGGGGAGGGGGTCGGCCCCAGCTCTGAGCCCCTCTTGGCCAGGCAGCCTGGCCCCCATAACTGGAGCTCCCCACTCCAACCTGCTAGCAGTGTCCAAATACCAGGTGCCCAAGGAGTTTGTGCCCACCTGCGATCACCGGGCTAAGGTGGTCCAGGCAGGAGGACAGGCCCGGGAAGAAGGGGACTGGGCCGGCCCTCCCTGCGGGTCTGGCCACCTGACAGGCCACACGCAGGCCTGCTCTGCCTGGACACTGCCCTCCTCCAGGCCCACAGGGGCATCCTGGCCTCAGAGCAGTACAGCCACATGGTCTCGTTCTGCTGGCTTCTCAAACTTCACACCTTCGTGTTGAGCAGCAGCCACCTCCCATTCTGCCACAGTGCCAGTGACGCCCAACTGATTCCTCACTTACACAGAACTTGCTAGCATCTGCTGCAAAGTCTGGGCAGTTCCCGCCCTGACATTTTGGGTGCCGTGTTCCTGCCCTCAGCGGGCTTCGCTCTGCCTCCACTCTCTCTGTCAATGATAGGGTTGGGGCCTATCTCTCTCACTCTCTATTTTGCCTACACTACTTGTAGCGGGAGTGTTGGGCCCTTCATCTGGCTTATGTTATAAGTCCTTCTGTATGTCTGGGGAAATTTTTGAGTTAAAAAAACAAAAAACCCAAGCTCTATTCCAGTATATCCATTCATAGTGGCAGAGAGATAATATGACTCTCTGTTGAACCCTGTGGCAAGGTGAGGATTCGTAGTCGGGGATGCCCCTGCCCTCGCAGCTTTCTAGGAGTCTTAGGAGTCCGATGTCAGGCTGATTTAAATCCAGTCGCTTATGCAGTTTATTCTTAACCCCTTCGCTTAGAGCTGCCAAGTTTCGTGTATAAAAATATAGGACAGTCCTACCCCTGGGGCTGGGGGTGGTGGCGAGACGGGGAGGGGAATTCGTGCGTCATTTGTGCATGGAACTCACAGTGGCATCTGAATTGACGACACCAACAGTGTTCAGGTCGGTGGGGCCATCCCAGGTCCGTGGACAACAAGGACCAGCCCTCAGCTCTCCCAGCTTCCCTCTCCCCGCTTCCGCGAGGAGCATCTCCCCCCAACCCCCCAGCCCCAGCCCTGTGCTTCCTATAGTCCTCATGGAGTAATCAGTTTATATTCCCACCGCCAGCACTTGCTGGGCACTTGTGTGTGCCGGCCACTGAGCTATGGGTCTTCTTCCTTTTTTTTTTTTTTTTAACTTTTATTTTTTATTTTGAGAGAGAGAATGCGTGAGTGGGGGAGGAGCAGAGAGAAAGGAGAGAGCGAGAAGCCCACGGGGCTTGAACCACCAGCCGAAGTCAGCACTTAACTGACTGAGCCACTCAGGTGCCCTGAGCTGTGGGTCCTCTAAGTGCTGTCCTCAGTCCTCCAGAGGTAGAGTCAGGAGCAGGGAAGTGCCTCTCCAGCGTCTTCACAGTGCTCGATTCCCACAGCACTCAGGGGACAGGCAGGACTGGATGCCCTACTTCCCACGAAGGGTCACGGAGGCCATGAGGCTCGCCTGAGTGGGTTCTAAGCTCAGCTTCCTCTTCCGAGGGTGGAATCCACCAATGTCAAGGACATGAGACTTAGGGAAGAAAGCTGGCGGGTCCTTCAAGCTCCAGGAAATGATAACAAGCTCAGTAATCATGACCACACCAAATGCCGGGCTCTGAGCCAGGCACTATGACAGGACACCTTGATCTGGCGTGACTGACATACTATTCAAATCCCCACCTCAGAGATGAAGCAAACCGGGCCCCAGAGGGGAAACCTGACTTATCCAAATCCTCCCAGCTTGGCAGGAGGTCTGCTGCTGTGCCCAGAGGCAGCGCCCCCCCACCTTAGACGCCAAGCCCCCAGCACAGACCCTGTGTGGGTAGGACATGAGGGACACAAACACCCTGCCTTTGCCACAAGCATGTCTTGCTTGCAGATACATCTGTCCTCCTGGGGGCTTGATGTCCAGGCCATGGCCCTCCTCCCTCCCTGCATCGCACCCTTCCCCTCTGCCAGCATATCCGGACCTCTGGGGCCTCCAGAGACTGCCTGCCCGAGCCTGGGACTTCATTTCTCAGAAAAGGCATTCCCTGCTGGGACCAAAATGAGGCCTCCAGGGATTTTTCAAAGAAAATGGTGAAACACAAAGGCTCTTTAGAGCAGCACAGGAATCTGCGCTGAGTAATTGAGGATGAAAGGCGGCTGCAAACCAACTGTAAAACGCAGTGCCTGCTGGAATCCCACCCTAAAGCCAGCTGGGAGCACGGCTAGAGACAGGTCAGCATTGTTCATGAGATCCCCTCCCCCCACACGCCCCTCCTGTAGCCCTTGGGAGACCTGACACAAGTCTACCCAAGGGGACCCCTTCCGGTGAGTGCCCCATCACAAGGGCCAAGGCAGACCCTTGTAAAATGAGGCCCCAAATCACAGCTGACTAACCCCTCTAACGCTTCGTAACTGCCCATCTGCTTCTGGGCAGGTCCATCCACAAGTTCCCCACAGTGAGAGCTAAAAACTAGAAGATTCGATTGTTGTCACTGAGAGTTGCAAAAAAAATGCCCCCACTACATTGCAAATGGTGTTGCAAATGGTGTTTGTTGTTTTATGAATACATTTCCCATTTTTAGCTTCCTAGCTATCATCCTCCAACACTGAGTGGCTACTAGTAGCTGGCAGATACCCAAGGGGTGCTGGCACCCTGTCCGTGCCCGCCTGGGGTTCTCAACCCAGGGGAGACAGAGCCATGTTTGAGTTCTTTATGGGCAAAATATACCAGGCACTGTCTAGGCAGAGCAGAGAAAAGGAACCCAGCCTTTTCCTGAGGACGGGCCAGACACGCTAAATACCTGGGTCCTGGTCCCAAGTGATTCATTCATCAGTGAACCAACTGGTCAAATCCGAGCTATCCCAGGTTCACCCAGATCTTAGTGGGAGTGTCTATCATTGTTGCCCAAGTTTTGCCTCTCACAAAAAAATTTCAAAACCCATCTCTTCCTTTCTCAATATTTAAAAAATATCCCCCCATGTTCCCAAAAGTTCCCTCTACCTCTCTTTTTTATAAAGTCATGGAAAGTTAGTCAAGAATTGACATAGTTTGTCCATTTTAGTAGTTGAACTATGTAATTAATTATGTTTCCCTTCTCACCTTGGATTCCAGGAAGCTCAGAGCTAAATTTAGAGGTTGGTCACAAAAGTCAGGTTAGCCATTGTAGTTAGAAAATTTGTATGCTCTTTTCTGACTGCTTTCTAATTTCCCATTTCTATTTTAATAACCTCACTGTCGTATCTTTTGTTATAAATCTCTACAAATTCTTTTTTGATAAGAGGAGAGAATAAATTAAGTCAATTTTTAAAAAGGAATACTCTCGAAGCATTCTTGCAAAAGAGGTTATTGATTATTTAAATTATCTTTTTCCAAGGAAGATAGCATTAATTTATGCCTATGAGCAGTGTTCCCCTCACTGCCATGATGCTGTCTCACACATGAATTTGGTAAATTGATGGGGACGTTCTCATTGCCTATGGTTTATTTTCCCTTAAAAGCCCTTAGCAACCTGTGTGCAAATCAATGTAACTTGCCAAGACACATTTACGGTTAACAATAATTGTAACGTGCCTGGACCTGCACCTCAAATGTTTCACCTCAAGCAAGATTCCTGTCCCCTTTAATCTCCTGATCGAGCTTCCGCCCCAAGTTGGGCCCCCATACTTCAATTTCACTGAGAAGTAATTTGAAGACCACATTAATGAACAAATAGCCTGGAACACCCTTCTGATTTTAGAAGATTCCCTCAGGCGAGCATTAAATCCTGTCTCCACCACCCCCATCCCCTGCCCTGATGTGCTGCTGTGAGCAACTTTCATTCCTACCACAGCTGATTGTGTTCTGCAAATGTTTGTAAATTTCAGTGGCCGTGTCTCCTCCACGCTAGGGTGAGCTTCCGCCCCCTGAAACTGTGTTTTCTGAGCCTTTTGTGTCTCCTAATGGTGCCTGGAACATTTTGCACATGATAAGGAACTCAAATAAAATGAACAATAAGCGTCCCCAACCAGCTAGAGCTTTTTATGAGGCTCTCAATGAAAACACTGAACCGCATCGACGTCTGATCAAGGCAAACATCTGGAGATGCCAGTGGCAGATGCCCAATTATGCTGAGGCTGATGAATGGGCACAGAGTTATTTGGGGATCAGCAGCATCACTCAGCTGGGCCCGCTGCTACTTAGGCGCCAGCCTTCCCCCTCCCACTGCACCATGCTGGCCTGGAGGGGGCTGGGAACACTTGCCCACCTACCAGCCCAAGCACTCCAGCTACCCACAACCACAGGTCTATTGCCCTGTTCCCAAGGAAGAGGAGGGCCAGGTTAAATTCACTTTCTCATTCGCTTATCCATTTCACAGAAACAGCGTATTTTCTATAAGAAAGTGTTAATTATACCATATACCATCAAATGTCACTAAGCGATAACCAGACGTTCAGGAGGTTGACATGTATATTTTTCAAGTAGCCCTGTGATTTATTATCTAATTTAGGTAAACGGCAAATAGTGATATCATAATAGCCCCCTTTTCTTCTGGTTTCCGCCTCATTGTCTCTGGGTATAGAATAAGAAATGAATCATCAAATGAGCCCCGTGGGAAAAAGCACAAGCTAGCTAAGGGCATAGGCTCTAGCGACACAACCCCGGGGCTTCAAATCCCAACCTTGCTGCTGACCGAAGGCAAAAGCTGTGACCTCTGAGAGCGTCCCAGACTAGGACTGGGTTGAGGATTGAGTGAGATAAGCTGTGAGGCACTGGGTCCGGCATAAAGAATGTTCTCCTTTCCTTCCTTCTGTGTTAGTTGTTGAGTCTTGGGTTGAGGGAAGAGGGACGTCTCCGGATTTTCACTCGCAAGTAAGGCCCGGCTGGGAGAGGGGCACGTGCCCACATCAGCCTCCAAACTGCACCGAGCAAGGAGGGGGAGTGAAGTGAAGGTTGAACCATGAGGGGCTGTGCCTGTGCTAGGCCATCCTGTGGCTGAGCCAGCATGTCTCCAGGGCCTGTGCCATGTTTATTTATGATTCTGAAAGAGAAAAAGGCCTCTTAGGCCACATGCTTTACACCAAGCCGCCATATTCATGCGACCGACCATTAGGCCTCCCAGACAGAATGATTCTGTGCGTCTCCTTTTTAAATTTTTAAATGTTTATTTATTTTTGAGAGGGAGAGACAGAGCGCAAGTGGGGAGGGGGCAGAGAGAGAGAGGGAGACACAGAATCCGAAGCAGGCTCCAGGCTCTGAGCTGTCAGCACAGAGCCCGACACGGGGCTCGAACCTACAAACCGTGAGATCATGACCTGAGCCGAAGTCGGCCACTTAACCGACTGAGCCACCCAGGCGCCCCTGTGCATCTCCTTTCATGGAGCATGGCCGGGCAGCCACTAGAGGTGTGGGAACCGTGCCGGCCAGGCCAGCAAGACTGAAGATGCAAGGCAGGTGTGAGAGCCAAGCCTGTGGCCACAAACCCTCATTAAAACACCTGTCTTGGGGGAAGAAACCCCGCTGTCTGAACCCAAAAGCTGGAGATTAAACAAGTGATAAATCCCCAAAGTTAAAAATCAAATCAGCAGAAGAGGGAAATCCCATTTTCTGAGAGTTACCAAACATCTGGGTAGGAGCCAGGTTCTACCCCGGCTTGGCCCACCGAACCTCGCCAGTCTGCACCCTGTGACTGGAGCTACAGGGGGGAAACTCACAGCTTCCCCACTTCTAGCCAAGAACAGGGCCTCCCACAAGGTTCCAGGTGACTACAGTGGTCTGGTCAAGTACGGTGCCTCTTGTTTCCAGTTTGGGTGGGCAGGTTTCTGTTCTATGTATGTTCTTGGAAACATTGTTTCTTGCTGTCATGACCCCCAGGTTTCTGTACTGGACTGAGCTGCAAACACAACCGCCTCCGGGAGCTAGTCCCTCAATGGCAGGGATATAGGTGACTCCCTCCTCCTCCTTGAGAGACCCCGACTTGACCCTACAGTCCGGCTACCGAAAGTCCCTTGCCAGACCCTCCGTGTGCACCACTCTCTGCACACCCACTCTTGTGTTTTCCCAACTGTGGTCATGAGGATACGAAGAGAGAACAGAGAAACCATGCCAGGGGTTGTAATGCTACCTGCCATCCTGGCCATGGCGCAGCCCTACCAGGAAGGGCTTGTGCTTCCTGGCAGAGAAAGGGCATGGACAGCTCTCTTTCCCAACAGCTCTCAGCCTTGGCCCCTCCGACTCCTGTGTAACTCTTCTAATCACGGGTGGGCCCTCTGTAAGGATGGGAGCCTTCTCTCCTCCGTCACAGGAAGATCCAGTGGAGTATTCTTCGGGGCGTGATACCTGGCCACCAGTTTTCAAAATGGTCCAGGGTGAATTATCTTGCAAATGATGAGACATCAGCAAATCCATTCTAATTCACTCCATTTAAAACTTTTGTTTTCCATAAAGGATTAGGTTAGAAAAGAATTTAATCACACCAAATCCACTTCCCAAATGGTTACAGATCCTAAGATCAAGAGTAATGATCAGAAGAAAAGACTAAAGTCCTGATGTCGAGCAGTCATGTTTGGTGCTTAACTGATCAAACCAGCCTTCCTGACACCAAGAAGCAGCCTTCCTCCAGGCTGGGGGCGCTGTCTGTGGTGTTTTTGAGCACAAATGAAGACACAGGTAGAGGTGAGATCAGGACACTTTTCTTTACACGGCGATCATTCTGACCTGCAGCAAATTTGCAATGGTGTCTGCTACGAGCCAGGTGCTGTTCCGGGTGCTCTGGACAAGACGGACGTAAGCATTGCCTTCATGGAGCTTCGCCTTCTAGTGGAGGAAGAAAGACCATGTGGAAATGCATCATGTGTTAAGTGGTTATATTTTGGAAAGAAAAATGGAGGAGGGTAAGGGCACAGAGGGTGATGGAAGGGGGCATTAAGTTTGCATGGGGTGGCACAGGCTATTCCAAGGGGGTGGCATCGAGTGGGGACCTGAGTACAGTGAAGGAGTGGGCCACGCGGACATCGGCAGCAGGTGATGCACCACCCTGAGACAGCATCTACAGATCCACTCTCCAGCTTCCATGGGGGAGGACTAGTTCGTCATCAGGGGAGCGGAGCCTCCTCACTAGCAAGTCAGCAGAGTGTGTTTCTGTCCAAAGAGCCATTCTCGCTCTTCCCAGCAGCTTCTTGGAAGCCTCCTAACTCAGCACACACCGGCTTCCCGGCGGAATGATGTTCCAATTTAGGGTTGCGTTCCCGGCTAAGACACCAGCGTCCAATCAGGCTCCGACCAGCCATTGCCTTAAACACTCCCTCAGAGCACCCACAGTGCTCCATAACCAGTCTGACTACTGGAGGGACACCCCACATCTTCTGCCACCAGTATAAATGTGTCCACTGACCTCACAGGGCCCTGCTCTGTGGGGCTCCTACAGCTGGTATTAAGATGAAAAGCCCGACCGAGTCATGATGCTGGCCTGAAGCTTGTCTGCAGACTATGACAAATGTACATGCTGGCATCAGTCCCAGGTTCAGGCCCACCACCCAGACTCAGCCCCCTTACTGGAACCTGTATGTCTCACACCATCCCCGTTTTATAGGGGAGAGAAATGAGGCCTATCTGAAGAGGTGGGTGCTTTATCACTCAGGGTTCAATCAAGGAGGCAGAATCACTGTAAGTGTGGTGGAATAAGGAATTTATCATAGGAGTTAGACCTTAACAACTGTGAGAGGAGACAGGGGGGCGAGAGTCCAAACGAGGGACTTGGTGGATCAAAGGTCACCAGCCAGCCCTAGTGTGGGTGAAGAGGTGTTGAAGCTTGCACAGAGGTCTGGAAGGCAGGCCCATACAGCTAAGGGAGGCTGGGGTAGAAGTCTATGGAACATTGTCGGCTCTTAGCGGCCACTGCTTCTGTAAGTTTGCATACACTGTCTGGTGTGGGTCTGGTGTGGGCCTTGCTGTTGGTCAACTCGGCTGGCAGTTGGGAAGGAAGTGGGGACATAAAGTTCGATCTGATGCAAAAGTAACAGATCCAGGGTATCTGGGTGGCTCGGTCGGTTGAGCATCCAACTCTTGATTTCAGCTCAGGTCATGATCCCAGGGTCATGGGATTGAATCCCACATTGGAGTGTGGAGTCTGCTTAAGATTCTCTCTCTCTGCCCTTCTCCCCCACTCATTCTCTCTCTCTCTCAAAGAAACAAACAAAAAGTAACAGATCCAATCACGATCACCCAATCAATAATCTGATTATTATTTAGCCTACGTGACTCCCAAACCACCAATCAAAAGAGAAATTCTATCCCACTCAGAGCTGGGGAGGAAGTCTGCCAATATACCTAAGCTCTGTAGCTAAGAGTTTTAGGATCCTCGGGCACAGAAGGGGTAGCAACAGCCAGCCCTGCCCACCATCTGATCGCCCAGCTTGGCTTTTGAACAGGAAGGTGTTCCAGGCGTCCAGGCACTTGTGTCAAGATTTGAAGGATGAGCCACGGGCAGGATGAGACTGAGGTATGCAGGTGGCCACTCCAAAAGATGCCCTTGTCTGTGCCTGGAACACATGAGTGTATGTAATAACGTACAGTACTGGAAAAGTTTGTCTCTTCCACTTAATTTTTAAAACTGTCAGCAAATGGGTTCTTCTTGTCTGAGTCTAATCCAACCACCACTGTTGGCTATCTCACAGGACCAGCTTCTGTATCTTGATAAATGTTACTTAGAGCCACCATATTGAATTAGGAGCTGATTATATCTGATTTACCCTGTAACAGAGTTAGGTCCATTTCCCAGGATGTAGCAGAAGGGCCTGATGGTCACCAAACTGATCCATAATTACCTTATAAAATTGCAGTCCAAATGGGTCGTGTCAACAAGGGCCTCCAACTAAGGGGGCACCCCAGCAGAGCTGGGCAGGACTTGACGAGAAGCACCACAGCTGCTGGTACCGCCACAGAGCTCCCTTACCCACGGCCATGGTGCATGTATTTGAGGGTGGCCCCTTCCAGAGGCCACGTGTCAAGGGCAGGAGGTGGGCGCGGGAGACTCTGTGGCAGGGTAGATGGAGAAGTGCTCTGGCTTCAGAGTCAGATGGATCTGGGTTCAAATCCCACCTCCTCCACTGTGATCTTGGGCAGTGTGCTTCATCTCTCAGAGGTTCAGCTTCCACGTCTGTACAAAGGCGACAACAGTAGCCGCTCTGCTGCGCTGTAGAGTGGAGAGGTGTGATGATGGCAGGAACTTGGCCTCAGCCCCACGCACTCAGGAGCTTCAGGGTATCATGCACATCACTGACATACCCCATCTGTAAAGAGATGCTCTCCTCTAGACAAGGTCACTACAGAAGCCATGTCAATACCTGGCTGCTGGGGGTGTCCTCAGTCAATGGGGACAGGCAATGACAAGCTGGTAGTGTGGGCAAGAAGCAGCTGATTGGGCACCGAGTCCTCCCAGAGCATGGGGACCGCCAGCCAGCCCCACGTGGTAGTCAGCTCTTCCGGGGCAGCCTGGGCCTGCAGGGCCCTTTTGTGTGGGTGTTTCTAAGATGGGGTGGATGGCACTTAGCTCTTCTGGACCTTATGGGACTGGAAGTGATCCTCTCCAGTCCCACTATTCTCCATCCCAGGCAGCAGACATGTCAGGGACAAGGTGACCAGATGTGCAGTGGGGCATCAGGCAGGCTGCGGGGCAGTGGGAGTAGGAATGGGCGCCCCCGCCCCAACCTGCATCTGCAGCCTGGGCAGTCCTGATTTTGGATCCTGAAGTGACCTCCCCCACCCCTACCCAGAGGGACCATTTTCTTCTCTCAGCGTTTGAAAGAGTCCCAGAGCCTCGAGGTGCCGGGAGAGGCTCTGTGGCCTGAGGAGGCCTTGCACCGAGCCAACAGCCGCAGCCCCAGTGTTTCGAAATGATAGAGGGACTGTTCATCAATATTTTAAAAAAGAAATGTAATCAGAGGTTGGTGAACCCCCAGAGCTCCTGGCCGCGGATGTCAAAGGTTTCCTTGAACCCGAGCCGGGAACGGAATGAAAAAAGGCCGCAGACGTGGTCCGTCGCGGTGTGTCCTGCCACAAACCCCGCCTGCAGGCGCTCCCCACCGAGGCTTGGAAAAGGTTCTGTGGCGAGTGAAACAGCAGGTCACACACATCCACGTTCTTTCACTCCCAGGTGGTTTTTCCTTCTAAACTTGGGAACATGGATGTTCTATTTTAAGAACATTAATTACCGTCCAACTTTAACGTGCTGATGTGAACAACAATAACAACAACAACAAAACAACCCAAATTGGAACTGAGGAAAGGAAACAAAAGTAATTCATGGAGTAATTTGGTGTTCACATCCTTTACGTTTGCCTGAGAACATTTGTCTAATGCATTTACTCCTGCTCAAGAGAAATGAATAGCCGGCTTTTTGGTGGTTTCTGGAGAACGAAGCGAGGGCTGGCCACACTGGCCTTGGGGATGCCAGCTGGGGCCACCTCAGGCCAGGAGCCCTCCTCAGGGCTCAAAGAGGTAGTGTCAGGAAGGTAAAAATAGAGCGAGGGATTCGGCAACAGCTTTGACACATGGTTTTCTCATCCAGGGACTGCCACGTAGGGCCCTCCTTTTCCAGCTATTCTAAGTGAAAACGAAAAAATGTAAGATTATCTGAGAACTAAATAAAAAAACACAGGGCTATATTTTAGCCACCTTTTTTGCGTTCTTCTGCCTTCTCCCAAGTGCTCGTTTTGGCTCCTTTTTCTTCACCAAGACAAAAATGGGATGAGTCCCGTGGTTCTGGCCTTGACCCCCTTTTGTCCTCTGCCTGTCCTCATCCACAGCTGTGCCTACAGCACGGGGTCCACGTGGCCACAGTTCAGGCACATTCCACACACCTGCCTGCCTTTTGGACAGCCCCCTCCTCCTATGAGGCCCCTAACTTCCCAGAACCAGATTCAGCATCTCCCTTGGGGAGCCGCATCTGGGGCATATTCCTCCCCCCCCCCCCCCAACGTTGTCCTTCCCCACAGCCTTGTCTGAATACTGGTAGCCAGGACTGTTTGGTATGTGACCCTGGTCTCAGCCTCTTCAGAGGCAGGGATGGGAGCAATGGGTGCTCCCTATGGGAGTCCCTAATAATAAATGTGAGGGGAGACTGGGAAGGCTTCCCTGAGAAAGAGACATTCCAGCTCAGGTCGAAGGGGAGGAGCAGCTGGCCAGGTGAGCAGGGGTTCCAGCGCGATGGGACAGTGTGAGCAAAGACCTGCCTTGGAAGAGACCAGGGACTGTAGGAGGAAACAGGAGGGCTCTGGAGGCACGAGCAGGGAGGATAAGGTTGGTGAGGAGTGACACAGGAGAGGACGGTGGACCCAGGGCATAGGTTTTATCCTGGGGGGTGTTTTCAGCTGGGAAGGTGCTGGGGTTTGTAAGTAGAAAGAGGATTCTGGCTTCTGTGTGGAAACGAACGGTGGAGGCAAGGCTGAAGGACCCAGTGAGAGATGATGGGGCTTGACCACGGTCCCCCTGACTCCCAGAGATGCCCCCCAACAATATCTATGCCTGGCTGCTGCTGGCTCACACCTTCCCAGCCACCCCAGCTCTCTGCCCAGACAGACGTTCAAGACAACAATCCATGGACCGATTCGCACTCAGGTGTTAAGGACAAATAGTGGCGCCATCCACTTCATATGTCTCCGGGACACAGGAGGGTGGCAGCAAAGAGGGAAGGGTGGTAGCTACCAGCCTTCCCAGACTTCTGGG
Organism: Panthera leo; assembly: GCF_018350215.1. Taxonomy (NCBI): domain Eukaryota; kingdom Metazoa; phylum Chordata; class Mammalia; order Carnivora; family Felidae; genus Panthera; species Panthera leo. Next base: position 43,549,724 of record NC_056693.1, on the reverse strand, counting down.
GGGTTCCTTCCCTGTCTGTGGGTCCCTTCTGAGCATTAGAGAGCCATGTGGGGGTCAAAACTGGCCAGGACGGGGCCACAGATAAGTCTTAATCACAGAGTCTAGGCTCTGCCACACTAGCTGTGTGATTCCAGAATCTCCCTTTACACAAGGCAGCCTAAGTGATGCACTAGTTCAAACAATTGGGAAGTTTTCTCATAGCTCCTGCTGTGCCACCTGCTACACACAGAGGGAATTGAACCTTTCGGTAATTGACATTCTGGTCTGGCTAGAAACCATTGTATTAATCCAATCAAGGTTCCCTGAGTGCCTTTCAGGGACTGGCCCCTATGCTCAGTGCTCAGGGGGTTCTAGGCTATGAGTCCAATGCCTGGTGGGTGTGCGATTGAGGGATGGGGGCTGACAGCTGTAGAGTTGAGCCGTAGAGGATGGGTGCCAGGTGGACCAACCGGGGAGGGTGTTCCGGACACTGGGGACAGCATGTGCAAAGGCACGGAGGCGTGAATGAGCATGGTATGTTCCAGGAAAGACGAAAGCTAGAGGTTGAGACTGTGAGAACAAATCAGTGGGAGGGAAGGAAAGGCAGAAGTGAGACTGAGGAAGGCTGGGCCTCATCACCAGGGGCCCCCAAACCAGGCTAGGTAGATGGATTTGTTCTGTGAGCAGAGGGAGATCTGTAGGCACTGGACAGAATGAATGGGCAGAGAGAACTCAGCAGTTCGTGGTAGAGATCCCAGCTTGGACGTGAGCATGGTGGACGGCCCCCACGGGCCATGTAACTCTGCAGGCGAGAAGTGAGGAGGCCCGAGGAGGGAGGGAAGAGGAGCTGCAGGGACCAGAAATGGACTACGGAGCTGGTAGTAACTGGCTTTGACTCTGGACATGACAGGTTGAGGGTGATGGGAAGGCCCAAGAACAGAGCCTCTGCCCACTGACCAACTGACTGACGGGCCTGGGCCCACTGAAGCTTCCAGGGGACGGAACTCCGCTCTCTGCCTTCCCTCCACTGCTTTCGGTCTCCCTCTGCCTTTCTCTCTTCTCTAACTGCCACCAAGAGAAAATCAAATACTTTTTAATTGTATAATAATACTACTCTAAAAAAATTAATAAGTGGAATGTTTTCTATTTCCTTTTCAAAATGAAAAGCAAAGTTATCTGTACATGGTCTCTCATGTATATGAATGCCTAGATTTTTATTTTCCCTTGGTATATTTTAAAAAAAAAAAGCCATTTCAGGCATCAGGATGAGATTTGGCAACAGCCCTTTGGTGCCCAGCTGCCCCTAGTGCCCTCCGTGCCACCCGAGAGAGCTCAGGCTGGGCGGCACACCAGGGCTCACCACCCAAGGGTGCATGTAAGACCCTGACCTGACAGCTCTTCACCTGTGGGATCTGCAGATCTTCCCTCCAAGTCAGAGGGCACGTTCTGAAACCCCAAGACGATGACATTTTGATAAAGTTTTAAAAAGCGATCTTACTTTGCAAGACAAACAGCTAATAAAATAGATTCTTTTTTGGTAACCACCCATACACCAATCAATCTGTCACTCGGAAAACTGTTTCCTGAGAGGTGTGAAATGAGGCCACTCTGGAGTTCTGTGGGAACAGAGAGACCCCAAGAAGCCTTCCACTCCCAGACTATACTTGCCACCCCAAAACAGGGAAACTATCAGATTCAGGGTACAGGAAATACACAGAGGATCAGTTGCTCAGTCAATACCAACTTTTGAAAGATGAGCAGGAGGCGGCTGACCCACTGTTTACATGCAGCCGGCCCACACTGTCACGTGTATCTTGCCTGTTTCTTTTCAATTCCTTCCCTATTGGGAAAAAAATTTTAAGTAAATGTTTCCCACCTAGGGGGCTTACAGAGTGAGTCATAACATGGGGGGCCTCCTCTGTGCTGCAGCCTTTCAAGGAAGAACTTAAAACAAAGGACCATTTCAGCACCACCATCAGAAATCAAAAGGAGAAGCCACAGTCATAAGATATGTCCCTTCTGTGCCCACCGAGGCCACCATCAGAATAGACACTCTCACTTCCTGCATGCTACCTTTGTATCTCTGCTTGGCTGCTGCTTGCCTTTTCTACCTTTATTTTCCTTTAACTCTAATTCCCTCACTGCTAGAAAAAAAAAAAAGTCTCATTATATTGTACATAGAACAAAGTTTAAGTCATCTTAAATCTTCTTTGGAACAAGATGGAATAAATGGTTGTTAACCAGAACCTCCCTCAAAGCAGCTCTAACTGCAGAATTCTGCTGCACCTAGAAGCTCAGCAGGCCCCTGCAAGTGCTAAATGCAGAATAGCAATGTCTGCACACAGTAGGCCCTCAATAAATGTCCACACATTTGTTTTTTAAATGATGGAATCTGAAAGGACCCAGGAACAAATAAGATGAACTTACTGGGAAAAAAAAGTGACAAAAAACATTACTAACAAGAACAGATCATAACCGGGGGAAAAAAAAAAAGGCTGTAATTCCATGGTGGAAACCATAAAAGAATTGAAACATGTCTGGAAGCAGTAGTTCGGATAACTGAAACAATAGAGCAGAGAAAGCAGTGATGTTGAGGACAAAGCAAGACATCAAACCAGAAATACAGATAAAAGACAACAATCAAAGGCACACATAACCCACCTGGGAATGGGAAATGGTGTCACAGCCCTACAGAAGTTGAGAGAAAGATAAATGGGATGAGGTATATACCATGAGGAAACCTCAGAAAAGAAACAATACAAGAAAAGTTTCCAGAGATGAGAAACAGCTCAGCCTAGAAATAAAGAACGCACACAGTGTGCCTTTCAAGTGTAACTCTGAGAGAAAGAAATCAGCATTTGCTAGTTACAGTGTGGTGTGATAAATGATCTGGCAGGCTGAAGGGAGATATGTTCTTTTGCAATTGGATAAGAATGATGAAAGAACTGATATCATAAATAGTGAGGATAAGATGAATCTCAGGAAGAAATGTGCAATTCGAACCATGCATGAGTACCCTAATCACATGTCAGTTATGCTCCTAAGTAAGACTTGCTCTGGGTAAGTAGAAGAAAACAGACTCCTTTAAAAATTGGGGAGAATTTGTGCACAATTATACAACAAAAAAGAGAGAAGGGATGGTTGACTTTTTATAAAAATATGAAAGACAAAACCTGATCCAACATTCATTGGAATTAGAATGGACCAGTTGAAAAAGAAAGAATAGGTGATCTGACAAAATTCAGCCACTCCTAAGATTTAACCTACACTCTAATAATTCCCCAGTCTTGCTCCAGCCCAGACCTGTCTGCTGAGCTCTGGGTCAGAATATCCCATTGCCACCTGGACACATCCATGCACATGTCCCTCAACACCACAACCCTGCCTTCACCCACCCCACCCATGGCCAGTGAGCAACTTCAGCACCCACACAGTTGGATGAACTGGAAGCCTCTGCATTCATTCCTGGTCCTCTGCCATGCTCCCCGTGCTCAATCCCATCCACTTGTGTTAGTCTGCTGGGGCTGCCATAACAAAATATCAGACTAGGGGGCTTAAACAACGGAAATGTATTTTCTTACAATTCTGGAGGCCAGAAACCCAAGATCAAGGTTCTGGCTGATTGGGTTTCTGATGAGATCTCTCCTTCTGGCTTTGCAGTCTTCACATGGCCTTTCCCCAATGCATGGGTGAGGCCTTGAGATCTCTTAGATGTCTTTTTTATAAGGACACTAATCTGATTGGATCATGGTCTCACCCTTATGACTTCATTTAACCTTAATCACTTCCTTAGAGGCCTCATCTCAAATACAGCCACCTTGGGGGTTAGGGCTGTAATATACAGATTTGGTGGGGAGCAGCTCCTCTCACAGGCCATTCCTAGAAGTGACTCTGGGGTACTTCTGCACCCTGCCAATGAGGTCTCCACCAAGTGCGCAGACAGGCCATGTGAGTATGCCTGTCCAGCCATGCCTCTCCTCTTGCCATGGTGCTGGAGGTTTACGGTAACTCCTTCACCAAAGTTCATTCAAGACCTTTCCCCAAGGCCAGCAGCTGCTTCTCACCCTCACCCCAAGGGGATTCCACCAACCCAGCCTAGTCCCAGGCTGACCCTGACACTCAGCCAGAGGGCTGTGTGACTTTGCAAACGTTTCCAAACATCTCTGGGCTTGAACCTCATCAAAGATACTTGGCCCCAGCATTACCATGTGAATAAATAAATCAACCTCCTAAGGCGTCAGGCCCTTTGCACACATCATTTCTGGAAGTTTAAAGTCAGAAGGAAAGGAGAAACTGTAGAAAGAAAGTAGAAACTGAGGCTTGGAGAGATGCCCCTGCCAGAAGAGACCACTCCTTCCTGGACTAGGGAGCAGGTCCATCCAGCTCCAGAAATGGTTCTGCTGACTGGGGTGTATCTCAGGAGAGGTAGAGGTATTCAGGAACCTGGACCAAGCATCCAAGGACACGGTCTCACTTAGAGCTGCACGTCCATCAGAGGTCACCCCAGGTGCTGGTCTGCGGTCTAGAGGCCTGTGGGCTAGAGGCTCCTGGTGGACAAGCAGGCAGGCGCGTGCTGAGGACCACTGCTGGATCCCCAGACACTGCCTCGCTGTGCTGGGTAAACAGCCCACTTTCCATGCCCGCCCCCCAGGCTCGCCCTGCCCAACTCCTGCTGCCTATTTAAACAAGAGGCCCCGACTCCACTCGGCCCAGGCACCACCAGCTTCCGGAGCTAGAAGAGCAGCCCTGCAGGCCTCGCTCACTCGGGGATGAAAGGTCCTTCTGTTTCACCATTTCCTACCGGTGCGTTTTGAACGATGATGCTGAGCTGGGTTGTAGCGGGAGCCGATTCTGCTGGCCTACGAGTGTATTGAGATGTGTAGCTGGCCTGAGGGAGGCTCTGATTGAATTTTTCCCATTTTGAATCCTTGACTTGATGTGATCTTATTTTCAAAGAGGGTGAAAGCCTGTAGTTTGTGAAAGGACAGAGGAGAGCATATTTCAAAACAAGGTCTGGCTGAGAATATCAATGATCTGACATGTTTTTCTTTTCTTTTGAGAAAAAAAAAGGTCCTGTAATTTCATTTCCCCTTGGAAACCCCTCCCTAGATAGTCAGTTCCTGTAAGTTAATTCTATTTTGAAAAACCATGCAGAGAATTTTTTACAAGAGTCTGGTGGGGAAGAGAGGTTGTGTAGCTGGAGGGGGACAATTTGGAGAATGTCTGGGGACACAGGGCCTCCTTGAGAAGCTTCTCCTTGGGAGCTGAGGAGTGAGCTCCTCCCCATCCGAGCGTGGAGGTTGCTGAGAGTTGCATTGGTTGCGCTGGCCCAGGAGAGGCCTGCCTCCTCCATGTCCACTTCTAGATGCTTGTCAGCCTGTGGCCTAGGGTCAGGTCAGCCCAGGAAGAGGGTGAACAGAGGTGCATGCAGGTCATCAGCCTACAGAGGGTGAAGAGGCAGAGGTCCCAGGGACAGAAAACAAGACCTGCCTGGAGGCCACCCTCTGACCTCCCAGCAGGCTGGACTCCCCAGGCTACGGGTGGGGAGGGATGCCTGCCAGGTGGTTAACTCAGAAGAAACAAGCTAGAGTGTCCACATGGGAAAAAGGGCCCCTAGGGGAACACATGTCCCAGGGTCTACGGCTTCCTTCTTCCCACCCTAATCTGTCAACATCTCATGCTCATTTGTCCTGGTCATAGCTGCCCAGGACCCTCGAGTGACACCCCCCCACCCCCAGTGTTACCAAGAAGGAGGCATCTGAGACTCAGACGGATGGCAGACCCAGGACTAGAACCCAGGTCACCCGGAAGCTTCTCGATGTGGATTCCTAGGCAGGAGGGAAGCCAGTTGCCTGCCAAGTGAAGAAACACTCCTTCCAGCCCTTCTGCAACATCTTTGGCTTGTGGGCAGGGGGACTGGGACTTAAATTTCAGATTCTTCTGAAATACAGTTTGGGCGATTTGCAAACTAAGTGTGTATAAAGGATGGAAGCTGGTCCAGAGGAGCGCTGGGGAGTAACGGTTGCCTCGACATGTCACAGTGGTAGAGAGGGCTTTGGTCCCGGCAGCCAAACTGGCTGGATTAGGTGGAGGGCCAAGGGGCGCCGCACACGGAGCCTGGCGGGGTGGGGGTTGAACTTCCTGGGCCGGGTCCAGGAGCCTGGCGGGGTGGGGGTTGAACTTCCTGGGCCGGGTCCAGGAGGCCAGGCCCGGAGCCAAGGATGGGTCTGGAAAGTCGAGGACCAGACTTGGGACTGGAAGGCGGGACTAAAGAGTCAGAATAGCGCCTCAAACCAGGAGGCGCGGTCCAAGAGGGGCGTGGAGGCCTAGGAAGAGGGGGCGGGGCCAGAGTGTCGAGGGTGGGGTCAATACCCGAGGCCAGGGGCGAGGTTAGAAGGGCAGGGCGGGACCAGATAGCGAGACCCAGCCTACCAACCCCCATTGGGGCGCTTGTGTCTGGAGCTGCTTATGCTCAGGCCAAGCCAGCAGGAGATACAGGGAGCCGGTGGCATCTTGTCCAAGGCCTCCCCTCACACGAGTGCTCTCCCAATCATCTTCTAAGTAGACCCTGTTGAGGTCACGAAGTGTCTCTGCTGAGTGTCCCCTAAGCCAGCCTATCTTCACCCTTATCTGCTGTGAAAGCCCTCTCTTTCTCTCCACGCGGCTTTCTCCTCCACCCGACCCGGGTCCCGGTGGCCACTCTCCATCTTCTGCTGCCTGGGTTCAGTTCTCTCCACCCCCACATATCTTTGTGAGGCGGAGATTACAACGAGCTCCTGGGGGAAAACTCCAATTGTTCTAGCTTCGCCTATCAGATCAAACCCAGGCCCCGAGGCTGGAGCTCTGAATTCGCCTCTCTCCCGTCCCGACCCTGCACACCCTCAGCGGCCTGGCCCAGGTCCAGCTGTCCACGAGGAGGTTTCATCCCTCCCGCCCGTCAGGCAGAGTCCTCCCCACTTGTCAACCCTCCGACCCCCAGGCCTGTGCACATTTGTCGCAGAAACCTCAGCCCCCACCCCCTCTAGCTGTACTTCGTCTGCAAGGACCCGGTCCACACCCTCCCCTTGGCGACGTGGAGGGTGTGGCGCAGCCTCTGGCGCAGGTGGGGCCCCTTGGTCTTTGTACCTGGCTCACCTGTTCTGGGCTGCTGGATGGCTGTCGGTTGAGTTCCGGACACCTCTGTGAACCGCTCATCTCGTTTCAGGTCCTGACTGCAGTGGCGCCCCCTCTTCAGACGAAGATCAAGAGGGTCCCAGTGGCTCCTCCTCAGGTAAGATAGGGGTTTCTGGAGAGGGTGGGAGTTGCCTCTCCAGGCCTCCCCTCGTAGGCTGATTAGTGTTTTATATAAAGAGGTGCTGGGTGAGATTGTTTAAGAAAAGGTTTTGCTGCTTGGTTTAAAAGTTTGAAAACACAGCTGCGCAGTAAGCCATCAGGGGGCTGGCGGTCTGATCCTGTCCAGAACTCCCTCTTGTGGAGTAGAATGCCAGTGGAGGGGCGTGTCTCACACACCCAAATCTATGGAGAAAATACAAATTCCTTCGATACCTAGGGAAATAATTGAGGTAACACTTCGCAAAAATGAAGGAATACAAGTTAAATATCTTGGGAAATGTAACCAGATATCATTACCCACTAAACTATTGAAAAATGTTTTAATTGCTTAAAACCCAGAGCTGGTAAGGATGCTATGAAACAAGCACTGTCAAACAACTGGTGGAAAGTAATTTGGGCAGGGGGTGGGGAGCTGACACTTGCCTACTATGTGCCCAACACAGCTATAGTCAGGTGACGGACTAAAATATTGAGTGCTTGCAAGGGGGGACAAAGTCCTCAGAGTTAGAAAGCAAAACCTGCATTCTCTGGGACTGGGAGTAGAGGAGGGGTGGGGCTGAGCAGCTCCCAGGCTGCTGGTGTCAGTCACAAGAGCAGGGTCCCTGGTCTACAGAGACAATCCATAGGACCACCACTTCCACCTTTTGCTTTGAGGAATGGCATTTGCCAACATTGCTCAAGATCAAATTCTGTTTCTAGCTTGGAAAATCTGAAGATGTGAGGGGCTGGTCACCCTTCTGGTGTGCAAGACTGCAAATGTGTGCAATAAGTAGATGGACAGAAACTGCCAGGTGTCTAGAGAGAAATGACCTGTTTCATCCAGGTCAAAGGTCCTCTGGCCATAGAGCCAAGGACTGGCTGGGACTTGGTAAACAGAACATCATTGTGACTTTCTGACCCCAAGCCCCCTGCTGAGGCCTCATCCCTGCACACAGATGGTGGCTACCAGGGAACAACCCCAGCAGAGGCATGGAGACCTAGAAGGCTATGGAGGGGAACTGCGCACAGCCCCTGGGACTTCAGAAATAGGAGGCGATGCAGAGTGATCAGGATGCTGAGTCTGGCCTGCCCTTCCCTGCCAGGTGTTTGGGCATCTTCCTGGGGTCAGCAGGAGCCACTGAAGAGTTTAGCAGGGAAGTAATGTGGTCTACTGTGTAGTTTTAAAAGACCTCAGTAGCTGCCATGTGGACCAGAAGAAGGGAGGCCAGCTGCAAGGAGACAGGTGGGAGGGGGTGGGGCCTGACCCCGACACACCCCTGGGAATGGATATGAGGGGTCAGGGAGGTAGAACTGTGGTCCGGTGGGAAGAGGCATGGTATGGAGGAGGTCCAGAGCCTCAGGGATGATTCAGGAGACAGAGCTGGTGGTGGGGCAGTGGAGGAAGAGGTGATCTATCAGGAGAGACACCTGGGAACAGATGACCCTGAAGGATCAACCAAGAGAGGAGAAGAGTCAGAGGAAGGTCTAGCTCCTCAGGGTAGGCAGAGGAGGAGGAGACAACAACAGGCTCTGAGAAGAAGCAGACCCAGAGACAGGAAAGGAACGAGAAGGATGGTGGTTCCAGGACCGAGGGCAGAGAGCAGAAGGACAGATGAGGATCAAGTGGCTTGCACCTCCCACTGGGCCTATTTTTAAAAGTAAAATCAGGTTGAAATTGCATAGAGCGTTTTCTCATTGGTGCTGACCTCTGTTCTGGCAATTTTCTCTCCAGAACTTTACCAGAAAGCACGGTGAGACACCCTGTCTACCTTCTGTCTGGCTGTGAGGGTGGTGCAGGGAGCTTCAAACTAGGGGGCTGCCCAGACACTCAGCCATCCAGAGCGTCGCTCGGCCCTCCCTGCTCTGAGCAGAAGACTGGCTCCAGGCTAGCCTGATCTGTGTGGTGTCAGTGGGAAGCCACTGGGACATTCTAAACATTTAAGTTAAACAAGCCCAACTCAGGATAAACTGTCAGTGAATGCGCTGGATCCTCCCTCCAGGCCCATTTTCCACAACTGCTCCTCCCGGCGTCTCCTCCCCGGCCTCCTGGGACTTGGTGGGTCATTGTGGTCAGGGCTTGGCCCTGCAGCCTGGACTATCTGAGTGGCTCTGCCTCCCACATGCCTACTCGCAGCTCTCTCCGACTCTCCACTTCATCTCCCTCCCTTGCTACTGCTTGCTACACCCACCACCTACCACCTTCCTGTCTCAATGCCCTTGAGAAGGACACCCCCACACTAAAATATACACACCTAGAAAGCAAAGGCTCCACCCCCGGAAATTCCCAGGACCTTGCTGTGAAATCCCAAGTAGTCACAGTGCTGCATCTGACTCATCAGAGCTGGATTTCGAGCCCCCCCACAAGCTCCCAGGCCTCCCCCCCCCCCCCCCCCCGCGCCAGCCCCGGCATGCACCGCTCAGCCAGCACAACCCAGCAGTGTCTGACCCCCAACCATTAAGCATAGGTTGCTGTATCCATCTCCATCTGCACCACCTCAGTGGACTCTTGACATTCCCTCCTGCCTGTCCCCTGTGGGCCTTGCTTGGCCCCTGGAACCAACCTGTACACTGATCCCTGGTAGAAGTTTTCAGGGGATTTACTTCCCCATGCCCATGGATTTACTTTGCTACTTGTATCACTAGCAGTGGCCTCTTCTCTGAGCAGAAATGGTTTCCACTAAAAATTAAAAGATTATGGCTCAGCTTCCCTGATGCCTCATGGTCCTGAGTGGGAATGGACTGTTCAGAACATACCCTGAGAGAATGGGAAGGAGTGAGCTCCCTACCTGGTCTGGATTTAGGGCAGAGGAACATCATTATTGCCATTTAAAATGAAGATCTTTCTTGAAGAGATTTAGGTCTGGAGGGTGGATCTAGTTATATACCTGGGAAACTGAGGGCTGTTGATCAGTAAGGCCTTGTTTTTGGTAAATGGATTGATGAAACAAAGCCAGAAGCCTTCCTCTATTGGTCAGGCTGGGATGGGCTATGCTGCGGTTTATAATCTTAAGTTTTCTTTTCATTCCTACTACACGTGGGTTAGCTGGGGCCCTGCTCCGTGTGTCCTCACCTTGGGACCCAGGCTGATGGAGCAGCCACCATCTTGAATGCTGCAGGTAGATGTGGCAAAGGGAGAGAACTCTGGAAGGTCTCACGCCTGCTGTTAAGGACTCTGGCCCCGCAGTGACCCATATCATTTTCACTCACAGCTCATCTGTCAGATGGAGCTGGTCACATTATTCCACCCAGCCTGGTCCACAAGGACACCAGGAAGCGCATCCCTGCCTCAATGCCCGGAAAGCAGGCTCTGGCCTCGCCAGGGGCTAGAGGAAGTAAGGCAGGAGTCCTAGCCTAGACTTGGAAGCGGCGGTAGAGACAAAAAGGGAAACATCTGCCCAACTCTTCACAAAGATAAAGCGTGCTTATAAGTAGTCATTCCTGAATGGAGACATGTCACTGTCTACACTAGCATGTCTATACCAGCAATCTGAGGATACGAAGCCTCTTTGGCCAGACCCAAGGGTTCCTGTTTCCCTTTTCACAAGTGCAGGATTCAGTAGCCAAGAACTGTGTAGAAATGCTACCACGACCAGAGGGGTAGGCGTTAGTTGGAACCCAGAGCCTCAGAAGACCCTTGGAAGGCAAGTTTGGTGGCAGCAGTTAGAGGGAACTTGGGGGCTATAGATCCCCACCATCTCTTCTCCCCTGGCTTTGCTGGGGACAAATGACTAATTCACAGTCTTACGCAAAAGAAGCTCAACATCTCATTCATGGGGGAAGCTGACTCCAGCAGCCCCCAATCCCTTCTCACTTATACATTCTGGAGTGGGTGCTGAAACCCCACAGGCAGGTCAGAGGCCGTCTAAGTCAGGCAGTCTTTGGTTTAGCCTGAGTGGGGTTTCCTCTCTCAGGAGGAGGGAGTTCTTGCCCATTCTCTCAGAGCGAGGTGCTCCAGTGGTAACGTGTGTGAGGAAGGACCTGAGTATGGCAGAGGCCTCGGACTCCAGGCCTCTGCGAGGGCCCAGGATGAGTGCCTGAGTGCTCCGTGGTACACGAGACCCAGCCTCTGTCCAGAAAACCCAGTTGCCCAGGGCTGCAGGGAGCCTTGGCGAGACACTCATGCCTGATTTTATTTACTCATTCACACTGATTTGCTTTTTGATCTCTGCATAAATTCTCCTTTAGGACTCAGTTTGTTAAATGTTCTTTGCACAGAAAACTTTAGGTTGAATGTGAAATGATTCCCTTCAGAAGAATTTTAGCAAGTCTGTTCTGCTTTAGGAAGGTTTGTTGTCTTCATCTGTGTTCTCTGATGCCTTGAAATGCCTACACACCACTCAGGCGGCCAATCCATTCCAGGAGGAAATACTGTACTTGAAATGCAGCTGAACACTGGGTCTGCATAAATCCTACCATTTGTGTGGACTTGTATTTAAAGTTCTACTCCCACAGAAAGTATGTTGTCATTTCTTCTTAAGCAAAGGATGTTCCAAGCCTTGTTCAGCTCATGAACCATTAACATCAGCCCTCATGTCAGGGAAGCAGGGACTTCGCTGGGACAGCAGCCTCACTAGCAGAGCCTGAGAAAAGTGTGATTCCTCCTGGTCTCCATCCCTCAGGAGGGTCTCCCCTGAGGGTGGAAGTAGGGCTGGCCAGAGGGAAGCATGCTGGCACTCAGCCAGTCATGCAGGAGACACCCCAGAGCTCACCTGAGGCAGCTGATGTGACCTGCTGGGCAGTTCCAGGACCCCCTGCTCATGTCTGTTTGTGAGGACCAGCTCGGGCAAAGACCTCAGCACACAGGCAGGCTCAGGCCACTTGAGGTAGGAGCCCCATGCCAGTCTAGATGCTCAGCTATTGGCACGTGCCTCCTGATTTGGGCCTTGCTTAAGGATGTTGAAGCCTCCTCTCTGGTAGTCACAACGGCCTGCTCCAGTCCTGCCTTGGAGCTGCCCTGTCAATGCCCGTGTGGAGAAGACCCTGGAACAGACTGATCTCAGACCTGATTTTCATCATGGAGGAAGCACTCACCCCCAGCTTCCCCATGCCCTGGGCTCAGGTATAGACTTAGGTGCCAACCGCCACCTAGCCTTCTCCTTAATGGCCCCCTTTCTGGTCACCAATAGATGATTCTAGAAAGGCAGAAAGTAGAGGGTGGGGTGCCAGATCTTCAAACTTAGCCCCATTCTGTGATGAAGCACATGGTCTCAGGGCAGCTGCCCCATGGCACTGTTGTAGCACAAGGTCTTGAACCCAGAAGTGTTGCTATTTTAAATATTAGATGGATTTGGCCACCTCTGGCACATATACATCCAACGTGGCTAGAGATTTGCTTTCCAGTCATGCAGGAATCAGCTTCATCTGGGCTTTCTGAGCTCTGACATGGAAATGCCAAGGCTGACTGACTGAAGGGGTGCCACGGAGCTGCTTGCAGCCTGTTCCTATTCTCAGAAACCACGTGATACATTAATAGCTCCCTTGGAAAGTGTCTTTTTGAAAATTTTATGGCCCCTTGGCCTGTACCTGCACAGGTTTCTGCAGAAGCCTGTGACTTGGGCTTGCACAGGCAGCCCCCACCAGACCGTCCTGCCAGGAGAATGAGGCCCCCATGCCCCCTGCACCATCCTCACCCCTTGTTTGGGATAGCAGGGCACCCTGTTGTCAAGCAGCCAACCACACAAGGAGGAAACTGTGAGGGCTCCGGCTGTATCTTGAGGGCCTTTGCAGCAAGAAAATTAACAGTAGTAGCAGTAACAAAAATATTACTAGAGATGTGGCAGGCACTGTGCTAAGTCTTCATACATCATTTCCAACTACCCTGAGCTAGTTATGTTATTATAGATGCCTAACAGATATGGAAATCACAGCTCAGAGTCAGTGGCCTGGCACCCGACTTTGTGCTTGCAACATCTGCACTGCTGTCTCCTGAGGGATGCTCAAACCATAGCGGCACAAACCCCAGGCACCAGTTCCTGCAGGGCCTTCCAGAACTCAGGAGAAAGTCCCCCACCCCCATCCTTTGCCCAGTGGGCAGGCCATGAGGTGCCACAGAAGTGTACCCAGGAGACAAACTGATTAAGAATTGAGTTTTAGAAAGATCAGGTCGCTGGTATATATTAGATAGGATCTCTTTGATGGCAAGCGACAGAAACGCAACTTTGACTAGAGCAAAGGAAATGGTAATTTGGTAACTCACTCATTAGAAAGTCTGGGGTGGTGTTGTCTTCAGGCCCAGGGAAACTGGAGCTCAAAATGTCACCAGGACTCCCCTTCCAGCCCTAAGGTCTATTTACCTTTGAATTAGATTTGTTCTCAAGGAAGGCTCCAGAAGCTTCAGGCTCTTAGTGCCTCCACCTCAGAGAAAATGCAGGCCTCTTTCCTGAGAGGTCCAGTAAGAGCACCCATGAGAGCGTGGGTCGTATGACCATTCACCTTGCGATCAGGGGGCTGTGGTGCCGGTTGACTTAGTGTGGCTCACTGCTCTCCCCTCGGATTGGAGGGGGACAGACAAAAGCAGGTCTGCCACCCTCAGAGAGGTGGAGCAGGCTCGGACTTGGGTCTGTGCTGGTGCCAGAGACTCCATCAGGTGCTCTCAGGCTGCTGGGGCGGGGGGGGCCCGATGTGCAAACAGACATGTGCCTGGTTAGCGGGCCAGCTGGGGGTGTGTAGGGAAGAGAGGGTATAGGCAGGATGGGGAAGTCAGGGAGAGCTTCAGAAAGAAGGGGGCAGGTACTCTGGATCTAGAAGGGTGAATGGGCATTTACCTGACACACCATGTCACTGGGAGTCGCTGCTATGGCACACGTGTTAATGCCAGACCCCATTTCTGTGGATTTCAGGGATTAGCCTGGATTTGTCTGACCCGCATCACTTTTAAAGGCATCCTCTTCAGTCTTTCTTTCTGTCCTCCCAATGACGAATTGACTCCAAGTTTCAGCAGATCAGAGCTCATGTTGCTATGCCAACCCTTGTGCGGCTGGCATCCAGGCAGAAATGGGCCGGCCCGATCTCGGCGCCACCGGCGGATGCAGGCACATTTGAGTAATTGGATTGGAGGGATCCTCTCGGTCTTTCCTGCAGAAACCTGGGGCTTGGCCCAATGCCTGTTTAGACATGAGCCTGTGGACACAGAGAGGATAGGAGGAGGTCCCTCTGCCCCAGGATTCCCAGCCCAGCTGCTGGGAAGACAGGGCTCAGCAGGCATACAGACCAGAGCAAAGGGCTATGAAGGAGGGACAGGTCCCAACCTACACCCAGCCTGGGGCAACTCCCAACCCTCATCAACTTCCCCCAAAGTTCCCCAAAGCTCAGAGATCCCTCAAGACAGTTCAGGCTTCCTTGAAGGGGCCAGGGCTGGCCTTGGCCAGCAGGACTGGTCTGGCTTGCTTACTTTCCTGCTGCAGGAAAAATTCAAGTCCAAAGTCAACCTTCATCTGGGACCCTCTGAGCCCCAGTGCAGCAGGCCTTGTGTACCAGCATGCCTGCCAGGTCCATTTCCCAGGGAAGTGGGAAGTGGGGTGGCTACCCTGGTGCCAGTGCCACCTGGTGCCTGTAGCAGAGGTCCCGCCCACTGCAGCTTCCCCGGGGCAGCTGCTGGGAACCTCCCCCCAATCTTCAACACCAAACAGGACAGGCCTGGCCAGGCCCTATTCCTGCAGATGCCCTCCCCAAGGGATAGCAGATCAGCTGGTCCCCGACATCTCAGGGAGGTGTATGGGGGAGCAGCTTTGGCTTAGCTCGGCCTCTGAGCAGTCCAAGTCTTCCCTTCCTGTGCTGAGGCATCTGCAGGTCAGGTCACCACAGATACCAGTAACCCACAGGACCCTGATGTAGAGCTTCTCTCTGTCAATGTCCTGTGCCTGCCCAGGAGTGGCCAGCCTGTGACCACCTCTTTCTCTCCCATCTGGACTCCAAACCTCCCCAGGCAACTTCCCCTCCTTGCTGGATCAGCCTGCAAACCTCTCTGCTCCCTCCGTCTGCCCTGGTTCTGCAGCCCAGTCTCCTTGTCACAATTAGGCCCCATCCAGTCCTCACTGTAGGGAGAGGAACACGTTTGTGAAGGCCAGCAGCTGCAGCCTAAACAGTGCAGATGGGTCTCTGAGGATCTGAAAGCATCACAGGTCAGTCAGGAGCTTAGAGGATCAGGATCGGGGGCAGGGGGTGCGGCTCAGGCTGCCCCCAGCACAGTGCACGGAACCAGCTTGTACCATCTTCAAAATCCACTGAATCCACAGGTCAGGCTGAGCAGCCAGGACACACAGGAGCCAGCTTCAGGGGAGGCAGCTCCCTCCTGACCTGGTCAGGGAGGTCCTACAAGGAAGAGGAGGGAAGGTAGGGAAGGATTAATCCTCATGATTAGCCCTGGAAGGCAGATATTGCTACCACTATGCCATAGATAACGAGACAGGATCAGCGAGCCTGACCCTCCAACCCAAGCTGAGTGTTGAGCAGGGCAGTTGGAAGTGAGGGGGCAAGTCTGAGGTCTCCATTTGTAGGACAGAGGTTGACTCCCAAGAGCCCTCCCTTGGGGCACTGGGTAGCCCCCCACAGTGACCCCAGAGCTCAGGAGTGACCATGAGGAACTGAGGGTATCTGGGACTCAAGCCCAGCTCTGGAGACCATGGTATGGGGGCAGGGGAGGGGGCATCCTGAGCAATCCTGGAATCCACTCACCAGGGCTTATAAAAGGGAGAAACCCAGGAGTGATTGTTGCTTTAAATAGGAACCTGAAAGAGCAATCCAGCATGTGGGGTTGAGTGGCTATAGTTCAGCACATGTGGCCTTTGAGGAACCTGTCACCCTGATCAGAGATGCCCATGGTAGACTTTGCTTGGCAAGATGCCAGTTCTAGAACAGGGAAGCAGAGAACTGGGGCATGGAGGTGACGAAGGCATGCCTCACTGGGAGACTGAGCCTGGGCTGGGCCACCCACAAGGTCCTGCCCCGCCAGGGGGTGTGGGCAAGACAAAGGGCCCAGGGATACAGGCTGGGTGCCCTGCTGCATCCCCCTCAGCACCCACACCCTCAAAAGCTTCTAGGGCTCTCTGAGAAGTTCCCAGCCTCTGGCATTTAACTTCTACTCCCCTCTTTCATGGGGAAAGCGTAGATCAAACTAATTAATGTGTTGTTGTTTGTTTGCCCTCCTTTCATTTCACTGAGACAAAATAATTAACCACACAGCTCTAGAAACTGGCTTCATCCGTGGCAATTCCTTTTGTGTCAACTGCTTCAGCAGCTTCCGTGCATAGATGTAGGGACTGCATGCAGGAGCGGGTGGCTGGGCAGCACCTGGGGGCTCCTTATGTCCAGGGCACTGAGGGACAGGAGGCAGGGGAGGGGCCCCAGATGGGGGACCCAGTGGCCATGAAGAGCTAGGATGCTCGGATCTGCCACATCTTAGAGGAACACCGTGGTGGCCCTTGGGCTGCCAGCCACCTCAAACCCACTGATGCCTGCATTGAGACCAACAACATTCTTGGGACCAACCTGGGGGAACCAGAAAGATCAGGCCTGGCCGCTCACTGCTGCTGCAGGCAGGGCTGGGAAGGAACTTGCCCAGAAGGGTTCCTGTGGCTACAGCAGAAGTGAGGTGGACACAGGGCAGCTGGAGAGGGAGCCAGTCCCCACTGATAGTGCGGTCACAGCTGATGGCAGGTCCCTACCCTGCCTGGTCAGTGTTAGGGATGGGCCACATGGGAGAGCAGAAGGTTTGGGAATTTCTCTCAGGAACCCTTTGACGAAGTGGGGCTGCATCTACCTCTGAGGTGCTAGGGACCCTTCCAGGGTGGGGCTGGATAAGGAAAGAGGGGCAGAAGCACAGAGGGCCCCTAGACAGAGACTGGGAGATTGGACTTTCTCCTCCAAGGCCACGGGACTGCCAAAGGGAGGATCTAGTCAGATTGTTTAGGAAGCTCCTTCGACCACTATGCACATTGTGGCCTGAGACGGAGGATGGTGACAGGGTGCGGTAGTGCTCAGGTAAGGGTGGTGTCGGCTGGGCTGGTGACCTCAGGCCACAGAGAAGAGGAAGAAAGAGCTAAGGAGATTTGGGAGTGGGCCTGCTCCATGCATTTGGGGGTGACATCTGAGTGTCCCCAGCAGTCCGGCCTAGACCCCTACCCCCACCACCTTGGTGCCAAATGCAGTGGCTGCTGGAGACTTGGGAGACCCCATTCCACCTTCCCCACCTGTAGGGACAGGACCTGCCACCTCCTCTAGGTCCAGTTGGTGCAGGCGGCTCTGTGGCCTCCCCTACAGCTTTCACTGCAGCCAGTCTGAAGATGGCCGCACCGTGCATTGCTGTGTGCTGCACACTGTGCTGAAGGCAGCCAAGCCCACAGGCTCAAAGGGAGCCAGTGGGCTGTTGCCCCAGCTTCGGGTTAAATTCAAATGAAATTTTTGGGATTTTAAAGAAACAACAGGCGAGTCTGTCAGATAGCAGGTATGGGAGAACTCTGGACAGCCACCAATCTAAGTACTAAGCCACAAGCTCTGGGCCACAGAGATGACACAACTCTCCTGGGGGTTAAAGATCGTGTGCACAGAGGGTCAGCAAGCCTGCCACAAATCCTCCAGTTTCAGCCACTGTCATAAAATTGGTTTCAGGGTCTCAGCCCAGGAGCTTGGCGTAAGTTAAGGACCTCTGAATCAGCAAACCCCAAAGGAAAGGCCATCGGGGTTAGGACACCCCACATACAGAGCCTGGCCCTTGGAGACCAGGGCTCAGGCTGGGTGTGGAGGAAGTGGTGAAGGCCACTGTCTGTTCTGGAGCTTCAGGGCAGGATATCAGGGTCTCCTCCTATCCTCTCTGAAACAGGTTCCCCTTCCCTGCCCCATGAAGAAGGGGAAAGGGACACAGTGGCTGGCCCTCTGGCCTCACCAACATCCTTGACAGTGAACTTCATTGCCCACATCTGAGTGAGAGGCCTTGCTACTTCAGCACCAGACAAAGCCCCATGATCCCAATGCCCACAAGCGGAGGGCGTGCCTTTCCCAGATTAAACCAAGTTGCAGCACAGAGCTGTCTGCAAAGGAGCTGTTTCCCATGGCTCCTGGCCAAACAGCTGTGGTCTGAGTAGACACACCTGCTTCTACAAATTGTAACCTTCCGGCGTTTGCTTCAAAACGATTTCCTCTGAAGAAAGTAAAATCCTCATGAAATAGATTCTCCAGAACGAGACACAGACATCAGCTTAGATTCGTCTTTAGACATTAAGCTCTGGTCTGGGACAAGCACCTCGTCCCCGTTAACTCAGCCCTGGAGATGTGGTTACAGGAGTGCACTTGGGTGACAGGTACACAGCAGAAACTCGGCACCCCGTCCACCCTGCACCTCAGGCCTGGAGGCAGAGCAGATTGACCTCCACTCACCCACCCATTTCTTGAGCTCCTGCTGGTGCAGCTCCAGGACCCACCACGCCCTCAAGGCAGCCCCTTCTTTCAGGAAGCTCCCAGTCTGCTGGGGAGGTGGCCGTGTCCCATGAGCATTTATGACCTAGAAACGCAGAGACCAGGTCATGAATGAGGGGAACAGGAGCCCCCAGTGGACGTACTTAAGCTACCTGGCAAGAGGGGGCAAAAGGGCCTCTCTGAGGAGGTGATTTCTGAGCTGAGTCTTAGAAGAAAGGGGGTGAGTCAGGTGAGGGGCAGGGCATGGGCAGGAAACCACATCCTACTGAGTGGGAGATGGGGCTGCAGACACGGAGGCCTGGCTAGAAGACAAGACGCCCAATAAGGGCCAAGCGAGGCTCCAACTTTCAGAGGGTTTGAGGTATCTGAGGGATGGTCGGATCAGACAATGAGTCACCCCAGCCACTGTGGCCTAATGGATAGGAGGCCAAAAAAGTGGGCGAAGCTGCGATGCAGTCGTGGACCAGCACAAGGGCTCCAGGAGAGCTTGGGGAGGATGTGCGGACTGAGGGAAGGCAGGACCCAGGTGACACCAGGTACTGGCTGAGGTGACCAGGGAGGCAGCAGGAAGACAGGCTGTGAGGCCAGGATGGATGGAACATGGGCACAGACCCGCTGGTGCCAGGGCAGAAGCTGGACTGGGTCAGTGAGACAGTGAGCGGGAAATGAACTCCCTGACAGAGCTGGTAATAAAGACTCTGGATTTGCTTATACCAGCTTCACCACAGAATGATCACCAACAGGTCCCCGGAGGCTGGGCAAACACTCCAGACTCTGGTCTTTATTGATTCTACATTCAGCATGATGATTGCACCTGGCAGTCTCTCCTAGGCAGGACCCCAGGGCCTGTTCTGAGGTTCATGCACTGGCTGGGACAGGGACCTGGGATGGACTCATTTCTGCAGCTGTGGGCCTCAGCTGGGCCCTGGGGTTGCATCTCAGGCTTAGGGGAGAAGCTTGGGCCAGATCCTTGCAGCCCCAGGACACTTCTCCGAAAGTCACAGGGACCATCATTCTAGAAGTTGTTTAGGCCGGGGCAGCGCCTGGGTCCTGGTCAGAAAGGGATTTCTGCTGGGGGTCACCAGGGGTGGGAGCGCAAGAATGGTCTGTCTGATGCTGTAGGCGGGGGCCAAGTGAGAGCCTGGGTGTGGGGATGGCCCTCCTCTCAGGGTTCTGCCAGCCACACTGCCCTCTGCCCCAGGACTCTCTGGCCCCTTTCTCTGCAGTTTGCTCCCTCTCTGTTGGGACCTGAAGGACACTCCGTGACAAGCAGATGTGTTTGAGGCTCCTCTGAATCAGGGTCACCTCTCACTCATTCCAAGCACACCCCTGGCTCCTGATGGGCTTCTGGCTGCTCCAGGCTAGTGTCAGGTCCAGCCATCCTCTGGGATCCCCAGCCTGCCTCCCAAGTGCCTATTAAGCTGGGCCCCTCCAAAATCCTGGGTCAGTTTTCAAGCAGTTACAAGATCAAGATGGTCAGCTAAAGGTGGTCATGTCACCAAGCTGTTTGCTCCAAGAAAACCAAACACACACAGGCAAACAGAATGCTCCTGCTCATGTTGGAGGAAGGGGACAGGGTGAAGGGAGACAGTGGCCCCTGCTTTCGACCTGCTTCCCTAAGGGTGAATAAAAGCGCCCTTCCTTTCTGTCTTGCAGGTTCTCCAGCAGGCCTTGGTGGCCCAGCATGGCCCACTGAGGTGAACCATGACCAGTTGGCCAACACTCGCCACTGACCACTCAGAGACGCATCTCACCAGGAGGTGACCCCTCCTCCAAGGGACCCCCGCCCCCCGCTCACCCACCCCTCCCAGGAAAGTGCCCGCGCTGCCACAGACACCATGTAGTAGGGCCGGCTGCGGCGCCCAGTGAGCTGCGATGGTTTTGTACACGGCCCCCTTTCCCAATAGCTGTCTGTCCGCCCTGCACGCCGTGTCCTGGGCCCTCATCTTCCCATGCTACTGGCTGCTGGACCGGCTCGTGGCCTCCTTCATACCCATTGCCTGCCAGAAGCGCCAGCGGGCAGATGACCCGTGCTACCTCCAGCTGCTTTGCACCGTGCTCTTCGCGCCCGTCTACCTGGCCCTCCTGGTCGCCTCGCTGCCCTTCGCCTTTGTTGGGTTCCTCCTCTGGTCCCCACTGCAGTCTGCCCGCCGACCCTACATCTACTCCCGGCTGGAGGACAAGGGCCCGGCCGGTGGGGCGGCCCTGCTCAGTGAATGGAAGGGTACAGGTCCTGGCAAAAGCTTCTGCTTCGCCACTGCCAACCTCTGCCTCCTCCCTGACTCGCTGGCCAGGCTCAACAATGTTTTTAACACCCAAGCACGAGCCAAAGAGATCGGGCAGAGAATCCGCAATGGGGCCAGCCGGCCTCAGATCAAAATCTACATCGATTCGCCCACCAACACCTCCATCAGCGCGGCCAGCTTTAG
Organism: Panthera leo; assembly: GCF_018350215.1. Taxonomy (NCBI): domain Eukaryota; kingdom Metazoa; phylum Chordata; class Mammalia; order Carnivora; family Felidae; genus Panthera; species Panthera leo. The sequence continues at coordinate 43,528,596 of NC_056693.1, read as the reverse complement.
CAGCCTGGTGTCACCGCAGGGCAGTGATGGCGTGGCCCGGGCTGTCCCTGGGAGCATTAAGAGGACGGCCTCTGTGGAATACAAGGGTGACAGCGGGCATCACTCCAGTGACGAGGCTGCCAACGGCCCGGCTTCCGGGGACCCGGCCGAAGGCGGTAGCCTTGAGGACGCCTGCATTGTGCGCATCGGAGGCGAGGACGGGGGCCGGCCCCCTGAAGCTGATGACTCTGCCTCTGGGGGCCAGGCCAGGAATGGGGCCAGTGGGGGCTCGCGGGGCCAGACGCCCAACCACAGTCAGCGGGATGGGGACTCGGGGAGCCTGGGCAGCCCCTCGGCCTCCAGGGAGTCCCTGGTGAAGGCGCGGGACGTCGGCAGCGGGGAGCCAGGCACCACCAACAGCAAGCTCCCCTACAAGGCCTCCGGGGTGAAGAAGGCTGCAGCGCGCAAGAGGCGCCACCCGGACGAGGCCTTTGACCACGAGGTCTCCGCTTTCTTCCCCGCCAACCTGGACTTCCTGTGCCTGCAGGAGGTGTTTGACAAGCGGGCAGCCGCCAAGTTGAAAGCCCAGCTGCACGGCTACTTCGAGTACATTCTGTACGACGTCGGGGTCTACGGCTGCCAAGGCTGCTGCAGCTTCAAGTGTCTCAACAGCGGCCTCTTCTTTGCCAGCCGCTACCCCATCATGGACGTGGCCTATCACTGTTACCCCAACGGGCGCGGCTCCGATGGCCTGGCCTCAAAAGGAGCGCTGTTTCTCAAGGTAGGAGGCTGTGGCTCTGCAGAGTGGCCACACATCAGCCCGTCACAGAGCCACCGGAGGAGGTGGGCTGCAGCCGGGGGTTCCTCCTGGGGGCTGGGGGTAGGCGAGGCCTTTCGTGGAGCCGAACGGGTGGGCGCCCAGCTCAGGGACAAGGAGAATAAGGATGCAGGGACAAGGGCCAAAGGTCCAGGCACAGACAGACCTGACTGGGTCCTCTTGGGCAAGCTCCTCAGATCTCTGAGCCCTCTCCCCATCTGTAAAGTGGGGGCGACCTAGTGCCCAGTCATAGGGTGGGGAGTGAGCTTGAGGCCTGAGGGGTCTTGTGGGTTGGTGGTGAAGGTGGCTGGCAGCGATGGCAGTGATAAAGGGAAGAAGGGGGAGGCAGGGGCCCCTTTCCATTAAGGGGCAAATGCCTGCTCGCTTAGGCCTGCAGCCTCACTGGCCCGGTGCACCCTCCCTCCTGGCTGTCACACAGCTGCCATGCCAGGCACCCTGCCCACCAGCCCAAGGCTTCGCTTCCATAGTCACTAATTAAAGTGAATCATAATTATTTCTGCTAATTTGGATGCAATTGGAGGAGTTTTTAGACCATGGTAATTTGGTCATTACCCCTTATCTTCTACTGAGCCTGACACACTCTGAGTGCTGACTTTTTGTTCCCTATGCAAAAGACACTGTTGGTGTTTCCAGACTTTTCAGAAGGAACATTAGGCCAGTTGATACAGCACAGGACCCAGGCCCCACTCCAGTGGTTCTTGTGTGGCTCTTCAGGCCCAGACATGGGGGTCCTTGACTCTCCATTCACAGAGAAAATTGAATGAACTCCTTTTACCACCCCATTTTGGCATGTGGTTCATCAGTGTTCTGTTCCTTGGATATATTTTTGTCTCAGCAGCCGGAGTGACTTTTTGGGGAAGGAGGGGAAATGTTGTCAAGCTCTCAGGAGGAGAGCATACCCTCTCCCTCCCACCCCCTACCACAGATGGTTCAGAGGCTAGGGACCCCCTTGGTGCTGCCCCCCAGCCCACACACCCTCATCTCCCTCCTTGGTATTGCACCCTGACCAACACGCCCACCAGGGTCACAACAGTCTCCTTAGGACAGTCCGTCTGCTACGGGCTTTCCTCTTACCTCTCTGGCCGTTCCTTCCAGACTCTTGGTCACCTGCCCAGCCTTTAAGTGCTCCCTCTGCTCCTTAGCCTAAAACTGGTCTGCAGATATGTTTGACTTGGTCCACACCATTAAAAAGTTTCCTGTGTTGGCCAGCACTGAAAAATCAAGATTATTCCAATAAAACCCAGTTTGCAACTTCTCTCTCACCTCACAGATCTGGCAGCACCTGGCAGGGCCTGCTGCCTTCCTCCCAGCTCTCAGCCTGAGTGAGGGTTGGCAGCCCCCACAGCAGGGTGACCCCACTTGGCTAGACCTCTTCATTTCCAAGTGGACACTATGGCCAGCCCCACGCACCTACCCCTGGGAAGTCAGTCCACAGACTCCATTTCCATATTTGCTGAGGGCTCTCAGGCTTGTCCCAGCCCAGATCTCTCCCCAGAGCCCCCAACTCTGTGTCCGGCTGCCCCCTAGACACAGTCTCTTTCACTTATCATATGCCCATCTCCATCGGCCAGGTTCCACCATCCCCACCTTTACTCTTCCCTATGACCTGAGCCCATCCAGGCTCTTAATTTCACTTCCATTTCCTAATTTCCATTAGGAGTCCATCCAGACTTCTAGTTTCACTTTCTAAATACATCGGGGTCCATCCCACATCCTCAGCTGCACCTCCAAGGCCCAGGCCACCATTCCTCTGCTTTTCCTTTCCCTTCCAATCCCATCCTCCTCCTGTCCCAGTTCTGACTCCTGGTGCCTACTTCCTGCTGCCTCGGGGAGAAGCCCATCTCATAGCGGGGCCCTTCCACCTGCCCTGGCCTCTGCTCCAGCACCCCACACCCCCAGGGTCCTCCACGAATGGCTCCTCTTGTCCTGGTCCCACCCTGGGTTGGTCACACCACCTGTGTGGCACTTTCCTCAGCGCAGCCCGCACAAGCCGTATTTCCCGCCATAGGCCCCTCAGCCTTTGTCCCCAGCTGTCTTACTGTCTCTCTAGTGAGACAGAAATGAAAGCCGGCCGACTGAGCTCCCTATGTGGCAGACCCAGCTGTCTGTTGATGAGAGCAGACCTGTTTCTCCAGCCTGGAGGTTTCAGGAGACAGGCCATCCCCCAAGGGGCCAGGGGCTAGAAAGATAGCAGCCATGGCTGTGGCCTTGGCTGCAGGTGGAAGCCAGTGCTCCCTCTATCTGTATCCCCTTCCCCCCCCCCCCCATTTACTCTGTGGCACGGCTATGCCTGAGGAAAGTGTGCTTTCCTGCTGCTGTCACACCCTGAAAAGGGACTAGAATCGCTGTTGCCCCCCTTGCGGGAGAGCCTGATTCTGGGCACCTTCTCTATTGACAGTCTTTGCCCACCAGGACTAACAGACACAATCTCTTGGTGTGATTATTTGTTTTTGCAAGAGAAACACAAGCCTCTGCAACTCCTGAGGACTCACACTGGAATCAATCAATCCAAGCACGTAGTAAAGTGGCTATTGGCAGCTCACGGGCTGATGGAGAGCGGGAGGGGCTGGAAGAGGCTGAGGGAGGGGCAGCCATAGCCTCGCTGCTGTGTCTTCCCTCCCTCGGGGGCCAGTCTCCTCAGGGGAGGGCTTCCCCGGTCCCTGCCCCACGTTTCAGCACAGGCAAGTGACACCAAGTGCAGAGTGAGTAATGGGTTGGCACACTAAGACCATCAAATGGGTGAAAAGCCTGCCAAGTCACCAGGAGTTGAGAAAGCAGCAGAGAGTAGGGTGAAGAGCTGGGCGCAGGGCAGCAAACATCTGACAAGAACTTGCCTCCCCCATCTGAGCCTCATGACCCCCAAGCCAATTCTGGTATAATTTTACTTTAACCTTCGTAATTGTTGTGAAGCCCTAGGGGGGCAGTGTCCAGGAAGCACTAAACACTAGTGCTCACAGCATAGTATTATTATTATTATTATTATTATTATTATTATTATTATTATTGAGGGGGAACAGTCACTGCCTGGGGAACACAGGGGGCAAGCGCGCCATCGTGTGGCCTTTGGAGGCACTGTGGTTTTAAAACTGTGTTGTGTTTTTGCAACACAGTGCATCAGTGGTATGTGATTTCCCAAGACATTCCAGGGTGGTGGTACTAAAGGCTGAGGTTTGGGTCTGGAATGTGGGCAAGAAGTGAATGGTGGACATAGGAGTTTATAAACAGCCCCAAATTCAGGCTGTACAGCCCATTATCAAGTAACCAGATGTTCATCCCCCCCACAAGAGCTGGGAAAGGAGAGATGTGCATCCATCCAGGCTGGGAAAGGAGATGAAGAGCTGTAGGAAGCTAAGGATGCTTAATGATGTGAAAACCCATATGGAGGAGAATAATGCCAACCTGACTTTGGCAGCGAAAAGAAAGATGGAAGCCTGCCCAGGATCTCTGAGTGGAGGGCCTGTGATGTGGCGGTGGTTGCAGCCGTGAGTCCAAGCCTCTCTTAGCTGGAGGATGGGCAAGGTCATGTTCAGGCAGATGTTTGCCTCGTAGCCAAGAATAGGCCTCTATGGTCACCTTCCCTGGAGAGTTCCCAGGGTCCAGGATCTCTTCTTCATACAAAACCAATTCTGGAATGGATTAAAGAAGTTTGGGAAATACTGCTGAGGCCTAGGTGGGAGGAGAGTCCAGAAAGAAAGAGGAGGAACCAACCAGAGGCCTCTGGGGAAAGGCACCCACAGATGACCCAAGGGAGCTTGCCTGGAGGGGGAAGGGGTAATCTCCTATTGCAGCCTCCTGCCACTTGCCATGGACAGAGGGCCTGGGAGAGCAGCTGGCTGGGCAGCCACCCCTTCCTTACCTCCACAGCCACAGCCCTGACAAGGGTTCAGGCTTGTATCAGTGTCACCACTGGGGGCTGTTTCGGGTTGTCTGTGATGTCATTATGCCAGCCTGTAGAGAAAGCCCACCAGGGACATCTGCACTTGGGCAGGGAGTCACGGAGGAGCCCCTGGCCCCACTTCACCCCCTGGGGACTCTATCTCCAGTGAAGGAGGTGAGCAGGAGGGAAGGACTAGGTCTGGGGAGAGTGCAGCATGAAGGCCTGGAGAGGCCCCTGTGGAAGAAGGAGGGCTGGGCTCTGGATAGAGGCTATGGGACACCTGGGGCAAACCCATGTCACAGGTGTCATAGAGACATAGCCCATACTTGTCATGCCAGATCAGGGGACCAACAGAAACCACTGCCAAAAAGCAGATAAAGTGGCTTCTCATGAAGTCACAGGGGCAGAGAGAGACTGGGGAGAGTGGAGGGCAGGGTCCACTCACATTGAAGGGATGGGTGGGAGGCTCTGCCTGCTAGGCTGCATCCCAGAGGGGAGACCAGCTTGGATTTTGGAGGGATGGGCTCCAGGGCAGTGGGATCAGGGGAAAGAGCCAACAGACAGGAGTGGACAAGGAAATGAGGGGCTGGCACATGAGGGTCATCCATGTGGACACTCTGGTCACCAGGAGATGGTGGGGGTTCAGGGAGGGAATCAGCAGTGATTTCTGCATTTTCCTTCCTGTAAAGCCTTGCATGAATTGCTAGTGGCACTCATCATGCCACAGGCTGGTATTTCTTTAAACATCTGCCTCCTACCCTGGACGAGAAGTTCCTATAAGCATGACATGTGCTGTTCCTATCTGGGCCCAGGTCTAGCAGGAGCTGACAGAGATGGGCTCATACTTAGAGCAGTCATGACTCGTAGGCTTCGTCATCAACACCTCGCCTCCTCCCCAACAGGTGCAGGTGGGAAGCACACCTCAGGACCAAAGAATCGTCGGGTACATCTCCTGCACACACCTGCATGCCCTGCCAGGTAGGGTCTGGTGGCCCCTGCTTTCCAGGGCGGGGGGGTGGGGGGGGGGCAATCTGCCCGCCATGGGCTGGGATTGGTGCCGGGGCGTGGCTGGGGTCTTAACTGCAGCTCTGCCATCTGGTGTCTATGGCTCTGCCCCACAGAGGACAGTGCCATCCGTTGTGAGCAGCTGGACCTGCTTCAGGACTGGCTGGCTGATTTCCGAAAATCTACCTCCTCGTCCAGCACAGCCAACCCCGAGGAGCTGGTGGCGTTTGATGTCGTCTGTGGAGATTTTAACTTTGACAACTGCTCCTCTGGTGAGGTGGTGGTCCTCCCCAGTTGGGTGGGCTACTGGGGAAGGCATGGGCTCCAGTCACACTGGAAAGGATTGGGCTCCACAGCTTGAAGAACTTCCTGCTGCTTGTGAGCATGTGGGTGGGATATTAGCAAGACTCTGATTTCTGTGACCCCTAGAAATCCTAAAATGAGAAGAGCCCACGCTCTGCCTAGAAAGCTGAGAGGCCTCCTTGCTGGAGACAAAGAGATGCCCTAAAAATGAACTTCTGATGGAGAAGCTTGGGGCTTCTGAAACTCAGACTGTGGGCAAGCTAGCTAACACTACCCACCAAGTCGTTACTCGTCTCCTGCTTTGCACCAGGCACAATTCTAACAGCTGTTTGTGGGCCGGCTGTTTCATTTAAATCTCATAATGACCCAAAGAGTGAGCACAGTATTAATTTACAGGGTGTGAAAGAGGAAGCTGAGACCCAGATAGGCTGAGTAATTAGTCCCAGGTCACACAGCCAGGAAGTGGTTGAACTGGGATTTGAACCCTGGCAACTATATCTTTACCCCTTCGGCTAAAAGACTAAAAATTCATCATGGGTAAACTTTTAAATAATTGACTTAAATAACTGATCTGGTGATCACGCTGATCTCAGTTTACTCCTGGGAGTTTATGCAGCTCTGAGCTTCCCTTTGCCCAAGAAGCTGATGTGAGGAACCGCCACCCCCCCCCCCCCCAACCCGCCCGCCACTGGCTCCTGGGCTCCTTCCACACCAGCCCCAGCCCAACTACAGATGAGTGAGTGACATGGGGTCTGTGAGCTGAGGCTTAGCCCTCAGTGAAGGCTGGAGACCTAAAGGTCCTACCTGGAGCACAGGGTGGTGCCCTCACTTGGTGGCAACTCTAGGGTGGGTGGGGAGACCAGTGCCTACCGTGGAACATACAGCCCCTCGATGGTAGCCCTGTGGTCCCCTCAAAGACACATTCCTGATACCAGCTCCAAATGCTAGGTGCTCCTGGGATCCTCCTGAGTCAGGGTGGGGATGTGGTACACACAGGAAGAGGCTGTCAGAGAGGGTCTCACCCAGTCAGGCCCCACTGGTGCCTGTCCTTCCTCCCAAGGGGTCTCAGAATGGCCCTCTGGCTCCATGAGTTGGCAAGACAAACTGGAATTCAGGGCAGATCACCTCTCTCTCCTAAGTCCTATATGGTCACTCTTGATTCAACCTGGTCACCCAAGTCTGTGAAGGGCAGGGGTCCCTTCCAGGACAGCATGAGCCAGCCCCCACAGGTTTTGCCACCAGATCTGGGAAGACCTCAAGATCACTGTCCCCTGGAGGCCAAGTGGGACCATGACCAGTGTCCTCAGAAGGATAGCTCACTCCCACCCCCGCTGGGGGTGGGGGGGGCATTCTCAAGGACACAGAAAACCAGTGACAAAGGAGACCCCACCCAGAGGCAGTTACCTGAGTTACTGACTAGAACCTAAGGCAGGCAGCCCTCCAGGACAGACACCCTGAGCCCCACAGCATTCCCTTTCTCCCTTCACGCACAGATGACAAGCTGGAGCAGCAGCACTCCCTGTTTACACACTACAAGGACCCCTGCCGCCTGGGGCCTGGAGAGGAGAAGTCCTGGGCCATCGGTGAGCTGGGGCTGGGCACAGGGTTGGGGGCCCTGAGGGGGAATGGCGGAGGGGCACTGCAAGGCCTGAGCCCACCCTGCTGAGACCTGACACTGAACAAAGGCTGGGCTCCCCACAGGCTTCCCAGAGACATTTCAGGACCTATCCCCAAGACCACTCTGCAAGGGGCAGGGGTAGAAGCCCTCACCCATGCCTCCTGCCCCCCCAGAGGCAGCCCTCCTAGAGGCTGGCTGGGCCCTGTTCACAGTGACCACTCTTGCCTCCTTGTTCCTAGGTACCATGCTGGACACAGACAACCTCTACGATGAGGACGTGTGCACCCCTGACAACCTGCAGAAGTAAGCAGCCAGCACCCATGTCACTGCAGTTGTGCAGGGGTGGATGGATCCCAGGGCTGGGATGAACACTGAGCACTGACTCTGGTGTGGAGAGATGGGCTGTGCAGGGCAGACTAGAGAACGCAGTTCCATGGGAAGGAAGCCTGTGAAAGCCTCAAAGACTAAAGCTGGGGTTGGGCGGAGACCAGGCCACCTTCATGCCCCAGGGACTGGCCTGACTGAGGAGAAGCCTTCAACCAGGAGGAGGCTCTAGAGGTGGCACTTCCTACATCAGCACCAGAGTCCGGGCTCATTTTACAAGAGCTTGGCCAGCCCTGAGCCATAGCCTGCTTCGAGGCCCTTCTGGGCACAGGGAGAGGGACAGAATCTCTCAGGGTGAGGCCAAGGGCTGCTGAGACCCCTGCAGAAGAGCCATGGAGTGGCGTCCATTGCAGGGAGCCCGGCAGCTAGTAGCCACCAATCAGGCAAATAAAAACGCAAGCGGAGCTAACACTAAGTAGACATTTTCAAAGCAGAAACAGTTCCACTGCAGCCAAGCTTCATACTTGAACCTGATGAGAATTCCATACAGGGCCGATATGAGAGGCCAGCAGCAGAACCAATTTGTAACTCACAGCCCGAGACTGCACAAAGCCATGGCAGTGGCTCCTCACAGCTAATTTAAGCCAATTAATTAGATTATAGACTAAATTTGAAACATCATCCTATGCCGAGAAAATTATCTTTTTATGAGATGATGATTAAAAAATGACTATCAGTAACTCTTAGATCATTGATGCTGGAATTAATTACCAAAGGCCAAGGACGGTAATGGATTATATTTCTGAGATGTAGTGATGCTCTGCATGTCATTAGTGTATTTATCTCAGGGCTGATAAAGGCCTTGTAGAAACCCACATTTGCTGGCTGTGCCTGTCCAGGCACCCCTTCCATTTGTTCAATGTCCATTGGCCTCTGCAAGTCTCCCGTGAAGGCTGTCCCCAACCAGTGCTCAGGCTCCAAAGGAAACCTGGCAGGAAGGGAACGGCAGACAGGAAGTCAAAAGGCCTGGATTCAGAGTGTTAACACCCAACCTGAGTCCCTTGCACATCCTGTAGAGAACCCTCACCCACATTTAAGTACCCACATCAGTTTTCTTCCTGTAAGAAATGTTATGGCAACCACATCCCACATTTTTTTTTAACGTAATTTCTACACCCAACGTGGGGCTCAAGCTTATGACTTCAAGAGTCACATGCTTTTCCTACTGAGCCAGACAGGTGCCCCCAAAATTGTTCCTTTCTTGGCATTCCTGGTCCCCCAAATGTCCTGGGGCCCACAGCAATCAATCATCCTTGTGTCAGAGGAAAGCTCAGGGGTTTGGTGGCACAGCTGCTCAGAGAGAAACCAACACAAGAGTCCAGGCCCAGGATAGGGCCTGGGTGCTCTCCTGGCTCCCCCACCCCTGCTGACTTGAAACAACGGTCACGGAGGGTGGGGGTGGGTGGTTCTGAGGACCTATAGGAGAGAAGGGTCCCTGAGGTTCACTGCAAAGACCCTTTCCCACCCCACCCCCACCCCCTGCCACTGGCTCTAAGCAAAGCCCTGTGTGCAGAGGGGGTGAGCACTTCTGTTCCCAACTCGGTACCACAGGCTCTGGGCAGTACTATGTCCAAACTTCAGCGACAGCCAAGCCCAAGGTGGACATGGACAGACTCTGGAGTGGCATGGCTCAGTCAGGAACTCACAGGGTCAGACTGGGTTTCCCTCCACCTTAGTCCCCTTTTTTTGGGTCCCCCGGGGAAAATAGATCTTAAACACAGGGTTTGGTCTGACCTGCATCTCTCCCACTTAGGGACTAGAACATGGTTCCACACTCAGGATCTGGGGTCTGGAGAATGGGGCAAGGGCTCACCTTGCTTCCTGTCCTTCCTGTCTGTCGAGCAGGGTCTTGGAGACCGAGGAAGGCCGCAGGGAGTACCTGGCTTTCCCCACCAGCAAGAGCCCCGGGGCAGGCCAGAAGGGACGCAAGGACCTGCTGAAGGGCAACGGCAGACGCATCGACTACATGCTGTACGCAGAGGAGGGGCTGTGCCCGGACTGGAAGGCTGTGAGTCGAGTGGGCCAAGCAATGCCTACAGATAGGGGATCCTGTGCCCTGTACCCCTCAGCAGCACTGAGCTCTTCTCTGAAAACGAGATCTGTCAGTCTCAGAGTCCTTGGGGCCCATGGGATGCTCCCATTCCTCTGCCTCCAGGAAGATCCTGGCTAGACCCAGCCCCCACCTCTGCACAGAAGCCCCACCCCTGCCCTCCAGGCCCCTCCTGTGTAGGATGCCCTCTGGATCTAATAGGACTGCTTCTTTCCAACAGGAGGTGGAAGAATTCAGTTTTATCACCCAGCTGTCTGGCCTGACCGACCATCTCCCAGTGGCCATGCGGCTAATGGTGTCTGCAGGGGAGGAGGAGGCATAGACCAGCCACGTCATTCAGAGCAGTGGGGCCTTGCCAACCCTTTGAGCCGCAGCACCTCTCTGGCCATGTCCCCTCCAGCGAGCACCAGCGGTGCTGGGGGAGGAGGGCAGAGACCTGGGGGGAGACTTGGTTAGTCCCAGGTGAGCTGGAACCAGCGCTGCCCTGCACCTCTGGGCACTCACTGTGGACAGAAGGGTCAGGCTGGTCTTGGGAGCCACAGCTGCCCAACAGTGCCATTCTTTCAAAACATGATTTTCTACAAATCTACAGCACAACCTAGTTTGTAACCCGGGGGTTAGTATGAGAACCGGGTTTCTGTACTCTTTGTATCTCTTCTCAAGCTTCGTCCAGGGTTCATTATTTTTGTCTGCTGCCATGTTGTCTCGCATGCCTGCACCCTCGCATGCACGCTGCCCGCATGTCATGTGCCACACCGTAGCCACACAGACCCCTCACTCGGGCCTCACCCAAGGCCAAACTCCAAACACAATCAGAACCAGCCAAAGAAGCATTCCTGGGCATAGGGCCGCCAGCTCCCGCCTCCAGGCCGGATGGCTAATGAGCAGGGACCATGAGGGCCGTGTCCAGTTACCAGCAAGCCCGGGCTCTTCCCAGGGTCTTGCATTCAAGGGCGATTATTTTAAAAAGAAAAACAGAAAAAGTTAAGAAAACAACCCTTCACTTTAGAAGGTCTGCAGACCGTGAGGGAGAACACTGCTCAGGCTCCTCTCTCCCAGCCAATCAGGGCCCCCGAGTCTCCCCTGAGAGACTTCAAAGTGGGCAAAGGGAATCTGAGGAGAGAGCATCACTTTTTTATAGGAAGAAGGGGAACTCATGACATAAAGGGGTCAGGGAGCTTCAGGTTTTCCAAACGATAGATTTATAGCTTCTCTTCTGTCAAAATCAACACATGCCCTTCTTTCTGCCTGATCCCATTTCCCTTCTGGACACCTCTCTGCTTTGGGACCAATCTTTCCCTGGCTGAGCTCAGGAACTGTCTGCCTGCCTCTGGGTGGGGCTGCAGCTCTGTCCTCCCAGCCCCATCCTCAAAAAGTGACCCAGGGCCCTGGATGAAGGGACAGGAAGCCAAGGTGCAGAACGGCATGTCCCCTCACCATTACCAGTGTGTAGGCTGGGGGTGAAGGCCAGGGGGCACCGCTTGCCTGGGGCATGGAGTGGTACTGGTTGGCATCCAGGCCAGTAGACACCCACTCTGCCACCGTGTGACCTGGGCAGGGCATGGCAAAGCCTGCAGGTGAAGTCCACAGCTCCCCACTCCACGGCAGCTCTGCCTCTGCCTACCTGACTTTTTAAACATGCCCGGAGATACTCCCCAGTCACACGAGGGAGGGTTGTGTCTGTTTTCCCATGCAAGGACCCTCCAACTCAGACTGTTCTTGACAACCCCCCACTGATCTCCCCTCCTTGAAGTGCCCTGACCTTGTGCCCACCTGGCTCAGAGCCAGCTCTGCCTATCAAGGCTGGGGAATGCACCAGGATCTTTCTGCCAGAAGCCTCCTCCTGGTGCTGGCACGCTGATGCAGTGCCTTGTCACCCAGTTGAGCTGCAAGAGGGACCAAGATGGGGCCAAGCAGCCAGTCAGGGGCAGGCCCTGTGCTGGGGGAGGACACGCTTGAGAACCATACACACGGAGGCACTGGTTTGTTTGGGGCAGTGGGCTGCCGGCTTTGTTGCCAGGAGCATTCACTGACCAAGCCCCCAGCCCCACCCTGAGTCCAGAGCCAGGAGGGGCTGGTCACCACTGAAGGCACAACCCCACCTGGGCTCTCTGCTGTGCCTAAGGGCCTGGCCTTCAGGGCCTTGGCTAAGCCAAATGGGGCCCCCACTCCCAGGAGCAGCCAGGAATCTCTGCTCACACAGGTGGGGCCCAACTAAACACACTCAACGCCTGGATGGCTGGGACTGAGCAAAGGCCCCAGGCTTCGAGTTGGATGTGTGTCCAGGAGAGCAGCAGGGACAGAGGCCAGGGTTCCTGAAGCAGAGAAACTCCGGGCCCAGCCTGAATCCCTCCGAGGAGTCACCTCCCTCCCAGGGCAGCTCTACGGGAGCCACAGCACAGGGGTACATGCTTCTCTCCCTACTCACAGGGCGGCCTTAGGCAAGTCACACCTCCCTGTGCCTCGGTCACTTCCTGTCCTAACAAGGTCACCTCTGCCCAGCCTGGCCCTAGTATCTGGAGCCGGACCAGCCTGTGTCCCAGCTCCCCTTGCACTTCCCTCTGGCGCAGCTTCAGCATCGAGGACGCCACTGCCCAACCACATGTTTCATCAAGGCTGTGGACTCCTAGGGCCATGCACAAGCCAGACTTTTCCATTTTGATTTTTAAAAAACAAAACACTACCAGAATCTCAGATTCTGTGGCATCTAGGCCTAGGAGGGGTGGACACAGGGGTCACTCAAATCCCCAACTGAGGCCCCCATGCCCACTCCAGGCCCAGCCTCCTCCAGAGAAGCCAGGAGGCAGGGGTCAGCTTTAGAAGGAAACAGTCATTTCCATTTGTCCAAACCACCTTGAGTTTTAAGTATGAATATTAACCTTGATGCTTTTTAACTACTGTATTAACTTGCTGAGATTTAGAAATACTGTTTTAAAAAAAAAACAAAATTTTTTAATTTCTGTATTTTTTTCTGTATTGTATCCTCATGGGACATTAGGGGTTTTATATGGTAAGCACACCTAAGGTTTTGGTAAAATTATTATCAAATATATATCCAGACGATTCTTCCCTAGAAGAAAAACAATCTTTACACCTGATAAAATATTTTGAAAAGAGAGGTGTTTTTCCCCCTTTACTGGTGCTGAACAGAAAGATGGATAACAAGGATAAAATAAAACTGTGAGGCTCAAGGCTGGTATTCTCTTATTTGAGCGACAAGCTGGGGCCAGGCTGTGGGGGGGAGGGCCCACCTTTCCTGCCTCCTCCCCAACAGGATGGGAATAGGCCAAGTCTGCCCTGAACTGCCAGAAAACTGGGCCACCTGGGTTCCTACTGTCTCCCTGTTCCCTCTGGAAGTGAGAGTAAACAGTGAAGGACACCTTGAACGTAGGGAGAAGCACGGCTGGGGCCTCCTCAGGATTCTACAGCCTTCCCTAGCAAAGCAAGGCCCAGGCTAGGGTGGGGTGGCTGCACGGCACCCACCTGCCCCAGACTTCCAAGGTGGAATGGGGGCACACAGGAAAAGGTTTACCTCCTGATTCCCCCTCCTGATGGCTGGTTTCCTGGTCTGCATCTCAGGAACTGCTATGAGACAGCCTCTTCCCTGTCCTCTGAACAGTAGCCTGAAACCAGGTGTCAGTCTTGGGTACCTGCTGATGCTGCAACACCAATGGCAGATGTTTATGGATGTGCCTTGGTAACATTACCCAAGAGATGAAAAGGACGGCCCTGTCAGGGTCTTTCAGGCCCAGGACTGAGCCCCAAGTCAGCATCTCCACCCCAGAAGCCCCTTCTAGCTGGAATCAGGCAGGAGGGACCCCAAGGTTCCCCACAGGCCAGTGGCTCACAGAGGGGCAGCACACCCACCGCAGCACTGCACAGCTGAGAGCAGCACATAACTTGCCTGGCCCAGCCAGCTCCCAGGACGGTAGAGGGAAACGCCACACTAGAGCTTTCTGAGCATTTTAGAACCATGGCAGGGGGGCTCCCTGGCCCCTCCTCGGCTCCAAATTCAGTCAGCAGTTTATGCCGCCCATCACACCCAAAATAAGGAACTGGCAGAGCAAAAACACAAAAAGGGAAGAGGGCTTTGAGCCCGGAGGCCTAGATGGGCCCTGAAAAGAGAAGTGCCTTCACCTTCCCTCCTAGAAAGCCACGCCAGTCAGAGCCCAGAGCCCTCAGGCCACTTTATTTCTCAACAGGTGAGGGTCACTGCCCATCGTCCAGGGTGTCTGAGAGTGAGAAATCCATGGTGATGTCTCCAGTGTGGGGGTGGAAATCCACAGTGTAACTGACAGTCTGAGGGCCGCCCAGCGGCGCTCTGGGGTCCGCCATGGTGAAGAAGTACACTGCCTGCTTGCAGTGGGGGTTCCAGCAACAGTCCCCCTGTAGAAGCAGCGAGAAGATAGTGAGGGCTACTAGCACCCAAGCCCCCTCCTGGCCAGTCTCCAGGCCAGGCAACTCGCAGTGAGAAGCTGGTCAGAACCAGGTGACCTGGGGCCACTGAAGAGTTACAATCGGGCTAACTTGTAACCAACCAGCTCACAGGGTGGGCCTGTTCTGGGACTCACGTGCACAGCACTACCTTGTCCTCTACAGACTTCAGGAGGCCAGTGTTGACAGTGTTGTCCGGCGTGAGGTGGTATTCCATCCACAGGACGGCCCCATGGCTCCTCCCAGGCCTGGGGGTGGGGATGTTGGGTCAAAGACAAACAGCCACACAAGAGATGGGCAGGCACAGCCACAGTTCCTCACCGCTTTCCAGAAACCTCTGATCTTTCTTTCCTCCCCAATCAGGAGGCTGCTAACATTCCACCTGACTAAAGGCCGCTTGGTAAAATGCTGAGCAAGAACCACAACCCAGAGCCCCACCTGCTCCCTGCAACCTGGCCAAGCACTTAGAGGAACCATGGGACAGGGGTTTTTCCTCAGGGAAGCAGCAGCTCCTCCCTGGGAAGGAAGGTGGAGCAGGATGGCCCAACTGTGCCTCACGATGAGTAGCCCTTACCAATTCCTAACCTGCTTTAATTCCCAGCAGGGTTCAGGAAAATGGCCCACTGGGTAACCATAGCAACAAAAAATCACTTTTCTCTATAGCTGTGATCCATCATGACACTTAGCTCAAAGGAAGCTGCAGGTGTGGGGGGATGTGCAAAGCCCACTCTGGCTCTCCCTCCCCACCTATACACACCCAGAGGCTGTGGGGACCCACTATACACTCAGGGCCACTTTGGACCAGGAAGGGCAAGGCCCAAAAAAGGAGGCCACAGCCACCCACATGAAAATGGCCAAAGTAAGTGCTTAGTCACCCAGGCAGTAACTAGACAGAAAGCAGGCCTTACCACTCCCTTCCCCAGCTTACTGCACCCTGGAACCTGTTCTTACCTCCTCAGCTCAATGGAGCCCTCAGCATGGATCAGGTGTGGGGGTACTGGCTGCCGAAAATCAAAGGTCAGGATCTGCTGGGGCTCAGACAGACAGCGGCATGGGTACTCCCACAGCGGGTGGGGTTCGGCCTCCTTGCTCTCCCTGAAGTCCAGGGCACGCTGAGAAGGGAAAGGGAGGTGGCAGTGGGCAGAGACAGAGACAGAACCAGAGCCAGTGGCCTAGGAGATAAGGGGCTCTTGTCCAGTCTCCAAGGTCTATACCAGTGGTCCTTTACCTCCTTGGCCCAGGTCCCTCAGGGTAA
The DNA here is from genome assembly GCF_018350215.1 of Panthera leo. Classification (NCBI taxonomy): domain Eukaryota; kingdom Metazoa; phylum Chordata; class Mammalia; order Carnivora; family Felidae; genus Panthera; species Panthera leo. Next base: position 43,512,853 of record NC_056693.1, on the reverse strand, counting down.
CTGCCACAGTCAGATGCCTCAGTGCGTCCTCACAGAAAGACCACACACACCGGGATCAAACCAGCTGCCTTCTCTACTCTCAGCTGCCACGCACAAGTGTCTTCTCAGAGAGTTACTTCACCTGAGCCTCATTTTTTCCCTTTTTAAAATGGGATGACGCTGCCTGTCTCATGAGCTACTCTGAGGACCAAACGTCAACACTGGTAAAAACATCTGGCACTTGGACGCTTGCCCATTCAGTGACCATTACTGAGCACTACAGCTGCCAGATCACTCCTACATGAGGCTCCCAGTCTAGAGGGAGACAAGGAATCACAGTGCCTGGACACACCAGGGTCTGGCTGAGAATGGGGTTGGGCAGGAAAGCTGACCCACACGTGATCTCTGAGCAGCTACCTGAAGGTCACACAGGAGTTGGTAGAAAGAAGAATGTATAAAGCCAAGGAGTGAGAGGGCGCAGGGCACAGACCAAGTGGCAGGGGTGATGGATGGGGTAACATATGGGGCCAGACTCAGGATCAATAGGTTCACCTGGACTGGGTAAAGGAAAGCCAAGTGGGAGGGGTAGGAAACTGTGCACATGGAGTAGGTGGGTGGGACACTACAGGCAGGAACTGTGCCCCACCTACCTTAATCATGTCATCCATGATGTGTACGTCAAAGCCTTCGCAGTCACCACAGGGACTCCGGATCCGCCACAGGTCCTGTGAGGAAGGCAGAGCCCTTGTCGACACCCAGTTGGGGATGGATGTCACAGGTTTGGTAGGACAGCACACAGACATCCACACCCACCCAGAGACATGAAAGCATGGTGACAAGAGCGAGAAGAGTCAGTGAGGTCAGGTTGGGGGGAAGGGGACAGCCCCAAAAAGGCACCCCTTGCTATTCCCACACACTTGGAAGAGACCCCATGATTGAAAGGCCTCAGAGATACCAAGGATCTGGGAAGGTCACTGAAATCTGCAAAGTGTCACATGATCAAGTCCTCTCCTACAGGGGACAATCAAACAGAGCCACTGGGATGGGGTTTCTTTGGGAAGAAATCTGTAAACCAGTTTCTGAGGCTCTGTGCCTATAAACAGGATGTGAGGACATTGGGAGAGAAGGGACCAGAAGTGCACTCAGGCTAGCCAATTTTGTGTCCCGTTTCCTGGATATATGTCTGGGAATGAGCATCATTCCCACATTCCTTCCTGGGCCATGAAAGCCAGAACTCCTGTGGAAATCTCGCCAGGTAAATAGACAACACAGAAGAAATGCCCAGAAAATCAGTGATGGAGCCACTAAGCTACCAATGGGTGAAGCCGTTCTTATCAAAGAAATATCAAATGAGGTTCACTCTACTTCTCAGGTTGAAAGTATTTCAAAATCCTTTTAAGAAGAAACGTCTTTCCCAAAATGACTTTGTGACTGGTTTTGCTTTGATGAGGAAATTAAAATGAAGCTTTTCAATTTTTTGTTACATAAAGAAGCTGACTTTCCATCTCAAAATGCTTTTAACAACTGGAGCGTCAACTTTTAATAAGAACAGAGTGAGCTGCACAGCATGTCTTCTGAAACTCTTCATTTATGTTTTTTTTAATTATTCTGATAAGGGATAATTGTAAAATGACAACACACAGCCATTTCCATTTCACATGCCAAATTACCGCATTTGTACAAAGGCAAGTCTCTTCCATTCAACCCTGCAGTGTGCTGATACAGAAAAGCAGAGGCCCATATCATTAAGACTCACAATGCTCTATCTGCACCCAAGGTCTCTGCAAGAAAATAAGGACCCCCAGCCCCTGCCCTTTCTGCAACAACTTCTGAGGGGCCTACCCTGAACTCCACGACCACAGCGTGCAGCGAGGCAGTCTGGGGCATCACCACAGCACCAGGCCCCAGATGCTGGTCCACGGCAGTCCGCACATACCAGAAGTACAGGTTGTGCCAAGGCAGCAGGCTGGTAGTGAAGAATGGTTCACCCAGGAGGAGAGAGATCTGGCAATCAGAGCAAGAAGGGGGGCCAAGATGTCAGAACGATTTTGCTAAAGGGTGAAGGACAGGTCACAAGGTTCATGGGAAACATGGAAATAAAAGGGCATCCATTCCCTCAACCAACAAGCATGCCAGGTCTGCACCTGCCTGAAGACACAAAGATGAGCAGACATGAGCCCTGTCCTCAGGAGTGCAGAGTAGAAGAGGGAACAGACAGGGCTGGGGTTATCCTTGTACAGTGTGGTTTGACAGAAGTGAGGAAGGGACATGTGGAGGGACCCCAGGGTCGGGCCCTTCATGGGAAGGGCCAGTGTAGATAACATCTTCCTGAATGGCATCCTGTGGGTAGATTCCCATTCAAAGCTTATCATAACAAACTGTTATCAGTGCTCCTCTAGCAGTCTTCCTCAGGAGGTTCTGAGCACCACAGAAGTGGGGACATTGGCAGCACAGTATCCCCAGCACTTTGCAAAGTGCCTGGCTCAGAGCAGATGGTTAGTAAATATTTGCTGAACAAATGAACAAATGTATGAATAGGAAAAGCAAAGGACTGGGGATTCTAGCAGAGGTATGCAGGGGAAAAAGCATGGGTGTGAGAGCAAGGCCCATCAAGAGCTTTTTACATGAGTATGCAGGGTAGGATGGTAAAGGGTGAGGCCAGAGAGGTGGAAAGGAGTTAGGTTGCCCAAAGGCAGCTTATGAAAGGTCAAGGAGGCTGGACTCCTTCCTGATGGTAAGAGGGGATCTCTAAAAGCTTTAATTGGGGGTTCAAAATGAGAAGGAACGTGTTTTAGAAAGAGCCCTCCGACGACCATGAAACATATGGAGAGACCACCCACAGGGACTTGGGTGAGTACTGCAGTGGTCCAGGAAAGGAGCAGGGAGTGTACAGAAGGAAGGACTGGGAGACACAACAGATGTGGAGGACACAGGGCACCCAGAGCTGGGCCCAAGCAGAAGGACCTCAAGGGAGGGGCCGATCTGAGATGACATCTAGGTGTCTGGCTGAGGTAACAAAGATGCAGATGGAAACACCAAAGACAGAAAAGGGCTGGTCCTGAGTATTCCCTGCCCTGCAACAACAGAACAAGGCAAGAATGCCTGCTCTCACCCCTTCTATTCACCACACTAGTCACCTAGAGTCTAGCCAGCGCACCATTATCAGTGGCTTATAGAAGTGGAGTAACTTTCTTTTTAACATTTATTTCTTTTTGAGAGACAGAGAGTGAGCTGGGGAGGGGCAGAGATGGAAGGAGACAGAGAATCCAAAGCAGGTTCCAGGCTCCTAGTTATCAGCACAGAGCCCGATGTGGGGCTCGAACTCACAAACTGTAAGATCGTAACCTGAGCTGAAGTCAGACGCTGACCAACTCAGTCACCCGGGCTCCCCAGAACTAGAGTAAGTTTTTAATCCTCATCTATGAGAAAAAAAAGTGCAACTTGTACTGAGTGTTCATGGCAGCATCATTTATAGCAACCAAAAAACAGAAACAACTCAAGTGTCCAGCAACTAATGAACAGATAAACAAAATGTGGCCTATCCATGAAATGGGATGTTATTTAGCAGTGAAAAGAAATGTAGTACTGATTTATGCTACATGGATGAACCTTGAAAGAAGCCAGTCTCAAACAGACCACACATATCCCATGATTCCACTTACATGAAATGTCCAGAATTGGCAAATTCGTAGACAAAAAGTAGACTGGTGGTTCCCTAGAGGCTGGGAGGGCAGGGGGCAAATGGGAAGTGACTTCTAATGGGCATGGGTTTCATTTTAGGTGATAAAAATGTTCTAAAAATTGACTCATGATGATTGTACAACTGTATGAATATACTAAATCATGGAATTTCACTTTAAGTGGGTGAACTGTATGGTATGTGAATTAGATCTCAAAAAAACTCTTCTTAAAAGAAAAGGCATAGGGAGAAATGGGCAAAAGACCTGAAGAGTGATTTCAGCTAGCTAGACATGGAGCAACTAATGGGCACAGGAAACGTATTCAACACCAGTGGTTACTAGGCAAATACAAATTAAAACTCACACCCGTGAAAAAGACTGTAATAAAAAAGACAATACCAAGTGTTGGTAAAGATACAGAGAAATTGGAACCTTCATGTGTAATGGGGATGTGAAATGGTATGGCTTCTCTGGACAGTTTAGAAGTACCTTAAAAAGTTAAACAAAAATACTACACAACCCAGCAATTCTAAGCCTAAGCATTTGAGGGAACTGAAAACACATATCTTCACAAAGACATATATCAACGCTCACAGCAGTATTATTCTAACAGCCAAAAATGGTTAAGCGTCCAAATTCAGCTTAGGTCCTGATTTTGTGGTTTGTGAGTCTGAGCTCTACATGGAGCTCTGTGCTGTCAGGGCAGAGCCTGCTTTGGATCCTCTGTCTCCCTCTCTCTGCCCCTCCCCTGCTCACTCTCTTTCTCTGAAAAATAAACAAACATTAAAAGAAGAAGAGAAGAGAAGAAGAGAGAAGAGAGAAAGAGAAGAGAGAAGGAGAAGAGAGAAAGAGAAGAGAGAAGAAGAGAGAAAGAAGAGAGAGAAAGAGAAGAGAGAAGGAGAAGAGAGAAGGAGAAGAGAGAAGGAGAAGAGATAAGAGAGAAGGAGAAGAAACAATCCAAATATCCACCAACAGGTAAACGGATAAACAAGATGTGACATGGCATATTATTCAGGATTAAAACGGAATAAAATACTGGCACATTCTACAACACGGATGAACCTGAAAGGTGTGACTAGTGAAAGAAGCCCAACACTAAAAACCATGTATCGTTCTACTCCATTTATATGAAATGCCCAAAAAAGACAAATGGATACAAAGAAACCAGATCAGTGCTTGCCTGGGGCTAGGGGCTGGGTGATGGAAACACTCTAAAACTAGAATGTGTGATAGTTGTACATCTCTAAAAATTTATTAAAAAATCACCGTACACTTGAAATGGGTTAATTTTATGGTATGTCAATTACATCTCAGTAAAGCTGTTAAAAAGCTGGTGAAGAAAGGTGATGGATTCCAGCTTGAAGGGCCTGCAGGATATGCAAGGAAAGCATCCAGTGGGCACTTGGACATGAGAGATTTGCAGACCCAGCTTTGGAGGCCAAAGATTCCCTTATGGGAAAGGACATGATCACTTAGAGAGAGAGGAGACACAGAGGGAGAGGAGAGAACAGACATGGAGAAACCATCAAAGACTGCTATGGAAGGATCAAGTGAAGGAAGAGAAACCCATGAAAAGCTCAGGAAGAGCAGCTAGAAAAATAAGAGAAAAACCTGGAAAAAGCAGTCTCTTAAGGCCCTAAAAAGAAATGTGTTGAGAAGGGAGAGGCCCCTGAGTCATGAGGGCCCAGGGGGCCAGTGAGAGGAAAGGCAGCAGAAGACTGTGTTTACATCTCAGGTTACTAAGGGGTGGGAGTAGTTTTAGAGGCAACGGGTGGTGGGTGGGTTGTGTGACAAGACCAACCGTAGGGGACAGAAGATCAACTGCCGAGGTGGCAGGAAGTAAGCAGAACGGTGAAAAGTGAACCAAAATAACAGGAGTGAACGGGAGCTGGAGCACTGTAAAGGGATAAGGCAGAGAGGCCACAACAGGCGGCTATTCATCCTAACAGAACCATTCTGTCCTCACTCGGAAGGAGCAGAGATCGGTCAGAGTTCAGAGTAGCTCATGTATTTGCAGACCAGACATCTATGCAATGCCTCACCACATTCCCACAGGGGCTGAGTTAGGTATGGGACCCACTGCATGGCCTGAGAAGAGAAGGGGGACGCAGGCCATCTCGGTGCTGTGCTGTCCATGCAAATGCAGAGCCCCTGCCACTCACCTTTTTACCCTCCAAGTCTGCAGATGTTAACAATTCAGGCCGTTTCTCTATTATATTAATTTTATCTTCCAAGTGATTAGCCTTGAAAATCTTATGAGGAAAAAAAATGAAAGTATTGTTTTTGTCCAGAAAAAACACCTCAAAGTTGTTTTGTATGCTTGCAGTTTTCTGGCCAAATTGTTCTAAGCACCACTTTTATCTGCTTTGTGAAAATCCTCTCCTCCAGGGGCATCCTGTGCACCAAGCAAAATGTTGTAACAGCAAAAGAAATTTCTCTTACAGACGTATCAGCAGGACTTAGCAATAGGCTTGTAGTTCTGGTAGTTTCCTTCAGAAAGGAAATCAAAACCAATCGATGGCCAAGGGAAGAAATACCATCATGGAACCAATCAGTCAGGTCAGCTTGTGAGTGTTGACTCCCTGGGCACTAGGTCCCAAAAACAAATCATAAATTCAGTTATATCACTGCAAAGATTGTAGCTTTTTTAGTTTTATGTGAAGCGAGGAGAAAAGCCATAAAAAATAGAGTCTAAATGTTTGCTGCTATTCAGCGACAGCCCCAGAAGACTTCTACACCGGCTCTCAAGGTGGGAACTCTCACCAGCTCCCTTACTGCCGAGACAGCATCAGAGCAATCAATCCCAGACTCAGCAAGGCAGGCCCCTGACCTGCCTCCCCACCCGATAGTTTAGTAACAACAGTCACTTACTTTTTTCATCAGTCTATAAGAAGCTGCTGAGCTCTCTACTGTAAATACCTAAAAAGAATACGATGCTATTAGAGATTCATTTGACAAAGAAATTAAATTAACGGGCGTCTGGGCGGCTCAGCTGGTTAAGCATCTGACTCCTGATTTCGGCCCAGGTCATGATTTCATGGTTGTGAGTTGGAGCCCTGCATCGGGGGTCTGAGCTGAGCATGGAGTCTGCTAGAGATTCTCTGTCTCCCCCTCTCTCTGCCCTTCCCCCACTCGTTCTTGTTCTCTCTCTCTCTCAAAGTAACATTAAAAAAGAAGAAATTAAAGATTAAAACTGGGGCACCTAGGTGGCTCAGCTGGTTGAGTGTCCAACTTCGGCTCAGATCACGATTTTGTGGTTTGTGAATTCGAGCCCCACATCAGGCTCTCTGCTGTTCAGCGCACAGCCCACTTTGGATCCTCTGTCCCCCGACCCGCCGCCCTGCTCTCTGCCCCTCCCCTTCTCTCTCTTTCCCTCTAAATAAAAGTTTAAAAAAATTAAAAAAAAAAAAAAAAAAAAAAAGGTTAAAACCCAACAAGATAATTCCAAGGCGGAATGTACCACCTAACCAAGTCTACCTGTGCTCACTACCCACTGAGACAGCACCTACTTTCTGCACTGATGCTAGCAAGGTGCACTCAGACACTGGAGCTGCAGCTATATGGGAATAGCTACAACCTGACTCCTGCCTGCACACGGAGGCAATAAACCCCAAAGCCCCCACATGCATGGCAGCTGCACTTGCAAAGGCCTTTAGTCACAGAACTGTGTACCCAGACCATGTAATATTCAAACTCAAGAGCTGCCCTCAGGAAGCTGGCAGAATGCGGTCTGGTACCTGCTCTGCCCCAAGGTGATGGGCCAACAAGGAGAGCAGACTGCCGTCACTGACGCACAGGCAGACACTGTCTGGCTTCAGTACCTGCAGGAAAATAACAACCTCAATACTTTTTCTTATAGCAGGTCAAGAAATTCTTGTTGGAAAACTGACAGAAACACTTCCTTTCTCCTAGCCCCATTAACTCACTCTGTGATCATTGAATCTACCCCTCAACACCCAGCTGGATCTTCTTGTAGCCCCAGACTTGTGCTTGCCTTGTAGGCAGTAAGCAGCCCCCACCCTCCAATGCAACCACCTCACCCACCTCTCCCTACCCAGACCTGTCAGGAGAGACTATCCCCAAGCTGTCCTACAAGGCCCACCTGAAGACCTGCCCCACTTGCTAGAGGCCATCTCTCAGTTTACCATAAGCCTCTTCCCTCTCTGGTCACAGAACAGACAGCTTGGGCTTTTGAGTGACTTGCCAAAGGCAGGGATTACTTTATAGGTCATAGATCCCTTTGAGAGAAACTTTAGATGGCTGGGATCTTCCCTCGTGCCAAAATGCATGCATGTACATATGTGCACACATATTTCTGCATACAACTCCAAGAGGTCCAAAAGACACTTCTCTAAACCCTTTGTATAGTCCTGAGCTGAGAGACTCCTGCTACACGCAGCAGGGAGCAAAGGTTTCAGGCAGGAGAGTTACATAATCAGACTCATATTTTAGAAAATTTTAGAAACAATGCAGCAGATGAAAGGAAGAATGGGGTGGCTGAATCCACTGGGATTATCCATAGGAACTACTAGTGACCACAAAGGCAAAGTGTCTAGAGGGAAAATGGCAGCGGCTGAGGTAAGGCTCCCAGGCAGAGGTTCTCACAGGACAGCAGAGAACAAGCCCTCACAAAGTCTAGTAACATGCTTCCTGGCTACTATCTGAGTGCCCACCCAAAAGCCAGGTAGTACAGAAATCAAAACCTGCAAATTATAAGCAAGCAATGACCTGAGGCCCATGCTACAAACTCCTTCTTGACTATAACCACCCAAAGGGCTGGACACTTACTGTCCGCAGAGCCTGGATGTATTGATCAGTTCTGTCCTGATCGTTGATCTCTCCAAACCGAGGCCGGTTCCAGAGCAGGTGAGCTTGGCAGTCACACACGGGGCGTGCTGGATAGACTCTCCTGTCCTTTTCAGGGCTAGGCCAGGAAATAGACACACATGATGAGCATAACCTGCTAGACACCAGCAAGCATGAAGGCATGGCACAGAGATGGGCACAGGGATCTGCCCCACTAAAACTGAAACAAGCCATGGTGGGCACACCCACATCCTCTAGAGGGCATGAGTCCAGGAACTGGCTTTCAAGTAGGCATTAGAGGTTGGAGGGTCCCCCAATCCGAGACTTCTCATTCATGTCTCCCCCAAACAGGGGCCCTGCAACCAGGGCAGTCTCTTCTAAGAACATGCCAATGGGCACTAACACATCTACTTACAAACTCTTGCTCTTGTTTTATTCTGTTCAGACACAAGCATGCCCACTTGTGCCACTACACTGTTTATAAGGCGAACTTACGTTAAGTACACAGTATCACAGGCCCAGTGCTTCCCCCCACCACAAGACTTGGGGCATACCTGGTCCTCTGGAGGCTGTACCATACACAATAGTCATCATGGTGCGCTACCAGGTAGATGCTTGAGCCTTGGACAACAGGCTCTTCTTGTGGCAGGAAGTACACACACTGCATCCAGTGGTCCCGCCACTGAAACAGGGAACAGAGATATCAGCTGTCCCCAAGTTGCAAAAAGAGCAACGTCTCTAATCCAGGAGCCAAAATCTAAGCCAAAAATCAGCTTGCAGGGAGACCATGCTGTGGACTACAGATGACTACCCTTGCCACAGAGATAAATAAGAAGATTCTCAAGTCAGAGAGGTTCATGTCCTGAAGGCTTGCTGGCTTCAAGTATACCGCCCAGGGAAGCAGTCTTCCAGAAGGGTTTAGGAGAGGGGACTCCAGCCTCCCTGTCATGTGTGTGTATGTGTGTGCACATGTGCATGCCTCCACCTCACGTGTGTGCACACACACAAAGGAAGACAGAGAGGGAAGGGGGAGAGAAAGCAAACATGGCAAATGCAAATAACTGTTACATTTAAGTAAAGGGCATCTCAATGTTTATTTTCATTTATTCTATGGATTTAGAATTTTTCAAAATAAAAAGTTGGGGAAATAGTACAGAAAGGTTTTGTTCTGTTTATTCTTTTGAATTAAACATTTTTTAAAGACCTGAATACTCTAAATTGTGAAACATGGTATACAATGATCCGGAGTCAACTTAATACGCTGTGTTGATCCTTTTTGACACTACAAACCCCACATACAGGATTCTATGCTAAGAAAATGCAAACAAAAAAGGAAAAAAAGCTATATTCTCAGGAACACCCATATTACAGATTTATACTAGCAAAAACTGGACCAAATGTCCAGCAGCTCAGAAATGGGTCTACAAAATCTTATTCAGAATATTCACAGACACTGACAATGGTAACTATCATGACCAGTGCAGCATGAAACCAGAAGTCAGCACTGACAAAATCTGTGCATATGGAAAGAGATCAAAGGAAGGGAGTTCTTAGCAGTGACAGGACCCTGAGTGACTTTGGATTCATTTTTGTTTTACACAAGGTTTATTACTCTCTTAACCTTTAAGCTTCTTTTTTAAAAAGAAAGAACTGTCCTAAAAAGTGGATGCCTGGCTCAATTCTGATGACACAAGCGTGTGTACTCATTCTCTGTCATCACCAGGAACTAAGAAAAACTTGGCCCCTGGGAGACTCCATCACTGCTGGGCGCAGACGCAAATGAGGCTGACACCAGCCTTACTTCTCAGGAAGCATTCCGCCCTACCCAGATTTGGATCTAACTAAAACGCAGGTGAATGACAGCCCCAGGTATCTAAGATGTCTATTTGAACATAAAAGCTAGAAAATGACAATGTAACTAGACACACTGTAGAATAAGGAAACACAAGGAGGAAAAACAGATTCTCCAAAACCTGTAGTTCATTCCTTACTATGCAAATTGACCCAAAGACAAAAGAAGCCGTCCCCATCCCCTCCCGGGCTCCCATAATGCTCCCTGATCATCCTCAAGTCCTTCTCAACACGCCAGCCTCCCAGGTTCTTAAGCTAAAGGTCTGCTGACAGACCCCACTGACCAAGGTGAGACAAACTGAATATATTTCAAACCAAGAGCAGTTTAGTGAAGTCAAGAGAGAAATCCATTAGCAAGCAGCTCTTCACATTTCTAACAGTCCACAGGCCACCACTGGTAAACAAAGGGCACAAACTGTACAAAACACTGGTAAAGGAAGGACACAATGTCAGGAGACCTGGGGACAAGCATCCACTACTGCCGCCTAGATAGAAGGCCCTGCTCCAATCACTCACTGGGTTGGGTCTCAGTCTCAGTTTGGGCAGTATGTGGTTACGCAGCAAGTCTTCCATGGGAATTCAAGGAGAAAATATACATAGTAGCACTTTGAAGATATGCAAATGAGATCATTAGCATTTCACATTCTTATGCTAATTTGTATCCTCACACTCCGAAAGGGAAAGAAAACAGCCCAACGTCAACCTCAATTCTGTAGGAGAATTCTGACCCACGCCCTCCTCCCACCCCCAAATACACCCTGAGCCTGCAGAGGACCAGGATATGCCGAGGAAGTTCATACACACTCTTTGGAGTCACACACGCCCAATGCCAGACAAGTGGAGGGCAGAAAGGAGAAGAGGGACCTCAAAGGCCCGGGAGGGGGAAGGGGACCAAGTGCAATCCTGTAGCAGTCATGACCCTTTGGCCTAAGCAGTAACTCAGAGAGCAGGGGAGCGGCTAAGGTCATCCTTAGAAGTCACACTAGAACTAGCAGATGAGCAATCAAGATAAACCCAGTGCCCAGCAAATGGTTAACAGGACAAAAAAAAACACAGAGAGAAGATGGTGCCCCAGGGCCTCCCAGGCGGAAAAGGAAGGCTTGATTCCTTGGCCCTGAACAGGCACCTTTCCCACTTTTTTTCTCTTTAGGTGTGCATATAAGGGGTGGACAACACGTGCACTTGAGAGAAAATTCAAAAGATATAAAAAGGTCATGGAGTAAAAAGTAAGTTTGCTTTTCACCCCTAACATCTAGCCCCCTTCCCAGAAGCAACCATTTTTACCAATTTATGTAGATTCTTCCAAATATATTCTTATATACACCCACCACACATATACACTCATAAACACATACATCTTATTTTTATTGATACCAACGTTGGCATAGCACACACTGTTCAGCACCTCTATTTTTGTTTCACTTAATGATCATCCTAGAGATTATTCTCCATCAGTGATAAGAGAGCTGCCTCTCTTAGCATCAGTAAGGATGCAGTCCCCTACTGGTGGCTTCTAGGTTGTTCCAGTCTTTTCTATTACATCAGGGCTGCAGTGAGTATCCCAGCACACGTCATTATACACAGACACCAATCTGTCCAGAACCTAAATGTCTGGAAGTGGCATCCTTCCTCTGATGACAGATTAGGCCTCCTTGTGCTCCATGGAAGCTCTGATGCTCACTGGCCGGTTGTCCCCACAGCTCTCCCGACAGTGCATTACCAAATTTCCTGAACTTCATCACTAACAGGTGGAAAATCATGTCTCACTGCAGTTTACATGTGCATTGCTCTTATGAGTGAGGCTGAACAGCTTTTCACATGTTAAACAGTACTCTGCATTTCCTTTTCTGTAGTTCACGTCTTCACCCACTTTCAATTGAGCTAGAAAAGGTACCCGTTTTTTTTTAGAAAAGCTAGATTTTGAGGCCACGCAGAAAATAAGTCTGCAGACAGACTGTAGTCCTCCATTCCAACTTGATGTGAGACTCCCTGGGATTACTCGAGGGCAAGGGGTGTGGGCTCTGAGAGTAGCTGTGCTAGGACTTGGGAGAGCCAGCACATCAAAGTTTCCCCAAGGCCCCCTCTGTGGCTGCTGCCTGAATTCGGCTGAGAGATCTATTTTATATCTTATTATGATAGGTAGCCTTGCCTTTTGGGGATTTTTGTTTGTTTTGTTTAACTCTCCTCTGACATTGATTCTGACATAGCCCCTCCGGTCTCTAAATTCTTGTGAATCTAAGGTTCAACACGTTACTTTCCCACAACCAGAAGTGGGTAAGTTTCCTGATTTACATGAAAATGTGCTCAGGTATTATCTCTTACCTGTAGCTCCTCTGGGTCTGAGTGTGCCCAGAAGGGGGCCATGCTGCACTTAATCTTCCCCTCAGGGTCCATTTCAATGTCCCACCAAGAGAGAACCACCTGAGCTCGACCAGATGCCACAGGTTCAAACTGCCGGCTGTGGCAGGCTGCTGAGCTACTGACTTGCTTGCTGAAGTCCACACTGTGGAAGAATATGCAAGAACTTAAGCATATTTTAAGCCTACACACTCTATTTTTAAGCTTTTATGGTGACATCACTAGCAATGGGACTTGTCTGCAATGGACTCCTGCCTTCAGAAGCAGGTGACCTCAGCTAGGTTTCCTTCTCACTCATGAAGAACTTCTAAAGACCCCTATTCCACCAAATATCTTAAAGCGCCGTCAGTGGTTTCTTGGTACCTGAACATAGGCAGCACATCACTGAGGACAGTGAAGTCAGCGGATGACACTTGGTTCAACTGAATGTCATAGACAGAGGGTGCACCAGGGCACCTCTCCAGTTCCAAGGGGGGGATGATGACCTGCTCTCCACAGCTGGTATGCACAGGGATAGGAAAGAGCTTATTCCACGACCACATCCTCCTGGACTCCACCAGCTGAGCATAGACAGTTGCTCTGTGAGGCACTGCCTCACAGTTTTCCTAAGTTTGTTAAAAAAAACAAAAGAAGAAAAAACAAACCAGTATATTATCAGAAAATAAACCCACAGTAATCCTCATGGATCAAAAGAGGTTTGTTCCAGGCATGCCTAAGTGGCTCATGCTCAGTCAGTTGAGCATTAGACTCTTGATTTCAGCTCAGGTCATAATCGCAGGATCTTGGAATTGAGCCCTGTGTGGGGCTCCACACTGAGCATGGAGCCTGCCTAGGATTCTCTCTCCCACTCTCTTTCTCTGCCTCTCCCCCGAGCGCGCCCCTCTCCCCTGCTTGCACTCTCTGTCTCTCTCAAGAAAAAAAAAGAGAGAAGAGGAGAGAAGGAGTGGGGAGTGGGGGGGGGGGGGGAGAGGGAGAGAGGGAGAGAGGGAGAGAGGGAAGGAGGGGGGAGGGGGAGAGGGAAAGGGAGAGGGTTTGTTCCTTAATATCAGGTCAGTTGAGCAGCATCTAACGCCTTACCACTATCAGAACAGTGAACTGTTTTTGGCCTAATGTCCTTGGGAAAGGAGAAAAAAGGAACCACATTTCAAAAAGAATACATGCTGTATCTAAAATGATTTATGTCAGATAAATTCCTGGCTACATGACACTTTTAAATACTTCAAAAATAACCCTTAATTGTTATCATGCTGATTAACTCCCACATCAATTTTGAAGAAAAAGTCAAAGACTTCCTGCGAAGCAGTAATTCTGGCACTGGGCTCAGAGTTTCTCTTAGGTACAGCTCTCACCCAGACGCCAGAACCTTATTGCACAGCCCAATGGACAAGTGTCCACCCTCAGATGACCTAATCTCCTGGCCTCACTGGGCACTGCCAATTGCTCCCCTTGTTTGGTTTTGGCTGAAACACCTCATCCAGTTTCCCTCCTACCCCATTCTTTCACCTGACAGCCTCTACGCACCAGGCACCAGGGGCCCAGCCATGAGGAAGACACAGCTACTACTGGAGGGAAATGACAGGCATAGGGTTTCTCTACCTTAGTACTAGTGACCTCTTGGGCCAGATGATCCTTTGGTATGGGGCTGTCTTGTGCATCATACAATGTTTATCAACACCTTGGCCTCTATCCACAAGGATGCCAATAGCATCCCCATCTCAGTTGTAACAATGAAAATGTCTCCAAGCATGACCCCTGATGAGAAGTACTGTTCTCCCCCTCTGTCTCCTTCAGAAGGCTGAACTTCCCCTGTTCATCCTTCAGAGAGAACTCCAGACCTGGTCTGGGCCCACCTTTCTCTCCCTCCACATACTCTCCCCTGAGGGAGCTCAGCCAGGGAAATTTGGTATTTCGTTTACCAAATACCATGTGTCCAAAAGCCTTCTGGTCCACTCCATTTGGCTGACCCTCAGATAGCTCAAACTCTGTCTAAACCAAACAAATCACCTTCACCTCTCCCCCTCCTTCCCAGGTCTGGTCCTCCTCCCATTCAGTAGGGAACACCAACCTCCAATCTAATCACCTAGCCCCAAACCCTGGCATCATCCTCAATGTCTCCACATCTAAGTAATTACCAAGTCCTTGACCACCTTCCTCCTCCCCAAGTCTACCTCTCCAGGCCCATTTCCCTGGTCTCAGCTGAGGCCCGTCTCAGCCTCAGGGCCTGGATGACCCCAACCACCTTCCAATCAGTCTTCCTACCTCTGATCTTATACCTCAACTGCTCTCCAAATGCCTGCCTGCATGAATCCAATGTCAATCCCCTCCTGTGGTACCACACTGCCTTCTGGAGCACAGGGGCCCATCTGAATGTAGCCCTGCCTCCCACACTACCCATAATGCCAACAACTCGCCCTGTACCAGCTCTTCTTCACATCTTTGTGCATGCTGACCTCTTCTACTGAGAATACCCTCGTCTGCCAGGCCAATACTTGATGACTCTTGAAGACAGACTCAGCTCAAGCTTTATCTCCCTTCATGCTCCCCATCATACCCTACCAGAGCAGACAGGATCTCACCCCACTGACCATCTGAGCATAACTCTAACTGTACTGGGATAACCTGCTCACCTACCTGCCTGTCTGGGAGTGCACCTTCATATTCCTGGTACTCAAAAAAGGAGCCCAGAAAAATGAAGGCACTTGATAAATTTACCTTCTCAGATTAATCACTGGGTCATTCATCACCACATGGACACCAGATGGACTATCTGTCAGACATGCCAGCATCCTAGTTCCATGACCCTCAACAAGGCAGGAAGAGGGACAGGGCAATGGAAGCCTTTGTGTAAAGCCATAACTCTTTCAAGCTCAGAAACAAGGTGGACAGATGGGGACAGCGATTAGAACAGACAGTGGAGGGGCACCCGGGTGGCTCAGTCAGTTAAGCATCTGATTCTTGGTTTCGGCTCAGGTCATGATCTCACAGTTTGCGGGATCGAGCCACACATCGGGCTCTGTGCTGATAGTATGGAGCCTGTTTGGGATTCTTTCTCTCCTCTCTCTCTGTCCCTCCCCCTACTTGCTCACTCTCTCTCAAAATAAACATTAAAAATAAACAAACATTAAAAAAAAAAAATACCCCCAGACAATGGACACCTAGCTGCACAGGTCAGCTGAGAAAGGAAACTGCAGATGGCTGCCTGCACAACTCATAATTATTAAATGAATTAGAGAAAAGACCAATTGGGCAACACTAACATAATTCTAACATCCTCATTCTCTGTTTCAGGGATTCATCTAGTTGATAGTTTTTGTTTTGTTTTGTTTTGCTTTAGCTGATGGTTTTAATGTGAAGAAACAGCAATAATTACTACTAACATTACTAGAAAAAGATTTCACATTTTGGAGACAATGAGACATCTCACACAGCATAGGGATCTGTGGAACAATCACCATCACATGCTGACCTGTGAGTAAGGTGGACTATGGCCCCAATTGCCCTGGAAGGAGCCACATTCTTCATTGTGCGAACACCAAGAATCCCCAAAGAGGGCCCCAGACTGGGACAGTTGCAGGCTCACCTGGATGGTTCCCACAGGACAGGTGGCAGCAAAAGAAGCAGACACTCATACCTCCCCACCTGGCTTTTGCCTCTGGGGAAGCTTATGTCCATAAAAAAAAGACCAACATCCCTGAGATAACACTTTCAACACGCTTCTCCCTTCCCCCAAAACTGTCAACGATTATCACTACCCAAATTCTTCTACCTGGAATGGTTTCGCATTCAAGGCCTTCCACCCTCTCCCCCACTCTCCACCATTAGCTCACAAGCCCACTCAGTGTGGTGTTCTCACTGACCTACCAAATAGGTCCTCTACCTGGGATACCTCTCTCTCTTCTCACTTCCTTTCCAAATTCCACCATCTCTACACATGACCTCATCTCCTGATCCCAGACCCCATCCAGTCCTAAAACAAATGTTAGTGGTGCTTCTGTCTGCCTCTCCATTTGGCCCATCCAGTCTTTACTGTCACTGACGGTGGATCTTAGAAACAAGAAGGATGTCTGATATTTCTCCCTGGATGCTAGAACACCTTATACACAGGTGACATTCAAAGAATGTTTGCTGAATTGAATTGAAGTGAAACACAGTTTCTTGCCTTTTGACTCTAGCCTACGAAGACCTGATAAGAGATCCAGAAGTCCTAATTGAGAAGAACCAGAGTCTTGCAGGAATGAAGGGCACCCTAAGGTGTACAGAGAAGTACTGAGGGCTCAGGCTGTGCAGAGCACATTGTATCAATGAGACCTGTGTGAGCTGGCTGAGATCACAGCAATATGTGCGAGTGAGGTCCTCGATTCCCTACCTGCACGAGATGCCTGTGTGCATGTTCATAGGAAGGCAGCGCTCCCTCTCCAATCAGTTCCGTATCAAACAACTCCGTTATCAGGATATTGGCACGGCATGGCATGTCACCATCTAAGAAACATGAACAAAGAGCCAGAAGCAAGCGGTCAAAAAAATATTTACAACAAATACGTGAAAGATAAAAGGTTAACAGATCACTAAATTGAAAGCATATACATATACCGAAGAATTCAATAGTGTCATGCAACTAACTTTCCAATGGCTCACCAAAGAGCCCACTTCGAGGTACATATACACATCAAAATACCAGCAACTGATAAGTCTTGCTTAAGAGAATGTAAGTGTCCACTACACCACTCTTTCAATTTTTCTGTACATTTAATATTGCAAGGGACTTGCAGAACTGATAAGAAAGCTATAAATACCCAAAAAGAAAACCAGGCAAAAATACAAATAGACAATTCAAAACAGAAAAATCAATCGATCAATTATATGGAAAATGTTATTTATTTATTTATTTATTTATTTATTTATTTATTTATTTTTAAAGTAGGCCCCATGCCCAGTGTGGACCCCAACACAAGGCCTGAACTCCTGACCCTGAGATCAAGAGTCAGGTGCTTAACCAACTGAGCCACCCAGGCACCCCAAAAATGTATCATTCTTATTAGCAATTGGAGAGATACAAATTAACAATTAAATAAACTATTAATATGTTAACAACAATGATTTGAAAAACAAAAACTTAATACTTCTACTTTTTAAGTTTATTTTCTATTTATTTTTGAGAGAGAGAGAGAGAGAGAGAGAGAGAGCGCACGCGCGCACGAATGGGGGAGTGGCAGAGAGAGGGGGAGAGAGAGAAATCCCGAGCAGGCTCCATGCTATGAGCAAGAAGCCCAACCTTGGGGCTTGAACCCATGAACCATAAGATCATGACCTAAACTGAAATCAAGAGTAGGAAGCTTAAGTGAATGAGCCACTCAGGTGCTCATGAATGCTGGTACTTCTATTTCTAGGCTGCACAGAGAGAGAAAAACCAAAGCAAGAGAGATTGCATGATTCCAATGACACTACAAGATCCAGGATTCAGAATCCCCAGTTCCTTCTACTAAATCCTCCTTAATTAAGTTAATTTCTTGCTACCAATCAATCCCCCAAAAAATAGTTGTTTTAGAATACTAGGATTAGGGAAGATCTTTTTGCTGAATCTATTTCTCAAACCTCCATCATGTAACGTAATGTTACTTCTACAATTACAATTTTTAATGAGCCAAGAGACAGAAGACAAGTCTCATGGATAACACAAGGAAAGAGAAGCATTTAGGAAGCTCAAAGGAGGGTGAGGTAGAGAAAACCTGAAGTCATGGAGACCTAGGCTGGATCCCACTTTCTAGCTTTGAACCTTCAGTGCTGACCATCTTTAAAACAAGAGTAATGAGGGGCGCCTGTGTGGCTTGGTCGGTTAAGCGTCTGACTTGGGCTCAGGTCATGATCTCACGGTCCATGAGTTCCAGCCCCGCGTCGGGCTCTGTGCTGACAGCTCAGAGCCTGGAGCCTGTTTCGGATTCTGTGTCTCCCTCTCTCTCTGCTCCCCCCCTGTTCATGCTCTGTCTCTGTCTCAAAAATAAATAAACGTTTAAAAAAAAAAAAAAAAAGAGTAATGAGATATGGCGGTAGGACAGCAAAGGTAAAAGCTTTCCTTTCTTGTGCACACATGCTCAAGAGCAAGGGACAGAGAGGGAGAGAGAAAATCCCAAGTAGGCTCTGCATTCTCAGCACAGAGCCCAAGGCAGGGCTCCATCCCAGGAACCTGTGAGATCATGACCTGAGCTGAAATTAAGAGTAGGACACTCAACTGACTGGGCCACCCAGGTATCTACTTTCTATGAAGTACCCTTGTGCTCAATGGCAGTATGCCATGAAAGGTGGCTGACAAGAAACATCTGTCTCTTGGCACAGAGACTGCCCTCCTGAATGGCACTGCCCACATTTCTGATATCATGCCAAACTCGAACGGAAATATATTATCCCAAACTGCACCCAACCCCTACACAACTGCTTCTCCCTCCGATGCTTCTGCGTCAGTGGATGGCACCACTGGTCACACAGCCCTGAAACCAGGGCATCATTTGTCAGCTCCAGGAGAGCAGAGACCCTACCTGCTCTGCTTGCCATTTTACCCCAATGCCTAGAACAACACCTAGCACCCACAACAACCAGCAAACATTGGCTGAATTCTTGATTCCTCCCTGTCATCTTACATCCAATCAGTCACCAAGCCCTGCCAATTCTACCTCCTGAATAATTTTTAAACCAATTTTGTAACTTAAAATGATTTATTATTCAATTCGCTTCAAATAAACAAAGTTTTATGATCCACTGAATCTCAATAAATACTCTTGAAGAGCCTGGTATCTAGCATGTGAGTGCTAATACAGGAGGGTGCAGTGGGAACCCGAGGAGGGTGGTTACCCCAGTGCCTTGTATGTCTTTGCCACATGACTAGATGGACAAATGTTGCTCCCCAAGTTACCTGTGGAGTACTTGGGATCAAACTTACCCACCCACTGTACTCAACTAGAAAACTAGATAAAATATATGAAACAAGTGTTTTCAGATGTTGAATAAGAGGAAACAAATTTGTTCTCTGAGAAACAAAGTGACCCCTGCAACTGCTCTGGCTTTCTGCCAGTAGGTAGTTTCCAGATGCTGTACAAAAAGCACGATGTCAGGCAGAACGTAGCAATCTTGCTGAGGCAAAGAGATAGCAACTGAAGCTGAGAGAGGGCAGGTGGCTGGGGCTCACCACTGGGGGCGGGGACCAGAGAGGATGTTACACAGAAAGCAGGCTTCCGAAATCTGCACAGGACTCTCCCGAAGCCTCTTGTTGAATATATTCACACATACAGAAGAATATAGAAAGTCTGGCAAAGGACGACCATAGAGCTAGAAATTGAATAATTTCCAGAGCTCACAGAGGACTGGGAAACATTCTAGTTCCAATCAGCCAGCACCAGACACTAAGCAGAGACCCCAGAAAAGCCATGCTTTGCTAGTGTGACCAAGGTAGTCTTAAAACAGGGCGCCTGGGTGGCTCAGTCGGTTAAGAATCTGACTTTGGCTGAGGTCATGTTCTCTTGGTCCATGAGTTTGAGCCCTGCATCTGGCTCTCAAACAGCTCAGAACCTAGAGCCTGCTTCATATTCTGTCTCCCTCTCTCTCTCTGTCCTTCCCCTACTCATGCTCTCTCTGAAAAATAATAAACATTAAAAAAAAAAAAAAAAGAAGAAGAAGAAGGAACACTGGTTTTCAACAGAGGGCAATTTTGCCCCTACCCACCCCCAAGACATTCAGCAATGTCTAAAGACATTTCTGGTTGGTACAAATGCTAGTGGGGGAGTAGGTGATATCAGCTTCTACTGGTTAGAAGCCAGGGGTAAACATCCTCCAATACACAGGACAGCTCCTCCCAACAAAGAATTATCAGGCCCAAAATGACACTGTTGAGAAAACCTGACTTAAAATTATTCTAACCCGGGGTGCCAGGTGATTCAATCAGTGGAGCATGTGGCTCTTGATCTCAGGGCTGTGAGTTCAAGTCCTACATTGGGTGTAGAGATTAAAAATAAAAATCTTTAAAAATAAATAAATAAATAAAGCTATTCTAACCCTGCTCCAACAAAGCTTAAAAACAAGCCCTGAAAGGATCAAACTAACCTATTAGTAGCCCAACTGCATGCCAGGCAAAGCCTTTTTTTTAACTTAAAAAAAAAAAAATTATATTTATTTTTGAGAGGGAGTGAGCAGACACAAGACAGAGAGAGGGAGATAGAAAATCCAAAGCAGGCTCTGTGCTGACAGCAGAGAGTCCAAGGTGGGGCTTGAACTCACAAACCATGAAATCATGACCTGTGCCAAAGTCAGACGCTTAACTGACTGAACCACCCAGATGCCCCCAAAGTTTTTAAAGGGAGACAATAAACTCTGGTACTCAGCAATGCAAAACTCCCACCATACATGGCATCCAAATAAAAATTATTAGACATGTGAAGAAGAAAAATGTAATCCAGAATCAGGATAAAAATTAGCAGAATAAACCCAGGAAAGACTGAGGCAGTGGAAGCAGAAGATAAGGATGTTAAAACAGCTACCTGGGTGGCTCAGTTGGTTAAGGGTCCAACTCTTAATTTCAGCTCAGGTCATGATGTCATAGTTCATGAGATCAAGCCCTGTGTCAGGCTCTGCACTGACAGTGTGGAGGCCTACTTGAAATTCTCTCCCTCTCTCTCTCTGCCCCTCTCCAACTGGCTCACACATGTGCGCGTGTTCTCTCTCTCTCAAAATAAACTTTAAGTAATGTACTCTTAAAAAAAAAATAAAAACAAAAAACTCCAGCTAATATAGATATGACAACTATTTAAAAAATCACATGAAAAAATAAGAGTGATGCAAGTTATAAAGAAGAATCAAAGGAAACCTTTATATATGAAAAATACAGTATGAGAAATAAAAAGTTCACTAGATGTACTCAGCAGATTAGACACCACAAAAGAAAAAAAACAGTAAACCCCAAAACCTAAGAAACTAACATGTCCATCAGTAGGTGAGGGGATGAACAAATTAAAGTATGCACACACACAGTGCTACTCAGCAACCCTTTATCCACAGAACGTGGATGAAACCCAAAAGCATTATGCTAAAGAAAAGAAAGAGTACATGTGGGTGATTTCACTTACTCAAAATTCTAGAAAGGGGGGGGGGAACTAATCTACATTGAAGAAAGCACATCAGGGGTGCCTGGGTGGCTCAGTCGGTTGGGCATCCGACTTCGGCTCAGGTCATGATTTCGCGGTCTGTGAGTTCGAGCCCCGCGTCAGTCTCTGTGCTGACAGCTCAGAGCCTGGAGCCTGTTTCAGATTCTGTGTCTCCCTCTCTCTCTGACCTTCCCCCATTCATGCTCTGTCTCTCTCTGTCTCAAAAATGAATAAACGTTAAAAAAAAAAAAAAAGAAGAAGAAAGCACATCAGTGGGTGCTTAGGATCAGTGATATGGAGGCAAAAGACTATAAAGCGTCATGAAGAAATCTCTTTGTGCACGGTAAAGACTTTCTACAGTCTGGAATGCAGAAGAGGTTACAAATGTGTTTACATTCGTCCAAACTCAAACTATATACTTAAGACAGATGCACTCATTTTTAAAAAAAATTTTTTAATGTATATTTTTGAGACAGAGAGAGAGAGAAAGAGAGAGTGCACACCGCACTGGGGAGGGGCAGACAGAGAGGGAGAGAAAGAATCTGAAGCAGGTTCCAGGCTCTGAGCTGTCAGCACAGAGCCTGATGTGGGGCTTGAACTCCGGAACCGTGAGATCATGACCCGAGCCGAAGTTGGGCGCTTAACTGACTGAGCCATCCAAGTGCCCCAGATGCACTCATTTTATGTACATTATACCTCAATAACGTGGACTAAAAAATGAGATAATTATTTGCACACTCTTTTGTAGGCGTCAAAAATAAAGGGGACACTAATCCTTTCTTTTGGGCATGTTTCAGATTCTCCATTTAAAAAAACATTTTTTTTAAATGGGACAAAAACGTTGATCTTATATAGATGCTTCCATCTAAAATACTGCATTTTAAAAAACTGGTGATATACATAACCTCATTCCAGAAGCTTCTTTTGCAAATCTTTCCACTGTCTCTCCAGGTATCAAGTGGCATGTGAAATTTTAGAAGTCTGACTCAAATACCTAGACTATAAAAAATATTCTGAAAACCTGGAGAGACTGTACTATATAGGCAAATCTCTCATGTTGGATGCTGAAGCAGGATGTCAGCACTAAGCAAACCTCTTTCTGCTATCTACTTAGTTTTACTTCTGTCGATAAAACTCAAATCTCTGAGAACTG
This sequence comes from Panthera leo, assembly GCF_018350215.1. Classification (NCBI taxonomy): domain Eukaryota; kingdom Metazoa; phylum Chordata; class Mammalia; order Carnivora; family Felidae; genus Panthera; species Panthera leo. The sequence continues at coordinate 43,489,901 of NC_056693.1, read as the reverse complement.
AGTCACATAAGAATTTCAACTTGCTTAAAGCAAAAGGAAGTTTCATTTGTCTCACCACTGTTGAGCATTAGTTTTGGTTTACTCACTGCTGATTTATTTTCACTAGTAGAGAAGCAAAGTACTTATCTTCAGACCAAGTGGAGAGGCCCCATTTCTCTTCAATAACCTGAATACGTTTATTCCAGATAACTAGAATAAACCTTTTCTTCTCTCCTATAAGAGTGAATAAGGCTTTTAAAACAGTATGTTTTGGCTTTTTTTAAGTTTATTTATTTTGAGAGAGAGAGAGCACGAGAAAGCGCACTATCATGAGAGGGGCAGAGAGAGAATCCCAAGCAGGCTCCATGCTGTCAGAGCAGAGCCCCATGAGATCATGACCTGAGCAGAAATCAAGAGTCAGATGCTCAACCGAATGAGCCACCCAGGCACCCCTCAAAACAGTATGTGTTGATCTTACCTGGCCCCATCGTCACCTCAGTGGAATGCTTGTTAATAATCTTAATCTTATCACTGAAGCCATTTTTCTCCACAATCTTTACAGCAGCATCAGCCATAGGCTTGAAAACCTAGAAATTAGAGCCAAAACCCAAGTAAAAATGAGCAATAAATTAAATAACATCCTAACATCAAAGATTAGTAATCTCTTGGGGCGCCTGGGTGGCGCAGTCGGTTAAGCGTCCGACTTCAGCCAGGTCACGATCTCGCGGTCCGTGAGTTCGAGCCCCGCGTCAGGCTCTGGGCTGATGGCTCGGAGCCTGGAGCCTGTTTCCGATTCTGTGTCTCCCTCTCTCTCTGCCCCTCCCCCGTTCATGCTCTGTCTCTCTCTGTCCCAAGAATAAATAAAAAATGTTGAAAAAAAAAAAAAAAAAAAAGAAGAAAAAAAAAAAAAAAAAAAGATTAGTAATCTCTCTTTAAATGGAGAATCAAGACACAATATGTCTTGATACAGGTTCTTAGACTTGAAGTAAAAGAGGTCTCCATTACAGAGTTACCTCCCGAATATATAAAATTTACCTCTGTTACTGTTTGATACAGGCAAAATATTTCTTGGGCTGATTTGATCAAAATAAATGAGACTTCACCTTTGTAACTTAAATAGTTTATTCTCCAAATGTATGTCATAAAAATGAACACAAAGGGAAGGCCATCCACTGGGTTTAACTTGCAGGAGTTAAACCTTACATGCTAGGCACAATGGGGACGCAGGGCTTCCCAGGAAGGTTGCACTACCTAGTAAGGACGGCAGGTGTCAGAGCCAGGCTAGAAGAAGGCAGCAAGGGGATTTGCTTCACAAAACCACACCCTGGGGGAATGGGGCTGGACAAATGTACTCTCTAGAAGGAAGTGAGACTGTTACTGCATTAGTTGTTAAATGTAAACAGGCGTCAGCTCAAAACTGTCCCAAATCCTCGCTGCTGGCATAATACAGCCTCTATTTTATGGCATTCGAGGACCTCCATAATATGAACCACCTTAGTTCCCCCAGCCTTATTCCCCTCCTAATCCATCCCCACCCATGACTGATGCTCCTGCCACACTGATCTTATTGTGCACTAGGGAAGCCTTAGCCTTCTCTGCCCTACCCCAACCTGCCAAGGCAAACCCAACTTTCCAGGAAGCACGAAGCCCCCGCTTCTCCAAAAGCCTTTCTAAACCCTTCACTTATCCCTAAACACAAACCCCTCCAACTCTTACTTTCTAGCTTGCCCAACTTAGATTGCATGGCTCCAACCACGACAGTGCATAAAAAATACAGATGCACATGCGGCCACACCTACAGAGTGGAAATAGAACAAAATGATAAAGTAACTGGTCACAGGACAAGATTTCCATTTTTCCTAGGTCCTTTTCTGCGTTTTCCATATTTTCTACCATGAACACATACTTCTTTTATTAAAATCAAGAGGAAATGCTATATTCTTCTGTAAAGGATACATATGTGCTTACCTAGGAAAAATATCGTTCCAATCTGTTTCAAATTATTTCTAGGATCTGGCTTGGTGTTTTTAGATGTAGTCTGAGGGCCTCAAGACCTCAGTTCTCACCCATCACTTTGCCTCCACCCCAAAGTATCACAAGTTTGTATCATCCCCTCAGCCCTCCTGCCTCTGAACATTATCACTCATCTCTTCTGTTGACCCTTCAGGCTTGACATTCACAGTCTCCTCCTTAGCTTAAGACCTCAAAATCTCTCCCAGAACACTTCTTTCTGGAATGGCCCCTGAAGATGGCTTCCCAACATCATTCTGTGTACTCCCCTGCACCTCCAGTCAGTTTGGGGGACTGACTGTATCACTTCCAAGTGGTACACCTGTCTGATCTAAGTGTAACTGAATCTCTCAGGCCATGTCACTGAAGTAAGTTAAATAGGATTGAACCTTATTCTGGCCAAAGATACCCAAAGAGAGGTTTGCTAGAGATTTCTGAGAAAGTTCTTCTTGCTCTTACAAAGAAGGAAAATAAGTGAGGAAACCAGGACCATGCTTTATTCTCAAAACATTTGCCAAAGAAATCACTGTAACTAATACACCTTCCCAAAATATTCCTCACTTTTCAAACGTGTTAAAAGAGAAGTTTATAGCCACTGTCTGTAATTCCTTGTATTCCATCTACTCCTCAAACCTATTCCCCTGAAAATACCATTTAAAGGAGGTCACCTCCTAGCTGCCAACCTAACAGCTTTCTCTCAGTCCTCATCCTACTCAACTGCTACATCAGTGCTAATACAGTGACCACATGCATTTAAATAGAAGTTGATTCAAACTGAGTGAAATTTAAAAATTCAGTTCTCAGGGCGTCTGGGTGGCTCAGTCGGTTAAGTGTCTGACTTCAGCTCAGATCATGATCTTGGAGTTTGTGAGCTCAAGCCCCACGTCGGGCTCTGTGCTGACAGCTCGGAGCCTGGAGCCTGTTTCAGATTCTGTGTCTTTTTCTCTCTACCCCTGCCCGACTCACATTCTGTCTCTCTCTCTCTGTCTCAAAAAAAAATAAATAAATAAACATTAAAAAAAAAATTCAGTTCCTCATACTAGTCACACTGCAAGTGCTCAGCAGTCATATGTGGCTACGGACCACTATGTTGGCCAGCAGAGCTATAGAATATTCAGCATCACAGAAAGTTCTATATGACAACGCTGGGCTAGAACATCCACACTTGCTGACCACTTCCTTTTTCCCATGAATCCCCTGCAACCTTGGCTTCCACCCCTACCCTCTAGGATCTCTTTTCGTCTGTCTGAACTTGCCTTTACTGGCCACCCTTCTTCCCTCACAGGCATATCCCCAGCTCTGCCCTTCTCATTTTACTCTCTCCTTGAACAATCTCCTACAATGCCAGCTTCACCTGCCACATCTGCAAATGAGTTTGGAAATCCGCCTGTACATGCCACTCTCTAAAGATTCAGACGTCCATCTCCAGAGACTAGCAGGTTCTCACTCATTGTTCTAGACCTGTCTTTCCAGTTGTGGAGCTCAAGCAGAGTTGAAAACCACAGGGCAGTCCAGCTAGAACTGAGTTGAGAGGTTCAAAAGTTGGTCACTAAAGTAAAAGCTGGGAGGCCACCATAAGATGTCAAGAGCCAAAAAGAAAAGATCTGAGAATCACAGACCAGAGCACCAAGACAGAAATTAGAAATCCAGGTAACTGAGATGGAAATATATAGAAAAACCCAACAGCACAGTCCTACCAATTCTGCCAGAAAACATGTTCTTACCGCAAATGTATATATACATATATATTATACATATACATAATATATATAACATGTAAAATATATATATAACATATATATACGTATGTGTGTACTTTTTTTTTTAAGTTTATTTACTCATTTTGAGAGAGAGAGCGAGCAGGGGAGGGGCACAGAGAGAGGGAGGGAAGGAGAAATCTCAAACAGGCTCTGCACTAAGAGTGAGGAGCCTGAAGTGGGGCTCAAATCACAAACTGTAAGATCATGACCTAAGCTGAAATCAAGAGTCAGACGCTCAACCGACTGAGCCACCCAGGTGCCCCCTCACCCTGTATTTTCAATTAGCAGTCCACGCATATAGTGACTCCTGCCCTGGGACCTGTCTCTCTCATACTTACCACATCCAACATGAAATGCATTATCTTTCCTACAAAGTAAGTATCTTCTTGAGTTCCTCTCACCAGTCAACAGCATCACTGTTCCCCCAGACAACCATGCTAGAAATCTCACACTCACACATCCTCTCCCATCAAAGATACCACTATAGGGCTAGCACCTTAATTAGCAACCAAAAGACCAAGTCTCCAGGTCTAGCTCTCCTATTTATTAATTGTGAGATTAAGTCTTTAATCTCTCTGGGTCTTAGTTTCTTCATTTGTAAAGTAAGGATAATAAAATTTACTTGAGACTAACTAAGGTAACTATCCTAAAATATAAATAAATTTCTTTGTATCTATTTAAAAATCATGATGATGGAGGCACCTGGGTGGCTCAGTTGGTTAAGCATCCAACTCTTGATTTTGGCTCAGGTCATGATCTCACAGTTTGTAAGACTGAACCCTGCATCAGGTAACCATGCTGGATGTGGAACCTGCTTGGGGTTCTCTCTCTCCCCCTCCCTCTCTCCTGCTCATATTCTCTTTGTCTCTCTTCTCTCAAAAAAAAAATCTTGATGATGCCCCAGAAGGCCAAGAAATGACTCTTGATCTTTTTATGAAGTCCTGAGACAAGTGCACAGAGTCATACACTCATACACATACACACACACCCCTACCTCTCTCAGGTCTCTCCATGGAGACCAGAAGGCCATTCTTCTTCTTTTTTTTTTTTTTTTTAAGATTTTCTTTTTAATGTTTATTTATATTTGAGAGAGAGAAAGAGCACATGTGGGGGAGGGACAGAAAGAGAGGGAGACAGAATCCAAAGCAGGTTCTAGGCTCTGAGCTGTCAGCACAGAGCCTGATGTGGGGCTCGAGTGCTGAGATCATGACCTGAACTGAAGTCGGGCACTTAAATGACCGAGCCACCCAAGGGCCCCTTAAATCTATTCTTTTTTTTTTGTTTAATGTTTATTTATTTTTGAGACAGAGAGAGACAGAGCATGAATGGGGGAGGGTCAGAGAAAGGGAGACACAGAATCTGAAGCAGGCTCCAGGCTCCAAGCTGTCAGCACAGAGCCCGACGTGGGGCTTAAACTCACGGACTGCGAGATCATGACCTGAGCTGAAGTCGGATGCTTAACCGACTGAGCCACCCAGGCACCCCTGAAGCCCATTATTCTTATTTCAGGTTAAGAACAACTAATTCAGGATATTGAAGTTAGAAGTCTTTATTGTAGCACTCAGGTCCTCCATAGTGTGGCTACAATCTACCTTTCTGGATTTCTACCCTGACCCTGTTTGCCACGACTCTGGACAATACAATACGGGATTCCCTCAGCCTAAAATGCCCACCTTTCTAGACCATGAGCATGAGGGCCACACTATAGGGAAAGAGGGGTGGGGAGCTAGAAGGAGTCTGAGTAGAATACCCCAGAGTGCTGCCTCCAGACTTTATGTGAGGAAGCAAAAATCTTCTATCTTGTTTAAGCCACTGTTATTTTGGGACTTTGTTATTCACAACTCAATCACCATACAAACCAAATCTTGTAGGAAAAAGTGTTTAAATACATTCCACCTTTTCCCAAAAGCTGTGAAGAACATATGCCAAAATTTCAACGATGGTTAACATTGTGTTAAATGCTATTTTTGTTTTACATTTACCATATTTTCTATGGTAGAATGCATTATTTAATTTATCAGCAAAACAATGTATGTTTAATGTTACAATAAAGAAATGAAATGACAGACTGCCCAACTACTGACAAACATAGTAAGATAGCAGGCTCAATGGAGACATTTAAACTAGCAGGTCTCGGGCGCCTGGGTGGCTCAGTCGGTTAAGTGTCCAACTTCAGCTCGGGTCATGAGCTCACAGTCCGTGGGTTCAAGCCCTGCGTCGGACCCTGTACTGACAGCTCGGAGCCTGGAGCCTGCTTCGGATTCTATGTCTCCCTCTCTCTCTGCCGTTCTCCCACTCATTCTCTGCCTCTCACTCTCAAAAATGAATAAATGTTAAAAAAAAAAAAAAAAAAAAAAAAAAATTAGGGGCGCCTGGGTGGCTCAGTCAGTTGGGCATCCGGCTTCAGCTCAGGTCATGATCTCATGGTTCATGAGTTCGAGCCACGTGTCCGGCTCTGTGCCGACATCTCAAAGCCTGGAGCCTGCTTCGGATTCTGTGTCTCCCTCTCTCTCTGCTCCTCCCCCACTCATGCTCTCTCTCTCTCCATCAAAAATAAAAACATTAAAAAATATTTTTTTAATAAAAAAAAATTTAAACGAGCAGGTCTCAACCTTGGTGCACAGTTAAAACTCCCAATGCCCAGGCCACATCTCAGAATAATTAAATTAAAACTGGAGTCAGGATAGCGGGGTGGTGAGGCAGGGTAGGCAGTTACACATCAGTATTTTCTGAAGCTATTTAAGTACTTAAGTGATTCTGACATGAGGCCAAGACTGAGGACTGCTGTTTTCAGAGGAAAAAAGGAGACCCTGGGTTAAGGAAAGGTGTCTGATTCATCTCCATATCCTTAGAACCTGGCTCTATGCCTGAAACAGAGTGAGCACTCCATGAACATTTGTAAACAAACGGATAGGCAAGGTACATGACGGACTTCCCACACAACACACAGGACACATATCTGAACAGTGTGGCTCACCTCAATGGCATAGCAGTAGTCAGCCCCTGCTGTGACCGCCATCATTGACAAGAGTCCCGTGCCAGTGCCAATGTCAAGAACCAAAGCCTTCTGTCCTCTGTCCTTCACCCTGTTCACAGCAGCCCGGATACCCTGATAATATTTTATATTCTAAGAGAAAAGGAGAAACAGCTATCACTTCATACCAGTTACTATAAACAAATGCAAGGATACTTTGTGAAGTCTGGGAGTCATGGATGGCGGCAGCAGCAGTGTAAGTCATGGCTCCATGGCTTTCTGGCCTGTCAAGGAACAGCATTGGCTAGTTGAGTAAAGCAGGCCTTGACAGACTCCCAGAGCACTGGGTCAGCCTCTTGCCTTTTATTTGGTGATTGTCCCTCCCTCCACACCCACTCTTTTGTACTCTGCTTAGAGGGGCTGGGGCTCTGCCAACAACCTTCTCCTTTTCCAGCTATTAGGTATGGACAACAGGGGAACTACAGGGCGACCGGCAGGTAGGAAGAGGCAGAAAACTTGTTCCTTCCCAAATGGTTGCTGCTCTCATCAGGGTCCTCCCAGAAGTGGCAGCCAGCTCCAGATGCCAGCTCCTCCCCAGCTCCTCTCTATACTCTCATCACCAGCCTCCTTGGGCACCTCAGAGACAGGCGCAGCACTCATGCAGCTGTCCCTCTCGGAGAGCTGAGCACCAGTTCCACAGGACCTCTCCTCCATGCTTCCAGACTCATGAAGCTCACTCTTCTGTATCATCAGCCCTAGGCAAGTTAGCTGCCTCCTGCAATTACTACCACTAGGTAACCTTGGTGCTCCCATTTGCTTCCCAGGTCTCCCACATCTGTGTTACCAATTCCGCCTGTGAAATTCCCTCTGTTGAAATAGTAACATGGCTTTGGATTTCCTTACTGGACTCTAATTCACAGGGGTTCCTTGTCTCAAAAAATAATCCCCTCCTCAGGAAATCATTTCTTTGTTTTTAGTTCAGGTCTTTAGCAGCTGACAGATACATTTCCAATCTGTAACAGTTTGGCTCCATAGGTACCCTGACCCTTCTGATGAAAACAATAATGATACGGAAAATACATGCAAATCTTTTAAAATGCACTAATGAGCTGGCAAGTTAGAAACATTAAGAGGCCAAACTCCTGGGGGCGCCTGGGTGGCTCAGTTGGTTAAGCATCTGACTTCAGGTCATTATCTCACGGTTGGTGGGTTCGAGCCCCACGTCGGGCTCTGTGCTGACAGCCTGGAGCCTGCTTCAGATTCTGTGTTTCCCTCTCTCTTTGCCCCTCTCCCACTCATGCTCTGTTACTGTCTCAAAAATAAATAAACAAACATAAAAAAATTAAAAAAAGAAAGAGGCCAAACTCCTCTGAGGGGAAGTAGATTCCCCTCAACTGAGCCTTAAGGTGACTGCCTGACAGGGTGACACCTTGATCACAGCCTGCAAGGGACCCAGAGTCAGGGCACACAGCTAGGCTTGAGCTCAGATTCTGAACCCATAGAAATGATGAGACAATAATAACTCTTTTCAACCATTAAATTCTGGGATAACTTGTTATACAACAGAACATAATACAGGACTGATATCAAAAGGGCAACATTCTCAGACCTGAGTGCAATCAAGTCAGAGATCTCAATAACAAAAATATAACTAAAGAAAAAGAGATTTTTGAACTTGAGAAATTCTAAACTCACAGGTAAAGAACTAAATCAAAAGAGAATTAGAAAATATCTAGAACTGAACTTTTTAAAATTACATTATCAAAACTCAGGGGATAGCTAAAAGCAATATTTGGAAAGAAATACATTACAAAAGACAAGAGATAAGGTAAGCATCTGTCTCAAAAAATTAGAAAGAGGACTGCAATATAATCTCTAATCAGCAGATAAATAAAAATAATAAAACACAAAAATTAATGAACCAGGGAACAAATATGGAGATTTTATAGAAATTTTTTATAAAAGTTATTTCAAAAATCTAATTGATGAGCCTCTGATAAGTCAAAAAACAAAAGGGAAAAAAGAAGTAAGCAAAAACTGGGAATAAGGGGTGGGGGAAAGAGCACGGTACCACTATATATGCTGCCAATATTAGAAAGATTAAAGATTATAAACAACTTTTAGCAAATACATTTTGAGGTACACCTGGGTGGCTCAGTTAGGCATCTCTTGATTTCAGCTCATGATCTCACATTTCATGAGATGGTGGCCATATTGGGCTCTGCACTATCAGCTCAGAGCCTGCTTGGGATGCTCTCTCTCTCTCTGCCACTCCCCCTAGTGCATGCACATGCTCTCTCCCTGTCTCTCAAAATAAACAAACATTAAAAAAAACTTAAGATTACAGAACTTCAAATCAATAAATAAAAATCAACTGAAATTTCATATATCAGCAGCAGCCTTTAAAACCTTGGCAGAGGAGGGGCACCTGGGTGGCTCAGTTGGTTGAGCGTCCAACTTCGGATCAGGTCATGATCTCACAGCTTGTGAGTTTGGACGCCGCATCGGGCTCTGTGCTGACAGCTCAAGAGCCTGGAGCCTGCTTTGGATTCTGTGTCTCCCCCTCTCTCTCTGCCTCTTCCCCTCTTGCATGTGCTCTCTCTCTCTCACTCTCTCTCTCTCTCAAAAATAAATAAATGTTAAAAAAAATCAACGGGGCGCCTGGATGGCTCAGTCGGTTAAGCATCCAACTTTGGCTCAGGTCATGATTTCGTGGTCCATGATTTTGAGCCCCGCATCAGGCTCTGTGATGACAGCTCAGAGCCTGGAGCCTGCTTCAGATCCTCTGTCCCCCTCGCTCTCTGCCCCTCCCCCACTCATGATCTGTCTCACTCTGTCTCTCAAAAATAAATAAATGTTAAAAAAAAAAAAAATTAAGAAAAAAATTAAGAAAAAACCTTGGCAAAGGGGCAGCACCTGGATCAAGTGTGGGACTCTTGACCTTAGCTCAGGTCATGATCTCACAGTTCATCAGTTCGAGCCCCACATCAGGTTGTGCACTGATGGTGCAGAGCCTGCTTTGGGGTTCTGTCTCTCTTCTCTGCCCCTCCTTGCCCATGCTTTCTCTCTCTCAAAATAAATAAATAAACTTAAAAAAAAAACCTTGGCAAAGGGAAGGATTTCTTAAACAAGAGACAAAAAGTACCAGCCAACAAAGATTAAAAAATAAATCCTGACATTAAATTTAAGAACTTGCATTTATCAGATGAAAAAACAACCCATAAAGTAAGACACCTACAATACATGTAACTGACAAATGATAAGTACCCAAAATACATAAAGAACTCTTATAAATAACTAAGTATTAAAAGAAGAAACATGAAGGGCACCTGGGTGGCTCAGTTAAGCATCCGACTTCAAGTCAGGTCATGATCTCGCAGTTCGTGCATTCAAGCCCCATGTCCGCTCAGTGCTAACAGCTCAGAGCCTGGAGCCTGCTGTGGATTCTGTGTCTCCCTAACGCTCTGCCCTTCCCGTGCTTATGCTCTGTGTCTCTCTCTCTCTCTCAAAAAAAAAGAAAAAAAAAAAAAGAGGAAACACGAAAAGCCAAGGAACAAAAAGAGTTCATACTCAGTAGTAACCAGAAGAATGCAAATTAAAACTGACAATGACAGGCTGGATCATACCTATCAGACTGTCAAGAATGTAAATTGGTTAATACCAAATAATGGCAAGGACATGAAACAAGAAGAACTACCATACACAAGTATGAGAATGTAAAATGGCATGATCCTTTGGGAGACACTCTGACATTACTTCATAAAGTTGAACAAACTCAATGGGCAGCAACTCCATTCTTAGATATACCAATCTAGAGAAGAGTATCCCAGAGTACAGGTCCTAGAATATTCTAGGAGCACTACGTACAACAGCAACAAGTTAGAAATAACCCCAAAGTCTACCAACAGAATAACAGGTAAGCGATGATATATTTATACAATGGAATCCAAACATCATGAAAATGCATGAACTACAGCCTCATGAAAAATGGATGAATCTCAAAAATAATGGTGAGCAAAGAAGAAAGTCATAAAGATTAAACAGTATGACTCCATTATATAAAGTTCACAAACAGGCAAAACTAGGAATTTACTTTTTTAATACAACAGGTGGTAAAACTATAAAGAAAAGTAAGGGAGTGACTGATGTAAAATTCAAGACAGTGGAAACTTCTAGGGGAAGAAAAAGGAATGCAATCTAGGAGTACACAGGGGAATTGTGAGTAACTGTAATGTTCTATTTCCAAGCTGAGTGGTAAGTCTATGAACATTTACTATTCTTTTTTAAACTATACATACACATTTTATACTCTTCTGTATGTCTGTCACAATAAAAAAGTTTTTTAAAGAGTAAGAATGCTAATAAATCTTAAAATAGCAGCACTGAATTCTAAAAGAAAATGAATAGTGGGGCGCCTGGGTGGCTCAGTCAGTTGAGCGTCTGACTTCAGCTCAGGTCACTATCTCGCAGTTCATGGGTTCGAGCCCTGCGTCGGGCTCTGTGCTGACAGCTCAGAACCTGGAGCCTGCTTTGGATTCTGTGTCTCCTTCTCTCTCTGTTCCTCCCCTGCTCACGCTGTCTCTCTATCTCTCAAAAATAAATAAAAATAAATAAATAATGAATAGGGGGTGCCTGGCTGGATCAGTTGGTGGAACATGTGACTCTTGATCTTGGGGTTGTGGGTTCAAGTTCCAGGTTGGGTATACAAATTACTTAAAATCTTTAGGGACACCTGGGTGATTCAGTTGGTTAAGCGTCCGACTTCAGCTCAGGTCATGATCTCGCAGTTATTGAGTTTGAGCCCTACATCAGGCTCTCTGGTGTCAGCACAGAGCCCACTTCAGATCCTCTGTCCTCTCCGCCTCCCATGCTCACACTCGCTCTCTCAAAAATAAACATTAAAATAATAATAAATAAAAGAAAATGGATAATGTCAAAATTCTGACAAAAAGTGATTTCCCAATCAGAATCCATATTCAGCCTAAGTCTTAACTGTAAGGACAGAATAAAGAAGTTTTCAGATTAGCAAAGTTTTTAAACTCTCACCTCCCATGCACCCTCTCATAGGACACTGAGGAAGAATGTGCTTCAACAAAAAGAGAGGGTGAACCACAGAGGAACACAGGGGAACCAGGAAACATGGGACTCAATATAAAAAGAGAAGAAAAGGGGGGTGCCTGGCTGGCTCAGTCGGTGAAGCACCTGACTTCGGCTCAAGTCTTAGTCTCACAGTTCATGGGTTTGAGCCCCGTGTCGGGCTCTGTGCTGACAGCTCAGAGCCTGGAGCTTGCTTCGGATTCCGTGTTTCCCTCTCTCTCTGTGCCTCCCCAGCTCACTCTGTCTCTCTCAAAAATAAATATTTTTTAAAAGGGGGGGGTTAATTAATGAAGAGGTAGGAACGTTCCTCAAACGAGTTTTGATTTTAACTTGACAACAGCGAGAGGCCACCGAGGATGGTGCTAAACAGGGTTCTGAGGGTTTTAAGCAGAAGAATAACATGGATTGGCATTTCAGAAAGACCCCTTGGGCTGCTATGTAAAGAAAGGAAGAGAGGTCAACACTAGTAAATGAGGTCTGAGCAGGCAGTAGGGTTGAAAGATTCACACAATTTGATGACAGACTGTGTGCTCAGATGAGGAAAAGGGTGCCATTTTTCTGGCCTGGCTGACTGAATGAATGGCAATGCCATTTGTTCAAATCCCCTGGAATTTGAGTCAAAAAGGATCATCTTTGCAGATGATACTAAAATCAGAGAGGCTCACAAGCTCAAGAAACCAGTAAGAAGCCAAGACCACTAAGCTAGAGAGAATTAGTCAAATTCAGAAACAATGTCTGTCCACATCCTATAATTCCCCAATAGCTCAGCAAAGGCACTCAGCTATTTGATAAAAATCAGGGAAGCACCTAGCCCCTTTTGGTGTATTCTACACACTAATGATGCTCAAGGAGACTGTTATGTCATGATGTTGCCAAGAAGTATGCATACTGAGCAGTTAACCAGGGCTGGATGAAGTAGACACCAACAACAAAGCCTCATGACCAACCTGACCATGTGCCCTGCTCTCTCTCTTACCCTACACTGCTTAGCTCTTAAGCCTGAATCCTTTGCCTTCAAGCCTCCGCATTTCTGAGCCATCCAGATGAGAATGACCAGTCAAGCACTCTGGTAGGCCAGGAAAGCTTGCATTGCTAACCACCGTTAACACCAGAACTGTAACATAATTCAAACAGGAAAAGAAAACTCAGATGAAACAAAAAGAAACAAACAAACAAACAAAAAGCTGAAATGTCACAGTGCAACAGAAGTCAAATTTGCTTTTACACAACAGTCTGCAGTGGCCTCTAGAGATATGATTTTAAAATTACAAACGGACTACACGAGGTAAAACTGTGTAATTAGAGAATCTGTATCTAGAGGAGATTATGGAGATCAGCTAGTATATCCCACTCCTTTTAAATCCTAATAAAAAAGATCTGCAGAGGTCCCATGTTTTCTCCAAGGCCACACTCAAGTGAACAGCAGAGCTGGAAGTAGGACAAGGCCTCCCCACTGATTTCCTGACCATTCGTTACACCATACTGCCTCTGTACATTATTCTAACATCATGTCTCTGGAGGAAACTTTTGATCTTGTAACTAACTAAAGGTTTCAAACACCACAGCAAGATAATGGTTTCCTTTTACACTTACTCTGTCTTTGTCATGTAACATATCAGCATAGGAGGATCTAAAAAGAAACAAAAGGTCAGAACCTCTATTAATGATATCCATTAACATATGAGAGCATTCACATATATAAATGCATTCCTAAGTCAAATGGAAAAACATCCAGGCCCACTTTATTTTTTATTTATTACTGAACTATAATTGACATACAATGTTACGTTAGTTTCAGGTGTACAACATATTGATTCACAATTCTATACTCAATGTTTAATATGTTAAGTGGAGTCACCATACATTATAACAATGTTCCCTCTGCTGTACTTTTCATCTCTAACCCAGGCCCATTTTAAACTATTTTAGTAGAGTTATAAGCTAAAATTCTCTGGTATTGCAGGAAAAAAAAAATCTTAAAGATGTTTACTTTCAGCAAAGAACCTCAGAGCTAAAAATGGTCTGGGAGTTAGCCCTGTCACAGCCACCAGCATGCTGATCATGTTATATGTCACACATTTTTTTTTCTCTCCAGAACTCAGACTCAATTTGTCTAATACTTTACATAATCTTGCATACATTTGCACATTACGATAATCACAGATTCAACACTGCAGAGACGAATCAGGGACCTGCTGTATAAGTGAGGGGTATCATGCCCAGCACTTTCTATTAATTCACAAACTTGAAAAATCTCTGGCAGAGTCAGGATAAGCTCCCAGAACTCAGCAGGCCCAGCCCAAAGATGCTTTCTGAGAGATGCAGGTGAGAGCTAAGGTGCTTTCACTAAACAGAGGACCTCCAGCTTCAGATCAACACCAGAATCACTGGAGACCTATTTTTTTGTTTTTGTTTTTGTTTTAAATAGACAACATGGGGCTTGAACTCACGACCCTGAAATCAAGAGTTGCATGTTCTACTGATTGAGCTAGCCAGGGATCCTTGGAGAGCTTATTTTAAGTGCACATTGCCAAGGCACCTGGATGGCTCAGTCAGTTGAACTGAGTCTCTGACTTTGGCTCAGGTCATGATCTCACTGTCTGTGAATTCAAGCCCTGAGTCGGGCTAGCTGCTCTAAGTGCAGAGCCCACTGCAGATCTTCTGTCTCCCTCTCTCTCTGCCCCTCCCTTGCTTGCACTCTCTCAAAAACAAATAAAAATTAGGGGCGCCTAGGTGGCTCAGTCAGTTAAGCAGCTGACTTCAGCTCAGGTCATCATCTTGCAGTCTGTGGGTTCGAGCCCCATATCCGGCTCTGTGTTGACAGTTCAGAACCTGGAGCCTGCTTCAGATTCTCCGTCTTCCTCTCTCTCTGCTCTTCCCCCAGTCGTGCTCTCTCTTCCTCTCTCTCTCTCTTTCTCTCTCAAAATTAAACATCATAAAAAAAATTTTTAAGAAACACTGAAAAAAATTTTTTAATGCAGATTCTCACGATACATGCAAACAGATCCTGATCCAGAAAATCAAGCTGGAGTCTGGAAATACGCACTTGAACTGGTACCCCACACAACTGTGACACAGGCAGCTCATATTCTAAACTCCAAGGAGCACTGTACCAGAAGAATAGCATTCTTTTCGTTTTAATGGCACACCATGGCTTTTACATGTGAACCCACCTAGGAATGCTTAGTTGAAATCTGGTTCTGTCTTTCCCTACCTTCCAAGAGGCATTTCTGGTCCCCATCTTCATAGCCTCATCATCCACTCTCCCCACCACTCCACAGACATCATTCTGCCTAAGCACTATCAACCAACTCCATCACTAACATCCAGGATTTCTGTCTCTGTTGGACACTCCCTCTTCCTGAAACACTTTCTTCTTTTCCACTTGCTGGCCATTCCCTCCTGGTTCTCCTGCCTCCTCTATTCCAAGATTCTTTCTTCAGCCCTCTACCTTTCTCATCACACACCCTCCCTCAGAGCCTGCCATCTTTTCCATCTTGAATTCTAATAACTGCAAACTGGCTCCAGACCCATGTTTATCTGCCCACTGCATCTCTACCTGGATGTCGAAACCCAAACACCTAATCTCCATCACCTTCTCCTCTCCAGCAACACTCATTCCTCCTGTGGTCATCCCTCTCACAGAACACAGCTCCATCCACTTAGTCACTCTAATCAGAAATCTTGGGTGCTTCTGGAATTTCTCTCTCCTTCCACCACTGAACCAATGAGTTATTAAATCTCAAGCTCCTTCAAAGCTGTCTCCCCACCTCCACTGCCTCACCTGTAGGGTTGCAATATCCACCCAAATGGCTTCCACTCCCTCCAACCCACTTTCCACACTGTTCTCAGTAAATGTCCCAAAATGCAGCTTAATCTTTTTTCTCCCCAGTTTAACATCTCAATCACTTACAAAATGATGTTCAAAATCTTTTGAAAGAAGGTAGTATCTTTGAGCCCTTATTCTATACCACACATTGTATTTGTCACCCATCAAAGAGCCCTAAAATAAGGCTTTATATGTGAGGAAATGTACATTATTACATGTATGGAGACATATATTATCATACTGAGGCTCAAGGAAGTTAAGGAGCTTAGCCAATGTCAGAGTTAAGACACGACAGAGCCCAGACTTACCCTCATGCTCCTCTTCCTGCATTTTGCTACCACCCTTTACAACATGATCCTGCCTACCTTTTCGGTACCCTCACCAGAGCCCTGCTTTTGTACCACATTCCAGCTACCTCAAACTGCTAGCAATCCCCCAAACTAACTGTTACACGTGATCCCTGCTGCTCAGAAAGCAATTTCCCTCCTTTTAGATTTGGGAAATCACTCACATATCACCGCCCCCGCCCCCCCCCCCCCGCCGGTTCTTACTGCTTCCATGAACTTTTGCACCCATGTCCAGTGGCCTTTCTTCACTGTGTCATGATTCATTACATGTCTGTCTCTTACAAAAAACTGCATGGTCCTTGAGGATGGGAACCCCATCTTCTTCATTAGCTCCACCACAGGACTAGTATGTTGTATGCACTTAATGACTGCTAAAGAATAGTAGCGCACTCAACAGTTTTAAATATCCCTTCCCAAGTCAGGGAAGAATGCATTTTTCACATTTTCCATTCAAAAGAATTTATATGATAAATGTGTCTCCATTTCAGTGACACAATGAATGAATTTCATAAACTCTTCAATTATCACTAGTACTACTGAGGTGGGTCCTCTCTGCTCCACTAGACAGATCCTCTGAGACTCTGATAAAGCTGTTACATGATATGTGACTCTCTACACAGAAATGACTTTGCTTAATTCCCACACAAACCTACCTGGCTGAGCAGACCTGCTCATGACCAACATCTGCCCTGATCAGAAGCACTGGGTAAAGCTTATTCCACATTTGGACAGGATTCTAGGGCTCCTACTTTGAAAGCCAGTGTCCCCACCCAGCTGCAACCAATAGTGAACACACCCTTGTTACCTTGCAATCTCCTGGTGGTAATCATAGTGCTCATCCTCTTCCAGCCACTCCACAGAGCCAGTGGTTGGATTGGCCCGCCCGCAGAAGACCTTCATGGTGCCAATCAGCTTCTCAGTTTCACCACAGAAAAGCAGCCTTGCCAGCTCACTTCTTGTGGACAGGTCTAATCATCAGAAATCTATTCACATCATAATGCCCAAAATGTAGAGGAAAATAATTTTAAAGACAAAAAAAAAAAGGAAAAAAATCATAAAATGGACAAAAGCATCAAAGCCAATGAAATTATTTGTTAATCGGTATTTTAGGGGCACCTGGGTGGCTCAGTTGGTTAAGTGTTCGACTTTAGCACAGGTCACGTTCTCCTGGTTTGTGGATGCGTCCAAGGCCTAAGCTGGGTTCTGCACTGACAGTATGGAGCCTGCTTGGAATTCTCTCTCTCTCCTTCTCTCTCGAAATAAATAAACTTTAAAAAAAAAATAGTATTTTAATCTTTCCCACAAGTTATTTGGTTTTACATTCAGCATATAACATCAAAAACATCAAAAGCTATCTGGAAACTTTGGCAGTCCCCAGTGATTTCAGGTTAAATGAGCCTCACAGGTGCAACTCGACGCAGCCTCAAGGTAAAGGCAGATGAGAAGAGAAATAAAGCAAACAGGTGGTTAACCAGAAAGGAGAAACAAAGAGGCTGGGGTAGTGGGAAAAGAGGGCCACCAATACTGCCTCAGGATATTAAATAGTTTAAACACTAGTGCCTGGGTGGCTCAGTCAGTTAAGTGTCCGACTCTTGGTTTTGACTCAGGTCATGATCTCACGGTGTATGAGTTCAAGCCCCACATCGGGCTCTGTGCTGACAGCTCAGAGCCTGCTTGGGATTTTCTCTCTCTGCCCCTCCCCTGCTTGCTTGCTCTCTCTCTCTCTCTCTCTCTCTCTCTCAAAAATAAAGTTTTTAAACACTTAGTTTAAGGAAAAATACAAAGAGCAATTCAAGCAAACTAGGAAAACTTTCATCTAAACAAATATATCACAGCTATAAGTGTGGATAATCCAAAAATATCATGTTGAGCCAAAAATAAATAAATAAGCAAATCACAGAATACGTAATGATTACATTTTTATAACATTTATAATGATGCCGAACAAGAATATATTTTTAAATTTTTTTAATGTTTATTTTTTTTTATTTTTGAGACAGAGACAGAGCATGAATGGGGGAGGGTCAGAGAGAGAGGGAGACGGAGACACAATCTGAAGCAGGCTGTCAGAACAGAGCCCGATGCGGGGCTCGAACTCAAAGACCGTGAGGGGCGCCTGGGTGGCTCAGTCGGTTGAGCGTCCGACTTCAGCTCAGGTCACGATCTCACGGTTTGTGAGTTCGAGCCCCGCGTTGGGCTCTGGGCTGATGGCTCAGAGCCTGGAGCCTGCTTCTGATTCTGTGTCTCCCTCTCTCTCTCTGCCCCTCCCCCATTCATGCTCTGTCTCTCTCTGTCTCAAAAATAAACATTAAAAAAAAAAATTAAAAAAAAAAAAGACCCTGAGATCATGATCTGAGCCGAAGTCGGAGGCTCAACCGACTAAGCCACCCAAGTGCCCCAAGAACAATATATTCTTCAGGGATCACACTAAAATGCATAGCAGGGAATAAGGATAGTGGTTACCCCTAAGAGGAAAGGGAAAAGGCTGGGATCAAGGAGGGCCATACAGGGGGCTTCAAAGTAATAGTACTGTTTCTTCTTAAACAGGATGGGGAAGTGCCACCTGGGTGGCTCAGTCGGTTAAGCATCCGACTTTGGGTCAGGTAAGTTCAAGCCTCTGCATTCTGTGCTGAAAGCAAAGAGCCCACTTTGAATCCTCTGTCCCCCTATGTCCCTCCCCAACTTGCACAGGCTCCTTCCCTCCCTCTCTCTCAAAAATAAACATTAAAAAATAAATAAAACTGGGTGGTGGGAAGAAAGATGTTCATGATACTGTCCTCCTTTATGACTTACCATTTTTAATAATGATTACTTGTTACCTACTCAATATTTGATTTTAAAAGTAATTTTCTTTTAATTTTTTTTAACATTTATTTATTTTTGAGACAGAGACAGACAGAGCATGAATGGGGGAGGGGCAGAGAGAGAGGGAGACACAGAATCAGAAGCAGGCTCCAGGCTCTGAGCCATCAGCCCAGAGCCCGATGCGGGGCTCGAACTCATGGGCCGCGAGATCATGACCTGAGCTGAAGTCGGACGCTTAACCGACTGAGCCACCCAGGCGCCCCTAAAAGTAATTTTTAAAAATTCTTCATCGAGAGATGTCTGGCTGGCTCAGTTGGAAGAGTGTGCAACTCTTGATCTTGGGGTTGTGAGCTCAAGCTCCACATTGGGTGCAGATTAAATAAATAAAATTTAAAAAAATTCTTCATCTTAAAAACTCCTTCAAATTCTCCAGATTCATCTTGTATGCCCTATTTCTGCAGAGATCTATTTCTGACAGAGAAACACCACAGCTCAAAGTCTGAAGGCACCTGTCAGCAGGTATGGGCTCTACCAGCACCCTCCCTCCTACCTTCAGAAAACCTCAAGTGTTCTACACTCCCCTTCATTTCTTGTTAAACACTGATCTATCTTCAGGAAACCTTAGAAAAAATGCCTACTCCATAGGTCCCTAAACATCCCTGAGGCATTTTACTGACCAGAGTTATTGCCTTTCTCTCAAAGTTATTTAGACTAAACACTTAATTCTCATAAAAGAGGATGGTGAAAAATCTTTTCTTAAAAGACTCAGGCAGTCAGTGGTCTGGTTCAAAGTAGTCAATTTGTCCTTCAGTGAAACTCTACTTCTAAAATCTCAGTATTACTCACACTCTCTTCTAGTGGCTCCCAAACTTTCTGGCAACACCAGAAAGAAATATACTTTACATAAAGACACAACACACACACGTACATACAAACTTTCACTAGTGTTTAGCCATTCTATGGGCAAAGTCCTTTGATACATTCTACTGTATTTTTTTTTCTCTTTTTTTTTTAAGTTTACTTATTTGAGAGAGACAGAGAACACATGTGTGGGGAAGGGGCAGAGACAGAGGATCCAAAGCAGGCTCTGCACTGTCAGCGCAGAGCCCGATGCAGGGCTCAAACTCATGACCTGAGCTGAAATCAACAGTCAGGCGCTCAACCTACTGAGCCACCCAGGTGCCCTGATTTTTCTTTTTAAATTGATCATGATCCACTAAACTGATTTCACAATTTTTTCAATGTTTATTTTACTTTTTACTTTGAGAAGCATTTTTCAATGTTTATTTATTTTTGAAAGGCAGAGAGAGAGGGACACAGAGGATCCAAAGCAAGCTCTGCACTGTCAGCGCACAGCCTGATGCAGGGCCTGAATGCACAAACCGTGAGATCATGACCTGAGCTTAACCAAATGAGCCACCTAGGTGCCGGATTTCACAATTTAACTGAGTTGCAACCTACAGGTTAAAAAGTTTTGCCACAATCAGCTGTGAACCTCTCCTATGTTAATTTTTTTTTTTTTCAACGTTTTTTTTTTTTTGTTTTTTTTTTTTATTTTTGGGACAGAGAGAGACAGAGCATGAACGGGGGAGGGGCAGAGAGAGAGGGAGACACAGAATCGGAAACAGGCTCCAGGCTCCGAGCCATCAGCCCAGAGCCTGACGCGGGGCTCGAACTCACGAACCGCGAGATCGTGACCTGGCTGAAGTCGGACGCTTAACCGACTGCGCCATCCAGGCGCCCTATGTTAATTTTTTTAAAGAGTATCTCCAACTATCAGAATCTGTAACGTGCTTTAAAGAAGCGTGTCCAAAAAATGCCACAGTAGAAAGAAATAACCATATCTGGCTGAATGTTCAGGGAAGGCTTAAAAGATGGCTAGGATTTAGATGGGCATGGGAGGGAGAGGGCACTTCACCAGATCAGACTTAGACAGTCATGTACCGTTAATAAACCAGTTTAACTGAGGTGAAACTGAACAAGAGGTCAAACTTATCAGTGAGGTACATACGGTGCAGAGTCCTAAAACCCTTATCCTGTGGGCCATGTGAGATCAATTCTGAAGTTATTTAAAGGTTAAGAGTGTAATACAGAACTCTAATCTATGGAATTTCCTTTTTGTCTGTGCTGTTGCTTAGGCTATAAATAGGACTATAGTTTTTTCATAACTTAGAGAAGTTACTAGTTTCATATAAGTTTAAATAAAGGTTGCAGATGGGAACCATGTCCTGTAACCTCTTTGAGTACTACACATCTCCTATGAATAAATCCCTTTTATTATTATGACTTGTCCTCTCCCAAAAGGACCTCACACTCCAGATTCAGGAGCTATTTTGACCCCCTCCTCATTCAAAAGACCTGTGAACTCACATGATAGTTTATAAGGCTGGAATGGAAACCACCATGCCAAGCCCTAAATGGATTACCAACCAGATTTCAGAGCAGATAGCTGCTTCATTCATTCAAATTTTAGTAAAATTTATACAATATCAGACACTGCGTTAGGGACTGGAGAACTCCCATTAAGTAAAATAAAGGAGCTCTTTATCCTCCAAGGGATTAGATTCTAATAAGGGAGAGACTAAATATACAATCACAAACTATGTGAGTGCAAGAAAGGAAACAGGCAGGGTGCTATGAAAGAGAATTAACAAGGTTAATTGTTAGACTCTGAGGAAGGTGGCAGTTAAGATGCTACAAGGTAAGAGAGAAAAGTAGTGCTTATGTTTCTGGAAACCTTACCCCTACTTTTCCAAGAAAAAGTCCTAAGGGAAAAAAGACCTGTGTATATAAGCAAGACTGACAAAAGCCGGAATGACTGAAGCACTTCCAGCAAAAGTATCGAGAACGATAGATTAAGCGTGGGCTACTGTAAATCACACTGAACCATGCCAGCTTCGGAAACGCGTTTGGATATTGTTCTCACTCGCTGGAAACCACTCAAGGTCTTAAGCACAAAAACGTCCACGTCAGATGTACGCTTTTACAAGACCCTTCTGACTAGCGTGTGGTGAATGGACTGGTTTCCAACTACTCAGAACACAGTGACTGGGAAAAGCGAGCCCATCAGCAGTTCCCTGAATCAGAGAAGCGTGGGTCAATTAAGGATGTGATGGCTGGAGCTCCATATGATTGCGGTTCGAATTTCTGTAGCTGAAGGGAGACGCCAAGTACTACAATCCAGGTCCCCGTAGAGGTCACCCTACAGAGTCGGGGCCCAACCGTATCCCAGTTTTCTTGCCGGCCCAGGCTCTCCCCACCGCCGCCCAGTGCAGACTCTAGAAAGGTCCTCGAGAGACGCATACCCCGGTGGCCTAGAAAGCCCACGTCAGGCCCGTCGGCCAAAGCCGCTGGGCTGACGGCCGGATGATGGCGGCACCCGGGACTCTAACTGCAACCCCACCTTCCCTACCTACCCATGCGCCTCACCCGCAGCGGGAACCGCTCCGTTCACTTCCGCCGCTACCTCCACCACGCAGAAGCCGGCGTACGGGGGCGGGATCTCTCAGGGCCCGCTGAGAATGCTGGGAGCGAGGCCCGGAAGCGGAACTTAAAGGCTCTCCCGTCGTACCCCACGGGTTCCCAGAGTCCTCCGCGACAGCCAGTATGGAGGCCGGGAGGACTGCAGTGCTTCGCGTGAAGCGGAAGCGTAGCGCAGAGGCTGTCGAAGCTCTTGTCCTCTCTTGTAAGCGCCTGCGGAGGGGCGGCGTCGAGTCGGTAGCCCAAAAGACACCTCCCGAGGATGTGGAGAGAGAGCCAGAGAATAATGTCTTCCAGTTGGTGGCCACCGTGCGCTCCCAGGTATTGGGCGGGATGGAGCCGATGTCTGAAGGGGATCTTAGGGCGCAAATGGGGGGAAATTGTATCCCTGACCCCTTGACGAGCCGCCTGCTTACCCCGGCTGCTCTTCCCTACCACCTCCCAGGAGGAGCCAGTCCAGGAGCTCGTTCGAGCCGCCCTGCGCCCTTCCCGGGGCAGCCAGCAGCGTATTCGCCGAGAACTCCGCGCTTCGGCTCGGGAGATCCGACAGGAGGGCCGCTACAGGGTGATTTCTAGCCGCCGATCCTCAGGAATTCCGTCGGGTAGCCTAGAGTCCGAAGACGTGCCGGGAAACCCAGAAGCCACCGAAGACGGAAGCTTCCAGCTGTTCGACCTAGTCCACGAGGAAGGAGACCCAGAGACCACCGCCGCCGCCGCCGCAGTCTCCTCCAAAGTGAGTAGCCGCCGGGAGCAGAGCGCTGGCCTTCCCGCGGACAGATAGTGCCAGGGTCTGGGCACTTAGCACACAGTCAAGAGGAGGCACACAGCTTCGCCCTACTGATGAATGAATGATCTATCAGCCGAGATAACCTCCTTTTACAGATTAAGTTATTCATTCAACAGTATTTACTGAGTGCCCACTATGTGTCAGGCATTGTTCTTAGGTTCTGTGGATATAGCTTTGTGGATTTAACATTCAGGTAGAGGAGAGAAACAGAAAGCAAATTTAATAAGGGCTGTACAGGGAAGGGGGGGCAGGAAAAGATTGGTTCCATTACAGAGAGGGTCTCAGAAAATGACATTTCAGTGAGGACTTGGAGGAGGTGAATGGCAAAGTACTGTGGATATGTGAAGAAAAGGCAGTTTGGTGTTTTCAAGACCAGTGTGCCTGGAGCTCAGTGAACTCTGGGAGAATAATAAGGAATTTGGGAAAGGATTCCTGTTAGACCCTGAAGATACTTTTAATTTTTGTTCATTTTTGAGAGCGGGAGCAGGGGAGGGGCAGAGAGAGAGAGAGGGAGACACAGAAACCAAAGCAGGTTCCATCCAGGCTCTGAGGTGTCAGCATAGAACTTTATGTGGGGCTCAAACCCACGAACCCCGAGATCACGACCTAAGCTGATTATCAAGAGTTGGACACTTAACCGACTGAGCCACCCAGATACCCCGACCCTGAAGGTACTTTTTTTAATTTTTTTTTTTAATGTTTATTTAATTTTGAAAGAGACAGAGACAAAGTGTGAGTGGGGGTGGGGGAGAGAGAGAGGGAGACACAGGATCCAAAGCAGGCTCCGAGCTGCCACCACAGAGCCCGACTCGGGGCTCAAACTCACAAACCGTGAGATCATGACCTGAGCCGAAGTCGGTCGCTTAATCGACTGAGCCACCCAGGCGCCCCTTGAAGATGCTTTTAGAGACACATTGCCTTTCACCCTTAGCTGGGTAATTACTGGAGGGTTTTGAGCAATGTAAAGATAAAACAGATGGAAAAACTCATCAAAGGAAGGTTAAAGGACTAGTTCTCCCTAGCGAATCAAGTTTGAGGCAGATTTAAGTCTAGAATGCAAGTCTCTTCACATTTAATCCAGTGTTCTTTCCATTGTTAGATTTACTAAATTTGTTTTGTACTTCAGTTCCAAAAAACAAAGGCTACCTGTATTCAGACTATAGAAATAGAAAACTCTCAAACTAAAAGGTTCACCCCCCATTGATTTAACAAAAAAACTTGGGGCGCTTGGGTGGCCCAGTTGGTTAAGCCTCTCACTTTGGCTCAGGTCATGATCTCATGGTTCGTGAGTTTGATACCCACATCAGGCTCTCAGCTGTCAGCATAGAGCCTGCTTCAGATCCTCTGTCCCCCTTGCTCTCTGTCCCTCCCCTGCTTGCACTCTCTTTCCGTCTCTCTCAAAATAAACTTAAAAAAAACTTAATAAACTTCACTCTTCACTCCTTTTAAAAGTTAAAGTTTAAAAACTGAAATTTTAATTCCAAATATATCAAGCAAAAAATATTTCATCATGATGCTGGTATACTTGGATAACAATTTGTGCATGATGATGACAGCCACATCTTTTACCAAAACTAATTGAAAACTGATTTATGAGTTATAAGTCAAATAGCTTAAAAAGTAAACCAACGTTCGGTGGAATTGAATCAACCAAAGAACTCATTCAATTTTAAAAGAAAAACTAGTATGTAAGCTGATGAAGGATGTGAACACAGACTTCCCAACAATGCAATAAAAACTAAACACATCAAAAATGTTTGCATATCAGAGAGCGGGACATCCGGCTTGCCAGTGGGCATCTTCAGTCTCCATGTGAAGAAAGCAATTTAAAAATGGGTGACGTTGAGAAAGGCAAGATTTTTGTCCAAAAGAATGCCCCGTGCCATTCTGTCGAAACGAGAGGCAAGGCAAACACAAGACTGAGCCAGATCTCCATGGTCCAGTGGGTGCAAGATAGGTCAGGCCCCTGGATTTTCTTACACAGATGCCAACAAGAACAAAGAAGCCCTGGGGAGAGGTGACACTGATGGAGATTTAGATAATCGCAGAAAGTACATCCCTGGAACAAAAATGATCTTCACTGACATTAAGAAGACAGAGAAAAGGACAGACTTGATAGCTTATCTCAAAAAAAGAGCTACTAAGGAGTAGTAATTGGCCACCGCCTTATTTATTACAAAACAAAAATGTCTCATGTCTTTTTTTATATGTACCATAAATATTTTTTTAATGTTTATTTATTTGGGGAGAGGGGAGGAGTGCAAGTGGGGGAGGGGCAGAGAGAAAGGGAGAAAGAATCCAAGGAGGCTCTGTGCTGTGAGTATAGAGTCCAACAGGGGGCTCAATCTCACAGACCAAGAGATCATGACCTGAGCCAAAATCCAGACGCTTAACCGCCCCTCAGGATTGTCTTTTAAACAGCTCTTCAAAAACACAGCTGTAGAATTAATCACAGGTTTAAAAAAATGCTTGTCCATAGTAATTATCTTTTTAAAAATGGATTTAAACTGAAAGCAAACTTGGGGTTTTATGTCTACTAGACTAGCAGGGGAAAGATTGATAGCACTGCTGGCAAGGCTAGATTAAAATGGTACACAATTGTAGTGCTTACAGTTGATGCAAGGCTTTTGGAAAACAGCATGGCTTTATTTATCAGCAATCCTAAAAATAGCTTAGGACCTATTTTAAAACTACTTCAATTTATTTTTTTATTTTTATTTTTTTTAATGTTTATTTTTGAAGGAGAGAGAGAGACAGAGTGTGAATGCGGGAGGGGCAGAGAGAGAGAGAGACAATCTGAAGCAGGCTCCAAGCTCTGAGCTGTCAGCACAGAGCCCAACACGGGGCTCGAACTCACAAACCGCGAGATCGTGACCTGAGCCAAAGTCAGACGCTCAACCGACTGAGCCACCCAGGCGCCCCTATATATACTTTTTAAAGTGAAAAAGTTCAGTTTATTTTATCTAGTGATCTCAACCCCAGGATTTATCCTAGGGAAATAATTCAGAAGCAAACAGCTATGGTCTTAACAAAAGCTACTCTTGGTTTACTAAGTAATTACTGTGCATTAAGTACTATGCTAAGTCCTTACTGTGTTTTCTTTTAATTTAACTCCTTTAATTCTCATGCAAACCCTATGAGGTAGGTGTTTTATCCCCATTTTTCACATGCAGGAAACACATTCATTGCAGCATTGTAGATGTAGGCTAAAAAACTGAGAAATTGACATACACAACTGCCTGCACCATTAAAGTGATAACCATGAAGACTGGCAAGATAGTATGTATGTTTATACCAGCATACACATAGACTAGACTAAAGAATAATTTTTCTTTTATAAAAATGATAGATGTTCCTTATAGAAATTTTGGAAAAATATAGGAGGGGTGCCTGGGTGGCTCAGTTGGTTAAACAACTAACTTCAGCTCAGGTCATCATGATCTCACGGTTCCTGGATTTGAGACCCACGGCAGGCTCTGTGCTGACTGCTCAGAGCCTGGAGCCTGCTTTGGATTCTGTGTCTCCTCTCTCTGCACCTCCCTGGCTTGTGCTCTCTGTCTCTCTCAAAAATAGACAAACATTTGAAAAAAAAAAAATTTTTTTTTTTTTTTTTTTAAGAAAAAATACAGGAAAGTAAAAAGGGGAAAAAATCACCTATTTTACCCCCATCACAAAGGTAATTGGAGTAAAATCAGCTTATTGTCTTCAGAGTATAAAATCAGCTTATTGTCTTCAGAGTATGGCATTTTTGTTTGCTAGTCTTTGTAAATATTTTAATGGCTGCATGATTTGCTGGACTAAGGGTGGGGGGCTTATAAATGGGAGCCAGAACTTTGCTTGTGAACAGTTTTGAGGTTGGTCAACAGCCTGCACAAAAAGTGACATCTCTAGTTCCTTTTGACTTTGGAGCAAGAAAGAATTAATTCCCTTCATCTTCTAAGTCTGGTCTCCCTTTATCTGCCTTAGCTATGCAACATTCCTCCCAATATGGTATCTGGTTTGAGCTACACAGCCTCCTCCGATGAACCCTTTGAGAGGGGTCATTTGTAGCATGCCCCCCTGGGTTTGCAAATTGACCTATGCTACTCTGGATGACACAGCCTGTTGCCCTGGAGTACCTCTTCCCTGGGCCAGTTCTATTCTGGGGCAATCTATCCTGAGCTATTCTTTCTAGCAGTAGGATTATAGGGGAGTTCACTCCTGGTTTGTGATTAAAAGTGGGAGGGACATCATTAGGGCACCTGGGTGGCTCAGTCACTTAAGCGTCTGACTTTGGCTCAGGTCATGATCTCACAGTTCATGAGTTTGTGCCCCACATCAGGCTCTCTGCTGTCAATGCAGAGCCCGCTTCAGATCCACTGTCTCCCTCTCTCTCTGTCCATCCCCTGCCTCACACACACACTTTCTCTAAAATAAACATTTAAAAAAGAAACTTAAAAAATATTTATTGAAAAAAAAAGTGGGACATCATTGTGGGCAAGCCAGGTGGTGGTAGTCATGAGTCCAGGAATCGCCTTTAGACCCCTGTAGGAGGTAACACAAAATGCAGATCCCTAAGGGGAGAACATCATACTGAAGGAGCTTAGAAGACATGGGGACAAGACCAGCCAGCTCTGCTGGCCCTCTTCTCAGGCCCATCTTTCCATGTGCTCTCTTCTGTCAGCCAAGCACAAAAGGACAGGAGCCTATAAGTATCTATTTCAAAAGAAAAACTACACATTAAGTTTTTAGAGATAATTGAGTTTTTAATTTCATTGCTAATTAAGAAGAAACTAGTAGGACATGGGAATAAGAATCTTGAATTTAACATAGACAACTATAGAGAGGCTTCTTTCACTCAAATCTTAGATTCCTCCTTTTGGAACATCAATGGTTTAGATCATGTATGTATTATCTCTTGATTTCTTTATAGATCTCTGACCCAGATGTGATCCTCTGCAATTCTATAGAGTTGATCCGTGAGCGGTTGGCTGTATCTGAGGATGGACCAAGAATTGGGCACCAGGAGGAACAGAAGGATGACTATGTATATGACATTTACTACTTGGAGATGGCCACTCCAGGATGGATTGAGAACATCCTCTCCGTGCAGCCCTATAGCCAGGAGTGGGAGCTGGTAAGGGGACCCATGAGGATGAGGGGCATGAGGTAGCCTAAGCAATTCTCTGGTCAGGATGCTTTGCATCCACTGGGTTCAAGGTTGTTCTTACCTCTTCTTGTTCTTGCTTAAATGTAAACATTTATTCTAAATGCTTCCTGGGAACCTGGGTTTAGTGCAAGAAATTTTGGGAACGACGGTCTACATTGATAATGTTTGCTCTTAATACATCTTTTATAAGGTTTGCAATATCATTTTTAACATTTATACCATCCACCCTTGGGGAAAAACATGGGGACTTAAAGAGAAAATAAACCAGAAATTCTTAAACATGAACGGTGGGGCGCCTGGGTGGCTCAGTCGGTTGAGCGGCTGACTTCGGCTCAGGTCATGATCTCACGGTCCGTGAGTTCGAGCCCCGCGTCGGGCTCTGTGCTGACAGCTCAGAGCCTGGAGCCTGTTTCATATTCTGTGTCTCCCTCTCTCTGACCCTCCCCCGTTCATGCTCTGTCTCTCTCTGTCTCAAAAATAAATAAAACGTTAAAAAAAATTTTTTTTAAATAAATAAAAAATAAAAAAAACCATGAATGGTAATAAAAGCTTTTTTTAAAATTATATCTTAAAAGGGGGGGATCCTTGGATTAAGAAAGCTAACATCCTGGGGCACCTGGGCGGCTCAGTCAGTTAAGCATCCGACTTTGGCTCAGGTCATGATCTCACAGTCGTGGGTTCGAGCCCTGCATCAGGCTCTGTGCTGACAACTCAGAGTCTGGAGCCTGCTTCGGATTCTGTTTCTCTCTCTCTCTCCCTCTCCCTCCCCCTCCCCTCCTCCTCTTCCTCCTCCTCCTCCTCCTCCTCCTCCTCCTCCCCCTCCCCTGCTCATGCTCTGTCTCTCGGTCTTTCAAAAATAAATAAATGTTAAAAAAAAAAATTCTTTTTTTTAAAAAGAAGAAGAAAACTAACATCTTGACATCTTTATTTATTTTTCTTAGTGAGCTCTACATCCATCGTGGGGCTCACACTCATGACCCCAAGATCAGGAGTCACATGCTCTGCTGATTGAGCCAGCCAGGCGCCCCTTGACATCATTATTCTGTTTTGTTTTTTCTTAAGTTTGTTTACTTTGAGAGAGAGATAGAGGGCGTGCCCCTGCACATGAGCAGGGGAGGGACAGAGAGAGAATCCCACACAGGCTCCTTACCGTCAACACAGAGCCTGCCATGGGGCTTGATCTCATGAACCGCAAGATCTTGACCTGAACCAAAATCAAGAGTCACTTAACTGAGCCACGCAGGTTCTCCTGACATCCTTATTATTTTTTTCCACCAGCGGGGGAGGGGCAGAAAGGGTGGGGACAGAGGATTCAAAGCAGGCTCTGCACTGACAGCATCAAGCCCATGAGATCATGGCACCATGAGATAATGACCTGAGCTAAAGTTGGATACTCAACCAAGCCACCCAGGCATTCCAACTCTTTTGTTGATATTGTTTGTTTATTTTGAGAGAGTAAGAATGTGCAAGCGGGGGAGAGGCAGAGAGAGAATCCCAAGAAAGCTCCATACTCAGTACAGAGCCTGATGTGGGGCTTGATCTCACAACCATGAGATCATGACCTGAGCCAATATCAAGAGTCGGACACATAACCAACTGAGCCATTCAGGCGCTCCAGACATCATTATTCTTAAAACAAATTCTAAAATGGTGAAAGGCATATTTATCCCATACCTACACTGCAACCATAGTCTCACAGTCACGCACCCACCCTGGACCATTGCATAGCTCCTCTTCCTGCCCTTACACTCAAGTTTTGGTTCTGATTTTTGGCATCACCCATAATCCATTTAATCCCTCTCCCACCTGGCTATCCTAAAGTTTGAAGATCACTGCCATCACCTGCTCAGAGCTGTCTCTCCTCCCCAGCCTGGTGTGTTCCCTTCGGGTGGAGTTCATCCTATCTTATCAGGATTGTAATGCCTGGAGCTGGACTCTGAGTGGGGAATAGGGCTGTTGTCACTATCTTGTAGCCTAAGGTTACTATAGCCTCTTGTGCAGCAGATTCAAAGCAGCTCCTAGGCTGCCTCATTTTCACACAGCACTCTTAATTTTTTTAATGTTTTTTTTTTTTTTAATTTATTTTTGAGACAGAGAAAGAAAGAGCATGAGCAGGGGAGGGGCAGAGAGAGAGGGAGACATAGAATCTGAAGCAGGCTCCAGGCTCTGAGCTGTCAGCACAAAGCCCGACACGGGGCTCGAACTCACCGTAAGATCATGACCTGAGCTGAAGTTGGACACTTAACCGACTAAGCCACCCAGGCGCCCCTTTCACACAGTGTTCTTAAATGATCTCTCCAAGTTGGTCTGCTAATAGCTTCCCCCCTACAACCTTAGAGGTTTTGATTTATACTCATGATTGTGTTGAGATGTGCAGGTGAATGATGACCAGCAACCAGAAGACATTTATGAAGATGATGATGATGAGAATAGTGAGAGTAACTGGCGCAATGAGTACCCAGAGGAGGAGAACAGTGATGGAGATGAAGATTTCAGAGGTACATGGGTGGCAGTGTTGGATGGGAAGGGACTGGTGGGATCTAAGACTGAGGTGTGAGCACGGTTCACTTACATCTTAACTGGCTTTCCTTCTCTACCATTCCCAGCAGCTCACCCACAAGCCATTGGAGCTCTAAGAGCCCCAAAGACCAGTGTTTCCAGGGGGCCTACTGGGGTTTTAATCTCAGTCAGGCCTGGGTTCGAACCCTTGGTTCTTTCATGGCCTATCTGTGGGTCTTGGAGACATAGTTAATGGCTCACTGAGCCTCACCCTGTCTCCAGAACAATATTGCACTAACTTTAGTGATTGGGATGAAGGGAAACATCTAGCTCAGTGTCTCTTCTCTCGCTCAGTCAGGAAAGTATTGGAGAGGTTTGCCAGTAGGAGCAGAGCTAGGATTTTGACAAATCAGTTATATAACTTTTCAAAGAAGTTGCTGTGTTTATACCATTTTGAGGAAGCTGCAACACAGGCATGGTACCCTGGGGAAGGAAGAAGGAGAGATACTCTGATGATAAAGTTCCTTCAGTGATTATGTTCTTTGTGCCAACAAAAAGAACTTCTTGGTCTCTGTTAATGGAGGAACAATTAAACTATGGAATATTCTTTTGGGGAA
This sequence comes from Panthera leo, assembly GCF_018350215.1. Classification (NCBI taxonomy): domain Eukaryota; kingdom Metazoa; phylum Chordata; class Mammalia; order Carnivora; family Felidae; genus Panthera; species Panthera leo. The sequence continues at coordinate 43,458,568 of NC_056693.1, read as the reverse complement.
GTGCCTGTGATATGTTGAAAAGGGCAGACATGAAACTATATTTACAGTATGACTACAACTCTTATAACAACAACAACAAAAAAATCCTATACTTAGGGGGAGAAATGAAAAAATATTCCAGTGTTGAGGGACTTGGTTTAGGTGGTAGAGAAACAGGGTTGCCTTTTTTTTTGTTTATTTTTGAGAGAGAGAGCACAAGCAGGGCAGGGGAAGGGGACAGAGAAACCAAAGGGGCTCGAATTCACAAACCGTGAGATCATGAACTGAGCCGAAGTAGGATGCTCAACTGACTAAACCACCCAGGTGCCCTCCCCTGCTTTTTTAAATTCAAATTTCTCTTCACTAAGCAAGTATTTTAGAATAGAGAACAAAAAACCCAGACCTTCTTGAGATGGTAAAGGGTTGTCGTGGCCACCTAGAAACTCAAACAGCCCATTTCTTTTATCATTCTAGGCTCTGATGAATACGACAGCTTCAGTGAAGAGGAAAGAGGCAGCAGCAGACCACAGATGTGGAGCAAATACCCTTTGGATGTGCAGAAGGAATTTGGCTATGATAGTCCCCATGACCTGGATTCAGACTGATGATCCCATGAGATTCTATCACAGGCCCTTGAGGGCTCTAACTGTAGCTTCAGCCACCCTAGTAACATCCTTGGGTTTCTTAGCTTAACAAGTAGAAGGGAAAACCCATGTCCAACAGCACCCTCCTACCAGTAAAAACCTGTGCTAAAGGAGTGTGTCTTTTTCAGTAACAGTAGGGCCCCTTTGCCTCAATCAAAAGTGACTCTATAGTCTGGGGGGAAAAAATGCTGTAAAAATGATGCTTCCTGGCCTGGGGATTTTCCCATTCTCCTCCTACACTAAGGCCAGTAAGTGGAGGAGAGCCTCCTGTTTCCTCAGCACTAAGATTTAGCTTTCTCATACCACCCGGCCACCTGCCTCCAGTAAAAGCCTTTCTTTTGATGGAATCTAGAAGGGCTATAGTTGGTCCCTTATAGCAGCAAAGACTGGACAGTTGTGGCCATAGAGATGGAAGTAGAATCTGCTTGAGCAATGAGAGGTTTTAAGTTAACAGCTGTCTCTACCACCCTGTTTCTTGACTCTGATAATGGTTGTAAAGACTGCTGTCTTCCTTTGGCAGTGGTGCCAGAAAGAACAGGATATGTATGAATGTGATACTCTTATGTTTAATAAAAACTAACTTTAAAAATAGGAGCAAGTCATTCCTTGAAAACCTTTTAGTTTTTATTTTTTTAGAGAGAGTGAGTGGGGGAGGAACAGAGGAAGAGAGAGAAACTTAAGCAGTCTCCACAATCAGTGCAGAGCCCAATGCTGGCTTGATCCCACAACCCTAGGATCATGATCTTAGCCAAAATCAAAAGTTGGATGCTCAATGGACTGAGCCACCCAGACACTCCTCAAAAACCTTTTTTTTAATATTTTTTAAATGTTTATTCATTTTTGAGAGAGAGAGACATAGGGTGAGTGGAGGTGGCCAGAGAGAGGGGGAGACACAGAATCCAAAGCAGGCTCCAGACTGCAAGCTGTCATCACAGAGCCAGACGCAGGGCTGGAACTCACTAACGATGAGATTATGACCTAAACTGAAGTCAGATGCTTGACCAACTGAGCCACCCAGCTGTCCCTCCTCAAAAACCTTTTAAATCTGAATGGCTTTACATGTTTTCCCACTGTACCTCCCATTTCCTATCCCCACCCTCGACCAAAAATGGGCGGGGGGGGGGGGGGGGGGCGGGGGGGGGTTAGTGAGACAGCTTTCAGGATTGACCTTAGACACTAAGGACTTCAGTCAAGTGAGGAAAAGAAAAGCATATCCTGAACTTAGCTTTCCAATGAGAAATGTTAACTACGCACAGTACTCACCAAAAAGTGATTAACGGAACTTGGACTCCCTATAAGCAAACTCTGTCCCTACTTCATTCCATACCACACATCTTTGCTCTGAGTTGGCATTTATTCTTCTAAGAGAACACTGTCCCATAGAACTTCATGCACAATTACATTCTATATCTGTACTGTACAATAGTAGCCACTAGCCATATGTGGCTCAGCTCTTAAAATTTATGATTAGTGCAACTGAGGAATCAATATTTTTAAATTTAATTAGCTATATGTAGCTAATAGTTAACTGTACCGGATAGTACAGGTCTAGGAAAATAATACACAGAACCTTTGATTCAAAATGTGCCTTCTTGCCCTGTGGCACGAACACCCATCACATGGAAAGATGAGTTGCACAGGGATGTCTTCTACCCACATCTTTTGTAATTTCTTAAGTATCTCTCTTTTTCTAACCTGCCTCCACCCATTCTTTCACTTTATGTTCATTTTGTGGGTCTTTCCTATATTCCTAGATTTATGTTAAACCTGCCAAAGTGATTAAATTCCATATGTACTCTTGTGGCTACAAAACCAACAAAATGTTAGTTTACCATCCTAACTATCCACAAAGGTACAATTCAGTGCTGTAAGTAACAGGCAGCAATTTACATGTGTAATACTAGTCATCTTAGTCTCCTGTAGGCATAGAAACAAAGGATTAAAAACTACTCAGTGCCATTATTATGTGCTCACTGCTGTTTCTATACTCATTAAGGTTTGCCAACATTAAAGGACTGACAACCTCACATACTGTACCTACTGCAAAAGGGATTAGCACACCAGGAGAAGGATTGAAGGAGATGAACAACAAAGACCTTGCAGAAATTTAATTCCACCACAAAGCTTGAGTGCTGTAGGGAGTCTCTGGCTTCCCTCCCACAGATGGGTTCCTGGGTGAAGTCTGTATCCAGCACAGAGGGGAAAAATGCAGGTGCCATCCAGTAATGAGAGGGGGATGACATGGCTCACTAAGCTTGTATGGGGTCACTTAGGGTGTGAGGCCCATGCTTCCCCCAGGAGCCAGTGGGGGGCAGCAAGTTCTTGGGACTAGCTGGTCATTTACTTCAGTGGAGAAAGCTAAAACCTTGGTCAGGGATCCTCAAGACAAGCACACACCACTTCAATGATTAGCTCCAGAGGATCCCTGGGAAAAGTGCCATCTTGCCTCAGACAGGAGTCAAGTTTACACAGTCTAGGCAAGTCAGCCTTTGCACAGACTCCCTATTGCCCCAACCCATGACAGTAGGAATGTCCTCTCATTTTCTCATCCATGCATGCCCTGAACCGAAGACAGCTGTGCTCATGCTCCCCTGATTGTCTTTATCGAGCAAGTATGACCAAGGCCATTCCCCTGACTGCGACTGGGGCCATTTGGTGGAAAAGAATGATCAGGAAGGGAGATTGCCTCATTCTTGTCTCTACAATTGACCAATTCTAAAACCAAAGGATAAGAAGTCCAGGCAGGGGATGAGCCAAGTCTGCAGGTTCCTCTGGACCCAGGATGACAGTGTCTGGACACATCACAGGACAGTTGTACAGTCCACCGCAACCATGGCTGTCCATGAGGGAACGAACATCCATTAGGCCAAATCTGCTCTGGCCTGACCTGGATGCTAAAGCACAGCCTGAGCACCAGAATTAGTTGCTTCCAATCACGCAGTCTGCTGAGGAGCCAGATTTGAGGATGAAGCAGCTTTTTCCCCCCTAAGTCTTCACTTATCTCCACAGGGAGAAAATAGAGGTCCACACAAGTACCAAGCTCTTCCTGAGACTGCAGGCCCACCAAACCTCCAGCAAGCGGAGGCAGACAGGACAGGTATGCACTATCCCGATGATCCACACCAAGACAGCTCGGAGTGTAAACAGAGCCCAGTGTTGGGGATAGAAGAGGAGCATGCAGCGTGATGTGAGGTTTTCAGAAAAGGGAAATGACCACTTCTAGCACCAAGGTGGGCTTGTGTGGGTCTGCACAGCATCCCTCACACCAGCCCTTACAGAAAGAAACAAGCTATTTGGTGGCTTGGGTCCATGAGATGGTCTCTAAGCCATTGACAGCTGAGAGAATTCAGGTAATCCACTTGAATTCTAGAACAGTTCATGTCCTCTTAAAGTTCATACCAGAAACCCAGAAATTTACCTTCTATCATCTAGAACAAAGACCTAAGGTCTCAAGTAAAATAAAGGATTATCCTTCAAAATAGCAGTATTACCAGACTTCTGACTCATGAATTTGTTCATTTGTCCTTGCTGATTTGAGCCAGGTGCTTGTAATCTGTGACCTATTGACTAACGTGTAATTGATACATGAGTTTAAAAAAATCTTTAAAGTTCACCTTTGCAGCTAAGACTCAACAGAAGAATGTGCTAAAACCAAAAAATCTGTGGTCTGAGTCTGATCCACCACCACACAGAGACACCTCTAAGGGCAGAGGGACTCAGTTTGGAGTAACTTTGAATTTTTAAACACAATCAGCCTGTGGCATTCGGTAGATGAATGAACACCAATGCTTTGCTAGAACTGGGGTTCTGGATTAAATAATATCAATAAATAATGGAATACAGCCGTCTTTCCAGGGAAAGATTTTGAGTCACAGGAAGAAATGATAGCATTTTAGACCTCTACAGTCAGATGCTTGGACCTGGTCAGAGGAAAACTTGCCATAAAGCAGCCCCTTTTGTAGAGACTTCTGATTCAAACCTCAAATATCAAATTCAGAACCACCAGCCACAGCTATTAACCTAGCACTTCCTTTTCCCCAGTGCAACTTGCCAAGTGTTTGGTAAGCTGTACCTACTCACCAGAAACAAAACTAAACAACTATTCCCCTGACCCCAAGCCCTCCCACCACCACTTTCTATACAGTTCCCACCTTCAGGCTGGCCTCAGACCCTGAGTCTGCTCCCAATGAGAGTGACCACCAAAGCAGGCCATTGGCCCTGAGCCCCCTTACATAATGTGGCCCACAGGATCCTTTAGAACAAGAGAGTTGGGCCTGTACAGTCTTGTCATCTGGACTTTGGTGGCTGTGGCTGGTCTTCCAGGCCTCAAGGGACATCACCTCTGGCCTCTAGTCAGTTTTCCTTTCAACCTTTTTCTCTTCAGCTACATCAAGCTCGGTCAGGACACAAAAGCAAAGCTGCTGGGTGACTTTGGTGATAGCAGCTAAATGAAAATAGAGAACAGAATTCAGCAAACTGATGGTTAGCTACAACCCCAATATGAACACCACAATGTTGATTAAAGCACATCTATGGCCCCCTCCCACTTGTCCCTTCGGTATCCTGTGCCAGGCTTTGCCTCTTAACCCCATAAGCCTCACTGTCCTCCATTCCATGCCCAACCAGAAAGTGATGCATGACTCCCCATCTCCCCACATGGATTACACTTTCAGGAGGGAGTGTTTTAAACCAAAAATAGGACTCTAAAGTTAGAACTAAAGTGCTCATGTCACTGAGAAGTCACGTGGTCTCCAGTACATCACTAGTATAGGGGAAGCTTTTAGCCACCACTCCCACCTCTGCACACATCTGTGTGTGCACGCGCGCATACACACACACACACACACACAGGCAGTGAGTGATGGGCAAAGAAACTTACCCAGGACATTCCGAATAAGGAGTGGCCTCTGGGACTCTGGCAGATAAACACCCACGAAATAGACAGGAACCCCGGAGAGGGCAATCCCGATGCCAATGAGGGAATTGATGGTGTCACTGAATAGAGGCACAATCACCAGAAACACAGAGCATGTGCAGAACACGATGGGAAAAAACAGGCTCAGCTGAAATGGAGGGAGGTGAGATATGAGGTAAAGCACTATGCGGGAACAGGGTACAGAGAAGTCACCTACAGGAGATGGCCCACCCCTCCTAGTCTGTCCACAGTCACTGACCTTGAGAGGCCTGAGCCGCTCAGGCTCCTTCCAGCGAAGATAGAGCTGTCCAGCAACAGACAGGCCCACGAAGAACCAGTAGCTAAAGCTGAAGTAGTTGATGAGCAGGAAAACATCTTCCACAGTGAGGTAGATGAGTGTCATGGTACACTGGAGGAGGAGGGGATGGGAAGGAGGAGTGGGCATTGTCACCAACAGGCCACCCCAGGAGACTCCAACCACCCAGCAATCAGTACGAGATCTGCCGTTCATTGCTGATTTAGCTTACCAGACTACCTCCAGTTCTTTTCAGTGACCCCTTGGCATCAGATAGGTCAATTCTCTGCATTAACCTTCAAGGTGGCATCTCTCCCTCTTCTGTTGGCTCTTCCTATACACAATGCCTCCCTTCTTTTTTGCAAGCACTTCAATAAGAAGCCAGACTCCTTTCCCCTTCTGATGGCAGATATTTAGGCCCTCCTCACTTTGATGCATCAACCTCAACATGAAACACACTGCCCTCTGGAGACCATCACTCCTGAGTCCCAACTACCTGGCTTAAAAATGGAGGAAATGCCTCCAGAACCAACTCACTGTCCTGGGGTCTTAGAAATGTAGATTGGCAAAATGGATTATACCCCTGATAAAAGAGGTATGACAGAATTTGCCCTCTGGAACAAAAAAGTCCTAGAAGACAGAATCAGGGACTAGAGTCCTGGGAAAGGTCAGATTTACTTAAACTTCAAAAATATGGAGTTTCCCCATTTAATCTTTTCACCTATTATCAACAAAGGATTTAAAACAAAAAGAGCCCATTCTGGGGATAGAAGGGGGACTGTATTGAAAAAAGTGGGGTGAAAGAGGATTCAAAAACAAGATGTCAAATCTCCCCTAAATTTATAAATTCAATGCAATCCCAATAAAAATACTGAGAAGATTTTATGTTATTTTGACAAAATAATGAAGTTCATAAAGAGAAATACAAATGTAATTGCCAGGAAAACTTCAGGGGGGAAGAAAAAACTATAGAAGTATCCTTAGTCCCTCTTTAGATTTCAGAAATTCAGGGCGCCTGGGTAGCAGAGTCAGTTGAGCCTCCGACTTCAGCTCAAATCATGATCTCGTGGTTCATGAGTTCGAGCTCCACATTAGGCTCACTGCTGTCAGTTGGGAGCCCACTTCAGATGTTCTGTCCCCTTCTCTCTCTGCCCCTCCCCTACACATTCCCTCTCTCTCTTTCTCTCTCAAAAATAAATAAGCATTAAAAAAAATAGTTTTTAGGGGCGCCTGGGTGGCTCAGTCGGTAGGCGGCTGACTTCGGCTCAGGTCATGATCTTGCGGTCCGTGAGTTTGAGCCCCGCGTCGGGCTCTGTGCTGACAGCTCAGAGCCTGGAGCCTGCTTCATATTCTGTGTCTCCCTCTCTCTGACCCTCCCCTGTTCATGCTCTGTCTCTCCCTGTCTCGAAAATAAATAAACGTTAAAAAAAAAATTTAATAAAAAAAAAAGAAGTAACCAAACCTTCATTAAAAAAAAAAAATAGTTTTTAGAAATTCAGTACAAAGCTAAATAATGAAGGTTGGTGTTAATGGAGAAGATAAGTTGAGCTGATGATACTACTTAAGGGGTATGTAATTGTACTTGGTACATATGAAGCACCCTAAAAATTAGCTATTATTTTTATACGAGAATAATTTTAAACTGTGGATAAATGGATTATTTAATAAATGATATTGGTATGGCTGGCTAGCCACTTGAGAAAAAATTAAGTGAATTCTCCCCCCCTCACTCCATACACTATAAATTCCAGATGAATCCAAAATTTAAACTTAAGTAATGAAACCAGAAAATAACTAAATGACAAAAATAAATAAATAAAACTGTCCACCAAATCTTGGAGTAAGGTTTCTCAAGGCCTTTGTTGGCCTTCATATATATAATACCTTAGTGCAAATGAGAAAATGGCAGTCCTACTTCAGGTCTTTTCTCATTTGTTAGAATACTTTCATAATTTACTGATTTTGTTAGAATAAAATGCTTTACTGCTATCTACTGTATATAAATCTATGATGTCTATAGTATGAATAGAGGCCCCTAGGTAGTTGGTATACAACTGGACTGGCTTTTCTAAATATGCTTTCATTAAATTAAAAAAAAAAAAAAAAAAAAGAGCTAGAAAGGAGGAGAAGGAGAAGAAAAGAACTACTGACAGAAAAGATAGATAAATTTTACAAATTCATTTTTATATTCTTTTGTACTGTTTCCTTCTCTAATATAATTGTTTTACTTAAAAAAAAATTTAATGTGTATTTATTTTTGAGAGAGAAAGAAACAGAGTGTGAGCATGGGAGGGGCAGAGAGAGAGAGAGAGAGACATGGAATCTGAAGTAGGATCCAGGCTCTGAGCTGTCCGCACAGAGCCCAATGTGGGGCCCGAACTCACAAGCTATGAGATCATGACCTGAGCTGAAGTTGGATGCTCAACCAACTGAGCCAACTAGGTGCCCTGTTTTACTTTTATATTTTTAAAAAAGTTTAAGAAAAGAGAATAAACACTAAGAGGCTCGGAAAATATCTTAACTGACCAAGCCACCCAGGTGCCCTTTGGCTTGGGAAATGTCTTAAGAAGCTGCTATACCTCCCACCCAGTCTTCTCATAATGTCAGCAGGGGGACTACAATCCCCACACCCACCCCAGCAGAGCTTACATTGAACAATAAAGCAGGGATGGGTGTAAAACGCTCAATGTGGATCATGGACAGTACATCTGGGAGGTGGCCCTCACGGGAGCCCACGAAGAACAACCTAAAAGGACAAGAAGTGTGTCAGGATGATCCTTTCACTTAGCCATGCAGCCATACTCCTCAGACAAACTAGGCTCAGAGCTCCAGAAAAAAGCAGGAGGCAGTATCTCAGGAGCATCACACGCTCTCTATGCATGCCCAACCCAACCTACCCTCACCCTCACCCCAATTTTACCCACAGATGTTTCCAACCTCCAACCATGGGTACGGTACTTCAACATTATCCAGGCACGTCCTACCTCACTGTTGGCCATGGACAGCCGCCAGCCCCTCAGCTATAAAACCCACCAATCACCCAATGAATGCCTCACCCTCCCATCACTCACTGGCACTCCAATCCATTCCACCAAGGGTACCTCCACTCTATCACCCCACAAATTTCATACTTAACACAATGGCTGTTTAAAGAAGGGCAGCCAGGGGCGCCTGGGTGGCTCAGTCGGTTAAGCGGCCGACTTCGGCTCAGGTCACGATCTCGCGGTCCGTGAGTTCGAGCCCCGCGTCGGGCTCTGGGCTGATGGCTCAGAGCCTGGAGCCTGCTTCTGATTCTGTGTCTCCCACTCTCTCTGACCCTCCCCCGTTCATGCTCTGTCTCTGTCTCAAAAATAAATAAATGTTAAAAAAAAAAAAAGAAAAGAAGGGCAGCCAGCTCTATCTTCCCCGAGCTCCTGATATATGATAGGACAGGACAAGCCTGAGGCTCAAAGAGACAACCCAGGCCTCCTCTCTGTCCCCAAAGAGCCCTACTGATTAAGAAACAGAGCAGCAGAGAAATGAACCACAGACCAGGGTGTACAGCATCATCATGGAGCACATGGCATTCACCAGGCTTGGGTGGGCTGGGGGAATAAGAAACCTTACAAGAGATAACCATATCTGGGCTGGGAAGAAGAGTTGGAGTTTGCCAGAAGGTGAGTGGGTAGGTGGGAAACAGCACAGGCAAAGGCAAAAGAAGCTTGGAGGAGTGAAAGAGGGTGGCCTCCTTGAAGGTTGGTACTAGAATGCCTGCAGTCCCAGGATAAGGTGTGTGAGGAGACAGCTGGAAAGAACTTGCACACAGGCCATGCTGTGGAGTCTAAACAAACAATGAGAGTCAGCTGTGGCTCTGAAGTAAAGGCCTGACAGGATTTGACACAGAGACTCTGGGGGCATCATGGAAGCCAACTAAAGGAGGGAGAGGCTAGGGTATAGGGAGAAGGCCACACAAGAAAGCAATCTGTGACAACTGTCCCATAAGAGAAGAGGCCTAAATGAGGGTAGACACCCTGGCTTAGGAGAGAACAAGACATATGTGACAACCGCAAGTAAATTTGGTGATACATTACATGTATGTGTGTATATATGTGTGTGCATGCATGTACATGTTTGAGTTGGAAGAAGAGGGTAGACACCAAGGGAAAAATAAAGAGGCCACACAAGGAGAACTGATAGCACATAACATCACAACTAGAGACAAAGCACAAGTGGAGTGCATTGAGATACCTGTGGGCCATCCAGGTGGAGCCACAGGAGTTGAAGATAGCATCTGGAAGGGTCATAGGGCAAGATATTGGGAGTTGGCTCACACGAGGTTAATAATTTGTGCTAGGTAGAGAAGAAATATGGTAGAGGGGATGCTGGAAGGGGACATAATGTCCTGGTGCAGCAAAGGTGTCTAGTACAAAGACAAAGACAACTACATAGGTAATAAAGAAAAAGTGAGAAGGTAAGACAGAAACAATTGTGCATTATCTTGACATCACTGCAGTCCCCTTTATATGTAGACCCTTACTCTCTGCATCCCCTATCCCCACCCCCATCCTGTCAATGCCACAATATAGCTGAATGAGGTTAAAAGGCACCTACCACTTAAATATTTTAAGAAGACTGTCAGAGCTGGGGCACCTAGGTGGCTCAGTCAGTTAAGTGTCCGACTCTTGATTTCAGCTCAGGTCATGATCTCAAGGTGTGTGGGATTGAGCCCCACATCAGGCACTGTGCTGACAGTGTGGAGCCTGCTAGGGATTCTCTCTCTCTCTCTCTCTCTCTCTCTCTCTCTCTCTCTCTCCTTCTCTCTCCCTCTCTCTGCCCCTTCCCTGCTCTCTTTCTCTCTCTTGCTTTCTCTCTCTCAAAATAAGTAAATAAACATTAAAAAAAAAAAAAGAGCGGTGTCTGGTGGCTCAGTCGATTAAGTGTCCAATTCTTGGTTTCCACTCAGGTAATGATCTCTGAACTCACAGATTGTGAGTTCAAGCCCTACCTGGGGCTCCGCACTGACAGCGCAGAGCCTGCTTGGGATTCTCTCTCTCTTTCTCTCTCTGCCCCTCCTTGCTCATGCTCTCTCTCTCAAAGATAAATAACCTAAAAAGGAAGAAAGGAAGGAAGGAAGGAAGGAAGGAAGGAAGGAAGGAAGGAAGGAAGGAAGGAAGGAAGAAAGGAAGGAACGGTGCCTGGGCGGCTCAGTTGGTTAAGCATCTGACTTCGGCTCCGGTCATGATCTCAGTTCATGGGTTTGAGCCCTGTGTCAGGCTCTGTGCTGACAGCTTAGGAGCCTGAAGCCTGTTTCAAATTCTGTGTCTCCCTCTCTCTCTGCCCCTCACCTTCTCATGCTCGGTCTCTCTCACTCCTTCTCTCTCTCAAACATAAAGAATTAAAAAAAGAAGAAGAAGATTGACAGAGCCAATTGGGATGTCTTAGGAATCAGTAAGGGTAAGGCTATAGGAAACACCATCTCTGGGTGGGGTAACTTGTTAAGAGTCACATCTGGTGCAACCCTGGCCACACCAGGCTGAAGCAAGGGAAGATGACACCATACTGTTTTACAAGACTTTGATTTCTCTATTATTCTGGTTACCCTAGGGAGACCCCAGGTACATGGACTGGGGAGTCAAAACTAGTAAGAAAAATAAACAGGATGAAACTATTTTATTAGTTCATCTTATCTGTTCATGCAGAAAGTATCTATTGAATATCTATTACACTCCCAGTCCTGGGACAGCAACGTTTATAAGGTGAGTGGAAGAGAAATCGGGAAAGAAGCCTTTCTCTCAGATATCAGAGAGTCACAGAGTCACAGGAATAGTTTCCGAAGTAGAGGGTGGTAAGCATCACTTGCTTTGGGGATCCAGTAGGATAAGGACTAAAAGCAGGCTAAGAAGGAGGTCACTGGTACACAATGTACACAGGTACACTGGTAATAAGAACATTTTTTTAGGTAGTAGAAGCCAAAGTATAATGGTTAGAAAAATGACTGACAGTCAAAGTGCATACTATTCCCTCAAGAAGTGTGTCCATAAGGAAGAAGGGAGATAAGAAAAGTTGTTTTGTGATTTCACTAAGTAGAGATGAGAGAAGCGCAGAGCTGGCTCCAACTGAACATCCACCAAAGAGAAGGGCCAAGTGATGAAGCAAAATGCTAAAGAAGAGGGTGGTACTAGAACCCAGAGTGAGCCTGGAAGAGCAGAACTGCTCTTTTCTCTGAAACAGGAGGAAAGACAAGTGCTCCTATAGATAAGTCTCTATGTATAGAGGAGAGCAAGAGCCTACCTGCCAGCCTTAGTGTTTTTGAAATGAGGGGCAGAGTTATCCTGTACTAATACCTGGTACACAGCAAGTGCTCAATAATAATCTTCTAAAGGAATGAATCCTGGGGCTGCAGATAACCCACTCGAGGAGCCTAGAGTATAGTCCCTGACAGGATCACTACTCCAAGCTACGACCTTCCTCCGCTCTACCTCTAACCAGTTTGTCCTCGTCTCAGACGGAAGTGTGAGCTTCAAGCACACAATGTTTGCACAAAGGCAAGCATATGCATGCACATTAGCTTACACACACACACACCCTATATATCCAAGAGAAAGAAGGGCTCTTACAGGCTCACCTAGAGCCTGAGGGGATTAAATACCGCAGTCTGTTATTGATAAGGCAGAAACACAGTACCTTGATGAAGCAAAGATAGACGCATTGAGGCCCCCAAAGCAGGACAGGGCAACGGCAATAGGAATGGTCCAGCTGAACATGCCAAATGTCTGGTCAGCAAATGTCTGAGGGCAGAGCACAGAAGGCACTCAGCACAGGACAGGCTTTCATAAGCCTCCTGTACCTATGCTGTCAGGACAAATGCCATCACTACTGAGCAGCCCACCCACCCTCTAACCTAGACCCATCATCCCACCCTGCAGAACTGGAATGGCTGCAGAAAGAAAGATTGAGCCATTCAGTATGAAAAGGTGATGAGCAAATGGGTACTCACCACAGCCACAGCATCACTGTCAAGAACATCTGAAATGCTCAGCACTGTGTAATAGGCCACATTGGTCAGGATGTAGATGAGCGTCACAATTGGCATAGAAATCCCAATGGCCAGGGGCAAATTTCTGTCAGGACAAGTGAGACAGGACTACCTAGAATCAACTATCCTTGGAGTCAAAAAAAGTTAACCCAAGGATTTGTCTGAAGTTTAACAGTTCCCTGGTTCTAAATCTTTGAGGCAGGCTCCTCTTCCCCACATGGTCAAAGGTGGATATGAATCCCATGCCCTTTCCATGGAGAAACAGAGAGAGCGAGGGAGAGAGGGAGAAGGAGAGGGGGAGAGAGAAACCCTTCTCTGTGAGGATAGCTGGGGATCAGTATTTGATCCTCACCACAATAGGACCAGTGGACCCCACTGAAGGAGCAGTGTCCTCCAGGGACTGGAGGTCAGGCTGGGGAACTGGCTGCCCAGAATAAGCTCCTGACTCCTCAGGCCTCAGTGTCAGCACCAGAGACGAGGTTCTAACACCTTAGCCCCAGCTGGGTCAGCTACTGCCCACTGAAGGACCTCTCCTTGAGCAAGGACCCTGGGGATCCTTCAGTGTAAACCTGAGGGTGAGGAGCCAGGGGCTTTCCCACCTTCACTCATTCCCAGCTTACCCCCTAATTCCTCCAAGCTAGAGAAAGGGCAGTAGGGAGAAGAAGAAGGAATGAGAGAAAGAGAAAGGAGGAGAGGGAGGAGGGCAAGTGTGCCCACTATTAGCAGGAGTTCCAGCCAAGTTGGGGGGAGAGAGTGTGATCCCACCGTTACCTTTCTGGGTTTTTGATTTCTTCTGTTACAAAATTAAGGGTGTCCCAACCTGAGTAAGAGAAGAGGGCAGAGTAGAGGGCGAGAGAGAGGTCTCCCATGTCCCAGGAGGAACCCTCAAAGGCATCCTGAAAGTGCTCAGAGTGTCCTGTGGGGGCAAAGGCAGGTAGGGGAAGGGGTTCAGGGAGAAGGAAGAGGAAGAAGGAGGGGAGAGATGGAAGGTATAGGGAGAAGAGGAAGAACAGGGAGAGGCAGTAAGAAAGAGGAAGTGAAGAGGGAAGAAAAAAAGAGGAGGGTCAAGAAAAGGGAAAAGCAAGCGGGCAGAGGGAAGAAAAAAAACATAATTTAACACCAAAAGAACAACCACCAGCTCCCTGTACTTTATCACCCCACCCACTCCCTCAAGAAAGTTCATATTCCTTTAGCAAAATTACACAATCTCAGAAAAACAAAAACATTCCTGGCTGCCTTCTGAAGTGATAACACCTTTTCCAAAGCTCTGCTGAATTTCCAAGTGACCTCAAGGTAGGCCAGAGTTCTTCCTATTTTTAGAAATAACCCTGTTTTACATTTTTAACTAACAATTAGACCTTCCTGTGGAACTATCTCTTTTGGCCAAGACCACTGCACAATGTGGTCAAACAGTTTTCTCATTCTCATGGAGGGAACTCTGTTGCTCTAATTGCAGGGGCTGCGGTTGCATGCAGCAGGAAATCACAGGCTATGTAGGAACTGGGGTCTTCTTATCTCTCACTGCGCCTGGGGTAGGCCTAAGCCACTTCCACCTGTGGAGAGCCAGCCTAGGCACCTGCCGTTCTCCTTGGAGGCATCTGGAGCCCGCACAGTTGAAAGCCAAGGGAGCAGCACCCAGTTGCCCAGAAGAGAAACCTTCTAGACACACTGGAGGTTTTTTAAACAAGATCCATACTTTTTTTTTTTTCTTACAAGATCCATACTTCTAAGGAAGCCTGCTGTAATCCCCTGCAAAAAGCAGACCTATTCCTTCAATGTATCAAAAAGGGATGGGTGTGCAGCAAGAGAAGGGAAAATAGGGGTTTTCATGCCCGAGAGGTGTCAGTCATCATTCACAGCAGTGGTTTCCTAAGGCACAGATCTTGGTAGGAGGCTAATTCAGCTACCCAATTTGACCTGAGATGTTCCTGAGACTCCAGGGACATCCAGGTGGCTGGCTGTACTAACTTGGCACATATGCCAAGGTACTGGACAAGAATCACCGAAGGCACTTGAAAACAGAGCTTTCTGAATTCCAAAACCAATAGATCTGAGAAGGGGGTCTCACCTCTCCCTGGTAAATGTAAACACAGCTGAGTTTAGAGACAGACAATATAGAACTGGGTTGCTAAGTAAGTGATTGAGATATCCTTGGCCAAAGACACCACAGGACTTCCCTAAGAGCTCAGGAGACCTCATGAGGTCTATTACCCTCCCTGCTAGTTTACTCTGATTCAGGAATGAAACGCTTTCTAAAGCCAACATGTAGGAAAGCCAGTGCTTCATACTATTTTAATATTTTGCTGAGAGCTGACTTTGGGTTCAAATGCTAAATAAAAACAAAAAGTAAAGACTCCAAAATAACCACTCATTTCTACATTCCATCCAACTTCTATGCACACCTTCCCACTCCTCTCAAGGAGGGTCAAGTCTTCCTACTTGCTGCCTGGCAGTCACAGACCAAAAACAGGGCCACAGTAGGGCTCACTCTATCCCCATCAGCTACATTTATGACCCAATTACACACGACCCAGGTTTCAAGAATTCCTAGGCTCTCAGCTGCCTTCTTGCAATGTTCCCAGCCTCCACAAAGGGAAAACAGCCCTGAGGGAGGGACTGACTCATGTTCAGTTGGCCAAGCCAGCCTGGTCCAAGGAGCCCAGGAACAGATGTCTTACTCTCAATGACAGTCTAGGATATACATAGAATGAGCTGATCAGTTAAGCCAAGATTTCCCATGTCCTCCTCAGGAAATCCACACAAATTCCTGGAGTCATTCACCCTCCTTCCAAGCCCAGGCCCATCTTACCCTGGCACAGTTTAACGAGGCCCATGACAATGATGGCAATGAGCGCTAAGACCTTGGCATAAGTGAACGTGTCCTGCACACGTGTGCCCCACTTGACATAGGCACAGTTGACAAATGTCAGCAGACCTAGAAGGAAAAACATAAAATCACTGGCAGGCTTGAGCTGAGGGCACAGTGACCCAACCTCTCCTTAGAGAGCATCACTTCTGCCCTAACTAAAACCAAAGGGGCCAATGATCGAGTCAGAACCACAAGAACAGGCAAATGGAGGGACATCCACCATCTGCCCATCACTGTTGACAAGTTAAGATACAAAGGCATGCATTAACACATATTCATTAATTCTGACAGCCAGAATCATTTTTGGAAATTGCCCCCAGGCCCAGAAATAATGGATTTCACCCACCCTTCCCCACTCAGACTTCCAAGGTTCCAAGCCACCCAAGGCACAAAACATTTCCATGGCCATATTAGAAAGTGGGGACAAGAGAGGTCCATCAATAAATGAGGTGAATTTAAATACAAGTGGCAAGTCACCTAGGAATTAGAGAGACAATGTTTTGCATGTAAGTGTATATTTTTAAAAGCCTGTTATGTACCTGACAATTCCACATGCATCCTCTCGATTAATTCTCACAACCTTAAAATACAGGTGTTCCTATTCCCATTTTATAGATAAGGCTAACCAACATTCCTAAGCTTACAAGGACCCCCTCCCCATCCACCCCCTCCATTTCTATCCAAACCTCCTGATTCTCAGTGAGGCCCATGCAAAACGAAGCTTGCTTGGACATTCTCTAGGCTCCTGTCTGCACTGCTGGCTTTACGTTCCAGCTCTTCGAGGACATCAGTGATATCTGGGCCCTATGCAGAGTGTCCCAGCACCTTACTGTTGCTAAACAGGGACTGCTCTGACCCACCAGGAAGACACAAGAACAGAATACAAGAGGCTCCACAGTGACACTGTTAAGTACTGCTCTAAGCCTCCAACAATAGAACTGTTATGTGAACCTCAAACGTTATTACAAAATCTTTTGGGTTCATCCTCCAGGCTGCCTCCACCTACTCCCACCCATTTTGCACCCTCTCCTTCAGCCAGACTCTCTTCTTACTGGTGCCATATATACATTTAAAAGAAATGTCCTTTCTTCCTCCTCCTGCCACAGCCAACAACTCCCACTTTCAAGATCTAGCTAAATCCCCACCTCCTCTGTAAAATCTTCCCCAAATATACCAGGCAGCCCCTCACTGAGCTCTCTCTCCCTGAACCCTATGGCCTTTCCACTTCACAGCACGGCTTAGTAACTCATGCTATGGTCATACGGACATCTGTCTCATGAAGGTCTCCCGCTTGGGCATGTGCCCATAGAAGACCACAACTATTAGGGGGAAACAAAAGCATATTGTTTTCTTAAGCTTATTGCCAAGCAAAGAGGGGAACTGATAAACTCTGGTTGGAATCAAGATGTTGATGAACTTTGGAGTGTCTGGGTGGCTCAGTCGGTTGAGCATCCAACTCTTGATTTCGGCTCAGGTCATGGTCTTTGCGGTTCATCAGTTCAAGCCCCATGTCAGGCTCCCCACTGACAGTGCGGACCCAGTTGAAATTCTCTCTCTCTGCCCCTCCCCCACTTGCACTTGCGCGCGCACACACACACACACACACACTCTCTCTCTCTCTCTCTCTAAAATAAACATTTAAAAAAAGATGGTGATGACTTTCACTTAATCACCAATTCCCTAGAGTGAGGCAATTGTCACAAAGTTGACATTTCTCTACTCAGATGTGAGGGAGACTAGAGCCTGTGGAAATAAACATGGTGGCTAAACAGCCTCCATAGCCCTTAAAGACCTTTCACTCAGTACTCTGGCAAATGATACAGGTGCTCACTAGTTAGTCATACGGGGGATGGAGGAAGGCAATGGTCAAAGAGGAGGGAAGGCCAAAGGAATGCATGCTGCTGGCAGGTCTTCCCAGGGACCTGCCCTGCTAATCCAAGTTCTCTGTGGGGGTTAAGCCTAGATCAGCTAGCATAAGGATTACCAAGTTAATAGCCACCAGTAATCCACAGACCCCTATCCAACACAGTAAGCATATTTTGAGGTATCTGCCAGGCCCCTTCTTGGGAATTGCCCCCCCTCACCTATCACAGCTGATCACCCAAGGTGAACCTATTCAATTGTCTTTCCCAGGAACACAGAGTGGGGCAGCAAGAAATGGAATCTATCTAACAGTAGCAGAGTTGGGAGACACAGCAAGTCGAAGGTACATACAGGCCCTTGTAACAGAGGAACAAAAACCACAAAAAAGCAGAGGAAGGAAACAGGACTATGAAAAGAAGCAGAGGTGAGAGGGTGTGCAGCTTGTGAGAAAAAGACTAACAGAGAAAGGTGCAGAAATACACAGAAGACAGGGGAGAGAGAGATAAGAGACAGACCAAGAGAGACAGAGAGAAGGGACAAAAAGAGTGACAGACAAAAAGACGGACATACACACAAAGAAAGAGACTATCTCACGATGCCCTAGCTGTGCTCACCGTGCTTGTGCCTTACAGCACCAAGATGTGGCTGCAAGATGGGGGAGAAAAGAAGACATACTCCACAGCCTCACTGACAGGCACTCCCTCTCACTCCTGTTCCTTCTCCTTCCCTCCATCCTGCTACACATCTCCCCCCTGGCTTGATCCTCTCAGCACACAAGTAAATATTGCACATAGTGCAATTCAATGACTCCTGCCAATAAGTGAAAGAAGGCAGCTCTTCGTGGAAATCCCCTCAGAGCCCCTTCTGAATGACAGCTGGAAAGATACAAAAGAGCTTGGTCACAGTGGTTGCCTCTGGGGAAGAAGACCAAAGCTCTGGTGAGGGAGAGACACGTTTTCCATTGCACACTGTTTTACACTGACTTATTTACCATGCATAAATGCTTCTTCCTCAGTAAAAATTAAAATACTTAATCTAAAACAACGTGTAGCCAGGGAGCAAGGCCAGAAGTAGGGTGAGGTAAGGAGGGTGTCTGGGGCACAAAATTTAAGGAGGTGCTCACTTTCAGGGTCGCCTGGAGAACCTCAGAATGAGTGCATCCTTTTTTTCTTTTTTTTTTTTTTTAAGTTTATTTATTTATTTTTTGAGAGAGAGAAGGGAAGAGAGAGAGCAGGAGCAGGGGAGGGGCAGAAAGAGAGAGAATCCTGAGCAGGCTCTGCATCGTCAGGGCGGGGCTCATACTTACCAACTGCTAGATCATGACCTGAGCCGAAACCAAGAGTCGGACTCTTAACCAATGGACCACCCAGACACCCCCAGGTGTCTGGGGTACTCACCCCCAGAGTGAATGCATCCTTAAATGCTGTCCCCAGAGCCTTACTTGCTTAACCATACTCTCAGCCCTGCCAGAGAACAGGGAGCTCCAAGAACAGTCTACCATGCAGAAGCCAAGTCCCCTTAAGGTTTTCCTGATTTTAATTAAGAAACATATCACTATCTGATCCCACCCCTCCAAGCCTCCCCAAATTCCCATCCCCATCTAGCACCATAGATTCTGTCAGGGCTTAAGCACAAAGCTGAGCCTGGAGGCCAGGTGCTCAGACGCAACTGAGCGTTACACATCCACAATTACAACATCCAAGACTTCCCTCTTCTCCCCATCTCATTTCCTGGCTGGAAAGCCTGTACCAGCAAGTGTGGGGTCCATGTGAGGGTCTTCAGTCTCTAGGGGCTTTAGCAGATCCATACCCAACCCCAAAGCAGAAACAAATCCCTAAAGTCTCTCTGTGGCAAAAACTGCTAGTTATCTTTTAATATCTCTTCTTCCATTTTTTCCTTAGTAATAGAAATTTTAGCGTAGTCATGGCCGCCCAAAATAAAGTTGACATTTCCCAGCCTCTCTCCGCAGGCAGGTATGGCCAGATAACTAAGTTCTTGCCCCAGGGATGTAAGCAAACATTCATATAAATAAGACCTCAGGAAGTCTGTTTGAAGGGCAGCACATGCCTTTCTTTGTTCTCCGTATCAGCCACAGTGCAGACTTGGCAGCTAGAGCGTGAGTAGCCATCTTGGACCACCAGCTAGATAGAAGTCGCATGCTGAAGATGGCAGAGCAGTAAAGCAGAAGGAAGGAACCTGGCTCCCCGAAAAACTATAAAGTCATCCTACCAGCCCCACAATGCTGTGAGAGAAATAAACTTCAATATATTTGAGCCACACTGCTTTCGGTTTTCAGTTGTTTGAAGCCGAAATTCATCCTGGATAATACATGTGCCCTACAACAGAACTGTGCCTCTCATATTCTCTTTCTGATGAGGAGATGACTTGGCAATCTGCAGCTATAGTCCCAGTTATGCTGATAGTCACAGCTCCCTTTTCCCACAGCAACAGGGAAAGGAAGGAACCCTTCCAATTCCTCCCACAAACAAGCTGGGTGTTACTAAGGGGCACTCAAGGACAGAGGAGTGCAATCCTTAACAACAGCAGCTACAAGGCAGAAGAAGAAAAAAAGCAGGGGAGAGACCATCTACAAATATATTAGGAGAAAAATGTACAACAGTCCAGGAGAAGTAAACCCTTCCAAATGTAAATCCTGGAATCTGGAGCTACCTCTCAGGATGCATATGAATATGTCAGGTATATGCCTTGTTAAGAAACCCCCTTGTTTGTTTGCTTAAAGTTTATTTATTTATTTATTTATTTATTTATTTATTTATTTATTTATTTAGAATATATGTGTGTGCTCATGAACAAGCGGGAAGGGGCAAAGAGAGAGAGAGGGAGAGAGAGAGAATCCCAAGCAGACTCCGGGCTGTAAACACTGAGCCCAATGCAGGGCTCAAACCCACAAGCCCTGAGATCATGACCTGAGCTGAGATCAAGAGTCAGACGCTTAACCAACTTAGGCACTCAGGGACCCCCTCCTTGTTTTTAATTACACAGATATACACATTTACTCTTATTATCAAACCATTCATGCTCTATACAGGGGTAGACTCCAGGGTCTTTGTACTGCTAAAGACCCAGTCCTTCTGAGGCCTGTCACTTTCAGAACATGAAAGCTGTCTATCCATAGCAACAACTGACCAAAAAAGGGGAGCATACCCTTCCTTCTCAGAACCCTGCCCACGCTAGCGCCTAAGACAGCAAGAGACAACAGAAAGTTATTCAGGAATTATACAGTGTTTCTTCACTCGTCTCCCCTTTGGCAGTCTCCCTCCCCCATCTCCTCCAGCTCCTGCTCCTCCTCCTCCAGCTCTTCTTCACTGTGGGCCTTGCCAAACAAACCATGGGGGGTGGAGGGTGGGGGAAATGGATCTCAGTGTGAGCAAGCCTCTGCTTTGATGCCAGTGTCAATGCTGAATGACTTCTATACTGAAACCTTTACAGCAAATAATCTCCAATGATACGTGTGAGCTGCTGGTCACCTGGCCAGAGAAGGGACCTATGGACCTCAAGAACTGCCATTTTCCCCTACAGTCCCATAAGTGAGTAAGAGCCTCTAAGCGTACTGAGTCCAATTGGCAGCCTGAGGCCCAACCTACCACAGAAGAGTCCAAGCTCCCAGCACAGATATGAGTAGAATGCACCTTTAGAATAGAGTTTCTCAACCTCGGCACTATTGACATTTGGGGCTAGAAAAGGCTTAATTGTACGAGGCTGTCTTATACTTTATAAGATGTTTGTACTTTATAAGATCTGGCTTCTACCCACTAGATGCCAGTAGCACCCCTTCCCAGCAGGTGTGACAACCAAAAATCTCTCCAGACCTTGCCAAATGCCTCCTGGGGGACAAACTCACCTCCGGTTGAGAACCACTACCCTAGGATAGTAAGTAGCTAAGATAGCCTGCAATTTAAAAAAAAGTTGCTAGGATCTCTCTGCCAGTGTAACCTGGGAATAGGGTAAGGGGCTGCTAAAAGCCAGGATTTGAATCAGTAACACCTTCAAGGTCCAAGTAGGTAATACAAGTGAGCAATGGTAAGAATGTCTGGGTATAAAACAAGAGGGAGTGGAGGGCTGTAGCAGACTAAAGAGTGTGTGCTCCTTTAAAGAGAGCAACCACTACTCAAAGGCAGCTGATTGTGTCAGTAAGGAATGTGGGTCCAAGGTTACCAGAACTTTTGGTTTTTCAAAAGAAAGGTCCAGTCCTGATTTTCATATTTTGGCAAGTAATTCAAAATTGCTTACAACACGAGGCCAAACAAATATATCTGTGGGTCAAGTCTGGCCCATGGGGCACCAGCTTGCAGCTCTGACCTGGAGTTGTTATATGGAGACTATCTGGGCCCTTTCTTCTAGAATGGAGCTTTAATTGTCTAGCTTGGCATGGTTATTATTTCTGTAGACAGTCTCCCAAACAACAACGTGGACCCCTCTCATATCTCAATTTTAGACTAACTTAATTATCCTATCCCACCTAAATTTCACCATGGTTACAAGTGCAGATTTTGGGGGTTTCCCCCTTAATTATGACCTAATTGGTTTCTTCCAAATTTTTGTCTCTTAAGACCACGTCGCTCTCACTGCCACCCCTGCCCAAAGAGACTCCCTTCAGCACATTCCAGATTTGTTAGATGATGCATCAGCCTGATTCTACACCCTAAGTTCCAAGAAGAGGAGCAAGCTGAACTCCAAAGTCTTGTCAGTTAGAATGAGACATGGTTTTATAACTTCGGCCCGTCTCTGACAATTTCCTGCCTACAGACATGCATTGTGAAAAAGCCTGGGCTTCTAGGATAGGGGCTTGAAGGAATTCTGATCCTGAGTACTCTGGGTAAAAGTACACTTGAATAAAAGCAGCTACAGATGCTATGACTGCACTTCTAAGAAGTGAGGTCTCTTCTCCAATCAAAAGAGCAGTTCCTGATATGGGGATGGGCTTCCTAAGCACAAAAAAAATGAGGAAAATCATAAAGGAAAAAGGATTTAGCAAATAAAAATATTTTGCACATGAAAAATTACATATAGAGGTGTCCTTTGACTTGGTTATTTTTGGAATTCACCCTAAGGCCAACACGAGACCAATGCACAGGCACTCTCAGTTGCTTAGATAAGAGCACAAACTCACAAAACCTTCTAGAAGAAAATTGGGTAACACATGAAGAATCTTAAAACAGTTTATTTCTTTAGACACAAGTATTTCTCTTGTATAATTCTACCCTAAAAAAAGATGCAGAAACTCTGAAACTATATATACAAAGACTCCCACAGCAATATTATTTATAATGATATTACAGAACACTTACTATATGCCAGACACAGGGAAGTACTATACATGTATTGATTCACTTACTCCTCACAACCATCTTTTCAGTAGGTACAATTGATATTTCCATTTTACAAATGAGAAGACCAAAGCAACAGTTAACTAACTACTCTAAGGTTAACAGCTAGAAAAACAGCTGGTAAAGCTGGAATCAATCCCAGTCTGGCATGGGAGCCTGTGATCTTAACCACTATACCACACTGCCAGGAACCGACTTATGTGTCCCTAAACCATGTTTTCTAAGAATATATCATGAAAGGGATTAAATATTAAATTTTTTAAAGTATTATACAAACCACACAGAGTATGATCTCAAAAGTACTTGTAAAAAATGAGATAAGCACAGGAAAAAAAAATACCACAGGTATTTCACACAAATAGCAGCAATAGTTCTCTGGGAGTTAAAATTATGGGTGATTTTTCTTTTCTTTTTTCTATTTTTTTGCATTTTCAAAGTGCTTGTAACATTACATACTACCTCTAAACAATAATAGTAAAAGAGACACTACTTTAAAAAAATGTTTCTTTTGAAGAACATTCCACAAAACGAAAAAAAAAATGATATACTAAATTTAAAATGCAGAATATAAAGTTATACGCAAAGTATACTACCAATTCTATAAAAAGAAAGAAATGAAGACATGATTTAACTATTAAAAGTGCTCATCTTTTGGTGGTAGATTATAGGTGATTTGTGGTCAAGTTAATTTTCTCCTTAATGAATATATTTTAGTTTATTTTTTCTTTAATGTTTATTTATTTTGAGAGAGGGGGAGGGGCAGAGAAAGAGGGAGAGAGAATCCTAAGTGGGCTCCGCTCTGTCAGTGCAAAGCCCAACGCAGGGCTCAATCTCATGAACCCATGAGATCATGACCTGAGCCGAAATCAAGAGCCAGATACTTAACCAAATGAGCCACCACCCAGGCACCCCCTAACACATTTTCTAATCAGAAAATTATTATTATTTTTTCAAACTGAGAGAGACTGAGAGCAGGGAAGGGGCAGAGAGAGGGCAGGAGGGAGAGAGGACCTGAAGTAGGCTCTCTCAGCAGACAGCCTGATGTGGGGCTCAAACCCAGGAACTGTGAGATCATGACCTAAGCCAAAGTCAGATGCTTAACTGACTGAGCCACCCAGGCACCCCAGAAAATTATTCTTTTTCTAGACAACTCAGTCTGGCCAGAGTTCCCCTGGCCAGACCCTACCAGACATACAATACAGCTGAGTACCCACTTTCCCTCTTCCTGGGGCTATATGTGGAGGGGTTCCCTTTAACATTTGTCTTTAACAAATCCTTAAAGTCAGGAGGCCCAGTGTACAGTACAATCCTTTACTGCTAACTCCAAGGTACTCTCAGCCTATTTTTAACACTGTGGATAAACTACACACACTGCCAAAGCTTTTGCAAGCAGAGATACGGAAAGGACAGAGTATAATTAAGTGCTTCTGGCAGCACAGTGCTTAAGGAACACAGGGAATTCTGGGCCACTTCTCAGCTAAAACACTAGCTCTACAAGACTGTGTAAATTCACAGCAATCTTCTTTCCTTTTCAGTGACTTTAGGCAGAATCACTCTTCACCACCTCGTAAGAGAAAAAGGAAAATAAAGAGGGATGAACTGGAATCTCTCAGGTTCTGTCCTCAGAAACCCAAATATGGGCTAGAAGCCACCTTCCTGTCACTGGCCACAAGCAGAGCTTGTTTACAAAGTCAGTGTAAAGAAATCTGAAACACCAATGGGAAAAAGCCATTTTGGTGTGGTGCCTGCTGCTTAGAATGGGCTGCAAAGAGGGGCACCTGGGTGGCTCAGTTGGTCAAGCATCTGACTTCAGCTCAGGTCGTGATCTCACCGTTTGTGGGTTTGAGCCCCGTGTCGGGCTCTGTGCTGACAGCTCAGAGCCTGGAGCCTGCTTAGGATTCTGTGTCTTCTCTCTCTGCCTCTCCCATGCTCATGTTCTGTCTCTCTCTCTCAAAAAAATAAACATTTAAAAAAATAAAAAAAATTAAAAACACAATGGGCTGCAAAGAGTGGAAGTGGCAGGGAGCAGTGGTCCTGTGGGCCTGATGGATAACACTTGGGACCCCCTCACCACCCCCACCCCCAACAATCTAGAGAAGCTCTTTTCTCAGCCTCTAAACTGGTTTGTTTTCTTTTTTTTAACTGGATTAAGATAAAAAGCTGGGAAGCAAAATAAAGTCCTCAGCACTGAGGTTTTTTTCTGGGTTAAGCCACAAGTAGTGCTATTGACTCCAATCAAAACATCTGATAAGACAAAAATAAGACATGCACCAACCTGTCACATAGACTGGAGCACAGAACTCTGTAACAGCAAGAGTTGAAGGAATGTGAGGCACCAAAAGCCACAAACAGACTCAAATTTCTCTCATCTCTATCCCTTACCCTTACTTATCTCTCAGGGTTAAATGGCTTTGGTGAAATTACTTCTTCAAAAGGTAAGATGCCTCTCTTCCTCCCATAAAGCAAAATATACTGTTCAAATATGAGGTACCATTAACATTATTAAAGGAACCCACATCCTCAAACATACTTTCCCACTAAACCCCAGACTTACATATGCAAGCAGCAGCAAGGAGACGGCAGGCCAGGTACGGGGGATCACAGGTGGGGAACGAGGGCTGGATGATGTAGTTGGCAAAGGTGATGGCAATGATGGCCTGACTGGTGGGCTCAACAATTAGCAAGGAGGCCCAAAGGCGGATGAAGGCAATGAAGCCCCCAAAAGCTTCTAGAATATAAGCATAGCTGGCCCCAGACTTGGTGATGGTAGTCCCCAGCTCCGCATAGCAAAGGGCACCAACAACTGAGAAAAGCCCACCAATGGCCCATATGACTAGTGACAACCCATAGGAGGCAGTGTATACCAGCACGCCTTTGGGTGAGACAAAGATTCCTGAGCCAATCATGTTGCCCACCACCAGGCTGACCCCATTCAACAGAGAGATCTCCTTTTTTAGCTGCATAGTTTCCATGGTCTGTTGAGGTTGCATGCTGACATCTTTCTCTCTGGGCTGGCTGGCCTCAGGAATGAGATGGTAGGTTGGCGTGGGGCTCTCCAGCTCCCTGGCTTCCATGGCAAATGTCTCCTTCACACTTGTGTTTCCTGTGACCTGGCAAAGAATATAAATGTATTAGTCTAGGGCAGGAGCTGGTGAGTCTCCGGTTTAGAGAACTGCAAAGCCAACCTCTTTTGTAGGAATGGCATGCCTTGCACATAGATCTAAATACAATGACCTTGTATCAGTTCCCACCACAGGACACAGAGAAATAAATGGAGGTAGGCAGACATCTAGTGCTCCCAAGAAAGATGACAATGACAGGGTTCAGGCGATGGCAACTTCCAACAAGAGGTACCTGGCTTGACACCCAGACATTAGGTTGGCATTAGGCCTAGCCATAGCACAGATTCTCCCTAAGGTATAGGTTTTAGTCTGGTTAGTTTATGAGACCAGTGCTCTAACCCCTGAGCTACAGAGTCTAGTTTGGTCAATTTAACACCTGCAAACCAGGGGTGCCTGGGTGGCTCAGTCAGTTAAGCATCTAGCAATTGATTTCGGCTCAGGTCATGATCCATGGTTCATCAGTTCAAGCGCCAATTGGGCTCTGGGGCTCTGTGCTGACAGTGCAGAGCCTGCCTGGGATTCTCTCTTTCTTTCTCTCTTAAAATAAATAAATAAACTTAAAAACAACAACAACAACAACAACAAGCTGCAAACCTGACCTGCAGAGACCAAACTCCCAGCACCAGGTTTATAGCTCTAGCCAGCCTGATAGGTCCCTCACTGCCCAAACCCACTCACCTCCATCCAAACATAAACAGGAACTCCTGCAGTATCTAGCCACATGCAGAGAAGTCTGTAGCTACTCTCAGGCCAGCAAAAAATACGAAAGAATAGGAGCAGGTGGTGAGAAGGACTAGGAAGATGCTAAGACCAGGGCCATTACAAAGACTAGATCAAGGAGAGGATCTTCATGAAAATACACACCTGTGTGTTGCTAAGTCCACCACTTCCACCTTCCCTCATTGCTGCTTTCCCCGTTCAACACATCTCTTTTTCTAAAGTGCCCAGAAAAAGAGACAAGACCAGATGGAGAAAGAACACACAGAGGGCACCCTAACCTGGGGCTCAACTGCTATCTGTTTATTTGTTTTCCTTCTCAGCATGTGCCTCTCACTACCATCTGGATTGCAAAGAGATTCTCCCAGAATAGGGCCCAGGAATTCTGACACTCAATCAGAGCTACATGACTTTTCTTATCCACAGACCTGGCATCAGAAGGCACCCTGTATGGAGATGGCACACACACTACTACTTTTGGTTTAGAGTTGGGCCAGTCCAGAAACCTCAGGAAAATTAGACTCCACACCAATCTTCATATAAAGAACCCAGAATCTGTCAGAGGAAGACAAGAACCTTCCTATGCCCCAGGAATCAGGAATTCAGATCACCTATTTACTCCCCCCTCATGTTCTGGATAAAGGAATCCTGTAAGCCGTTTGATTCCCACCCAGGAGTCAGTCTTTTAAGGTCACAGAGATAATTTCCAGGGATAAGAATGAGATCAGTACATCATCTTCCCAGAAGCCTCTCATCTACTTAACAAAGATGGAGATGCCAGAACCTTACCTCGTGGAGCTCAGAGTAAGGGAACCACAGCCACTCAAGAGTAAGTAGTTCTCAGGGAAAACTCCAGTCTCCACAGCTCCATCCAAAACTCCTGCCTTACCTGTTCCGGTCCCCTTCCAGAGTCTGGATTGGAGACGAAGTGAAAAAACTCCTCTGGGCACTGATAAGCCTTCTCTCACTTCCAGAGTGGAGCCAGCCTACCTCCGCTTAGATGAGAACTGGCTTTAAGGCAGCACCACTCTTCCTTTCACTCCTGGCACCAAGCCATGCAGGTTTCCCTCTGCAGGCACAGACACGTGGGAACATACTTGTTTTCACGTGTCTGTCAGCTGAGCCAAAGCAACCATGAAAACAAACTTGGAAATAGCAGAGGAGCTTATATTCGCCCATGAGTCAGGTGCAGAGAGATCTAGATTGCCTTTTTCCACCCAATTCAACCCAGGGCAAGCAGAGAAACCTGGTCCCTGGTCCCAGTGCCCATTCCAGCCTCTCCCCTATTCCATCAAACCTTAGCTAGCTGGCGGGAGGAGGCTGGGGCTCCCACACATTCTTGTTTGGACTTCTGACACCAGATGTATGGTTTTCCACACATCAAGCAATTTTGCAACACTTAACTTACTCCTGACACTATCCACCTGGAGATCTCACAGGTTAAGAGCTCGGTCCCACAAAACTTTCCCCTCTTCCGATGCCAAATGAAGGTTCAGGTTGTTACCAGGGCTTCCACTATGCCTGGCTATAAACTGAAGGGTCCCACTGCCCCCTCCTTGGGTTCAATTAATTTGTTCGAGTGGCTCACAGAAAAACAGTTTACTTACTAGATTACCAGTTTATTAAAAAAAGATATAATTCAGGGGGGGCACCTGAGTGGCTCAGTCAGGTCATGATCTCACAGCTTGTGAGTTCCAGCCCCAGGTAGGGCTCTATGCTGTCAGCTCAGAGCCTGAAGCCTGCTTCAGATTCTGTGTCTCCCTCTCTCTCTGCCCCCTTCCCATTATGCTCTGTCTCTCTCTCCCTCAAAAACAAATAAACATTAAAAAAAATAAGAAATAAAAAAATAAAAAGGATATAACTCAGGAACAGCCAGATGGAAAAGATGCTTAGGGCAAGGTATATGGAAAGGGGTGTGGACTTTCCATTCTCTCTCTGATCAAGCCGCCCGCTACTCACCCAGCACCTCCACCTGTTCACCAACCTGGGAGCTCTCCAAACTCTCTCCTTATGGGATTTTTAAGGAGGCTTCATTAAAAAGGCATGATTGATGAAAATCATTGGCCATTAGAGATTGACTCAATCTCCAGCCCCTTTCCCCTCCCCAGAGGTCAGACTGAACCTAAGTTACCAATCTCCTAATCACAGGTCTGGTTCCTCTAGCAACCAACCTCCATCCTTAGGAGATCAAGATGTTTTCCAAAAATCACTTCATTAACATAAACTCAGAGGTATGGTTGAAAGGGGATTGTTATATAAATAACAAAAGACATCCATTTCACCTTTATTGCCCTTGAACTATTTCAGGAATTGAGAACAAACACAAATAATATAACAAAAAAAAAAAGCCTTATATAGGAAATGGCTCTTATATAGGAAATTATATGGCTCTTATACAGGAAATTATAGGAGCTGTGTCTAGAAACAGTTGATGAAGACCAAATATATATTTAACCACAAATTAGATTTAAGATGTAGAAAGATGGTGAAAGCATCACTCCCACTCCAACGACAAGAAAAAGCCAAATAATCTACATAACTGATATGGTTTGGAGTGTTGGGGTTTGGAGATGACGGCTAAGAAAGAATTCTTGGTATGTCTTCAGTACAAAAAGGTAGTTTCATTAAAGCACAGGGACAGGACCTGTGGACAGAAAGAGCTGCACTGGGGTTGTGCAGACGAACCAATCTTATACTTGGGAGTTGAGGAAGGTAAAAGGTACCTGGAGGTTTCCAAACAGACTTTCATATGCTAAAGACACACAGGATCCTAGGGGCCTAGGTATTGTCAAGCTAAGGTTGTTTTTCCCTCTAGCAAAGTATAAACATTAAGATAGTTGGGAGTTCCTGAAAGAATGTCATACTCTGCCTATCTCAAATATCAGTCAATGGGCAGTGGGTTATATATTTAATTTTATCTACAGTTCCTCAGCTTTGTTTCTTACATCAAAAGCTGTGACTTTTCTTGAAGCCATCAGAGAGCTAAGGTTACAGGGTAACCAAGTGGACTGAAATTTAAGGAAAAACAGGCACCTCCACGGAGAGAAGTAAGGTCTGGCTCATCAGTGGCAGAGGGAGAATGGTGGGACCAATATACAGGCAGGTAAGTAGAATTCAGGTATAATTTTTAATGAATTACTAAGGGTCTAGCATGGGTTAGGGGCACGTGGGTGGCTCAGTCGGTTAAGTGTCTGACTCAGGATTTTGGCTCAGGTCATGATCTCACAGTTTAGGAGTTCAAGCCCCACCTTCACTGACAGTACTGAGCCTGCCTGGAATTCTCTCTCTCCCTCTCTTCCTCTGTCCCTCCCTGCTTGCTCTCTCTCTCTCCGTCTCAAAATAAATAAATAAAACTTAAAAAAAAAAAAAAGACAATAATAAAGGTCTAGTGTGGGTTAGCAAGAGCATAGACACTTAGATGTTTTTTCTCCACAGATCTCTGTGGATTGGATGCTCATAAAAAATACTAGGCAGGAGGCCAGAGATAGCCTCTCCGTAGTGCTAGTCTGGAGAAGGAAAGCAATCACTATTCCAGGAAAAATACAAAGGTCCACCAGGTGCCCTCTCTAGAATAAAAATCTTTTTTTTTTTTTTAACGTTTATTTATTTTTGAGACAGAGAGAGACAGAGCATGAACGGGGGAGGGTCAGAGAGAGGGAGACACAGAATCTGAAACAGGCTCCGAGCTCTGAGCTGTCAGCACAGAGCCCGACGCGGGTCTCGAACTCACAGACTGCGAAATCATGATCTGAGCCGAAGTCAGCCGCCCAACCCACTAAGCCACCCAGGCGCCCCTAGAATAAAAATCTTAACACTGCTGGGGAAAGAGTGGCAAAACTCTGCCACTCCCAAGGCAGCTAGGGCAGGGTGAAAGAAAAATAAAACAACCCTTTACTCCTGGGGGAAGGCAGGACATTCTGATCCAGACCATTAATGATATCCTACCTCTGGGCCAAGAGCAGGATCACCAAAAAGATCCACACCCCTCCCTTTTCTCCCCCCACTCAGATCCAGAAAAACAGGGCCTGCCTAAGACTGAGGCTGAACCAAGACAACAGAGAATCCCTGCTCCCCACCACCAGGTATGCAAGCACCCAGCAACAACAACAACAAAAAGACCTAAAGCTGAGGGCAAAGCATAAACATTGAAGAAAAACCCTCCCTCCAGCAAACCAATGCTAACGCAAGGAAACACCAGAGGAATTTGAAGCCATGTGTGCACCTAAGGTAACCACAAGAACAACAAAACCCAAACCCAACTCAGGGTTGATGGAGGGAAGAGGGTAGGAGATGGACTAGATGGATGATGGGTATTAGGAGGGCACTTGTTATGATGAGCACTAGGTGTTGTATGTAAGTGATGAATCACTGAATTCTACTCCTGAAAATAACTAACTAACTAACTAACTAACTATGATTGGGGCCCCTGGATGGCTCAGTCTTTTAAGCATCTAATGCTCTGGTCATATCTCACAGTCATGAGACTGAGGCCCTCCTCAGGCTCCGCGTGGGGCATGGGGCCTGCTTAAGATTCTCTCTCGTTAAACATCCGACTCTTGATCTTGGCTAGGGTCATGATCTAACAGTTTGTGAGTTCGAGCCCCGCATCGGTCTCTGTCCCTCCCCTGCTTATGAGTGCTTGTGAGTGTGCTCTCTTTCTCTGTCAAAAAAAAAAATAAACTTAAAATAAAAGATACTCTCTCCCTCTGCCCCTCCCCTGCTCGTGTGTGCACATACTCTCCCTCTCTCTCAAAACATAAAAATATAAAATACAAAATAACTATGATTAATACATTAAATGCTCTAGTGGAAAAGCTGGGCAGCATGCATAAACAGGTGAAATTTCAGCAGAGAGATGAAAACCACAAGAGTCAAAACAGGAAAAAAAGTAAAAACCTAGAACAGTATCAAATGGTCTATGGTAAATATAAAAAAAAAAAATACTTTTTGAAAAAAAAAACTCTTTTGGGGGGCCATTTAATTGCTGTAGAATATAATTGACTGCCTCAAGTAAAAATTCACTAGCAGTGAATTGTGGATTTATAGCATATATGAAAGTGAAATGTATGACAATGACAGCACAAAGACAAGGAAGAATTGGAAATTATACTGTTGTAAGGTTCTCATATGTGAAATAATGTAACATTACTTTAAAAAAACTAAACTAAAGGGGCACCTAGGTGGCTCAGTTGGGTAAGCATCCGACTCTTGATTTCAGCTCAGGTCATAATGTCACAGTTTGTGAGTTTGAGGTCTGTTTTGGGCTCTGGTTTGACAGCACCAGAACCTGCTTGGGATTCTCTCTCTCCTCTCTCTCCACTCCTGCCCCACATGCATTCTCTCCTTCAAAATAGGTAAATATTAAAAACAAAACTAAACTAAAAAGATTAAAAGAAGGGGTGTAAATAACAAGCCAACAGTGGAAATAAAACATAAAAAATACACAAACCAAAAGTAAGTGAAGTAGGTCAGAGAAAAATAAATGTCATATGATCATACTTACCTAAAAAACAAAACAAACAACAACAAAGAAAGGGACTCATAACTACAGAAATCAAACTGGTGGTTGCCAGAGGGGAGGGAAGTGAGGGGATAAGCAAAACAAGTGAAGGGGATTAAGATGCACAAACTTCCAGGGGTGCTTGGGTGGCTCAGTCAGTTAAGCACCCAACTCTTGATTTCAGCTTAGGTCATCATTTCACAAGATCTGCACTGACAGTGTGGGGCCTGCTTGGGATTCTCTCTCTCCCCAATTCCCCCCCTCAAAATAAATAAATAAACTTAAAAATAATAAAATAAATAAGACGCAGATGAAAAGTACAGCATAGAGAATATAGTTAATATTGTAGTAATGGTGTATGGTGACAAATGGTAACCACACTTATCATGGTGAGCATGCGCGGAATTGTGGAATCACCATGTTGTGCAACTAACATAATGTTGTATATCAACTATACTTAAATAATAGAAATTTTTTAAGAAAGCAGAAAAAAAGACATATGGAACTAATAGAAGCAGAAGACAAGTAGCAAGAAGGAAGATTTTAATCCAACCATCTCAATAATAACATGAAATATAAATGATCTAAACATACCAATTAAAAAATAGATACTGGCAGATAAAAATGCAAAACCCAACATGTAGTCTACAAGAAACCTGCTTTAAATATAAAGACATAAGTAAACTATAGGTAAAACAATAGGAAAAAAATAAACCATGCAAACACTAATCAAAAGAAAGATGGAGTAGCTATAGTACCATTATATAAAATAAACTTCAGAATAAGAAATACTGCTAGGGATAAAGAATTCATCAAGAAGACAATTCTAAATATATATTTCCTCCAACAACAAAGTTTCAAAATACATAAAGTGATATATATCTAAAAAGAGAAATACACAAATCTACAATTATAGTTGGAGACTTCAAAGCACCTCTCTCAGTTGTCACTAGAATAGATAGACATAAAATTAGCAAGATCGAGGGGTACCTGGTTGGCTCAGTCAGTAGAGCATTCGACTTTTAATCTCAGGGTCATGAGTTCAAGTCCCACACTGCATGTGGAGCCTACTTTAAAAAAATCAGCAAGATCTGGAAGACCTGAAAACGGAATGTGCCAACAACATAGCTCTTGTCTAAGTAATTAGGTGAATTCTGAGAAAAACAAACAAAAACTGGCAACTGCAATAGGGTTTACCTCCATCCAGGAGACGGGGGGCAGGCTAGGGGTAGGAGGCAGCCTTCTAGCAGGAAAAACACTACTTTGGCTCCTCAAATTTCACAACAGAGTATCAACCCTACTATCTACTCTGTTGGTATCAGAGCACAGTTAGGAACCCTCCCTCAGGTGCTACCTGAGGCCTTTAAGACCAATTCCAACCTACTTATCAGGTCCTTATCACTACACCCCCCCACACCCACCCCTACCTCCAACCCCCGCTGTCCCACCCAAGGTCCTATCACACTAAATTCCTTGCAGCTTCCAGAACCTGGAATAGTCCAGGGTTCCTAGAGCCCATGAGACAAACACACCTTTGTTCGTACTGAGCCTCTGCTTCTAACACCCTACTTCTCTCACCTTTTCCCCAACATCCTGGCTGCCATCTTTCTCCACCTATCTCCTTGTGTCTGTAAGGTTTCTAATACATACTTCTACCTCAGCAGCCACCTCATTCTGTTGCATTTACTTACCTTCAGTCTCTCCCAACTAGTTAGTAAGTTCCTTGTCTGTTTTAACAGCACCCAGTACAAGGCCCAGCACAGGCTTGGTACTCAATCTGTGATCACTGAATAAAAATATACCAAGAACAGGGGCACCTGGATGGCTCAGTCAGTTAAGCATCTGACTCTTGATTTCAGCTCAGGTCATGGTCTCGTGGTTTGTGAGTTTGAGCCCCACAATGGGCTTTGCACTGACAGCCAGGAGCCTGCTTGGGATTCTCTATCTCCTTCTCTCTCTCTACCCCTCCCCCGCTCACTCTCTATCTCTCTCCCCCCACAAAAAAAAATAAATAAATAAATACCAAGGACAAAAAATAGCTAAAAGAGAAAATACACAACAAACCCTACTAAAAGTCTAACACCTTGAGCCACCTACTCACCTGCTTGCCAGAACAACAAACAAACAAGGCTTAACTAAATGAAGTGATCATTCAGAGAATTCAGTCTGAGATGGTGGTTCTTATCATTTTGTCAAAGTACTTGTTCTTTAGATTATGAAAGAGGAAAAAAAGGATAAAAAGCAACTATGACTACAATAATGGTTTTGAATTCAAGTACATTTAATTAGTTGCCACAGTATCTACATACATTCTCAAAAAGGCAATCCTTATCTGTGAGATGCATTGTTTATCCTATCCCCACAGAAATGGGATGAAAATCAAGGAGCTCATAACTAAGCCACTATCTCCAGCTAAGTAGCCTGGTATTTGGGGGGAAGAGTGTACAACAAAATCTTACCAGATCACCCTCTCTGAACTGGCTATCCTTCTGTCTTCAGTTTTTATCCAATTGATAAGAAAAATCAGTATGTGAAGATCACAAACAGTATCAGATTCTCAGTCTCTCTCACACAGTCTCTAAAATCACTACTTAAGACAATTTCCATTAAATCATTCAGTGTACCCTGTAAGTTCCTGTTTTGAAAAACTAGTCTTAAACCCTGCCTGTAAGGGCACAATGCAGTTTTCTAGCAGGTTTTCATCTATTTTACAGGCTCCTCTAAGCAGATAATAAAGGAATTCATCAGACCACTAAAACTGCTTCATGAAAACTTAACCGTGAAACTATCACATGCAATTTCAGGGGCAAAAAAAAGAATCTTTCAGAGTTCAATTACAAGGAATACTTTACAAGCTGGATTTAAAATCTCTTTTACAATGGGTAACTATGAGGGAAAATGCTGTTGAGAAAAATATCAAAATCTTTTTTTTTTTTAATTTTGTTAACGTTTATTTACTATTGAGAGACAGAGAGACACAGAGCGTGAGCAGGGGAGGGCTAGAGAGAGGGCAGACACAGAATCCCAAGCAGGTTCCAGGCTCTGAGCTGTCAGCACAGAGCCCGACGCAGGGCTCAAACTCACGAACTGTGAGATCATGACCTGAGGCGAAGTCGGTCACCCAACCAACTGAGCCACCCAGGCACCCCTCAAAATCTTAACTGTGGTAAAAATATAGAGGACTCTCTTTTCTATACACCTCTGAGCTTTATATATTTTCCACAATTAGTATACATTAATTTTCTTAATGTTTAACTGTATCTATATAATATACACACACATACTTACACTCCTATAAAACAAAAAAGTGATGTGACTCTATATTTATCTTTTTACCCAAGAAAATAGGAAACTCAAGATCCAATTCAGTTCCCAATCACAGTGAACAGATAACCTTACTTTCAACAGTACATGGTATCTATTCTTTTCCATGACTTTGGTTTTCAATTTCTTTTTAACAACCTCATTGCAAGTAGCTTTCATTATAAACCACCACAATTACCCTTTAGAAAAAGATATAATTTAATATATATACAATTTATATAATACAGTGTTACATAATTTTTAATTATATATGAGCCATTCTCATCGCTAGTATCCTGTTCATAGTGTGCAAAAATAACTGAAATTCTTTACAAATCACAAAGATCCAAGAAAGTTAACAGAGGACAGAGCAACAACATTCACCTGTGAGGAAATGAACAAACATCACACTTCCATAAGCTGCCTCATTATGAAGGGTCAGGATGTGAGAAGAAAATGAAGCCTCCACATCAAGGCCTAATTCCACCTGTCTGTCTTGGCCACATAACCTCTGCAACAAAGAGTAAGAGGCAGCTTATCAAAAAACGAGCCTAATAAGCAGCTGGATATCTCCCTTTGTAAAATTTATGTTTTATATGCCTGGCAGGGACAGCATTCTCAACTGAGAAGTTCCATCACACTCACAGTGGAGTGTAACTGAAGCCACCAGCCCACACATGTGTCAGAGAAGTAGCTCGGTCATCTCAAATCATGCATATCTAGACTGCTGCTGCTCCCGGAGTCCCAGGTCCTGTGAGCACTGTTTGCGTCACTTTTGTAGAAACGTATCCACATCCTGGAGGCTACAGCAGGAAGCGCACAAGACAGAGGTCAGGAAATTTCCTGTACCAAGAAGTGCCAAGGAGATAAGTCACATAACTGGTATTTACTTCTGGTCTGCAATAAAAATATGTCCGCAGCCAGAGAGAGAAGAAGAAAGACAGGGAAAAACTGGGTTTGTGGTTTTCCACATACTTGTCAGGAGAGGGAAATCAAATATAAGAACTCAAATGACAGTCTGAGACCAAAGTTGGGAAGCAAAAGCCGTGAGCGCACAACGGCACCTTAGCAAAGTAGGCAGCCTGGGCAGCTTCCTCCTAAGGGCTTCACAGCAAGCGAAGAGAGACGAAAATGAGCTCAGGAAGCACTCAGACTTTCAAAAGTCTGCTGCCCCCAGATCTTCAAATCAGGGAGCAGCTCTCAGAGAAGCACCAGATGGCTGAGCATTCTGCTAACACGATGCTAGATTCGCTGGCAGTGCTTTTTTTCCCCCATCAAGGGCAGAGACTGAATTCTTTTGAACCGTGTCACCAAGCCCCACAGCCCAGTGCACACAAGAGGTGCTCAAGTCTGTTAAATATTGATTCCT
This sequence comes from Panthera leo, assembly GCF_018350215.1. Classification (NCBI taxonomy): domain Eukaryota; kingdom Metazoa; phylum Chordata; class Mammalia; order Carnivora; family Felidae; genus Panthera; species Panthera leo. The sequence goes on along the minus strand of NC_056693.1, from coordinate 43,421,629 downwards.
ATTTATACCGACCATTACACAACGTGGTACCCACACTGTTTGCCTAGCGCTTAGTGAAGAATTCTCAGAATGTTTTACAAATATCTCTTTCCATTTACAACGTGAGATGATCAAACAAGATGACAGGACATGAGACGGGAGGAGGAGCCTTCATGGCAGCAGCACGCGGTTCCCTAGCCCTGCAAGCCCCCGCCCTAGGCAATCTCGCAGCATCCCAAGCTCTGATCCTGCAGGACATCCTCAGAGTCTTGCACGCCGTCTTTCTCTCTTGCAGACTTTCTCACAGCACAGGCTCGCTTTCTTCCCGTCACGCTCACCCTGGAGCACCTCTCAGTCTCTTACACAGCGTCACACTCGGGGCCTCTGTCGCCAGAGTCTCCCTCTCAGTCTCTCGCACACTCCTGGAACCACCCTCACACGCTCAGAGAATCACCCCCAGGCTCTGGGTTTCACACACACAGCCTCCCGCTAGTCTGCGGGGGGGGGGGGGGGGGGGGGGGGGGGGGTGCCTCACGCACACCGAGTCTCCTTCACACCAAAGTCTCTCCCGTACTGTCAACATCATCTCACACACTCTCGGCGTCATCTTCTCACTTAGGGTCTTTCTTGCACACTCACAGTCACCCTCAGACTCAGGGGGGTCGCTCACACACACACACTCACACAGACACAATCTGACACGCTCAGTCTTACACTCAGGGTTCCCCACACTCCTGGAGCCACCCTCACGCTCGCGGTCCCTCTTACACGCACAGCGTCACCCTCTAGCACGCTCTCACCGCGGCGTCTCTCACGTGCCGCCCGCCCGCCCACCCCGCGCCGGGTTTGGCGGGCCCGAATTCCGCACGCGGCGACTGCGGCGGCGCGGAGAGTTCGGCCTCCAGGACGCGGCCCCCCGCCCCGGCCCCGCTTCCCCCGCGCGCCCGCCCGCGGCCCGTTACCTCGCGGTAGCCAAGCGCCGACAGGATGCTCAGCAGCTCGACCGCCACGGCCGCCCGGGCCGCTGAGGCCCCGCCCCCGCCACGTCACGCGCCGCCGGATCGCGACAGCGCGCGCCGCGTCGGGACAGGACGCCTAGTTCCGTGCTGAGTCCGCAGGCGGCGGCGCCTCTGGGCCTAGGGGGCATCGCGGCGGCCTCAGGGATCAGAAGGCTCTGCTCAGTGTGCCGTCCCGACGTCTGCGTGCACTTGGCTCCCTGTCCCCAGGAGGGCCGTGACCTGGGCCCAACCACCCTCGCTCTAAATGGCCCCCGCAGCCCGTTCCTTTATGGCTGTTGGCCATACAGCTTACACAAGTTGCGCTAGATAGCCTCCGTACCCTGTTCTCAGCCAACCCCTCCGCTACGCACCCTAGGAAGACACACAGACCCAAAACGTTTTCTCCCAAACTCCTAGCTCAGCCCAGCTCCCGTCCATCGGAGCCTCAGCAGACACACGGACACTAACTGGCTTCTGTAACCAACCCCCCGCCTCCCTAGGGCTCAGGCTGGGGGACATTTTTTGATCCTTATCTTGTCTGACCCTACCGACACTCTCTTGGGGGAGCTGCACCCTCCTATCCTCTTCCTCTACCTCGGCTGCTGCTTCACCATCTCCTTCTAGGGGTCCTTTCCTTCTGATAGCTTTGGGGCTTTTCTAGGGTCTCTCTGACCTCTTGGACAGCTGAGCCTTCCCCCTTAGCTTCCTGTCCACAACCTCAAGCCATAGCTCTCTCCTGGGCCATGGAGTCATTTCCCACAGACACGTGTTTACACCTGCACATCCTATAGTTTGAGACTGACCATACCCAATCTCCTGCTCTGCATCACCCAATGACGCAGCCAGAGATGGGCAGCACCCTGGAAGCTTCCTCCTCCTGTCCCCCAAAGACCTGCGGGTTTTCTCATGGTTTTCTTCTCCCCAGTTATAGTAGCCTCCCAATCCCTACTCTGCTCCCTCTAACCCATCCCTATAGGGTAGGGATTGCTCCTAAAATACACATGGGAATGACTGTATCTCCTCTGCCTAAAAACACTTCCATTCTCCTATAGACCTGAGACAGTGATCCTTGAAGAACCCTCATTGCTACTGCCCTCCTTGTGCTCTCTGCTTGGAATACCGTCCTTTAGTGTGAATGAGAGTATGTGCATATTTGGAGTCTTTAGAATCTGACCCTTTGTCCCCTGGATCCATTCCTTCTGCTTCTCTGGCCAGGCAAAGTAAGAACTCTGCTCATATGTGTCACTCGGTGGCAGCCAGTCCACTTACCCTTGCAACAGCCACGTACATGACCTGCCAGCATCCAGATCTCTGGATAGAACCCAGTTATAACAATCCACCATCTGAAAGCCCATTATGCACCAAATACGGAATTAGATGTTCTCCAGCACCATCAGTGTTCCTCAGGACCACCCTGCAGGATACATTTGTTCAGCCGCATTCTGCAGATAAGCAAGCTGAGGCTCAGAAAAGTTGGGAGACTCCGTATGTAGTAGCCTGGAGCCGGTAGAACTCAGATTTGGACCCCAGTAGCGTGAACTATAGCCTGCTATGACTCCATGCCCTCTCTCAGCAGCTGTGAAATCGAACATGGCAGTGGGGCTGAAACAGGTCAGGGGTGAGTAGGCAGCTGTAAGGCCACCACAAGGGGAGCAGGGGACGGTGGCTGTCAGGGCAGAGCTGGGAGTCAGGCTGGGTACGACCTGGAGGTAAGGACCTTTTGTGTTGTCATCCTTTCACCAAGGCCAGCAATTACAGCTGGACCTGTGTATCCTTTGGCATCCTCCCCCTCTTTGGGCCACATTTCTTCCAGGTTTTGCCAATAAATAGTGCTGTGAGAGGGTTCAGAGTGCCCTCTAGTGGCCCAGGGTGTATTGAAGCCTGAAGCCCAGGCTGGCCCAGGGCAGGAACTGGGGCTCTCACCACCCCACTGCCGCCAACCCCCACTCTGGGCTCTGCACCATAGAATTAAGGCTTGGATGTCATCCCTATGCATGTTTCCCTGTCTCCGGCTCTGTTTCTCTGTCTTTATCCATCTCCACTTGGTTCCCAGTGTTGTTCCTTGTCTCTGTCCACACCTAGTCTCAGCCTAGTCTCTCCTCTTCTGTCAGTCTCTGTCCCCAGAGAGGGACAGACAGTGGGCAAACTGAAGAAACAAAGAAGAAGGATGGCGTCCTAAAAAGAACTCTAGGGTCAAAAGACACTGAGACCTGAAAGATGAGAGAGGACAAAAAGGCCGGGAGCGAGAGTCCAGCCAGGGTGACCTGCGGGATTGTCCTCAGCCCCCAGCTGTGGGGCAGCATGTGGGGTTTATACACCAAGCAGGAGTAGAGGGAGGGCAGGAGCCCTCCCTTTCCAATGGGAATGTTTCAGGTCCTGGTTCTTAGGCCCAGGAGGGGAAATAGATTCCAGGAGAGGGGGCAGGAGGATCAAGCCCAAATAGGTGCACAGGAGCAATGCTTTGGTGCTGAGAGAACCCATCAAGGCCCCAGGAAAGGTCTAGCCCCTGATTACCTACCTCTCTAGCGTCGTCACTCCTCCATTACCTCCCTCTTTTCATGCTCAGAAGAGACTCTAAGCCAGGGCACTTTACAGCATCCAGAGTATTTTTATTGCCAGAATCAAGGTACAGCCTGCTCAGAGCCCCAGTACGGAGCACACCACTCAGGAATAAAAGGAGAGAGATGCTGGGTATGTTTACCACACAAAAAAATCCAGCTTCACAGAAATCTTGTGGGAGAGCAGCACAGTCCAGCCTGACTGAGGCTCTGGGGTCCCATCCTAGAGGTTAGACTCAAGTCTTGGCCTAGAGCCATTGACCACTTGGAGATCACTGCCACCAAGGCAGATCCAGATTCTCCATCCCTGCTATTATAGGGAGATCCATGCAGCACCTCTGGAAAGGAAGGAAATTACCAGGGGAGCCCCAAGGCACCTGGCTCTCTCAGGGACGACTCAAGCTTCTGGGTTAGTCTCTGCAGACTAAGCACCACTGAGCTGCCTGGTGGGAGTAGGTGCTGGGCAAAATGGGAAAGAGTTCTATCTCCTCTCAGCTCTGCACCAGCCCACACGGGTGCCAGAAAAACCCTAGGGCTGGGTGGCAACGTGGTGGTGGATTTAGCAGGGATACCCCGAGCTGCCTTAACTGCTTCCTTGAGTTCTCTTTCTTCATGAATACCTAAAAGGCCATGGCACTGGCCCTGCTCTCATCCTTGAACCACATTCCCAGAGGGAAGGGAGCCAGCATCAATACTGTGGGTAACAGCCCAACCACAGGAGTCAAGGCTCCTGGAACGCAGCCCCCAAGAACTAGAGGGCCATATGCTGCCCAATCCTGAGCTAGGCTGTTCTTGGAGGTGAGGGAGGTAGGAGTGAATGTCCCGGGACCTGGGAACCATGGAGAACACAACTCGCCCCTGCCTGCAGGAGGAACCAGGCTGCCTCCAGAAAGCGACAGTCAAGCTGCTGAGCAACTAGGCCACAGGGAAGCCAGCAGCTCCAGCCACCCACAGCCACTATCAAGCCTACCTGTGGCCAGTGTGTGGGAAGGATCCCCTAGGGACCAGACCATCCCTGGGACCTTTAGGGACAGGAACCACACCTCAGTAATATCCCCCACAAGAAGACTAAGGGGCCAGGGCCCAGTGGGTAAATGTGAAAAGGCCACAGGGGTAGGAGAAACAAATGACCCCTCAGTCCAGGATTGAGGCCAGGTGCCAGCCAGTCCACCTGCAGAGCCAGTCCTGAGGTCACAGCAATTCCATCATCATCATCAGCAGCAGCAGCAGCAGCAGCAGCAGCATTCTTTTCAGCAAGGATCCCTCAAGTGAGTCCAGACTATTTCTTCTTTCCTCACATCCACAGAGAAAAGGATAAGAAACAGCACTTCCCAATGGCAGATATTTCACAACCCCAGACTGAGGACATTAGTCAGTCAGTCACAAACTGCTAACCTCACGGGCCACGGTAGCCAAGAGAAGCAGGTGTGGCCACGCCATCCCACAGCCCTGCCTGGCACAGGAATCAGGGCCCAAGAAGCACACGTTTCAGATAGGCCAGGGTAGTGGCGTTGGCCAGCATCTCAATGTGCTCGCTGCCCGGGAGCGCCTGCAGTGACACTTGGTGCTCCTGGCGGCTGCGCCAGGCCTGGCACTGCAGGGCGCTCTGCAAGTTCACAGTGCCGTCGCCATCACCAAAGCAGATTTTGGGATCACGGTCTGGGAAGCTCTCATAGTAGAAGGAGTCTGGCGTGGGGACACCAGTGCCATAGAGGCAGTGCAGCGGCACGCCAGGGGGCACTGTGGCTTCGACCAGCCCCTCCGTGTCCTGCCGCATGAGCCATCCATCTTTGAAGCCAATGTCCTGGAAGAACTGGCGGTAGTCCCGCAGCGTGTAGTTGGCTGTGGGTGTACGCACGAAGATCTTCTCAGGGGACCAGGTATAGTTGTAGGGCAGCAGCCAGCTGGTGGAGACGGCAGACCGCTGCTGCTCCCGAATCTTCAGGGGCCCAATGACTGGGATCCGATTGTTGTCTCCTGCAGGGAGACGGCTTTCTCAGTCTGTGCTCAGGACAAGCTGGCAGGGCAGCACGGTCCCCACCAGGCCCCCCGCTGGGCCCCAGTCAGGGGCCCAGTCAGCACTCCGGCACCTCTACACTGTCGTCCTCATTATAACTCCCCCACAGTTCCCTTTATTTTTGCTCTATCTGGGAAGCACACCGCCATGACTTGTTTCTTTCCTTCTGCATTTCCTCACCAGAGGTTTAGGCAGCACATACCCACAAGGTGATTCATTGTGTAAACAGTACCCTCCTCTGAGCATTTGTTACCAGGCTTGTGGGCACTGACCTTGTGGAAGGTGAATCAGCAGGCTGTCAGCCCAGGGACACATTCATCTTTCTCTTTTCTTACACTGAGTTAAAAAAAACATTTTTCTTTTCCCAGGCTCAGACCTGCAGCCAGCCAGCCCTGGTCGTACCCCACTCTCCTACGTGTCACTGACCTGGGCAGCCAGGTCTTTGGGAGACACAGCAGGAGGGGAGGCTGCAGGCAGAGCGAGGGTCCTTCACACACAGGAATGCCAACAACACAGAGCCAGGGAGGCCTCTGAGGAGTGAGCCAGAACTTGGAAACAGGGGCCCTCTGACCTATTCAGGACCCTGGCCATCCATCAACCCACCTTCTGACTGACGAACAGGCTTTCAGCTCTGCCTTGTGAGGTCTGGCTGTAGGACCCCTGAGGAAAGGAAAGCCCCTAGGTAGGGGTCCATGACTACCACCCCACCCCCTACCCTGCCCCTAATCCAGACTGCCGGGACCTGACAGAACAGTTTCGCAGAATCTGAGGCAGAAATCTAAGGAGACTCACAGGGAAGCTCTGAAAGGCTGAGACCTGAACCTCACCACGGTTTCCTGTCTCAAATTCATGCGTGCCCACATCTGTCCTTTTAGGTCCAGGATGGACAGAGTAGATGGCTGTCATGAGTCCTTGTTATATCCGGACTCGTTGTCCAGGCAATCCAAGGTCACTACCGGGAGACGCACTGTGTCCGACCTGATTGCAACCATCGGTTGTCCAGCAAGTAGGTCAGGCAGTGTTGATGACATGAGGAAGAAAGTTCCTCAGACGCTTGGCATAGTGGCTCGTGGCTCCTAAAATGAGGGGCCACGGGTTCATTCCCAGTCCTAGCAGAGGGAGGAAAGCCCCATGGCTATAGCTGGCAGGCTCTGATAGCCCTGAAAAGGCAGGTGGATTGGGGAGAAACAGGGAAGGAGGTGACTTTGCCAACTGCCAGGCAAGCAGGCCCAAATAAATCTGCACCTGCTTCCTCCCTGTGTTACCCACAAAGGCTCCCCGCTGCCACAGATGGACGTATGACTCATAAACAGGAAACTGGAGTCCAACCTTCCTTCCCTGGGGCAAAGGTGGGCATGAAGAAGGAAAGATGAGGGTAAGAGAAAGGGAGAAGGCTCCCTCAAAGAACTTTGGGTCAAACCAAGTTAGGCCAGCCAGGCCAGAGCATAGTGTACGTGTGTACACATGTGCACAAGCAAATACCTGAGTGACCAACAGTTGTGCCACTCTGTGAACATGCAGCAAAAAAACTTACACAGATAACAAGAGCCATCAACTAGAGAGATGAAATTAATTAATGATAGATCCTCTTTTGGAAAAGGAGATGTTTAAAAAAGCATCCCACTCTGGAGAAGAGACATGAGGGTGGCCCAGGAGGACACTGTAGAAGGAAAGAGAGGGCACCATCCCTGACATCAGCCCCCCAAACTGGGTCAGGCAGGGTCTTACCTGAGGCCAGGACACGCAAAGTCTTGGCCACGCCCCCCCAGGGCGCACCCAGTGCCACAAAGGCACGGATATACTTGTTCTTCCAGGCCTGTGGCTGCCGCTGCAGAAAGTAGAGTGTGTACATGTTGCCCATGCTGTGGGCAACCAGCACCACAGGGCCCCCATACAGCTGATGCATCTCCTCGATCATCTCCCGGAGAGCCAGGAAGTAGGGCCCGTTTTCATCTGTAGGCCAGAGCCAGGCGGTGGTCAGGAAGGAAGGGTCCTGGGGCCTGAACCATTGAATGTTTTTCAGGCCAGATCCAGGACTAGGCGGGTGGGGAAAATGCTAAAATCCAACTGGGAGTGGTCTGGTTTTCCCTCCTTTTCCAGGAAAGGAGGAAATGTAGGAGGTCCTTTCCCCCTCCTCAGCCTCATTATCTCTCCCCAGAGCTCAGAGGCCCAGAAATCCTAGGGTGAGGGATGGAGAAGGACAGGACAGATTGACCAGTGGTGGTAGCTGTGACTGCTAGGCTAGACACCAGAGGCCCTGGGGGACAGGGGAGAGCCCAGGGCCCCTGGGGGCTGTGACCTCCTCGTCCCCACCTCCTAAGACCTCAGAGAGGAAGCAAGAGTGACCACTTACTTGGGGCTCGGCGCCAGTCGTAGGGGGCCCCCCGGACATCCTCACCCCGTGTGTAGCCCCAGCCCACAAGACTCTCTACCATGGTATGGAAATAGGAACCTGTAGACAGAAATGTATGAGAATTGTAGAAAGGACAGCCAGTGCCAGCCACCCACACCACACCCAACAAGGAGACTGTGACATCTACTGTAGGAAGATCCCTGAAGGAGTGCTATAAGGCTCTGTGCCTACACTGATTAGAGACAGTTTACAGGCTCATTTCAAACTAATAGCATTCCTCCCACTCTAGGAATACAGAACTTCCAGCCCCATTCCCTGGAGGGCATGAGGAAGGGCTACATACCCACACTGCTTCTGCTGGGGTCCAGGAACTCCAGTGAGAAAGTCTTCCCAAAGCCAGGAACACGCACATCTACACCATCTGGAAACTGGGTGGCCCGGGATGTTCTGTTGTAAACCAGCCTGTCGGGGGTGGGGGTGGGGATATTGAGCTGGTGATCCAGGGATGACACTGAACATGGTGTGTCCTAATACTTCCCTCTATCCTAAGCCACACTCCCTTACTATTCTCATGTCTGATAAGAAGTATATAAAGTATATAAAAAGTAACAAACTTTATAAAGCACAAATCAGAGTAACCAAGTCCAACAGAGGACCCCAAACAAGACTCATTCCAAAGATTAAACCCAGGGCCCCTGTCAAGGCAATATTTTCTTCTCCTCCTCAATGTCATCAACCTCAGAATGCAGGTCTTGGATTTGGTTGGAAAAGGGAAGTATCAGACCTGGCTCTGCCATCAACATCATGCTTGACCCAAAAGGCAGGTAGCCTAATCTTACAGGCTCCCATTCCCCATCTCCATGGATTTAGCTCCTACCACCTACCACAATACATCACAGGGCAAAGGAGATGATAAGTGCAGCATACAGACCCAAACAGAGAAACCACCACCTTAGGGCCTGAACACCTGTGGCTGTTGTGTAGGTGGGTGGGCAAGGTGTGGAAAAATGATGGGACAAGGTGGTGGGAGACAGAAGGAAAGCTTTGTACTAGGCCAGGAACTTGGTTCTGGCCTACCCGATACCAAGGAGGCAAATGTGCCCAAGAAAACACAGGTGCCTAGACCTGAAGTTCTTGGTGGTCCTGAGTCCTAATCTCCATAAGATCAGCCACAGAAAGCTGACCAAGATACCCAACATAGACCTAAATAATAGGTCCGGGGGGCCCACTTTCTCTAAGGTGATCTGTAGATTATCCCTACAGAAAAGTGTTGAAAACTTTCTACAAGGACAAAGCAGCTCTGTGCCAGATGAAAGTCTAAACATGTCAGATGTCCAATGAAGGTAGACAAGCCACTCTCAGTATCAGCCTGCACCTCCGATTGGCAGTACCTGAGACCACGTCTCTGGTGTAAAAATAGAATTGCAGATCAACAGCCCAGAAATAACCCTGATCACATACAAAAGAGGAAAGAGTCAACAAAGTAGGCATCATAAACAACAGGGAAAGGCAAGGCACCTGAAGAACTAGCTAATATATCTCCAGAAAAAAAACTTTAATTTGTGAGACTCCATTCAGCTCAAACATTTACTGAGCACCAATTTGTTCCTGGTTCTACCGCTATAAAGATAAATGAAATACACCTTCTTTCTCTGCCCCTCTGCTGCTTGCACTCTGTCTCTGTCTCTCTCTCAAAAATAAATAAACATTAAAAAATTAAAAAAAAAAAGATAAAAGAGATATGCAACCTCTGCCTTCAGTGAGCTCAGTCTTAGCCCGGGGTCACATAATTCTGGGTTCAAATCTTAGTTCTGCCACTCATTAGCTGAGTGACCCTAGGCAACTTTGTAACCTTTTCGAGCTTCCAGGTTTCCTCGTCTGTAAACAAGGTTGAAAACAGTACCTGTTTCATAGGGTTGCTGTAAGACTAAATGAAAGAAAGTATGTAGCACAGGCTGTGCCTATATTCAATAAGTGGTAATTTTCTTTTTTTTTTTTTAATTTTTTTTTTTAACGTTTATTCATTTTTGAGACAGAGAGAGACAGAGCATGAACGGGGGAGGGTCAGAGAGAGGGAGACACAGAATCCGAAACAGGCTCCAGGCTCTGAGCTGTCAGCACAGAGCCCGACGCGGGGCTCGAATTCACGGACCGCGAGATCATGACCTGAGCCGAAGTCAGACGCTTAACCGACTGAGCCACCCAGGCGCCCCAATAAGTGGTAATTTTCAATACAGTATTATTTTATTATCAGGGAAACATCCTTGGAAACAAAGTTTGGCAACTGATAAAGATTAAAGGGAATAGACATGTGGCATGGAAGAAGGAAAGGTTAAGAGTTCTGGGGGAGTGGCAGGGGAAACTTTACAGAGGGACCAGGCTCAGGTTTTAAAGGGTGAATGGGGGGCAACTGGGTGGCTCAGTCGGTTAAGTGTCTGACTTCAGCTCAGGTCATGATCTCAAAGTTTGTGAGTTCGAGCCCCACATCGCGGTCTGTGCTGACAGTGCAGAACCTGCTTGGATCCTCTCTCTCTCTCTCTCTCTCTCTCTCTCTCTCTCTCTGTCCCTCCCCTGCTCACTCTCTCCTTCTCTCTCTTAAAAACAAATGAACATTAAAAAAAAAAAAAAATTAAAGAGTGAATGGAGGGAATTTATCAGGCAAAGGGTATAGAGCTAGATTCCAGGCTGAAAGTATAAAGACATGGAGACATGGTATGTCCCAGGAGGAACAAGAAGTTGAGGGGCCAGTGAGTGGTCAACTCAGAGGCAAAGGAAGGGATGGAGGCCACGTTGAGGCTATTAATAGGGGCTGAAGCATAGAATCCACATGTAATGGGGTGCCTGGCTGGCTCAGTCAGTAGAGCATGCAACTTTTCTATCAAGGTTGTGAGTTTGAGCCCTACGTTGGATGTAGAGATTATTTAAAAATAAAATCTTCTGGGATGCCTGGGTGGCTCAGTTGGTTGTGCATCCAGCTTCGGCTCCAGTCTTGATCTCACAGTTCATGGGTTCAGGCCCCACATCGGGCTCTCTGCTGTCAGCACAGAGACTGTTTTGGATCCTCTGTCCCCGCCCCCCCCACCTCTCTCAGCTCTTTCCCTGCTCACTCTCTCAAAAATAATAAACAAAAAAATTTTTTTAATAAAAAAAATAAAATCTTCTGGCCAACTAATCTTTGACAAAGCAGGAAAGAAAATCCAATGGAATAAAGACAGTCTCTTCAGCAAAAGGTGCTGGGAAAACTGGACAGCGACAAGCAGAAAAATGAACCTGGACCACTTTCTTACACCATACATAAAAATAAACTCAAAGTGGATGAAAGACCTAAATGTAAGACAGGATGCCATCAAAATCCTAAAGGAGAAAGCAGGTAAAAACCTCTCTGACCTTGGCCACATCAACATCTTACTCAACACCTCTCCATAGGCAAGGGAAACAAAATAAAAAATGAACTATTGGTACTTCATCGAAACAAAAAACTTCTGCACAGCGAAGGAAACAATCAGAAAGACTAAAAGGCAACTGACAGAATGGGAGAAGATGTTTGCAAATGACATATTAGATAAAGGGTGAATATCCAAAATCTATACAGAACGTATCAAACTCAACACTCAAAAAACAAATAATCCAGTGAAGAAACGGGCAAGACATGAATAGACACTTCTCCAAAGAAGACAGCCAGATGGCTGACAGATACATGAAAAAATGCTCAACATCACTCATCATCCGGGAAATACAAATCAAAACCACAATGAGATACCACTTCACACCTGTCACAATGGCTAACATTAACAACTGAGGCAACAACAAATGTTGATGAGGATGCAGAGAAAGAGGATCTCTTTTGCACTCCTGGTGGGAATGCAAACTGGTGCAGTCACTCTGGAAACAATATGGAGCTTCCTCAAAAAATTAAAAATAGAACTACCTTATGACCCAGCAGTTGCACTATGAGGTATTTATCCCAGGGATATAGGTGTGCTGTTTCGAAGGGGCACGTGCACCCCAATGTTTATAGCAGTGCTATTCACAATAGTCAAAGTATATGGAAACAGCCCAAATGTCCATCGATGGATGAATGGATAAAGGAGAATTGGTGAGTATATATACGATGGAGTATTATCAGCAATCAAAAAGAATGAAATCTTGCCATTTGCAACTATGTGCATGGAACTAGAGAGTATTATGCTAAGTGAAATTAGTCAGTCAGAGAAAGACAAATATCATATGACTTCACTCATATGAGGAATTTAAGATACAAAACAGATGAACATAAGGGAAGAGAAGCAAAAATAATATAAAAACCGGGAGGGGGACAAAACATAAGAGACTCTTAAATACAGAGAACAAACATAGGGTTACTGGAGGGGTTGTGGGAGGGGAGATGGGCTAAATGGGTAAGGGGCGTTAAGGAATCTACTCCTGAAATCATTGTTGCACTATATGCTAACTAACTTGGATGGAAATTTAAAAATCAATCAGTCAGTTAATTAATTAATTAAAATCTTAAAAAAAAAAAAAAAAAAAAAAGAATCCATGCATAGGGTGTAAAGCACAAGGCATGAACTAGAGAGAGTAGAGCCAAGAGCTGCAAGAAAGGGAGGAAGAAAGTTCTGTCTCCGAGAGTGCAGAGGTGGTGCTGACTAGACAAGGGAAGTGAGAAGGGCAAGAGGTCAGTGACCTCAGGGTCTGTTGAAGCAGGGATGAGACAGAAATAGGTTCTAGAAATTTCTTTAACCTCGGTGAGCAGCACCCCATCTGTGCCCCAGCCCCCACCTGATGTTGTCGATCCAGCAGTCAATGATGACAGGTAGCAGCAGCTCGAGGTTCAGCCAGAGGGTGAAGTAGTTGTCCGTCCTCTTGGAGCAGAGGTAATGTACGACCGTTGGCTTGTCCAGCTTTGCCTCCAGCTGGTTGCCCAAATCACCAGGCACTGCAGGGGGACACAGAACAGTCATGAGGCCCTGGACCGGCAGGCTGGAGATCCTTGAGGCTTGCACCCAAAGGCCTCCTACTATAGCTGTCCCAGGCTACAGAGTATGGCCTTGTTTATTCAAAGGAATGGCAAACAGGACAAAGCACTGGGCCACTTAACTAGCCAAAACTGAATCCAGAGAAGGCACTCTAGGACAGGCTTGTGGATGGGGTGGCAATGAACAGAAACACAGTTGAGAGAAGTTCGTAATGGTACCTGCCAACCTCTTGAGAGCCCAGTAATCTTCCAGAGGGCAGATCATCTGGAGGGCCCTAGGCTCTCAGCACACCTGGACCCTGTGTCAGAGATGGCTACCCTGAAACAACACAACAGTCCAGCCACAGCCAGGTAGGGGAGGGTGTGACAAGGCCCAAGGATAACTTCTCTCTGCCCAAGCCAGTCTAGTCAGTCTATACACACAGAGCCCTCAGGCCCTTGTGAAACTCAAACCCATCCCCATGGCTTCATCACCCAACATTCAAGGCCCTTGCCAGAATATTGTTCCCATTGGCCTTTCAGGCCTCACTTGGTTCTACATGCCATGCTCTTGCATCTTCCAAGCATATCACCATTTAGGATCCATGATCACTGAGTGAACCATCAGCTCTTGGCTCTCCTGGGCATTCTTTGGGTTCTACAAGCCTAGCCCTGCACAGGGCATGCCCTCCCTTTGCATCATCTCACAGTGTCCTCAGGACAACCATGAGACGCAGGTGTGGCACCTGCGTTCACCTCCCTTAACAACACAGATGCAGAAATGGGGGGTCCTCAGCATGACAGTGCAGAGACCTTGGTCACTGTCTGCAGCAAAGAGGAAATGGCTCAAGGAGGAAGTCACCAGATTTGCTGTGCCTGAATGCTCTTTGTCCTGGATAGGCTGTGTGGCCTCTAAAAATAGCAGTGGTCACTTCCTAAGCCCCTTTTTGCCTAAAACTAGGACAAAAGACATCCATGTAACTTTCACCTCAAATAACACTGGGAGAGAACATCCTTACTATGCTCACTTTACAGATGAGGAGACTGAGGTTGGGGTAGAAATGACTTGTTACAGTCCTCCACCAGCCCAAAGTCTTCTTCTGTATCACTTCTTTGGTTTCTACCACCAATTTGGGTCTCACTCATAGAAGGTGGTCACCCTTGGAGGCTGATCCTCTGATGGTCCCTGCTGTGTGTCCAGGAACAGCTCCTCCACTGCCCACCATGGGGTTTCCCAGGATTAATGCCAACAGCTTCACTCTCTGAGAAGCTGGGCAGATTAGGATTCTGTGACTCTGGCTGTGGCGTAAGGCTCCTCTGCTGTGACCTAGGATAAGCAAGAACTGAGCTGAATGAATTGAGTATAGTTAGCATCAATCCAAGCAAAAAGGCTGCCACACATCAGGGACCCCATCAGGGACCACACATTTCCCAATGTCACACCCTTCATACTCAGAACTCCTTAGGCTACCCATGACTTCTTGTGTGCTTACAGGATAAAGTCTAGATGAGCCAACCAGTCACAAGCCCTGCACAATTCACTCCTCCCCTAACTCCATTCCAGACATCCTGGATTGCTTACCGCTCTCCCTCTGAGATGTAATTTCCTCTGCCTGGAACTCTCTCCTGGCCTCACCTATAGCCACATTCTCCAGGCAGCCTTCCTTAACTGGATTGGTAGACTCTTTGTGCTTACCCAATACAGACCTCATCTCTAGGGATCCCTGTAAACTTAGGGAACACAGGGCCAAGTCTGCCCAAATCCCGTGGTGAACCTGAACCCAGCATCCCCCTGGAGTATTTCCTGGCCTAGAACTCCTGGTGGGAACCCCCAGGGACCACATTGTCAGCCAACCCTACCCTTCTGTGATCTGCATCACCCCCATTAAAATACCCCCATCAGAAAGAACATGGGGGTCATGCTGCAGCACACTCAGTATGTGACATATACCTCAGCATGTCTCTGCCCTTATGAATCCTAGCTGGCCACCAACTCAATGCTTGAATGAGGCATCCAAGGCCCCCAAGACAGAGAAGTCTCATCTCTGCCCACCACCACAAAGAAACACTGTGGTTCCTGTATAATTACAGGGGCCAGGGCCAAGGGGTTGGCCAGGAAGGTCATCTAGACCCAACATAGCCCAGTCCAAATTGGTCTGGAAAGGGTAAGATGCTCCCTGACATCTGTTCATAGCCATTGTCCCAACCCTTACCTCTGTCTTTAGCCATCCTCAGATTCCCTTAGGCCTCCTCCCTCAGGCCAATGCCACCCATTTGGTAAGTTGGGGAGGGGGGTGTCTTGGTGGCAGGATAGGAGAGTCATTCTTTCCCCCAAAAGCTTCCTTTCAATAATGCCTCCTGAAACACATGGGGCTGGAAGAGTCGAGAGAGACAGCCTCCTAGCCATGCCCAAATCAACAACTGAGGACCCTGGAGACCAACTCCGAGAACACCCTATTCCCCCGCCGACCCTCAGGAGTGGGGCCAAAGGATCTCGGTCTCTCCAGCTAAAAAATTGACATAAAGCGAGGCAAAGCTTGGGACTGACGTAGATAGCATTACTGATAGACAACAGAACAGCAGCCCTCCCATTTACCCCATTATTCTACAGGGGAAGGTGAAGAGAGGTTGACCACACCCGCGCCCAGCATGGCGAGAGGTGGACGGACCGAACCAGGTGACAAGACAGTCATATGCTCCCCACCCCACGCTTAGAGCACAGCAGATCTGGAAGACGGCTCCGCCCGCACCCGGTCCTGCCGGATGCACGAGCAAACGGACCCACGACTGTACGCGCGCCTCACCCAGCACCACAGGAGGGGGACGTCCGACCGGGAGCGCCGGGTCTACGAGCAGCAGGAGGAACAGGAGGCCACCCAGGAGCAGCGCCGCAGAATAGGGACAGAGGCGAAGACCCATTGCGTGCCACGGCCGCTACAGGTCCGAGGTGCGGATTCAGCGCCCTGGGCTGGCGCCTAGGCCGGGGCGGCGGCGACGAGCTTAACCCCCCCGCCCGCAGTAGACCACGGCCGCCGGGCCAATCAGGATCCACCTTCCCCAAACGGCCTGCCAATAGGAACTCGCCGCCAGACACGTCCCTCCCGTTTGGAGCTCGCTGCCTCGCCCCTGCGGATCCCCTGCCAGCTCCTTGGACCGTGCTGCGCGCCGAGCGCATCGATCGATCCGGGCTCAGCCTGGCTTCTCTGCCCTGAGTCCCCGACCGGTCGCACCCAACTCGCCGCTGCTGGAGACCCAGCACAGCTTTGGGTGTCCACAATCCACGCTGCGCAGCCCGATTCCTGGTGCGTCCCTGCTTTGGGATCTGGAACGGGCTGGGCCGAGGGAGGATTCAGGGTCCAGTGCTGGCAGCTGCTGAGAAACCCTGGTCAGAGCAAGAAGAAGGGGAGAAGTGAGTCTCGGAAAGTTCTTGGGCCTTAGGGGACCGGGAGCTGACCAGGACCTTTGTGCAAACCCTACACCGATTCTATACACCCTGCTCCGATGTCACCTGGGTTCAGGCAACGGGTTCAGGGACTCCCCTGCGTCTGTCCAGGGTTTAGGAATAGGGGCAGGACAGGTAGAGGCTAGGTCAATGTGTTTCGTTTCCGAGTGAGAGGGCTCCCCTCCTGTTTTAGTTGCGCGCAGTATGGAGCCACAACATCAGACTGAGCAGTACTCGCGCCCAGTTGAAAGTGGGTTTGAACCTCAACCTTGCACCATGGCCCATCAGCAAATTTTCCAGCAGAGCAGGGCAGGGACTTCGGAGTCCACCTCCCATCCCAGGCAAACTGGGGATCCAGAGAGGGCAGAGGCTCCCTGCTAGAGGAATCAGAGGTGAACAGAGTGGCTAGATCTGAGGGCTGGCAATACGGCCAGCACCATGGGTCACCCTATGATAGGGAGACCAGCATGTTTGGAAACTGGAAGTCTTGATCCTCCACACACCTCCTCCTGAGGGTTAGACAACACCCTGATCATCCCCTGGCTGGTCTCAAGACCTCTAGCCCACCCATTCCTTCCTTCCTTCCTCTTGGTCAATGGCAACACTTTCTAGCCTTTCAGAGTGCTGCTAGCAGTCACAGTGCTGCCCCTCTGTGTTCTTATAACACTGGTGGTTGGAGTACCTTACTTTTTTTTTTTTTTAATGTTTTTAATTTATTTTTGAGAGAGAGACTGCACAAGTTGGACAGAGGGAGAAAAGGGGGAACAGAGGATCTGCAGCAGGCTCTGCGCTGACAGCAGTGAGCCCAATGTGGGGCTTGAACTCACGAACTGCGAAATCATAACCTGAGCTGAAGTCGGTGAACGGTGAAATCATGACCTGAAGCGAAGTCGGATGCTCAATCAGCTAAGCCACCCAGGTGGCCCTAGAGTAGCTTACTCTTTTAAGGTCCACCTATCTCCCACCTCAGGCCCTGGCAAGGACTTAAAACTTCTGCCTCCCTCCATCCTAGAACCCAGAAAGAGGGGTTGCCAAGGACCAATCTGTTGCAGGCCCACGGTGGGAGACCATAGAGATCATTTTGTCAGTACTAGGGACAGGCAGGAGTCCACGGCCAAGAGTTAAGTGAAGGGAGGGTAGGCATCAGGATGGCCTGGGTTGCTTTGGACTTTGGATAGTCTGAATGTCTTGTCAACCCAGCAGCCTCAGGTGACCATGGACCCTTCACAGGGTGGCCCTGTCCTCTGGAGCAGTTCCGTGGTGCCCCAGTCCCACAGGCCTTGCAGATGATAGGGACCATGGCCATCGGGGAGAGGATGTTAAGGCCTAGTCACAATGGTCTGTGCTGGCACTGTGGAGAGGAGAGGAGTCAGAAGGTAAGGGTCTCCCTTTCTCACAATGACCCTGTCATCCACATGAACTTCCTGGCTGCAGACCTGGGTTCATCCTGGACTCTAGATACTTCCCTGATTCTCAGACCCACAACCAGGTGGTCACCAAGTCTTGCCAGCTCTACCTTCCCAATGCCAAACTTTCATCCCCAAAGTAGCCTCCTTGCTGATGTCCCAATTTATGCCCTTATTCCTATGGATTTCTCTCCCTGTGTCAGGTTGTCATCATTAAACATTAAATCAGGCCCATCACTGTCTGCCTAACCCCACACATAATCCTCCTACTGCATGCATCATATGCATCTCAGTCATAGTGAGTGAGGACCCTGCAGGGGACTCTGACCTTTTCCCCCAACTTCCACCTCCTCTCTCTCCCAGCTCCCTCATCTCCAGTTTCAATAGCTTGTTGGATCTATTCATCCTTGCGTAAGACAACTGAAAAATCCCTCAAGTCACCAATAGTTTTTTGGGTAAAGATTTTTTTTTTTTTATGGCTTTAAAGGTTTGTTTTTTGCCTTACTGATACAGTATAAAAGGGGAAAGAATTCAGAAACTATTTCCTAAAGTAGATGAATGATACAAATGTTAGTGTGATGTTGTACACTTCAGTTTTATACAGCAAACAGTTCCAACTGTCAGCTTATGGCTGAGCTAGCAAGAAACATTACATGAATTAATTTTAAGATGTAAGCATATTTACATACTTGCTTATTTAGTTTTGAAAATCTAGTGTTCTTTACCCCATGGCAGTCAAGACTGGGGCTTAATGCAAGATGTTTCAGCATGCTTCGCCATTTGCTTTTATGCATATGACAATAAATGCAGTTTTGAAAAAAAAAAAATAACCTCATTCTCCCTCAGGACTTCTGCACTTGTTGCATTGGGATCACTCTGCAGCCCCCATTTTGGGGGACTTAACTGAGCTCTGTATTTAGGTCTCAGCCCAGACATGACCATTGATTGACTCTGAAGCAGGCCCTACCTGGCTCCTATCAGAATATAATCACCAGAAGAGCAAGCCCCTCACCTGCCCATTACTGGGGCTATTGCCTTCTTTGGTTACTAGTTACCACCAGCACAGTCCCAGGCACACAGCAGGTGCTTAACATATATTTAATGAATGAGTGATACACCCCCCGCGCCCCCCCACCGCCTTCTCTAACCCTTCCCCCTTCCAGGATATGGTCCTAGTGCCAGTCAGACCTGGAGGAGAGAAAGAACTGAGAGGTCCACAGGGCTGGATGTGAATTCTGGAAAAGATTGGGAAAGAAGGATAATATTCCTGTGGAGAACACTCTGGGCAAAGGCCAGATGTGGGAATAAGCCCAGAGACTGGGGAGTCAGGTCAGGTGTGGTATCTTTCTCAGGAGAGAATCCAGCCAACAGCCTTTACCTTTTCTCTTTTACTGGGCCCTTTGCATTCCCTCTTGCTCACCCAAGTTCCAAGCTCCCCTATCTGGACCAGGTGTGTGCCTGGGCTTAGGGCAACCCAACCAAGACCAGGGCTTCTGAGCCGAGCCCATTTGAAGGCCAACTGATTCTCCCTTAAAGCTCATGGCTCATGAGGCTCCTATTCTTCTGCTCCTAGTGTCTCTCTGGGGTCATGAGAGGCCAGACTCGGGGGTTCTGAACAGGGGCCCAGAACAGGGTGTCTAACCTGGCTTAGGCATCAAAGAATGTTGCCTGGAGGAAGAATTATTAGAGATGGGTTTTGAAGGATAAGTAAGAATTTGCCAGGAAAACAATAGGTGTAGGTAGGTGGGTGGTCCAGACAGGGAGCTTAGTATGTGCAGCAGCCTGAACACCTGAACAATCACACTGTGTCTGGGGTACGTGGTGGGTGGGAGTGGAAGAGAGGTTGAGGGTTCTGAAAACCAAGCTTAACAACTTGGTGTATGTCCAGGAAGCCCGGAGCCACAAAGATGCTCAAGCTGGAGGGAGGCAGGATCAAGGGTCTTCCCTTTTCACTTCTCTCCTGGAGCATTGCCCTTGGTGGAGCTCTCCAGTGGAAGATCCTCCTTCCAGCCTCAACACCTTGTTCAGGGGACAGAGTCAGTGCGCCCTCTGGTGGGTACTCAACAGCTATATGGCAAAGGCGCGTAGCTGGGAACCTGTATGGAGGGGCAATGCACTGGCTACCCTGGAAGCCCAGGAGATAAGAAAGGGTAGTAGCGATTGACCCAGTTGCCGGCCAAGGGGCTGCAGAGGGTGGGGATGGCCCTGAGCTTGGGAGTGTGGATCGCCTCTGTGGATACCACAAGGCACCCCAGTGTAGAATCCTTCCTAGAGGGGTGCCTGGCTGGCTCAGTCAGTAGAGCATGTGATTCTTGATCTGAGGTTGTGAGTTGCAGCCCCACTTTGAGTGTAGAGATTACTTAAAAATACAATCTTTAAAAAAAGGAATCGTCTCCTGCAGTGGGATATTTTCTGGCTTGGGGGAGAGAGAGAGAGAGAGGAGGGTGCTTTTACACCACTCCTAGACGCCCTGTAGGTCCACAAGGATGGTCACACTCCTGGCCCCATGTAAGGATCTCCACTCTGTATCTGTCCCAACTTTCACGTCCCAAAGGCTGGAGTGCCACTGGCCTTTGTAGCAGGCCTCAAAGAGCCAAGGTAAGGATGGGATTCCACAAGCTTGTGGTCTAGCTCACAGGACCAAGTTCCTTGCCCCCAAGTACCTGGATTACAGTTTGGGAAATGCAATAGGCTGGACCGTTGGAGCCTTACTTTTCACCCACCTGATTTCCAGTTCATTCACTAACAATTCATGAACTCTAGTAGCTGGGTTGGGATGGGAGACATTCCCAGTGAAATACAGAAATCTCAAACTACAGTGGGGGCCCCTGCTACAGAGGGAGGGGACTTGAGAGGAGAAAGTCTGGAGGAAGAGCAGGGGTTAACTAGGGCAAGGGCTGGGTTGGTAGGAGAGGAAATAGCACACACAGGAAAAACCCCTTATCCCCAGGTAAGGTTACTAGTTCTGAAATAGCCAAAGGCTAAAGGTGCAAAGCACTTAAGACAACTATTTATTCATTCATTGTCTTGAGCAAGTACTATGTGCCAGGTGCACTGATAGGCACTGGGGATGAGCCTGTCCTTTAGGATCTGATGTTTGGGTGGGGGTGATGTAGGGAGACAATCAATAAACCTTCTATTGTTTTAGAAGTTCCTTTGGTGTTGGGGGAAAGGAGTGAAGGTTGTTTACTATTAGTGGTATGATCTGGGAGGACCCATCTGAAGATAAGTAAAGGAGCTCAGCAACGCAGGGGCTCTAACGTTATTTTAAAGAATTTAGTTTTTCAAGAAGAGTCCAAGCACTATAAACTGTCATGCAGGAGGGCGTGGGCGGATGGGCGAGCAGGAGCTTAGGGGAGCCGCCCCACGCTGCCAGGAGGGATAGAGCTGCCACACTGGACAAGTTACTTCTTTTTTTTTTTTTTAATGTTTGTTTATTTTTGAGAGAGAGAGAACAGGGGGAGGGGCAGAGAGACAGGGAGACACAGAATCTGAAGCAGGCTCCAGGCTCTGAGCTGTCAGCACAGAACTCAACATGGGGCTCGAACCCACGAACCGTGAGATCATGACCTGAGCCCAAGTCGGAAGCTTAACCGACTAAGCCACCCAGGTGCCCCAAGGACAAGTTATTTCAAGAGGGTGGCTTCTCTGAGGAGCTGGCGACGTCGAGACCCACGCAGAAGGAAAAATACGGAAAGGCCTAGCGGGAAGGTTGAACGGATGGGGGCGCCAGGAAGGGTCAGACCGAGATCAAGTAAGCACCCAGATGGCAGGGTGGTGACTCCGGGAGACAGGAGCCCGACAAGGAACAATGTACGTCAAGGGAGTTTAGGAGTGCCGCTGGGGTGAAGAGTTTACTGCAAAGGCTTGGATAGAGGAAGCCCCAACTCCGCCTGGCGCAGGCGCGCTCCAGGAAGGGTACGGGAGGAGCCTTACTTCGTTGTTGGGCCCTGCCCGGAGAACAAATATTTGACATTCCAGGCTTATCTAAAAGGGTGCAGGACCCGAAGAGCGACGTTTCCCCCCTCCCCCAGGGCCTGATTGGCCTGGGGCTTCCGCCAGTCGGGACCAGCGGGCAGGCGCCCGAGTGGGCGGTCCCCAAAGGGGCGGATACCTGCCCAAACCAGGGGGAAGCGCTAATCGCCCGTAGCCCGTAGAGGCTGGAATACCTGTCTACTTCCCACTCCCTCCATACCGCCGAGTCCTGGCGCGAGTCACTTCCGTACTGGACACCTCAGTCTCTTTATCTGTTAAGTAGGGACGCGTTGAAGTGTGGGTTCAGTGGTCAAGGTGTCGGAAGCGCCCCCTCCACCCTGGGCTCTTTCTCCGCCGTCCGAAGGTCCACGCAGAGCCCAGCTCTTACGAAAACGCGAGGCGCGGCTCTCGCCTCAGTTTTGGCGCGGGCTTGACAACCCCACGTCCCTTCTTCCCGCCGGACTCTTCAGTTTCTCAGTCATA
Source organism: Panthera leo (assembly GCF_018350215.1). NCBI lineage: Eukaryota > Metazoa > Chordata > Mammalia > Carnivora > Felidae > Panthera > Panthera leo. Next base: position 43,399,467 of record NC_056693.1, on the reverse strand, counting down.
TAAATGGGAGAACTTAGGGTAGTCCGGAGCGGCCTGGAAACGCGCCGTAAAGGAGCCTCACTAAGCACAATCGGGCGAAAGGGTGTTGGGAGCCCTCCACGCGCGACGGTCCTTATTGGTTTGCTTGTCTCGGATGGAGAAGAGACTGAGGATCTGCAGCCCTCACGCCCCCATTACACGGCCAGTGCGCTCACATCTCCAGGCAACAGGCCCGTCGTCAAGCTGGGAGGGCGACGAAAACAGGCTGGAGTCTCCACCTGGGGTAGAGGTGAGGCTCGAGGCCCAGATCATCCGGCTTAGCCCCGTCTCCCAGGGGCGCTCTCTGGAGTTGGAACGGGGCGCTTTCTGCTTACCAAGTACCGAGGCCTGCACACCTCCTACTGGGTTTTGGCATCGAAGGCACTTCCTGGAGCCAGGCTAAGGCCAGGTCTTCACACCTGTGTGGACGAGCCCTGACCTGTGACTTCTGGTCTCTCGACCCCGTGGCTCTTAGGACCTCTGTTGATCCCTGACCCTCCCCCCAATCCCATTGGCTTATGGTGACTCCCCCCCCCCCCCACGCCTAAGGGTGATATCCAATAACTCACCGCCCTCTTTGACCTTTGGTGACTTCTATCATCCCCAGACCGGCCGTCGTGACCCCCACAGCCCCTAGACTGCCTTCTGGTGATTTTCACAAATCCCGTGTGACCCTTAGGGACTGCAGAAAGCCCCTGGCTTTGCATTTTTCTTGGCGTAGGCCTCATGGTGGGGAGGGACTTGGAAGAAGATGAGATCGCCCCAGTAGTTAGGCAGGGCACGCTGGTGGAGCGGGAGTCCGGGCCATGAGCGCGAATCCCGGCCCGGCGTCAGAGCGCGCTTGCCCTGCGTTAGGCTCTAGCAGCCTTCTCCCTCGGTTCCCCAAGACGCCCTCGGTCACGTGGCCGGCAGGGAGGACAGGTAACTCGCCCAGAGAGGGCGGGGGCCAGTAGCCGCCCCGCCCCTCGGGGCGCCGCGGGCGGGTCTCAGCAGCGCCCACTGCGCCAGCCGGGCTGCAGGTGCCGCCCCCGACACACGGTGTCCCGCCCAAACTGATTCGTGTCTGCCGTCGGCCGGTGCGTGCGTGCACCTCGTCGGTCCGCGTGTGTCTGGCCGAGCTCCCCCTTCCTCTGCGGCCATGACTCCGCCGCCTTCCCAGCCACCGCCCCCGGGCTCGAACCCCGCCTCAGACTCCGCCACCGACCCCCGCCCAGGACCTGGACCCCTAGTCGTACTGTTCGGAGCCACGGCCGGTGCGATGGGGCCGGACCTGGGCTCCGACGAGACCGACTTAATCCTCCTAGTCTGGCAAGTGGTGGAGCCGAGGAGCCGTCAGGTACGATGAAAAGGGGGCAGCAGGGTGTCCAGGTTGTTTCAGGATCTGAGGCGAACAGTGGATGATCGGTTACCCCCGCCGCTCGTAGGTGGGGACGTTGCACAAGTCATTGGTTCGCGCTGAGGCGGCCGCACTGAGTCCGCAGTGCCGCGAGGCGAGCGGCCTGAGCGCCGACAGCTTGGCGCGGGCCGAACCGCTGGACAAGGTGCTGCAGCAGGTGAGTGCTGGGGCCCGGGTGAGTGGAGACATGGCCGGGCCGCGGGACATTTCTTGGCGGGAGAGGAGGCAGGCGGCAGGGCCTGGCATGCTGCGACCAACTGGCCTGGGCGGTAGGACGAGTTCCTGTTGTTTAAAAATTTCAGAGATTCCCGCGTGTGCCGGCCATTCCTGGGGGCACCTTACTTTTCAGCCTTTCCAGGGATCCACTCCTACTGAGCCGCGGGATGGAGGCTACGAGACCCCTGCTAGGGTCCCGGCCGGCGTGGCTGTGAGGCTGAGACGCCTCTGGGGACCTGCCTCGCCAAGTCTCCCAGAAAAGCAGTCGGAAGCCAAAAGGGCCGAGGGACCTGGTCTTGGCCGTAGGTCACGGTCCCTGCCGCCTGCGTCCTCGGCC